>NC_046975.1:9249993-10707493 GCF_009769545.1 Cyclopterus lumpus | reverse complement strand
CACGGCTTGTTTCTCGTCTTGGCTGCAGTACTTCAACAATGAGAAGTATGAAGCTGAAAAGTATGATGGATACCTAAAGGTCTATGAGTCATCCTCTCTAAAAACCACATCCACACTCGCCATGCTCAACTTTGGCCAGAGTGCCATCTTCAGTGTCGGCCTCACTGCCATCATGGTGCTGGCCAGCAAGGGCATTGCAGCAGGTGAGTGTGTGTGAGGTCACCTGACCTGAATGTTCCTCTTCATGCCTGTGGTCTGTGTCCACAGCACAATAGAAAGAAATGTGTGTTTGGAAATAAGAAAAAACACCCTTTACAAAATCAAACGGACAGAAAATGACAAGTAAAACTCCCGATAATGGAAACCGAATGAGAACAAAGCACAGCAAGCATGAAAAAGTGGCATGAATAGGAAATAAAACCGCCTTGATGCAAAAAATGAAACGCAGCGGGTGGAGATAAATTCAGAATGTAACATGCTTTGTCTGCCTTCACCACTTGAAAGAAAAAATGATTTGAGTGTTGTTTTTTTTATTTTGTTTTCAAAGATACATACATGATACAATAGAGCTGGATCGTGTGCATGTCTAAGTTCCACTGTTGTTGTAGGCACGATGACCGTGGGAGACCTGGTGATGGTGAATGGCCTGCTCTTCCAGCTCTCCCTCCCGCTCAACTTCCTCGGCACGGTGTACCGAGAGACCAGGCAGGCCCTAATAGACATGAACACTCTTTTCACCCTGCTCAGCATCGACACTAAGATCAAGGTAACTTGTCGGCCTGATACTGTTACTAAAGGTGTTTTTTTTTTTCTTCCTATATCAAGAGATCAGTAGGCTCGTATAGAATAGCACGTGAAAACTGAGTTACATATTAAATCTGAAAAACTTGATTCTTCTGAGATTTCTCTCTCCAACAGCAGTGCTTAATGGTGGTAAAAAGACAAGTGATAACAGATTTTAACACATGACTGATTTATTCTAGGCCGTATGACTGCCTGTAAAAAATGATAGGTTGTAGTCAAACATAGTAATTACATGCTTGATGTGACTCAAGCTTACTCATCTTTTGCTACTTGTAGAGCATGACATTATTCGCTGGTGGGGATGTTATGACAAGTCGCAGCAGAACTGTGATTGGCTATTTTGATGATTTTATTATCATTAATTTCAGTTAGGTTTTCAATACAACACACAATCTTGTTTTATTTGTGTAGTTTTGTTGTGTTCCAGAGGGATCTTCCCATCTTATAATGTGACTGTAATGATATATGACTGTTGTTGTTGTTGTGCTGTTTGTGGAGATCATCTGCTCAATCACTGATGGTGCTCATTCACCCTCTGTTTAGAGGACCTAATGACACGCACCTGTTTTGACTGTCAAGTTGTTGCAGGAGGGCTGAAACTGTTCTTCTACATGTGCCGTTGTTGTTGTGCTCACCGTCCACACTCGGAGGGCAGAATTAATTGATCTCCCAATTATTTTCTTGATTGATCAATTCATAATTTTCTCCATTTAATATAGGACAATTGTGAAATACTATGAATTATTATAATTATAAATTGCTTTATACAGCCAACTGTCCAAAACCCAAAGATATTCAATATACTATCATATATGACAAAAAAGTGTTGCCATTTTTCTTAGTGACAAATGATTATCAAAATAATTTCTGATGATCTCCATTCTAGTTTCAAGGAACATGCACTGCCCTGTATATGGGGGTGTGACACTGCAGTGTTATAATAGTGTATTTTTGAATTCACCTTTTTAAAAAGCACAGAATTATTTAGTCATAGTTGAAACTAGATCCTTTTCTTTAAAAATTAATAAAGCTGTTCAGATTTTGGACACGCTGGTCCTGTTTCGTCAATGTCATAGCTATCAATTGTTTTTGTTGGACATTTCATTGCATTCTTATCTATTTATTATTTTTTTTTTACACAAGACGACAGCCCATCTTCCGGCAGAAGATCACATTGAAGTGCAAATGTGATGCCTAAAAATATGAATGCCATTCCCGTCTCCATCCTGTAATTATAGTAGGAGAAATGAATCTGTCCAGTTATTTTTCACTCGTCAGTAATACTCCACTCCATTGTGATTCCCTGTGGAATGGCACTGCCCAGCAGGCCATTACTGTCTGAATGCTTTGTTTTTGTGAAACGCATTGGCCTATTATGTAGATGTAAAATCATTTAAAACACCCCCTTACTTGAAACTGCTTCACAAGAAGAAGAAATAATAATAATTTTGGCTTTTTTCCATCTTGGGGGTGTGTAAAACGATCATTTGTTTATACTAATGGACTATGTATTAACTGGCTGAGTTGGATTGTGGGTGATTATGTTGTTATCAGATGGCATAGAAAAGGAACCAAATGGGCTTTTACTCTCAGGGCAAGGAAAGCGCTTTATTCACTGCTGACCTTGGCTGCATCTCAGCACTGTGCCTCAGCTCGGTATGTACTGAAAGTTTTTCACGCCTATTGATCCTTCAGTTACCATGAAGGGCAGCGTCTGAAGATTCAGTTGAAATGACCTCTGGAATTCGCTGTGAATGTCTCTGCTTTATGCAGCCCATGGCTCCAGCATTATACCCCTTTTACAAGGTGTTGGAGTAACGTTGCATCATGCCGGGCCTCGTCTGCCAGTGACTGTTCTGTATCCGTCTCCTCTCTCTCTCCGTTTCTCTGTCTCAACCCTCTGATGGTTTTTCTCTAGGAGAGGGAGCTCGCCCCACCGTTAGCCGTCACACCACAGGATGCCACCATCCGCTTCGAGGACGTCTATTTTGAATACCTGGAGGGCCAAAAAGTCTTAACAGGAGTGTCCTTCGAAGTGCCTGCTGGGAAGAAGGTGGCTATAGTTGGTGGCAGCGGGTCAGGGTAGGTCACTTTTCACACTGACTGTCAAACATTTAGCCGTGTGTGTGTGTGTGTGTGTGTGTGTGCAGACCGTCTTATCATCAGATATCATGAGTAGATTGTGGGGGGTGCAGCTCACAGACAGAATGATGCTGATGATTGGTTCCACGTCTCGTTGCAGGAAGAGCACCATCGTGCGGCTGTTGTTCCGCTTCTATGAGCCCCAGCAGGGGAACATCTACATAGCGGGGCAGAATATCCGAGACATCAGCCTTGACAGCCTGAGGAGGTCTTTGGGGGTCATACCTCAGGTCTGAGACACTCACACAATACAATAAACATAACAAACATTTTTATTTATTTATCAGAAGCACATTGATTGTCTTTCTTTATTTTGAGTTTCTTCCCCACAAATGAAATGACTGTTAAATACGACTTCTCATGAATAGATGTAATGTATTTGAGTAATTATTAATAAATAATGATATACAACAAGGGGGCAGCATACAACAAAACAACATTACTAGTTAACAACAGCATTAGAAATAAGCTGAATTATGTTTGGTTTTTCACTGCAGTGAGCTCAGAGGCTGATCTGAACAGATGGTACATGAACAGTATTTTTGTCATTTGCGTTCTCTTCCTCCCTCCTACTTGTCTTTGTATCTGCAGTCCTCTGCTGCAATAATAGTATTCTCTAAAGCATAATTTCTTTTTCTTTAACTGTTGTTGTCAGGATGCCGTTCTGTTCCACAACACCATCTTCTACAACCTGCAGTATGGGAACATCAATGCTACTCCAGAGGAGGTGTACCAAGTGGCTCGTCTTGCAGGCATCCATGATGCTATCCTCAGGATGCCCCATGGCTATGACACCCAGGTTGGGGAGCGGGGCCTGAAGCTGTCAGGTTTGCTGCAACATTATGACTACTGTTTAAATATGGTCTCCTCTGCAGAAGCCAGCATATAAGCTGTGTGTTTTGTGCATTCCCCTGGACACTAAACTTAAGTTAAAACAATTGAAACCCAGAAATAATTTAAAACCTCATCATCATCATCATCATCATCACATCATGCATATTTGTCTCAACACAATCATACAAATCACCACTATATGTTACAAAGAGGCAATTAATCAGTATAACAGCACATTTCAGAGAAATTGAAGCAATGACATGGCTGGTGCATTTAATATATGCAATGTATGGCAGGTGGATGAATTATAATTATGAGTCATAGATGGTGGAAGTCATTGGTTCAGGACCCGGAAGGCCTGAGGGAAGAAACTACTGGAGCATGTGCGACAGCTGTCGTACTCAAGGCACCATTTTATTCCAGTATATTGTTCTAGTCTAAGGCTGCAGCAGTTACTTTCATTATTGATTTAATGTCAATTCTTAAAATTATGGTTTTCATTCATGAAAACATGTTAAATTTACAGTGATGTACAAAAAAGAAAAGCAGAACATCCTCACAAGGCAGGAACAGACAATGTTCTGCTGTTTGTTCGGTGATTGAGTTCAGCAATTATATTTTTATGAAAGTTGCAGATTAATTAACTGATAGTTTCCACTCTAATGTAATATTGATATTGTGATATGGTGTATGACTTTGGGTATGGTATTATCAGAATGTTTTTTCAAAAATATCAATGTGTGCTTTACAAAATGGTCAAAGTACAGGAGTCTAAATCTTCCTCACACTATTCTTATAATTGTGACAATCTTAACCAATTAACAACGTTTTTATGACTTTGAAGCGTGTATCCAACCACGCAGTAAAAAGCTTCAGATTAGGCTATAAACTAACTACACCACGGTCGCATGAGTGCAAGTACAAACTCAATGAGGATGTGAAGGCGGACTCGGCGGCGTGATTACGTTTTGTGTCTCATTTAGCCACTTGATAGCAACTGCCTTTTTAAGACAGGAAAAACATCCAAATTCACAAGAGCAGTGTGAACCACAGACCTCATTTCAGGCATCTTTACAAAATCTCTAATAAAAAAATTGATTTTGAGACAAGTTAACTGGGTTTTAGGACTCCTTCCTGTAGCACTCCTTTGCAGGGTAGGAAATTATTTTTTAGGGTATTAAAATTTCGGTGGCAAATTTGCCCCCACTGACTGAAATCCAGGGGCATTTATAAAAAAATTGGGGGCGCTTTTTGAAACTTGTGAAATAACATTGAACCTTTGTTCAAAATAATAAATATACTTATTTAGGCTTACAGTATATGAGCAACTGTCATCAAATGACAATAAGAAGACTATTAGGCAGTAGTCTACAGATTCAAAGTGTTTTCTTTGTCAGAAATCAGACAATCATATTAAATGTTATTCTTATTTCTTTATGGTTATTTATTGTTATAACAATTTTTAAACAACTATTAACAATGATACATTTTTTATATATTATAACATACTTAACAATTTAATTTATTTATCCCCAAATAGAGGATTGTTGTGAACTACAAGATGGCAGTAACTCATGAGGATGTGGCTGCACTCTGGCTAATGTTCGCTAGCTAGCAAGCGAGCCTTTGGAGCTAACGCACCATCAGAGCTAGCTAGCTAGCTAGCTAAAGCGAACTAAATAATTTCAAAATAATTACTACTAGTTATCACTCACCGGAGGCGATGGCCACGTATTTCTTGACGTTGTCGCTCCCCTTGATGAAGTCCGCAGAAGAATTCAACGTGTGCTGGGTTGACGACGAAAATGTCTCCTCCCACCCACAGGAGGTCAAGAAGCGCTCCATTCGGTTCATCACGCACACGCAACATCGAGGCGAAAATCCAAAACATGATATGGCAACTGGACCGGGTCAGGACTACGATGTTTTTGACAAGTTCATTAAATTATCATAATTATTGGAGGAAATTATGGGGGCATTTTTTGCTTCTCTCCTAGTGATATCAGGGGCAACATAATATTTCTTAGGGGCAGTTTTGCCCTTTGCTCTCGTGTATTTCCGACGCTGCTCCTTTGTCTTCAATCTGCTGCCAAGAATATACATGTATACAGAAATAAATGTGACTGACACAGTAGTGAGGAATATTTAAATTTACACAGCTCTAGTTTATATTAAAATTTCTGTTTCAGTCCAAAATTACTTTCAAGACTGATTGTGAGGTGGGAAGAAAAGTAGATGATTAAACTTAATTGAATTATTACATTTGACCTTTTATTTTATGAGATTCATTATGAGTAGTAATTTGTAGCTGCACCATTGTTATTTTGTTGTCATATTCTGTGTCGTGTGTGAACGTGTTTAATGGCACATTGCCTCATTTGATCTGCAGTGATAGCACACGACTGTAGTATTTGGCTCCTAGCATCACTCTGCAACTCATTTAGCCCACGTTAATACACAGCGTTTAACACGCATAGTGTGTGAGCACTTTCACTCAACATTCAAGATGCAATTACTGGCAGCACAGACTTATTTTTGTGGAGTGACTGAGTGAGAGAACGGACAAAATAAAGACATGACTAACTTCTCATTAATTTCACTGTACCTGACGGCTGCCAATTAGCTTTTTTTCAGGTGGGAGGGGGCAGTCTGGTCTGTGAGACTCCTAACTTTCTCCACTGCTGTTCTCCACTGCCAGCAATATTTATATCTGCTGAACTCTGTTTAGTTTCAAGAGGCCACGTACAGCTCATAGGCAATGAAGACAGTCAGACTGATTCTTCGTCACATTCATCCGTTTGAGGTCTGATGAGTAGGGCCAGAGAGATAGACGTGCTGTATCTTCACATATTTCAATCCTTTTGGCTTTAACCCGGTTTGCTTTTATTTATGACGTCTTTTATTTTGTTTCAGGGGGGGAGAAGCAACGTGTCGCCATCGCCCGTGCAATACTAAAGAATCCACCCGTCCTCCTGTATGACGAAGCCACATCCTCCCTCGACTCTATCACAGAAGAGGTGGGCTCGACAGTGTATGAACATACATGCTCTGACAGACACAGGGATGCATACCTAGCATGCCCACAAATGCCTGTTGTGTGCTGCATGTAGGGGTTGACACCTCCCTGTGCTTGCATACACATTTAGCAGAACAAACACCCACTCAGTCACCTGCTGTAGGTGCACAATAATTCAGCTCAGTCCTGCGTCACATGCGTGCTTTGACATACACCCCCCCTCTGCACACACACGCACACACACACACACACACAAACCACCCCCATGTTCTCCCCTGCCACCTGCCACTGTTTTCTCCTACTTAATCTCCAGCTCAGCTTAAACCCCACAGTCTTTGTAAATGTTACATTTAATGAGAAAGTTCAGTATGCCCTCTCTGAACTTCAGAAATAAGAGTGGGACAGTAGATGTGGTTAATTGAGATTTTCAGTTGCTTTTCATCACATTGGTGTTTTAAAATTATCATATCTAAACAAAGACAGAAAAAGCATATGAAGGTGGATGTTGCTGAGCAACATTCTGTTGACTTAGCTTCTCCTTCAAATCAAAGTTTGGGAGTACATTTCAAATATATCTTGTCATTAATGCACTTGTTTCCTTACTCCTTTTTCAAACCACCATTATTTTAAACCTGGGGAAGTATTGTCTTTTTGAACAGGGGATACTCTTTCAAATCCTCACAAAGTGATCAAGCTATTGCCTCTGTGTGCTTCCAGAACATCCTGACTTCGATGAAGGAGATGGTGAAGGACAGGACGTCAGTGTTTATTGCCCACAGGCTTTCCACAATCGTAGACGTAGACGAGATTATCGTGCTCAGCGAGGTAAGAGCTCATCCACTTGTTTTTTTACTTGATCCCATGCCTTCTCTGATTAACATTTCCACTTGTAATGTCAGTTTCATAAAAAGAAAATAATATGAAGGTTTAGAGTTTGCAAGTAAAAATATGCGCTGTGTTAATTGCCAGTCCAATTACCATTGAAGGGAAGGATGATGACCTGCACTCTGTGTGACCTTCAGCGCACTGTATCTGCCAGCGACAAGAATTTAGCAAGCCTCCTCTCATTTATTTTGAGATACCTTTCTACAATGTACGTGATGAAAACATGCTTTGTTTAGCTTTTCTCATTAACTTCAACAACAACAGGACACTGTTGATAAAAGTGAATGTATTATTTTCTCCATAAGGGCTCATTAAAGCAGTCAGACTCGACTTGCTGTTTTGGTCAGATGGCGTGTCTTGTTTGTCTCTGTGACTAATAATGTATGGGCCAGCTTCCCAGTCGCTGATGAGGCCTCAACCAGGACTAAGCATGTCTTGTCAGAGAGTAATGGTTTATCTATATGTTTTTTGGTCAGATGTGTTTGTCAGGCTGAAGGTGCCATGGAGACATGAAGCTTGTTTAAGAAATGCGGAGACAGTGAATATTTTTGGTGCATTGTCACTATTTTATTGTGCATCAGAGAAATATTCGAGGGAAGAGGAAAATGCTGCAGTACGTAACGGGTTGGGCTCGAGACACTGAAGCTCCAAAACACAGTGTAGTCAGTTATTATCTGGAAAGTAAGAATGCATGTGAAATGTAACACAGATGAAGTGACATTTTCCACCAGTACTGGAGTCGGATATGAACAAAATGAGAGGAGGTTTCTTTGAACTGCGGCGAGTGAGCATGTGTCGTTCCATGTTTCCAGAGTCAGATGGCAGGGATCAGAGGGTCGTGGCGAGGAGGCATGTTTGCATGTGATGCCGCCATGCCGTTTGCTGCTGGTGTCACCAGCAGAGGACTGCCTGGGGTGCTCATTAAAATAACGAGCGGAAGCAGTCACGTGCTCATCTCGGGTGCACTAAAGATGATGCCAACACCCCTGCATGGTCACGGGAGGTGGGGGAAGGGGGTGTCTTCATCTGTGTTTGACTGTGTGGGAGGAGTGTGTGTTTGTTGCGTGCGTGTTTCTGCGAGTCCATTTTTTTGCGAGGGGATTTGCAACAGTTGTTGGGGAGGCGGCAGGGATTCAAGGGGGGAGCTGACTCTCCGCAGAGAGTGTGGTCAGTGTTGTTTTATCATGGTGAGATGCTAACTATAGGGCTCTGTCTTCATGGTCTCTTCATTTTAACTTCATGTGCACTGCGAGTTGAGGTGTCATGTCTTCCTTTTTATTTTTCTCTGCTAGGGTAAAGTGGCAGAGCGAGGAAACCACCACGCCCTCCTCAGCACCCCTGGCAGCTTGTACGCAGAGCTGTGGAACACCCAGAACAGTAAGATCCTCAACAGCAACAAGGGCTCGCCCGAGCCTCCGGCTGAGCGTCTATCCCAGAAGGAGGAGGAGAGGAAAAAATTGCAGGAGGAGGTCCTCAACAGTGTTAAGGGCTGTGGAAACTGCTCCTGTTGAGAGGAGCTGCCACCTCCATGTCTCTACATCCCTCACAGATGGCCGACACTGGAATCCCTGCTCTGTGCGGCATTTGGGAGGGAGCGGAGTAGGGGTACATCCCCACTACTCACTCAAGCCAAGCCCCCACCCATGTGACTATCCCTCCTCCTCCTCCTCACATGAATAAAGGCCACTGCTCGCCAACGTGAAGGAGGAGCAGAACAGGGAGCAAGTGTGTTTAGCACTGGCTGTTGTCCAGAGATAGAGCTTCTATGCCAGTTGTCTCAGCTGAAGCCAAGCATAAGAGACCTTGTATATCACATACGTGTCTGTAAGACATCTGTTAGTCAACATGGTTGCGCCCCCCCCTCCTCATTTTAGACATCAGGTTTATTGACATCTTCCACTGCACTGGGAACAGATGAGAGTACACGTAATGACTTACATATGCCTTGATATTACAAAATGTGTTTTAAATTTATTTTTTAAAATTATTTTCAAAATAAATTCAACCTAAAAGTAGCTTTTTTTTTTACATTGGGTATGTGCATATATCTTATTTTATTCTGCGATTTAGTTGAATTACAGATTATTTTGCCGTATGTGCTGGACTGGTTCTGCATCCATAATGTACATTGCACATGACGTTTTTAGTGCATGTTCTAAAAATATGAAATATGGCAGATAATCAAGTCTTCTTAATTCTACTCACAATATAACATGAAGCTTTGGACTACTGAACATGCTTAATAGCTCCCCTGTGAAGTATGTCACATTCATGTAAATATAACACACTGAGAATTAGAAGAAGTAACTAATAAATCATGATTGATTTTCACTACAATAGGAGCCACATTAAGAAGCAACAACTTGAAAGTCTCCTCTGGGAACATTTCACTATCATGTCTTTTAGCCTTGGTTGACGGGCCCCTTGTAATGAAAAGTTACATTTTAACATTGCTAAGACCGCTTTTTGCATTGTATGATCAGAATACAGAAACTTCCTCTTGAAGCTTAAATGTAAATGTTAATATTTAAAAACTGGCAACACACTTATGTCCTCATTTTTCTGAGGGTTGTTTTTGTCTGTGATATTCACATTTTGTTAGGAACCTTGATAGGTTGTTCTAACTACAAATGAAAATATTAGTCTTGTATGACACAATGTAAAGCCTGTTTCATAGTATTCTGGATTATATTGTCTGTGACTACACTGCAGCCAGACAAATAAACGTTTTCTTTTGTCTAAATAACAAGGTCTCCATGCTGATAGTGTCAAGTTTAAAGATAGAAGTATAAATAGCACAATATATATATTTAGTTTACTGTTAATACCAAGAAAACTATCGCTTTAGTTTCTGTGGTGTATTAGTTCCTCCACTGTGTGTTTTAGATATCTCTGAGGGGGTCACAAGACTATTAATAAGCAAGAAGAAATATCCTTGTGATTAAAGGAATAGTTTCGGCCAGAAAGTTAAATGACATGATTGATACCACTCCATGCAGCTGGTTAGCTTAGCTTAGCATGATTGGTTAAAACAGCCTGCAGGCTCTGCTGACAACACAACCCACCTCCAGCAATACAGTAGGTCTTGTTTTTTTAATCTATATGTGCACCAAAGTATAAAAATGACACATTGTTAACAATGTATTGGCACTGAGCAGTTACCAAGCAACCAGGGGAGACTCCAGGAAGTTACTGGTCGCAGCCAAGAAATAGTCATACACAAACCTCCTTAAAACAACATTTTAGTTTCTACACTTTGGTTATGGATTAAACAATATATTAAGAGTTAGTGAGTTTCAAAGGGGCTTCTAGGCGTATTTTGTTGCTTGTGGACATTCAGGCTAGCTCTTTACAGTCTTTATGCTAAGCTAAGTTAACCAGCGGCTGACTTGCTTCATAATTACTGTACAGGAAAAACAGTGAAGTCTATATTTCTCTTGAACTTTATGCCAGAAGGTGAATATCCATTTGCCTAAAATACATGGTTATTTGTTCTCTTCTGGCCTTATACATATATTCAAGTAAAACAATTGATTCAGGTCATTTCCATCAAAAATGTAACTACCTGGATCAGTTTCAGACTATGTTCAACACATTTTTATTTTTATTATTATTGTTTAACCAATGAGAGCAGCCAAAGAGAGAAATATGTTACAGATTATTGAACCGTCTTCCCTTGACTACAAGATGACTAGAAGGTGAAGTGTTAAATCTATGAACACAATAGTGAGCCCAACACTCCTAGTGCTCAATGTTTCGTGGACAGACAGACAGCGGGTCCACCTCAAGAACCCCTGCAGCTCCATGGATCCTCCTCTGGGACCAGACTCTTTACACAGCACTTTCTGTGAAGCCTTTCGGCAAGATTATAATTGAAACCGACAATAACAAAAACATTCACATAACGTGACAGCAAGCCCTGCTGTGCAGCTATTACGCTGAATCTGTGCCTTTTCCGTCCCCAGTGTCTGCATTACACGTTATTTTATCATGCAGTGTCCCCAATTTGTCTTGTTATAATTGCAATTTAACGATGTAAAACCTTTATAAGAACTAACTAGAAAACTGAAAATGTTAGCCTGTCTCCATTCTCTAACACAACACTTCAGAAAACTTATTTTTGTGATTTTATTGTATGACTATTGTTTCCAATTTAGACATAAAAAAACATTCTCATTAAAAGAGAAATTCAGAATATATATTTGTCCCCAACTGACACTTTCCTCCCATCCTCTAAAAATGTTAGACATTACACATGATCAACAGGAAGTAGCACCGAAGGCCATGAGAAAACCAAAGAAAGGCTCTTCACTGTATCTTTGACCATATCTTAAGTATAACAAAGAAGGTCAATCTCCTACATATAGTCCTGTGACCCAAATGTTATTATGTTTTGGTAACCCACTTGAGGGTGCTAAGTGTTGTCATGCAAAAAACTCGGCCCTTTTATATGAACCATCTACCATTTAAATATATTTAGAAAAATAAGTAAAAATGGCCTGAGATTGAGCATTACATATTTGTAATAGTTAATCGTGTATGTTATTCGGTAGTTTAATTGAAGTTACAACATTCAAATGGAACTGATCTGGTGAAATGGCCTGCCATGGTGAGGCCTCCACCCCCTCTGGAGGAAGTCACATGTTATTGATGAAAGTAGACTTTGATAGAGCCCTGCTTAAAAGGAAAGCAACTCGATGATTACTGGTTCGATGGGTCTCCTTTCATGCGTCAGATGTCCAGACAGATGAGTTGATGTTAATGGCGTCCTTCTAATCTAACCTAGGATGAGATTATGAAGCTATTCATTAGCGATGCCCAACCACGTGAGTTGCTCCTCACCGTTGTTCCCTTATTATCCCAGTGAACATAATTCATTAGGATCTGCTTGGGTTCGGAGAGAGAGAGCCTTGGATATTTCACTGAGGAGAAGTTTGTCTTGCTTTATCTCTTTTCTGAGGCAAAGCTTTGCATATGTGTTTGATATGGACAAGGACTTAACCCTAAAAGTATTGAAATCACTGAGCAATCTGAGATGGACTTACACATAGAGGGGGTTTGCTTTCTGGTCATAAAATCTGTTCAATGACCCTTAATCGTTCTGTATTTGGTGCATGTGATTAGTGCTGTTGTGGGCTGTTTGCTTGCATGTCCTTGGGAGGTAATGAGGAAGCCATCTCTCTGTTTACCATGCAGCATTCTGCAGGCGCAAAAGAGACACAGACACACAAAGGCCTTTAATAACATCCTTAATATGGGCCACAGCAGGAGATTCAGCCTCTAATGAAAACCACGACCTTCTACAGAAGGAGAGATTTTCAAAGAACATGCTGCTGATGTGCAGATAGGATGATATCTTCTTTTTAAACACCCTTGTTTCTGACCATTCACAGCTATATGACATTATCTTGCATGGTGATTCAGTGATGGATTCAACATGAAGGCCTAGATCTTCTATAAAAAGAGCTGCACCCCTGGTCCAATGAAAGCTGTTCACAGTGCACAGGTGATAAGAGGACTTCAGCCACACAGCCACACACCTTCCCTGGCCTGTTGCTTTTTTTCATCATGATAACTGAGACTCACGGCCATCCCTCTGCACCAGACAGTCAGCTCACTCCCATCCCACTACAGTGGAACTATTTTGTGGCCAAGGGCATCTACGCCTTGATAAATATGCATGGATGCCTCAGAGAAGATGTAGTTATTTCCACCGTTTTGTGTGGGAGTGTAAATTTATGTGCGTAATCCCTGTGTACTATATCAATGCTCCTGGTCAAAATGATAATGAATATTCACACGTGTGAACTTGCACACACACGGCGGATCCTTTTAAAGTCAATAAACACAGATCTAGTGGTATTGCCATCTCTGCACATGTACAGTATGCTGCTGCTGATGCAACCTCTGAGCAGAGCCTGCATGAGCCGGGCCTCACATTTGCAATATGTATGCATGAGCAGAGACACACACAATATATGAATCTCTGGTCTTCTTCCTTTTTTAGTCACAAAAACAGATGAATCCTTTTCACTTCTGATTATGCTAAACATGCTAATGTTTTCTCTTTTTCAAGGTAACTATAAAAGAATGTTTTAAAGGTTATATGACTCCACTGATTTGAAAATGTTTTAAACTCTCTTCCTTCTATTTTCTACTAAACGTTCGGTATCTTGTGTAAGGACTAGAGGACTCTAAGAGAGGGAAAAAACAATATAAGAATATAAATCCTACAGTTAATCATCCACTGATTTTGGATAAAAATGTCACAATCCTCTCGTCTAAAGATGAAAATGAGATCAAGACCTGAACTGGTGATGTCATTAGATGTCACAGGTGAAGGGACCCTGGATTAGTGACTAAATCTGTGGACATCTTTACTTGTGAATAAGAAAATGTCCCCATATCGCAGTAAAATTGACTGTCGGTGCTGTCAACGAGTCCCACAGGAGTTGTTCCATTATTCAATGTCTACGGAGCAGCTCTGGGGGTCTGTGCCTGGATGACATCATCATCATCATCATCATCATCATCATCATCATCATCATCATCATCACTGTCTGTCTGTAGATTAAGCATTACAGAAATAACTCCTGCTGTAAGAGGGATTTTCTTTACAAGGGTTTGATTTAAAATCTCCAAAAGAAAGACCATGTGTAGAACTGTTTTAGTCATAAAAAAACAGAAACTGTAAAACGGGATCAAATGCCGAGCAGGAGATGTGTTTGGTCTGGTCGTGCCGTCATTCAGCGGCCTTTAAGACTTTTAGACAGAATCAGTGGGAACCTGTGTGTACATTCCAGGACCGCTTTTTGAATCAAGCTCACCACATCTCAAACAGAGCTGACGCATTCAGACCAAATGGACCCTTCTTAGACTGTTTGGTCAGACACAGTGGCGCTTATACAAAGATTGATGCACGCAGGTTGCAACTTTCCATAATCTTTTTGGAGATTTCACACTGAACCGGTGAGTCGTAAAAAACCTGAGATTTCACCATTTACATTCTGCTCTCAACTCCTGCAGCCTTTAATTTCACATTTGCTTGAATGCCAGAGTCCCCTCCTGTAGATTCATTTAAACTGTGTTAGGGGTAATTCGCACATTTCTCACATTCAATTCAGATTACCTTTTCAGATGCTCGGCCTGGAAAACCTCACTTTATTATTATTGCATTACACATTTCATCAGCATGCCAAGTCTGTCAGTGAAGCTCCTGCCATTCTGTATTTTATAGAACATATCTTTACCGTGACATTAACTCCATTCACCATTTTGCTGAATTCTACTTTTGTCAGAAATCTTCAAAAACATCACCAAACAGAGTTTTTAGTAGTCTGTAAAACATTTGACTAAAATTCAACCAAATGGCTATTCATGCCATCAAATTAATAAAGACAGTACCTTAATTAACCAAATCAACCAAATAATTCAGGTCGATTAGAGTACTTTGTCAAATAGTAATATATATATATATATATATATATATATATATATATATATATATATATATATATATATATATATGTATGTATAAATATGTATATGTATATATACGTATGTATGTACATTTATTTCCTATAGAGTAAAACGAGTATAGGCAATATTTAACACGGGAGCTAGTGTTTTACAATGTGACAATAAAGGAATAACACTATATGATTCATAACTCATAAACAGAAATCCTGCAAAACCAAACAGGAGCGACACCAAAATTCCCAGTACAAAAACAGAGAAATGTGGACAGTACGATGAATCACTCCACATCTGTGTGAGAGTGTGTGAGGTTTTAGACCTGTTAAGCTTCCAGCTACAATGGACAGCTGTTTGAGTGTTACATTAAAGGTGCTAATTTCCAAATCTATAATTGAGGGATTGCCTCCACATGGCTCTCATCATGGTGACGACTGAACCCGTGGCTAGGAGCTAACAGCCCGAACAGTGCAAACGGCGTATGATCGCAGTGCAGAGGGCGAGCGTTAGCCAGTGGGGCAAACACACTGGGACAACATGTACAACACTGCACACGCGGTCAGCTCGACTATGTAAACATATATTACTCCACTATAAAGCATTTTTACATAGCAAATATGTGTTGGGGTTATTTTGTTATGATTTGGTTATTTTAAGAAATAATTGTCCTTGAATGCCTTTTGTGTCAAATCAGTAAACATGGTTTAGTATCATTTTATTTTATTTATAATTATAAGCTATATTAATTCACAAGTATAATATTGATATTTGAAATACTGTGATATGCCACATTTATGATAATGGAAGGCAAATATATGATCATTTTAATTTGATTTGAGTTGATATATTTAGTTAGCTAGATATTAAATTTGCAGTCCTTATGATAATAACATGATCTTTGGTGGTTCATGCTTGGTATTTAAGATACAAAGGATGGATGGATCTTCACATAAGCAAACCATTTAAACTCTTAATTCAACATTTTCTACAGCAATAGTCATTATCAATATGTAAGTTTAAGTGTTAATTTGTGTAGTTGAGCCTATTATTTCATATTCCACTCGTCGCACTGCAGTAGTCATTACCTCTGTTTACTGCAAAGACATGAAGAAACTGTAATTATAGCGGCATGAAAATGTTCCTCTCTCGTCAGCTCAGTTTTGTTATCAACTTGCTGCGCTTAAGAGAAGCTGCAAGCCATGTTTTCTCCTCTGTAAAAACATATGACTGCAGTTCAAATGGTATTTTAAGAAAGGTGAATATAATTTCTGTTACGGAGTCACTATTGAGTTAATTAGCATACGTCTTGTACTTTATGTGCAAAGTGAAAACATAGGTCATAACAATAATGCTATTGGTCTATTTTCAAGGTTATTTGCTGTGTGCCTGTGTATATTTCAGGGAGTTAAAGATAGAAACTGCAGATCAAGACCACAAGTTCATGCTGGTTCAGACAGATCTAGTCTCTGTTTTATTGGATGCTATTACGGCTCAATTGTGTATTTGCAAGAAATCAATTGTTTAGTTTAAATGCATTGTTTAGTTTCTAGGTTCTGTTTCGTTGGGTATTACTGCAATTACTGCAATTTCACATTAGTGAAGACGGAAACTGAAGCTTTGTATCTAAAAATAATGGACCTTCTATATTTCTAGAGCTGAAACAACACATTGGTTAATTGAAAAGTCAATCAACAAATAATCAATTTAAATCAATCATTTTCTAAGCTACAATGCCATAAACTCACTGGTAGTTTCTTAATTGTGAATTACTTTCTTCTATTGCTATGAATGTCAGTGTTACTAAGTACATTGTACTGGACTCAAGTACAATTTTGAGGTACTGATTTAGGTATTGATTATTTAAATTGTATGCAACTTTTATCTTCTACTCCACTTCATCTCAGAGCCTATTATTGTATTGTTTACTCCAATACATTTAAATGAGAAAATGTGTTACTTTTTATATTCAGATTACTAATACAACATACAAATAAACTAATACATGATTATATATTATTAAAGATTATACTACAGGAGTACATGAAGTCATTAAAATGAGCTCCCTTACCAGCTGCAGGATTATAGTGAACACATTAATCACTCAATACATATTTTACATTAATGTGATTTATATAATTCGTACTAAGCTAGTTTTACTATAATTGGATGCTCATACTTTTGTACTTTTACTGCAGTAACATTTTGGATGCAGGACTTGTACTTCTAACAGACTATTTCGACACTGTGGTATTGCTACTTTTAAAGTAAAGTGAAGTACTTCATCCAGTAAACTGATTATCTTTTGGGTTACAGACAAAATAAGCAGTTTATATATACTCTATGTCCACTTAGATTTTTGGGAAAGATTGTGGAAAGGTTTACTGCCATATTTAGACCAAACAATGAATGTGTTAATTTAGAAAATACACGTCAGGGTAATCAATAATGAATATAATAGTTAGTTGCAGCCCTATTGTCAATAAAAGTGACCGTCAGAACCTTCCAGGGCCCAATGTAACGTCTTGTATTGTCTGGTTTTGTCACAGTCCCAACACCCGGAGATAATCAATAGTGATATAAAACAGAGAAAAGAAGCAAGTCAGAGGGTGGAACCAGCAAATGTTTGGCATTTTGTAAAAAAAACCCTAAATAATAATAATAGATTATCAAAAGTTGTTGATCAAAAATGTTGTCCATTGTTTAATCGATTTATCAACTGAGCATATTATGATTTTTTCTTCAGATGATTTATTTTAAAGAACGGTATATAAGTGACTCCTTCCTGAATACAAAGTGCAACTTGTATACAGCTTTCCAAAATATATTAAGGGAGGAACGTGCTCGTGTTTGTGTACTGGCATGTTTACATCAGGTAGCAGCACTGGGAGATGTCAGAGGACATAACTGTGCATTGTAACTCCAGGACATCACGAGATCAATCGATGAACTGATATTTGTACATAACCCATTTTATTTGTGATTACAATGAATATGTATGTTATCTATGTTATCGACTATATGATTTCTCTCTTTAATGTTACGGTGCACCTCCAACTGATATCGGAGAAAGAGAGAGAGGAAGAGAGAGAGAGAGAGAGAGAGAGAGAGAGAGAGAGAGAGAGAGACTCAAGTCTATCCAAATATTGCCTCCAGTCCGGTAAGTGTTATGAGTGGGCCTATCATCCAGCATAGGCATACATGAGTAGCTATTCATTATTCATGTCATTGCAGTTGCCCTGTTATGATACAGTCCTATTTGGAGTGGGCTACCTGATTTGCTCAGCGCGTCCGTCAAAGCAGTGCGTGGCCCTGCGTCGGCTGGCTGTGCGCGCTCATAGGTCGGACCGAGAAGAATCGGAGGGGGAGCAGGCAGAGTGCGCGCCTACGAGACTGCGCGCCGCAAGGAGGGGGAGAGGTCCAGCTGCAAAAAAAAAAAAAAAAAAAAGGAAGAAAAAATACGCCGTGACAATGGCAACATCAAGCATCTCGTAAAAGGTAGATAGCAGGCGAGGGGGCGCCGAGAATCGGGAGTTTGAGAGGCGACGGCCCCTGTTGGTCCCGAGAACAGCGGCGACGTGCGGACATGCTGGCTGCCCGATAGCGCGTTTCCTGGAATACGAATTCTTCCGTAATTGAAAATGGAGCGGCGGGGGAGAGGAGAGTCGCGCTGTCTCCATCATTGAGAGGCGCGTCCACCTGCTATTACTGGAGGCCCGGGCTGCTGCTGGTGGCGGGGAGGGTGGGGGGGTGGGATGGGAACATGCAGGGCAAGTGTTTGCATTTCGGGGGAAAGACGCATCTCTGATACTACTGTCCAACGCCGCTGAGAAGGATCCCATTGCGGCGGGGGAAAAACGCAGTTTGGGCGCATACGCTCTGGAGGTAGGCAGTGAAAACGTTATTATGCTGCTATTCAGCGTGCCGTGTGTGTGTGTGAATAGGGAGCGAGCTCTATTAGGTATGCACATGACAGCTTGGTTTATACACACACTGATTTATATTCCTGCTTTGCCTGATTCGATGTGATCGGACATTTTATTCAAAGGGAGAACACACCAAGCATGCGGTGTAGTAGCTGCTCTGCCTCCTTGGGACAGCTGTCGTAGCCTACATTCATTCGTCTCTGCTCCATCGATTACCTATTCCCTGCAAAAAAATACCCCCACTTCTTTAAAGCTCATGCACTGACCTATTCGCTTTAGGCTCCGAAATTCTACACAAATACATGCCACGTGTGGTTGTTCATATTGAAGCCAGTTACCCTGCACTGTTTGTGTGTTTTGAAGGCAAACAGTGGCCTGTGGACGTCATTTTGAATCAACGCTCTATGCATCCCGAGCAGTGCTGCCCCAAAATGAATAAGAAATGAATAAAGGGGAATAATCTATAGTCCAAACTAATGAATGATTCATGAATGGGCTATTGAAACCCAATGGGATAACACATCATCTTACAGCTAGGCCCCTCCACTGAGATAAGGCAAATAAATGATTCATAAACGGTTTATAAGCACACATTCCCAAAATTGGACTAAACACTATGATGGCAGAGCACACACAGGTGCACCAAGGAATGTGTGAATGCCTGCACTGTCGGGTCACTAGATCAGTGGCGTGCTGTGTCTGTGCTCCCCTTTAAGGATGCCTCATGACAGATGTTTACTGGATGCCCCAGTCAGCCACACTGTGAGCCAGACAAGCCATGCTAAAGAATAATGAGCTGCAGCCCATAATAACAGCCTCTGTGCTGTGGTTTTGTGGAGGTGTTAGAATCAGTTGTTAACTTTGTTTCAAATCGGGTTGCAATTGGATACAATTTTAACAAGATAGACATTTCCTTGGCTGATGTTTCCTGAAATGCTTTTGCAAAATGAGATTTTCAAATTCAAATACATTGGCCCATGTATTATCACAATTAATGAACTGCACCACACTCTATTATAGACCTGATATGACCTGTTTTGGAGCTTTTATTAGCCTATTTGACAGGGTGTTTTGGACTTTTCAGCATGCATTGGGTACCTGTTGAGATTTGTTTATTAAGTGAAATGTAATGCGAAATCGGTGGGGCAGCCTGTAACTGCCCTCTCCTTCTCTAAAGTGAGGACAGCAGTGGCAACGAGATGGAAGGCCATGCATTGAGTGTGTCAAAGAGAGCTTATAAAAGGGCCAAATTGAGTTGACACGTTGATGTGGGTGTCATTAACATACTTGATAATGTGTGCCGCCGTCATTGGGCCTGAGGCTACGTGACGTGTGGAGGTTAGCGAGCCTCCATGCTCTGGTCGCCTGTCCTTGTTTGCAGATCGTAGATGCGGAAAATAACAAGAGCTATCATATCAAACTGTGTCTTCATATTGTGATGAGCCACCAAGCTCGCTGTGGAGGTTTGTCTGAACAGCATTCGCCATTCGCATCCCCTCCCGGTCAGTCTCATTGCTTTCACTGTGCCATTCTCTGTTCGGTTTCAAATTGGGTGAGAAATTGAGCCCAATGACACATTTCAACACCATGCTTCTGTTCCACAGTAGCAAGGACAGCACTGGAAGGTTTTCTGAAAATGTATTTTAAATGCTTTCCGAGCGTTATGTTGCAGCAATAAAACCAGCAGCTTGTGTACATAGTCTCTTATCTTCCTGTGCCCATGTGTGCTCTGTGGCTTCTCCTCTGCTTCAGCCTTAGGTACGTGTGTTGGGCCTCTAGTACCCTGTCTGGTGAATGGGAGTCAGTCTCTATTATACAGAATGAACTGAGCCCCATCGATCATCCCTTTTCTTAACAGTTTTTCATCAATGAGGATCACGTTCCTGATTGAATATTTGACACCTTGCATGTTCTGATCACAATAAAGCACAGTAAGGATAAGGACACAACATTGCGGTGTTCTTTTTTAGAAATCAGGTATTGCCTGATAGTTAGCACGACAAGTTCTGACTTTTACAAATGTCAGAATACAGGCGGGAGCATCTCGTTAAGCACACAGAAAGCTTTTCCTGCCTCTATGGAGCCTCGCTGTGATTTAAGTGTGGAGCTCTGCAGTTTTCTCTGCACATTGTATTGCTACAGTATGGACGCTCCTTGGCTCTGTCCAAGTCTATGTAGAAGCACGCTGAACTCATATGTTTAAGTATCCGTGTTTATGTCAGACCACTGTATGCAGAGGCCTGCTGCGTCCACCCCAGCCCTGTGTTTGGGCTGTGACATGCTGGCTGCGGCCCAGCGGAGGCAGGCTTTCTCTGTGCTGCTGCCGCTGCTGAGTTCTGTAATTAAAGGCAGAGGTAAGTCCAGGGGAGAAGGCTGGGATCTGATTGCTTTTCATGGCCGCGAGGAGAGAGCTGCAGCGTGTCCTGAGGGACTGAGGCGCTGCTGAGCTCTTTGCTGCCTGCTCTGCCCCCCAGACGGGTACTGTTCCAGGAAGACACACACATTTGTACTTGCATGCTACTGGAGTGCTCATGCGCACACATAAACACACACAAACACATTCTGCTGCACACGCACACAAACACACACACAGTGGCGGAGAGAGGAAAAAATGGCATCTGTAGCTGACAGGCAAACTGCGCTAATCTACTAGAATGCCCCGTTTTAGAAAATATGTGTCAGTACGAGACGTGAGGCACTGAGGCAAAACGGTTGTAGCTCAGTCACGTAATGAATTAAAAACAGCACAATCAGAAAGACGTTAAGGATCCCCTCCTCAATTGGCTGCTGGCCGGCATTGACAGAGCCGTTGATGTGTGATTGAGCCGAGTGTGGATGTGAGCAGAGGCTGCCTGTGGTTGTCTTGGACCAGCGCTCTGCAGGGGGAGCTGTGCCTCCCATCCCCTCCCTCCCTCCATAGCAGCAGCCAAACCGAGGAGGGCTGCTCTGCACTCTGAGGGCCTGGCAAACATGGACATGCTCACATATAGGATCTGGGCGGGCCCCAGCACTTTTAGGGGAAAAATGGCCTCAGAGCTCTCCTCTTTCTCTGGATTCCTTCATGACAGCTGGCCGGCTAAAGTACACCAAGGGTTTAAACCATCACTTGCCTTACAAGTCCTATCAGAGAAATTCCTGTCCAAGGCAGAAGCACAGAGTACTTTGAGGATACGAGGTTAAATAAATAGGGAGAGAAAAAAGCAAGTGGATGCAATTTAAGTCCAGCCATGTTTTTTGCACCGTGGTCATGAATTAGTTCTGCCATGATAATTAAAGTAATGCATCAGGATTTCTGCCATTAACAAATAAAAGTCCAATTAAAATGAGGTCTATTAAACCACTTTCCGCGTTGCCTACTTGATCTCAATATGTAGGCTGGTGGCCACTGGGACCACGAGCACGCAGGCTTGACGTTCATAGCTCATTTCCTGCTTCCACATCAGACCCTTATATTGCAGATGGATAGATAATGTGAAATTTCCCCTGTTCTGCTCACACTCTCCCGGGCCCCCTTGTATTTCAACTCCTGGGATTCTTGAAACAGATCGTGAGATGTGATGCTGGGAAATTTGAGAAGGAGCAGAAAGAGGTTGGGATTTAATGCAGTGGACACAGGTGCACTGACATGAATGGTGTGAAAGCAGCATATTCACAACATGACTCGGGAGAGAGGAAGCTATATGACGGGGCTGGATTTTAATTGGTTTCACACAGTGCGCTCCCATGTATTGTTCTCTTTGTAATGGCACACACAGTGGCAATAACAGCTCTGTTTTTTGTTATATAATAACACTAATAGATTCATCGCCCCTTGTCTAATTTGAACATGTTTTTTTTCCCCCCCAAATTCCTCATGTTGGAGCCGGAGGAGCTGCATATCCACGTTATGCTCAAAGTGTATACTGTCTGTCAGGGTCCTGAATGCTGGAATAATAAGCCACCTTCATTAGCCTTATCTTTGATTTGGTGGATGGAAAAAGGGGGAGGAGGAGGAGGAGGGGGGGAGGGGGGGGAGATGAAAAAAGGGGTTGATGATGAGAAAGAGAGCAAAAACATATTGTAGGGTGTACTATAAGAGAGGAGAAAACAGAGGAGCTGCAGAGTAGAAGGGGGTGGACCTAGTGGGAAGATTAGAGGAAGGGCTGGACACACAGAGGGAGAGGGGACAGAAAAAAGGGAGATACATTGTTACTGTTGGTGGTGGGGGTTCAGGGTGCGTCCTCCCAGCACAGCCAGTTGGAACTAACAAACGGCCACGAGACAGACGCAAGTGTTGTCTCTAATGGGAGAGTAGCTGGCTGTGCCCTGGATGTTTCCCTGCACCTTTCATTTTCTAAATGCTGTTTTGTCTGTTCACCACTTAACAAGCCACCAGTGCCTCAAAAAGGAACCACGCTTTATTTGCTGCTGTACATAATTACCAGCCATTCAAGACAGGCTTGTTTGCTACTCTCAACGATGTTGTGAATTTATGTACAAATAAGAGACAGGCTATATTTTGCTGTAAATCTTTTCACTGCACACAAGTTGAGTGTTTGAAATGTATGGCATTGCCAGCGTTCGGTCTAAGATTCGCTGTAATTCATTTCGCTTTAATTGTGCTGCTGTTTGTGGAGACTGCACCATTTGGGCCCTAATCAAACATTAGTGATAATTGAATTGAATAGCTTTATTTATTTATTTATTTTATACCGCAACGGTTCATGTGGAGAGCAGGATGACAAAAGCCTGTAGCAAATAGTCTTTCTGTCAGATACAGTCAGCTGACGAATAGCGCTTTACTTTCCATTTGCCGTAGCCCGCCACAGGCGAAAATCCATGCGCGACACATCTAAGCAGAAGTCAAATGAGAAATGTTTTTGAATATCTTAACACAGAGAATGTGAATTGGATTGCATACATGAATTTCAAGTTGGATTTGACCCTGATCTGTTGGATGATGTTGCTGATGATACAACAGCATGACTGCTATTCTACTACGGGTAATAATTATAATCATTCACAGCTAGTGGTCCTTGTCACAGGAGTGGGGCACAATGGAAATAATAATTAAGACTTCTCATTTCAGATGCATCACAGAAGGGTGTATGAAGTGTGTAGTGTGGCTCTTTGACTTCTAGGATGTACAGCTGTGTGTATACTTGCTTGTTTCCCTGTGTGTGTTAGCCCCAGTAAGAATTACTGCTGGCTCGGGGTTTTCTTCAGCTTAGCAAGTCCAGCTATTTCTCACATTCTCACACACACACACACACACACACACACACACACACACACACACACACACACACACACACACACACACACACATACACACACACACACACACACACACACACACACACACACACACACACGTTCTACATTATGACTGTGACCCAGTCTGTGCTGTCACACACAAATAGCCAATTGTAAGATAGAGGTACATGAAGGTCCAGGATGCCTGCCTCACATGATGTACTATGTCATGCCTAAATACTTTTTTTTCAACTTAAATACTTTTTTTTCAATGTCAGAATACAGGCCACATTTATTACAGTTGAACCAGTTAAATGCATCAATAAATATGCATCTCAGCGTAACCACCGCTGATAAAAAAAGCTAATTCATCATTTAGTCACATGAAGCCTCAGAGATTCTTTGTCATATCTTACTGTTGGAATCCAGGATGTTTAGATTTTGCTGAATAATTTCCAGGCTCTCTGTGAAATACCAATTGAGTATTTTGATTAGCTTTTTGAATAAAGTACATACATTTAAAAAAATGTAATTTACATAATATTTCATTTTGTTATACTGTATATTTGTATCTTACATGGTTGCATGTTGTTCTGTTCCTTCACCTTTTTTAACTTTTTGAGTACTGATTCAGTTGGCAGGCACTCAATGCTTTGTCAGATCCTTTGTGCTGTTGACTTGACTTCTGTTCATCTTATTGCTGGTTAGATTCATACTTTAGTAAGTTATTGTTTGGTTGCTTTGTGTTAAGACTATAGGGCTGATCTATAAGTCAATTCACTGCTTCGCCAATCGACAGAACAACTATCTTCTTTTTAAGCTAAATTGTCAAATATTCCCAAGTTTCAATTCCCTAAATTGAGGGGAACTGCTGTTTATTTTTGTCTTAAAAGAAACAGAATATCTTCAGGTTCGGAGCCGTCACTAAGAAAAACAAAACAAGCAATCTGAAGACGCCACTTTGGGCTCTTTGACATTTTGATGGATCCTTGTTTCCTCACTTTGTATAAAACAAATGATTAATTGAGAAAATAGTTTAATAATGAAAATAATCATTGATTTTAGTCAACAAACCTGTTGAATTTGAGAAGTCTGACCTTCTTTTAAATAGATAAATAGATATTTTTATATTCCTCAAAGTGAAGTTGTGGAAAAAAAGATACACTTTGGTATTTGTACCAAACCTTAGGTCAAAACACAGTTTTAATGTAATGTTTACAGTATGAATGAACAGCAGAATGTATATCAATGCCCCTCATCCATATAGTCCAGCAATCTCACATTTCTTTTGCTGCTTCTATTACGGTTATCATACAGTGATGTTTTTGTCACAATGGGCTAAATACTTTGGGAGCATCAAAACAGCAGGTATTTTCCTTTTATATTCAAATGACGCTGTGTATAACCTGCTCCTTTGATATCCGTCTCTGAGGTGTGTATATACGCTCACGCCTTTTTTTCCTTTTGTGTGGACTATTTGGGATTTGCTTATGGTTTATTTATGCAGGTAATTCCACTGAGAGAAAGTCTTTGTCAGGGGAGAGTCGCTGTACAGTCTGCATGCATACTTTATAGCCATATAATCTAATAGGTTTAAAACTCACTATCAAAGATGTATGCTGCTGCAGTGTTTGGGCTCCAGTGATGAGGCCTCTGGAGAGGTGGGGTAAGGTATCTATGTGCATAGTGTGTGAATTTCAGTGTGTGTGTTTGTGTGTATGAATGAGCTGCTTAAGGGGCAGCCAATGCTTACAGAAGCCCTCTGTGCTGACTGTTAATCCCGAGGTGAATCAAGTCTACCTGGATTTAGTGAACCGACAGAAAATTAGCAATAACAAAACACCCGTCTTTCTACTCTTACAAATCTGCCGACATCATCTGGGACTCCACAGTGAATGCAGTGACAGCCTGCCGAGCAGTCAAACATATGAGCGTGTACGTACACATGTGCACATGCTTATTTGGCCCTCTGAGCTTTTATGTGGGCATGGATGTTTGTTGTTTTTGTGTATGCAGTCCACATTCATGTAATGATAAGATGTTTATTTCAGCACAGAGTACATACAGTACAAGGAACACTTGTTCAGAGGACAAAGGCTCCATTGTCGAGAGATAAGAAGAAAGAAATGTAACAATTTTCACTTTGACTCCATCTCTGGGGGCTTTAGGAAATGTTAATTTAAGTTCCCATTATAAAATGTATTTAAATCACACTAAGAATTAATTCCATTATTCTTGGAGGCAGCTGGGGTTTCTGTATCCGTCGAGACGGTTTGCTGCTCCCTCCTGAGACCTGTGGGTTTCCCCATCATTTTTAAAATCAATTACCTTTCTACCTTCCTCGCCTCTCCAACTCTCTCTAAGTACTCTCCTCATATTCTTCATTAGAAAACCCACCACTTCACCTATAGCTCAGTGTGAACACCTCAATCGGAACTCTGTGGTTCTTTAAGTGTTCATGGCATATGAGTGCCTCTCTACTCTTTTTCTCAGCTAGACAATGTCGCTGCCTGAGATGAAAAAAGGAAGACAATCTGTGGCTGGATAAGTCCTGTTAGCCTTATGTGACACTACTGCTGTGGAGCGGCTGCAGCCCTTGGGAGAGATCAAGCTATTCTCCCTTGTGCGCCATCTCACAAACATCTCATCGCACAAACTGAGGGGAATAAGCATGGATGGGCTTGACGGCTGCTTCCTATTTTAGTCATCGGCAGGTAGGCGGATGAGTTGAACTGCGGAGGATCTCTGTGCAGCGAAGTCTTCGTCTAATTAGTTTGTCTAATTATGTCTTTGTGCTGGAAATTTCTCAAATTAATGGTATCGTGCAGAATGTGAGCATGCTCATTATGGTTGTCATGAGAATTGTTGCGGTGGTTGGAGAAGAGCAGAGAAAGGGAGAGGGAGTGTCATTGCAACCAAAAGCTCTCCACGGTCCAATTCCTTTCATCAAATACAAATATCCTGTATTGGGAGATGCGGCTTCGTCCCAGGAATTTGGGAAAATGTTACCTGTGAAACAGTCCCCCCTCACCCCCCACCCTTCCTCCTTTTCTTCCTCCTTTCCCTCCACCTATTTGTGGCAGACCACAAAAAGGTCCCCTTTGATTTTCCCACCCCGTGTGCCAGCTGCAAGAGTGTCACAGCATCAGGGATGCAAGTTTTTCAAATGAAGACACTTTTTGATTTTCCCTCCTTGTGAGGTGCCACGGACCCCCCCCCCTCCCCCCTCCTCCCCTCCTTGTCATCACCCACGACTCTGAGCTTCTTCTCCCGGCCACCAAGTGAGGACAAGCCTCCTGGATCGCTTTTCATGTCCCTACCTCCTCTCCAACGCTTCTCTTCTTTCTTCCTCTCTCTACTTCCTTGTCCTCATTGCTTCCCCACCATCTCTCTTTCTCTCTCTCTCTCTTTTGTCCTCCCTTTCCTTCTACCTCTCTCCCTCTCCTCCCCCCACTCCTGGGCCTACAGTAATTGGTATTCCGAGTGGCAGCTGGGATCCATACAAACACAGCAGACAGAGGGAGAGAGCGAGCGAGGCAGAGTGTGTGAGTGTGAGAGGGGGAGAGAGAGAGAGAGAGACATGGAGGCAGAGAGAAAGAGAAAGCCAGCAAGTCAATACGCTGGTTCATTAGAGCACTGAGTCACAGTGGCCGCTGCCTCGTTTGTTTGTGTTTGTCCAATACTCTGTCTTAAGCAGAGCCCACCGCCTCTGTCCGCTCACACTGGCAAACCTGACAGCAACACACCCCGGGCTGTCTGGCTGCCTGTGATAGGGGCTTTTCTGTGCCTGTGAGTATTTGGACGTACCGGCTTATGAAATAATTACCAAATCAATAGCTCTGAATTAAGCGAGGCGAGGCTCTTTCTGAACACGTTCATGCCAATAGTATGGAAATTGTCACAATAAATAAATATATATGCTCAGTTATTCCATCCGTTATATATTCCATGATTGAATATACGTTAGCAATGAGCAATACTTTTGACTGGTTTAACGTGAGTTGTTGATGGATTATGGTGGATGTAAAGAAGACTGCCAGTTCTCCGAAATAAAATTTTGAGACGAGAAAACAAAAGCAAAAAACAGAGCTGCTCCATTAGGAAACAAAAATAGGATTCTGCAGTTATTGAAAATATGAAACTGGATGTTCCAAAAAACAAGAAGGAGGAGTGTTCTCCGGTCACGGCGAGCTGAGAGCAGACCACTTGTCAGGATATTGAAAGAAAGAGAGAAAGAGAGAGAGAGGCAGGTTAAGAGAACGGGCTGAAATGATCTGTTCCTCTCCTCAAGGCCTGTTTATTTTGAAAGAAATAGTAATATGACAATGGTTGTGTGGTTGTCTGGCCGGGGCTGCTGGCTCTCAGGGCCCTCATGGTGCACAGTGACCTCTCATTACCACTGCTTGAGGGAACGTGAAACGGAGGAGATCACTCCAAAGGGCAGCTGTGTAGATGCGCCTAACCTTTTAAACCATCGGAATACGTCAACCATACAAATAACTCATTAACCTTATCCATTTAAATGAAAAGCTCGTACTTTTATCCCACACCCCCTGCTTCTCTCCAGTATTAGATTTGTTTAATTGGCCATTGCACATGATGAAAATGGCAAGTCCCTTTGCAGTGCGGTGTGGTCAACGTAAGCCTTACAGCGCGCCAATGGGGATTTGGCCCCTTTGGCCCGGACACTTAACGAAGTTGGTTTAAGATTTAGTTGCAGGACAGGGAGAAATTGAGGTTTGGGAAAGCGATAGTATGTTAGCATCTGTGTTGTTTAGGAGGTGGCCTCCAGCTCTGTCCAGCAGCACAGGAGGGCATTGATTGGAGGAGCTCAATAGCTCGGGCCTTTTAATCACCTCACTCACAGGCTGTATTGTCCCACAGGCCCGGAGAATAAGAGCCGCTAATACCCCTGTGCATATGCACACAGCCACTGGCTCCCAGGCTTCTGCGGCCCCTCGCAGACCCACACAGCCACTAATCAATAGGCCTGATTACCAACAGGGAGGCTGAGTGGGCTTTGTTCTCATTTGTCAATGAAATGCTTGCCCCCCTTTCCAAATATCTTTCCAACTTCTCCTTCGTTGAGACACAATATGGTATTGTTTAAAGACCACGAGGGCGATGTGATGAGAAATGTGACCCGCTGCACCGGGATTTGGATCTGCCGGTGTCAAAAGACTTAAGCGCTTGCTTGTTTTCCAAGTCAAGAATAATGGGCTGTTCTGACCCAGTTGTAAAGAAAAGATTTAGACTAACACATCAGGCTTCTAAAAATGGCATTTATCTCACTCTCTGCTTTGCACTCTGTCTCTGTGTCTTCTCTCTCTCTCTCTCTCTTCCTTGCTCAATCTGTCTCTCTGCCTTTTTGGCTGTCATATCTCTTTATACCGTTTAGAAATGCTGTACATTGTGTTACAGGGTTGTGACTGATAGCCTGCCAATTTCAGCTGTGGCACATCAGAGAGTCGAATCCCCCCTTGAACACAGAGAGACACACATTACAACCGTGACAGTGTGCTCCTTTCACTGCTCTCACTGATTCCATACCTCCTGATTAAGTGTTTCACAGTAAAGCTGTGTTTTTATTTATCATTGCTGAAGTCCACTGGAAACACGGTGGCCTATAAACGACGCAGGAAAACACAAACTCCCTGTCGTCAATGTGCTGCAGCTTCATTCGAGCAACAGTGGGGAATTATTGTTCTGTCTCGTCAGAAATTCTGAGGCCATTTATATTTCCATCTGTGCAGCCTATCAATAAGCCTCTAAGCCGGGTTTCAAAAACTAATAATATCAATGACTTTAAAGGCGAAAATATCAAAGGAAGTTGGCGTATTAGCAACCGGCGATGGTGGGTGAATATTGCGATTTGAGTTTGAGGATGGTCCAAAGGGCAGAGTGTGGCTGTCGTTGTCTCCCCTCCCATCCTCATTATTACCCCCAACACATACAAACACATGGTCGTCTCTGACTGACAGCACTCTCTGCCTTGCCTCTCTATCTCTGGCCCTTTTCTCTCTACCCTCCCTTTTGTCATCCCCCTCTTTCTCCCTCTTTTCCTCTGTGTATTGCCTTTCTTCTCCTTCTGTCCTCCACCACCCTCTTCCTCCACCCCACCTGCCCCCGTCCTTTGGTTTTGAAGCCAAGCAAAGGAGTCGCCTTCTGAAGCAACAGGGAAATAATTTGTGGCTCAGAGAACAAAGGGAAATCTTTACTGTGAGACTAATGGAATGGATTTTGTGATGTGGATGAAAACTGTCGTTGTTTTAGACTTTCATTTTGAAAACAAAATACTGATGAAAGATCGCGATTTAAAGAGTAGAATAATGAGGGTGTTGTATGTGATGGAAAAGACGTCTCTCTCTCTCTCTCTCTCTCTCTCTCTCTCTCTCTCTCTCTCTCTCTCTCTCTCTCTCTCTCCCAGGATCATGATTATTAGATTTAAAGGAAAAACTTAAAAATAAATATATTTTACAAAAATAAAACCCTGTGTGCATTAACTATTCATCAGCTGCTTATTATTTATAACTTTATTGTGTCTCCGTCATTGATATTTTATTGTGGTGGAGTTAGCAGTGTTGTAGAGGTTGGCAAATTGCAACCACTGCATTTTCAGAACTAAAATGCTGTTTTAAAAGGGCCATGTGGTCACATATTGACTGGAAATTCCTCAAAGCCAGACCTCCATGCTCACTTATTGAACTGTTATCAATGAGCTGCTTTTGTCTTGGCTTAAGAGACTGGGATGTATTAGCAGGACATTAATTGTGATAGAAAAGAGAGAATTGGGAAGCCAGAAATGCCATGGATTTTTCCTATTAACACTTACTCGCCAGTCTCCGCGACAAATATGTTTGATTATTTGATTTATTTGATGACTCTTCTGTATTCCATATTCGTGAAGTTATCTGAAAGTGCGTCCTTATCATCATCAAACAGATTGTAAGTGAAGTGAAATGCGCTCTTGATGCATTCAGTGACCCCTTTTAGCTCATTGCTTGTTGGCTTTCTGTGAGGTGCAGCACACTACTGATTATTGTAGTGATAATGGCTGACTAGTTTTCAACAAACAGAGAAGAAGTGTCTCTTGATTCTTAGGAACAACTGGACGCACGTACTGATGAAAGCGAAAGTCATTTAAGCAGCAGTACGTCTGCACAGGACAAAGACAAATAGCTGAAAGTATTGTTGTTATTACCAACATGTTAGCAAACAAATACCTTTTCTCACATCCAGATGTTGGAGCAACATTAGCATTCATTGGGAGTCACATTTCCGTTCACTTTCTTGACCTCTTTTTTTCTCTCAGTCTTTCTGTCCTTTTTGTTTCCATCAAGTGCTGAGGAAAATGGCCTTTGTTCACTGCTAGTTAACATTGTCGTCTGTCTGGTGCTGAAGTGTACAGTGTTCTATCAGATCCTTTTAGCTTTAATGATGTTGGTAGGTGTTAATTTGAAGATCAATTAAAAAATTTTTTTTGATCGTGCCATGCTAACTTGCTTATGGTGTTAATAGTCACAAAATGTCAAACAGCTCTTTTAATGGTGTTTTAAATTCCGTACTCAGATTTTGATACTTCAGAAAGGAGAGAGTGAACTGAAAACATTTGTCCCCAGACAATCGTACAATGACATGTTTTTAAAGTGAGACGTGTATGCTGGCAGGGTGATCAAAACGTCTTGAGATGGTCCAGAATTATGAGCAGTGAGACTAAAACGTGTTTAATTAGTTACACCCCAACCAAACATTAAATCTGTTAATTCTGAAATATTATTTTGTGAAACATTATACACCAAACGACCTCCGACAAAAATAGCCAGAGTTTGCCGACATAAACACACGTGACGGCAGAGCAATGTGGCGGCGCACACCTTGAATCAAATGTTCATCATTTATTACTTGATGTTTTGTGTTTGTGTTGTGAAACATGCTGCAACAACGCTGTAGCTGCCATCGCCATTTCTATTCAGCTGATTTGTGCTTCTTTGCGGTACTATTCAACTCCTGCTGTCCCTTTTAACAGGGTTACCGCAGATCCTTCATATGTCTTAAATTAGATTTTCAATGTTCCCCTCAAGATTCCCTTGTTGTAAATTTAGAGATGGTTACTTTATACACCGCTTCTCTTCGCTAATGGGGTTGTGGTATTTGATGTTGAACCTCTGTAGATACATGTGAAGATGTTTTCCCAAGCAGATGCACAGGGACACATTTAGATAGGAAGTCGGGAATACAGATTCGGAATTATTGACTTCTGACTTGCAATGGATTGCAGTATTAAACCCATTCTCATCTGGTCACCCTACTGTATCTGCTAGCTACGCGCTATATACACAAACTGTTTTATTAAAAGTTGTATTACATGCATCTCTGACATTCTATTCGTTAGAGAACAAAGTAGCACTGGCTCTTCCCACTGACCTTTCATATTGAAAAGCAAAACATTAAATCAAAGCAAAACAAAATACTATGTTGAAGGGATTCTTGGTCTACCAAATGAGCCCCACAGATAAGCTACATTATTGTGGGTCATTTTATGATATGAAAGTAAAAGTCCCACTTATTGAACCTCGGGATGAAAAGTTAATTAGAGACGAGTTGGGATGATTTGTGCAGCGAACAAAGCCGAGGGAGTGCTGTCATCAGTGCGGTCCTGCAGCCTCCTTCATGGCTCCTGCAGCCTCCTTCATGGGTCCTGCAGCCTCCTTCATGGCTCCTGCAGCCTCCTTCATGGCTCCTGCAGCCTCCGTCATGGCTCCTGCAAACTCCTTCATGGGTCCTGCAGCCTCCTTCATGGCTCCTGCAGCCTCCTTCATGGCTCCTGCAGCCTCCGTCATGGCTCCTGCAGCCTCCGTCATGGCTCCTGCAGCCTCCTTCATGGCTCCTGCAGCCTCCGTCATGGCTCCTGCAGCCTCCTTCATGGGTCCTGCAGCCTCCTTCATAGCTCCTGCAGCCTCCTTCATGGGTCCTGCAGCCTCCTTCATGGCTCCTGCAGCCTCCGTCATGGCTCCTGCAGCCTCCTTCATGGCTCCTGCAGCCTCCGTCATGGCTCCTGCAGCCTCCTTCAATATTTGGCCTTTGTTATTACATTTGGGTATATTGTGGCATGTACATTTAATTATAAAGTGAATCAGTCCCATTGCTGCATCGCCATCCATTCATTAAAGCTCCAAAAGCAACGGGATGTTCTTATCACAGCTTGTTAAATATGTACTTTTTTGTGTTTTAAATATAAGATACTATTGTCATAGACGGGGTCAGGAGGTCAAGCTAGTCATGTCCTAAAAGATCATACAGGAGGATTCAGATTCCCTCCTGTCTCTTCCTCCACATCTCTTTCACCATCTCCGAGCACAAGGTGAGCGGATGTGAGGTAGGAGGTTGTGCATACAGCCATTAATCACAGGCCCAGAGGTAGTAAACACTCTTTGATGGTCATTAGAAAACAGTTATATTACAGAGGTTACTGTTCCTAGCGGTTAACCTTCTCCTCTTTGATGTATAGCAGTGTGGGTTTTTAGAGCGGGAGGTGGCGGCAGAGGAGGAGGAGGGGGAAGCATCCTCACCTAGGTAGGAATGTCCCCCTTCAGCAGCTTTTGAATCGTTGTGCAATCATAGTGCAACCTTTTGTTTCCTTCCCCCAATGCTCCTCCTGCTACCCCCCGCCTCCCATCATTCCCTTCCTCCCCTTTTTCTCCCTCCCTCCTGTCATCTGAAATGTGCCCTGCATAAGTGGAGGCAGCTGCTTAAGTGCTGAGAGAGGGAGGAGAAGGGGAGAGTGGAAGTGGAGGGAGGGAGGTAAGGGCCAAAGAGAGAAAAAGAGAGAGTCTGACTCACAGTTAGCTTTGCTTTCCCTCCCTGAATGCTGCAGCATCTACTCCTCCCATTGCACTCAAGGTCTCTCTCTCTTTCTCTCTGTTACACACACACACACACACACATGCACTCATGCACACAGACACACGCACACACACATGCTTTTGCAAGCATAAATAAGCTGGCTTTAGTGTTTTACTTGAGGTTTCTGGGTTGTTTAAAATAATCTTGTTTTGTGCCGCCTTGGTGCATTATTGACTTGAGAGGCTTTATTGTCATCTTGTTTTTTGTTATGAAATTTTAATGCAGACCCTCATAATTAGGGTGGCTGTATTTGATGCAGCTACCAGCCTTATCTCTTGCTGTGCATTCATTGTTGCTGGTGGTATGCGCAGGGCTAGTGATAATAAATAGCACACCGTTAGAAGAGTGACCATTTTCTCTGTCAATAACAAGTCAGATGAAATACCTCTGGAGCTTAAGGGCAATATGGCGAGGTTTGGTGCCTGTGTCTTTAGTGCTCTCGTGGCAACGTGCTTCATAGCTAAAAGCACACTCCGCTGCAGTGGAATTACATAGTGGTGGTGATGCCAGCAAAGACCCAGAGCTTTTATCAGCTGTCATTCACACAGGAGAAGCTGTACACTGGCAGCAAGGCCACCAGGCATGGCACAGGACAAAAGCCTAATACTGGGCTGTAATTGTCGGGGAAAAGGGCATCTAACGTGGTCAGAGAGGAGCTGTGGTGAGGTTGATGCACTGTTCCAATGAACGCAATGTGGCCTTCATCTGAAAGTGCACTTTCAAAGAAAACTCGGATGATATTCTCGCTTCTCTCACATCAGTTATATGATGTTGTTTAGTACTTAGATTGTATGACTAGATCTGTGAATAGATCAGGTGTGAAATTATACAATATTAGCCAATATTGCCAATGTGTGGTAATGGGATTTTTAATGTATAATGTATAAATTACAAAAGAAATCCTCATACCTCAATGTGGTGTAGTTAACATTTATATGTACTAGCTGATGTTCTGTATTAACAAGTGCTTCAATAGTCTAATTAATAATTTATTTAAATTGTTTCTCTTTTGTTTCTTGCCACAGTGCAGATTCTCTATTTAGAATTATCCCATTAATATTTGTGTTTTATAATATGTAATATTATTAACAGCTACTTCTGGTATCAATCAACGTGCTGTAGGAACCACACATAGGTTGTGTGCTTCTTTATAGCTGCAAAATCACATCAATTTGTTGTTTCCGTCAGAAACAGCAGTGAGTTTGACTCCAGGTCGGGTTGCAGCACTCGTCTGCTGGAGGTTGGAGACGAGTTAGACAGTGTCACATGTCAAGTGACTTCCCCAGATGTGTACACATTATTTTATTATTGGTCTTGGTCACAAACAAAGACAATTGGACCTTTAGTGTATATTTTACAGACACCTTTCAGTTCTTTTATCCTCGTCCACAAACCTGTTTAGAACCATGAGACACAGAGGTGTAATACACCGACACTTGAGTTTGAAAGTTTGAGAGAGTGAACTCACGCTCCACCTGCATTTGACCCCTTCGACTTGCTGATATCCCTTGTCGTCACGATTCACAGGTCAGTTCCACAAATACCACAGATCAATCTAATAATCATATCCCCATACCACTATCCTGCATTGAATGTTTTTGCTGCAAAGTTTTCACCACAAGTCAACACTGTGTGGAGTAATTGTGTACATTCTTTATTTGGTCACCATATGAAAAGTACAAAAAAGGAACAGTGTGTAGGATTTGAGAGGGGGGGGGGTTAGTGTATGTACCTGAACTGAAAGAATTGTTAGGTTTTCATTAGCTTAGAATTGAGCCATTTATATTGCCATAGGGAGCTCTTCAACGGTGTCCGCCATGTTGCACCGCCATGTTTCTACAGTAGCACAGAACAATAAAAAACAAACACCGGCTCTAAACAGAACCTTTCGTGTTTGTATGTTACCTGAAGGCCACCGGAGTTCTCCAAAACGCTTGGAAAGAAAGTGAGCGGAGTTGGATGTGATCAGTAACCTCACCACTAGAAGGCACTAAATCATACACGTCACCAACAATTTATTTTGTATTCATTCTGTATCGGAATCCTGAACTATTATCAATATGTGCTTGAAACTCATTTTCATCCTTTCACACCAAAGCAATAAGCAGTGTTAAGTGTCAAACCCAGTTTGGGAGAAACATCATGGCCGTTTGAACTGACGTCAAGGTTAATGCATCACTGAATGAACTGTACAGGTATTGCACTGCTGCAACAATAGAAAACTCTGGTTATACACCCAGTGAATGTTGTGCACGTATGATGAATACACTATGCATAGTAATGAATAATTGTACTGCTGTTCATGGTTTTTTAGGCCAGAGGTGAATTTAAATCCACGTTAACATTGATATTTCGACCTGAGATGACTTTGCAACATCAAATTGAGACACATTCAAGGTCTGTGGGATATTATTATGGATGTATTTTTTCTCTTCGTTTTCTCATAAATATTCATAATCAATGGGCGAGCCTACAGGTCAGTGTGGGATGTCAGGCTCTTCTGTCAGATCACAAAGAAAGAAATCCACAAAGAACATAAAGAACACTGAAAAATATTCATTAATTTCTTTTTATTATTTTCACATGCCAAGGGCTGTGTCGTGCAGTCGTACGTACTCCTCTTAAGTAAACCCAATTTTTCTTTAACTGTTTCATTTTATTCATAGGTTAATTGTAGGTATAGATATTCCGTTTTAAAAGGCTATACATGATGCTCAAGCAAGAATGAATCACTGACTTAAACCAGTTTTTTCCTCCCAACAATCCTGTTTTCTTAAAACATACAAGTGCAAATTCCAGTTATCCAGGGGTGTGGCCCAAGGACCCAAGTATACATTGGTGACCAGAGATCAGTAATGCAGTCTGGAGGCAACAAGACGATCACAAGCAAGCTGTAGTTTCCCGATGAGCCCTGAAGACAGTCCAGGTTGGCTTCTACTATGTGGAAACTAAGGAATACAGAGCATGTACATATACATCAAAGGACAGATTATGTTTCTTTCCATTCCTAATGATGTACACTAAGCTATTTTCAAAGAGAGGGATGCCTGCACAGTTTGTTGGTGTACTTGGATCCCCATTAGAAGTTGTTTCACACCAGCTATTCTTCATGGGATTTATATAAAAGTATACAAACAAATGACATAATGACGAACACTGTGTCCTGTGTGAAAGAAATGGTCTAGTTTTACTTTTGCAGTTTACATGATTGCATTTCTGCTATTCCCACAACAAAGCTATTTTGATGTTGGAAAATATTATTTAGGTTATCCCTAAACAAAATTGTTTTGCACAGTATAAACTTGTGGAACAAGTTCTGCTTCTCCTCTTGTGTGCAGAAAATGCATAGACTTGTGTTTTAACTTTCCTGAATGAGCTGCGTGAGTTGCACAGTGACAGATGTTGTAATGGACACGCCAGTCCTGCTGCCACATGCTGCGATTAAGTAAAAGAAAAGGACCTCTTATATCCTACAAATATCTTGATCTCACCAGATTCTGCCAGAGATGCATTAACATAGTGTTTTGATAAGCATGCACACACATTCAAGGGATTCTGGAGTTTGCATGTGTTCCTCCACCAACAAATGCTACGAGAATAGCTCTTTAGACTAGTGTTGACAGTAGTAAAATAATAGAGTAGGCAGAAGTGGAACTGACTTGCTGTATATTTTAGTTGGCACTGACTTGTGATGTTATCAGTCAAGAAGTAGTGAGGCTGTTTGGACGCTGATACTCTTTTTTTCTGAGTAGCTAGTGATCATGCTTGTATTGGACTCTTGCTTTGTTGTTTGTCACATTTTCTGTGGCACTAATTCAACACGCACCTACTCAGTGACCCGCCCGTTTTAAACACAACTTCCTCCACGTTGTAACTGACTCGTGCCCAGTTAACATTTGAAATGTAATGTGGTGTTTTGTATTGTAATAATACGTTGCAGATTTAAGATACCTTGGATAAAATTACAAAGCCACACGCTCATTATACTCTGATACAATTATTTTTATTTCATTAGAGATTAACATTTATCAGGGTAAACTACAATGTCCACATATCAAGAAAACACAGGGTACAATTATAAGTAGGGTAGGAATCCACTGAATAGAAATAGGCTACATATGGACACATTTCAATCAGGAGAGACTTGTTTAGAGTTTAACAATAATGTATTACAATTGCATAAATTTAAATAGTGCAAAGTCTTGGAGTTCATCCTGAATTAGGATAAGCGATGGCTAGTGATGATGATATCTGCGAAGGCAGAATCTTCCTGGAGTCCAGACACTGGTGGTGGTGGTGAAGGAGTAACCCGATGTTGAATGAGGAGCAGGAATGACTGCTGATTGGAGGAGCCTGGGGGGGAGAAGGGTCATATCAGTTTGAGCTGAAATGACAACTGACAGCAGCAGAGAGGAGAAACCATTTAAAAGTTTGACAATGTGATTGGCTTACAGAAACTGCGCAGAATCTGATTGGTTCATTTAACATACACGCCCCCCAATCAGCTGATGGAGTAATCGCTGGGAGAATCAGCGACTGAGATTATGAATGAACAGGAGTATAAAGAGAGTAAGTCTTCCTTACTGAACTTCCGCTTGAGCTTCATATAATGCTTATTTGAATATTTAAGACCAGATAATTCCTCAAATATAATACATTTAGCTAGATTCCTTTAAATATTGAGCATGGGATGTTTTCTATTCACTTTTATCCTTCATTTCTCTACATCTTGATGGTTGTCTTTTTTCATATGCGGACATTTTTGTTTCGGGCATTCCTTGGATTGGCCTCTCAACTAGATTGCTCTGATGTTAAATGCCTGTTTTGTCAGTATGAATTCCAGTCAGGTAACTGTTTGCAGACGTGTTGATCTCTTTAACTTCAAGTACTTATAACTGTATTGCAGGAAATCAGTTTGTGGCTTTTCCATTCTCCTTTTTGGATGTCAGTCTTTTGTTCGAACAAAATGGAGATTAACAAATTAAAACTGCCTGACAAAAGGAGAATTCCCCGACAGCAGTGCAGTATGCATAATGCACAGTCAATATTTCTGCTATTACTACCACCCTGAAAAAACAGTGTACAGAATTTATAACTTCTGCCACTGCGCAACACATTACTGATTAATTGTCATCCCCTGCAGCAAACTTTTTTGTTCGGTAGAGCCGGTACAGAGAAGGACAAAAAATAAAGCAATTTTCTCTGAGCCAATATGAGTCTACGTCGGCACGTAGAGCATGCAACACTTATCACAACCACAATTACTTGCTTTCTCTATTATTAACAGCATCATGTTAAAATGTAAATAAAAAAATTATTAGGCCATATATTTTTCCATTGCATATGAACAACGATATTGTTGGACAATTTTAATAAAAACAAGAATAATATAAACAATTCAAGTTTATACCTTAGTGCGACTTTTGACCCGAATGACAATGCGCAACATCAGTTCAACATCAATTTAGTCGATCTACATTTGTACTTATAAAACATGTATATGTGAGCTGTTGACCACAACCAAAATGTGGGTCTGTCTGTACGTTATCTTTTAAAATGACGTTTGTCTCTCCGCTCGTTTTCTGACACTCTACCACCTTCAATACTTCCTGAAAATCTTCAAAATGCAAATAATAGTAATACCATCTGTATTTAAGTGCTCATTATAACTCAGTTAAAGACGACAACAAGATCAAGGTAATTGCACAATTAAAGCTTACGAACAGTAATGTTCACCCGAGTTTACACGATTATTAGTTTTTGATGATCAGGTTTGTTGTTGGAAGGGTTTGTTGCAACCTGCACACAATATATTATGTTGCCTAAAATTAAGAGGAAGGAAAACATTAGGGTCACTGTTGTTTATTGTTTTGCTGTTGTTTGGCTGTGTGAGACACATTTCTATGATCAGAATCAGAACATAGACAGAAGTTAGACTAAGCTCTATACGTGCCACAGTAATTCACAAGATTGACATGTAATCCACGTTAATTGGGTTATTTCTACCTTAATTTGACTAACATGAGCCTTGATGTTTACATGGCATTTGAGATAATTGTGGTATCACCTTAATCTGGTTCAAATGATAATGGAAGGAGGCAAAGGAGGAGGCCAACACCTACTGCCATACATTTAAACATAGGAATAGAGCAAACCGAACAACAATATGATGGAAAACGTAATCTGAAGGGCTAATGACAAAAAAAGGTCGCTGTGAAGAAAAATGTGAGCCTTCTCTTTGAATTTCTCCACCCTGGCTGTTTTCTTGTTGTTGTAAGGGCTCATCAACAACTGTGCTATTCTGTTGGAGGAACTATTTGGGATATGAGAGTCTGTCTGTGCTGTTACTAGGGGAGAGTCTCTGAATGCTGCCCTGGGCATTGAGCAGAACAAGACACAGAGTGAGCTGAAGCAAGCAGCTCTGGAGAAACAGCAACACTCTGTTATTCAGCCCTCGGCCTGTGCTCCAGAACATTGTGTGTACATCTGTAATCTTACCTACCCCCTGGGCTCACAGAGACACCCCCCTCCTCTCCACCACCATGTTCTCGCTGCCTCTCATTCGCTCTCAGCCCTCATGTCTATACACTTTCTCTCCTTCTCACTCAGTTGCTCTCATCATCGCGTCATTCCCTTTTTCCTCTTACACAAAGATATAGTCAAGCAAATACACCCACACGCTTTCTCACATTGACACCCATACACAAACACACCAAGGGCCTTGAAGATACACCCATGTGTGAAGATCACACTGTCTTAATGTGTCAGAGCAACTACAGCCTGCTCAATCTTTCTATTAATTAAAATGCAACAATGACGTAAAGAAAAAAATTAATCTTTCCATTTCGGGGTCATCCGCGGCTTCGTCTTTTCAGCTCATGTATATATATATATGTGTGTGTGTGTGTGTCTCGAAAAAGCAAATGTTTTTTAACTGCAATTGAGCTGGAGCTCAGAGTGTTTAAATATACATGAAGGAGAGGGCTACATGAATGTGATCCTGTCCTGGATGGTGAGCAGTTATGAGCTGTGTCATGTGTCGGCGCTTTCGACTGCTCTGTGCAGGGCTTTCATCAGCCTCTGTCGCTGAGACATTCCCCTCTCCCTCTCTGCTCCCAGCTCCACTTCACACACTGTAACAAAGCATTCAGGCTCCCTCTCCGTTGCCCCGGCTGTTCTGCACCACTACATGTAAAAGTCTAAAAGCCTGCTGTTGTTGTGTCAGTGAACGTGTGCAGCTCTTTGATGTGCATCAACGGTATATTTATTGCCCCTTAGAGACATTAACCCATTACATTGTAAGGATTCTTTTAAGGCAGATTTTTCTTTTCTCTGCCACTTCCGCTGTACACGGTGATCGCCTTGTTGCAACATGGATATCTTTCATGTGCTATATTGTAATCGTCTGCTAGTTAATATGTTTCCGTGGCGATGATGTGGCTGTCATGCTCCGGGTTGACATTAAGATCATGCCTGCACAAATCTTTATTATTTTCATTGCATTATGCACAAACCAAGTGCTAACTATGGTGTTGGTTTATATGTTTATTTCTAATATGAGGCATTATAATACACATCCTTTGCGCTCCCACAAAAGTTCAAAACAACAATGTATTTTTCCTCTCGCGTCTTTTCTCAGAAGCAGCTTTTCCAATTGAATTTGAATGCAATGCTTTTAGCGCCAGGGTTGTTTGATTATCCACAGAGAGGGAGCTGTGCTGGATTCCATTCCTTTCATCATGCTTTAACCAGTGTGAGCTGGCTCCCTTGTCATATTTTATGAGAGGTGATTTCAGTGCCTCTCCTTTATGCAGATGATTTGGACTCCCTCTCCCCACTCTCGCCTTCAAGAGGTGGATTATTGGTTTTGACAAGAGAGCTAACCCTGCTACCTTCACTCTCGCCAGGCTGTCGTCCTGACTGCTTCACCAGGCTGGATATTCCTGGCCTTATGCTAATACAAATTACTCTTCGTGAAAGGGAAGATGCCGGATGCATCTACAGGTGTTTTCACAATGTGGCTCAGAGACAGGAATATTAAACTGGGCTTGAAACCTCATTGACCCTTCACACTCCCATGTGAATGAGAGTGGATTTATATGCCATACCTAGCTTTACATACCTTTTACCTAGCCATATATGCTCTTTATATGCAGTAATACTCCCAGTTAATACCCACATCAGATGACAGGGGTCCATGGGGAAAGTATTCATTCAAATATATGGATTACAGGTTGGTGCAGAGCCTTTTTACAGGACCATGCGCTGCCATTTACAGGATATTTTTCCCTTCCACTGATAAGTGTTCATGCTTTCTTTGCCCACTGTCCCTGACTGTGTGCACGTAGAGCATGCAGGGCTTTATCCTATAGCCTCTGGTAAGCTGCACACCTCCGCCATGTCCGCACAGGAGGCATTGATAGCGCTGTCATTGTGGTGAATAGGAATAATAATAATAATGAAATAATGGCGGTATTTCTGGTCCTGGTCTAGCTCTGCTATAGTTTCAGCATGCATAAAGCGTGTTTCGGTGTTGATGCCGAAGCTGGAACGATAAAGTCACTATGATAATCATGTGTTTTCCTTTCACTCTCCCTCCATCCTCTTTTACTAACTAAGTAGAGGGCTTTGCATGATTGCCTGGATGAGTGTTTCCCCTCAACGCTGCATTGCTTTTGTCCACTCGTCCCTCCTTCATCTGTGTAATTGTATGCATGACGTTTCAACTGTAAATCCCAGCTGTTGGCAGGTTGTCTGCTCCTGCAGTGCATGGTATTCTGGTAAGCCATTGGCTGAGGGCTATTGGTTTTTCTTAAGCTGGCAAACATCATGAAAGATAACACAAAGAGGAGCTAGGTACTTTTTATTTCTTCCTTAGCCAGTCGAATAGATTGGAGAAAAAAGCAGGCTGCATTTGTCTCTCTCTCCTCTCTCCCGGCTGAAACAGATAGAGTAGCTGTGTGGAATAAAGGAGATGCTTCTCTCTCTATCACACTCCATCAGCATTATTTACCAGACCTGCCAGTTGCTTTGTACAGCACCTCTCCCTGCCAAGTAGGCGACTGGCGTACGACCAGGGGCTAGTGACAACAGGCTACAGTGGAAAGCAAGGAGAGCTGTGTGGACGAGCCAAGTCTATTCATTCCCCTAGGCCGCTGAGTGAAGCACAGAACTCTATCTGCTCTCACTAAGGAGAACATAGTACTTTATGGATTTATTTTATCATACGCTTTGCTAGAAAATGATCATAAACGCGGCCTATCTTTTTAGGAGAAATGCCACAGAGAGTGCAGTGTTGCAACACTGATATGGGTATTCACAGCCATTATAAACCTATTTGTTAACCCTGAGCTGAAGTTAAAAGGCTTTGAATAACCGTGAGGCTTTGAGCGTGCTACGTGTATGTGGCCTCCTGAACTGGAGGTGAATCACATGTGTCAGAGAGGCTGCAATAAATGCGTGGTTTGTTTGTCATCCCCATCCACACTCCCATCAGCCCCCCTCACAGAACCTATGGAAACATCAGCACTCTGGGCTTGGAAACAGAAAAGTGATTTTTTTCCACTGTGTGTCACAGATGGTGGGAAAGCCTTTGTAATGCTAATATAATATCACACTGTGTCGGCCTAGCTCTGCAGTTCGCTCTGTGTGCCAAGCAGCCTGGCTGGGGAGTGATTTACCAGTAAGGAGAGAAAAAGACCTCCCTCGGTTTACACTGAAAGGCTGCGTTGTTGGCGGGTCCTGTCGCTCGGCCTGCTGCAACCGGGCACGCCTTTACTTTATTGATTCCGTGGTCTGTCCAGTGTGATGTACTGTTAATTAAGCCTGTCTCTCAGTGTTTGTCACATTATGTGTGCTTATTAAAAAGGATATTACTAAGAGGGGCTTGGCATTAAAAACAGCAGGCAGAATATAGTAGAAAGGAAACCTTTTCAGAATATTGTAACAGAAATGCACACATGTTCTAACATAAAATATGGTTCCCGTGTCCTATAAAAAGCAGGTGTCTAGAGTAAAAAGTGCCTTACTCTCTAAAATGATGCCTCTTACTACCAATGGTATGCCACCTCCCAACAAAATAGCCAATGGCAGGCCACTTCCTCCAGTGTTAACCAATGACTTTGAGCCTCTTACCATGGTAGCGAGTCAGCTGCTGGAGAGGAGGAGACAGGGGCATTGATGTCTTTCTCTCGCTGCGCCACGTCACATTGTGTCTATTCGATTTCCAGCTCTCTTCCTTGGTATTTGAATCACAAGGGGGAGCGTTTCATATCCTTGCTGGGAGAAGAAGGGTGATCTTGTCTATCTGAAAGAGCATGCTGGATTAAGGGGGTTATTTCCCCAGAGGGGTGGATATGAGAGTGAGTGTCACTCAGACAGCACTCACTCTCACACTGCCTCTGCATGTTGCCACAGAGCCCTGGCTTTGTCTCCTCTCCCCCCACTTCTTCTTCCTCATGTAATCCTTGGCTTTTTGTTTTCTCTTCCTCTCCCTTTCCTCTGTCTCGTACACATCCTCTTCCTCATCGCTGCTACCATCTCATCTTTCCCTGCTGTTTCAGTGCAGCCCTACGGGGAATGAAGAATTGCGTGGTTTGGAGGATGGTTGTTATTCCAATCACACCTCCGATGCAGCAAGGGTCCAGTAAAGTACAGAATAATTGGCAGGTTCCAGCAGCTACAGACTGGCATTCTATTCTAGTATGAGTGTGTGTCTGTCTGTGTGTGTGTGTGTGTGTGTGTGTGTGTGGCTGTGATGAGAAAGGGCTGCTGTAGGTGCAGCATTCAGAGGTCATTTCATTAATTACTAGCTCTTGTGTTACGTGCATGTTCTGTTTGTCAGCTTGTGTAGTGATAGTGACAAAAGAGCTTGCCACTGACAAAAACTGAAATATAAACCAAAAGATAAATTACCTGATGTATAAAAAAAATGAAACAAACATGTTCACAGTTTAGTTAAACCAGCCAATAACATAATCTCACTCAATAGTTAGCCCACCTCTGCGTCATAACTCACTAATATTGCTTATGTCTGTGTTATGAATCTGATTATATTTCTCCGACAGTATAGTAATGGTGCAAGTGGAACAGATGTTTGGTAAACACACACACACCTAATTAAGATGGGGTCATCCTGGTCAGAGGTCAGAGGTTGTATGTGCTCATCCTCTGCCTTCCAAGAGTCACTGACTGATAGGATTCCAGGATTGACCACTGATACACATAAATGGCGCAAGCAGGGCAGCTAATAATGGACGTGGGGAATCAGACTGGGGACAAGTGTCAGGGAAAATAAACTAGTGCTATCTGCTGGCAAACACATTGACCTGCAGACCTAATGGAATACGTCTCCCATAGGTGCATTGCTCTATTGATTAGCAATTGATGGCAGTTGTAGCCAACACTGATAGAAGAGTGGGATTTTGCTTTCTTCTATCATCTCCGCTGTAGGAGCAGGTCTTTTCTTGTCGAGGTTGAATTAAAATAGGTACAGCGTGCCTTTGTGTCGCTACATGTGCTGGGCTTTTTTCTTTTCTTTCTCAGCTGTGATTGGTTATGGAGGCCAGCACCATAGCGACTATCATCACTTCTTCTTCTGATGCCCTTTCCCTGTGATCCAGTCTCACCTTTATGGGCTTCTCATTATGAAGGACTTTATATTTAGTTCTTACATGAACAGACGACAAGGCATGCACACACTAGACACACAATATCAAACACAAGCACACACAGATAAGTACATAACAACATACAGTCAGACACATGTCTCTCTGCCTGCTGCACATGTTCATTTTATAGTGAGGAACACATGCACACACACACACACACACACACACACACACACACACACATTCACACTTGTGAAAAGAAGAAAGGCAGTGGCCCTGAAAATTGCAAAAATGTCAATTATTGTGGAGCTTATGTGCGAGAGGTAGAACAAAGTGGTGGTAATAAAAAATATTGATCACTTCAACCCATAATGTGTCTGACAGCCATTGTTGTAGCAGAAACAGGCATTGACAGAGTGCCTTTGCAGGCATGTAAACCTGCAGGACATTATGTCGCTGTATTAGCACTGATCACAGTGTAATGGCCCGACCCCCGCAGCCTGATTTAGATTCAGAAAAGCAAACAAAGAGTAGCTCTAATAAATGCACCTGTTGGAAAATGATAATTGCATCTCTGATGGCTGACCTTATTTTCTCTGTTGCAATAAAGATGAGATGATGCATGCAAGTGTGTGCATCTGTGTGTCAGTCAGGAGTTCAAAGGTCTGGTCCTGATTGGTAGTTTTGGCTCTGTGTTTCTGGGGGCTGGATGCATCTTCTGTATTTATCAGCAGTTACTCATACATCAGCATGTTTTTAACTGTACTGAGTGGGAACACTGAATGTGTACGTAAAGAGTGTGTATGGGAATAGGTGTGTGTGTATGTGTGAACTTGTATGCAGAGCCTCATTAAATACGCAATCGTTTCATAAGACTGACCCTTCAAGAGCAATGGGTGGACCAAACATAAATTTGTTCAAATGAGCAAATTAATCTGTAATATGAAAGTTTATGGTGTGTAAACCTGTGTGTGTGTGTGTGTGTGTGTTTTGTAGTACACATGCATGTTTAAACCTCACTGCAGTCCCAATCCCTGTGATCAAATCATTTAGCTTTACATGCCTCACCCATTCTTCCTCTGCACTGTGTTCTTGTGCGGGGACGGGGCTTGTTACATTAACCTCAGGCTAGTCAAGATGTTTTTTGTTATCGTCATCACATTAACTGGGTACTGGTGTGCATGTACCCTCAGAAGATTGCTGTACATGGGAGCAGGATATATCAATGCGATGCCATTGCTTCTGTCTCATTAGCAGCAGTGCTGAAGCCCTGAGCTGCTTCTTGTGCCCCATTGGGACAGCTGATGAGGCTTGACGAAGTGACCTTTAGCATCCTAATCAACTTTTAACACCTTGCCTACTACCTACTGTATTGCCGTTCTCCTCTCTGCCATTCACCAGAGAGGCCCCATCCCCATTTAGACTTCATAACTTTTTTTGTTTTCAGCCTTGTTTTGACTTATCTGTCCGAACGAAGCAGCATTGTACACACATGCAGCAGCAGTCTCTGGTGGCACGCAGTGATGTGTTGTAATCGGTTGTTTTTCTCCTCACTCTTGACCTTCCCTTTGCTTTTTTCTCTCTTGTCTTAATTGCTCTCTGTCCTCCACTCCTTGCTGCTGAAGAGCTCAGGTTGTGCAAAAGCAGTCCAGTAATCAGCTAATATAAAAGGTTTTCAAAGTATCATGTAAAGCATGTGTTTTTTTTCTTCTTTATTGGTCAAATATTATGTCTGTATGTATACGTACAACTTTAAAACATGTATCAACCATCTCCTTCCACTGTGTATATATTTCCATGATAATATATACTTAATAAGAGATGAGTAATGTGCAAACGCCTAGGTGGAACATCTTCATTTTTTCACTGCATTGATTAAATATATAAATGTGCTGTTTTAAAATAACTTCAATCATTTGAAATTCATTTCTTTAAAGCACACAGTGTTTCAATTTGATGAACCGGTAATGGCTTCCCTCCATTAAATTACAATGGCTGACACTAATGGCTAACACAAACATACCTGATATACACTTATACATATAATACAGTCGAAGGCAATAGTTGTGAAGCCAAAGTAATAAAAAGCTTGCAATGTAATGCAATACAATATAATTCAACAACAAGGTGTTAATGTTACTATATTTTGTCCAGGGTGTTACTGTGTAATCCAATCCAATCCACTGACTGCCTCAAAACAAATGAATCAGTATGTGTTTTGCAAAGGGAACATTTTGTTTAAGATTGGTTTTGCATAGACTCATATTTTACAGGTGTCCATGTTTTTGTGTCCATCCCTTGACTAGATTTGACTTTCATGGCTAATGTTGTGAAGAAACAATAAGTACTTAATTATTGGTCATAGGTCTATGTTGCAAATGTCCGTGGAACCGTGAGCTACATGCAGTTAGCTATATACGAGCTAACAAGCTAATGTCCAGTTGGACATCAGTCACTCCGCTGCTCACAGCTAAAAGGGTGCTTGTGTTTTATTTATCTATTTATTCATCTAGTTCTGTCTACAGAGACCCATAAATGAATAATCTAAATAGTGCCTTAAATATAGGGTATTACTTTAAAACTGGAGATGCACTGATACTTATATCGCACATCGGTCCGACAATGACTTAGATAGCGGGGTCATGTTTCGGAGAAAATTGGGAGATCTGTATTTAGTACATAACAATTTAGTACATTTAGATCTATGTATTTATTTGTTATATTTTGTTTTACAAAGTTAGGAAGGCGATGTTCAAGTCAAGCCTGATGTTGTTTTACATATAAAATAATGATCACAGTTTTTTTGTACACAGTGAGTCAGACAGATAATCGATAAACACTGGTATCGGATTGTTACTCAGTATTGGCTGATACCCAAAGCCCAGGTATTGGTATGGAGATTGAAAGAGTCTGACCAGCGCATTCCTACTTAAAACCCTTACCAAATGTACAGACATTCAGTCTACTCGCGGTCTAAAGAAGACTCATACACAGTGAATGCTGGTACTTGGAGCTCTTAGTTCCACACTGACGATAGATTACTTAAGGCTGAAGGCTCAATGTTGACCTTGGAAATAGCATTATGACAAAAAAATAAAAAATCTCAACACAAGGTCCAACTTTCTTGTTCCTCTGTGGATGAAGCTGCTCAGTTGTCATGGATATGGTTGTTATCAGTTCTGGTTGAATTATAATTTTAATGAAAACAATGGGATTGTGCTTAGAGTTCAGCAGTATTTTTGTTGATACGTGAGCTTCAAAATTGTATGCATACCATTTTGTATGTTTATACAATGGGCAAAAAGAAATACATCATTTTCTTTACGAGAAATATCTCCACAGAAAGCCAGTTTGTAAATACTGTATATAAATATTGCAATACATGCACCAGTGGGCCATAGGCTCAATCACCATTGTGTTGTGTTGTATAGTGACTTAACAGACATTTATTGAAAGAAAGACCTGAGTAAAACAAAAGTGAAGTATTTCCATTAAATTGAGCAAATTTCAGCAAGTGTAAACTAAAAGATAAATGAATGCAGATGAGAGCTATAGGATTAAAGCTGGCCAGAAGTGACATATATGTATCCAAGCAGAAGCATGAGCTCATTAAGAAGAACATAGTAATTGACTGTACAGTCTTCAGAGAAAAATATGGATTATGACATACAAGCAGAGGCCTGCACCTTTATTGTGAAGCAGACTGAGGCTTTGGGGTAATAGTGGTTACAGTTGTCCAGATCTGGCTCTGGTTTTGCTGTGCTGATAAAGATCCAGCTCTATAATCCTGATTCACAATCAATCTCTACCTATCAGATGCTTCTTGGGCTCTTCAGCAGCCTGTGATTGACGATGACTATCTCAAGTGGATACCATATCTCTGCCATCACCACGGCCATGTCAGGGATTTCAAGTGAGCATGTTTGATTAAATACAGAATCAAACAGCTGACGGAGAAGACGCACTGTGGCAGAAGCACATGTAGGCACCACTGAATCAAGATATATTTTTCTTTTTGGAAAATGAGTTACTTATGCTGCAGCACAATATTATTGTTTCGGCACTATTATTTATTTTATTGACTTTTAGTGGAGTCATACATTTACAAAATAATTATAATTATTGATTATAAGTCATTTAAGTAAGTCATATAAGTCATTTAAGAAAATGTATCAATATGTTTAAATTAACGTTTAATAGAATGACTGCATGTATTGGGAAAAGTGACCAACAAAGAATCATTAACCTACTATTTTGCGTTATAGCACCTCACAACTTTACTTTGGTTCGCTCTTACAGCAGAAAATCTCGAATAGACCTGCTCACCTCCAAACAAAATAAAGAAAAAAGAGGAGTGAATAATGGACAAAAACATGACTCAGAATGAATGCTGTTTCACTTTGTCAGCTGGATGTGTAAATTAGCAATTGTTTGCTCACTTGTTGACCATATTAAGTCCATTCTTTGCTTACAGGTTGTTACACTGTCCTTAAGTGGCTAAAAAAACAGGTTTACACGTTTTGTTACAAGTTTTAAATCATGTTAACATTTGTCTGATTATTTCGTGTAATTCGGAGGTGTGCCTTAGTGTGATGTAAATTATTTCGACACTGAAAGAACTTGTATTATTGTGCTATTGATTTCGGCCAACCAGGTCTAATTACAAACACTGACAACTCACTTGTTATTGTAGGCACGGAACATGTTAGTGTGTTGGTGGCCAGTCGGCTGTGGCCTGTGCGTTATGTTCAAGTGCAGCATTTAACAAATGTGAGGTGATGCAAAGTGTTTGATCTGTCGGCCATTGACAGCGTTGCGTCTCCAAGGTTGCCTCTGTGTGTCAGTGCCCTTAGAAGAGGAGAGCTCTGACATATTGGATGTGAGGAGGCCTGTTGACATGTTGTATGTAAGAGAGAAGAGAGAAAGGAAGAGAGCCGGAGAGCTACTGTAGGAACATACCGAGAGACATACTGAGACATACACGGCACAGACAGTGGCAGGACGACAAGTAAACCTATCATTAAACAAGAAAGTGGCAAGAATTGAGGCGGCATGATGGATTAGTGGATAGCACTGTCGCCAGATATCAGGGCAGCAAGGCCTGTCTGTGTGGAAGTGTGCATGTTCTCCCTCAACCAGAGCACTTCGCTTGATCTTAGTTGCACAGTGTCTGGGTGTTGGAGACAGTTTGCCCTCTTGACAATAGTAGGACAGGTTAAATGAATTCCAAATAGGATGAAGGAGGATATTTCATTTTCTTCTTTCTTTAAAGTGAATATAGTTTGTGTTGTTTTCTTTCTTTCTTTTATTTGAGTATTCTTCATCATGTGACTTTGTGCCTGAAAAGCTGTGGTTCCCTCTGTTGATGTATTTGTTGTGCTGGTTGCGGTCACCTATCATTAACCCTGCTTGTGTATACGATTTATTGCCAGAACAAAGCCCAAAGTAGGGCGTCTTGCCCGAAACGTCCATCTGGCAGTATTAAAAAGTCAAATTGGAGTGCTGTCCTAGTATTTCCTTTTTTTATCAGCTACATTAAAAATGCAGCACCCTAGTCAATAAGGTCTAATCATGAATTGAGTCTGAATCTTTTATGAATTCATGACTATGAATTCATAGTCACACTTAGGCAGGTAAAGCATGTACTGGACATGAAAGAGTCTCGGCTTCTGTTGAAAGGTGCTCAGAACCTTTCTGTTGTTCCGAGTGAAGGTTTTCTTCCCAATATTAGAAACTCTGGCCTTCAAATTGACAGACAAGTTCAAAACAGCTAATTCTATGATTGACTATTTCTGTGTAGCTGCTGTGCCTTTATTGTATTTGTGTTTCTCTGTACTAAACCACGTATTGCTGCGAGCTAACTAGCTAGTGGTGTGTGAGGCAGGCTTCTCAGTTTGTCTGCAGCCAGCCGTCGAAGCCTGCTCTGAAACTGTATACCTGTGCTGAAAAGAGGAGTCGCCATTACACCGCTGTCTGTTTGGAACAGTGTTCCCTGTGGCGCCATGCCCTCTTTGAGAGCTCCTCTGTCGGGGATCTATTCCTTGACCCCTAACTCTTTCCCTCTATTGACACAATGGGCTCTTTGTACCTACGAATATTACTGCTGTGGGACCTTGCTTCGTATGTTTGGCAATTATACACGATTCCACTCCATCCATGCCTCTTGTTGCCGCTTCACTGGAGAGAAATGCAATCGAATCAAGGAGAAATGCAGTGAAACGGGGATCCGGAAAGAGGCTTGCAGGAATTAGATTGTGGTACTGATAAGTTCCATATAGAGCGAGTAAACATGTTCTTATCTTGTTATCCAGCTTGCACATTAACACATGGTGTGTGGAGGAGGTGGAGGAGGGCTTAAAAGGATGAATCAAATCCTAATCATTCCGTTTGACTTTTCCCACTCTCTGCTCTTTGTCTCTATTTCTGTTTGTCATCGTGCAAAGAACCCCGGCGCTCATGCAATGAACAATGGCGGGGTCAGAAGTGCTAGCCATTTTCCTACACCTGCTGAATGCTCCAGAAATGAGTGTTCAGTGATTACGTGTCCTAATGTGTGGTGTTTAAAGAGCGGTTTCCAGCTGCAGAGTTAAATGATGGTGCCCTCTGTGAAGTATTAATGATGTGGATGGATGAATCAGGTCTGCACAAACCTGTTGACGGCGGCGCGGCGCTCTCTTAAAGCTGCACCCACACATCAGGCTTAACCGCTTGGCAAATTGGACATGCTTGTTGGCTGTAGCTTCAATTTATGTGCACTCTCTATTGCAGTTAGTCCATCTTCATTATTGAAATGGCCTCTCGTCAGGTCTTGACAGAGTGGTGGAGATGGTAAAGGGAGGAATGGGGGGGACGGGGGAGCCTACAGGAGAATAATGAATAATGTGCAAAATAAACACATTTGAGGCATCGGAGCTGGCTGGCAGGCGGGTGTTGGGAGTGTTGTGAAATGCTCCGTCTTACTCTCACACTCTTCATGTGATTGTATGTGCAGCCTCTTCCAGTGGATGCTAATGCTATGGATCCTCAGCTTTCGGGCTTTATCTAACACACATGCAATAGGGCATAAACACACACACACACACACACACACACACATGCATACACCCCACTACACATCCACAAGCAGGTGTAGGCGCTGAGCTCTGGCAGGACCTCTGTAGCCTTACAGCATCCCAGCTGTGTGTTGTGTCACTGTCACTCTGGAGACACACTGCTCAGTGGCTGCAGCCTATTTCTAATAGGGTGCTGCTGTGACTTCACTTTTTTGAGTCTGTGGATTGTTGCATTGATAAATCGGGGCTTAGCTCATCTGGGTCAGTCTGTTCAGGAGGGGATATCCAATTCCAATTTATGCTTTGTTGAAGGGAATGTATCTGTTGCCAGATGTAGAATTTCAATTGCTCAGTATGCTGAGTTGATACAATATGACCTCAAAAACATATCTTAGCTCTGTAAATGCCATGTGCACTTAAGCCCAGGCTTTAGGATTAATAGCGCCTCTCTATGAAGAGAAGAACGGGTTCTAGCTAGGTCTACCTACGGGGTTCTTGTACCTGCTGCACACATGAGCAGCTGTGATGGCTCATGAGGTAATTACCCACTGAGCCGGTGTGTATCCATGCAACTGTAAGCTGAAGCAGGGGTTCCCTTCAGGTAGCTCTCCCCACTCAGGTCAGTGAACAGCTAATGACATTTAGAAGCAATAGGATGAAAGAGATGGCACTTGTAGTCGGCCGCACACTACCTTTGTCTTATTGTCTGCCGTCTGTCTTAATCTCCAAGCCACAGTTTTCACACCACAAGAAGATCATGTTATTAGATCCCCTCCCCTGGATCATTTGTCATCCTGCAGCACCACTCCTCCAGAGAAGGAGAAAAAAGAAAACAATATAAACAGGCAGGATCACACAACATCAAATGTTCATCATTTACTAGCCCAGAGTCTGTTGTATCACCATTATTCTTTCAGGAAACACACAAGGTTAATAGGCTTTTTCTTCTCTGTGCCACCCACCCAATGTTTAGGAGGCAGAGAAACACCCCCCTCTTCTCTCTCTACCTACTCTAACATATTGTTGTGTTTTACATTGTACCCACTGCACTGCATCTTGCTACACATGCACTCACTCATCCCCACCCCACTTTCACCACCATCACTTGCTACAGTAAAAAAGTATTGCCAGTGTCACATCTTTTTAATCTGTCTTCTCTGAGCCGGGGTTTCTTCGTGAAGGGAGGGAGTCAGCTAATTACAATAAACAAATATGCTCAGAGCTGCTATGTACGGTTCGCATAGGTTAACGACTCTGCTATAAATGTTAAATGATGCCTAAAATAGGATAGTTTGTCATACAGTTGCCATAGTGATCTTAGCTTTGACTCTCTGTGTACCTTCTTGGTTGGTAAAGTTTAAATTAATCTTATAAGAATCTGCGATACAGAGAAGAAATGAGGGTCTGCCTTTGTTGTAATGAAATCTAATGTAATGCTGTTAATGTTATTCTGCATTAGACACATGGCAGTCACCCTTTAACGACCCCCTTCGCACTCACTTCTGTTTCTGTTTCTCTCTGTCTTCTCTGTTTCTCTTTGGCTTTCTCTTTCAACAGGTGGGACAGTCAAAATGATGCGTAGGAGGTGAAGCGTTGAGCCGTATTGATGGATGTGTTAACAGACAGCAGTCTCACATTGATCGTGAAGACTTCAGAACAAGAGAATGCAAATGTTGTGGAGAACACAGGTGAACACTTTTGTCTTACATTTGTAGCTTATTAACATAATATCTAACTCCTTTTAAATTAGAAAATGTGCATATTAATGTTAATTTTGCCATTCTTTATTTGATCATTTGCTTTGAACATTAAGAGATACTTGGTTGTCGACCTAAGAGAAGCATTTCTGATATTTCTGAGAATAATCAAGCATTTTTTAGAATAAATGAAAGCTTAATGCCAACAGTTTCTATTACAATAGCTTAACAACTTTGAAAGGGACAATCAGTGTTCCCACAAACCATTGAACCAGCTTTCTTGAATTAGCTTTGCACACTCAGTTGTAAGCTCTTTGACAAGATGGGGGTGCACATCCTGTTTTTTTATTTTTTTAATGAAAAGTGGAAAAGAAACTTTTTAAGATATTGATAATCCTCTCTCTTGATGCTTCCCCAACTCATCTACTTTTTCTCATAAAAAAGGTGCAAATGGGGAAAGGGGTGCAATTATTTTGTTCACACTCATTCACAGCATAGCTAAAAGAGTTTTTTCTGATTTATTTATTTTGTATTTAGGTCATACCTGCTCTCACTGTGTGATTTCTAAATAACATACACCATGCATTATCATGCATATCAAATGCCTTGAGTACCTTTTAAGGCGCTATACAAATAAAATGTATTATTATTATTATATATTAGTTAAGCACCACCCGCCAAGACAAATTCCTTTTATGTCTAACATACTTAGCAATACATGGTTCTGTGTAGCTCTTTCCATGTTCTGAAATATAAGCTGATGCGATGTTCATTTTCCAAGATTCATTCAGGCACTACTACAGCCCCCTAAAGTTTACCTCTACCAAGCAGCACTGATCCTTAGATGAGGTTTATCTCAGTGTTTCAGATCTGGCTCAATGGTGGACTGACCGGTCCCCGCTGTAAGAATCACAATATCACCAGCACTAGTTTGTTCCTTCAGAAGGAAAAGAGGAAGGAGAATGAGAAAGAAAAAGAGCGGTAGAAGAAAGAGTGAAAGCGGCTCCATTGAGCAGGAATAGGGCAGCTCTCTGAGGAGGATGGCCGTGAATCATGCTGCAGTTACTCACCACTTATTATGAACATCCTGTTCTGGCTGGATTGATTTACCTCCACCATTCACAATATAATGTCATATAGTGAAGATGGTGCCATAGGTAGGAAGCGGCTTCTGTGGCTGGCCTACCAGCTCGGATGAGTGAACACCCCGGGTGGCTGAGCTGCAGAACGGCTAGCTCAGCATTTTACGAATGTAAAAGCCTCCATATAGCCGGGATAAGGAGACGGGGAGTTGGACTAGAAGGAGATAGCGAGCAAAAGAAGGGAGAAGGAAGGGGACAGAAAAAGGGGGATTGGAGTGGGGAATGATTTCAAAAAGCCATTTGAAGGAAGAAAAGGCCATGTCAGCTGTTTCAATTTGCATTGTACTTAATATTTTGATATTTGAGCTTTTGTATTCCTTTGGCCACATGGGATGAAGGCCTCAGTTTGATTCAAGGTAATATCAGGGATGGGAAGTTGTCATATATTCTTGTATTTCATGTTTTTGTCCCATTTATAAAGTGACTGAAGGTGGATTGTAAGTGAAGAGAGACAAACCGTGGCTGTGTGACACACTAAAAGATGAGGCACAGACGCCAACTTTCTAACCTTGACCATGACCATGTCCATCGGCATGGGCTTGTGTCCCCGCAGTCGCCTGGCACAGAGCAACTTGGGCTTACCTCAGGTGGATGAAGCCTTGAATATCATGGCTAGAAAAGATAGGCGAGATTCTGAGTGCTAACTGGTCCGGTCTGGTCTGGTCTAGTTTGGCGGTGGTCGGGCTGTCTAGCACGGCTGGTCTTGGCTGGGCTTGGCAGGGCTGGGGATCAGAAGATCAGCACCTCCTGCCAGCAGCTGGGGTCCTTCCATATGCTCAGTGGTGAATGTCCATGCCAGCTTGTGTGAGCTGTGTCACATCCAGCCTCAGTTTTTATTCAAGGAATACTTCTACTGATAACACAATTACAAAACTACAACTGTGTTGGGATTATATCAGAGGCTCTGAAGCTTGTTTTTTTATTAGGATATGAGCTGCTCTCTCTGCAAAGCTAGATATTTAATTCTGGCAGCAGTCAGTGTTTTGGATATTTATCTTGTTTACATTTGCCAGCTCAGATGTAATAGTAACATTAAGCTGTACCGTATCAGTGAATATAAGGCTGCCGATCCCCCTTTGACCTCTAATGTCAAACTTGATTTGTCATCTACAGTCTTCGCTGTTTTTGTTTTTGTGTGTGTGTGTGTGTGTGTGTGTGTGTGTATCTTTGTGTACCTTGTGTACCTGTCTGACTGACTGATCTGTGGCACATTCTGAACAGCTGAAGAGCTAATGGTCCAGCTGGAGACAGATGGCCTCTCGATAACACTATACCCCCAAGCCAATACTCACACTCTATCACTCTCCCTCTCTCTCACACACACACAGACACACACACACACACACATATGTATGCATGCATGTACACACACACACACACACACACACACACACACACACACACACACACACACGCACACACACACATGCATCCCAAGCATGCACACTCTCTCTCACATACACATCAGACAATCACATGCACGCACGCATTGGATAGGATAGATTGTTAATCCATTATAAACCCTGAGGAAACACATTTTTCAAAGTGAGTTTAATGTTTCACAGCAATTTTGAACAATCTTTTGGCAATATCAGGTGGCAGCTGAGGTTTCATGCGAGCATGGAGGGGATAAGGGAAGTGAATTTCTCCCCTTTTTTCATAATTTCCCTCTTTCTGTGGCTTTGCTGCTTTGGAGGGCTAATTAAAGAGATAAGACCAATATAAAGAAATCATTACTTATCTATGAGCTGGAAAATGACTTGGTAGATTTTAAGCACTGGCGCTGTTTACTTATAATTCAAATAAATCTGAATGAATTGTGGCCATACTTGGACACAAATATAATTGCTGTCCTCCTATGCTCCTCTCTCGACAACAAGTGCCATACAATGGAATGTGGTTCAAAATGTAACAGTGAAAAGTGAGTAGTTGTTAAAGGTAAAAAGGATATCTGTCGTTGACAGAGAACATGTGTCAGTAACATGATTTTTGTTTTTAGGTCATTTTTGCTCACAGATTGAAGGGAACTGATGGCAAACGCCTTGCTGTGATGCTACTGCCGCCTCTTTCAAGTTGCTGCTATAACAGTTTGTTGACTGAAAGGAAGAGAGAAGATGCACATTTCTCTTGAGGTTTTCTTCATTAAGGACGGCAGTTATATGCTATATATGTATGCTTTTAGTAGGCATTCTGGTTGCTCCAATGTGTTTGCAGGCCGCAGACCCAGAGAGACCTTCTCTCAGAAATGTCATTACCTTGTTAAATCACTCTTGAATTATAATAATAATAATAATAATCCATTTAATTTATATAGCGCTTTTCAAGATACTCAAAGACACTTTACATGTTACACCGTGGACACAGCTACGGGGAGCAACGCAGGGTTAAGTGTCTTGCTCAAGGACACTTTGACTAGGGCGGGGATTGAACTGCCAACCCCCTGATTGAAAGACGGGCATGTTAACCACTGACCCATAGTCGCCCCAAATCATATCCATATTCATAGATTAACTCACTGCTAATACGGCCATGTTGAATACTGTTTGTTAAGAGAGTCTTTCCCTCAAGCATTTATCACTACTTCAATAATAAGACGCTTCTATTCTAAAATGTGGGACGTTGCTAGTTAACCTCTGTGAACACATTAATTGCTGTGGTATGTTTTTCAATTGAATTTTTTTGGCATGATTTTAAAGAATATGTTTAAGGGAGCAGCTTGGGATTGTAGAGGGAGGCAGGTGTAGACGATATTGGTTATACAGTCTGCAACATATGGGCCTGTCGTGTCCCATGTGTACGTACCTGCCTCCGCTGCTGTCATCTAATTATGCAGAGCAAACAAAGCTATCTGCCTGCTGCTACAAGCCCACTTCTCTGCGTTTTGACGGTTTCTCATCAGATGGATGTCTTCAACTGATTAAGACATTGTCACAATCGACCTGTAGAAAATCAGCAAAACCTACTTTTAATTTATTGATTACTACTATTGTTGCTGCAATTCAGTGTAATTTTGCAGTAAGTTACGTTGGATCTGCGTCTATACAGATGAAATGCTAGAAGGAGGGGGAGGCAATGGTAGATGACTGTACTGATTCTAATTTACTGCTGGTAAAGGGTTGGTAAAGGAAGACCATTGTATCATTGTTGTGAACTATTTCCATAAAGTAAGTGATTTCTTGACATAATCTTGGGGTAACTTTTTCAACCCTCTGTCTATGAATGAATGCCTCATTTAACACAAAATTAAAACCATTTAGTAACTATTATCTCATTAAATAAGTGTTGCATAATTGTGGAAGTTGTTCTGTTTATCATTAACACCCAATTTCAGGACACTCAGCTTCTGCTTCTTGGAAGTGTATACGATAAAATTGCTCATTTTGTTCGGTTAAACTGCATTTCCAGCAGCTCTTTCAAATGTTTTCTTGTGCCACCATGTTGAGTTAACATGAGGCTGGTGACTCCATTTGTGTGTGACCTGCCTCGTGTTTTATGTGTTCTCAGAATTAGGTTGGAATTCCTACATCTGTGTTTCGTCTCGCCTTTTACATTTGAAAATCAACCAGTAATGTGTCAGACCCAACTTGACATTGTTAATACCTGTTATTTAATCTAGTACCAAAACTGAAATATTAATGTTTAAGGCTGGTATCACAAAATGACATTTTGAGCTCTAGGTGGTTAATTGACACTAATTGCATTTCAGCAATGTCAGTATAACTACAGCACCAACACAATGTAATTTAACCTTAGAAACCTTAACCAGTTTAAGAGTTAAAAGATCTCAAATATATATTTTTTCCCTGCAGGGGTATGTGAGCAGAGTGGTCATCTGAGTCTTTGCGGCATCGTTGATGCTGCTCTCCCTCCATCCTCACCTCCACCTGCCGCAGAGACTTCCCAGCCAGCCTGCCCAACACACCAGAGGACCACGTCTACATCACCAACACTCACCCTGCCCGTTAGTACTGACGCCTCTCTGGGCCTAACAGTGGCCCCCTGCCCCCCCTCTGATGATGCTACAACTGTAGTCTCTCAACTTCACCACACTCCCACACCACTTCCCACCCCAGCTCTAAGCTCCTGGGGCCCAACAGGAGAAACTCAGAAGACTTCCCTTCTGCTGCCTGTTGCCCTCCCTCTGTCAGCTACAATGATGGAGCCTGCCACTGTGTCTGCCTTGACAGAGGAGTGTCTTCTTCAGCCTACACGTACCTGCCTTGGCTGCTTCATTGAGACCCGCGATGCCACTGACCCTAATTCCATCCAGAATCCGCCCCATGACCCTAACACCAACCCTGACACAGAGACTGGGCTAAGTGTAAGGATAGGCGATGTAAGCAGAGAGGACTTCTCTGACATCAATAACATCAGCATTCAGTGCCTGAGCCATGCGGGGGAGGCAGTGAGTCACTATGGAGAACAGCTCCTCTCTGACCAACTACTTAGCTTTCCTCTGCCGAAAGCCCCAGGTGAGGGTAAGAGAGCTGATGGGAACAAAACAACAGAGGACTGTGATGACCCAGAAGATGATGCAACAGCTAAGAACTTATATGAGGGACTGTTATTGGACAAAGTGAGCGGAGAGGAGGTTCTGCTGGCTAACGCTGGCCAGGACTGGGGCTACTTTGAATCCTTCATCAGTGAGAGTAAGATGGAACTGCTGGACCTTTGTTCTAAGAATGAACTGTCAGTCAACCTCTTCTCTGAGGAGGACGTTGACAATCTATTTGATGATGAAGACGATGATTCCACTTTAAGCAGTGATGTCTGTTCGCTGAAGATTCGCTACGAGTCTTTCCAGGACAACATGAGGGAAAAGACAAATGTGCTCCAGGAGGAGACACAGTTTAACTTCTTCCCTAGTGTCCTGGCCAACTGTGCCAAGAAAGAGGAAGGAGCTGGAGTCTTAAGGAGGAGTGCTGAGGAGCTTCAGCTCAAAACTGATGAGCTCATTCTTGAGACAGGACAGGAAGGAAAGGCTGGGGACTGCAGTGGTAAGAGTCCCCTTGATGGTTCCCAAGGCTCACCAATGTCAACTCCCAAAGTCAACTACCTAATGGACTTCAATTCCACAGAGGAGTCAGGCGAGTTTAGTGATGACAGCTCCTGCACTGGCTCCTCCTCAGACACCCTGCAGGAGGGCAAGCTTAAGAAGGGCCACTCAAAGAGATTGCTCAGCCCCTCTAACCCCCTCAACTATGGTTTGCGCTCCAAGAGAAAGGTTCGATACAGTGACGATTACTTATATGACGTTGACTCGCTTGAGAGTGAGAAGAATGCAGAGAAAAAAGAGAAAGCTCCGTCCGGTCAAAAAGAGGAGGAGGATGTAGACTGGTGCCCCAAAAAACGACGAAAATCCTGTCGTAAAGAGCCGCCAGTTGTCATCAAGTACATCATCATCAACAGGTTTAAAGGGGAGAGACTCATGTCAGTGAAACTGGGCAAGTTGGACACTGTGGACTCTACTGTGAGCTTAAACACCGACACAGTAAGCAAATATGAGACACTGGCTCCTCTGAAGGATTTCTGGCAGGTGAAGCAAAGAGAGAGACAGGAGCAGCTTAAGCTGGCTGCCAGAGATAAACAACAACGTGGTTTTCATCTAAACGGACGCCATCATCGCCCTTTTAATTCTAGTCATCCCAAAAGGAAATACAAGATTGCAAACAGGCTTAAGGTTCAGAGGATTCACGCTGTGGAGCAATCAGCAACAGTACAGTGCTCCCCTCTCTCTGATCGGGGCCAGGGAGGTGTAACTAAAGAAGAGGCCACCCCCACGGTAGGGGGAATAATAGCAGCCTCAGGCCTCCCAGTCACATTAGACACAAACTCCATCACGCACGCAGTCACAGCCAAGAGTCGCTCCCAGGAAAGGGAGGAAAGGGAGGGGAGGAGATTGGGAGGAAATAAAACAGTCAGGATAAGGAAATTCAAAAGCGAAGCCAGGCTGAGGAGCAAGAAAATGAAAGAGGCAGAAGGAGAGGAGGGGAGGAGCGTGACAAATGAAACGGAAGCCTGTGTCGCTGCGGCACAGATTGGGGACCCTGCTGCTGGGTTAGAAGAGGCAGGCATTAGCTCAGTTACAGTCAAACCCCATCTCTCTGACAATACCACCACCGCTCACACATCTGAGGAGAAATTCCCCTTTGTGTCGTCCACCTGCTCACCTGACAAAGCTCCCCCCTCAGAGGCGGTGGAGTCGGGTGTCCCTGTTATCCCGGGGGGCTACCTGCAGACCCTGTTAGATGCTACAGACTCATCCGGTGGAGCAACTATCTCTTATTTCCCCCAGCAGCCCTCTAGGCAGCGGTATCCTCTGGGGCTATCCCTAGAGGAGAAACAGTTTTCTTCTCTGCAGCTCGCTCAGAGCTGCGTCCTCTCTCCTCCCTCGGAGTCAGAGCTCCAGCAGTCTCCCCAAAACTGCTCCAACTTCCCCCAGATGTGGCACCCACAGCTCTGTGCAAGTCACAGCCAGAACTTTGGGCCTGAGACCCCCGAGACTCCCATTTTACCCAACAACTTCCCAGCTGCTGTGCCCCTAAATGACAGCCTGCCCGTGTCTAACTACAGCCAACTGAGCCCAGAGGCTGACAGGCTACTTTATGAGAAGAGCTACCTGACTGAGGCAGGTCTGCAGCCTGGGGCAGATCTGCAAGTGTGTCAGTCTGCTTGTGTGGAGGGCCAGGTGCAATACCAGAGAGGGTCCCTCTGCACAGACAATGGCAGGCTCATCAGCTATGACTCAGTAGGCTCTCTCTCAGCCTCCTCCAGCAATTACAGCTCCCTCAGTCTCAAGTCTTGTGAGCGAGAGGGTGAGGAAGAGGGCCGAGACAGCTTCTTAGCTCATTGCAGTCCTAAAGTGGTGATTCAGCAGAGTGTGGACGCCCTTACCCCACTCAGGGAGTCCTCGGACCTGCTGGACATCTCCAACTTCACCCCCGACAAGTTTAGACACTCATCACTGTCAGAGCTCTCCCCTCCTGAGACCCCCAACCTGTCCCCCCAGGTGGTAGGGCGTGATATGAAGATGGCAGGCAATGCTGGAGAATACCAGGATGTGAATGACATGACTATGGACTGCAACAGGGAGGTAAAGTGGAACTGTGATGTTATGCAGCAACAAGAGCACACAACAAATGCATACACAGTGGAAGACAGCCAGTTTCCGCTGCACAACTTCAGCAGTCAGGATGTGTTACGTTTGGATAAAAAGGAGCATGGAGTTAATGAATTTGATGAACAGACTGGTGAGATGTTGGCTGGTGCAAAAAGCATTAAGTCAAAGAGGAAAGGCAATTGTAAACAGACAGCCGCAGGACAGAGCCCTAAGAAAGTCCGGGCTCCTCGAGCCCTGAAGTCAGAAAAGGCAAAGACCCCCAAACAGAACTCACGTTCCACCAAAAAAATAAAGGCCATGTTGGAGGGTAAGGCAGCAAAGAACCAGGCAGGTGGTTGTGGCACAGGACTAACTGACACTAGCAGTACTGGGGACTGGTCTGGCACCGGTTGGTCAGAGAGCAATAGCCTGGTTGGGGATGACCAGAGAGAATTTGAGGAGCCATCAAATATTCTGTCCAACATTGTCTCTGGCATGGCTGAGGTCCAAAGGTTCATGATGGCCTCCATTGAGCCACTGTGGAATCCCATGTCTGAGGCCTGCATGCCCTCTGAGGCCAATAGCCTCAACCTAAAGACCCTCAAAATCTTGGCAGGCACAGAGGCCGACCTGAAGAAAAAAGGAGCCGCGCTAACGGGGGCTGGGAGAGGCCGAAAGGCAGGGGGAAAGGGAGGAAAGAACCAGGCCAAATTCAACCCCTCTCACCCCTTATTTCCTCAACTAGCTCTTGGCTGTAACATGTTTGATAAACCCAACTTTATTAACCCCGGGCCTGCACACAAAAAGCTGTACCGCCACAAGACCAGTGCAAAGTTCCCACGGATTGAGACACTGAAGGGGAAGCGAGCTGAGAGAGACCCAAATAAGGACATAGCACTGATGACCTCGTTTGAGAAACTGAGGTAATATTTTGTTATCAGCTGCTGTTGCACCCCCTTCTCACTTCCCCCCACTACCTGCTCAGCCCTCCCCTCCAAGCATACCTACACTGACGCTATGCCAGAGCTGCATGAGTACTACGTTCCCCCTGACTACTCCCACTTCCTTTTAACCCCCACCCGAAGAGGAAATTAATATCTGCATGAAAAACTTCTTGTACTTTGCAAACTACCTATTGAGTGATTGTGTCAAGCTTGATTGAGATTTGAAATGACCATGGCTGCATTTTTCTTGCTTTTGTTGTTTCTGCTTCGTTTGTTCTTCTTATAGTCGTTTTAGTTTTATTTTTGTCTGAAAAAAAGAATAAGCCTTGAAAACAGTTCTGTCGCCTTTTTGAGGAACTTTGTTTTTGTATTTTCTCAGCAGAACTAGCTACCCTGAATTATGTATTTATTCCCCCTTTCCCTAAAGATGTAGCTATACACAAATGCATTGAGTGACATCTCCGCACCCCTCCTCCTCATCTGTTTTTGTATGCAGAATATGGATGTCCTGTTGTTGCTGTCCTTCATACACTGCCTGGCTCATTTCAAGAAGGAAACCTACGATTAATGAGCCCTATTTAAGCCCAAGACATCTTGAAAACACAAGATGGGACCATTTTGTATTGATGACATATCAGACTTTTTCACCCCTTCAAGGTTGGAATGACCCCATTTTCTTTTATCAAGCAGTTCTTTTTTCCTCTGGAGTTTCGAGGAACTGGTTATCTAAATTTACATTTGTACGCCTTGCAAATTCATAAAAGCTCCACCCTCAGAGTATTTTTGTCAATGTTGTTGTACAGGGACATGCAATATTTGCAAAAAAAGATGATTATAATCTTAAAATCAATGTGCCAAAAGTAACAATGCTGTGTAAATGACCTCTTATATATGTGTGAATATTGGCTGTTCCTCTTTTTTATCCATGGGAGTATTGGCTGCTCGGGTTGGAGACTCCTTGCAAAGACTTGCCACCACAGGAATTCTTCATTTGGGACTTTTCTCTCTTCTCTGATGAAAGGCACCAACATCTGGCAGTGGTACACCTCCACTCACTAAACCAAATCAGAAAGACTCTGAATTCTCCTTGTTTCCCCCACTTTGTTTGCCAAATTCAATTTACCTCAACATCGCCTGGCACTGAGAAGCAACAAAAGAGAGGCAAAGACGAGATTTGCTCTGAAGGCTACTGTAGAGGAAGACGATTAAAAAAGAGATGTTTAAACAAGCTTTCTATGGACCAAGGAGAGTGTAGTGCAGATGTTTGAGGGTAAGCAAGGGAATTATTTGTCGGTTGGGGCTGTGCCTCACTGGATTGCTGTTTTGTACTAGAAATTCAAGGCAGTTTATAACTCATAGAGATTCTGATGCACGCGTCAGTGGTGAATGGACATACCATGTTTGCAGTTAGATTTAATGTGAAAGCGGTACAAATGGAATCAGTAATCCTGTAAATGAAGGAAAGCATGTCTTTGCATTAGTTCCACGTGGGAATCTTACTACTATCTTACCTGAAATGGTAATTTAAACAGTATTTTTTCTTGACATTCTTATTTAATTTGTTTCTTAACACTGCCATATTTTATAAGTTTCACCACTGGTGTATTTGATATCTGATTATTTTTGTTTCATTTATCACATAATGTCTTAATTTAACTTCTTTCGTTTGAAGGTACTTTGTTTTATATGGTGTCTTTAACTGTCATTTCTGTTTTAAAGGGTCAATATTTTGGCAGAAATAATGTCACCAGAAAATCAAGGCCAAATAAAGGCACACATTGAAAAGAAAATGTATTTATACTATCTAATCCAGTGTATTCCTGGGCCATTTATATTAATTACTTTGGGCTCATTCACTGCCTCACTGCACAAAAATAAATCCACCTTAAATTAAATCATACAATCATATTCAATCAGTTATAAAATATTTTGATTTTATATGCTAAATGTATTTCGGGGGAAATACAGAGCCCTTTCACTGGTTACAAAATGATCTTTTATAAATATATACTCAAACAATAGGCCTATATTTTGTCTTTCTTTTGATTGTTGAATTACATTTTTGAAACATAGCAGTAATTACATGAGACTGCATGGAAATGTGCGGACAAATTCAGACTTGATTCAAAAACAGGCCATGTCACACTGGATATGGTAATTCTGAGGTGATAGTAATTGATTGCTTGCATATGGCAAGAATCGTAATCAATCTTTCTCTGTCTCTTTTCTCTCTCCTCTCTGCCATGATCCTTTGTTTCTTTTTTCCTGTGTATCAGGGTTAGGACCAAGACAAGCTGCTGATGGGAAGCTCCACATGGGCTTCAAGCCCATTTAGTCTGCCTTCTCTCATTTCTGCCTATTGTCAAATTGAATGTACTTCTCTGAGTTCATGGTTTCTCTTCATTTTTTCTTCTTTTTGTTTTTAAAATGTGCCACTGTTGAGCTGCCTCATGTTAATGGTGCTACGAAAGCTGACAATTTTCTTTTCTTTTTTCATTTTCTTTTTAATTTTTTCCCCAGCGTTAACAAAAGATAAATGCAAAATAGATTAGGTACCTAACCCTCTTTATGAATGTATATTATAATGTTATGTTTGATGTATTCACTTCATGATTCTTTAACATTGATTGGAATTACTTTTGCTCTTTTCATTAAAAGATTACCGAGCTTTATATATACTGTCTAGAGTTGTTACCAGAAGGAATCTTAATGAACTCTTGACACTACAAAATCTTGTATATTTTTTGTGTGCCAATTTGTAACATATTTTGTAAGTGTATATTTTTCTTAGAAAGTGCTGTGAAGTATTTGTGTGTGTGAGTAACCTTTTATGCGCCTCTATGGGCAGTGGAAAGGATATACAATGACAAGTTTCTGGTTTTAAAAACCAAAATATGAATATCAACAGAAAACTAGAACTATTTACATTTTGTTGGGAGTTTTGTAATAAGACCATGATCTTGTTGTGAGAGTGTTGTGTTACTGTGCAAAACACAAATAAGCAAAGAAAAAAATGAAAACCTGGAAAAAATATATATAATTTGTGAACAATTTGCTGTTTTATAGATTTTCATGTAAATTATTTGAGTATTATTTAGTTTTTTTGTTTTGTTGTAACTGTTGCAAAGGTTTTAAATATTTGTGATCAAGCCTGTATGGTGATAATGTAATATTGGTAACTTGCTGAGTTTTGTAATAATGTTTATGGAGTAAATATACAAATTAAAATACAATTTTGAATGCTGCTTTCTGAAGAGCGTTGGGATGTATTTTTTACCGCCCACCCAATGTTGTAGCCAGTAACTACAGTATAAACAGTCAGCATATAATCTCCACACTAACAAATGTCAGTCCATTCATAACAATAATTACAAAAGCATGCAGTTTTGTGAAAACACTTTTTATTACAAACAGCTTATTGAGATGTCAGGAGTGAAGTGCAAGTGAGATGCCTGTTGAGCAAATATCCACCCCATCTTTGTGGTATACTACAATAACAGTAATAGGGAAGAATATCTAATCTATATAACATTTTGTGAAAGTCTTGCTATAACCTAAGTAACTCCAAGTCTGTCCTTATTTGTTATATTGGAAGTTTCTTCGACGCAGGGCATTTACATTTTTTTTATTTCTGCACACGCCTGGCTTTGGCTCACGTTATTTTAATGTCATATCTAATTAGCACTAAGGGTCAGGCATTGCTAGAGTGACTGCTCATCCATAACTCTGAGCTGGGCTGCTGTGGTACACACTGCAACTCATTCTGGCATGCTTAATTGGAGCTGGAGATACTGTCTCAGACCATAACAGATTATGTGATGTATGCCTCCAAAATTGTCAGGTGGTATTAACATTGTTTTTGTTCTTTAGTCACCCATAGCCGATAAGTCAGCAAGCAAATTATACAACAGAATGTCTAATACAATGGATCAGGTACACCTTTGGTTATTAAATGAGACCCTAGTTGTTTTGTCAGTGCGTGCTCTCACTGCATGGGCTCATTAGTACAGTAGTTTGTGTGATTGTTTATTTATATAAAAAAGGTTGCCGACCCCTGCTGTAGACGTACCTACAGTACAAGATAAAGCAGGACCAGCCTATCTATCAATGGAACTTGAGATGTTCAGTAATCCCCGCTGGCTGAAAAAAACCTTCTTTTGAGAATTGAGTGAGTTAATATTGCAAAAAAATGATATGTGCTACATACAACACTACCCTGGACAATATGTGTGTGTGCTTTTCTGCACAGTGCACAACACCATGTTGTTCAGCACTACTATACAACTATAAGGCATTAATGACACAAAACAGTCGCATGGGATTTTGGTAACTGCACTATCAGGCATTCCGTCCTTTGTTCAACAAGAGAATAGCACATTTAAAACACACTAACAACGCATGTTCAAATTGGGATTCAATAGTACGATTGTGACACTCACTACTAAAATAGCCGACATTAGTTGCTTCAATGTATGTAGATTTTGATTTCTGATGTGACATAGGCCATTGGATGCTCTTGAGGGTACATTGGATGCATGATTATGAACATTAGACAGATAATTACATTAAAATCAATTAAATAATTATGTGTGCCTGCAGATATGTGTCTTCTAGACTGAATTCTGCGGAAGGTAAGAGTATTTGCATTCACAACCGCATCGTGACGCTACAGCTCAACAGTGCCACACTGTCCAACACAAACATCCTCTCTCTATCGCTGTTGTCAGAGGAACAGGGTTTTTACTGCTCTAAGTTTAGTCTTTCAGGCTTACCAACTCACCCCGCCTCATTCGCCACGATTGGCGGACGTAAACGCAAACTATATAGCCTGCGACGTCGCGACGCTTGCGTCTACCTGAGAGGTTAAACTCAGGGAAACGTGCTAGTATCTTCTCAGTTTCCGGAAGATCATTGTAGCCTTCCTAAAAGAAAGAAAATGGAATCCTGAAATCGTACTTAGCGAAACAGTCGAGCGTCTCTGAGAAAACATTAGAAGAACAATTTGGAAGTACGATTACGTCGGTACGAACATTGTCGAACAGGTAATGCAACAGACATTAGGTGGCAGACCGTATGCTTCTTTTGATTCTGGTTTGCTCCGTGAGATGCTGGTCGTGAACGTCATTGGTTGACGTTGCTCGCTAAGTTAGCTTTTGGTGATGCTAACAGTAGCGTCAATGTCTTTTTTAAGGAAACCCTCGCCTTTTCCTCAATAACAATAAACAAGACTACTATCAAGTTCACGTCGTGTTTCATAACAACCAAGATTTGCGCTAATTGAGTATTTACGTCAAGGCAACGTAACTGAGGACACTTATCACGAAGTTACTGGCTAAAGTTAGCTTACGTAGGCTAACTAGCTTTAGCGCAGTGAAAGCTCGGGACAGGTTGTTTGGTCATTTAAGAAGCCTGTTTTGAGCCGACAGTACAAATGGTAACGGCATCACACTCATCCAATCACCAGTCGTTCCTTAGTCCCTTCATCTGTTTCCACAAACACCAGTGTTTCTCTTGTTTAGCTGGTTGTGATTGAAGTTGAAGTCAGTGTTGGAACCCGTCTAAGTTACAATACTAGCTAGCTGGCGAACGTAAGCTAAGCTAAAATGATGCCATTTTGTTTTCATCCCGACTTTGACAAACACATTGCTTTCCCGTAGGATTTAGAAATACTCAAACCATCATCAGAGTATACACATGTAGTGTAGCTATTGAATAGCCACATTATCTGTGTTGTTCAGGTTACGTACGGTGAGATAAACGTATGGGCTCAGCTAGCCAGTGGTGTGTTTATGGTAACTATAGTACTGGGTCGATGTTTCCTAATTGTTGTGTTGCTGTATCTCGACCCGAGTTTTCCCTTGATGACTAATTTACCTGGTTGATTGTAATACACTGATGACATTACATTCATCTTAGCTAACAGAGTGAATATGAGACATTTCAAGAGCCTTTGGTGGTGAATCCCTGTTGCTTGTCTGAGTCAATAAACTATACATATTATCTTTTATTTTCTTGCTGCCGCAGCTGGATCTTGCCGAAGATTGGAGAGTATTCACCCAACCTCCTTCCCATCTGAATCAATGGAAGGGTCTGACAGTTTAGAGCAGAGTGGCAGTGACCAGCCAGAGTCCCAGCGCAGGAGGCAGCTGGACCGCTTGGACAGGGAGGAGGCCTTCTACCAGTTTGTCAACAATCTAAGTGATGATGACTATCGTCTCATGAGAGACAACAATCTTTTGGGCACCCCAGGTAATGCACCTTTTAATCTAATTACAATAGTCTTTAGTCTTGTGACCGTACATTTCTTGACTGAAAATGTTGACTCAAAGATAGGGGTGGGTGTCACTACTCACGACATTATCTGTACTCGAAGTGAATTAAAATAAAACCAAGATCACAGATTGCCTGTCCAGCTACGTATTTTACTAAGCGTGCAAGTAATATAGGATGCAGTCATTTCAAGTTAAGTTTTACTTACATTTTATCTAACAATAATAACATTAATAAATGTGAAGCGCCCAGGGATAAATTAAATCCCCATTGTCATTGTACCCACTTACCTCTATACTTTGCTTGGCTGAATTTAATTCTGTTCCTCCCTTTCAACGTTTCAACCTCTTTGCTTACAAAGAGATAATAAAAAAAGTACCAATGCAGATTTAGACAAATTAAAATTAAGACATTAATATTAGAATAATACCTTGTTGCTTACTCGATACCCCTGTATGTCAGGTGCTTTTCTTTAAGAGTCATACAGTTATTTTCAGTATTTTCCTTTTGCTGTGAAAGAAACCAAATGGCTCTATGGCCCGATACAGTCAAAACATTTGATAAGTAATCAGTTATTTTTTGTGTTTGCACAACTTTTCTGCGAAAGCTTATTTTTACAAAAGTTGGAGCGGTGACTTAATTTCTGCTCCAATTTTTTGGCTCACCCACCCACTACACAAGTTCAAAGCATGCAAAGCCCCCAACCCAGACTGCATCTGTGTATTGTACATGGTTTGTTTCAGACACATATGATCTACGCATTTCCAGTAACTCAAGAGCGTTCAAAAGGTCAAAATATGTGTACTTATTTTCAAATGTACATTACATTATTATTGAATGAAATATTCTGTTTAAATCCGTATTTGTTTGTGTTTAGCATTTCATAAAACAACATATTCACTGTGGTCCAAAAACAGTTTGTCACTTGCCACACACAAAGGACCCACCTCTCCCACAGCTATTAATGAGGACGTATAGCAAATTCATGAAAGGAAAAAGGACTGGCTCATCTAATGTATCACGTTACTCAAATTGAGAATTGGATTGGAGAAAGGATTGTTTTTTTTATTTGTAAAATATGACAACAGACATTCAAAGCTTTCAGTAGAAGCTTTGACTGTAAAAAAAAAAAGAGCTTAGGTAGCCGACCGCCCTAATTAAGATATGCCGCTTTCTTTTTTTGTAGCAAGCGTTTTGAGTCGAGCATCTCTGAGCCGGGGAGCGGAGGGAACGAACAACTCTGAGGGAAGAGTGGAAATTGTCACTGCTCACTCCGCTTAGAATCTGATGGTCCGTGGTCATAGGTCGAGGTCACTGACTTCACTAAACCCGTTCTTGGACAAAACTCAAGAATTCAGAAACTTATTTTTAGAACATTTCACTCAAATGGCTAATAGGATAAAGTGATGGCATTTCATATCCAAAAGGTCAAAGGTCACCTTCATAGTGAGAACATAATGTTCTGTAGAGGTTCAACGTCATAACTCAGTAACAGAAAGGGACACTGTGACCATATTTCACAATTAATTGCATACTGAATTGGTGACACTAATCTTGGGCGCCCACTTTGAAACTTTTGTGATTTTGGAGATATTCTGTCAGGTTGAGGTTGTGAATTCAGTATACTTTTTTACGATACGACTTGGCATATTTTTAGTATCGATACTTCATTAAAATAGCACGCGATCAGAGTGCACTCACTGTTCCGCTCCCTGTCATGCTGTCTGCAGGCATTGACTGCCATGTCTCCCAGTGCTCACTCACAGCGAGTGATCGCAGGGGAGACATGGCATCAAGGGCAGGAGCTTTTGCCGACCGTCCTCTGCTTTTTTGAAAAAAAGATGCCAGTAGTGAAATGCGGAAGTACTTTGGCTACAGTGAAGGAAAGCCCACTGACATACAGAGGACATCTGCACAACTTGTTTTAAAGCCACACAGACCAAGGGGTTTTCACCTCACACACACACACCTGTAACATTATGTAACTCTACAATTGCTTGCTCATACTTATGGAAGGAATTATGTAGTCATCTGGTCAGATACGGACAAAAGGCCTACATAGCTGTTTATAATCAATCCTATGGTGGCACCATGTAGTTTTCATTAATATCTTGCCGTAGGCTAATACTAATGTTAATGCCATTTTGTTAAGTGTTGAAAAAGCTGGGCAGGAACAAGCTGATAAAAAAGGGAACCATACAGACGTTTCATTTATTACTATTATAGATAAATATACCAGTATCGTATTTGTGGTATTGTGTCGGATTCTGGTATCGTATGTATCGAGTATCATGATATTTACGGCAGGTATCGTATCGAAGTTATAATTTTGGTATTGTGACAACCCTAGTAGCTTCTTTACAGCAACATCCACATTTTCATGGCTACACTTATTTATCTTTTAGAATCCACTTTTTCGACATCATTAAAATCTGTGGCTACTATTATGTCGGCCTGCTAAAAGATTAAATCAAACTATCCGGGATTTGTACAATTAAGGAGGGGACAGGGACAAAACATACAATTACGATACTTTCCTCAATGCCACCAGACATTTATTTTGTAAAACACACTTTATTCAAACTAAAACAATTAAACTTGTAAACCTGTTTTGGTTTGCCTATCCTAGTTTCCAACAATCACCAACTCTGGTTTTGTCAAAAATAAAGCCCTTATTACCAAGTTAGATTTGACAATATGCTTGCTTTAACCTGCTGTTCATCTCTGCCATTGCTGGCTTCTGTGCTATTAATAGCTCCCTGAATGTGTATGTTGTTTTTAAATATTCAACTTTTATATTAGACTATTTAGATCTAATATGAGTGAAGATTCAGCAACTGGATTGGTAGTTTCTCGCCTCAAATTTGTCGAGGAAAATATTTTGGCGGACTGCTGAGGTCAATTAACTTTACTTTATTAAGGTTTACTGGCATACTTCCAATGTTCAGTTCCAACCTCAACATCTAGCTGGCCTTCCTTAACAGCTTGTTGAGACTCCCCACCTCTGGGCATTGATGCCACCCCCCTAGCATACCACCATGAAGAACAGAGAATTGGCTACTACAGATTGATAGATCTGCAGGAGCATACACTGAAGGATCTGAGTCTCCTCAAGAAGAACAGTCTGCTCTGTCCCTTCCCGAGGTGTTGTGAGTCTAGTTTTTCTTTTTCTTTTTGTCGGACCCCAAGGTACTTGTATAAGTCCACCCTCTTCACTTCCTCTTCTTGGATGACAACCAGGACAGCGGGCCTCCTGTTATTCTTATAATCCAAAACAAGTTAATTGGTTTTGCTGATCTAAACCTTCAGGTTGTTGCCATGGGACAAAGCTCTAAGTAACTAAAGGGAAGGTAGTATGTTTCTCACTGGAAATTATTACATGGAATCATACATGTCAAAGTCTTCACTACATCTATGAGTCTGGACCGACATTGACCTAAACTACAAAAAAAACGTAAAAAGAACATTCCACCTATATTCCTGTTAACATGCAGCTGGGCATACGCCAATCAACCTAAAATGCCCCCCCCCCCCCCCCCCCCCCCCCCCCCAATGGTGTATCTCTAATGACTACGCCCTTTAAATACCTTTCGAACTACAGTCATGTTGCTCAATCTATTCTTTTTACTGTCACGCACATAACTGACTGTGAACAAACAAACGGTAAATGCTACCTTTGGATAAGGTCTAACCAAACGGAATACACTGTTTACATGACCCATAGCAAATTCGGAATATTGTCATATTTGGAATAATAGTGGAATGTTACTGTGGGACTGTGTCCCGCTGTTGACTTCTCTCTATGCATTACATCTGAAAATGTTTGTTCTAATTGCAGGGAGCTTTCAATTCCTCCCAGCACCTGCAAATGGCTTTCTCCGAGTTTACATTGGTGGTCAGACTAAGAGGAAGTGTAATAAACACTTAAATACCTTCAAGGACTCGTGGATTGTCATTTTTCCTTTTCATTAACAGACTGTGGTTTTCTTTCGTAATGTGTCTTTCAGGAGAGGTCACAGAAGATGAGCTGTTTAGTAGACTTCAGCAAATAAAGGATGGTCCAGAACAGCAGAATAACAGTACTACTGCCCCCAGCACCGAAAGTGTAGAAGATCCAGTTGGTAAGTTTCCTCTTTTCTTTTTCTTTTTACTCTGTGATATCCTGTCAAGATAAGATTAGTCACTTGTTTCCTCTATTGAATTTCAGAACCACCAGAAAACTCTGAGGATCCTGCCAATGGGGATAGTCTCTTAGACTGGCTGAACACAGTAAGGCGCACAGGCAACACAACTAGAACTGGTCATCGTGGAAACCAGTCGTGGCGGGCCGTAAGCCAGACCAACCCAAACAGTGGCGATTTTCGCTTCAGCCTGGAAATCAGTGTGAATCGTAACCTGGCTGAACAGCAGGCAGCTGCTGAAGGGGAGCAGGAGTCTCAAGAGTCTCCAGAGGGCCAAGAAGTGGTGGCGAATGCTGATCCACTGGTGGCGAATGCGGATGCACTGGTGGCGAATGCAGATGCACTGGTGGCGAATGCGGATGCACTGGTGGCGACTGCTGATGCACTGGTGGCGACTGCGGATGCACTGGTGGCGAGTGCTGAACCGTTGGTGTCTAGTGCTGAACCGCTGGTGTCCAGTGCTGAACCGGTGGTGTCACGTGCTGAACCGCTGGTGTCACGTGCTGAACCGCTGGTGTCCCGTGCTGAACCACTGGTGTTCCGTGCTGAACCGCTGGTGTCCCGTGCTGAGCCACTGGTATCCCGTGCTGAGCCACTGGTGTCCCGTGCTGAACCACTAGTGTCCCGTGCTGAACCACTAGTGTCCATTGCTCAGCCTCTGGTGTCCACTGGCTCAGCAATGGTGTCCCTTGCTGAGCCACAGGTGGCCATTGCTGAGCCACAGGTGACCATTGCTGAGCCACAGGTGACCATTGCTGAGCCACATGTGTTTATTGCTGAGCCACAGGTGCCCATGGAGACGGAAGTGGTGGAAGAACCAGTTGTAGAGGAATTGGCTGTCATAGTGGAACCAGAGCCTGAATTAGAAGAAGTTGTTTCACAAGAGATTTTTGGAGAACCACCCAGGTCACCTGTCGCCCTATCGGTACAGCCACCACTTTCTCCTTCTCCACGCAGAGGACAAAGGAGAGCTCGCAGCCGTAGTCCAGAACCACGCAGGACTAGAGCCCGTACTGCCAGGAGCCGCTCCCCTCTCAACCTGGATCAGCAGGATGGTTTTCGTAATCCAAATAATGCTCACAGCTCTCAAGGCCTCAACTCTGCCACCAATACACCCCTTGAGCCTCAAGTGGAGGGCAGTTCCCGGACTCGACAACATGTTCTTTCTAGGCAAAGCACTGCTGACACTGAGGTTCAGCCATCTAGGGCTGGTGCAGAAACGGTCCCAGAGGCCCAAAATATGGGATCTCAGGAAGGAGAAGCTGCTGGGGGCGAAGTGGGCGCAGCAGGGCGCCGCCCCCCTACTATTATGCTTGATCTTCAGGTGCGCCGTGTGCGTCCAGGCGAATATCGTCAGAGAGACAGCATTGCTAGCCGAACCCGCTCGCGCTCCCAGAACTCAAACAACACATTTCTTTATGAGAGTGAGCGTGGTGGATTTCGTAGGACTTTCTCTCGCTCCGAGCGTGCTGGTGTAAGGACCTACGTCAGCACTATTCGCATCCCTATCCGAAGAATCTCTGATGCAGGTTTGGGAGAGGCAACCTCAATGGCTCTCCAATCTATGATTAGGCAGATAATGACTGGTTTTGGTGAACTCGGCTACCTCATGGATTCAGACTCTGATTCTTCAGATTCAAACCGTGGAGTTAGCACACCTGCAGATCTGGCTGAATCCCTCAACAACCCAGATGTTGCTCCTGTTGCTGCTCCTGTTGCTGATGTTGATGAACCACCTGTGGCTGCAGGAGTCAGGGTAAGGACAGCTGAATCTGATATTGATGAGGGCCTTGCTACTGCGCCACCTCCCTCTGGGGGCAGGGCTCGGCCTAGACCACCTATCAGCCTGGAGGAGCCCAGCTCACTGCCCTTCCTGCGGCTTGCCCACTTCTTCCTCCTAAATGATGACGACGAGGACCAGCCCCAAGGGCTGACCAAGGAGCAGATTGACAACCTCTCAATGCGCAACTTTGGTGAAAGTGATGCCTTGAAGACTTGCAGTGTATGCATTACAGAATATGCAGAAGGTAACAAGCTACGTAAGCTGCCCTGCTCTCACGAGTATCATGTGCACTGCATTGATCGCTGGCTCTCCGAAAACTCAACTTGTCCCATCTGCCGCAGGGCTGTCTTGGTATCGGCCAACCGGGAGAGTGTGGTGTAGCTTATTAAAGACTCCAGGCCTTTTTGTCTCAACCTAAGTAATCAAATATCCCAAGTCCAAAAGAGGCTTTGAATGTGTCTCCACTGTTGAAATGTATTTCCTTCATGCCATTTGTGAGTCTGACCATAATGCATTCACAGATTTGATTCGGGGTGCTCCATACAGTGACACTGGGACAGATTCAGTCTTTAGTAAGACAATTATTATTGCAGTCCAAAGTTAGGCACAAGCAATGCATGCTGTTTGAATCAACTTGTAGTGACCAAGCAGTCTGTTGCATTGCATTAAGCCATGCACACAAGCAGACTGGTATCTCTTAAAGAATCCCCGGAACATCTGCTCTTTTGTATAACTCGTAAATGGCGCCTTATATACCGGAAGTTGGGTATTGGTACAGTTCTTAGTTCCTCAAGTTCAAAGTATTAGCTGTAAATAAGCTTGTAAAAATAAGTTTGAATCATACTTTGTATTAGTGAATTGGTTTGGAATTGTAAATTATCTCCATAAAGAATAGGGTTGTGTTTGCTGCAATTACACTCTATCAGAACATCTCTAAATTTGCTGTTGAACAAATAAGTGGCATTTGGTACACAGCAGAATTATTTAGAGTTTGTGATGTCCAAAGGATGTAGGACATAAATTGGTTTGCCATTAACAGTGTGACTTGTGCGCTCCCTTTTTTGTTTACTTAAAAGAAACGATCTACTGTTTTGGGGTGGCATTTACCATGAAAACTCTGTGATGAATTGTTTAAAATTGATGTACAGACATAAGGGAAAGATTAATCAAACCAGGCTAGTTTTTCAAAATGTCAGTTTATTTTGAAATCATTGCATCTTTATTTTCTTGATCCTTAAAAACAATTGAGTAGTATTCTTACCAGAAATTAAGGATGCCTCAATATTGGAAGTTGATATCAAGGTATCATGTGAATTTACAGACCTCAAAATTAGTATAACGAGTGTGACATGTCAAACAATTTGAATATACTTGCCTTTTTCCCCAAATGTAAACAGAGGCTTACTTTTTAATGTACAACAAGGATTTCACAATCATATGTTCCATCATTGTTATCATTATCTACTGGTTTGTCTTTTAATTATTGATTGACGAACTAAGTTCTCTAGGATGGTATTGGCATTGATTGAAATGACCAGAAATTGACTTCAAATGAGATGTTAACCCAAACCAGATCTCTTTACTCGGATGTCCAGCTCAATGTACACGTGACAACTTAAATTATTAATCGAAGGGTTTGAGTGTCACAGATTTACCAATTCACACAATGTTCCTCCTGTCATAGTAAGGCCCCAGTCGAAAGTCAAGAGGCTCACCTACTGTGCCCTCCTCCTGCCCCATGAGCAGATGCTCTGTATCAGTGTGCAATACATGCTAAAGTGAAAGTAGGGAAATACAAACCATGATGCTATTGTTAAAAACTGTTGTTGATGGCTAAAATCTTAAATGAAGACTTATTACCTTTTTTAAATGTGTTGAAGTTATTTTATTATATTTTGAAGTTCTGTAGGTTTTAATAGCACTGTTGATCAGGAACACTGGCTAAAGTAAGAAAAGGGCATCACTATTAATGCCATCCTGTCATGTTTCTTCTTCCACTGTTTGATGTCTTTGCCACAATTATTACTTCCCTTTGTGGGACATAAAAGTTTGAATGCAAGACATTGTCATTGTTGAATATCATAAATATGTAAATGAAATGTATGTTCCCTCTTAAGCCATTCTTTAGTTTTGGCCTTGTTCTGTGTCACCCAGTGCAGTATGTTAACTGGGTGTTAAATGAAACTAACCGCTGAATTAAACAAGTTGTTACGCTACAAAGTGCATCGCAGATATGCATTCTGTACACTCTGTGCTGTTGGCTAATTTTATTATGCATTAAGGTGCACACATGAGCTATTCTTACCATACCATATTAACACTTATATTAAACAGTCTAAATATCATTTATTTCCATGTTTGCTTTCATCTGACAGCGATATGTGTAATCCTATGCATATGCAGAGGAAGTGTTATTACTAGCACCGGTCCTGGTAGGATTTGTGAAAATCTGCATATGCTCCCAGCTGTCAGTAACTAGCTGATTGATCACGACCAACATGTCTGATGGAGACGGACATCGGTGAAGTCTGGTTGGAAACAAGTTGTAGTTTCTGAAATGTGTTGTTTTTATAGCCCCTCGTCGTTATCGACGTCACTCGGTGTTCTGGCCAATGTGCTGCTGCAGCTCGTTCATAGTCCACAGAGGAGGGAAACCAGGAAGTGCCCGTGTCACAGTACGGCGAGGACGATGGCTCTTCGGAGAGTTGGGGCTCGATTGTTGCACTTTCAGAGAGACGGGTTCACGGTAAAATAATCAATTACCTGACTATTTGGATAACCGCCACATTCATATTTATTCTCACCGACACTTTCCACCCTCGCGTTGGCTTTGTAAAGACGGGAATAACCTGTTAAGTACAGTTAGGAGGTTACTGTACTATACTAATATATATATATATATATATATTGATGTACTTGAACGTTACTTAATTATACCGTTGGAGGTGTGACGTCAACCACGTGCTGGTCGGTACGCGAACGCCACCTTTCAGACGCTCACAGGACGCCGTGCACATTGACCACGCAGCAGCGCTGTTGGTCCTGGATTGAGTGGCGATACCCTCTTCAATGTCGTCGAAATGACTATTTTGTACTTTTTATTGTTTTGTATCTCTAGAATGTATTTTTCTTATCTCTTGTAGACTGCCTCCGTCCAAACGCTTGTCAGACTCAAACGAACCTGTCCTGTTCAAGTGAGCCGTCTCGATCATTTGGTTCTTACAGTGAAAAGTGTGCCAGACACCATCAAGTTCTACTCCTCGGTCCTTGGCATGGAGGTCATCACTTTCAAGGTATGCACAGTGCAGTGTACATTAATGTCATTTATCAGTATTATTCATTTAAATTTTTTTTTAAGTAAGACTAGATATTGCCAATAAATAATTTAATCTCGTCAGTAATGGCCCTTATGCTTTATTTTTAAATGGATCAGCATAACTGAAATACTCTTGTTTTTGGTGTCAGAGAACATCCACTAGATGGCAGGCTTTGATTGTATGCCAGTTGATGGCACCCCGCCCCACTCAGTCATTTACGAGGGACCTGGAGCTTTCTGATGCTTCTCAACACCCACACATGCCGTCTCTACATTTTCAAGGGAACCCGTAAGGCCCTGGGTTTTGGCCAGCAGAAGTTTAACCTTCACCAGCTGGGTCAGGAGTTTGAGCCCAAAGCCAAGCATCCAACCACAGGCTCCGCAGATCTGTGCCTCATCACCAAAACCCCCCTGGCTACGGTGGCTTCACATCTGAAGGTTGTTCACTGGTTTCCTACGGGCTGTCTTGAATTGCTAATGTCAATCGTAAACTTGCAAGCTGGCTACTCTTTTAAAACCACTTGACCTGTAGTCCCCTTTGCATGTCACTTTTTTTTTTTTTTACCATTTTGGGACTCAGATGCCACTGAAATGCACTGTCAGTTTTTAATTGTCTCTTCTTTACGTGCAGGTTTGTGGGGTCGAGATCGAGGAAGGTCCAGTGGAAAGGAGCGGAGCTGTGGGGAGCATCACCTCGCTCTACTTCAGAGACCCGGACCACAATCTCATTGAACTGTCGAACTATAACCAGACAACATCAGTGGGAACTTCTTAAGACTTCTTTTGCCTTGTTGGTTAATGAACAAATGTTGTACAATTTGAGTTTAAGCTATGAAGTTTTCCACTATAATTACTGTATTTCAAAAAACACATGCACTATCAGACAAGATCAGACGAGATGTTGTTCCTCTGTAGTTCTGCTTAATAGTGACAGGGCTGATTTAGTGATTTGAATTCGGAACAGAAGGTGAGAAATACATTACTCCACAATGTCTGGTACACTGAGATACATTACTCTTCCTCACCATTGCTTCTCTGCTGGACTGCTGAAATACCTATGACACAGTATGATTATATTGGTAAGGATGTTTATTGTCATTGTAAAAAAACATACAACGAAATTAAGTTGGCAACTCAGTCAGTACAACAGTAACAGGTAAAACATTTAAGACAGGACATTCTGATTTAAAAATAAATAAAACATAAAACACAGGCTGGTGTGTCGTGTCAAAAGTGTTGCGTTATTGTCCCCGCAGCACTGGGTGTGAGCTGGGTGGGGTGGTGGGGGTGGTGAGGGTGATGGAGGAAACCGCCCTGGGAAAAAAACTGTTCCTCAGCCTGTTAGTCCGGTTTTTAATAGTCCCGAATCTTCTTCCTGATGGCAGTGGCTCAAACAGAGAGTCCCCCGGGTGTGTGATGTCTTTGTAGATGTTTCTTCTGGAGGCGGCCCGCATACACGGTGTCCAGGTCAGGGAGGGTCACTCCCACAATCCTCTGTGCGGTTCTAACCACCCGGGCCGGGTCCCTCCTGTTCTCTGCCGTGCAGCTGGAGTACCACACAGTAAAGCACTGGCAGATGATGCTTTCTATTACACTTCTGTAAAAGTTAACCAGAAGTGTATGGGGGGCAGGCCAGCTTGTTTCAGCTTCCTCAGGAAGAAGAGCCTCTGCTGGGCTTTCCTCACCAGGTGTGATGTGTTCAGGGCCCAAGTGAGGTCTTTAGTAATGTGGAGTCCCATGAATTTGATGCTGTCCACCCTTTCCACCTCCTCCCCACTTATGTAGAGTGGAGAGGGTGTGGTCTTCCTGGATCTTCTGAAGTCCACTATGACTTCCTTGGTCTTGGTAGTGTTCAGGACCAGGTTGTTGTCCGAGCACCACTCAGCCAGATGTTGGACCTCCTGTCTGTAGTGCGTCTCATCGTTGTTTGAGATGAGTCCCATCACAGTGGTGTCGTCGGCAAACTTCACAATTTTGTTGGAAGAATAGATGGGCGAGCAGTCCTGGGTGAAGAGAGTGAAGAGGGCTGGGCTGAGCACACAGCCCTGAGGTGCACCAGTGTTCAGGATGGTGGTTGTCGATGTCAGGTTCCCTATCCTCACATTCTGTGGTCTGTTTGATAGAAAGTCAAGAATCCATGAACAGAGTGATGTAGAAAGTCCAAGGTTTTTGAGTTTATGCACCAGTTTATGGGGGATGATGGTATTGAAGGCCGAGCTGAAGTCAATGAAGAGCATCCTGACGTATGTGTTAGGGTGCTCCAGGTGAGACAGGGCTGTATGAAGGGGGATGGATTTGCTCGGTAGGCAAACTGGTGGCTGTCTAGATCTGCTGGGAGGACGTTCTTGATGTGCGATAGGATCATCCTCTCGAAGCACTTGTTGATGACTTGGGTCATTATAGCCCTATACACCTACTTTATAACATGTACTGTATGATACTACATTATACCCACACTAAATAATTGTTATACTGCTGTACTTTATATTGTGTTATATTACTATCTTTCAAATTATGCTATATCACATATCCCATAACACCATAATGTGTCATACTGTACACTACTGTTGTCTTTTGTGCATCATATTATATTTCTATTACATTCCTATATTTATACAGACAAACATTACATGACATTATTTAATCATACCAGTCAGGTGCAATCTGTTAACATGCACTTGCTCATACTGTCTCTCTAGATTCTAATTAGTTTTTCTTTTTTTTAATCTATTCTTATTTTAATTTAGTGTTGGTATGTCTATTTATATCTTAATTATAATTTTACTTTCTCAATCTGCACTATTTTTGTCTTTGTGCTACTCCAACAACCACATTTCCCCTCTAGGGATCAATAGAGGTTCATATTATTTTACCTTGTCATACAACAGGAATGAAGGAAGTGTCCTGAGAAAAACATTCCCAGTAGTTGACATACAGTATCAATGATGTGCGTTATTGTAACACTCCTCAATATTATTCTCACTGCCTGGCAACTACAGTATATGTTGTGATTAATTCCTTCTTTCCATTGTTTCCTTGTTTGAATGTTTCCCCAATATTTATATATTTCATATTGGGAATACAGCAGTAATAACCAACGGAGAACACGTTATAGTGCTGTGTTTTATCGTAAGAAAAGATCATCTGAACATCTGATCATCTGTGTTGTACTATAAAGTTGCATGATTTCAAGGGCAAAGTCCTAAGACAATCTTTCTCAAGCACAAAAATGAATAATGGCTTAATAAGGAAATATAAAATAGGCGATAAAGACAAGACTTGTCCGTAAAGATAATTATAGGGTGGTAGAATAGTCTATGGCATGGAAATAACACTCCCAATAAAACAAAATCAGCCCTTTTTTATGTATCCAAAGAAAATAATGGTTTATTTCAACCTTTTTTAAAATAGTTTAATCTTCCTTGTGTATCTCATAAATAGGGGAGGAGCAACCTCCTAATGGACAAGCCTCCTCTGGGACACAATATTTGGAAACGTTTACACAGTTAGTTGAACTTCATATGCTGATGCATCTCTAAAGATTATACCATGAGCTGGATGAATAGTCCATTTTGATTGGCTGCAGAGTGTCCATAGTTCCAGTGAAACTCACTTTTATAAATGAGTAAGCTGGCTACAAAACATTTTAAAATATGAATATCTTATTGACAACACTGAGTGTAACATTAGTCCCAAGTAAGCAATCATAATTCCAAAGATCCTAGCGACCTGGTAAACTACAGACCCATCGCTCTGACGTGACATATTTATAAATGAATAGAATGATAGGCTCATGCACTTTCTGGAAAAGAGAATTCATATATTGGGAATAGAGGGAAACGCCTTAAATTGGATATTAGATTGTTTAAATGGAAAGACAATACAGGTTCAAATAGGGTCAGAGCCTGGAGGAAAACATGTTGGAGGAAAACGGTAAGCCAGGTAAGTCATATTCTCAGTCATTATAACTGATATATGTAATAGTATACTGTTACGAATTGGAAAGTATCTGTTTGCAGATCATGGGGCTCTGAAGAGGGGAGGGAATGCAGAACATACATTCAAGAAAATACATGAAAGTACATTTGACCCCATAATTACATTGAGAAGCCTATCAAATGTTTAGTAAAGAACAGTAAGAAGTCATTATGTCATGAAGTGTCTGGCGGGGCTACATTGGGGAGCAGATATATGTATCGCTAATCAAGAATCGATTATAGCTGTGTGGCGTCTGGTTCAGCAGCTAAATCCTTGCAGTCAAACCTGGATGTTATTCATATTCGTACTCTGAGGATTTGCTTGGGCAGTGTAAACAGCACTAGGAAAAATGCCCCTGTAGGAAACAGCTGATGGACAATTACTGGATAAATCTAAGGGGTCACAAAGAATGTCATCCAGGTGGGAGAGGGGGGAGTACACCAAGCTAGTTGTGGATGGGTAAGCAGGGACATAACAGAACAAATTGAAGTTCATAAAATTTATTTTTGTCAAACTGTGTTGCTGCAACACGCTTGTTTGGATCTGCAGCTACAGAAATAAAACATCAGATTTTTACAGATGCATCAAAGCATTCAACACACACACACACACACATGCCTGCCTAGACAGGACTTTTAGGGGATTTTCCTGTGTCCAAGGCTGGACATGAGCTGGGCAGGTGCATGAAACAGAGCTCATGTGTCTCCAAAACCAATTCCTCCTGTGCAGACTTTCTGCTACACATTAACTTCAGGGAATGAGGAAACCATTTCTATTTTCACAGCAGTGCTCCACATGTGCACTCCACTTGAAAAAGAAAAGCACCTTTATGGGACTTTTGTATGCATAGTAGTTACTTTTTGACCTTTCTTACTCTACTTTCCCGGCATGTTACAATTGAAGGACACAGGGATGGTATTGTGAAAAGAGGACTGTTGGCATCCACTTGGTTTTGAATGATTTACTGGCAGTGGTTCACCTAATAACAAGGTAATGTGCTTGACTTTGTGTCTTCATTTGTCACTAGTTTTCTCATTAGAATGTCCTTCTTCTAGGTAAATACAGTTTGTTGTATGTTCTCATACAACTCAATCTCTTGCTTTCATTTTCAACAGAAATAAAAGTGTGGTTATGTACTATTGATATGGGTATTATTCTTCTTGGCCAAAGGGAGCACAGTCACATTTTCTCACACCATTTTCTTCTGTCATTAGTTTAATTTCCGAGACAATTTAAAAAAAAAAATACATTTTATTAAAACAAACAGAAATGCTACATTTGTGGAATAATAATAATTCAATCCATTATTTGGCACTTAAAAAAGTATAAAGTACAGTATTTTGCAAACATTTAATATATGTGTAATGTTGATATCTGAAAATATGAATACATAATTAATCTAATCAATACATACATCTTCCTTCATTTTCCCGTTTTTATTTTACGAATAATTTATTTCCCAATGAAACACTTTAAAATGGAATAACACTTCTAATATTCTATTAGTGTCACTGTATATATATATTTCAGTACAGTTGTGATAGAAGAGTCCTGCAGTCTCCAAGTCTGTCGAGCTCCTCCACCACATCAATCAGCCTCTCAACCTTCTCTGGGAGAAGCACCACCCCTGCGTTGTTTCTAAACTTCTTTCTCAAGCTCTCATTGGTCAGCGGGTTGCGCCAGTGACCGTAGAAGGTGTCACAGCGTCCCTTCAGAATGTCACCCCCAACAAGTGTCACCTGGATTTCGCCATACATGCTGTTGAAATTAGCTGGGTTGTCTTGGGGATACTCAACGTGAACGCGGCTCAGCAGAGCGAGCAGGTCAGGGCGTCTCATGGCAGCGGGTGAGAAAGACTGCACAGTCACCTCCCCGTCGAGGAGAGCGCTGCAAGCATTGAATTGGAAGGAGTGGCGGGCCTCATGCTCAGAGTCAGGGAAAGGCCTGTCAATGTACTTTGATTTGGGTACTCTGAGCAGGATTTCTTGGACTGTAGCTGGAGAAAACGTGCCGGGGCCAAACCCCACAAGAAGCTTATGGACCGAGGCTGCAGCATCTGCCACCCAATGCATCCCCAGATGGGCAGGGAAGCGCTTGAAGCCCATGTCCTGCTCCTCCAGCAGGAACATATGGCCGTTATCATTGGGCGATTCTAAAGGCTGCGGCACATAGTCTTCATAAAAAGCATTGAAGCCGGCCACACCGGCAACAGCATCCAGGACCAGGGGACTCGCTTCAAGGCCTCGGGAGGCCAGCAGAGCAGCCTCTAGCCCGAAACGCGAGGCATTACCGATGTGGAGGGGTTTCGACTGAGTGGCTGCGTTAGCCATTGGGGCTCCTGATAGAGAAGCCGCTATAGCCAATGCATGACTGCACTGGGAGTGATCCAAAGACAAGAGGCGAGCACATGCAGCCGCACTTCCCATGGTCCCCACCACACTGGGAGGGTGAAACCTGTTGACGAGAAGGACAGGAAAAAAGAGACTTTGGTCAGGTGTTTTGGAACTATTTACTTGTGTGACTAAAGGAGCATTTTAAATGGGTGCTCTCTATCATTATGGTTAGAGAGCCTATGAGTAAAGGTGCCTCTCTACTGTTTCATGAGACTCTCCACATGTACAGACAGCTTTTTTCAGGGCAATAAAGGAAATAGGTTTTTAATAATTTCAATGTGGTGAGTCATTTTACCCTTTCTGAATGAAATCCTGTGTGATTTTCTCCTTAACATGGATTATTGTGCTCACACTACCCACAGGGCCCCTGCTCTCATTGACATGACCATAATAACACAGCTTTCACAGCTCACAGACACCACTAAGAGGCTGCACATTACACTGCACTGGCCTCCTTGTAAGCCAGCTTGCAGAGATCAGTAGGGTCAATTATGGATCTCATCAGACTCATGTGGATACTTGTTCTCCATGTAAAGTACAAATAGAAACTCCTTAACAAGGAGCTGGCTTAATATCTATTCTCACTGTAATGACCCAGTAAAGTACAAAACCTACTGCGACAATGCTATTAGACTATAAATTACAGTATCTATGTCCAATTTGACTCACTCTCTGAGGCGCTTACCTCTTGGGGATGTTGTGGGCTTCAGAAGAGAACCTCATCAATCTGCCTTGGATCTCAATGCCGATGTTGAATGCCAGCAGGAAATCCAGACCACAAGGTTTGCTGTTCGCAGACATCATGTCACTGAGAGCTAACACAGCAGGAAGGACCGCTCCTGAGGGATGAGTGGCAGGGTGCCATGTATCATCAAAGTCCATGGAGTGAGTCTGCAACAAACAAACAAATTATTATGAATAGTAATACATGTATGTACTGTGTTTCATGAAATGATACAGTAGCAGTAACACTGTGTCTATGTTTAAATAGTGCAGTTCATCTCCTTTCTTTGTTAATGCTCACTGTGGCCAATGGATTTTGTTTGGGAAATCCACAATTTCCATAACAGGCTTCAAGGGTAATGGGGGGGGGGGGGTGAATTCAGTATTTGCATCCAGGTACAGGCCATAGAGAAATTTGAGAAGTCTCCCAAACTGCTGATCTATTAGAACTCAGTAGTCACTGTATGGCCTTGGCCGTGGCGTGGGCCCTTGCAGCCGCAGACTACACAGAGGGGAACGCCACTTGTCAGATTGGGCCAATCCAATACTATTAATATTCAGGCGGAATACGAGTAGCCCCTCCTATTTGGACTGATGCTAGTATTTGTTGATATCTGATTGGCTTATTCATTTTCATGGTGATTGTGACGAACTGTGACGAGTGGTCCAGCTCACCTAGCGTGTTTGGCCGGTCTTGTTTTGATTCAGTGCATTGGTAAACATAATCAGATTATTTTTTACCACAAAAGCTGTATAAGTGTTAACATTTCTGCACTCTTGGCGTTGCATAAAAGGCCTGTCCTACTCTTGCAGCCCCAGTACTGAGTGCATCTGTGGTGCACTGTGGACAAAGGTGACCCATTCCACATATTTATACTCACAGCCACTCCATTGACGAAAGCTGCAAGTGTCGGGGAGAGTCTGGTGCCCCTGCGGCCATACACTGAGCTGATGTCATCAGGAGCATACATTTGCTGAAGGTGAAAAAACAGAGACAGGTAAACAAAGTTTTGTCAAAAGGATATTTTTAATACAACAGTACAGTACAGTACAGTACAGTCACAGATTGTGACATCACACATATAAAGTTAACTTTACTTTGTATCACTCTTCAGTTGAAAGATGAATAGGTTTCTTTGTAGGTCATATGTCAAACAGAAATTAGGAGCAAAAGGTCACAAGACATATACATCCTGCCTGTTCCAAGACAAAATTCAGTATGCCGATAATCTTTTCATTTTATTTTGACTCATCTGTCCACACACAGCTGTTGCACTGACTTGCGGGTACCGCTTGCTTAAGGATCAAGCAATTGCTTTCATCAGTCTTATTGCCTTGTATGAGTTATTTCTCTGCCCTCTGACTCACCTGGCAGTGCTGCAGGGCCAACTCAAACACATCTGTTGTGCTGCCAATTAGACCAACTCCAATGCTGTCTAGCACCATTCTTTTGCTGCGGTGGAGCACGGCGGAGGACAAGTGCTGGGGCTTCACTTCACTGATGAACTTTCCATAACTGGCTGTGACTGTGTCCTCATGGGCCGGACCCTTCAAGGCTGCAGGTGGAAAGAGCAAAGCATGTAGTGAGCTCAAATAAAGCAGGAGTTTAGAAGTATTTTTAAAAACTTTTTTACTAATGTTGTTTATAATGGCTGAACCAGACATAAATGTCATATTGTACATGTGCATGTTTACCCTCCACTGCAGACTTGTGCAGTCCTCTCACAGCCCACACTGGTCTTATGGTTTTCTACAGGAAAAAAAATATGTACATTATATCCTTACATTTGTTATTTTTTTAATATTCCTTTTAAAGACAATTTCCACATCTTCATTACTTGTCGTTATCTTCTGGCGCAAGCTCAGACCTAATTAAATCAGCCTTTTAGTGGACATTGGCCTGGGGTTACTATTTAGAAATAGTTATCGTGCTGGTGTATCAGGTATGGTACAGTATGTGTTATTCGATCCACGTTTAACAATAGCTGTTATAGTCCCCCTTACCATGTTACACAGTTCAAGCTATAGTGTGATTTTATAGTTTTGTACTAAATCCTGCACTGAATGAAACCGTTTTAAGCATCTTTTTGACTTACTCAACCTTGAACAAAATTCACAATTATATAGATCCCTGTGATAAAAACATATCTATTTATATATATGTATTACCTGTAATGTGGAGATCATGGCTTCAGACAGTTGTAGCTCTCAACAGGTTGTAGGAAGGATGATTTTCAGGATGATGCTTTTCAGATTGAGAGGGTAGCTACCTTATATAGTCCAGGACTCCCAATGGCTATACTGACACTAATCTGGGAGGAACAAGAAAAAGAAAGGGCAGGCATATCCGTAACATCATTTCATTAGGAAAAAACATCATCATCGTAACAACCATTGCCAATTTCTCAATAAGTGGAGGAAGAAGGGTGGTACTCTATTGTCTCAGGTGAAGAGAAGTGACGTCACCTCTCAGGTAGGGGGAATTTTTTGAACTCCTCCTACACAAGGAGGCCTTATTTATGACAATCTTTCTTTCCTGGTTAGAACAAAGTTCATTTGTCAGAGCATCTTCACCAGGTGAGACTTTAATTTAATTTGCTATATTACTAACTTGTACAAAAATATTGTTTCATGTTACCTAATGCTACATAATTGATCAATATCGTTACCATGCTTTTCAATTTAATTGAGTTTGTAGGACTTAACAATTTGTAAGCTGCAATTTACAGTGTATTTATGTTCCTTAATTAAAGTTATTATAATTTTATTTGACACTGTTTTTAAATTTTCAATTTGTGTACACTGTTCTACAAAAATAAGGTCTTCAAAATGCTAAATTCAATATTTAGAGCATTAATATAATAATAATGATAGCAGCAAACAGCAGTTTACTTTTTACAAATAAAGTGGCGGAATGTTTACCTGAGTAGAAAATGAATTCACTTTAGTTTAGGAAATTATACATACAATCATGGATATATTATCTGTGTCATTTATTTTAATATTTCAGTGGAACGGCAGCTTTACAACAAAGACAGGATGGCGACATCCGATGGATTTCCAGCGAGTTTCTATGGTGAACCAGGAGTGTTAGGCATGTTATCTAATGGGATTAGTGCATTCCTTGTACTGCTACAGAACTTCAATACAGCAACCACTGGCAATGCACCAGTCGGGGTGGAGAATATACTTGCAGGTAAAACTTTTAGAAAATCTGTGAAAATTATACAATAAAAAGTCATTTAAAAAGTCCTAATATTTTTAATTCCATGTTTTTTGTGTAGGTGTTCATCTCATCCTGATTGGTGGTATATGTCAACTGGTGGCCGGACTGCTTTCCTTTAGAAAATACGATCATCTGAGTGGCACTGCCTTCATTGGCTATGCTGCTCTTTGGGGCAGTTATGGTGCTACCCGAATCTACATTGGTGTCTTAGGTGAGACTCCTATAACAACATTTATGCCACAACAGATGATGAACAATATGTCCATGTCAACTAACATGATAAGTAACATTTCTCTGAATGCCACCAATGAGAACCCAGTTTGTCATTTACGCATGTCCATAAATGAGTCAGCTATCGCTGGTCTGGTCCCCTATATTCTTCTGTCCTTTATCCTTGCGTTTTGCTCTGCCACGGTCAACTACATCATGCCTTTTGTTTTTGGAGCCATTACAGCCACCTTAGTTTTTGAAGCAGTGGGCCTGGTAGCAAGCTCCTGGGCTCTTGTGGTTTCTGGAGTTCTGGAATTTCTCATTTTGATGTTTGCCATCTACGGTTCAGCTGCACTGCTCGTCAAAGGTCTGACTCAACGTCTAGTCCTCAAAGGCTTTGGTACCCCCCTCTTTAACGTTCTCCTCCTAGGGACCCCCAACTCAGCAAGTGCTCAAAGCATTGGCCAAGAGAAAAAGAAAAACACGAAATATGCAGAGCCCATGGCCTTGGGTTTTTTCTGTGACACCGTTGCTCCCTTCATCTTTGCTTTCTACAGCTTTGGGTACATGAAGGCCTTTGGCTTAGGAGCGATATGGGTCTCAATCACCACAGTTGCCCAGCTGTTCTCCAGCTATTATGCCCACCTGCGCCAAGACTGCTACCACACGACTAAGTTTGGTCTTCATGCCACATATTGGCTGATCAAGGCTTGGGATGAGTTTGTGGTATCTGTTCTGGTTGTGGAGGACAGTAAAGTAGTCTCAGGGAGAGAAATTATGGTGGGGAATTGGTTCTTTGTGATGGCAAGCGTGGTGCTCTGCGTGGGAAGCCTGAACACAGATGTCCTGGAGCTCATCCACAACATGCTGTTTGTCCTGCTCACAGTCTCAACAATCCCTCAGATTCCTCTCCAAGGATACTACATCTTCTTTGGCGTAGCTTGCTCCCTGTTCACCGCAGCCTCCTTGTATGGTACTTTTGCGCGTCTTATCAACTCTATAGCGGAGAAGTCTCTAATCCCTGTTGGACCACAGCCAATCTCCGCTGACCAGTTGAAGAAGGCTTTGAAATGCTGCAGGACCAAGCAGGGAGACCAGGAGGCGCTGCCCCAAACTGACCAGGCTTCAGACGCCCTGTTCTACCTTTCAAATGGAGTTGCAGCCCTCTCAGCTCTTCATGTAAGTTCATCCAGCACGAATCCTGCCTTCCTTCATCTGACTGTTCCTTGGGTCCTCATCTCTGGAGCCATCATCCAGGCCTATGTCAGCCGACTGCAAGTCACAGGAGCTGGCCGCTTTGGGTCAGTCATCCCTTCCACCTATGTAGCCGTATGGGCAACATGGACCTGGTTTAGGTTTGCAGGTGTGTCATTACAAATATGTTTAATGGAAACTTGTTGCTTCTAAATCACACAAAATTCTGATCACACATTTCTTTTTTCTAGGTAACCTGCTTCAGTTTTCCACAGTGACAGCTTACGGTTTCACAGCAGGAGCCATTGCTCTTCTGGTCATTAATGCTTTCCTCATGCTGATTGGTAAGGTCATCGATATTCTTTTTTAAAATAGAATTTAAATAAATGTAATGGATTTGTTTGTTCTTGAGCTTGTTTTCTTTCTTCCATCTACGTCAGCTGCCTATAAGAACCTGGTGTTGCTGTTTCTAACAGTAGTCATGGAGGTTGTTCTGGTCTGTTTCCTGCTTTCCACTCTGCAACGACTGCCACATGAACTAGAAAGTATGTATTAACAAGTTTCATTCAAATTGTTTTTAAATATAGGAATAGACTGAAATTAGAATGTTAAGTATTGAAACATTGTTACAACATTGTCTTGCAGTAGCCATGCTTGCACTACTTTCAACAATGTGTATATATGGAGCTCTGGCATCACTGGTGAACTGCATCTTCTCACAGAGGCTGCTACCTATGGGCCCTCCCTTAATAAAGGTACACCAAAACCAAATAAGACACCTTTAGCATACATCTGCTAATTCAATAATGGTCTGTCATATTCTATCCTCTTCACGAACATGTCCCTCTCTCAGGAGGAATTGAAGCAGGATTCTGCTCCAGAACCACCCTGTCCTGTGACTTATTCAAGACTCACCAGCGGTCTCCTGAAGATCGCTGGCATTCTGGAGGAAGGAGGAGTGTGTGGTATTCCTACAGACACTGTGTATGCCCTGGCAGCCTCCTGCAAGAATCCTAAAGCTATTGAGAAAATCTACAATATTAAAGTAAGAATGAATAATATGCTAACTTGGTATCATTTAGAAGTGACATTTTACACAGATCAATGAATCCAGTTCCAACATTTTGACTTTGATGTAAAATTCATCAACCTGTGATCTGTGACCACATCAAGGACAGACCAGCAGAGAAGCCCATCTGCATCTGCATCTCTAATGTGGAGCAGCTGGTGGCAGCAACGCCTCCCTTCAGCCCTCTGCTCTGGGAGTTTATGAGGAATGTGTATCCAGGAGGCATCAGTTGCATCGTCAGCAAAGGAGACTGGCTTTTCAAACTAGGTAAACTGATCAGCTTAAATGCTGCGTTTCTGAATTCACTTGTTTCAACCTATACATCTAAATTACTCATATTTACCTCACCTTTTTAATTCATCTTTTGTAGGAGTAGGACCAGCTTATGATCGTGTTGGCACCAAGGACAGCATCATGATCCGCGTCCCTGACCACACTGTGACGGGCCACCTATGTGACATCACCGGGCCCCTTGCTATTACTTCAGCAAACCCCAGTGGAGAGCCAGACAGTACTCACCACACCATGGTCCTCAAGTCAGTATCTCTTCACAGAACTTACATTTCCTTTTTACAGCAGATACATCTCAGTGTGTCTTGTGTAGTGACACAATTATGCAAATGTTGAAACTGCATGCACATTCACTCACACGCCCTCTCCTACCATCTTGTTTGCCACAGTCGACTGGGACACAAGCTCCAAGGGGTTCTCTGCGATGGGGAGTCAAATGAAGTTGTTGCTTCCACTGTGGTCAACTGCCTGAAGATTGATGAAGGTCGGACGCAAAGATATTCCCAGTATGTCCTTTATTTGTTTGTGTTTTCACAGGCACTTTCTAACTCAAGCCTATCTCACTGTTTCCACAGGGACCATTACCATTGTGAGAGAAGGCTGTGTCCCTGCAGTAAAAGTCAGACAGATATTCGAGAGAGTGAAAAGCACTGTGGTGTGATTGTCTTGTACCTCCTGTCTCTCCGTCAGAGAGCCTCTTCATGACAATGTTCCATACAAGATCTGCACAATTCAGGTCCCCAAATTGCATTCAATGATCTCAGAGGCATGTGAACGTGTAAGACAATGTGTGTGTATTGCTGGTTGTGGATGAGAATAACTGGATGTCTTGGCAAATATTACAATGAAATAACCATTTGTTGGTCTCACTTGACACATGAAGAACCTCAGCTGATGTATCACAACTTAATGTCTCAGCTATATAATTATGTCTTTTATTTTAGGTTAGTTAAACGAATATACAAATATCTTAATGCACTGACTGCTGTAAATGTTCAAACTAATCTGTAAATATGTATGTATTTATTTAAATGTCCCTATATGTTGACTGGGATGTTGCACTTATTATAATATTAAGGGTGGTATTGAAAAATGACCTGTATTTATTAAGCACACTGTGCAAACAATGAAATTGACAGCTGTGTAAAATGTGTGTCCCAAAATAGTAATAAAAGTTATGTCACCACTAATATCATTTAAAAAAACTTTTTCAATAGCATGTTTAACTATATTCAATAGCTGACAATATATATAGGTTATATGAAACAAGGGGAGAATGAGATGCAACTAAGGCCCCCAGCTGGATTTGAACCATGGAGGCAGTGAGCAGTGAGAACATACTGTGAAGCCGCTGATGACTCCATGAATTGCAAATCACTTGCAATCACTTTCTGCCCCATCACAAGGTCCAGTTTACAAAACATATTGCACGATTGATATAACAGCGCAAATGTTTCACCCACAAGTTACACCGGATACAGGAAAGAACACATATGAAGAACAATGTGAGGATGGTTTCATTCTGATACCATAACTAAAAACAAACAGTTATTTGACTGGTCCTCAGTAGGTTTACTCTGGGGGAAACTGCCAACTCATCTGGTTTAGGTTAGGTCAGAGTAGATGAGCCTTTATTGTCTCCATTGGGAGAAATTTATGATAGCACTCTATGAAGGCATGCAAAACACATTCATAAGACATACATCATTTTAAGGCTTTATACAACTATTAAAAAGACATTTATAAATATACATGACAACTTATAACAAGGTTAATAAAGTATTATAAACGGTGGACATATTTTATTATAAGTTTAGCAAAGTTCAGAAAACAGTGTTACTGGGTTATACAGCACATTATAACTATAATAATGTTTACAGTTATGAAGATACATAGATATATCATAAAAAGTTAAACATTCTAAGTTTCTGAAATTGACTATGTCTTATAAATATCAATAACATGCATCCAGCACAACCCTCATATACTGCAGGGGGTCGCTCTTCTCCACAACCCCAACCAGGTTTGCCAAAAGATGCATTGGCCCGTATGGAACATAACCCATTCTCTGGACTTGGCCATGACCATGAGGTGGACCATGTCCACCAATCAGCTGAAGGTGCGGGGGGCCAGGTAATAGCTGGACAGCAGCCGCATGTACTTATAGGCTGTACAAGTACCCTGGAAGGCTATATGCAATCATTTCCAATATACTCTTTTCTGATGGGTCATTAGGGTTAATATTGCAAAAAAAGGGGCATCACTCACACTTCACAGCGATCCTTAAAGACAAGTTAGAGTCAATGAGCCTTATCTTTTAAGGTCTTTTGGATGCATTGGTTGTAAATGATGTCATTATGCATGTGCGGAAACTCCCATACATAGAAATTCAAGAGTTAAATAAGCTTCTTTTACAAAAGAATTTTCAGGCACTTCCCGGAATATGTATGAAACCAGGGTTTAATTACAGGGTTCTCTTTTCTTTGTCTATGTGTGCACATTTCAATAATACTGGGCGGTTCGCTAACAATGTTCAGAAACCTGAACCACTGGAGTTGACTTGCATAGTGTATGAAGCAACGATGAAATGTCGATCGCCTCGAAGGAAGATTTTACTTTTATACATCTGAACATATCTTTCTCATCGAGACAGCTAAATATATTATTTTGATCTCAATGAGAGGACAAAATATGAAATAATAATCATATCATATCACATAATAGTCATATTTCTAAATGTAATCAAAAATGACTCTTATAGCAATCCATTTTATTTTCCTTATATATCACTTTAAAATATAATACATGTTAAACAATAAACCTGTGTTTTCATTTAAATAAAATTGTCCTGACACATTATCTAAAAAGGCCCCTCAAAGATATCTGTAAGAAAATATCATTGGATTTAACATCATCACCATGGAAGTGTCTCAAATCTGCATTGCAACATACCCTTTGGATTTCCCCTTAACAGATTAAACACATTATAAGAACAGAAACTGCTTACTTATTAACTTGTTACCCTGGACAACTGGGGAAAAAAAGGTCAACTGTTAAACATATTTAATACAGTGACTCATTAACTCCTTGATTAGGCTTTAAACGATTACAACATTAAGAAAGGACCAACATTAGAAACATTCATCGATCATCTCATGTGTTATTTTTTCATGCACTTCCTCAAGGAGGGACAGTACTGGAACAAGCACAATGTTTAAGCTTGTCGGCAAGAACGAGATGCTGTGGTGGCAAGGTTGCTTCAAGGTTGCTGCAAGGTTTCTTCCCTCTTTCTCCTCACATCGGTATTTGTAAAAGCCCTCTGAGGCAAATTTGTCATTTGTGATTTTGTGTTATACAAAATAAATTTAATTTAAATTGGCATTAAAACATATCCGCACAAAGTATAAAAATGTAAGAGCTGGTTGGACAGTCAACAAAGACCCACGTATTTATACATGTATTATGAGCGCTGTTACATGCCCAAATAAATACACAAACACCCTCTGACATAATCACTGTGAGATGTTACCCTGTGTGCAAATGCCCTCTCACTCTGCACCAAAGGTTGTGAGTCACTGTTGGTTAACAATGTACAAAGACACACTGCACACTCCAGTTTAGACAGTCTGTTCACTCAATGACTGTCACAATTTCCCCGTCTTATTAGTTGTTTTCATTCTGTTTTCATTAACTCTCATGTCATTCCAGACCCGGTCATTCACACCTGATCATCCTTCATTCCATTCACCTGGTTCTCACGCCCATCTCACCTGCAGCCCATCCCTTCATTAGTCTGTCACTACTTAGGTCCCCTCACTTGTCCTCTGCCAGATTGTCTTGTGTTTTTTCGTGCCAAGCTCTCCAGCATTACTTTAGTCTCAATTCCTGATCTGCCTGTTCTGACCCTGTCTGCCTGCCCCTTTTCGGACTTGTTTGCCTTACGGGCTGATCTCACGGTTTTGACCCTGCCTGTACCAAGTAAAGAAGTTCATCTTTGTTACCCCTGTCTCAGAGTCGTGCTTTTGGGTTTCAGTTTGTCACACCATTACAATGACTCCTAAAAGGAAGTAACAAGTTACCGAAACCCTCCATCGTGTGATTGTTAGTGCCTCACTATAATTCCTGATAGTTTTATTCATCAAGTGAGGAAGTAAATATTGAGTAATCATCACAAGGGTCACAAACTATGTATTCAGGAACACGGATACATACAGAGCATTTACTGGCACACATAATAATCAGGAAACAGCAGTGTTTTCTTTCAGTGTTATGCATTGATTTCTGAATAAGGAGATTCAACATTTTAAGCTCAATTTAAGTTTTAGGATGCGACTACTTCTGGTAGCACTTTCCTAGTCAGATTACTGTTTATTATCATTTATAATGCTAAGCCTCATAAGTCCCATTGTCTGGACAAACACAAATCCCACTATAGCGTCCAAGCACCAAGGACTCTGTTTATTATTAACAGATGATATTTGATGATAAAATCTTAGCAATTATCCTTTCTTCATGTGGCGGAGCTTAAAAGGAAAATGAGAGGGAAGCAACAACAACAACCAACAAAACAGAGGCAACACAACAAAACAGAAGCAACACAAGCGAAACAGAGGCAACACAATTCAATTCAGTTTATTCTATATAGCCCAATATCACAAATTAAGAATTTGCCTCAGAGGGCTTTACAATCTGTACACATACGACATCCCTGTCCCAGGACCTCACATCGGATCAGGAAAAACTCCCAAGAAATAGAAAAAAACCTTTCACAGGGAAAAAGGGAAGAAACCTTCAAGAGAGCAAAAGAGGAGGATCCCTCTCCCCGGATAGACAGACGCAATAGATGTCATGTGTACAGAATGAACAGCATTACAGAGTTACAACACATTCAATGAATATGACAGAATGTATGAATAATTAGTAGTACATAGACCACGATCCAGATCTCCACAATCCATGAAACAGAAAGAGGTAGAGAGGAGGGAGAGGTGGGGCACATCAACAGGGCCAAGGCAGGAGGCCGACTCACCAGCAACAAGTGAAACAGAGTCAACATGACAAAACAGACGCAACACAAGCGAAACAGAGGCAACACAAGTTGGACTTCTTCACATACAGAACCCAGTTTGGATAGGCAGCCACCCCTCCTGTAATCTAGTGTTGAACACCGGAGCTCCCTAGGGCTTTGTGCTCGGCCCCCTACTGTTCACGCTGTTCACCCACGAAAGCTACTCTTGCATGAAGAGAACTCTTCTGTGAAGTTTGCAGATGACACTATTGTCATCGATCGGGTTACAAACAACACTAAAATTTAATTAAGAGAGGAAATCAACAATCGTGCAGAGTGGTGCTCTAAGAACAGCCACGACTGACTGTTGACTTTAGAAAAAAGGAGGCCAAGACAACCCCGCTGTCTACATTAAGGTAGCTGAGGTGGAGCAAGTGAACAGTTTTAAGTTCATGGGAATCACCATATCATACAACCTCACATGGTCATCACACATCTCCATCCTGGTGAGGAAAGTTCATAAACGGCTGAATTTCTTGAGGAAACTTAAAAAGGCAAGATTTTCATGTCAAGTTCTTGTTAACCCTTGCAGAGGAGTAATAGAAAGCATCCTGTCTAGAAACATGACAAACTGGTATGGGATGGGCCTGGTCCAGGACAGAAGGGCTCTACAGCATCTTTGGTACCCTTCTACCAAGAATCAGTGATATTGCTGACAAGAGGAGCCTGAGAAGAGCTCAAATGATATTAAAGGACAAAATTAATTACATTTAAATTGGCATTGAAACATAAGCTGGTTGGACAGTCAACAAAGACCCACGTATTTATACATGTATTATGAGCGCTGTTACATGCCCAAATAAATACACAAACACCCTCTGACATAATCACTGTGAGATGTTACCCTGTGTGCAAATGCCCTCTCACTCTGCACCAAAGGTTGTGAGTCACTGTTGGTTAACAATGTACAAAGACACACTGCACACTCCAGTTTAGACAGTCTGTTCACTCAATGACTGTCACAAATTCCCCGTCTTATTAGTTGTTTTCATTCTGTTTTCATTAACTCTCATGTCATTCCAGACCCGGTCATTCACACCTGATCATCCTTCATTCCATTCACCTGGTTCTCACGCCCATCTCACCTGCAGCCCATCCCTTCATTAGTCTGTCACTACTTAGGTCCCCTCACTTATCCTCTGCCAGATTGTCTTGTGTTTTTTCGTGCCAAGCTCTCCAGCATTACTTTAGTCTCAATTCCTGATCTGCCTGTTCTGACCCTGTCTGCCTGCCCCTTTTCGGACTTGTTTGCCTTACGGGCTGATCTCACGGTTTTGACCCTGCCTGTACCAAGTAAAGAAGTTCATCTTTGTTACCCCTGTCTCAGAGTCGTGCTTTTGGGTTTCAGTTTGTCACACCATTACAATGACTCCTAAAAGGAAGTAACAAGTTACCGAAACCCTCCATCGTGTGATTGTTAGTGCCTCACTATAATTCCTGATAGTTTTATTCATCAAGTGAGGAAGTAAATATTGAGTAATCATCACAAGGGTCACAAACTATGTATTCAGGAACACGGATACATACAGAGCATTTACTGGCACACATAATAATCAGGAAACAGCAGTGTTTTCTTTCAGTGTTATGCATTGATTTCTGAATAAGGAGATTCAACATTTTAAGCTCAATTTAAGTTTTAGGATGCGACTACTTCTGGTAGCACTTTCCTAGTCAGATTACTGTTTATTATCATTTATAATGCTAAGCCTCATAAGTCCCATTGTCTGGACAAACACAAATCCCACTATAGCGTCCAAGCACCAAGGACTCTGTTTATTATTAACAGATGATATTTGATGATAAAATCTTAGCAATTATCCTTTCTTCATGTGGCGGAGCTTAAAAGGAAAATGAGAGGGAAGCAACAACAACAACCAACAAAACAGAGGCAACACAACAAAACAGAAGCAACACAAGCGAAACAGAGGCAACACAATTCAATTCAGTTTATTCTATACAGCCCAATATCACAAATTTTTGTTTTCATTCTGGGCTCTACAGCATCTTTGGTACCCTTCTACCAAGAATCAGTGATATTACTGACAAGAGGAGCCTGAGAAGAGCTCAAATTATATTAAAGGACAACAAGTTGATTAAAAATTCGTGTTTTCAGGGTAAAACTGCAGACATCGCTTGTGTTCTACAAACACGAATCTTCCAGGAATAGAAAAGGGTCTTTACTGGCTGACTGAAAAACTGATTTATTCAATTATTATTGTTTTTCTTAAGTCCTGTTTATCATTGACAACAAATGCTGGGTCAACTGACATTTTGTCAATAAGGATATTTAGATATCATTTTTTAAACTGAATTTCTGTGCACAACTGGTTGCAAATGATGGGTATTGTTCAAAAATGTTTATTTTTTCCCTATTGAGACATTTTCAACTTAAGTCAAGCATCATCCCTACCTCACCGACCTGCTCCACCAACACACTCCCTCCCGCTCCCTCCGTTCCTCTGATTTTTATATGATGTATTTGTTTTATGTATATTTTAACAATGTAAAGCGACTTTGAGCATTTTGAAAAGCGCTATATAAATAAAATGTATTATCATTAATATTTGATTAATATATTTATTTCTAAATCTGGTCTAAAAGACCTTGCAGTGTTAAATAAAAATGCAAAAGACTGTAATGAAATGGGAAACTGTCATATATCAGTAAAACGAAAAGAAGATTTCTAATTGTATCACATTTATTTTGTCTTTGGATGCGTCTTGATTATATGATACATTGCTAACACATGTGCTTGAAATTTAAATGAGCAGACCATATGAAAATCTTTTTATCTCCTTTTTGGAACATAACTTATTGTACTTTAGAGTTCAGGTAAGGCATATATACCTTTTATACGTATGTGGCTATGTTTCATAATGGATACTTGTTTACATGTTCTAATATTATTGCCCTTAAGGCAAAGTTAAAGTGCAATCAGGTAATTTTCTTCATAGAATACAGTAAGTCAATAAAATATTATATGAATATTTGCAGCCACTTCAGGAAATCATTAAATATATATATTTTATCATGAAAAAGTATATACAGTACATCCACGAAACGAAAAATTGACAAATTGTAAGTTTTAATATATGACATACAGTACAGAAATTAGTCAAGTTAACCAGCTAGTCATTTTACAAGTGACAGTGCAATAGAGCCATATTGTAGAATGTTTACACCAACATTCAGATAAAAAAGTAAACATAATAAAAAATGTGTGCCATGAAACACCAGCACATGAAAAGCTTGTAGGGTTGTTCCTGTGCGGTGGAACCTGAGACCTCCTCCACCATTACATTTCCTATGCATGGACTGAATCTGGATATAGGTTACATTTGGCATAATTTACAAGCAGTATTGATACTATGACCCATTTCTGGAGGATTGTACTTTGTTCCAGTGAAACTGTGAATGGTGTTGAGTTTCCTTTGTGCATCTTACAACTGCAGATCATATTCAAAAGCCGGATTGGTCTGACCAAGTCTGTGCCGCTTCTGAACCTCCTCAAAGATATGAAGAACCTTCAAAGCACAAAAACAGCAGGTATTAGCGTAAGCATACACCAAACTGAAACTGTATGATAGAACAAGAAGGAATACTACCTTGGATTTAGGAATGAGACCCACTCTGAAGAAGCCAATGTGCCCCGTTTCAATCTTAGTGCAGTCAACCACAGTAGATGCAATATTCTCTGGGGACGGTCCGTCACATAACACTCCATCCACCTAACAGAGTAAAAGGCATATGTAGTTTACTGCAAAAAACAAATAAAATGTTCCCTTTTGTATTTATTAACACTGAACAATTGTCCTAACTTTGTTTCCTAGCTTGGCGTAAACTTGGTTGTGGTGCGTTGTGTCTGCCTCGCCTGAAGGGTTGGCTGAGGTTACAGCGACAGGCCCCACCTGCAAGAAAAAAGGTTCTTGTATTTACTAAAGAGCCTGCTGACTAATGTCACTCACTTTGACATTTTAAGCAATTAATTATATAGCCCTTACCATATTAATGAGATGTGTTGCCACAGAACAGTCTGGGTTTCTGATTGCAATGCTTTGTGGCGTCCCTATGTGTTTAGCAGCATCTCCTAAACCAAAGGTGTCCATCCACGGGCCTGTGAAAGCCAAGCAACTAATATGATACTCGTAAAAAAACATCATGCAACATGAGTCACCCACACAAAATGTCACTTGTACAAATGTGCATCCATAAACCCACACCTACCTCTGGGTATAACCATGCTAATGGAGGAGGGCCACGCAGCCTCCATGAAGTCAAGGAGCAGAGGGCTCAGCAGGTGTCGCACCGGCTCCAGCTGTTTGATGGAGGAGATCCACAGGGACATGGGGCGGTCCTGCGCCTGCTTCTTCACCCTGAAGCCAAAAATTAGAGAGTGAAGACATGGATAGAATAATGCAGATAATTGCACTTTTACGAAAATGGAAAATCACTTGTAAGCTTTAACGACTGCGTCGGGCCTGTTGCAAGCTGCCACCAGCACATAGACGGTGTCAGTAGGCATTCCACATATGCCACCATTTTTCATAATTTCTGCATTGGGAAAAATAAGACAACTGTGTAAAGTTGTAAACTTAACTTAAAAAAAAAAAAAAAAAAAAAATTACATTTTTATACATTCTCACCTGCAATCTGCTGGACAGACGTGGCCTTGCGAGCGGGTACATGCGGACAAATATCTGACCCTCCTCCAACCCCACTCAGCTTGACTAGAGGTTTTCCGAAGGGTATCAGTGGGGACTGAAAGGTGCTGTTAAAGATGTGTGCCAAGAAAAAATAAAAACTGACCAGACCAAAAATGATGGTGACTCCTATGTCATAACCATAAGGCAGTGCACCTACTGCATCCAGCAGGAAGCTAATGAGGATGAGCTGGAAGGTGAGGGCGTACGCAAACCAAGCAACACTTACAAACAGTGCTGCAGCTGTCACTAAACAGTTAAACAGCATGAAGCTAATGATCCCGACAGCCACATTAAAGCTTCGGGTTTCCCCGTAGAAGCCACCATATCGAGTCAAACCCCACACTGCCCACATCACCCCATAGAGAATGAAAACTGTGCTCTCAAAGGTTTTACCTCGAGCAAAAGCTACTGAACCACAGAGCAGCTGGAGTGCCCCTCCAGCCACCACCACCCAGGGCAAAACCAGCACAGAGAGAGGATGTATGTCCCCAACTGTGGCTGTAATGGCAAAAGCAGCTAGCACATTACAGGCGTGGCCTAACACCTCTGCATCAGCATACTTGGAGTAGCCCAGGTAAGGTACATGTAGATTTTTATCATGGGCTCTGAGAGTAAGACGCTGCATCCTGGTCACTAAAGCTTTGAAATGTCCCTGCCCCGTAGGAATCATTGTAGGGGAAACCATATTAAATGTGGTAATAAAAAGCATGCCGGCAGAGAACACAAATATAGCTCCCTGAACACCCTGGGTGCCTCCTTGGAAGAAGCCTTGAGGCTGGGCTGCAATGGCAATACAATAAGCTGCAAAGAATAACTGGTAGAGCCCCTCCAGCAAGCTCTTCTGACAACTGAACAGAGCCAGGATGGAGAAAAGCACAGAGAAGACAATGGGGAAGGGAATAGGGGAGACAGGCTGAACTGAGGATGATAGGAGAGCGCTGTAGCCCTCGGCAAATTTCAGCAGAGCAGTGAAGCCGTAAAACGTGGCGGCCAGTGTGTCCATGGCCCGGTAGAAGAGGACACACATGCCAAGCTGGAAGACTCCCGCTGTCCACAGCCAGGGGACGTGACCGATGGAGAGCTGGGGGACAACGCCCAACAAAGGACAGGCTAACACAGAGGCGGACAGCAAGTTCATCACCAGACCCACTGACACTGCATCACTACACCCCTGGTTCTGCTCTGCTTTCAGCTCTGCTTTTCTACTCCAGCCCGTTCCTGGAGGCTCCAATTTACCATGAGTGATGCTGTACAGCAGGCGACCAAAACCAAAGTAAACACCCACCAGACAGACCAGAAGGTAGTTGGCAGCTGTTGCAGACTGACCAAAACCTGAAGAGGACAAACCGGCGATTTGATGGGCACTTGCTAAACTTATGCCGACAGCTATGATAACTAGAACTGCTTTCTTTACTGCAACTGCTACGCTGCCTATGACGAACAGGGCTAAGGTAAATGCTGCCAGGCCGGGAACCAGAGAGGACCTCAGCTCCGTAGGCTGCAGCACTGCCTGCCCCACCAGGATGTACACCAGACCTGAACCACACCAGAGGGCCGAAACGGTCAGACACAGAGAGGAAAACAGCTGCGCGTGGGACAGACTGTGAGAGATACCTAAGATACAGGTGAAAACAGGAGAGTATTAGGAGTTGTACGAACAAATAAAAATCAACCAACACTACAAATAAATGTATACAATCTTGTGAGAAGCATTCATCAAATACAACCTGCATAAGCTAAGAGGACTGCAATGATGACAAGCAGGATCCCCAGTGCAGTATGGGGGATGAAGTCTTTTTCAGGTGAGCTCGCATAGTTGTTCACCAAAAGCAAGAGAGAACCTACAAGTCAGAAAGAAAAGCATTTGCCAGGTTCAGGTAATTAATCAACAAACAAAAAAAGTATCATGCTGATTTATTTTAGTTTGTTTACATTTTGATTAAAACTTAGGTGTGATTTGCCCCCTTCTAGCAACAGCAGCTGTGTACCTAAAATGATGCTTACATTTCACAGTTTTGAGGATTACATATTCTATGTAGCTTATTACTTTGAGAACACTATTTGGTATGATTGCTTTGTCAAGAGCAGTAAGCTCTTTTAAAGCTTTCAGTTTAAGTATCGACAGCAACATGCTTTTTTAAAATTGTGTCACTTTATTTTTTATTACACAATACATACATGACATTTGATGATTTAATACGAATCTGATATTAGTGCTTGGCTACTCATTTTAGTTTGTACCCAGGCTATAGGCTACAACATACTTTTATAATTGGGTGTCACGTTCATAACAGTAAGTAATGATACAATAACAGTTTGACGGAGACTTATGGCTGCTTCGTAGAATTACAACTGCCGCAAATGGTAACGGCGAAAATGAGTCACTAGCCTATGCAATTAAAAGCTTACCGCCAGAGATGCCCAGTATGCCGATGGACACATGCAGTGAGTGTTGAGCCATCGTCGGGAGTTGATTTGTGAAGACGTGAGGCTGAACTTTATAGTCTACAGCTGCGTGTGACGTCAGCAGCACGCAGGAACAATTGAGCTGCACCCATGGACTGCATTTGAGTCGGGGAAGCGCATCACTGGGAAAACCCTCAGACAGCCACAGTGGAGGGAGTGGAGGGAGTGGAGGGAGTGGGGGGTTATTGTATTTCCCAAATGCGATTCTTTACATCTAGTTTTTGACTAGTAAAATATATACAACATAATTACTTTTTGTTATTCTTCCAACTGTGCTAAATATAATGCAGATAAGGACAAGACTGCCATTTATATTATACATATTTGTATTGTGTATATATCAAAGCATTCATATATTAATGAATGCTTTGTTATCTATCAAAATATTCTATAAAGAAAATGACAATCAAATTATTTTCAAACCCAGTAAAACAAACCAGTCATGTTATGTATTTCCGTCATTACATCACTTTTATTGTTCACTAATAACTAAGCTACTGAGAGGAATGATTCAGCATTTTATCTCCAAAGCTGGTCATGCAAACCAAACAGTCTTCCTGGTTACCTTGAAGCAGGTTGTGGGAGGAGACTGAGAGGCAGGCAGGACTATAAAGACTCTGCTTCAGAGTTCAGTCAGCACACCTCCGCTGAACAGCTCGATCACTCACACCTACACCGTACTTCTACAAGGTGAGATCACTCACATCTATAACGTACTTCTACAAGGTGAGATCGAGCTACATCGTCTTCACTTCTGAACTTAACCAATGCTTTCTCCTAATATTTTAGGGAACACACATGTTGATTTTAGATGGTAATGTATTGATGACGTGCAAATAAGCATTGAAAAATACTCACGGTAAATGCTTAAAAATGTGTCTGGTACATATTCTTTTTACAGTCATGCTTATTTATTCATACCAGTGGAGTATTGGGTTACTAGGTGTGATCAGTGTTACCTGGCAGCAGCTACTCCTCTGTCACCTGGCATTATTTATGTAAACAAGTGCAACAGGTGACTCAGGAGCAGCTCTCTTCATGTCTGATAGGGAAACAAATACGGGATATAAACACTTTATATGGGTTTGTTTTATAGGAACCATGTCAAAGCGTGTCGCAGTTATTCTCGCAGGCTGTGGAGTCTATGATGGCACCGAGATCCATGAGGCCTCGGCTGTCCTCGTCCATCTGAGTCGAGCTGGAGCGAAAGTAAGAAAAGATCAAATGTAAACTTATTACTGTTATTTATTGTTACACTTCTGGATTCAGTCCCATTAAGAGGGGCATTGCAGAATTGTTTCTATCTATTTATTTAGCAATAAAAGAGATATAAATGGCCTTGATAACAACTCTAAGAAGATCCTCAAGTCCTTAGCTACAGAGGCTAAGTTTTCCGTGCTTCATTTCAGGTGCAGATGTTTGCTCCTAATGCGGATCAGATGCATGTTGTAAATCACTGTGAGGGGAAACCTACAGAGGAGAAAAGAAACATCCTGCAGGAAAGTGCTCGCATCGCCAGGGGTGACGTGACCGATCTGGCAAAGTTAGATGTCTCAGCATTTGATGCCGTCATAATCCCAGGTTCGGCTGAACCAGCCACGAATAAATTCCATTGAGTCAAATAGTCAAAACTGTGATAATCTTAATGAACCTTGTGTGCTCTCATTCAGGGGGCTTTGGAGTGGCCAAGAACCTGAGTGACTGGGCAGTGAAGAACAAGGAGTTCACCGTCCAGCCACATTTAGAGAAGCTTCTCAAGGCTTTCCACAAAGCCGGAAAGCCAATGGGCATGTGCTGCATCTCCCCCATCCTCGCTGCCAAAATCTTGCCCGGCTGTGAGATCACTGTGGGACAGGACAAAGAGTGTGAAAAGTGTGTGGCACAGTTGATCAAATCAGTATATAAAGTATAAATACACAGTTCTACCGTTCTAACTTTCCTTCTCTTTTCCCCGTTAGGTGGCCGCATGCTCAGACAGCAGGCGCTATGAAGGAGATGGGCTGCAAACACGTCAACACGGATGTGGAGAAAGCTCACGTTGATGTCAAAAATAAACTGGTCACCACCTCAGCATTCATGTGCAATGCTCCCATTCATAACGTTTTTGATGGAATTGGAGTCATGGTTAAAGAGACACTGAAACTGGCTTAAGAAGTCTCTAATTATATATACTGGATTCTTGTATTTACTTAAAAAACAATTGATGTTCTGCACAAGCATAATGTCTAATATGAAGTTATAGATATACAGTATATGAGCATTCTTTTGAAATTGTATCATCAATGTGTTGCTTTGAGATTTTCATTAAAAGTAACTCTACAAATTACAATTTTGCAATGTTCTTTATTGAAATAAAACACTGAAATACATAAATACTACTTTGTACCTAACAAGGAGGAGTCTTCACTGGTTTATTACACATGGCAGACTATATTTTAGCCCACCATCTGTCTCGTAGGCCTGTATAAGTTTACAGGCATTGTTCAGGCAGAGATCCTCAGGACCTCTACTTGTATGTTAGCCAAGCAGGAGCTGCTTGTGAAGGAACATTAAACAGTTCACCCACAAAACCCCACCAAAAACATTTGACGGTGATTTAGATATCTGACTTTCTTACTGGTTTTCCTTTTGCTTGTCTGTTAGTAAGGTTTAAATAATATACCAACAACCCATAATCTTTGAAATTGTTGGTTTAAGTGTCTACAGCAGGGGCATTCAACTAATGTTCAACAAGGTCCAGTTCGAGAAAAGTCCCTAATGCAAAGGTCCGGGACATCACAGTGATGTCTAAGTTGCGCTATTAGTCCATATGTATTGAAGTAGTTCTTTCAACAACTGTATAGTCACTGACTGTCAAATCAAATAAAGAATGAAATAAATAATACTCAACAATATTTATCAGTTTTCAAATTTAATTGGATGAATTATAAATACTATAATAACTCTCATTTCAATTACAATAAGGGCTGGATTGAAAAATTGAAGAAAAAAAAACATTACAGAAAGGTTTGGAAAAATGTTTATCTTAAAATAAAGTACTTAATTATACAAAAATAAATGTAACTTAATTGACTTTGCCCTGTAGCTTTAAATGCAGTTCATTCAGGTGAAGAGAAAAAAAAAAGTCTTAGAAAATGTGTGTGCAGGGACTCAATCTGTTATTGAAACCACTTGGCTGACGTTAGTGTTGTACAGTGAATGAATGTGTTAGGATCCTGATCATATTGGGCTCTTAGATCGTGTATTTGTCTGTTCCTTCATTTCGGATGTGAGTCGGTACGTTTGCTCCAAAGAGTTTTGCTTTGTCTTGTAGCAAAGCGTCACATTGTCGCTTTTAATAAGCGTCACATTCTCTGAACACATGAGACATCCTAGTTTTTAACTCCCTTTGGGAATAATTAACATAGAAGAGTGTTAAAGACTCTGGTTTCGCTGTCCACATTCTCTTGTTGGAGAACAACCTGTCACATAACTTCTCTCACTCAGAACCTCTCCTCATCCTGTAGTCTCTCCTCCTCCTCCAGCCTCTCCTCCTGTAGTCTCTCCATGCGTATCTCACTCGAGCCGCGATGCTTATCAGAATACGCATATCTGATTGGCTGAGTAGCATCACGTAATAGGATTTACAATGCGTGTAATTGGTCAGTGTGTTTCCTGGACCGCTGAACGAGTGCCGTAAAGGCTGGAAAAGCTGCGCCGGTTAAAAATATAAACGCTCTGTCAACTTTTAATAATTTTCAATTATCGATCTGTTATAGGTCCATGGACCTATAACAGGTCCATGGAGATGGTTGTGGATTACAGGAAGAATGCAGCCCCACCCGCCCTTCTCATCCTGTGTGACTCCCCCGTCGACGCTGTGGAGTCCTTCCGCTTCCTGGGCTCCATCATTACCCAGGACCTCAAATGGGAGCTGAACATCAGCTCCATCACCAAGAAGGCCCAGCAGAGGATGTTCTTCTTGAGGCAGCTGAGGAAATTCAACATGCCAGGGAAAATGATGGTGCACTTCTACACTGCCATCGTTGAGTCCATCATCTGCTCCTCCATCACCGTCTGGCACCCTGCAGCCACGGCCAAAGACAAGTGCAGGCTGCAGCGCATCATCCGCTCAGCCGAGAGGGTTATTGGCTGCAATCTGCCATCCCTCCAGGTCCTGTTCACTTCTAGGTCACTGAAGCAGGACAGAAAGATTGTCACTGACCCCTCCCACCCTGGACACAACCTGCTCGAGTCCCTCCCCTCTGGTAGGAGGCTGCGGTCCATCAGGACAAAGACCTCCCGCCACACCAAAAGTTTTTTCCCGTCGGCAGTCGGGCTCATCAATGGAGCCCGGGTCCCCCACTGACTGACTCTGTCACCCCCAGGACTACCTCCTCTTCTTCCTCCTTTCTCTCTCCTCCTTCTTCCCCCTCCTCCTCCTCCTTCTTCTTCCCTCCTCAGGCTCCTCCTCCTCCTCCTCCTCCACACACATGTCACTTTAACATGCACTTTAACTTAAACACACATGTCACTTGAAACACACACCTAAACACTTTAACGTTATTTGTTGTCCGAGCACTTTATCTTATACTTAATACACACATTGCACTGTTGCTGTCGCATTGATTGTTGTTTGTCATGTCTAATGTTGCACCTTCCGCCAAAAAAGATTCCTCGTTTGTGTAAACATTCCTGGCAATAAACGGATTCTGATTCTGATTCTGATTCCAGATACAACGGCGTCTGGGTCCAGATCCGGACCGCCTGTCAGTGACCCATGGTCTACAGTGACACGGTTGTTGCTTCTGGTATTGTTAAAACCTGTTATTCTTTATTTGTATAATCGTATATATATAATCCACAAAAATCAATTAATTACTGTTGAACAAGAACATATTTTCTTAATAGCTCTTGCAAAAAGACAAACTGAGTCTTACATTCCTAAATTACCTTTTATTTTTTATTTTTTAAGATTTCACACTCAAACAAGCAGTGACTAAATTACTTAAGTGTTGGATTTGGAGGACTTTACCAAATCGTAATAATTTAAAATATACCTAAACTTCTGGATCATATTTCATTGATTTACCTTCAGTAAAGATGTCTTGACATTTGAAAATACAACTTTTTATGTGTAGCCTATACTTAGAAGCAGTTTAAAACAGTCCAGTTAAATGTATATATGGCACAATATATTTGTCACACATTCTTAACATTACAACAGTATTTTATTAAATAATAATCCACTAACAGCAGTTCAAACTATTATAGAAATCTGCACAACAACATCATTCATACAAATACAATAGAATAGACAGCTGGTCTCAGCATGAAATATTCTAGTAAAGTGTACGAGTAGCTATTCTTGTAGGAAGAACCAAAGACGTAGTCATGTGGTTTTGTTGGAGAAATGATTGAACTGATCGGTTCCACAGACCACCACTGTTGCAGCAAACTTCCTGGGACGATCAGGATCCTATACCGGCAAAAAAACAAAAAAAAACAGGATCAACACAAATTTAAAAATGATAATCTGTATGAAATATAGCAATACATTCATTTTTGTCTCACCTGTATGGGATATGCACACGTGGAAACATAACGGATCACAAACCCACATCGCCTCCTCTGAGACATGTTGGCATCACTGGCGTGGACAAGAAATCCATCATGAATCTATCAAAAACATGATAGATTTATCCACCTTGTCTTTAACTCACACTATTCATAACTCTGTCATCTTTAACAAACAGGGAATACACTCACAGACATCTGCCCAGCTAACAGAGGGCAAAGCACAGCTCCATCCGCCTGCACCAGCTCCTCTGGGATCTCCTGATTGACTGACAGCATGTTTCCAGGGCGAGTAGCTTGGTGATGGGGCAACATGCCAGCGCAGTGGCTACCTACAAGGCGTAAAAGTGAAAAGTTCAATTCAATTCAATTCAGTTTATTTTGTATAGCCCAATATCACAAATTACAAATTTGCCTCAGAGGGCTTTACAATCTGTACACATACGACATCCCTGTTCCAGGACCTCACATCGAATCAGGAAAAACTCCCCAAAAATAACCTTTGACAGGGAAAAAAGGGAAGAAACCTTCAGGAGAGCAACAGAGGAGGATCCCTCTCCCCGGATGGACAGAAGCAATAGATGTCATGTGTACAGAATGAACAGCATTTACAAAGTTACATAAACACATTACATGAATATGACAATGTATGAATGGAACTCCAATCCATGAAACAGAAGGAGGTAGAGAGGAGGGGGCGGGGCATCAGCAGGGCCAACGCATGAGGCTGGCTCACCAGGCATCAGACACAGCCAGGTCCAATGGACCCTATGAGACGTGAAGTCACAAAGACTCCGGGGAGGCAGCAGAGTTAATAAGGTGCAATGGAGAGATGTAAATTCATCCATAAGGAGAGAGAGAAGATGAGATAGGTGCTCAGTGTATCCTAAAACATCCCCCAGCAGCCTATAAGCCTATAGCAGCATATCAAGGGGCTCGACCAGGACAAACCTGATTCAGCCCTAACTATAAGCACTATCAAAGAGGAAAGTCTTAAGTCTATTCTTGAATGAGGTGACTGTGTCTGCCTCCCGGACTGAAAGTGGAAGCTGGTTCCATAAAAGAGGAGCTTGATAACTGAAGGCTCTGGCTCCCATCCCACTTTTTAGGACTCTAGGAACCACGAGTAGCCCCGCATTTAGTGAGCGCAGCTCTCTAGTGGGGCTATATGGTACTACAAGTTCCTTAAGATATGATGGTGCATCACCAATCAAGGCTTTGTAGGTGAGGAGAAGAATTTTAAATGTGATTCTTGATTTTACAGGGAGCCAGTGCAGAGCAGCTAATACAGGAGTAATGTGATCTCTTTTCTTAGTTTTTGTGAGTACACGAGCTGCAGCATTCTGGATCAACTGGAGGGATTTAAGAGACTTATTAGAGCAGCCTGATAATAAGGAGTTGCAGTAATCTAGTCTGGAAGTAACAAACGCGTGAACCAGCTTTTCTGCATCTTTTTGAGACAAGATGTGCCTGATTTTTTAAATGTTACGTAGATGAAAAAATGCAATCCTTGAGATTTGCTTAACGTGGGAGTTAAAGGACAAGTCTCGGTCAAAGATAACGCAGAGATTCTTTACAGTGGTGTTGGATGCGAGGGAAATGCCATCTACAGAAACCACATCACCAGATAATTGATCTCTGAGGTGTTCAGGGCCCAGTAAAATAACTTCAGTTTTGTCTGAGTTTAACATCAGGAAGTTGCAGGTCATCCATGTTTTTATGTCTTTAAGACATTCTTGAATTTTAGCGAGCCGGTTGGTCTCCTCTGGTTTGATCAATAGATATAATTGAGTATCGTCTGCATAGCAATGAAAGTTTATGCAGTGTTTCCTGATAATATTGCCCAAAGGAAGCATATATAAGGTAAATAAAATTGGTCCAAGCACAGAACATTGTGGAACTCCGTGATTAACGTTGGTGGTCATTGAGGCTTTATCGTTTACAAATACAAATTGAGATCGATCTGATAAATAGGATTTAAACCAACTTAGTGCGGTACCTGAAATGCCAATCGACTGATCCAGTCTCTGTAATAGGATGTCATGATCAATGGTGTCGAACGCAGCACTAAGGTCTAATAATACCAGTATGGAGATGAGTCCTTTATCTGATGCAATTAGGAGGTAATTTGTAATTTGCACTCTATAAAGCAGGTGGTTTATTTTATTTGACACTGATATAATTCCAAGACCTTTTTCATATTCTTTGGTCTGAGTAAAAAAAAGCTTTGATGCTGGTTTTGTTCAGTTAAGGTCCAACCAACGCAAGGTGAATGTATTTATAGAGCACATTTCATACCTGAAGAGATTAAAGAGTGCACAGGTTAAAGCACAAAAATAAAATATCTTTGATTAAACTATTAAATTATTGAAAAATAATTACAGCAATCCAAACCAGGACAAGAGACGCAGAAATGAGTAGCTGAGGTACCTGGGATGACCTGAAGGGCGCCGTTCTCTTGCAGTGAGTCATCTAAAGCGAGCCACACAGAGAGAACAGGACCACCAGCAATACCCCAATACCTGCAAAAAAAACCAATTACAACTAGAGAAAACTAAACAAAGGAAAACAAAACTTCTCAGTGTTTTTCAGAATGTGAATCTACCTCATATCCTGGTGCCAGGCCACATATGGAAGACCAGGTTTGATTTCTCCTTCCTCATTCTTCTGGATGTCAGGTTTGAGTGTTGGGTATTTACAAATGAAGCGGGAGTCCAGCAGGATGACGTCAGGACCCAGGATGGCTTTGACCACTTGTATGATTTGAGGGTGTTTGGTTAGGTTCCTCACCCATGGATACTGAAGGTGAACGTTGTGGAGGCTGTACTGGGTATACCCCTCTCCTGGAAACATACAGTCAAAGCATTTGGTTTTATGTGGAAAGAAAAAAAGATGGATACACTCTGAACAAGAAACAGCATGCAAATATCAATTTTGAGGATCAGAAATTAGACTTGCAACCAAACCACATTCCTGATTTCCAAATGTGGTCTTATAATTAATATGATCTTATTTCACTTAATTCTGCATCCTCTTTACATTACAATACATGTCATTTAGCTGACGCTTTTATCCAAAGCAACTTACAGTAAGTGCATTCAACCATGAGTACAAACTCAGAACAACAAGAATTGAGAAAGTACAATTTTATCAATAAAGTTAATCCTGTCTCTTCAACAAGCAATGCACTTTTCATTGCCGATACTTGGGTTTTGTGTATGGGAAGATATCCAGTGATGATCCGTGCAGTGTTTTATTAATAAACTGTGTTTCACTGTGTGGAAGACACTGGGATCCTTCTTTTATGTGCAACGCACATCGCATTAGCCTGGACTTAAACATTGCTTTTTTAACTTTGTAAAACTAAATGTAGCAATTAAATATATAGATATGAATGTACTAAACAAAAGTGTGATTTATAAAAAATGATGGTATCCAATTCGAGATCGGCCTATTGTTACCAATACCGGTTCCAGTTATTTGAGTCAATATGGGATATATGATATCAGTATCGATGTCAGTGCATCTCTCTTTTACCAAGCCAACGTGTTCTTAACGTAGCAGTGCTACTTACCAAATTCCTTCTCCAGCTCAGAAAAGGCATGCTTGGCCTCAGTCAGCTCAGTCTCCTTCAACACAGGCAGTGCGGACAGGAAGCCCTGCTGGCTGTAGATCTCCTGCAGTTTAGTGGTGGATGCAGTCATCTTTAGACAGTTTCACTGCTGATACCTTGGACACACACACACACACACACACACACACACACACACACACACACACACACACAGTGACTACACTTGTCAGTATTAACTATAACTTTCACAGTGGCTTTTTATTCCTCCATACCTCTTACTTCTCTTCTTATCTCAGGATACTGACGAGCTCCCTCTGTGCCAACGATTAAATACTGCACAAACCACCTGCTGGAAACTCCCTTTCCTTTGTCATCATCTTAAAATGTACTTATATTACATGTTTCCTTGTATTTCTTAAGTAAGGACTGCAGTCACATCACTGAGCAATCCAGGTGTGGAGGGCAATAAAAAGGCATTTATTGACTAAAATGAACCTTCTCTTTTTTAGGATCTATCTACATCTGGACGGACATCATGTTTTGCCAGCAACTCAATGATTTACAGACAATAAATTGTATTTTTGGAGTTCTCTATTAGTTCTCTGACAGTCTTTTCCAGTAATCACAGCCTTATATTCAACTTTTCTCTTCCTTCTCAGGAAGTGAAGGAGTGATGACAGATCACGGTACAAAGACTGCTAGGTGTGTTTTTGCTGGAGTATGTACAATGGAAATGCGGGAATGATTATCGGAAGGAAAAATCCAAACAAGACCCCTTAAAATGAATAGAAAAATATTGTAGTCAAATTCCTCTTTGTTTAGTGTTTATTCATTTATCATTGCTCCAGATATTATAACATGATTGTTACTATTAGTTCAGTCTTTCCTTTTTTCCTCTAGTTTTTGGTTTATATATAAGAATACATAATAATATCAGTAGACAAACGTGTGTTGTCCTGCATGCATGTTGTACAAATAAATTATAAAATGTTGGTCACAAAAAAGGGGTAAGAAGGGGGCTGATTCTTACTGTTTTCTTCTGTTTTTTTCGATGTGAGGTCCTGAGACAGGGATGTCGTATGTGTACAGATTGTAAAGCCCTCTGAGGCAAATTTGTAATTTGTGATATTGGGCTATACAAAATAAACTGAATTGAATCAAGGCTCATTTTTTTCTTTTAACCTTCTGCAATATACATAGAAACTAGAAAAAGTACCTTCAACCCAATATCTCAGAATTATATATTCTATGGCAAGTATAACAAAATAGTGACAAAATAGCTACTTTGTTTTGAATAAAAGAGCTGCTAAATGGTTACTCTGTGAGAAAAATGATAATACATTCTCTAGCCCCCTTCTCCACCTTTTATATAGTCCCTTACTTATTCATTAGGCGCTTACATTTGTATTCATAAATAGGGAAGGAGGAAAATACTTAGCAACATATACAGAAAACTGTGTGAGAACCATGTTTGCGGACGCAGATCGTTGTCTGTGTGTTGTCAAAAAAATCTGATGCAAACTCTTTGTGTCTTCGTGGGTTTATTTAGTCTCCTAGCTGATGACACATGATCATTTACACCGATTTAATTAAATCAATAGATCACGTGTTATAGACTGCTTCATAAAATGCACTTTATGTCGTTTGAAGTAACTTTTTGTGAAGGCTGAGAGACTAATTTACAGAAGGCAAACCCCTGATTACCTGGTGGCCGTCTCTAATGAGTGATGATATGTGTCAATAGTGAACAGGAAACCGCAGCAGTAAACCGTACAGCTTCCTTCAGTGTCAGAGCAAACATTAAGAGGGAACTGTCTTCTCTTCTGGGGAAACCCACACAGATGCAGCCTCCTTGTCCAACATTCTGATGTCATTCACTTTTATTGTGGTTGTTGCTGTTTTATTGAGCCAAGTCATTTGAGACGAAATTATTTTACAGACTTCCAAGTAATGGATGACATAAGGAAGCTATGATTAAACTGTTATTAGAAATAGTCCGGATAACCTCCTCTGACAAAGAGACGTTGAAGCAGTAACAAAACACCAATTCATAACGATTATTATCATTTATTATCTATTATTTTGTATATATAACAAATGTATAGTAATCAAAGTCGGAGTAAACTAAAACATTACCTATGAAGAAAAGTATACAGTATATTAGAAAGAGATATATTAAAGAACATATGTTAAATATATTAATGATATGTAGGTACCAAACCTGGCAACCTTTATGGTAAGGATAGTACAGTAAAACACTGCATTTATTATGTAGGGTAGAAAGCAGAACCCTAAAAGAACAAACAATTCCTTTTAACTCAGATGTGATCCTGTTGGGCTATTACCATAAACATAAATATCAATTAGTTATTAATCAGATAAAAGTTGTGTCAGTGAGTATTAAGGACAACTAAAAATGTAGGTCTAAACTTGGACTGAGTCTTTTTCCCTGTTTGTGTGCTTTTGGCAGAGTGGGTGGTGCTGTTTTCTTTTCTCTCCACTTTGTGTCCTCTTGTCTCCTCCTGGTGGCTGTTGCTCATTATTGCAGCGGTGGATAAGCACAGGGTCCTTGTTTGGAGGCGTTTTCTTCATCAATAGCCGCTGCAGCATCTGTTTGTCCGACCGCTCCCGGCGGAAGTCATCCTCATAAACCTTGAGCTGTAGTAATGTTATAACCAGAGACAGTAAACTAAAAGCATGTGATTCTATCAAAAAACACACCTAAAGAAATTCAGGAATCAGCAATAATGTGGTTGATCATCATGTATTGTATTCAAGATTATACCACATTAATGTATCATTAAGTATGAATGTGCATGTGTATGTCTGTGAGCGTGTGCTTTTGGCAGAGTGAGCATTTGTGTAAATGTGCTGTAAAACACTACCTGCTCTTGCATTAGCGCCACCTGTTGGCGCGTCTCCTCTCTCTTCTTCTTCAGCCTCCGGTTCTCCTGGAGTGTGTGTTTGTGGTCGGTATGCTCAGTCTGATATTCTGCTTCATATATCTGGGTCTGCTAACACAAGACATCAATATGGCAGTGAGCCAGTATCAAAGCCATATCTTCTGCAGATACTTTTTATTTTCCTGTGAGACACAACACCAAGCCGCCACTTGATGGTGCACTTTACCGTCAAATTCAAGTTTAGGCATTAAGCAAATATTTCCCTGGCAACAGTGAGCTGGCTTTAGTTTTGCTCTCATCACATCAGAAATGGGATGCTGTGCTGAAGAGAGAGAGCATCCCACCTGACAATGCAGTGCCTCAAGCTGCTCTTTTAGATCCTGCACTTCTCCCTGGGAGTCTCCCAGTGCTCCCAGTGGGCTACTTCTACTTTGGCTTTTTCCCTGACGCCCAGCCCCTGGGCTGGAAGAAGCTGTGGAAGGGGAGGATGAGGGGTTGTATCCAAAGACGTGACTGGGTGACAGATCTGAAGGATTAGAGGCGGGCTCTGTCACAGGGCCGCGGATCACAGCACTGAAGCTGCCCTACAGTAAAGATATCAGAAACAATCATTAACAATATACAAGTCCTAACTCATGAGATCATTTTCCACTGACAAGTATAATACCTGTTTGGCAGGTGTGCCGTCTCTGTCTGGGTGGTGAATCCTGTTTTCCATCAATCCGATGTATTCATACAGCTCCTGGTTCTTCTTCAGCTCCTGCATCAACGCCTGCTCATAGTACTCCTTTGCCCTCTGCAATCCCAAACACAGCAGGACACCTCACACACCTGAACCACATCTATTATCTTCCATCATCAATACCGCCTAAGCCATAACTCACCATTTAGGTATCACACCCATGTCCTCTATATCTACAGATAAAGTACTGTTGTGTGTTTACCTGCAGATGCTCGACTTTGAGCAACAGGCTGCCGTTGAGCTGTTTGACAGCGGTGGTCTCCAGCTCCAACACCTCCAGTCTGTGCTGGAGACCTAGCGTGGCTCTGCGATAGACCTGGTCCCAGTCCTCATTCAGCTTCATCAGCTGTAACACACCATCATCATCATCATCATCATCATCACATTATCATCAGTGCCACGGCCTTCACTGCAGCCATTGATAGCAGCAGTCATTCCATCATTACTGTTGTCATTCTCAGTCTGTCCTGAAAACAACGTGAGCATCTGGAAGTAAATGTAGGTCAGTGAGGTGAGACACGACATAAAACACTCTAAATACATCACAGTGAGAGAATCATTATCCTTTTCCTCTTTTTATTAAGCACAGCTGATCACCATCCAATTAAAACCAAGAAGCAAAGGTTGTGTAAGTGTAATGATGATTCTTCTCAGCTTAGCAGCAGTTTTCACACAACGCCTACATTCCTCCTCTGGATTTCAGAGAGGTGATGTATAATTGCCAACATCAGAAATACAAACGTGGTTTTGTCGAGAATCTGCAGTGGTTTCAGGTGATGTTGTACCTCTTTGTTGACTCGGCGGAGCTCAGTGTTCTTGTTGAGCAGCAGCAGTTTCTCCTGGTCAGTCGAGGTGATAGTCATACTCTCAGTGATTAGAGTGACCTGCTCCTCAGTGGACAGCAGCCTGCTGCCACCCACGGGACTCACATCCTCCGTCCTGCATCACACACCAACACACAGATACAGTTACAGAGAAAATGTTCAATAAATAAAGTCATGATGAAGAACATTAGCAGAGGATTTCCATTAATAAGCAAACACATGTGAGCACAAAAGAACGTCAGAGTACTTCTGAACACCCACTCGCATAGAGTGCACTTACAGAGAATTGAATCGGAGCTATTATGCACACCCACACACACATGCATGCTGTCACATTATGCACTCAAGAAACTCAGACACACGCACACAGGGTGGTGCATTTCTCTGCATCCTAGCCAATCAGAATCTCTATTTGCGATTAGATGTCTTTGCATATCAATAGCCCCTGGAAACAATATGGCTGATGACCCTTGCTTGTTGATTTCTATTGAACGACTATTTGCAAAGATTAATAGTCAAATTAGTTTCCCTTCCATCAGCCCTGCTGGTGCCTTTTCTAAAAGGCATAGCTGACAGAGATGTAGAGGAGATCTTAAGCCCGGGGGGATCTGCCTGCTATGGAAGAACACACAACTCTGAATGTAGCTCCCAGGGCTTCTTCACACTGCTGTAACCTCAGAGCTAAGTACGACAAATAATCACAATCTGCGATCACCTCCCATCCCAGTTGTTACTGACAAAGATGGAAATTGATTGGTCTTTGTTAGTTGCAACAAATGTGTACAAATATTGATATACAATTGGTGCACATCTGGCACCTCTGGGTTGAGGCAACATTAGCCTAGCTGCTGCGTTCTGCCCGGTCAAAGTAAGCTCTGCTTTATTAAAGATAAAGCACTTTCTCCTTCACATATGAAGAAAGGTTGTACTCTCGGCTGTATTACTTTGTTGCCGGGAAAGGCTTTGTTGACATAATTCAACGTGTTGTTAATGTAGCCACTAAATATGATAACTATGTTAAATATCTTCTGCATCAGCAAACCATATCTTTATTACCACACAGTAAAACTACATGTTTTTCCTGGGAGAAGACACAAAATCATTTGTCAATATTCTGTCTTTTCTTTGGTTGTGTGTGCATGGTAAGAATATTAGAAAGTGTAGACCAGAGCAGACACGCTGAAGAGCTCTACTCTGGGATTATTTAAATAAAAGATTTCACATTATTTGGTCTCTCAAGCGGAGTAGTTCAACATTTTGAAAAAATAAGTGTGCTTGTTTTGCGGAGTTAAATAACAAGATTGATAGAAGTTTAGCATAAAGACCTGAAACAGTTGGAAACAGCTCAATTTGCTCTTTCTAAGCAAACAACAACACATTTTGTTGTTGTTGTTTTTTCACTGCCTGGCTTAACAATGACAACCCATTTAATTGCAACTTGTCTCTTTGATCGTGTACAAGTTAAAACAATTATGATACGGGTTAATTAGTTAGCTTTAGAGGTGCTAGTTGGTTCCCCATACTCTAATCTTCTAGCTTGCTAAGCTAAGCTAACCGCCTGCTAGCTGTAGCTTCATATTTTATATGTAAAGTTTTGACAGTTGTATCAATCTTCTTATCCAATTCACGGCAAGTACGGGAATTGGCATATTTTAGCGTAACCTTGTAAAAGCCTGTTATGGATAATGTTAAAAATGTGTTATCAATCTCAGAACAAGGGGATTTCCCTTATTTCCTGAAAAGATAATATCCTAAAACACATTACATTCTTTATACAATGAAGTGCTATATTAAGATGCATTGCCATTTGTGTGACACCTACATATTCTCATTAGATAATAGAAAAGTACATAATACAAAACTTAACCCAGTGAAAAGATTTGTCCAAATCTGCACTCTGTACCACGTGTCATCAGGAACAATGGACACAAATGAGAGAATTTAACTACCACATTCATGGTAGTCCTGGCAACGAGGACGCTGGCGAAACTTAACGCCGCTCTGTCTAGGACTGTTTTTATTTGGGGGTTTTCTACCTTTTTTACAATTTAACATTCATTTTAATTATTTTTAATTTTATTTAACAGTGTAGCCATTCTTCTGACTTAATTATTCTGCAAATCTTTGGATTATTTTTTATTTTGTGATTGCCGTTGGCTCCTGCTCTCCACCACTGCGATGGTCAACTGGCGTTGGCTGGCTAGCCCACAGTCTATTGCTGGCCGGCGGCTACCAACGAGCCAGCCGACTCCCTGCTGGATGCTCTCCACCGCTGCCACCTGGACAATCCTGGACATCTGGCGTTGGCTGGCTAGCCGACAGTCTCTTGCTGGCTGGCCGACGGTCTCTTGCTGGCCGGCGGCTCTGAGGCTGGTCACCTCTCAGCGGTCCTGGTGCTCCCGTGGTCCGGTCCGTGGTTGGCGATTGCGTCCTCCCCGGCTGGCATGGTTCTGCAGTGTTCCACCTCGCCGGCTCAACGGCTCCTCCGTTCATCTCGGCCATCAAGGCGCTCGGACTCCTTCGTCGGCCCCGTTGCATCCACAGAGCCTCCCGCGGAGGGTTTGTTTGCTCCTGGCCTGATTGCTCCACGCTTTCCATCGCTGCAGCTCGTCATCAAAACAACAATCCCCAAGAGCGAGATGGTGGCACACAATCAGGAACTGTTACAGCTCCCCCAACACCCTCTACTCTTCCTGCTGACTCCACTCCCCAAAACCGGACTCGTACACCTTTTATTACCTCCAAGATGTCGTCCTTTTATGCAGTTCTTTGGTTCCCCTATTTTAGTGTAACCTAGTGGGAAAGATGTTGTCACCACTAAAGCCACTAGAGGGCACTGTACTTTAGAGGAAGCCAGAGCGAAGAAGGAAGTAAATCCGCTGTATCAAGTGACGAACTGGTGACGGGTTGGTTGTTTTCCGTGTGAGTAAATATGTTTACTCACACTATGGCAACGGTATGCCATAGAGGGTTACATATTATTTCTATACTAAACAATCGAAAGATGTTCATTTTTATGAGGGTATAGAAGTCGGGAAATGTATTGTGTGACGCTAAATGCACCGATAGTGATTTAATTGGTCCAATGTTACAGATTGTATTTACATGTGCTGAGCGTTCATGAGGAGAATGTAAAGATAATAATGTGTGTCATCTTAAGACCATCCTACAGGGATACATTCTGTTATTATCCATGTTCGAGCACATTTACTGCATGTCCATTGTACTGAAAATAATGTTTATTTTCGTTATTTAGTGCTGTATGGGATGAGTGTCTGTAGCCATCGCATGTGCATTTAAGCTAGCACCAAGATAAAACATAGTATATTGTTATGTACTGCATAATTTCTCTTTATTAATGGACCAAATGTTTCATGTTAAGTTCAGAGCTAACTGTTTTGTATTGTTTGTTGTCTTTTATTTCTGTGTTAACAGAAGAACTACCTCTACAGTTATTTTTGCACTGTATTTATGCACTGTATTTATGCACTGAATGTATGCACTTGAATTATACACAGATTATTTGCACTTTGAGTTAATTAGGTTTTCAAGTGATTATGTGCACAGTGTAAATGTACTGGACCATCTTTGTTGAATCTATTCTAAATTGTACATTCCAAATTAATTTAATACTTCTCTAATTCCTTAAGAGTAGTCGAGAAATAAAGATCCCTGAAGATAGTGTTGTGTCTGGTGTCTTATCAAGTTGCACCTGCCTACATTAGTTTGTCTGTTCTGCTTTATTTTGTATTTGTAATTTTCTATTCCTCTATTGTGTTCATTGCCTATATGGCATTGTCTCCTTTGCCTCATGTATTTTCTGAAATGTTTACTTGTATTGTGTGTGCTTCTATGTAGATCACTTTGTAAACCCTGTTTTTAAAGGTGCTATATGAATAAATGTATTATTATTATTAATTAGCTACACAGAACCAACAGTTCTTCGATTTGGGAAGTCCAGAATGAAGTCGCTGAAGGGAAACACATGAAATGGAGCCTTTTTTTAGTAGCCAGTTTGACCAGAAAACGCTAACTACTGCATGCATGCGTTGGCAAGTCAAGTCTGTGTATTCAGCCATCCTAGTGGGATCACACCACGCTCCATGTTGCTCTGATCCAGAGCCTTTTCTCTTTCAGCTTCACTGACAGCCGATACACACATTGTCTGACCCAGTTTCACAAAGTTTTCAATTGTATGCCGCCTTAGAAGGACACCAAAATGCCACTGCTTCCAGCAGCAATATGATAATTCACTGTCATGGCATGTGATAAAGAAATAAATATTATCTTTCCTTCTTGCTGGCAGCAAACCTGAGAAATATCACTCTAGACACGCATCTGTGTGTTACTGGTCGATAGCCAGTCAGATCCCCTTACAGAGGAGAGAAGTGTGCAGTTTCACTATTTCAACATGGTTATTTTAAGTCAGACTAATAATTTGTGGAGGTATTGTGCCCACAATAAGAGCCATGAAAGAAGAGACCATGATATACAAAGCTAATTTCAGGTTGATGGCTTGACATTATGGTATGGCAATATAATAGCATTTTTTTAACAACATGAAGAGTATTAGTGTTTTATGAACTGAAGACTACATCTTCATGACCTCATGGGAAACTCCGCATTCACTCTTTATTCCTCCTCTCATTGAACTTGTGAAATATAATAATCCATAATGTGTTTCTGTTTCTAGAATTTAATACATAACACATGATGGCCATATCACATAAGCTTGATGAGTGCAGGAAATCCAGTAAAATACAACACAATATCCCCACAATAAATACTACCTTATACTTGCTGTATAATGTTTAACATTTGTTCACACTCAGTCAGAGAGGTGTTGATGGCGGCAGTTGGTGGAGTTGTTATATTAAATTGTCTAGATTGTACTATAATATGTTCCTATTTTTGTGTTTACCTAGTAAAGTAGAAATGGGAAACATACAGTACATACCATAATACTTCAGTTGATTTTTGATCCTGTTGACTCTGATGGAGGCTGCTGTCGTTCTTTGGTGAGGTATCTTTCTGTGTTCCTGTCGCTCCTGAGGATGATAATGATGAGACAGACGACAAAGACAACGCATCTCCATCCATGATTGTTGAAAAGTTCAAATCTTCATAAAGTGTCAAAGAAATTATGAATGCTGCTCCAGACACGGGGCAAAGCTTGCTGAGGATGTGGTGGAAAGTAAATAGTGTCGTCAGTATTGATACGTAGCAAAAGAGGAAATAGCCGAGATCTTTAGCCACGTGATGCAAAGTTAAGAGAACAGGAAGTGACTCTGACAACTGTATCAGCTTTTCCTTAAAGAGGGCCTGTCCCACTGTGGTGAATTGAATACATGTATTATTTGTATTGTTCTGTGATCGCACATTATTTATATTGTTAAAACAGTTGACATGTTTCGTTTTGACATAATTTGGAGAATCTGGAAAACTCCACTCTGTGTAGGAAGTGTGTGTGTGCTTGTGAATGTGTTGTGTGTTAGTAATGAGACTGTTTCATGTTAGCCGAGCTAATAGTAGGGGAGCTGCATATATATGCATAATAGCAGAACATGTCATTTATAATAATAGTGACGCATACATTTATTCATGGCAAATAATAATAGTGTCAGGGTGATTGCATTCACTAGTCTGCTCATTATTGGTATTAAAGGAAGTGGGGTGCAGCAGGTTAATTAGGAAATCCCATGTTCATCCGAGGGGCAATCAAGTAAATTAAAGGACTTTTGTAATTATATTCCTCTTAGTCAGGCTAAGCTGTCTTTTATTAACACCAAGGAAATTAATTTGCCAACCTCGACTGCTCCACATTCTCCTCCAACAGTTGAGTCCAAGAGAGTCAATTGAGGCCACTTGAGAAATAGGTGCAACATGGAAGAGGAGTGCGGTGGCCCAGATGTAAATATCCTTAGAGCTGATACAGTGAGGTCACAGTATGTTGAGAGTTTAAAGGTTATGAGAAACAACTCTCCTCATCAGTGAAACTTGTCAGCATCTTTTCTCTAGGAACCGGATATATGTACTATGTGTAGTATAAAAACAGAGATTGATGTTTTTTTATAGATGGTTGATGCATAACAACTGAGTTGGATATTTACGTATGTAACCTTTAAATTATGCTTCATGAATGCATGAAAGCTTGCTCAAGATACATTTGAGGTAATATTTGGTGTATTTATTTAGTATACATATGTATATATATATATATATATATATATATATATATATATATATATATATATATATATATATATATATATATATATATATATATATATTACTGAAAGAAATTATTGTTCCATTTTCTATGCAAAATGTTTGCCTTGACAAGACTTAAATGTCAGAAATGGCATATATTATAGCTATGGAGTGATGTTGAGGTAAAATTAAGCTTATATGCTGTATAATGTACTGTGCAACACATATTTAATCATTTTAATTGGCCTTAAAATAATACTGAAAAAAATATTACAATAAAGACATATTTCATATTGATTAAATTTGAGATATATCATTTTCACTGAGCGGTAGCTCGGACTGGTAACGTCATGTGATGCAGCAAAGTGAGCATTCCTTGACTTTACTTCAGTATGAACAGTTTGCTGGTAATGGCATGATTACAGTAATTGTTAATTTAGTAATGTTAGTATGCGATATTGAACACAACCAGGGTCTGAGTGACAATGCTAAAATCCTGATGTTTATATTATTCATATTAGTTCAGCAGGCTTCCAATTAGCATTCAACACAAAGTACAGCTGATGTTCATGGTCATCAGCTTAGCTTGGCAGCTATTTTTCACAGCCTTGGACAAATTAAGATTTTGACTTGACGATGGTGAACAGTCAGGAATCCTCAAAGTGATTCATATTGAGGGGGACAACATGTATCTAGCAATCCATCCAATCCACACTGAGCTTTAGGCAACACACCTACTTGGTTAGTATAAGTTTAAGATTGTGTCAGAAAGCACTGAAGTGGTGGACTGACAGATACCATTTCACTAGCATGCCTAAACATACATCTTACTTACTAGTACTTTGATTCACAGTGAAATATGTGATAGAGAAGTCATCAGATAACTATTTCCACAACATTTCTGACCCCAGTACCTCAATTCAGACAAGAACACTGGTGAACAAAAAAAGTGTTGTTATCTACTGTGGTATCTAGAAGGCAGTCAAGGTTTCTGTCATTTTACCATCTGATGCACCACCATGAGACAAAAGTGTGAAAGGCAAGAAAATATGTCAGTTGTTCAGACTTGCTCCATTGATTCCATTCACATGCTTGTGCCATCTATCATAGATGGCAGTTAGTATTGCTGTGCCAAGCAGAGGCTTTGCTGGGAGGCCCAATGAGGGAGTAGTGATGCAGTGCCTTTATTGACCCAAGCGTCTGTCAATCCAAGGACAAATGGGCCACTGCTCCATTGCATTGATTTTTAGTCTAACAGTAGATCGTGGAGAGGAATAGAGGGTGTCCCATGTAGTGAGGTCGATTGAGAGGTGGATAGTTCTCCTAGGTTACTGCCGCTCCTCATGGACTTGAGCTGAATTCCTCATCAGCAGCTAAAAGGAGAAAGTCTGGGTCTTAGAACTGGATTGGACCAAATCTATCTTTTTAGCTCTCGGTCTCTCTGCACAGCCACTCTAACCCAAACAGTTGCTTCATCTGTTAAGTATCAAGCTGCAATAGCTTGACCAACTCAACCGGGGTCAATGATTGAATTTGGCCGACTGTTTCAGGTTGAGTGACTGAGTACATCTCTGTGTCACTCAACCTGTCTTAACTAACAGACTGGCGTGTGTGTGTGTGTGTGTGTGTGTGTGTGTGTGTGTGTTGTATGACTGTGGGTGACTGGGAGTGTGATAGTGTAAGCTCTGGAGAAGGGCAACAATGCTTTGAGCTGTCCTCTCATGGTTTACCACAAAGGAATGTGACTCACAGGGCAGCATTCATGCAAGTTTGCATTCACTCACACAAGTACTGAATTAGTGCGGAACGCTAGCTTTTGGAACCAGTGCACAGCAGGATTGCTTAAATTAAACTGCTCTGACTAGTAAGTCTAGAAAAGACTGTGAGTGAATGTAGATCCACCAAGAGAAGTTTTATATCACAAATATTTATTTATGCCTTATTTATTTCCTCTGCGTCACACACTGTCACATTAATTATATTTTGAACATATAAATAAGGATAGAAGACGCAATGAGAGAGAGTGCGTGATATGAGGCATAAAACATCAGTGTCCTACAAAGAAGATAAATGTATTAGCATGCAACTGAAGGCCATTTTAAATACAAAGGCTGTCAATAATAGAAAGGGCTATTTAATTAAGCATCTGATGGAACATGGCCTTCCCCTGCTGGTAATATCAGCATGCAGAGAAAAGTGGGAAAGAAACTGTTGTTTAAAAAGCACAAAGCAAAATGTGTGGCGTTTCCAGCTCTGCAATCGAGTAAGATCAAGGTTCCTTAGCTGCATTTCAGCAGAAATGTTTTGCACTGGAAAACAAACAGAGATTTATGACTGAAATATGTCATTGGAATATGTCAATAGATGATATTGTACAGATAAATAAATATACACTTTTAAATTGATATTGATCACATATAATTATGCATTGCGTAACACCTCTGAAGGTATTACCCCACAACAACATTTGCAACAAAGATTGCTACAAAGTCAGACACAAAATATGTTGTTAGATAAAGCTTACGGTGTTGCCAGGCAGGCTCAAAGGCTGACAGAGAGTTGTTGCTTTGAACTATTGAAGAATTAAACAATTACATCTGTGGGGTGGGGTGGTGGTAGCAGAGGGGGCCAGTGCCCCCATGATATTAAGCCTGGACCCCCTTGCCACCTCCATAACTGTGGCTAATGTGTTCGTCCCTTTTTCACACCACATTTACTCACAGAGGGGGAATTGTAATTATTCCTAGCAGTTGTAAATTGCAGTGAATGAGTATTTTTGTTTTAATTGTTGTACTATATAACATTGTTGTTGTTATATTGTTGTGTTGTTAGACCTTTGGAGAACCAAACCTATCGGGGTAAACTCTATGTATATAGTGTTTGTCTAATATATGTGACCACTCAAAGTGCTTTACAATACAAGTCACCCTTTCACACACACATTCATACACTGGTAACTGAGGCTAGCATACAAGCGGTGGAGTGGGTCATCAGAGGACCGGTGGGTCGATCCCCGGCTCCGCTTTTCAATGTCGATGTGTACAATCAATGTGTTTCTGGGTGTGAATGCTTAGTTAGTCCTGATGGATAGTGGCACCTTGCATTCACACACCACTCTGCCATCATTGTATGAATGGGTGTGAATGACATGTTACGTTAAAGCTCTTTGAGTTGTCGAAAGACTAAAGACGCTATATAAGTACGAGTCCATTTACCATTTACACGTATGCTAGCAGCCTTTTAGGGTTCAGTATCTTGCCGAAAGACATTTCAATATGTAGACTGCAGGGGCCAGGGATTAAACCACAAACTTCCGATCAATCTACCCCCTCCCTTATAATTGCCTGTTGCGCCATCTACCATCATATAGCTTCATTATTGTCTGAACATTTTTTTTTTAATACTTTGTTTAAAATACTGACTTTAGTTTGTTTTGAGTCAATCACACATGGGATTTTGTTTGAATCAGTTGCACGTACAGTATTCTGCTTCTGTGCATTAATCTTCTGCTACACATAGCACCATTTCCTCTTGTTTGAGAAACGTATGACAAAACCTTCAGGGCCCATCTGTGTGTGTCTGTTTTACTGCTTTCACTTCTCATGTGATTTTTTGACAATAAGATAAAGAAAGAATAATGTTGGCTTAACCATTTAACTCAGACTTGTACTTTTCTTTTCTATGCATTTAGTTCTACATTCAGAGTTCCTTCTGATTGCATCTAAAAACCCTGTTACAGGAAGAAGGGACTGAGCCCAGCAACGTTTTAATGTGCCACTTGCTATTAATTTGGCCAGTTAATCACAAATGCTCCCTATTCTTCACTAACTAAACTTTTAATGCCCCCATTAAGAATGTATATTATCCTGCTTGCACTTTACATGGGTAAGCTCATTAGGGATAATCTCTGAACATGGCTCTTCCCCGCCATGCCATGACACAATACATCAAAGTCCTGGTTTACTGTCTGGATTATATTGTTGGGGAATACATCTGGTCCACTTAAATCAGTAGTGCAGCCAGGTCCCACATTGCCTCCTTGTTTAATCTTGATCTCAATCTTAAATTATATGTCCTTCATTTTCTTTCTCAGTCTTTCTGTCTTTCCTTGCATGATTGGAAGGTCCTCCCCTCTTTCTTTTCTCCTTTATTTATTCAGCATGACAAATAGACGACAGCCAAACACTTTGCATATCTGGCCTAGACCTTTTATGACCCCTATCTATCTGCTGTAGAAATTATAACAGGGGACAACATGATGGAGCAGCACTGAGTTCTTCTGCTACCGAAACTGTGAATCACAATCACAGTGCAGTGGGGGAACTAGAGTGAAATTCTGCCTGGATCTTTTTCATTTCAATTAGAAATTGAGCTGAGCTAGAGACTCGCTCTACCTATCACACTAACTTGCAGAGGAAGCGGAAGGGGGCCGCCAGTCACAATGAATGTGCGTATATAATGAATATTGTACAGGTAACAGTATGTGTGTGTGTGTGTGTGTGTGTGTGTGTGTGTGTGTGTGTGTGTCTGTCTGTCTGTGTGTGCGTGGACGTGAGGACAGCAGGAGCTTGCAATATCACAGCAGGCTGCATCCGAAAGATTTCATTTCCAACATCTCCCTGCCTCCTAATCTGTGTGCCAGTTTAGAGCTGGAGAGTCTCATTGAGGGAGAAAGGGAAGGGTTGCATGGAACATGCAAAGCGACAAAGTACCTGCAACATTTCTGAGCAAAGAATCCAACGAAAATAGATTCTTGGCAATGTTAAATTGAACCACCACTTACCCCTTTTGTCATCACCTTTTACTTGAATGGCTGCAAAATATGGATCGATTACATTCTTTTTAGTATATTAACAAAATCTTACATCCCCCACGCAATGTTGTGCATTCATACATGTCTGCATGCTAGCATTTAGTACATACATCCTTTATGAAGTTCGTCCTAGACACAGATAACCTAACACCAGGTGATAATCAACCATGAGACAGTAAATCAGTGTCATTCATGTGCTGATCTCTGGACCAACTTGTGACCTCATGAACATCAAGTATTGATCCTCACCTGCAGACGTCACACTGGCCATGACAATAACCAGTCTCATAACTCTGCTCTGCTGTTTCTGCAGAGCCAATCTGTCCAGTGGTGGTGTGAGGTTAGTATATTTGACATGTCATATTTCTTGACCAGCCCCTTATTGCATTACAATTGCTCAGCCATATGAATGAATGTATAGAGCAGCACATTCTTGCTGAGACAACACAAATTCCCATTACAATCATTTCAGAACAGTGTGTGACCATTATGCGGAAGGAGTCAAATAAATAGAAACCCCATGGCCTGTGAAATGTGTATTTGTAGGCCGCACATTGCATTGCTGAAATGCTGTGTGTATATGTGCGTCTTAGCTAAAAGAATATGAGGTCTGTGACGATGTGAGCTGAATGGGGCAGGGGAGCCTGCAGGCTCTGGATCAGCCTGACAGAATCAATGGGATCAATTAACATAAAGCAAACACAATATAAAAATCCATCTGTAATCCACTATGTGTTTTTTTTAGTCTGTGTATGTTTGACAATGAGAGTAATTTTTCTAAGATCAGCATCAAATATTTAGTAAAAGGAAAAAAATTGTAACATTTCCTCACTGACAGAAGACAGAAGTGAGCTGAAGCAAGACATTGCAAATCATTAAAGGTTCACTTTACGGGATTCAGAATATTAATATAGCATCAAACAACTAAGCTATTTGCTATAGAAAGATATAGTGGAGAATGAAGTGGCACTTCCACTGTGTGTGTTGTAAGACGAGTTTCTCCTTGCTTTCTTTCCATAGCCGGGCCGGCCTGTGTATGCCTTTTAGTGCATGTAAGGGAGCCCACCTGGCTAGCTAATGGCCGCCGCTCTGTATTGTGTTGTCATCACTAGCGGGAAGTCCCAGAAATGCTGATGTACCAGACATAGATGAGATATATTCCCCACCGTTATCTGAGGACAAAGCAGGTGTCTCAGACCTTAAGCAGTGGTGAGGCATTGGCAGATGAGGAGCAGACTTCCCACAGAACTGCATGGGTGGGCATTGGAAGCCCAGGTTGTGAAGAGTCGTCCCGGCGATGAGGCCAGCACATGACGGGCACTGACGTTCTTGAAGTGGGCACATTGACTTTTGTTGAAGAAAAAAAGGATGTTGAACAGCAGTGTGCTGCTTAATACACTCTTGGGTTCGCACATGGTTGGGTTGATACGCCCTCCTTGGATGTCTATGTGTATGCACATGTTCAGTGGGAGAATGTGTGCTTGGAGGAGAATATTACCCATTGAGCCTGAATGAGTTCCTGACACGTCCAAAACTGACGCTAGAAGACCCAACACATCATCACTGTAAAGAATCTCTGCGTTATCTTTGACCGAGACTTGTCCTTTAACTCCCACGTTAAGCAAATCTCAAGGATTGCATTTTTTCATCTACGTAACATTTAAAAAATCAGGCACATCTTGTCTCAAAAAGATGCAGAAAAGCTGGTTCACGCGTTTGTTACTTCCAGACTAGATTACTGCAACTCCTTATTATCAGGCTGCTCTAATAAGTCTCTTAAATCCCTCCAGTTGATCCAGAATGCTGCAGCTCGTGTACTTACAAAAACTAAGAAAAGCACTGGCTCCCTGTAAAATCAAGAATCACATTTAAAATTCTTCTCCTCACCTACAAAGCCTTGATTGGTGATGCACCATCATATCTTAAGGAGCTTGTAGTACCATATTGCCCCACTAGAGAGCTGCGCTCACTAAATGCGGGGCTACTTGTGGTTCCTAGAGTCCTAAAAAGTAGGATGGGAGCAAGAGCCTTCAGTTATCAAGCTCCTCTTTTATGGAACCAGCTTCCACTTTCAATCCGGGAGGCAGACACAGTCACCTCATTCAAGAATAGACTTAAGACTTTCCTGTTTGATAGTGCTTATAGTTAGGGCTGAATCAGGTTTGCCCTGGTCCAGCCCCTTGATATGCTGCTATAGGCTTATAGGCTGCTGGGGGATGTTTTAGGATACACTGAGCACCTATCTCATCTTCTCTCTCTCCTTATGGATGAATTTACATCTCTCCATTGCACCTTATTAACTCTGCTTCCTCCCCGGAGTTGTTGTGACTTCACGTCTCATAGGGTCCATTGGACCTGGAGGTGTCTGATGCCTGGTGAGCCGGCCTCCCGCGTTGGCCCTGCTGATGCCCCGCCCCCTCCTCTCTACCTCCTTCTGTTTCATGGATTGGAGTTCCATTCATACATTGTCATATTCATGTAATGTGTTTATGTAACTTTGTAAATGCTGTTCATTCTGTACACATGACATCTATTGCTTCTGTCCATCCGGGGAGAGGGATCCTCCTCTGTTGCTCTCCTGAAGGTTTCTTCCCTTTTTTCCCTGTCAAAGGTTATTTTTGGGGAGTTTTTCCTGATTCAATGTGAGGTCCTGGGACAGGGATGTCGTATGTGTACAGATTGTAAAGCCCTCTGAGGCAAATTTGTAATTTGTGATATTGGGCTATACAAAATAAACTGAATTGAATTGAATCATAGTTGGAAGAATAGGGCCGCTGACCGAGCTGCTGTATTTGACGTGTTAGACGTGTTGGCCTTCGCTCAACTTAATTAATATTGTCTTAACTATCAACTGTCATCAGAAACTTGTAGGCGATAAGAAAAGCAGACAAAGCTGACCAATCAGTGTTTGCAGTCTCCCTCTGGGGAGACTGATTGCTACAGCAACTATTGCTGTAGCAACGTACATTTTAAGTAAGTTGTGGCACAGCAACAGCAGCTACATGTTTAGGCTTCTACGTCATCACCTTTAACGCATAGGTAACAATTCCCCTTTAGTTCTGAGTGTCGGTCAAGCTCCAAAACCACAGAATCCAACGCTTCCTTTTAAGCTGTTTGGTAAATGCCTTAATTTTGCAAAGTTTGTAACATTTTGTTTTAAAATTGTAGTCCCCAAAACCAAACTGCTATTAACCCAGATTAAGTCATTCTTTCAGTCATGACAAAGCTCCTCTAGAAGACATTACACAACTGTTTTCACTGGCTTAGAAGTCCTCCCTGACTATGAATAAAGCCTTCAGGTCTGCCTGCACTTTACTGATCCAAAGGGACCAGATGTGTTGATGCGACACCTTTCAGTCAGTCATGTGTTCAAGATAATGTGGAAACAGCTATTTAGTATGTTCACTGTGGGTCTTATTGCATCGACAGGGAACATTAAATAATTAGTCTGTGAGACAAATACCTGCTTTGGGTCTGTAATAGTATATGAGGGCATTATCCAGACAGCCTTTTTAGACAGTAAGTGTCTGTCTGTGCCTGCTTTTCATTTTCTCAAAGCCAATATGACTATTTATGTGGGGCGCTGGAAAATGATAAATGATGGTGTGCTGCCTAATAAATATGAAATCCCAGGATCATTAGCTGGTTTAGATTGGATGGAAAAGTGCATAATCAGGCCGTGGATGCACTGTAGTCAGGGAGCCATCGATAGTATTGCATCAGCTCAACCTCAGAAAGACAGAGATAGTTTGAGAGAGAGGGAGAGACAGTTACAGATAGGGGGAGAGAAAGAGAGAAATTATTAATTCAGTAACGGACAGTGAGCAGGACGAAACAATTAGAGAATATGGCTGTCTTTGTAGCCCTGAAATGGGATCACTATTGCCATGTATAGAGAGACTGTTTAGTCTTAGAGCTTGGAGAAGGATGCAGGATGTGAAGCAGAGGAAGAGAAGAGCAACATATAAGTTTCCTGTCAGTAGATCTGTACAAAGGCAAGAAGAGGGAAAACAGAGGAGATGAACATACGCTTTCTTGTGTCATATTTATTTTGCTGACAGCACTGACAGTGTTTCCTTTACCTTTTAGCTTCCAGCCTAAGCTCAGTTGTAGTGGAGAAGCGGTGCCACGGATTGCTGCAGTGGGCCATCCCTCCAGCCCACTGACAGAGCAGTCGATGTGTTTAATCAACCAACGACTATGTATAGGGAAACAGGCTCTGCATCAAAGAAGTGCTGATACATTGATTAACTTCACCTGCAGCCATAACAGCCTGATCCAGGGCAGCTAGGAGCATACATATGGTCATGACATAGCGAGAGAAAGATAACCTGAGAGGAGATATTTAGCAGGAAATAGAGGATGTGTGCTGCTAGAAAATCAATATGGCTCTAACATCAGGGCAACATATAATTGATCTGGACTTCCTGTTCAATCTAAGGGCTCCTAATTTCAAATGTTTGCTTTTTGCTGACACTGTCATCAAATACACATTAATATAAAATGTAACATTACAAAGTTTCACAACAAGCAACACTGTTGGTAAACCTCCCCTCATCTTCTAATGCCTATCTAGATGTGGAAGCTGTTCACCACATCATAGAGATTGTCTATTATCTACTCAACATTAGGACTCTGTCTTACTTCCACTGTGTCCTTGCGGGGCCTTAAAATGAGCAATAGAAGATGTCATTGTCTTTCATGGGACAGTAACTTTTCCCAAGTAATAAAAGTATTGAAAACTCAGATTGTTTAATCTCACCCTGTAAGCCCTTGTGTATCCTCATACTTTAAACTACATTGCTTGTAGGTGTGTCATACATGTCCATCATACATGTCTATCATACCTGTCCATCATACCTGTCCATCAAATCAACATCAGACTTTCAAAATAAGCCACTGAGCTAATTGTCTCTGAAGAGGTTTTTTTCTGGTGCAGATTTCAGTGCTAGTGTATGAAATGGGTTTTATCCTCCTCATCCTTTGACATGATCCTTTTTTCATATGAATAGACCATAGTAAATATACCCTACTATTTTTTTTGCCTCATATATTCAAAGAGAATAACAGCAAAGCCAGTTTCTTTGAGGATATGGCTTGTAAGATTATGTTCCCTTTTACATCATCCTTTCTCATCTGCTCCGAGTCCTCCCACTCTCAGAAAAGGGGCTGATGGAGGCACTGCTGCAACCCTCTAGGTTTCCTTATTTGTCCACTGCCCCTCGCCCAGGCACGGCATCGTTAGTTCACCGCAGGCCTAATTGGGCTGTATCTAATAACTGCGGTCCCCAGGGTGTGTTCTAACGAATAGAGAATATAATTAATGCCACGGTGACAGATATTGGCTCACAGCCCTTAGGCAGGAGCTGCTGCGCATTTGACTGCTTCGCCAACTTATCTACGTCCGTCTCTTTCTGTCTCTACATCCAGTCCGCTGATGCGACCACAGCATTATAAGCATTGTCTCTTCACCCAAGTTTCACAAGTGGGCTTTGCTCCAAAGTGTTTTGAAAAAGCTACAGATGCATAAACTTCCATTTGAGATAGCTGATCATGACTGGAATTATAATGACAATAATCTTATTGTAAACAATGCTGAGGCCGTCTGCTCCACTGCTCGGTGCTGTGACTTACTGTGAATTTTTAAGCATGTTTGTGCCTGCGTGACTGGCTGTGTGTGGATGCGTGAGTGTGTGGTACCAGTGCTGTGTCAGCATATGTGTCAATGAGGCATCCAGGAAAAATACAGAGTAGTGAATAGCCAGCTTCTCTGCCCCTCGGTGGGCACACCTACAGGCATCCATCTAGCTGTCCGGCCCTCTGTCACGCCTCACAGGAAGACGCTGATGGATTCACGGTAGATCTTGCCCTTTCTCCTCTCTCTCTACGTCACTCTTCTCTGCCCTCCCTTCTCCATCTGTCTGCCATCTGCTCCATCCTTCTAACTTCCTCGCTCCCATATCACATCGAGTACAGTTTTATTTCAGTTTGGTACAGGAGTTCCTAACTTATTAATTCAGTCAAAACATCTGCTGCTGAAACACGAGGGTTCACCTTATTTTGTGGGCATTTTGAGCTTTGAAATAAAACTTTGTAGGCTTGGAAAGATAAACACTTTGTGGCACATTACCGGCCTCTGGTGGTAGATTGTGGCCACTACATCTAACAGGTATGATTACCTCCAGTTGGACTGGCAGGGTCTCTGGTCAGGCATGAGTCCAGGCAGGCCCGGGGTGGGTAATCAGGAGAATCGGGAGAGTTCCCAGTGGGCCGCTTCACTTCTGGGCCGGTCGAGAATTTTATTTGTTGACATTTGTCACGTTAGTTCATCTTCTCTTAAAGTGGGCTACACACGTTCCGCATTCTGACACCGCAGCCTCTGCATGGGTTGTACCATGCGAGGAAGTTCTCCCCTCCCAAATAGAGTTGGTTCGGTCCGTAGACGGTCTTTTCCAAAAAGTTTTCTCAGATAGGCTACCTAGCTGGGCTGGCCCGACTGCAGCGATACGCGTCAGGGAGGATGGACGGGAGGAAGAGGGCAGGAGGAGCTGAAAAAGCCAGGTTGAAAAAAAGAAAGCCATTGGAGGAGGATGCTGCCCAATGTGCCAAGCTTACTGATTAATTTTCAAGAGGACAAACACAAGTGGCAACTGGGAAAGAGAGACAAAGGCCTAACTAATGATTAGCAACGTAACTATTTGGCTAACGTTGTAGCCTTGATTAATAGCGTTGTCAACCTATTCCCAAGCAAAATATTAAATGTAATTAAAATATTAGCCTTTTTATATCACCGAAAATATGGCGATCCATAGACTTTGCAAATATTATGCAAACATTGATATCCATCCATCCATTTTCAATACCGCTTATCCTCATTAGGGTCTCGGGGCGCTGGAGCCTATCCCAGCTGACATAGGGCGAAGGCAGGGGACACCCTGGACAGGCCGCCAGTCCATCGAGGGCAGCAAACATTGATATATAATATTGATATTGATATTGAAGTATGCAGTAATATGACTCTTATTTTTTCTTTGTAGCTTCGGAGCAGCAGATAAGACAGTCTGTATACTGTACTGTGAGTTGAACTGTAAACATTAGTTCAATATGCCTGATATGTTTCAAATGTTTTTATTTTTTTATTTCTGCTTTTGTTAATTTATCAACCTATCCTTGTGGAATATTTTTTGTTAACTTCTCATCTTAAGTGGATTATTATTGTTGTATTTAACCTTTACATTATTTGTTGGACCATGGTATTAATACAAAAAAAACTACAGCATAGTAAGAGCTGAACTGTTGCTTCATTTATCCAATTTCCACTACCATGAAAAAAGTGGGCTGGTCTTGAGCCTAAAATTCCCGGGCTGAAAAGTGGCCCCACTCCGGCCCTGAGTCCAGGTTATGCTCTTAATGAGCATCCAGTAAGGAAGAACATGAGAGAACAGATAAGTGGAGGATAACAACACCTGGGGAGGAGAGAGCAAAAGAGGAAGAGATAGAAACAAAGTTGACAAACAAAGAGCTGCAGTAAATGGGGGTACACAAAAGGAAGTTATAATGAGGAGTTGCTCAGTTGCCTCAGTTGGCTAGATATAAAGCAAGGCCAAGTATGTAAAGCTTTGGCAGGATTAGAGAGTAAAGAGCATCTGCACAACGAGAACCACGCGAATGACCATCCTAGAGATTATTGCTGTCTTTGACCAAAGAAATGCTTTGTTGACTAACACTAATGCGATGATGTCGGCTTATCAATTAGTTGATTTCATCGAAAGATCTGTAAAACTGAGTTTCTCCACAAAGATGTTCGGTTTACCAGAGATGTGTTCATATGTTTCTTGGAAATAAGTCAATTAGCCTGAAAAAGCATAACAAAACGACTTAAGAGGGGGCAGCCCTACTAAATACGGATGGACCAAAGAGCAATGTGTTTGTTTAGTTCATGTTCATGCATGAGCATATTGGCCTGTGGTTGCTGTGGTGCCGCTTCTGCATGACTAACAAGTTGTTAATGAACATGTAATTCTACATATTAATCAGGCTGGCAGAGTGAAGCCAAAGCCTTATAATTAAACAATTAGCAGGAGGCTGAATTCATGACATGCATGGGTTCTATGCCAGTTGACTGAAATAGCTATAAATGGATTAAATTATGTATGGAAACATCCTGACTGACATAGAAAACATGCTGCATTACATTTACAATTTCACAGAAGGTTTTGGCTGCTGCAATGTATTTATATGGGAAATAAATAATGTCTTTGTTTGAATGAAATGAAGATTGCCTTTCCCTTTTGTCTGCATATCAGAGTGTGTGTGTGTGTGTGTGTGATACCTTTGCTTCTTCCCCCTCAGGCTTGGTTGACATTTAATTTCTCCATCCTGGTGACCAATGCATAAAAGAAAAGGTCCTGCTGCAATTACAGCCATGGTCAGTGCAGTGTGTCGTAATGTTAAGATGTTGAACGGAGGCTTTTATGGCATCCATATTTTGTCATGCACACACACACACACACACACACACACACGCACACACAAAGTACTTGGAGAGATGTCAGAAACAGTAAAAAAACTCCACTGAAATGGATACTAATGGAATTCTGTGGGAGTCTATCTAATTGCAGAGAAAAATAGAGAAAACAGTGAAACACATCCATTCATTCAGCCAGGAGCAGAACACATACAGTATATACACAAGAATTAAAATAATGTATGTGCACACATAGTCACGTGCAAACACTTCTCACTAAGCGGTACAGAAGACAGAGGGATGAGAGTATTCGTATTTAGAGGAGACACAGACCATGTGGTGACAGCAGAGTGGTGGCAGCGTCCAGAGGGAGTGCAGCAGAGAGGAACAGCTTTGAGTAAAGGTTTCTCAGAGTCACAGAGGGAGGAACACAACACCAGGCTGTCTAAAAGGTTTTTCTGATAAAAAATGTGTCCCAGACAGTTTGTGGTTGCGCACTACGATCACACCGCTACATTTGAGTGCTGAATGTTCAAAACATTTATTGTTTCTATGGAGCAAGTGCATTTGTATCCTGCCAGGACTTGGTGTGGACATGAAATACCAAATGATACATTGGTTGATCAGGAAAGACTTTTACATGACCAGTTGATACGTTTGCAGCACAAAATAGACACATTTATTTGATATTGATATCAGAATCAGCTTTATTGGGCATGTATGTGTGCACATACATGGAATTTGACTCCGGTTACACGTACGCTCTCATCGTACATATTTAAATTACAAATGACAGGATAAATATAAAAAGACATTAAAGACAACAGGGTAGCAACATGTATGTACAATATAAAAAATAACAACAATGACAATAAATTGGGGATGTTAGTGCAGAAAGGTGGTAATAGTGCAAGTAGCGCAGATGGAGGTGATTAAGTGTTCATCAGAGTGACGGCCAGTGGGAAGAAGCTGTTCCTGTGTCTGGTGGTTTTCTGTTGCTATTCAATTTCAATTCAAGTTTATTTTGTATAGCCCAAAATCACAAATTACAAATTGGGCTTTACAATCTGTACACATACGACAACCTCACATTGGATCAGAAAAAACTCCCAAAAAAACTGAAAAATTACTTTCACTGGGAAAAAAGGGAAGAAACCTTCAGGAGACCAACAGAGGAGGATCCCTCTCCCCGGATGGATTGAAGACATAGATGGCATGTGTACAGAATGAACTGCGTTACAGAGTTACAACATATGAACAAATGACAGAAATTATGAATAATGAGTAGTAGGCATAGACCACGGGGGGCGGCATCAGCAGGGCCATGGCAGGAGGCAGGGCCATAGAGGCCGGATCATTGAGGCCAGGCCCTTGAGGCAGGAGGCACAAAGAAGGAGGCAGGACCATTGAGAAGGAGGCCAGGCCAGGGGCTGGATGCAGGAAGCAGGGGCAAGGAGTCAGGACCCAGGAGCCAGCTTCAGACACAGCCAGGTCCAATGAGGCGAGAAGGCACAAAGTGACACCTCAGACACATAGCAAGAGTGTTGCTCTTTATAATATATCATGGCAGATATTTCTTGCATTTTTTTCATCAGTGGAGCAGGAACACTCAAAAGCCTCAGCAGCGTTCTTACAAAAACATGTTCCCATAGGATTTTAGAATCTTTGAAAAATGCATAATTAAAGTCTAAGATCAACAAAACTGATCTCAGTCAAGCTTCAAAGAGCTTTTCAGATTTTGAAAGACGGCCAGGTAACCTTTAATCATACATGTGCTTACTGTGGTTTATGATCTAGTTTGTCCATCAGTGACCACAATACTCTGTATTTGCTCAACCTTAAGACACTAGAACCCAAGAGGACTCATCACCTGCAAGTGTTTTGCATTGTCATCCCTAGTAAATTATTTTCAGCAGGTCTCACCACTAGCTTAACCTCTCTCGGTGGCATTTAGTGGATTCATGGTCAGTATTGACTTCTTTAGCCAGGGCTTTTCTTTGCAAGGTGGTTTTAACGAAAACTCCTGCACATTGTTCCCCTGTCCAGGACCCAGTGATGGTGTTGAATTTAAGAAATTGTTGGTTTCTGAAAGAGGTCTGAGACAAAATTGCCCTTAATCACGAGAGCTGATTAAGTCCACTATTGTCATACATCTCACCCAGGGGAAGAAAAATATAAAGTCGTTAGAGCAAATTCCTTCAACCTTATGCAGAGCTTCTAATAGACCATGGCAGTCAGCAGCACACACAGAAGTGAGAGGGTGATCTTCTGTACTACTGTTTCCAAATGTTGTCAAGTTGGACATAAGGAGAAGGTCCTCTGCCGCTGGAGGAAGATTAGAAAATATAGTTCTTTTATTTCATCCAGTGGGAGATGGTTTATAAATGGGGCTCTCTGGTTAGGGAAGTCCCTCAACAACTGCAAATCTCAGTATTATATGATGAGTCATCTTCCAAAACTGAATTTTGACTTATTTTCCCATATAACTTGAACTGACATATCTTTCAGTTGGAAACAGATAGTTAGCTAACTATTTTACATTTCCACCAACAGGTTTTAGAGGGAACACCATAGACATATAATATATTTATATGGGACACACACATGCACACGCACGCATGCACACACACATGCACACGCACACACAAGACATTAGTGTACAAACTTGTAATTACACATGTGAAAGCTTTAGAAGAATTTCGTTTAATAATGGTGTTTGGCAAGCACCGTTTTTGTCCCCATCAATCACCAATCGCCCTCCAACTCCTTTAAATGAAACAAATAAAACGGTGTGATAATTTTTACAGAAACTGGCGGTTACACTCTGAACAATCAGTACTTATCACACTTATTTGAGTGACACCTTGGCCTGTTGGTGAGTCAGTTAGTTTTTTTTCCTGCTTCTTGTTGACAGTATTTTGTGTGTATAGAGTATGTGTGTGTTCTTCTTCTAACCTGTCTTCCAGAAATCCAATCACACAGTGAAACTGAGCTCAGTTTTTCACACCGCAATGACCCCTCTGTATGTAATCCTTTTCTGGAAAAGTTTCAGGTAGGAAATAATAATTTTCTCAACTTTATTTTTTGTTTTCGGGATAATTAGAAACATGATAGGATGTTAACATGCTAACCGCACAGAGAATTGTGGGAGTGACCCTCCCTGACCTGGACACCGTGTATGCTGACCACCTCCAGAAGAAAGCCAGAAACATCTACAAAGACATCACACACCCGGGGCACTCTCTGTTTGAACCACTGCCATCAGGAAGAAGATTCAGGACTATTAAAACCCGGACTAAGAGGCTGAGGAACAGCTTTTTGCCTCCATCCCCCATGTTTTTATACATGTTTTTACCTGTTACTGCTGTACTGACTGATGAGTCGCCAACTTCATTTCGTTGTATGTTTTTTACAATGACAATAAACATCCTTACACTAAACTGAGATGGTGAAAAGGATCAACAATATGGTGCTTAAAGCACTGAGCCATGTTGGTGGCCTCACAGAGTCACACGCATGGTGTAGACTTGTCTTGTTTCAATGCACAAGCACAGGGTTAATCCAACATATTTTAAAATATTCTTTATTTGGATATGTTCTAAAAAAGAAACATTCAATTTAAATTCTACCATTTCCATGCATTTCTAAATCTCCCAAATACCGAGAAAAACACATATGACATGACCTCAATGCCCTTAATAAGAGCTGCTTCCCTGGCAACAGACACATAATTCACTCCAGTACATTACTAACTGTGTCTCTCCACTACTCTCACTTTATCTTTCTACCCTGAAATCAATATCCATTTCTAGAAATGGAATGGAGTTTGAATGGAGCAGAATAATTGAAGCGCTCATTAAAAGCAAAGATGTCAGACTCTGGGACAGGTTTGCCGAGAGATCCGCCATCCAAGCCTCAACATGTAAGACTCTGTGTGTGACACTCACACACAGACAGAGACATAAAGACTTATATATGTTTGTGTTTCGATGTCCTGCATTAGGTCCTACAGTCCTCTGACAAAGACCAAAATACCTATTTTCTATCGAACCTTCTCCCTACAGCCCACCCCCCCTACCAGCTACTGGCGGGTAACAACGTCTTGCTCCTGCTGCCTGGCAACGCTTCTTCACTGGAGGATGAAAAGTGCTTCATTGTTTTTTGCCATTCAGAGCAGCTGTATCAAGGTCCCTGCCTCTAGGAGAGAGAAGGACACATTATTTTTCTCTCTCTGTGTTTTTGTGTGTCTCTGTGTCTCTCTGCGTAAGCATGTGAGGCGAGACGGCATTTACTGACTGAAACAAAGAAGGTGGACCTTTGGGCACATGAGGGATGCAGCGTATCCAAGGTCTCCATTGAATGGAAACTATGGTACCCCAGCTCACTTTTGTCTCTCAACAATCCTCTCGAAAAACATTTCTTTAAATAATTTTGCAAGAGTGAGAAAGAAAAGAGAAAGACCCAGAGAAGAGATGGAGACCCAGTGGGGAAAAGACTATCACTGTCACAATTTAAGTGTCCAATCACGTTATGCTACCTCACCTATGTCATACTTAGCGCCAACTTGGCTGTCAATGAAATCAATGAAATGTCACCTATCACCAGAGGCATGGTGTCTCATACTAACCCAGAGGTCAGCGTGTCTGGACAACCATGTGTATTTATCACACCCGCTTTCACTCTCTAACTTTCTTTCCCCTGAAGGTATTAGTGGTTTCAAAGCAATGTTCTCATCCTTCTTCTACTCTTTACACTTCAGTGCCTTCGTCAAAGAAAGTCTCCCAGTTGACCCTGATGACTGTTCTATCAAATCAGAGGATGGGCTATTGCGCCCTCTAAACAAACAGCTTAGTAACATATATGCTCTTCTTAAACAAACACACACACACACACACACACACACACAAACACCGTAGAGGCATGTGCACACACATAATCTGACAAAAGCAAGGCAGTGGAGTGAGGGCAGAGACACTTTTGTACTTGAAAGCAATTGCGCCGTCGGGATCAGAGCAGATAAAATGAGGTCCTGGGAAAAGAAATAAAAATGCCACTCGAGTTTTAAACCTTTGATATAAGAGTCACAGCCTCCGTTTGATTCTCAAGTCCTACAAATTGGAGAGATTGTGACAATGCACCTTATCTTCTCTCGGCACTCTGTCACTCTTTTGTGCACATTTTAGTTGGGTACATAAAGAGACTGGTGTCTCTGATAAAGGTGTCCAGTGTCTGACTTCCACCTCTATTTAAGGGAGCATCATTACTCATTCATATGAGTTGGAAGACAGAACATTATGGAATGTGTTGCTTATCCCTCTGTGTGGTATTTAAGTCAATGCACAGGCTCAGATTTTTGGATTCACGTCAAATAATGAATTACAACCAACCTACAATGATAAAACAACACAATTTTTACCAAACCAGACAAACAAAAGCAGCAACCTTTCAAAACAAACTTTGTATCTATATCACAGACATAACTGCAGGACCTTTAAATGGTTACTGCACATTGTGTAATGATTAAAGGCCATTGTTGTTGCTCTATCAAATGGAGTTAATTGAGCTTTAAGCTTTCCAGCAGAATAGTTAGAAAGCTAATTACAAAATGGCAAAAATAAAAAATAAAAGCTTTGGGCCAAAAAGTGATTAATAATATTCAAAATAGCTTTTTCTCCCAAACATCTTTTGTGTCAAATTAAAACCCTATAGTGATTGTTTGCTTCATTTCACTAAACTGTATCGCAGAATTTAAGCATGCTGTAAGGGATTGTTAGATCGACAATACCAGTGAAGCTTGGATGATTAAGGGTTTAAGCAAATGATTGACGGCGTGTTCTGCTGCCTTAGATATCTGAGAAAAAAGGCACTTTCACAGGAAGCTCTCCGTGGAATAACTTGATTCTTAACGCACTGCGTTGTACCTGCATGGGGAGATAAAGATCAAAGTAAAAATATTAACTCTGGCAGAGAGTCAGAGGATACCAAGCTCTTATTATGAACTAACATTTTCTTTGGGATGTTTTGCAGGTATGATTTCATATTTGGGCCAAAGAAAGCAATTAGTGAATTAAGCTAAAACCTAAAGATCTGATTTAGATGAGATCTGACAGCAGTGGGATGTCTGTTACTCTGTTTTGAAGCAATAACACAGTGAGCTAGTCTCGTATGGAGAGAGGGAGAAGCAATCATGTCGTCTATTCTTTCTCAGTGACTCTAGCAGCTTGTTTGCTCGTAGAAAGGCAGGATGGACTTAAATAAACCCCATGTGAAACAGAAATAAATGTTTAACTTTGAGAAAACCTTTTGACCAAACCTGAAAGAATGATTTCAAAGTTCAATATTTTCATTAGCTCTTCTTAACATGTTTTGAAGAGAGAACGTACTATAACTATTACTAGTTTTATTGAAAGACGTATTCCTTTTTTAAGTGTGCAGAAATCAGACAACAAACCTGAACTCAGTGAAAAGAAGGATAATGCCTCCATCCAATAATGAAACTTAAAAGCTTTTCACTGATTTATGGTAGCAGTTGGAGGCAAAAGCAACTGTTTATGCCGCCAACAGAAAGTAATGTTCTGAATAATGTTATATGCTGTCGGCGTTAAGCATATGTTCTGCTTCGTCTTAATCCTATAAATTAAAAATGATATTCCACAAATCAGGACAATCCAAGAGCATACTTTTGCCTCAGGTCTGAAAGTAAATTATCCCAACCGTTTATGAAACACCATGTTGTTGTTAGAGTCACTTGAATGATGAGTCAATTGATCAATTAGTTGATTAACAGAAATTGATAATCAACCATTTTGATAATCAAATGAGATGCTGTAGTTGTTTGTCCTTTTATTTATCTATTTAATGGACAATGCCAAACTTTTTATATTTACTGGGTTTTAAATGTAAGGATTTTCTTTTTTTCTTTGTTTCATATTATTGCAAATTGAATGTCCTTTGGTTTGGGGATGTTAGTTGGACAAAATCGACTTATGCTGCTGAAACTCTTTGATGGGTGTTTTTTAAAGTTATTTTTCATCTTTTCACCATTTTATGTTAAAAGACATATTTTTTGATAAATAATTGATTAGAAATAATAGAAAGTAAACAACAAATTGATAATTAATGTAAATTAGACATAGTTGCAGCCCTATCGTCTATAAGCTACTGAATGCTATCTCAGCTATAAGCGATAATTAGTAAAGTCTGACTGATCCATCAGCATGGCATACATAGAATTAGCTTATGATAGATACTGTATATCGGTATAGTAAGAATGTCGGCCGATATAATTTAGAAAAACAGTGTCTCCATTGCATAATATGTCTACCAGAGAGCACTGACAATAATTTAATTCAACTGTAAAATTTCGAAAAACAGAACATAAATAAATAAAATAGATTGATTAACATAACTTTGGTGATCTTTTAAAAGATGTCTGGGGGAAAAATTGGTGTCAGCTTTTTTTGGACTCTCAAATACTGACATTTGTATTGACCTCAAAACTAGAACAATGTAACACGCACACACACACACACACACACACACTATAGCTAGAGCGTTTAATCATAATTAAGGATAGACAAGAACCAAAAGGACAAGCAGTTAAAACAAAATCAATGAGCCAACAAGACACGACAGCCTGGCACAGCGGCAAAATAACCACACGCACACACACACACACACAAACACACAGACTCGTCTATCGTTCCATTTTTATACATGCCTATCCTTTCAGGGTCACAGAAATAGCTTCATAAAATCCAATTGCACTCATTAGGTCTCCATTAAAAGCATTCCCAATAAACAATAATGAGCAATATGGGGATAAAGAAGGATGCTAGCTTTCCTTTGTGTGTCTTTCTGTGTCTTTCTGCTGATGGCTGATGACGAGCTGAGAAGACTTTTTCCAAAGCACAGCTTACAGGTGGGGAGCCTGAGGTGACCATTCATGTTAGCAACTATCTCATTGTGTCAATTGTCAAGTGCTTCAAAAAATTATGGAAAATCTCTCCTGTTTGGGACCTTTCTCTTAAACTGCTGTAGAAACACTCTATATTATGTACTCCAGTGATGGAAAAGTGGTGCTGGGAGGTTGTGTTAGAGCTGAATTAGAAGCTAAGGGGGAAAACAGTGCAGATGCATGCTGGCTGAACTCTCTCCATTCTGCTACTCATGTTGTTGTTTTGTGACAAGTGTATGTGTATTCGACCGCTACAGCTCATCCAGAATGCAGCTGCTCGACTGGTCTTTAACCTCCCAAAATTTACCCACACTACTCCGCTCCTCCGCTCCCTTCACTGGTTACCGGTGGCCGCCCGCATCCGCTTCAAAACATTGGTACTTGCGTACCGTGCTGCGAACAGATCGGGTCCGGTCTACATCCAGGACATGGTCTAACCTCACACCCCAGCTCGTTCACTTCGCTCGGGTTCTGCCAATCGACTTGTAGCTCCTTCACTTCGAGCTAAACACTCAACAAAGTCACGACTGTTTGCTGTCCTGGCTCCTCATTGGTGGAATGAGCTCCCCATTGACATCAGGACAGCAGAAAGTCTCTACATCTTCCGTCGCAAACTAAAAACACATCTTTTTCGACTATACCTTTAATAGGGAAGGTAGCGCCGTAGTAGCACTTTAGTAGCACTTAAATGGCTCTTACTGATAACACTTTGTAGTTTAACTTCATTGAAGAAATTGTACTTTCTCGATTCTTGTTGTTCTGAGTTTGGACTCATTGTTTAATGTTCTTATTGTAAGTCGCTTTGGATAAAAGCGTCAGCTAAATGACATGTAATGTAATGTAATGTGAAGTGCTCCATTTCTCCATTAGATAGTCTTAAATTTCATTACATTAATGCAAAAAAATTGCTGAAGCTGTTGTTGTTGTTGCTCGACTGGAGTTTACTGTCAGGTTTACGTGCCATTGTGCCAACCCTTGATAATAATAAGAAGAAGAAACGTGAGGACCTTTTACTGCACCAACAATCAACCGCTGTTCTGCTGCTGCTCTGATACCTGAGATTTAAACATGGCTGCAAGGTTGAATATCTACTGCATCAGGGCCTCATTTTAGTTTTTGCATCTACCGTAAACAAATTTGGGCAAAAAGATGACCGATGCTGAGAGTTTGGGAGTGAAGACTCTCTTAATGTCTCCAATGTTGACATAAGAACAAGTTTGAACACATTTTATTTCTGTCAATGAGTCACTCTCAGTGTGGGAGACTTGGTCCCTGTGTTGGAGCTGTCTGGAAAAACTTTGCACAACCAAAGACACCAGACAGAAGTGCGGGTATAAGAACAGTTCTCCAGTGTGGATTTTCAAATGGTACTCCCCTCACATAACGAAGTTTGACTTCCTCTGATCTGCTGGCCGGTTCAACACAACGTACACACAGCTTAAAGCTGTGTTCAGACTGCAAACAGCTCTGTGTCAGAACATCCTAATGTATTCCAATGAGGCCATTGCATTGGCACAGCAAAGGATTAAGAGTTGAGTTGATCCAAGTACAACTTTTACCATTGGCTCGACTTTGCCCAACATGATGCAACGTTATCTGACAAAACACTGCAAATATAAGCTCAATCTTACATTTCTAGTATATTATTGGACTGGTTGTAGACCACCAACCTTTTTTAGTCTATTCAGTGATTTACACAGGTCTGGTGATGTGGCCATTGACGGTTGTATTACCAGAGTTGGGAGAAATATTTGACCAATCAGGGCATAGTAGGTGGTATTAAGAAATGTTAAGGAAGAATGAGCCAACTCTTTCCCATCAGTTTGCAGAGATCGAAAACTGAGCTAAACGAGAGTGAATATTCTATTTACTAGATGGCCAGAGACACAAATCCATATGAATGAAAATATTGCTCCATAACAGCTGGATGTGTAAATAATGATGCAAGATGAATGTTGTGTTCACAACTTGTTTCTGCCCTCAAAAGGCCCCAAAAAACCTGCTTTTGCAGTCAGCTCAAAGTCAGAGCAAAATCAAACCAAACTAACCCCCTTCAACACAAAATAAACCTGCAAACGTGAACCCAATGTCAGACTGAATGAATGAGGTGAAACAGCATGGCAATCCCGTCTAATTATTCAATCTGATATTAGTATTACATGAAACAGTGGCTACTTTGCAGTGTTTAACACCTGATAAGCCTGTACACTTATGGATGGATTTCATTTCTCACTGCTACCTGGAGCAACACGCCAACACCAACACGGCCCATTGCATTTTATTTCAACACAATGCTATTTTCAGTCTGAACACAGCCCAAAGGTAAATTAACTGAAGTCACAGCCAGGTAAGACATTGGAGGAGTGTGATTGTATTATCATTAAAGGTAGAACAGCGTGCTATATGTTTGGATGCATCTATGTGTCTTGACAGCCTGACCTGCCTGTCCTCAACATAATCTCTAAATTATTGATTTGATCCTAACCAATTCTGACCTAATCCGTGGATCCCATGGTGAAAAGTGCATTTGTAGTCTGTGGCAAATGAATCAAACTTTTATTTCAGAAACAGGGTCCAGATTGTACAAAACATTAAATAGAATAAAATAAAATACATACAAAATCTCAAGTAAAGTACATAGACCTATGAATGCCTTATAAATAGACAGCTGCACCAATGTCTCGACAGCTGGGACTAGTAGCGCGTATAACTAAACTGTATATGTTTGATAAAACCATGATTATTAACCCGGCAGATTCATAAGATTTCTTAAAACAGCATGGAACGTATTTCACTGGCACTACTCCATCTCAGTCCCTTCAGTGATATTCTCTATTATTATTATTATTATCCATCCATTTTCAATACCGCTTATCCTCATTAGGGTCGCGGGGGCGCTGGAGCCTATCCCAGCTGACATAGGGCGAAGGCAGGGGACACCCTGGACAGGCCGCCTGTCCATCGAGGGCACATACAACCATTCACTCTCACATTCACACCTATGGGCAATTTAGAGATCAATTAACCTGCAGCATGTCTTTGGACTGTGGGAGGAAGCCGGAGAGCCCGGAGAGAACCCACGCTGCCATTATTATTATTATTATTATTATTATTATTTCTTCTTATTATAAGCTACTCTTAGTAAGCTTGCATTTTTGTAATTAGACCACAAGTGTGCAGTGTAGAGAGGTGTACAATATGCTCTAAACAGAGACATCTTCACGCCATCTGTACACATACTAAACTTGCGTGAAAGAATGTTTGCGTGTGCATACATCCTACAACATTGCCTGTAGATATCTTCATCATCGGTCATCTGTTCTGTAATAAAATGTCCAAGATATTTTACCTTATCACACACCGAGGTAATTATGAGACAATTTGAAGTGTAAATCTGTTTCCAATCTGCCCTACATACATACAGCTTTTGCTTATAAACAGAGATGGCTTGAATTCGTGTCTGCATTCAGAATAAAGTGGCACACAGATAGCACGGTCTTTGGTCACAGTTTGTCTTATTGAATCATCGTCTCTGTGCGTCTGTGTCCTCGTTCTAACTCCTTCCCCTCTTTCTTTAGGAAACTCTGCCAACTAGACATTATAAAACATTATATTATATGTGATTCTCTGTTAATTCAGTCTCATTAATGGTACTTTGCACTTAGTGTCAGTCTGCTTATTTTCCTCCACATTCTGTATCACTGGAGGAAACTACTTAAATAAGCTCCATTTAATAGGCATATCATGTGAAGACTTTGGTCTCACATGGTAAAAACATTTACTGGAGAACAAAGGAAATATTCATGATGGAAACAGAAAGGTGACCGCTGAGAACTAAATATGCAACATGTTTATCCACCCACAGAGTTTATTTTATTGTAACCTGACATGCAGAAAGTGGTGTGTGGCATTTTATTCTTGACTCTAAAAGACAGAGGGCAGGTGGAAGTGCACTTTCAAAGATTTTGCAAGAAATTTACCACGTTTGGAATAGAAATGAACAGCGTTAAAATGTCAGCGAGAGGGAGAAAGAGAGAGAGAGGGAGAGATGGGGGCGGTAGGTTGTTTAACCACTCACTGACTGAACGAGAAGACCACCAATTGTGTACATCCAATCAAGCAGAACTTTAAATCCATCAGCACACTTGAATATGCCACGGTGTTCCTGAACACTGAACATGCCTCTCATACATATATAATAATGGTTGAGTTTAGGAACCACAGGAAGTCCAACTGTAGATAAGCACACACAAGGTTACAGTATGAACAACTGTCACGTACTCAGTGCACTTTGATAAGCTCTGGATGCTGCAAACGGAAAGTGCACTACTGTGACAGCGTCCATATTCTACAAAGCGTCCTCACTTTACAAGAGATCCTCTTTTAGGCAGTTTATCTAGTCGTGCGAAACACTACAAGTCAGCATGTTTGCATTATGAATTACTTTGCGTTTCAAATTCCATTTGTAAAGTAAATATTTCATTTAGACAAGACACCCCGAGGTTATTGATCATGTAAAGATTACAGAAGCAGTTTGTGCATATTACAATATGTCGGTCTCTTGATTTCACAGTCTTTTACCACTGTACAGCACAATGTTATAAATAAATAAAAGCGCTTTTTTAACTATCACCAGCATAGTTCCAACTATATAACTGGTTTTAAAATAGTGTGCTACAGTAAGAAGAGAGTTCACTTTGTTGTCTCTGATGATTCACGTCTTGGCCACTGTACTGTGTCCTCCACAAGGGCTGTCAAAGGACTATGGTGTAAATTACACCTCTGCATGTTAATGTAATGCAGTTAGTCTGGTGGAGTGCCTGACGCCCCTGAGGAGAGATAAACCAGGACACACTCCTTTGTCTGCCCGCCTGCTTGGTTAAATATTGATGCCCTCAGTGCTGTCTCAGACTATTGTTTTGGCTGACTGTAATGTTGCTATAGTCAGATTACACTGATACGGCCGGAGCTTTGTAAACGGTCTACGGCTAACCTGTGTTACGGTGTCAGTCAGCCTAATCAGATATCACAGTCTTGTTGTTCTCCATCACACTGAGCCAACAGCTGATATAGCCTGTTGTTTGATTGCTGAGAGTTTAATGCACTTGCCAATCACAAAACCTGTAGGTGTGCTAGAGGGAAAGTGAACTCTGTTGAAATTCATCAGGGATATCTTTCATATTTCCCATCACTTCACAGTTCCCTGGATACCAAAACTAAGGTTAGAATCCACTGTACCACGTGATTGATTGAGCCATTGGATCAAGGAAACCAATTGCCTCAAAGGTGCCGTCCATCCGGCAAGCTATTCAGGGAAATGTCTCGATTGGAGCGCCAGAAAATGGAGTTCTGCACAATGGATGCTATTTATAAACCATAATTTTCCAGTTTCAAATTAAGACATTTTTGTGTGTAGGGAGTATTTCCCAAAGTGGTACTTTTCTTAAATTTTCTTAACCATCTTTTCTACTCGATCATTCCAGCTGAGGCCAATGGAAAATAAACATATTGTATAACTGTGCAGTGAACTTCTTCAACTTCCCACTCAATAGCACTCGAGAAGTAGCAGCGAGTGGCCGATGATTGTAAAAAAACACTATGCCCCTCCCCCAACCTCCCAGTCTAGCCTTTTGTTCTGTGAATCTGGAGGGGAGTGAATACAGCTGGTTCACTCTGAATGATGAGGTCATTAGAGGAGATAATAGGACTTTGCTGTAACAATCATAAAAATGGGATAACACATCACATTTTAAAAAGCTAATCTGTACAACCATATGTCACAGAACTCATTTTCCTGCTCAGTTCTCCCCCTTCACTACTGTAATTTTCATACAGGGACTTAATTTAACACTCGCATCGCAACACCCATCTGAATTCTACAGTCTATGACAAGGTGAATCATTTCTGCTCCCTGACGAAACATCTGACACTCAAATTATTTCTCCGTTGAGATAAGGATGGTCATGCATACTGCAAGATATTATGTGTCAAATGGAATGAGGTTCTGTTCTCTCATCCTCTCTTGCTCTCTCTTGCTCTTTTTCAGTGTGTTTGTGTGTGTATCAAGAGTCGTAAAAAAAGAGCGAGTTAAGAGTTCACTGGTCCTTTTGTGTGCAGATGTGGAAGGTGTGATCATTATGATATGAGGCAGATGGGAAAGCAACAAGGTCACTCGAAGAGGGACGAATAAAGACACAGCAAGCAGAGCTGTGCTGTTCAGTCATATGTAAAGGTGCATGTAGACAGGGTGCCTATCTTCATGTACTGTGGCTGTGCATGCATGCTGTCTGGAGCAAATATCAGGAACTCATAAGCCATACGTGATTCTATTCACGTTAATGTTTATGGTTCCTCACGTATTAATGTTTTCAAAAAATAAAGTAATTGCTGAATTTACAAGTGTATATTTGTGATATAATATGTATCGCATGTTGATGACAAGTTTTTTAGGTATTTTGCTTGTTGTGCTCATAGCATCTCTGCTGGTTGCCTGGCAACCTCACTGTGATGACAAGACACCGTTAGGAGTGTGCTTTCGTTTTAAATCAAGCTTGTGTGCTTCTAATGAGGGTGAGGACAGTTGGTCAGTCTGGCATTCTAGAGTGAAATATCTCAGACTGGAGGATAGATCACCTTTCTATTTGGGACAGACATTCATTAAACACGGTGGATGATCGCCTGACTTTCCATGTCAGGCACTCAAGCTCATGCCGGGTTATCTCTGAACATTAGGATTAATGCTAACACTGTATGTTAATAGGCTATGGTCATCATGCAAACATGCCACGTGCTGCAAGGTACAGGACTGTTATAAAATAAAATAAAATGAACTGTCATTCAATAAAGGATACAAACTACAAGTAAACTAGTGATAAAGTAGTAAAATATCGATGATGTGCAAAATGTTGACTGAACTTTTGTACCCATGGGACAACGCAAGTCAACTCCCACATAAGTTTACAATAGAGCAATAAATGCAAACAAGTTCTGAGTTGAATCTCCAGAGGTGAGGGCTTTTTTTTGAAAGTACAATCTATCCTCATAACAAAAGAAAAATATGAGTCAGTGAACACACCTCTACCCTTCACTCTTTATTTCTCTCCCGTCAAAGCTCAATGACACCAAGAGCTGGTGTTCTGAAGTGTAAATGGATGAGATGTTATTTTTTTTGCTGAGCCAAACCCATCTCCTTTCACAGATGAGAGGTGAGATTTCAGACTGCCAATTACTTCAGACAAGCAGGAGGTCAAGCATAGCAGCCAGGATCCGTCCGCTCAGCCAACTCTGTGCAGATGACTCATGGGAACAACAGCAGGCTTAGCTGGACCTAAAACCCACAGAGAGCTGCTGTGAAAAGCTGGACTATGGCCTTGTTTAAACTGGACCACAATTACACAGCGACATCATGAGAATGCTGAATCTGTACCTAAAATTCTATCAATGCTTTTTTAAACAACTTTCCCTGTAACCATCACATTTTTGATGACCTCTGTGTTCGGCGAAATATACTCAGTGTTTGCAAATGATTTTTCACTTTGCAGTTTGTAAAGTCAGCAGGTTCACGCAAGGTTAAGATCAATTATCACAAATCATGTAGGGCCTCCAGGTAATACTAGCCTAGTGCAAAAGGCTACATGAAGGCATTTCTTTAAGCAGTGGGATGACGTTATGCACCTCAGAACAGTTAAATCTTCCACACATTATATAACAAACAGGCCTTTTCTAAAAAAGATAACCATTGGAGAAATAAAGGTAAGGTTCATGGTATTTATTGCTTGTGAATGAGACAGGAGATCAGCTAGCTAGCAGAGGTGAGTGAACATTTGGGTGTATTACCTCTGACTTTTTAGCCTACAATCAAAGAAAGGGTGTGACTTTGCTCTTTCAACGAGCAAGGTCAGCTCACCCCTAAACACCAGAGGGCTAAAGATTCTGGGTGATAACCAGTCTGGGCCTGTGAAGGTGAGAGTTGTGTAAAAAAGTAGAACACAGCCTTTTAGAAAGGGCCGGACATGTCCTTGAGGTATATGGATTCAACTCCAGATGTAATGTGCTGGCTCTGAGATTACACTGCTTTTCCTTGTAGTGCCCTGAGGACGTATTCACACTGGTCACATCTGCAGCAGTTTGATTACACTGTACCATTACTTTGTGGGTATTAAGATTTAGGCTAGAGGGACAACATGTAGTTAGAAGTTAACCTTGGCTCATCAATGTATTTGTTCTCAGAAGACATGACTAAATACATTATGAATAGCACAACTCATTTTTATTTTGAGCTACAGTGACAAGAAGTAGATTAACAAAAAGGTTAACAGTGCTAGGCAGCTCAGTACCAACCCAGCAAAACCGGTGTATCAGGCCCATTTGTCTTGTCATTGCTACTGGTCAACCTGGGCTGTATGATAGATGATATATGACAGAGACACACCAGGACTTAGACCCTAACATTAATCACCAGGCTGGTATTTACACACCAATAGAGCTGTTAACGAAGACAGAGGAAGGGGAGGGTGGGTTAAGTAACAAGAGCATTTCAGAGCGCCATTCTGCTTCTAAATTTAGGCTTTCATGTGTATGTTAATTTGTAATTATTGAATATTGTATAGGGTATGGAGGGGCACACCTGTTCTATTCTGCTTATAAAACATAAAACCACACACACACACACACCATCTGGCTCTGACACACAACATGGATCTCCTGTCACGGGAGTAGCCGCAATAACAGGACCCAAACGCCGACAAGTAGGGAAAAAAGGCAACTTTATTGCTCGCAGTAAAAATACACACACACCCGTGATTTTCATCGATCAAACAAGACGAACTGACAAAGGGGAAAAACATGAACAGGGTTTAAATACAAGGCTGGTGCAGGTGATTAGACACAGGAGGAAAAAATCAGGGACATGGCAGACAATCACAGGGACAGGAAGTGCAGGGAAACAGAGGACACGAGAGACGGGGACTACAAAATAAAACAGGAAACACAACACATACTACAGATCCTGATATCTCCTTTATATTGTCAGAGCTGTTTGACAACAGACTTTATTAACACTAACACTAACATGCACACACACACACACGCACACACACACACGCACACACACCCACACACACGCACACACACACACACGCGCACACACGTGTGTGTATATCAGTGATTGTCATGTCACTATTGAGCTAATCTCTCAATGAATACAACTTCCTTTGACACAGATAGTGTGTCATTTACAGAACATCTGTGACTGTATATTATATTTTGTAGATTGCGGCAGATTTATACGCAACATGGATCTCCTTTATGTTGTCAGAGATGTTTGACAACTTTACTTTTGAAAGTAAATGACAGCTGCCATTTGGGGTTTACTTTATGGATCCAAATATTCCCAGAGACCCTGAGGCCAAATGTATTTAAATGTCAAAGAATAAATGTCAGTGTGTGTGTGTGTGCCTCTGTCTGTGTGATTTTGTCCTCTCCTATTTGGGAATAACATAGGCATCTGTATATATTTGCACACCACACACCACATGCATGTATAGTATTTACTGGTCACACTATATCTGACTGAATATGTGTTTTGTCGTTGAGGGAATAAAGCGTGGGAGCGGATGGGACAGTGAAAACATCTTAATGTCTTGCTTAAATGAATCATATCTTTATATAATAAATATATTATATATTAAAAATGCTATGGGCAAGGACAATGTAATACAAACTAGTGTTGTGTTAACATGCATGTTCTTTACCTAAATGCACGGTGTGTATTGTGCGCAATACAGACAAAATGCAAAAGCACTCAGAAAAGCACGGCTCCACAATGTTAGTAGTGGTCAAAGACTGCACAGGGTAACAAAGTACAGTGAAATGATGATGATGATGATGATGATGATGATGAGAGACAGTTTATAATTTCATCCGTACCTACTTTTGTATAGAGAAGATTAAGAGAGGATTAAAGAGAATCTATTTTGTAAAGTTTTAGGTCCTTTTTATTCACAATGATAGCCTGCTGCCTCAAAGGACAATCAGTGTGATTGGATGATCCATGGTCACCGAATGTGACTGGCCAACGACCAATTATACTGTTAGTATAATCAAATTACTTTGCATCACCCATTGTTCTGCAAACTTGATAGAAGATGTTATCAATGGGGCCTGTGTGCAGTGAGACTTTAACTACTAAATGTTTGCAGTACTCTAACAGTTGTTTTATATGCCTCTGTTCAGTTATAGCACAAGAAAATATTTTAAAAGAAAATATAACAATGAAGTGAAATGGCACTCCCATCTGTAGTCACAAAAAACCGTGTCATAAGTTAATGTGAATAACATCTGGACTCCCTCCTGAACCGCAGGATAGAAGGCAAGTCTGGCCACAAAATAGATGGCTGATTCCCAACTGGGGGGCTAATTAAAGGAGGTGGCATTCAACTAACAATAGAGCTGATGGAGTATGGCAGCCATGCTAATGACTATCTTCTTTTAATCAATGTGTTTATGCCTTCAGTTGGGGAACTCATAATAGCCACACTGAGTGTAAACCAAATCTAAGATCCAATATGCACCCTTATTTCGCCATTAGTTGCTCTCATGGTGAAACAGGGTGAACAGCTGAGAGTGAATAATGACTCGTTAAGTCAGTTATTATATACCCATGGAGGATGTATCACTGGATTACTTGGATACTGAAGGGAACTTAAAAATGTGGTGATTCTCAAGTGCTGGAGTTTAAAAACAATTGACTTTTTACTATGATTTCAAAGCGACTTTATGGATGTTTACATTGGAATGGTAACCTCTGAGTGTAAGTCACACTTTGTCTGAATATGTGAATATGTTGCATCATATCTGTGTGTTCAAAGATGATTGGTTATGACTCCAAGAAGTAATACAATTACGACAAATTGCAGCAATGGGGCACTACTGGTAAATGAGTACCTTTTTTGACACCATGAGCTCTGTCACAGCTGCTGCTTCAACTGCAGACCATGCTGGTCAGTGGGCCAAACTACAACTTCCTGTTATTGTCTCCCTCCCTCTCTCCTGCATACCACTGGATAGGACACCTTACAGTTTAAAAATCCTCTGTATTAAGATAATTTGATTGGTAATGATGTGGGTCATATTAGGTCATACAGGCAAGTAAATCAGCAAACATTGTTTGGACATTGCAATTTACAGTCAGACTACAATCAAGTCAAGTAATTTATTTTCCTTGCAAATATATCCCTTAAATATGGAATCAAATATCTTTATCTGTATATTTAAAAGCTACGACTTTAAATCAATATCTGGTATCATGTTATGTAGGAAATTGGCATCCAGATCACCACTAAAAAGTAATCAATTGTTCCTTGGCTCAAGGCTATACCTGTCTACAATATTTCATAGAGATCCCTTATATTTTCATAAGGGTAAAAGCATAACCTCTTTGGCATATTTGATGAAATTAGATCCACCAAACAATTTAAAAAGTCTTCAAGGAGATAGCGTGAAGAAGTAGGCAGGTGAGAGTGGCAGTACAATTAGAGGAGAGTTGATTGCAAGGATTAGATTGCAAGATTTATCCATGGTGCCCTAAATTTGACAAAAAACAGAGCTTGTGTGTCTTTGCTTTGGATTTCATCATCTGTATTGCTGGTTTCATGTCCTTCGCCGCAACTTGCAAACCCCGACTCTCTAGCACAGAGAGCCAGACCTCCAGAGGGCCTTTGCAGTATCTTTTTGTGGATTACTCTCACTTATCACACAGTACTGACTAATGAATTGGAAATAATAGTTGGTGAGGTCAATGACCAAAACAGAACACTGGGAACATCAGAGCAAATCTGTTTGAAATAAGTGCATCAGGCTCAGACAGCATCAGCTCGCCATGAAATGTCATATTTGTCTGTAGGAATTCAAATCAAACATTGACCCACAAACCAAATCTAAATGGCAAATTTCTATATTTCTCCACCATTCTGTTAGGATTGAAAGCGCAAACACATATACGAACACTGGCATATTTTGATGTAATAATACAGCGCACACGCACACACGCAATTCTGACCCATTCTTCGGTTGTATAGTTCCCTGAACGGCTTTGCCCTGAAAGCAACTCTCTCCACTCCTCTCTTGTCTTCCCACATCCGTCACTACCCGAGCAGACAGGACACGGTCGTCATCAAATATAACGGGTCACATCAGAGGTGTTGTGCTCCCGAGGCCGAGACTGACTGCATGAAATACACTCCATTCCTCAAACTTCTGCCCAAACGTGTCTATGCACTTAAGCAAGGTTATGGATTAAGTCTGGCAGATTTATTTGCGTCAAATTTTCCAATTAACAATGCTAGGCGATAACTTTATTGGTGCAGTCTGTTTCTTTCCCTTCTTTTCTTCATCTGTCTCCCTCTCCTCTGCAGTCTCTCTCTCTCTCTCTCTCTCTCTCTCTCTCTCTCTCTCTCTCTCTCTCTCTCCTACAAAATCAATCATTTCTAATAGATTCAGGACAGGATTGAGTATGGGCATCAGTTTTCCAAAGGCTGGAAGAGTAGCATATTAATCACAGAAAATGTATTTTGATTATTTTGGACCACAGAGCCCTGTAGTAAGCCTTTTTTAAAAGTCCAACTGAAGTGAGTGTGCTTGTTTAGATGTAAGTTTATGAATCTTAATACAACATTATTTCCGTGAAATATCAAAGACACTGTCATAGTAAATGCTGATTTTAATTTGTGAAACTACAACTGCACATCACAATCTGAATATAGTTTTGTATGAGAGATCGATACAATTCTAGAAGGATTTCACGTTAGTCAAAAACACTGGTTAAAGCTGACTGTGAACTTTAACTTTGCCTTTCTTTTTCCTAAGTTGATTTGTGTGGCAGCTCCTTCACCCCATTTATTGTCTGTGCCAACTCTATCTCACTCAGGTATACAAAACACACTCAGGCCAACGCGTAGTAAACATGGAACTGAAAGCTGATAGCTCTCTGGTTTACATTCAACCTCAACAGTGCAATGTCGGTCCAGTGTATTCACCGGGGAAACAGACACTTTGTGCTCTCAGTTTTTCTGATACTTTTCTATGAGATATGTTTACCAGAGCAGTCGGCTCATATTTCCATTGATTCTGTGAAGGTATATCATAGGACCGGGTGAGTTTGGTTGACCCTGACTGAGCCAGCTTGAAGCCTTAGATCCTCATGTGGGCCCTCAAGGTGTGCATATATTTACTCTTAATCACAGTACTAATCTACCAAAACAAAACCTTAGGAGCTGGCTGTGCACTGGGACAGCAGAGCTAAGGGCCGCGTCGTCTCAGATTTCTGACTGATTCACCCCGCTACCACCCAAGTAGCAGTAGGATATTCAACAAGTTGTGTTGTTGAATTTGTAAACAAAAATACTGTGCAATGTTATTGAATTACTCTAAAACAATGTATTTTTAAGTTGCAGATTGTGTTGTCAGACAGCAGTTATGCTGAGCTTTCCCCCGCCGTTAGTGGTGCATTAAGTTTTGGCAATTACATTTATATTTGCTGAAATGCAATGTGGGAGTTGTAGTTAACATCTTCCTCGAGGGGTTCATGTTCACAGGATTGGACCCGTGACTTTTTTTTTAATCATGAAACCAGATATTCTTTCACAGAATTCTTAATCTGTTTTACCCAGAAGAGTTTCTTGCTGATTCAAGCAGTAAATGAGCCCCAACGGTGATGTATCATTGGGCCTTATGCAGAAATTATCTCGGAAATTATATTAAGAAAAAAAAAGGAGAAGTCAACTCCAGATGCACCAAGCGTTCGTAGCCATCCAAATCTTCTCTTACCCAGGTTTGCTGAAATGAATAAATTCCTCTTGATCATAAATTGGATGTTTTTGGATGATTGTTTATTGTTAGCATAGATAACACTATATAAGGGCAGGTGTTGTGTGAAAATACTCTGGCACATGCCCAAGAATTGAGAGAGAGGCCACCAGGCTGTAAGAACTTCCGCTGTAGTGAAACAGAGGTACCTATTAAATAAACTTAATCAAAGTAAAGATGTTATTATCCAGAGTGTCCGTACTGGTGTAAAGAGCAGTATGTAAGCCAGCTAAAACACACACAATATCATCCATTTGTATTGTCTTAATTAGTATCAATGAACCAATAGTATTTTCTTTAGCCCACATGTAATAATCCAATCACTCTAAAACATATAATAATATACATTAGATTGTTTATGTTTTCTCAAATGCAAAACTTCTGTTTCCATGCATTAAACAATTTGTGGACTGTAAAAATAAGATGTTTCTTGTTAAGAGTACTCTTAAGTGCAAAAATAGGAAAACATCAGAGAAATCATTGGGTACTATAAACTATACAATATACATTTAGATTGTTGTCTTAAATTGCCTCCTTCTTGAGGCCCAATCCTAACATTGAGTAATGGGTGAACCTTATGATATTGTTATGTCACATAAAACCCCACAATATTTCTTCAGGTCCTCCCTAGACAAGACCTTTTTGCACAGACATTTCACCCTCAAGACAAATGTTCCTGTCCTTTATTAAGTAACCCGCAGCAAACAAGAACATGAATTGTCATTTCAAATACAGTTTTTGTCAAAAGGGATCTAATTTTCAGCCAGAGAAACCACAAAGTCAGTCGGAGACATTCCCCTCAGGGATTAGGGAGTCAGTGTCTCATTCAAGGACCCTGCGGCAGCTTGAGCCCTTTGATTAAACAACATGCTCTGCCTGCTCCTGCTGCCACCCTGCTTCTGCTATGAAAGGTGTGATCCTGTGAAAACTGAAACTAAGGTAGAGCAACCAAAATCCAGACAGCATCAACAGACACATGCATGTCAACTTGCAATGTGTTAAAATAGAGACGTGGCAGAGTGAATTAAATCCGTCTGAAGGCTCATCAGCCTGCCTCTTCAGAAATTGGCATCACGCTTGGCCAGACAGGCAGATGCGAAGGAAACTAACTGTTTGCTGCCAACGCTGCCCATTATCTGCTGGGCATGTACCGCAGGGCAGAAGGTTAAACTAACAGGCTTGCCCCCCCCCCCACCATGGCACAAATAGCTGACACGACAGTAAAGCATACTGTTTATGTTCATGCAGAAAGCTTGATCCTAATTCATGAGGTTGCATTGGTGACAATCTGCATCACAGTCAAGATGGAAAAGCACGCAAATGATATGCATGTATGACCTGTATGTGTATGTCAGAGAAAGAAAGCACGAGGGAGTTGCAAACTCTATTAGCCAGCGGCCTTGATGTCTTTCTCTGGTCTTCTGTCAAACCCCCTCCCATCTTTTTCTCTCGCTCCTTTTTTCAGGCAGCACAATATGGCACATAATGGAATACTTAACAGAGTGTGGGCATCTTTACGGTTTTCCCTGTCACCTCTTATGCATCCACCACCAGTCACTGCACAGTGCAGGCAAGGCTTCTAGCTCTGATTAAGTGTTGCTTGCCTTCTGTTCAGATGTCCATTTGACATTTTGCATTTCCCGTCCATTATTACAATATTCAATCCCCTAGACGCCCACCTCATAATCTCATTACTGTCAAAAGCCTGCTTTGTGCCCCTCGCTGTCTCAAGTTCTCATTTTTCTTATTTGACAATGAGCCGGCACAGAAATGAGACTCATTCTGAGCTTAGGAGTGAAGAGTGAAGATGGAGAGCAGCAGGGAGACACGATGAGGGAGAGAGACACACAAGGGACAAAAGAAGAAAGGGGAGTGGGGCAGAGCAGAAGGGAGGGCAGGGGAAAAGATGAACTGAGGGAGGAGGGTTTGGGTTTGAAAAGATGGGCAAAGGTAAAAAGAAGCAACTTGAGAGATACAATTTAGAGGAAAATAGGTGAATAAGAAGGAAAAGGCAGGACAAGTTTGTGTATTTCTACTCATGCTCGGGGATAAATATGTGTTTGTGCTCATTCATTATCTACTTTTCTCATTCATCTTCAGTGAAGTGTAAACGTTTATAGCGCCTCTTTTGTGCAACCGTGGCACCATGCTCAGAATGTATTGTCGGCTCAAAACTCCACTTTCAGTTTCTCTGCAGTCTATTAGTTCACATAACACCTCCTCTAATCTCCTACTCCCCTGCAGCTTGCACATGTTCAGTGCTACGTTATCAACATGCGAAGGACCACACAGAAGAAAGGCCCGTAGTGTTGACAATCTTCCCTCATCAGCACAACCACGATAGGAAGAGCACACAGGAATGCAAACGTTTAACCTTGGAGCTGTCTCTGGTTAACATGGTGCACCATTACGTACTTATACTGCAGCACAATGAAAGACTGATGATACTGTAGGACGTGGTGTGTGCGTGAATGTTTACTTGTGTAATAACGACATATTTTATAACTGACTGTAATACCTCATTCTGCTATCAGCGGGAGAAAATAATACAGTACATTGAACAGTGGAAATCTCTCACGCACACACCGGCTGAAACAGTGTTATCTTTAGCATCTTCACCTCTGAGACACTGCCTATTACCGTACATCCAACCAACATAAACAGAGCATGTTCATATACACACACACACACACACACACAAGCACATACAACTTTTCAGATGCACAGCCTAGGGCAGAGGCCGGGATACAGACAGAAGCATACTCTCATGAGAAACGAGCTATGTTATCTCTGTTATCTTCCTCCCCAGCTGGGCCCAGCGAGACACAATAACGTTGTCGCAACGATCGATGCATTTCCACAATTCACAGAGCTGATGGAGTGGGTGCCAAACTCTGTAACTTACTTTTTTACATCACACTCCTCAATGCATGTACACGCACACGCAAACACCTGCCTACACAATGCCAGAGCTATTCAATCAAATACCGTTATCAGAGTTATGAGGAAGGTCAAAAACATCAAAGGTCAAAGCAGCGAGTGGATGTGTTGGGAGGAAACTTTATTATGCCATAATGCTGCTTGGAAGCTTTTATTTGCCATTGATGAAGTAGTGCTCTGTCACAAGAACATATCTCACCCGGGGAGGAAGAATAATGGCTTAAAACGGTGTGAATTGCATACAAAGTATCTTATATGCCAGTCCTGGGAATGCACAATGATTGCTGTAGAACTGAGTCAATAGTTGATTAATCAATTCAAAGAGAGTTATTTTAACAACTAAATATATATATATATATATATATATAGTAGCAGCATAAGACAAACAGGGTCTTGTAATGAAAAAGAGAAAAACCTCAGGGATCCTAGGAGAGGTGATGTCAGGTTTGGTTTGCAGGTTTCACTGTGCATCTGTGCATCTGTGCACAATTTTGTTTTCCTGTCTTTGTGTGTGCGTGTGTGTGTGTGTGTGTGTGTGTCTGTGTGTGTGTGTCGGATGTTTTATGTCATCAACATGTGTCTGTGTTTGTATTTGTGTGTGTGCTTTAGATACTAATGGAATGGGGAGAACCATGGGATTTTGCAGTTTCCTGCTCTTTATGAGTTTCGTGATTAAAGGCCTGTGGCAGTGAAGACTCCTTTATTCTCTGTCTTTGTCTGTTTGTCTTTCAATGGTTTTCTCTAGAGCGTCCTCTCTCCCTCGTCAACATGGGCCTGGACAAAAGACTCTTTCAACCATCCTGCTCCATTCACAAAAGATAGCGTCTTTTTAACCCCCATTTACAAGACTATAAGAAATAGGATATTATGAAATAGTAAAATTATATTTATATAGTACAATATACGGATTTAACTGTTGAACACAGACAGTGGAGAGGGCCTCAGTGCAGAGGGGCCAGGCACATGTGTAGTTAAAAAACGATATCTTCCAATTAGATAATTGAATTTCCCAGAAACTCTCTCAATCCCAAGTGGAGAATAAAAAAGAAACCTGTGATTAAGTTTAAGGTGAGTGTGGAGGAATGGAAAATAAAGTCTGTAATTAGCCAGCACATTAAATTTAATTTGAATGGTGTTGAGCAGTATTCCCATGTTTCCTACAGCGGAGCTGTGGGATAATTGAGACAAACACCTGTAATCATTGCCATGGAGCATCTGGCTTCACTAGAAATAAAGGGCTCAACCTTTAATGAGTAAAATCGTTTCATCTATTTTATAAATGGTAAATAAAGAAGGCAATATCACAAATAATGTAAGAGGCTTTAGAGTTACGGCACTGCAGTCAAAAACTACGCAGAGAGTGATCTACTAGCCAATGTTATATATGTTGTACACTTTTAGTAAAAACATTCAGATCTGACTTGGTCACCAACCAGGCTTTCCTGCAGCATTTTGTAGCTGAGGCACCTCGCCTGAAAGAAAAAAACTATTCAGGAAAATAACATAACATTGGCCCATGTATTTAACGAGGGCAATGTTTAACATGTAAAAGCCAGTCATTTATTATCTCCACCACATGAGATCATACGCTGTCAGGTAAACATGCTTTGAAGTCCTTGACGGTAACTATTGAAATAGTTCAGTGTTATTTTAGATTCCTGATGTCAGAGACAACATGTAAGGAGAAGTCTACACTGTCTGTTCCCGCCTGCACATTTACAAAACCACTATGGACCTTTTTGTCTTTGATTAATCTGCCAAGATGCTGAAAGTAAAGCTATTGGGTACTGCCTGCAGTGAGTGCAGAACAGAGATACAAAGATAAGTCTTAGTCTCGCTCAAGTGTTAAGGCTTCTCAGTGTCTTTTTTTATTTCCTATTCAATTTCTCAGAAATGCATAGAAGTAATTCTACCCTCGCCTCATTACATCGCAGCTTTTTGGATCCCAGGGCGGTAACAAAACAAAAGCTAGTGTGTTTATATATCCGGCAGAGTTCTGTTGGATTTCTACGTATTTGCAATACACTGTTAATGAATAAAGTGTTATCCAATTATCGACACAGCAATGTAAACAGCTATGTTGGCAGGAATAAAACAGCATTCACAAGCCTCTCTGTCTAAACACTGCAACACTACAACACAATGTTATCTTATTTACTCTTGTATTGAATCTTAGTGAGTTTTGACACCTGCTGTTTGTTTACTTTGTTCCAAATTAGCAGCTACAGTGTTGAATCTTTTGTACACATTGGTCATGTGCAATTCATTTCTCAGTGTACAGGAGTTGATGATAACAAAGGAAGTATGTGGGTAAACAAGGGAATGGTACGTGGCATACAACAAAACAAACTAAATGACGTATGCAGGCATCAGCTTAGAGTCTGCATCATTGCTTTTGCATTGATTCTGATTTATTAAACCAGTGTTCATTTGAATAACATTTAGAAATGTGAATCAAGGCAGAAGAGGAGACGTGCTCTGATGAGCACCTACATGTGAATTGTTCACACTGCTTTTCATGTGCGCAAGTGGTCTGAACATCCTTTGCTCTACAGCTCAAGGGTTGGGGAAGGCACTTATACATAGCACACCTGTTGTGTTCAATCTTTCTGAAATGCCATTTTATAATGTCAACAATGTTCAGGCATACCAAAGGTACTAACAAGTATCGAGAGTGTTTAATGAAAAAACACAGCCATTCAACAGGTTTGTTGGGCATCTCTGAGAAGAAAGGAAATTGACTCACACAGGCAGATGGTTTCCATATTACAAGTGGGCAGTGCAATCTGCAGGACATTGGCAGATTTTGCTTTTTGTTTAAAAAGTGATGAACTCTAAATGCCTCCTGCCAGACAGAAATTGTTTCTCTAACTTAACAGAAGCCATTTGAACAAGGATAGGCAGATGACTATTTTTTTGTCAATTGTTTTTTTCTCTGCTTCGACATAAAAAAGCTGTTAGTTGGTATCCTCCACAGGCTGCCAAGGATAGGTAAAGGTTTTTTCTGGATTATAATCCTCAAGTGTACTGCTTTGCAACCGTGCTGACTTTGCAAACTAAAGTATATTGCCACCAATACATGCCCGGTAATGTCTAATACCCCTTATGCCCATTCAACACGCAAGTTATTTCCTTTCCTTCAAGCATTTTTTCCTATAGTAAGCACTTCCCGAGAGTGAAACTGCTCAGGGGGCAGTGAGAATATTTCCAACAGAATAATTGGATCAACAACAGCTAGTGAAATATTAAGAAGTGAAACACAAAAAAACTAACAGAATCAACCAACTGTGAGTTATCCAGCAAAATGAGACTCCAGCCCATTGGTTTCAGTTCTTCAATGCTAAAGCAGTAAGTAATTATATCAAACTGATGGGCCTTTCTAACAAATGTTAATCTCACGTAAGAAAAGGGGAGTGATAAGATTAGCGGGATGCCTTCTTCGAAGTAGACAAATTTAGAAAAGTTATATAATATGGAATATTTATTGAACAATGCATGGTTTATAATTTGCATTCACTCAGACACAAGCATTTGGTGCAGTGCCAACAAGAGATACTGCTGAGGAGCACCAGTGAGGAGAGATTCATAAATGAATAAATACAACACTTTGACACTTTTGACTTATTCATGCTGAGCTTTCAGTTGCTGAAATATACTCTGTTTTTTTCATGCCACTGAGGATTCTTGAAAGCCAAACATGCAAATCAAATATCTCCATGAAAAATTAATCCGTATTTTTCACCCTCTCTAATAAAAACACCGAATGATAGTCTGTTGTGTGATTGAATAACATACACATTACATCCAACCTTAAAAATAAGTCTTCTTACATGATCCTGCTCCCGGTACTACACTTTGGGAGTTTATAGAAAATTATAAAAAGCATTCTCATGTTTGTCATGTTTCTCAGGGCCTAATCACAGTTGCACCTGTAAAGATTCATCAATAAGAACATAGAAGTTCGCACAAAAATCTTGTTGGAAAAAACATTAAGTGGGAGAACTCAAGAAAAACTACAGTCATGTCTCTAAAAAACCCCAAACTATTTGATCACAACAGGGAGTTGGCTTTAAAGAAAATGAGTGTTATAAGAAAAAATGGCTGCTTCCAGCAGATACATTTTTTATTGTGGGGGTCACATACATAGTCCGACTCTCACAACCAGAGAGAACTGATAAATAGGATTTCATGTGTCATTAGGGAGAAGCACCTTACGGTCCCATCGGCAGGAACTGTAAATGGTCAGAAGAAGATTTTCTCTGCTGCAATTTGTATAAATGCAAGATCTGCAATTAAGTATCATAATTTCATGATTGATGGATGGATGTGTTTATCACATTTCCTCTATCCATTCAGAAGCTCTGTTAAGCACATTAAAAACAACTAGTTCTCAATTTGCCATCAGCAGGAAGTCAAACATCATGAGTCCCATGAGACCCCCCTGCCACATTCCAGTCTACAACCATGCTGTACACATTGAGGGCCCCCGCAATGTAGACTGATGAAGAAAGCACAACGTATTGACAACACAGAGCACTATAGTTAAAAAGCGCACATCATAATGAAAAGTCCAGCAGTCAGCGTATTCTCATGATCAGAAGGGTGCTTTGTGACACATGTGAATGTTAAAGAGCCTTACAAAGCTTCCGCATGTGTAGGAGTTGGTTGGGGAAGGATAATTAATAGCAGAGCAAACCGGAGCAGCTCAGTGCTGGCACTCTCGTTCTGCTCCATTAGAGGGAGAGAGCATCATTGGCCTAATGTGCCCAGAACCAGCTGTAGAAGAAGAAAGAGCTGACTGGAGTCCAAGTGGAAACACTAATGAGCTGCTTTTAAAGACAAAGCCCTGCAACTGGCCAACAGGCTGAGGCTCGAGGGACAAACACAAACATGTAAACAGGCATACACACACACAGACACACACACACACACACAAAACATGGTCAACTTGTTATCCTAAACTACGGTTGTCTTCTCAGCTAATGAGAGGAGAAGTGGGAACAGGCTTTGAGGAGACAGAGGGATAATTGTGTGAGTGGAGTGAAAATACTGAGAAAAAAAGGAGGGTAATGCCTGCTGGATTGGAGCAGATGACAAAACACTTCCTCCTCCCTCCTCACTGCTCCCAAAGAAATATCTCCACGTTATGGCACAGCAGTCTACATCCACATTTGTCTCACCCTCCCCTGAGAGTGACTTACATTATTCTGCAGAGCTGCTGCTGCTGCTGATGGGAGCATATCAAGGACACTCGCACACAAATAAACACGCCCTCAAACATGCATTGACTCATACAGACACCCACCCACTCAAGGGCAAAGTGATCTATTGCAAACGACATTGCTTTATAAGCCAAGACCTCCGTGGCCTCAACAATCCCTTTAACGGCTCTCAAGAGAGAAGAATTACAGCAGGGGTCATTTGCCATATGTGCTCCTCTCCGACAAACTTTTCTGTATTGCATCAAATCGAATGCACATTCCAGACTTAGTGGGTAGAGAGGGTCGTCCTTTAACCACATGGCTGGTGGCGTGACCCCCGTCTCCTACTCAAGGTATGTCAGGGACCTTGAGGGGAACACTGAACTTCAGGTTGCTCCACGGGCGATTTACAGCAGTCCGTTGCTCCTAATGATAGGTTAAATTCATAGGTCCAATTTCATGGATGTACCTGTATGTATATGGCGGTTGAAATAAAGTTTTTTTATTTTGGACATAATTGTTCATCCATTAGAATTTTTTCAAATCACCTGGCATCATTATTTTTTGGTTCCAAACCAAATGGATAGTTTAGAGTTTAAACTATCTAGATTTTAGTCCATATAAAAGTTTGTTTTTAGATTTGTTTGAATTTCTTTTCGATTCGATATCAAATATGTGATGTTATACATTAGTCTACAGTAAACTTTGACATCCTGTGTTTACCATAGAAGCTATTACTTTAATACTACTAGGTGTATTGGGCCATCATGGGCACTGTTACAAATACTTGAGTGTTTTATGGCAATACTCGATTATCATGTGGTTTCTGTGTTAATGTGATAGAATACTTGAAGTATTTACTTGTACTGAATTGCCAAACCCAGTCTGTTATAATAAATACAATATTTATTCATTGATTTACCAGTATATTCACCATAGCAACAGTTATAGCCATTATGTATTATACTACCATACTGAGAGGTCTACCTTTTTTTATTAGCAGCAAACCAAATAAATATGGTAACATTAAGGCTGCACTACAAAAAAACAAAGCGCCACTACTAAGCACTTGCATGTTTCACTACAGGATGTGATCATGAACACTAAATCAGCTGCATAAAGGAGACAGCTTTTTAAAAACAGAACAACAAAAATGACCTCACTGTTCCCTTATTTGTGTCACAAGCTGTATGCCATGTGCGCTGCCTATTGGAAACACCAATGACACCACTGACTCAAAATGTGCGCTGTGAAAAAAGGCCTATGAAGCAGATATGCCTCAAAACTTAGCTAACAGGCACTTTCTGCTTTATTTTCTCTGCTTCTTTTGAAAATAGAAGACTGTTAAAACATATTTAGCTCTGCAAATAATGTTGATTTTTTGGTTAATTATTTAAATGACTTACCTCCGTATCACACAGGCTTAAAAGACACCAGACAACAACAAACTCGTCTAAAGGCATCTAAACTTCTAAAAGTAATCATGATGCACAGATTAAAAAAAACCAATCCTGTTATAAAGCAAGATAAATATCTTCTCATTGAAGAGCTAACTCAACATCATACCTTCAGACAACCAAGACAAATTAGGAGACTAACAGATTCTCCGAGGTTGCTGTAAAGGGGCAGAGACATGTACAGTTAAATGTTTTCTCAACAAGATCCTCTCTGTAAATATATGAATAACTTCAGCTTCTTAGCTTTCACAATCTACTGACACACAAATTGATTAGGAGGGATGGAAGTTCCCAATTATGGTGCCAGCTAATGCAAGCCGATGCATGCTATTGGGTGAATTAATTGGTCTTTTCTACTGGTTTTGACATTTTCTTGAGGTGGTTAAAAATATTTGAGATGAATCCTAGAATTTAAAACTATGTGCTCACAAAATCTACTTCTTGAAAAAAACGCAGGGAACATTAAGTCAGTTATAGGAAAATCCAATGCTCATTTCACAGCACTTCTAAGCTACATTTATTAATTTCTAACTATTGTTGTGACAGGCTGCCCTCTGTCTTGTCGCAGCAATTTATTCATAGATGACTTGGTTGGTAGCGCTGGGACAGTTCATGTCTGTATGTTGTCGTCAGAGCAACATTGGTCTGAGGGGAAATTCTAGAGGAGTAGTAACTAATTGAAGGATTAGTTGAAACATAGCTGTAAAAGTTGGGTGACATCACTCTCTTGATGTGAGAGGAACAAAGAGCAGAACCCTGAGGGACACAGCGATGGTCCCAGTAGCTGGCCCAGACAGATGGCTCAAGTCAGAGGCGTTTAGATCGACTAAGGTTGCTGCAGGCTGACAGATGGCAGCACAGGGCAGCGGGTCTGCCTGTTGGTTTTGTACCACAACAATTTAGGTATTATTCTAACTGACAAGCATGAACATATGGACTTCAGTCACCAGTTTAAACTGTGTTAATAGTAAGAATCACAGTGCCAGACATAACAGTGGACATGATGGCAGAGGCGAAATCTCAGAGAAGTGTGCACAATGTTGAAAGAACGGGTTTTCAGCAGCAAATAGGCTAACATGAAACAGTTCTTCGAGGACAGTTAGTTGACTGATAAACCATTTTCTCCCACTCTGTGCACTGATTACTTGCTGATTTATTATTTACATCCCAAAAACGAATCCAACGAGAATCAAAGAAATGATCCACACACTGTATTAAGGAGCTCCCAGCAATCTTAAAACACAAACTCATTCATCATTCGGGTGATTGAGATCTGTGTTTGATTTTTTTTTTAAATAATATCTAAATACAGATAAACACTGACCAGATTATTAGTTACAACAGAAAGAAATGTGCAATGATCAGATAATTGTTTACAATGTCATGCCTACTGCTAGTGGTAATTTCAAAAGATTGATGTCTTTTGACATAAGGTAAGCTGTGCATCACTCACAGTCAAAACAATAATTTAACACACCTAAAAACTCAGCACATGGAGTCTCTTATTTACCTCTTATATTCAGTTAGATAGCAAAGTAGGAACTAAGGATGCAAACTGCGAATATTTTACTCAATTATGTTGACATCACAACAGAATGTACCCTGTTTCCATTTGATTTTTTTTATAATTGCAAACTGCATTGTGTGTATCCTTGAGAACAAACAAAGCTGATGAATAGATTTTCAAGTCTTTATTTAAAATGTTTGGAAACGTGCATCGTTTCCAAAACATGCATGGTGATTATCATCTTTTAATGGCACAATATTGTCATTCAAAGTGGATGTGCATTACTATGCTCTGCAGTTCATTATTTTCAGAGATCAAAATGTGTGTTCATGTAGACGCAATTTAATAATCATGTTACCTTTATGTAACAAAAATACTTTCTTGAGATCATGACTCAATTGGTAACTAATTGTAGTTGCAATCTCAGGGTCAGATGTTAATTAATGTAAAATCTAAGGTGGCAATAAGTCAAGATCACTCTTTCTGACTTTAATCTGGATACAATATGACTCCACTATCAGGTCTACTGCAATTGCCTTTCATGAAGGTAACGGCAATTAGATTGAAGTTATGACCTTGAAAAACCATTAATATTCTATCTTGAGATAACAAGATAATTAAGTCAGAATTGTGAGATTAGAGGAGTTAAAAAGCATGTGGAACGATGGCTGCACACAGGACTGCTGAGGTCATCGATATTTGGCTGAAAGACTCGGCCGTCAGCCAACTGCATGTTTGATGACCAACTTTTCACAATTTGTGATCTCACCAAAGATAATTTACACAATTCAAGCCATGGTTTGGAGAAAACCAATGTATTATCTACCTGTAATGAGATAACTGAAATTTGATAAGATGAAAATAAAGTTTCACAGTCAAATTTGGATTACCAAGAGAACATTTTGATGACAACATATTGAAGAAACAAACATGAGCAACCAAATGCAACCAGGGCTGCTTTGAGCTCAAGGAGATGTGTAGCAAACATCAACATGTATTAGTAGGTATTGCACATCATCAACCTGTCAGTTTAGGGCCGACACTGTGTAGTTTCTCAAACTGTCCTGTTACACAGTTTTTTTTTACTTCTCAAGCGGATTCATCTTCTAACAGGAAGTTTAGCCAGCATTTGTGTGCTTAGTGTAAATTCCATATGTAATCAGTAATAACCAGACCTCCTGTTGTTCTCACAAAAAGGAGGGATGCAAGATTGCTTCCTGTAGCCCCGGGTTGTGTGCTAACATGCCTGCTTTGTGTCTGTCTGTGTAATGTGCTGCCCTTTGACTGGATGGATATTTATTTACTCATTCCCTTGATAATGATATCCAAGTCCTTGATATGTCTGGGCAAAGGCTTATGGGAAGAGATAGTTTGTATTGTCTGTAAATGTGGACAGCATGGGTTGACTCTTTCCCCACCCAAAGAGAAGAGCCCTCAGCCATATGCTTTTAATCACTTTAGTGCTGGACAATTGAATTAATGTAAAGCGCACGCACGATTTTTCTTTCTGACTTGAGATTTTGTGAAGAACAAAAAAGGCACAGACAAAACCCAGGAGGAAACACGTGCTTCAGCACAATAAACAACAAAAGCTGCCTGGAAAAACCTGGAAATACCCATTCCAGGTTTCTAGTTGAAATGTCACATGTGGTGAGAAAAGCCACTTAAGTTCAACTTGTCCTCTCCGGTTGTTGAATTAGACAGCCCAAATAACATCTGTCCAAAGGGCAGCCTGCATGTTGTGGTCAAGTGTTACATGTTTTGATTTGCTTGTGTGTTCTCTTCGCAGACCAAATTTAAATCTTACAGAACAATGAGCTAAAAGTGATATTAACGTAACTAATTTGAATTTCACTTAATGTAGTTAATCAAATTCTGAACTGATTAGAACAAACTTGCACTGGGGAACAACGATTGAGGCTGCACTATTGTCATAAAATAAAAAGAAAGACGTGACAATGGTCAATGTAAAGAAAACTATCTACATAGAGAGAGATAATGTGCTTACATGTCAGTCAGACACTCTCATACGTGACTTAAAACCTGGATATTTTGGCATCCTGACAACCCGGTTATTAAGTTGTGTCATTTTTTATCATTAAGGTCATAAACCCAATTTATATGCACATTTGACAGAAGAATAATTGATCAATTAATCAACATGAAATTAAATTTGTATGAATTAGAACTTTTTTTGGCGAAAATGGCAATATAAAAAATCTTTTATGATGAACTGGGCATTTCTAACGAATATTAACCACTCCTGGTTTAACCACGCATGGCCCATAACACATTTATGCATGGCCCATAACACATTTACGCATGGCCCATAACACATTTAGCAACATAAAAGACCTGGAGTCCGAGAGCTCCAGTCTGCCATTTAATAATGCAAGTGCAAAATTTCCTTCTAAAATAAGAGGAAAATAAATCTTCTTTTTCTTTTTTTTGAGCCGTGTGTTTTCACTTCAGACTTACTCTTCACATAATCATAACAGTCAGTCAATATGTCAGGAGGCAGTACTGCTGGGTGTCATGTCGGTACAGCCAGAGGTCAATGCGGATATTAACTTACTTCTTAAATATGGTTTCATCGTTCAGTCACTCGTGAAATCCAATAAACACTGAATTGTTGAACAACACTTGACCCCCTAAACATGATGAGGAGGATGAGGAAGATGTGCAGTAATCTGCAGTGCAAAACTGACCTATGGAGGATCTGTCTGTGCAACTTGTACTGTATATATGGGCCGATCCAGCGCTGTAAACCACAGGGATCAAGAGAGATCAAAGGGTTAATCGACTGTTAAGCCTCCATGATGTAGAGATCAAACACTTGCAAGTCTTACGATCACAATCACCACCTTCTCCATGCAAGCTGCTGCTCTCTGGCACGGTGACCGCTGACAGAACTCCGCATTGGTTAGTATTTCTTGTGTGTATCATGTATCAAATAAATAAAGCTTAAAAGGGTTTGTGAGTTAAAGTATGTCTCCGCCTCTTTAATTTCCTTTGATCTAACCACGAGAAAGAACATAAAAGCTCCTCTAGGTTCTTCCCTGACACCAACGTTAATTGTCATGTGGGTCTTTCAACACAAAATTACACTACTGTTCCCAAGTATATCATTATAATTTAAAAAACATATCATATTATAATTTAAATCATTGTATTACCATCCTTTTAATGTAAATGATAGTATAATTAATGTCATTACAATATCGGTACATTGTTATATTATATTACTTCGTAAAATGTTACAGTATCCTGTGATTATTATATTGAAATATGCCTCTTAAACGCCAAGTTGTTATCCCCTTTTCCTTTAAACTCTGGTCTTCTTACATTGTACCTGGATTTTTATGCCACAAAAAACGTCTTCCTGAACCAGAGTGGTCCATGACTAAAATGTGTGGCGGTCAAATTGATCCGCTGTCGCAGAGACGGGAGGCAGAATGTATTCCAGTACAGGTGATTTCACACCTGCAGAAAGACACTGTGTGAACATTCTCCTAACTGTTTTATTTTTTATTTTTGGGGGGATTGGATTGGAAGATTGGAGCCCATTGACCAAATGTTTGGAGTGTTTTACTCTGAACACACACTATCTCTCCTTGCATCCCAAATTAAATACAAAAGAGCTCATTTAAAAATGTACACTATAGTCTCAAGACCTCCCCCCTGATTGCTGATATTATCGGTCTGCTCTGTTACACTATTACAGAGACCTTCACTGGCAGTAATTTTAATATGAATACATGGAGACAGTCTGATCCAGGATCAGAGAATGACAGCTTTCCTCTTATAGTCCAGATTTGACTCTGATTTACTCAAGCTTCTCATTCACAGAGCAGTGACTCGAGCTGGTAGTGACCGAGTATTCACCTTTTTAAAACCGTATGCTCCATAATCCCTGAGTGAAAGCCTGTGGAGCCCAAAAAGAAGTCCTCTTTAATCCACTGTGGGTTATCCTCTCTCTCACCACATCTCACACTGTTTAGATGTTCAGACATGATAATGTAAACCAGGTGTAGACCAGCACAGAATCACAGGAGAGAAGGAACATCATCTCATGTATCTTATCCCAGATGCTGAAGGATAGCTTGTCCAGGTGTTTGGCCACATCTGTTGGAGGTCCCAAGAGTGGCTCTGGATTCTCCTGCAGGGGGTGCTGCTGGACTCTTTCCACTGCAGACTACAGGGATGTCTTCAGCTCTGGGCTCCTACTCTGTGACTCAGACTGTGTCTGAAAGAGCTTCTATCTCTCGAGTCTCTCCATATGGCTCTTCTGCTCCTGTTCCTCCCTCAGGGCAGCCGTCCTGGCCTCCTCCTCCTAAAACTTTGTAAACTGCTCATTACTCTGCCTCTATGTGTGTCGGGCCCGGACCCGAGCCTCAATTTCACTTTTTAAACTTTTTTTCTATGAGAGCGTCAGGGATCACCGGAGCAGTGGGTCTGAATCTGTGGTCATGGTGTCTTTTTGAATCCGTGACGATTTGACACACAATGGTTCTTTTTGTGTGAAGTTGTAGTGGATTTTATATACACTTGCACATGTAAATAAGAGAGTTTATGTTTTAAATGAATACATAAAGAAAGTTATGATAATTAATTTGGGATATTATGAGGAATATTCTGGAGGAATGTATTATAAAGCATTAGATGATCACTGTTTTATTATTCTGTTTGTTGATGACAAATGTAATGATTAACTGTATGATGGATGAGAATGAATGATGTTTTATTGTTTAGACAATAGTTGAAATGGATGCCAATTGAAACCTGAGATGTTACTTTTATTCTGAAGGCAGGATAATGAGTTTTATTCTGGAGGGAACTTCCTGTCCCTGACCGGAAGTGTGATCTTTGACCCCGCCAGCTTATAACTAATTAGCTTAGTGAACAGAACGGCGACATTCTTTAAACTAGCCAATGGAACTGACCTTTAGGTGTGAACTCATTTGCATGACCTTACTAATCGTCGTGACCTTTGTTCTGGAGGAGAGTTCTTTTTGGTTCGAGAGACCTCGAGACAGCCCCGGGCTCTACGCTGCGCCTGGCTGAAAGATGCTTTGGGGAACAGAGCGGTGTCCGTCTGTGGAGAGCTCTCCCTTACCAGCTCCACGATCGTGAACGCTATCTGTCATTATCTTTGCCATTAAATATTGTTAAACTTTAATTCATTGAATCCTGGATTTCCTGCGGCCACGGGACCCGAGGTTCTGAATATCCTTTCACACTCCAATACTATTTTTTTTCCCTTCTCACTTTCAGTGTGTGGTATGTCAGCAGCGTCACTCTGAGGATGTTGAGAGTTTGGTGCGGTTAATTTTTTTGATCTGTGTGTCTCTCTTAAGTCACATGAGCGCTTTGTCAGACCTGTAACACACGCGTGTTTCATTCCAAAGTATTTGTGAGTCATTGCTCAAAGGGACATGTGGATTGATAATGAGCTATGAAACTCATCCTTTGTATCTGTACTCACTCCCATGCCAAAGTACCTTTGCACCAGTCAGCTGTGCTTCATTTAAGTACATAATTGAGCTATAGTTTAGTTGCTTAATGTCTGTGTTTAATATTTGCTTCCCATGTAAGGTTTGTCTGAAATCAAGCGTGCTTGTAAATCCTAATTATCAGCGTTACAAATTTGAAAAAGTGCAGATTTGGATTATGTAAAGAACCCTTTATTATTGAATTAATTTGAAACTTAATTAACAAATACGTGCAGATGACAAATCAAAATCCTTTTTTCTCCCAGCTGCAACAGCAGTGTAGCATTGGCGCAAACACAAATACTGGACCTCTGTGACTGCTGTAGCACATGAGAGCAGATGATATGTGTTTGTGAATAGGTACGAGTGCATTTGTAATCCAGCGGTCTGCCAGCAGTGCAGGAGCCGGAGGGAATTACCATCTGTTAGTCCTCTGCCAGCTTCCAACGCTGTACTAACCGTCTTCCTCATGCATAATTACCCCCAAACACACTCCACAAGGCTGGTTCTTCTCCACGAGATTGCCTCAGTCACTGCCACGGCTCACTCTTTAAGCCTGATTTAGCAGCAGATTAACACAGCCGAGCGTCAGGAATTGTTTCAAAAGCAGACCCCAGGTCAGCACAGAACTGTTTCCCATGAAGGATCAGGTCTGGATTCAGTAAGGGCACTCCGAGCTCTGCTGTGCTATGAATTACAAGGCACATTCTGACGCAATTTTAAACTGTTGTTAATCAGTTCCTCCAAATCGATGACTTCCTTTTTATGTTGTAAGTCCTTTCCATAATTTTAATTTGCGATAGAAGGTACAAAATGTAGTCCTTTTTTGTTAGGATTGGTCATATACTCATATCTGGGAGAATCAGTTTCTGTAATGCAGAATGCTGTTGATCATTAAGAAAGCATAGCCCGAAAGTTGGTGTGGAGTGGGGTAGTGTAACAAAATGTACAACCTCTTTTAACTGCCCTCACAGTCCAGTCACATAAAACCTCAATCATGGCTGTCGGCAGGCCGAACATCCTGCTTCTGTCTGACTAGACCTTTTCAGTTTGTAAAGATTCTGCAGACTGTCCATAGACTTTTCTGTTAGGTTGATCGGAGTGACCAGAAACCTGAGTTTCAAGCTGACCATAGGTCTCTCTCTCTCTCTCTCTCTCTCTCTCTCTCTCTCTCTCTCTCTCCAGATCTTACATCTTCTGCCATCTGTTTTTTTCTACCCTGTCTCTTTAATTCTTGAGGCAGTTAAAGCAGAAAAGACAGGATGCTCAGCGAACAAAACCTAGAGCACTGTCAGTGAAACTGAGCCTCCACATTTCACCTCTTGTCTTTCAAATGTTCGTTTCGTTCTTTTTGTTTCTCCCCCTAATCAAATGGCCCACCTTTGAGGCTTTTTCTATTTGTCATATTCTTCCTCTCCTCTCCTGAGGATCCTCTGCCGTGTCGAGGTGTGACATATCATTCCCCTGGACTTTGGCAGCACCCCCTGCAGGAGAATCCAGAGCCACTCTCGGGACCTCCAACACCCTGGACTTTGAGGGAGGCAGGTAGCCTGTATCCTCAAAGTTTGAGGAGATCTGAGGCGTTTCTCTCTTCTGTGTGTACTTCTCAGTTCTCACAGTAAAACATGTTTATTTGCATTCAAATGATTATGCATTTGTACACAGTACATGTGCAAGCTATGCAATGCACAAACAGGTATGTGAAGCCTCTGCTTATGCACAGTACATCTTTGCCTCTCTCTCCGTGTCTGTCACACACAGCGACATGCATCTAGGTATAGATGACTCATTAACTCAGCCATGGCCATTCATCCCTGATGGAATTGATAACGATAGATGGAATAGGGAAAACAAGCTTTCCTATTCTTTCCCTTGCCATTCTTCCTCCCCCGCTCCAACACACACCTCTTTCTCTCTCTTTCTTGCCATCCCTCTCTTCCTCTCTCACACTGCCTCAGCATCTCGGAGCCAGCGGCAGCATTAACAGTTAGGGAAGAGACTCTGTTTTCACAGAGTGGAGCCAGCACTGATGCGCTAACTCACAAAAACACACACACACACACACACACACATGCATCGCAAGAAAACGGGAGGTGGACCAAGGCTCCCGCAATAGCATGTCCACTGGCTGCAGTCAGACATGTAAGAGGAGGAGGTGCACTGCTCTGCATTACATGTTTGCTTCAGACCTCTAAGCACCTCCCATCCCCCCCTGAACGCTCACTCCCTGGCTCTGCGGTTGCTGAGGGGCTGGCTGGAATGACCCAGGAGAGCGGGAGACACAAGGAGATGCGCTAGACGGGACTGCCGGCCGGGAGGACTCTCTGATCCTTGATCCCTCCTCTTCTCCAGGCTGACATATACAAGGCAGACCTCTGATCTGCACCACAGATGCATGCCCATATAGGAGGGCATGGCTGTGTAGAACGAGGGTCTTCATCAAGCACAGCCACAGAGAGGAGGACCAGCACAGAGACACGCAGGTAAGAGGCAGCACAGCTGGGGCTTTTCTGCTGGATTTCCATCTATATTGATCTGCGCAGATGTGAAGGGATCAGCTATGTGTCGTCTGAGATATAGATCACTTCACTCCTTTGATTCTCATTTTTTCCCATCCATGAGCTTGATAATTTACAAAGGTTCTGCCGTGTGTGTGTGTTAATGCCTGCTGTGCTGCATGGTCATTGATTAGAAGGGAGATGGGTCTGTGAATGAGCGCTGTGGCAGCATGATAATGAAATATGTCTCCTGGAGGACATGGTCCGATATCCATCAGATGTCTCGGGAATGTCAGCTGGAAAGAAAAGGGTAAAACAGGGAGGAAAAAAGAAAATAGAGACAGACAGAGACAGAGGGTGAAAGTCCATGGCATTTTTATTTGATTCATGTGAGTGCCATATCCTGTTGGCTTCTGCTGTTTTTGTGGGGAAGTGGGGGGGGGGGGGGGGGGGGGGGGGGGGGGGGGGGGGGGGGGGGGGGGGGGGGGGGGGGGGGGGGGTTTAGATGTGTTCATATATGATTCACATATATGATTCATATATATTTAACTCACATTCTGCACATTTTTCAATGAAAGTCTGTTTTTCAGTTTAGCTGAGGAGGCTAATGGTGAAGAAATGCCATAGATGAGTTTGAAAAAAGGGAGCTCACTGTAGCCAGAGAGCACATAGACAACATGAGTGCGATTATGGCATTTCACCCAGCAGGGTGGAAGTTGGGGTAGAAGCCTCGGGACAGAGAAGGAAGCTCTGATTGTCTGCATGATTAGAGTTTCAAACTGAGAAAACACATGTTGGAGCGAACAGAGGTTCATGAAAATTAACACCAAAAAATCATTTTAGTTAAGATGTAACATTGCTGTTGCAACCTTGAGACTCTTCTGTGGCTGCCCCTGCCGAAAAGGGAAAAGGTCAGTTTAAAACCTCTGCCAACAGAAAATGTCTCCCCTCAACCCTCCAGTAATACTCTGAAGCCTCATTACATGACTCAAAAAAAGATTATGATGTTTTGCTTCTTCTATGAAAGTGCATTCCAGAGTTTGACCCAGGGTGGAGGTGCTTCTCCAGAAGTGTCTGTGTGGCTGAAAGAGATGAGGTGTCCACTGTCGTTGCATGAAGAATACATCACTGGACTCAGGGCCAGGGACTCAACAGAAGGAAAGCCATTATTTAGATGATCTCATTATGTGACTGGGCACGTTTTAGAGACACTGGACAGGAGCAAATGGAGGGAGTGAGAAAGGTAGAGCGCCGAGGCAGGCCGGCAGTCAGAGAGCACTCTCCTCAATGCCATGATGAATTCTAGAGGTGGTACATTCAGCATATGCTAAAAAATACCAATATTTTCCATTATACAGTGTGTTTCACAGTGGATGGTGACTGATTTAAAGGTTGACTTTAAAAGCCATTATGCAACATCTAGATGCTACTCAGCCCGACACTGGTTAGTCTCGCATTTGATGGAGTGGATGTCTGAGGTTGATCGGGAGTACTTTTGAAGAAAATGCATTTGTTGGTTGATAGTGGCAGTTTTTACAGCAGTAAATATACACACAAGAATCATTGGATTAGAGAGGAAACGTTATATTTATCATTCTGACCTTGATATTTGATACTTTGATACTACATTTTGCAAATGTACAAATAGGAATCAAAAGCACATTACAGCACTGAAATAATTTCTGTGATCTATTTTATCCTCTCTGTCAACTACTCCCTAGTCCTTAGAGAGAACAGGACATCCCAATGGTAGTAAATGGTAGTAATGGTAAGGGTAGAACAGAATTATATAACGTGTGGTACAAAGTGCACACACAGACACCAAACACTCGTAATATGGCTCATTGAGACGTTGTGATTAACAGCAAATATAAAGCCTGTACATGCTTTCATAATCCAATCCTTAAAGCAGTCTGATGCACATCTAAGAAGAGCACTTGGCACAAGCTGGCAGTTCTGCAGAGGCACATAAAAGCACATTATAAAAACAGACATGGCACTCGATAAAACCTACAGATCACACCAATTACAGTGGAGGGCATTTAAATGAGGGGAAACATCACGCATTATTTCAGTCTCCCAAACACTTTGCGCTGGTAAGTTAAGCATTAGTGGATAGCTCTGTTGCAAGACGGGTAAACCCTCTCTGAGACACGGGTGAAAGCACACACTCACACCAACTGCTTACCCATCTAGAGTTGATTTATATCAAAGCACTGCTCCCATCTTCTGTATCGTTTGGCTCAATTATTTCTGCAGGATACCTCGATTTTTTAACATTTTATATTTTTGTAATAACGACCAGGGAATTGATTTTGAAACAAGAGCTGTCTATGCACCCGCAGTCTCATGTAATGAAATGTGATTTATAGAGGATCACTTATTAACAGTTAAATTCCTACAGAAACCTTTTGTATTTCTAAAGCATCGACAGAAGAGAAGTGGTCATTTTATGCAATAGAAAGAGAGAGCAGCACATACTATGAGTAGCCACTCAGAAAACTGTATGACAAATTTCTCTTTCTCTCTAACTTGCTTGCACGCTCTTGTGGTCACCCATGACAACCAGCTGTTCTTGCTGCTGTATCTGACGACCCATCTACCCAAGCTGGATTCATGGCATCAGATGCACATGAGAAACAAAAAACTAAAATATACAACCACAGTAATAAACTGCCATTATTACTGGTGCGATAAATATCTGAGTAACAGCATGCATATTAATTGGTCTTTTGTGTCAGCACATATCTGAGAATCACACTAGTGCTCCACAGATGAGCAATGCAGTGTGAAATCATTACTTTACTTGGCCAGGATCCCAAACTGTCAACTGGGGAAAAGAAAACACTAAAATAAAAAGACAATTGGAAGACTGGATTGTGTGTGTGCTATAGGACCAGCGTTCTGCCCTAAATGAGACAGAGAACACTGCACTTTGTCTTTAGTGCAAATTGACACTCTGCTAAGCCCTGCTATTACTCCAAACACTCAGAGTTACCATGGACCCACGCCGTCACTAACTGCACTCCCTGCATAATTATTAGCCTATTTCATATTTTTTTAAATAGCGCTATAGGTATACCTAGTGCTTTGATTGATCTCTGATGCCATGTAGCAATGACCAGGGGGAGGTATTTGACGAGTTGGGAGTGAAATGTGTTGCTGCGGCTCATACTACTGCCAGACCTCAACAGATCTTTAGCACTGTTTATTTTTGTCTGAAAATGAATTATTGAATAAGGGGCTTCACAAAAGGCTAAACGTTTACCTGAACGTGTCCTAAATCTTGTTCCTTTTCCTGTGGTGTTCATTTTGAGTATATTCTAGCATGCGGCATTAACTAGTGGAGAGGGAAATGGTTGAATTAATTAACATAAAATAGTCATGGACCAGAAAATCTCTCTTCAACTTGAAAGGCACTCTAGCCAAAAATGGGCACTTCATGTCCCTTGTCTAGCAACAGCCATAGTTGAAAATGCTCGGGGTCATGCAGAATTTGGGAGATATGTGCAGTCTTTGGGGGAAATATTTGCATTCTCTCTTAACACACACACACAATTACAATTTGTACATAAATATGTATGCTTTGCACACAAACACACACAATCATTACTGCTAAGATCATTTTGATGACTTTTTTTCTTGTTGCACAGGGTACAAACATAGCCAAGGGCCACAAAGCTAATTACATTATTAACTGTAGTTCCATGTTCCCTTTTCTGTCACAGTGGTGCTCCAGAGGCTGCTTCAAAGTAAAGCATTTCATGGTTGGGTATCACAAAACTCCCATCTAGTCCACCTACGCGTGTGTCTGTACAAGTCTTTCTGCAGCCAGGTAGAAAACAAATGACTGCAGGGCTTTGTGCAAGTACAGCCAGCACCTTAACTCTCTTTCTTCTGATAATCGTATCCCATTAGGTTTGCTTTTCAGCACCCTTCATTTGTTAACAGCAAAAACAGGAAGGATTTTAAACGTGCTAAAGATGTCGTAACAAAAACTCCATTTTGCAGTTTTAGAAAAATAGCCAGGGGGAAGCTGTACACAGAGGGAGAAGCGGTGGGCATAGATGGTGCTATAAGGAGCTCAGTGAGGTGGACTAAACTGAGGAGTCTCATTCGTAGGCCACAGGTGTGGCAATTTAGAATTAACTAAATCTTTCAGTACAGTAGTTCTTTCACCAAAGGAATGGGAAACGTATTTGAAAACAGATAGATATATTTACTTGGATTCATAATCATACTCTCTCATTCACCCCAAACCCCCATCTCCTTCCTTCTCTGAGTTGTTTCTTCCTCTCTGTCGTCTTCTTGAAATCTGGTTGACGTGCAATATATACAATATGTTATATATAATACCTCATGGACATGACACAGCAATATTAATCTCAGCAGCTTAACATGTTACCCTGTTATAATCTTGCATAGCTTGAGTTTGAGCTTGTATACGAGTGTCGAACATTTGTTTGTTTTTAGCATTGTTGTCCTGTTGGGGATTATTTGCTCAATTGAGAATAATGTCCCGGCTATTCACCCCATAAAATCCGCTGACTACATTTATAAATCCTCATTTGTTCATGTAAACATCACATTTTGGAGACACAATGTTTTTACCCAAAAAACAAGAGCACAGCCAAGATCTTATCTTCGCCTGAAAATTAACAAAAAATGTTTAATCTTTTCCCACTTCTGTCTTTGTTACCCCTCAACATCTTCCCCTATACCCAATGTCCATTACACATCCACTATCAGTTCGGACCGAGAAACAAACCATTTGTTTTCAGATGATATGCAGAAAAAGACTCAAGATTAAAAAAAGAAGTCAATGTATTCCTCGAGTCTGATAGCAGACAGAGAAGCAGACGGGGAAAAGAAAAGAGATGCACATACGGATGTGGAGTTGAACATGATTGATGATCTTTATTTTTCCATCTACAGAGGAGAAAACAACCTCATAGGAGTGTTAGAAAGTAGCGAAAGTAGCGGCATTTCAAGTATTTTGAGATGAGGTTTAATAAAATAATATGAATGCTTGAATAGCTTTTCATTGTCATGCATAATACAAACACAACAACAACAACCTTCCCTCACGTGGCTCAAGATTTAAGAAGCCTCTTGTGAAAATATTTTAATTATCTCACACACGTCAAATCTGAGGAGAGAATCGCTAATAATGATAACCAGCAGTGAATGTGGGGCATTTGCTAACAAGCTGTCAGAAACTGAATTGCTCTGCTCTTAAACCAGATATAGCTCTGTAAAGTGGAACCACTACACCAGCAGAGAGTGCAGCTCTTCCAGCTTTCTCTACATCACAGCCTGCTTGACTCACAAGGCATCACTTTTAATAAATTGTTATAAAGTCTGGAATAAAACAATCGATTCTCTGTCTGGTTTTGTTGCTCAAGACTGCACATCTTGGAGTGGTTCATAAGATAGAGAAATGTTAGATTTTATATAAACAGCAACAAGCAGGATGATGAGAAGAGGATTTTCATCAGACAGGTTTCTAAATGTAACGATAAAACCCAATGCGTACACACCCAATTGAATCATTTATCTACAGAAAGACCTGTACAAGCAGAACAAGCTCTATCTTTTTTATTTTTTTTTTATTTTGTTCCATGAAAACAATTCATTGATTGTAGCGCAGAACAATTGAGCAACGTATTAAACTTTGCTATTCTACAAACTTATTTAACAAACTTATTAGAGCTGTGGTGTCACACAATGGAGGGTACAGTGACTACATGTGGGACTATTGAAAGACTATCTCATCTTATCTTAAGTTTAAGGCTTACTTCTCTGGTTTCTGGCTTTTGAGAGAGCGCGGCTCACAGATACTGATTGAACCTTTCTAGGCCATGGAAGAACATATTGGAATTCCTAATTTAGGCAAAGTTACCCTTCAAACTGAGGAGGAAAAGTAGAGCTGGAGACAAACTGAGACACATAGTTTTCAGGTTAAAAGCCCTGTCATTGTGGATAACCTACAGCATGTACAGTCATTTAACAGGTTTAATGTCTACTATGAGCTCAGCAGTTTAAAGAGCATCATGTTATTGCAAAGTCTCCCATTCTACTCTGGCAGGTATTTGTATCATGTCATTACCCCTCTTTCCATATATATATTTTTATTTGTGTCTGTCAGCTGTAAAATAAATACAAAATGCCCTAGGCTTCCAAATATTATTATACGACTACTTTGCAACAAGTATCCACTGTTCATTTATATACAATAGTTGGTGTTGTTAGGGTGCAGAGCAGACAAGAGTGAATCAAATATTCTGCTTACTTAGTCAAGACAGACGTTGTGAGTCCCCTGCTCTGCTAGATTCTGCTGTCAACACAACATATCTACGTACAAACACAAGCTAAGACTTCGACTAAAAGCTCAGATTTGTAGCTGAATGCAACTACTCACATGAATCAGACTAATTGCTTGTGTAACTGAATTGTTCTGAAAACCACACAGACAAGGTTCATATTATTCACAGACTGTTTTAGGGAATCGTAGCTTTCAGCCCACAGGTCTGTTAGCATGCACACCCTTCATGCTGAGTGTGTGCATGCGTGTGTGCGTGTGTGTGTGTGTGCGTGTGTGTGTGTGTGTGTGTGTGTGTGTGATGCATGAGTAAGCACAGCTAGAGCAGCCTAGGAGGAGTTATTACTGTAAGACAGATTCTTCCCATCCCCCCTCATGCACATACACGTACACACACAGTGTTTTGCACACATTGATTGTGTGGGGGTACGTTCACTCTCATCAGAGAAGCCTAATTTAAAATGTTAACGTGTTCACACTCTGAGGAAAATAGACAGGTGGCTTCACTGCATGCTTATAACCCTCCACCCAAACCACCAACCCTGAGGAAGAGGATGTAGTATGAACATGTAATGTAATTGGAGCCGCTAAATGTGGTATTATGCAGAACATGTCCTCACGTAAATAGCACTGTCATGCATGAATGATTGATTTAGTTTGAAAGGCCAGTGTTCTCTTCATTTCTTCTCTCAAAACTTTGGGCACGGTATCAAGTATAGTACCAGACTCATGCCAGGATAGCTTAGGTATCTATAAAATATTAATAAGCATTTGATGTTTGCAGAAACGACTTTAATTGGATTGCCATCCAATCATTTTGTGAACATTCAGATTCCTATTTATGTATCACATAAATTGCTACTTATTCTAATGGGATACATTATTGATTGCCGTAGGCTTCCTGAGGTACTTAAAAAAATCTGATACAGTTAAGATTCTAATAAACAAATCAAAACACTGATCCCTTATTTGTTTGATTATAGGGATTATTAAGTAACAGTAGAACGTGGCAGAAAAATCAATATGAATCAGCACGAGAAACATCAATTGCGTATTTGACTCAACTTTAAAGCAGCCCCATTTCTTAAGCTATGTTTATCCCAAAAGAAATTACCACATTTAGTTTCCTCTCTTTTCCCTTTAATATTTTGACACCTGCACTGTAAAAGTACAAGTTCCTAATGTATCAAGTCTTACAGCAATACAGATCACTTCCTAAACATGATGATAAGTTGCTCTTCAACAGATACACTTTAGAATAAGAGTGAGGACTCGTTTTAATACAGACTTGAAATATTTCAACCCTAACCGTAAACTCCATATTTGCATCCTCTAGCAGTGTTCTTGCCTGCTCTTTCTGGCTCACTGCTCCATAGCATTACTAATGGTCAAACAGCCTTCCATCAAATGCCAAATGTTAATACAGACATTTTTTGATAGTGTGTAGTATTTACTGCATCTGTGATCCCAGCCCTAAACATAACCACAAGCCCAGAAATGGCACACAAATAAGTGAAGGCATTCGACAAAACTATGCTCACTTTGGACATTTCTTCTGAACTAACAATTGTTACATTTGTTCTTACATACTGTACAGTAAATTACCACACACACACACACACACACACACACACAGACAGACAGACAGAATGAGTCACCCAGGAATTAGGGTCATCATCCTTTGATATCTTTTCCCTCCTGACATTAGCTGATGGCGACTGCCGAGCTTCATCTCTTTGAGATTGATATATAAAAACAGGGTCACCATTAATCTTGTCCAGAACTTTTACGGCCTCTAAGTGATAGTGGCTTGCACAGCCGAGGGCCACTGCCGAGACGAAGCCCTTGTCTGGTTAATTAATGGTCTGCAGGTAATGTGTGCGACCCGGTCTCCATCTGCAGTGGAGTACATCCTCTGGAGAAGGATCGGCCTGTAATGAAGGGCACTTGGACCACCTGCCAGGAGACCGCAGCCATAATTAAAAGTCACCAAGATTTTCATCTGACTAAAGAGGACTGCGTTACAGAGAGACCATGTGCTGCTGTAATGCTACACGTTGAATTGTATTCAATGGGGTGCATACAGAAGAAACAGCAGAAATGCAGCAAAGGAAATATTTGCTTATAATCTCAGTGTTTATGATGGACGTATCTTTCTTTGAGGAGCAACAGTGAATGCATTGTGCTTTGCCCAGCATATTCTCATTCAGCGACTGTCTCAAAGGTGAACAATCTGGATTCAGACAAATCCTTTGTTAATGGCCTGTCATTCCTCTTGTGAATATAGTAAACACTGGAGACAAATATGCTGACAACACACAGAACAACAAATATAGAACATGAATAATGTGCTCATTAATGAAAAGGAAAAGTCAAAACAAGACAATATATTCATGCAAAGCCTGTTGGGAATGTACATTATCAAGGCTGGATTTGAATGAGTAAACTGTAATCAGTTTTCAGAGTTTGATGCAGAAAACACATTAGGATGAGTGTCTAATTTTGGTTAAAGCACTTTCTTCCAGCAGAGGTGTACAAGCTGCTGACCTGCAGGTGTTTGACTGTTTTCCAAGAAACACAATGGAATTAATTATGAATTTTGCCAGAGAATGAAGCCAAACAAGTCTATGTGAGTGTCCAATAGCATAGCACACTGTGTTGCTATAGAGCCTTTTTAAGGATTACAAAGGAAATTATCAATAAATATGCCTTCAATCCAGACTAACTGAAGGTAACACATGCTTTTTGTAACTGTAAACTCTACATCTGCTGTCTGATAAAGTAAAGCTTCCTGACACAAAAAGTGTTATCTTAGCTTTTGTTGGAAATCTTTGTGTCAGTCTTAAGTCAACATCTGATCAAAATATATTTTGTATTTTCTTTATATTTGTATAAAGAAACCAGCTATACTTTGGGGAGAATATGTTGAGTTCACCCAGCTTGTCTGTAAGTTGTTCTGCGTCTGTTTGCAGATCTGCTGAAAACTGGACCAGTAGTATTTTGCTGGATTTTGTGAACAAGTGACTCCTCTCCAAAAGATCAACTGATCAGATATTGATGATTAATTGTGTTCATATTTAAAAAAAAAAAAAAAGAAGAAAAAAAGCTTTGTAATTAACTGTACAACTCCCAGTTGTCACCATAAGCTCCATTCAGTAGTTGCTCTGGCGTCTTTCATCATGACACACGAGTTGCCGAGTTTTCATGGAATTGTAGATTTTTATTTTCGTTGTGACAATTTCAAGCACTATTTGTCCATGTTGGTTAAAAAGTGAAGTTTAAAAATGTATTATTGACCTTGAAAACCGCAGCTAACTCATCACACAGTGTATTTAGGTGTTCTGGAGCTTTTGGTTAAATTCAGTAAAATGTTAACAGTTCTGCCGATGAAGATCATGTGATATAGTGTGATTGAAAGCCTACAGTTCCCCCACTAAACGGTTAAAAGGTCAGGATGAGTCAGCTGATGTAGACATGAAGTCAGCAGCGATGATGGTGATGTTGTTTTAACCATTGATGACTATATCATCTATGATAATGGCTTGACGTATACTTGAAGTTTTGCTGGAAAGGATTGTTATATGTGAGCGTGTGTGTGGTGGGTTTTAGCATGTTTGACATAATGGTTATTATATCTTATGTTCAAGTCTGTGGATGTGCCATATTTATTGAAAAATGACCTCTGGAGAACAAACAAGTTGAAGAAGAAAAATAGTTTTTTGCAGTGGTGTTCGGGGAGATTTGTAATCGGAAACAGGATCGCTGATTTCAAGAAGAAATCTGAAGATTCTCTCACAACTTTGTGTAATGGTGAGATGGCCTCGCTGTAAAAATCCATTGCATTAATATACAGTAGCTCTGACTGCCCATGTGCTGTAATGATAGCGGACAGTTATTCAACATGGCTAGGATCTAAACAGGTATAATTAATGTCTCTGTCGGAAGCAGTAATGAAACAAGTGAACATGTGAAACAAGCTGATAATGGAGCATGACAGAATATATTAATTTCTGGTCCACAATGTTGATTTGGCATATCTTGTTATTTTCATAAAGTTGGCAGTTTTTGCATGCAATCTGCCGAGTACCAGCTATTAAGCTGAATTTCCATTATTTTCTACATATATTCACATGAAAATAAAAATGCGCCTCTCTATCCAGACTGGTTGGCGGCAGTTGATGACTTCTTACATCTTTCCGGGCAATTTGAATCTCCAACAGAACATGTGGCCAGTCTCTCTCTCTCTTGCCAAATGCCTCACTGGGCAAAGGTGCTGCTCCCAGCTAAAGGCTGTAATCTCTCTCACACCTGGCTAGCGAGGCCAATGCCAATAACTGTCTGCCTCTCAGGCTCATCAGTCTGGCAGACAGTAAATCAACCCGAGCCCCTGCAGGAGCCCTGGAGCTGAGCTGCACGTCACAGACAGCACTTTAAACTTTCCTGCAGGCTTGGCCCTCGGTCTGAGTTGTGCTTGCCTTGTGAACACAAGTATGTGGATGAAGACTTGGGTGTATTCTCAAACACACACCTTTTTTTCCACTGCAGCTTACAAAAAGGTCCAAAACGTAATTTTGATCATTTATGATGCAGGAGCAGATCACAAGCATACCTCCCATCCAGAGGGAACACTTTGAGCTTTTCTGAAAAGGCTGCATGATTACTTTGAATGCTGCTCCTCTGGTAGTCTTTTGTCAGAGCATCAGGGAGAATCTGACACACATTTTCATGTGTTTCTGTTGGTGTGTGTGTGTGTGTGTGTGTGTGTGTGTGTGTGTGTGTGTGTGTGTGTGTGTGTGTGTGTGTGTGCGTGTGCGTGTGTGTGTGCGTGTGTGTGTGCGTGTGTGTGTTCTGAGCCGGATGCAGGGGCCTGCTATGACAAAAGCGTACAGCTTCAGAAAGACAGATGTTCCTCTTCAGATATCGATCTCAACAGAGAACACGGCTGTGAGAACAAAGCCGTCTCTTGTGTGATTATGCTCCCTCTACAGCACGAACCTGGGGAATACTTTGTGCACCGTACAGTTGGGACCCATCTGATTGGAGTCACACAGAGATAAATGATTAATGCATTTATGACAATTTCTATTTTTATATCTAGCACATTGACTGTTTGAAGTTGGTGAGAGAGAAGAAATCCGTGATTTGCCTTGTTTTTACTGTGACTTTCAAAGCACACTGAGATAAGAGATTAGGGGATATGGCAGCTGGCAGAGTAAAGGCTGTTTTTGAAAAGCAGAAACTTCAGAGCCACCGTCTCACTGAAAATCATCCCCAGCAGCTGGGAGAGGAGGACCTGAGCAGGTGATTACCAAAGGCGAGGGCAAGGATGTGACTACATCCCACTAAAGAGACAAAGACCATTGACCTAAAATCTAACTGAAGTGACACCAGTTTCAAAGGAGTAAACACATTATCGTGCACGCGCACACACACACACACACACACACACACACAGGCAGACAGAGACACACACACACACAGAGAGACAGACAGACAGAGACACAGACACACACACAGTGTTCTTTGACTGACAGCTTCAAGGCTTCTGTGAGTGAGAGCTCCTGATAACTTGAGGGCAAAGAGGTGAGGGCTTCAACATTTGGTCATGCTTTGTCAAATTTGGTGCAATTTGGATACACATTCAATATTAATAAACTTTGAAAGTGCACAGTGCTTTATGTAGATGCGGGGGCCGAGCGTCAGGGCTCTGAAGTCTAGCATATTGCCCAAAGAGGGCAGACCGCTGTGGGCAGTTCAGCAGTTCGGCTTCAGGATGCTGGATGTACTAAAACTTATGTTACAGCTGGTTGTAAAAAAACTGAAAACATATTAGTGGACTTTTTCCTCCTTTCTTCTCCAATTAGTAGTCTCACAGCCCCTTAGATTTATATTCATATTGCGACCCTTTGGAGGGTCCCAACCCCCAGGTTTGGGAACACTGGGCTCACCTTTCCAACTCTATATGAAGTACTTGAATCTACTGATACTTAAAAAGGTGTGTCCCCCTTGGCCATCTGCAACAGGAAAATGTACACTGATACATTATCAATAATATTACATGTATTATAGTATATCAATCAAAGTGGATGTGCACTTCACATTTAAAATGAATGTTTATATATTTTTCATGTCTGATTTTAGTTTTCCTCTTGTGTATGTTTCACGGTAGCATATCCAAACATACACTTGCAGTATGGACTACAAGACTGTACTCCATAAGTCATTAGTACAAGCAGCTCTAAGCATCCCACATGAAGGTTTATTGTGAGGCAACCTCTAGTGGCCATAGTAATTATGACAGGAGCACAGGTGGAAGTCAGGTGTGTTAGGATAGGTCAAACAAACAGGAATCATATGTTCTATCACGTGTGATATCACATAAGTATGTAACAGGAAAGCAAACAGCTTTGACAGCCAGAGATTTGCAGTCACGCCTGTACAGAGGAAAAGGGCAACGTTGATGGGGCATACCCTGCTCTGCTGTCACTAATCAATGTTCACCTCAACCATATTCTGCAGAGAGAAATCTCTTGTGTGCCAATGGAATTGGACTGCTTTTCTACTCATGCTGTTTAGGTCGAGGTTTGAAATGTGTGACTGTACTCTCTTCTGTTCAAACGAGAGGTGAGTGGTCCAATGCGGGTTCTTTAACGATCTTGGTTTTATGGTGCTACTTAAAGCATGACGTTAGCGATGTGTGACTAGGATGCTGAGGAGGCAAAAGGATATGGTGCACAGCCACCTGAGCCACAACCCTCATGAGCTCCTCCCAGTTCCTCACTGCTAATTTATGGTTTCTGCTGAATGCAGGCTGTGCTGTTTTGCATATTTCCCATCAACCCTTGGGGACAGCACCATAGAACATAAATTTTCTTAATGGTTTGTAACTGGATGAACTATACAGAGAGAAGATGAGAAGATCCAGGCATTTTATCCAGAAACTAAAATAGAGAAGGCAAAATGGATTTTGAATTGATGGATTACATTTTGGGTTCCTCATTACAAAACCTAAGCTAAATATATATTTGTCCATGCTGTGCCTCCCTGTGCCCTGATGTGAATATTAAATTCAGCTTTCCAACTTCATATTTCAACAAATTCTAACCCCAACTCGTCAAATACGGCACTTGGTCAGTGGCACTAAACTTCAAACTATGATGTCCCTAGAGTCACTTACAAGTATCTTTTCAAAATGAACTTCCGTCTTTACAGGAATTATGATTTAGGCAATAAAACCACTAAGTTAGGGTTATGAATAGAGCGGGGTTGACGTAAACGTGACTCAATTACGACACACGTGTTTCACTCAGGACACAAACAGTTGTCTCTGTGAAAAAGCTGGTTTGACTGAAACATAAATAAAGAAAAGAAACATAAGGTTAGCTCTAGGGGAATTAACGACTGCACCAAACATATTGGTCTTGAGAGCCTGGCTGCAGCTTATATTTCATATACCCACTGAATATGACAAAGCACAACTTTATGACTAGCTGTAAAAAATAAAGACATTAAAACCATCACAACAATGTATCTCTAGGATGAGAAAAAATGAAAGCCTTCTGCTCCATTTGGCAAAAAAGAAAATGCCTCCCAGTTTTATGACCATCCTCTCCCATCAAAATAAGTGTTGCACCCTTAAGAAAATGAATGAACATCTTACATGGTGCCTCAGTAAATGACATTAGACAAGCCCATGTTTGAGCAGTGATTTTGTTTGGGTGCACAAGCACTTGTTGGACTTACAGATCATCGTCATGGTAGTCACATTGTCAAATGCAGATGTATCCCCTGTAAACAGCAGCAGCACTCATACAGTGTTTGAGCTTTCAATATATATATATATATATATATATATATATATATATATATATATATATATATATATAAACTTAATAATAAGGCCGTTTCTTAATGACACCCTGTTCTTACAAATTCAGAACAGGTTCAAGTTCAGTAGCTTCTTGATTGATAAACTCTATTCAACCAGAATTCCTTCCTTTCTGTAGATTTTCAATGCACTAAACATGTAAAAAGGTCATCAGACTGTTTCTGTAACCCTCTCTGTGTAATAGCTTTCTCTGGATGTCTAGCAGGCTAGATGGCCTCAAGCTCTTCAGTGGGCCAAACCTGTTATGATGCAACCTGTTTACCACTTTCCCTTGAGACTTGACTTTTAAAGAGTTCACGACAGTGCCCTTTGAAGTATAAAGTATTAAGTTCTAGTTTATGTTGTCAACTATATTGTTGGCAACACTTAATGTAAGCAAATGAGTGAGTAACTCTTTTTTGAAAATCAGGCAAAGGTTAAGCCGATTTTTTGTAATCAAAACAGTTTTTTTATGGTTCCAAATTATAATTGCAAAACACCAGCAGCTGGATGTTGCCGTCTTCTATACTGCGGTGCTTTGTTGTAAGCCAACGCGAAGTACTGCATGAATAATAGTCATTTTACCAGCACAGAGTATCTGTGTTGGTGGTGCGGGGGTGTATTTTGGGCACTGTTTGACATTATAAGAGAAAAGGGGAGAGTGCAGTGAAAGACATGATTAGTCACAGGTGTTCTGGCTGCTGATGTAAACTCCTTATGCCGGTCACAGGGTACATTCATGTAATAAAGGACATATTCCAGAGCTGAGATGAGTGGGCTGTAAAAGATACTATGAGGTATGCACTTACATTACCAGTTATGTTTCAACTGAATATGTCATAGAAAGTGTTGATACATGGAGAATGACATTCTCTCTCCATTGAAGTGAGTGCTGTGTAGAAAATATTCTCCTGTAACAATTAATGTTACAGAACTCTGCCAGCTTGACAAAAAATACTTTTAAGACCAAAGCAAAACCGGAGTCTCTTGTTTCTAAAATCTATAAAAGCAATACCCTAACAATTGTTTGTATTGCACCATGATTGATAATGCTCTAAAAATAAGTGCACTGAACAATAAGCTAACATTCTCTCACTGTGAAGAAGTAATGAGAAACAATACAGTACAGTGTGTATTGATGCTATTTAAGCTACAATGTTTCAGAAAGAGATCCATTGGTTCACAGTTTTGTTTTGGCAAGGGGTTGTGGGAGCATTGAGGTAGCTTAATTATGTGTCTGGTTTGTTGGAGCATTTTGTAAAATGGAAATTTCCTCTTAGAAGTGCAATTTTACTATGTTCAATAAGCTTTGAGGTTCCCATTTTATCAAGTATTCTTGTTCTTCATCAGTATTCTGATGAAGGTGAAAGGACTCAATCATTTTGGTCAACAAAAAACATCAAAAATATATAAAAGAACTGAGATATTCTGACTTTTAGGGCCTATATGGGTCAAGCTTCACATACACCAGATCCTAAAATTCCCAAGACAAGAATGTCTTTCATTAGACCCTGCCTGCCTGCCTGCTAAATACTCACTTTAAAATCCCATCCCTCCAGTTTGTAGGCTTTCAGTTATTTGAAGCAGCGTTACAAAGTGTCATGCCAGAAATGTTTTTAAATCAAATGCAAGGAGGTTAATGGATGAAGACGGCAGTCTCACAAGATTGTTTTGATTAGAATTTGAAACGTCTCTCAGGATACTTAAAGATGTGGGATCTAATATGTTCTTCCAGGACTCCAATGTAAATAGCTTAAACGTTGAGCTTTTTTGCTGTGTTATGTTGTGGTGACACAAACAAGCACAAGACAAGCTCTGAATCCAAAGCCCTGCAGGGGGAATAAGCAAATAAATGATGAATTCATCCTCACATCCTGACTCAAGCCGTACTTGTACTTCTTAAAAACAAATGAACAAGCTGCTGTTGGCTGGTCGGTTTTAGGTGTACAAAGAACATGTCATTTGCTTTCTGGTATAATGTGTTTTTTTTAGATTCACATGATGTTCGCTTGTCAACAACTGACTTCCTAATATCATTATGGCTCAGCACAAGCTAAAATCCTCTAGGTAATTTGGATGATTCCAAAGACAGGCAAATATCAGGTGCCCCAAGACTGCAGCCAATTTGACCTTATCTCTGAGATGTGCACGGAATTAGACATTTGAAATCATCCAATAACCACCCCATTAGCACCACTACAGACTCTGACACACACACAAAACTGGAACCTTATTCTGAGAAAAGAATACATTAATTAGTTGCCCACTTTCCATTAGGAAATCATGTATGATTGGCCTGAGGTGTAAACAAAAGTAAATCATCATAATTAACCTAGTAAGTCTGTGCAACAGCTGGCCCTCAGGGGGAAATAATCCATAAATCAGATGAGCATTGTTTAAGTTATTCCTAAATACAAGGTATTTAAAAGACTAATGGATCACATGGTATGAGGAGATAATACTCTAGTTGTTGAAATTGTCATCTTATATATATATATATATATATATATATATATATATATATATATATATATGGTGAAAAAGAGAGAAAAAGTATAAAAACTACTGTCTTACCAACTTTTTCTGCTGAGGGGATTTTTGACATTTCCATTTCCCCAATAAATGGGATTTACATCCAGAGAAAGTGGTTGTCACTTCAACAGTTTTTGTCATTGTGAGGCGTATGTAGAGCACTGGTGGTCCCCAAGGAATACATAAGCACCAAATGTAGCCCAGAGAAGGAGGAAGTAGCAAGGTTATAATATCTAAATCAGATTTCAATGAAAGAACAAGTGCATGAGTATAGCAAGGTGCCATCATTGGTCCATTTATAAACTTCTTTATTTTTAGTTCATAACTCATACATTTGAGGAATACTTGATTCCTTGCTTTAAGACAAATATATAAATATTTCTGAAGATACCAATATATTTTTTTGTAAAACTGCAGTTTAATGGTAGATTTTCCTACAACTGACATGCAGAGTCGCTTAATAATTCTCTGTGCGTTCATTGCTGTGAACACCTTTCACATCTCACATAATCATTTGACTTATTGTTAATATAAACATATGTATTAAGTGCAGCTGTAAGGTTTATATACCATTTGTAAATACAAATACCTAAAACGTTGATATTCTAACAAAACCCATGTCCAACATGTGCCAATCAACATATGTGCCAATCATAGTGCCTAATATGATGGATGAAGATGAAGATTAAACCTTTCAAAATAGTATGTATTCCTAAAAATCAAAAGTAGAAGGTTATAAGATATAAATATGCATTCCTTGAATGCTTTCTTATTTGCTTGGAGTTTTTTTTTTTTAAATGTATTTATTAAAATGTGCTTGGTGGTTATTAGCAAATATAACCTGCATTGCATGCCACTGATATGAGGATGAAAACAAACAAAAAGAAATTGAAACAGGGATCTACAAATCTTTTTTGATGCATTGCTTTTAAAATCAGAATTACATATTTCGGAAGTTTAGACTAATAATAGAGTGCCTTATTTTGTCAGGAGCTATTACTAATTTTTCACGTTTAAATAACAAGAATTCCCAGATATATGTTCACCTCGTTTCCAATGGCTCCTCCATAGAGGGCCCTTCTACCTTCTACTGCGTGCATATTAACAAATGAAGTCCACTATATCTTGCATCCTTTAATTTCCATAGACACTTGTAGTGCCTCCAGACCTGTCAGCCTCTCATTCCCACAGTGAGAAAAAACTGTCTGCAGAGAACAACCCCTGGGGACTAACTATCTTAATTAGCAGCTATTCCATTTTTCAAAGTGAAACATTTCACAGCAGAGGGAACAGTGAGAAAAGGCCATCCCGCAGCTTTCCATTAAAAGCTAGGTAGAGCGCTAGCAAGGACATCTAACAGCGGGGTGATCAAAGACATAACACACAAATGTGTACTGTACATGTATCAGCACACACAGACTGTACAACTGTGTGTGCACGCAGTAAAAACTCACAGGCTTGTATTAAATTGAAATCATTTACGCTTGAAAAACAGCTGGACCACTGAGATATCACTGTGTCTGGATACATCAGCAGGTTTATTATGGATATCCAAATTCAAATAGCTTTCACGTTTTCTACTCCCACAAGCATCCAACAGTTCCATCGGCCAGAGCTTTGCGTTATCTAAGAAGAAGCCAAAGCACCTGCTCTTATAACCGCAGGGCCTTTGAAAAGCATGAGGATGCATATTGACAATACAGGACCCTGGGCAATTATAGGCCTTATCTTCCTGACTGACAAACAGCCTGCTTCATTATGAGCTTTTAGCTGACACCTTACCTTAGCCTTCACCATTGAATCAGCACTGCTAATGTAGAATATGAAATGGCTAAGAGGTTTGTTAAATATATCGGAATAGTTTAACTGTAATTTTCTTCCCTGATAGTTCTTTAAAAGCTTCCATTAGTGAGTGGTTGTAGTGAATGACAATTGAAGAAAGGACATTTGAGGATGCAGAGGAGGAGGAATATGTAATGCACTTACTTCTGGAGGAAAGCAAGGAGGATGGTGGTTTAAAATTGTTTCAAGTATATGACACATACTAGAAATAAAGTGGATTCTCTTTCCAGCCTAACTTTGTGAAAACATATCACTAATAAAGATTATAGTTTTTGGTTATTTATTGATTGATTTATCCCTTTGCGTCAGAAAGAAATTCCAGATGCATTAGTTTTGGCAGCAGGTTATACCGGTTGCCAACTTAATACTTAAATAGTAAATCTAAATTTAAGCTGTACATATTTAAGTTTAATGGGGAAATTCTTTTAAATAATGATGCTTGTATTTCTCAGATTGCACCTTTTGGGTGATCACGTACCCTTAAGTTTCACTAAAATTATCCACTTTTGTAAGTAAGTGCAACTTAAGGACTAGTTTAGATTGAAATATAGAACATTCAAAGACCTTCCCAATATTTGAAGCTTGCATATAGAGGGCTTGTTCCTGTAGCATCGTGCCCACCATCTAGGATGTGCTGTAAATAAAAGTCTAGTACAACTCTCTGGATGACTTCCATTAAAAATAAACTTAGTGGCGAGTTGCAGACAAGGTTAAGATATGGCCATTGTGCTGAAATGTTTCACAAGACAGTTTGTCCAAGGTCCATGCTGTACAACATCAGGAGAATACAACCTCTTCTCACTCAGAAGACGGCACAGCTTCTGGTCCAGGTTCTGGTCATCTCACGTCTAGACTACTGCAACTCCCTCCTGGCAGGTCGACCTGCTAATGCCATTCAACCTTTACAGCTCATCCAGAATGCAGCAGCTCGACTGGTCTTTAACTTCCCTAAATTTACCCACACTACTCCGCTCCTCTGCGACCTTCACTGTTTACCGGTGGCCGCCCGCATCCGCTTCAAAACATTGGTACTTGCATACCGTGCTGCGAACAGATCGGGTCCGGTCTACATCCAGGACATGGACAGACCGTACACCCCACCTCGTTCACTTCTATTGGCTTCTTCCAATCGACTTGTAGCTCCGTCACTTCGAGCTAAACACTCAACAAAGTCACGACTGTTTGCTGTCCTGGCTCCTCATTGGTGGAATGAGGTCCCCATTGACATCAGGACAGCAGAAAGTCTCTACATCTTCCGTCGCAAACTAAAAACACATATTTTCCAACTATACCTTGAATAAAGAAAGTAGCACTTTAGTAGCACTTACTTTTAGCACTTTGTAGTTTGCTTTCTTGAAGAAATTGCTGTACATGGTACTGAAACACCCCAGCCTGTTCACTCCGCTCGGCATCTACCAATCGGCTTGTAGCTCCGTCACTGCGAGCTAAACACTCAACAAGAAATTGTACTTTCTCGATTCAAGCTGTTTTGAGTTTGTACTCATGGTTGAATGCACTTATTGTAAGTCACTTTGGATCAAAGCATCAGCTAAATGTAATGTAATGTAATCCATGGTGCTGAAACCTTTCCACCTGACACTTTGATGTCCATAGTGATGAAACATCTCCACCAGACAGTTTGCTGTCCATGGTGCTGAAACATCTCTGCCAGCAGTTTGCTGTCCATGGTGCTGAAACATCTCCATCAGGCAGTGTGCTGTCCGTGGTGCTGAAACCTTTCCGCCAGACAGTTTGCTGTCCATGGTGCTGAAACATATCTGCCAGCAGTTTGCTGTCCATGGTGATGAAACATCTCTGCCAGCAGTTTGCTGTCCGTTGTGCTGAAACATCTCCGCCAGAAAGGTTGCTGTCCATGGTGCTGAAACATCTCCATCGTGCAGTGTGCTGTCCGTGGTGCTGAAACCTTTCCGCCAGACGGGTTGCTGTCCATGGTGCTGAAACACTTCTGCCAGCAGTTTGCTGTCCGTGGTTCTGAAACATCTCCACAAGACAGTGTGCTGTCTATCGTGCTGAAACATCTCTGCCAGAAAGTTTGCTGTCCGTGGTGCTGAAACATCTCCACTCGGCAGTTTGCTGTCCATGGCGCCAGACAGTTTTACTGTCCATGGTGCTGAAACTTCTCCATCCGGCAGCTTGCTGTACATGGTACTGAAACACCCCAGCCTGTTCACTCCGCTCGGCATCTACCAATCGGCTTGTAGCTCCGTCACTGCGAGCTAAACACTCAACAAGAAATTGTACTTTCTCGATTCAAGCTGTTTTGAGTTTGTACTCATGGTTGAATGCACTTATTGTAAGTCACTTTGGATCAAAGCATCAGCTAAATGTAATGTAATGTAATCCATGGTGCTGAAACATCTCCACCTGACAGTTTGCTGTCAATGGTGCTGAAACATCTCCACCTGACACTTTGATGTCCATGGTGATGAAACATATCCACCCGGCAGTTTGCTGTCCATGTGCTGAAACTGAGCTTTAATTCCGGATGATGGTTAACTCTGCCATGAGAGATCTCATTGTGTTAGCATAGTAACAGAGCGGGTGCCAGTCTTGTGGGTGTAGTGTTGATATATGGATGTTGTATACAGTATGCTTCCGATTAATTAAATATGACAAATCCTCAAAGGTTTAAAGATAACAGTATAGTAGTATGGCGTGGGGCTTTTCCATGTTACCCAAACCGTAGTGTTGGTAGGTTACATGGACGGCAGAGTATTTGTATGGATACAGTGAGCATCAGGTGTGTATGATATGATCAGACTTCAAAGAGTGCACAGAGTCCAGGCTGTGATTGTCTTGGCCACATAAATGTGGAGAGGTGTGAAGGAAAAGAAGGAAAATAAAAGAAACTCCTGACATTGTTCTCACCGGACAAATAAGAAGTGTTTCAGTGTGTGTCCAGGTAGAAGGGGTGCTGAAACGGTATGAATGCAGAGAGGGTTCTGTAAGAGAAGAGTCTGGATGAAACGGACAAAGGAACAAGTCAGAGGGTGGATGGATGGCAGAAGAAGATGAGGTTTGTCTAGAAAAGTGTATACAATTGTATACATAGAAAACATGTTCATTATTGAAAAACAGCAACCCCTACATTGTGCAAGAAAAAAGATGCAAATTAACTGCCAAAGATTTGAGAAGAATCAAACATGAAGCGACCAGGAAGCCATTATCCTCCAGTGGTCATATTCCAGAACTGCAACATACCTGGAGAGCCCAGAAGTACAGTGCAGAGCTCAGAGACATGGCTACGGTAAGGAAGGCTGAAACCCGACCACCAAGACACATACGTTGAAACGTCAAGACTGGGCCGAGAAATATCTGAAGGCAGATTTGAAAGGTTTTATGGACTGATGAGATGACGGACCAGATGGATGAGCCGTGGCTCGATCAGTAACGGGCACGACTCCACTTTGACTCAGACACCAGCCAGGTGGAGGTGGGGTACTGGCATGGGCTGGTATTAAAAGTGAGCTAGTTGGACCTTTTTTCGGGTGGAAGATGGACTCAAAATCAACTCCCAGACCTACTGCCAGTTTTTAGAAGATACTTTCTTCAAGCAGTGGTCCAGAAAAAAGTCTGCATCTTTCAAGAAGACCATGATTTGTATGCAGGACAATGCTCCATTGCATGCATTGAAGTACTTCACTGCATGGTGAGCCAGTAAAGTAAAGGCCTTAAAGATGAAAGAATAATGGGAGGCTGTGGTTGCTGCTGCACAAAACGTTGATAGTCAACCGAACAGGAAACGGACATAATCCATGACCGTCAGGCTTATTGCTGTTATTAACCAGAACGATGGCTATATTGGTCACAGATTTTTTTTTAAATGTCAGAAATGTTTATTTGTAAATTTGGAGTCGTTTGTTTATTATTCTCACTTTATCCAATGAAATTAAACAAGTGAGATGGGAACATTTTCGTTTTTTCAGTTAGCTGCATAATAATTGTGCACACATAGATATTCTTCTAAGAGAGGCCAAAACCTTAAATATTTCAGTTCTATACTTATATTAAGACTTTCAAACTATTCTAAAATTAAAATCTTACTTTGAAATGATTGTCTCTTACTATACTCCCTATGTGTACAGCATTTCCACATACTCTTTCCATTCCTTTGTCTAGCTCTGTGTTGTCTGAGTGCTCTTTTGACGCCGCTTTGCTGTCCGTAGTGGTTATATAATCTAATTTAGTAATATCTTATCAGACGCTGGTCTCTGCTATGTGCGAGCTAATGAAACACTTACCCATACCATTAGGAAGCACCATTGGGCCTTGTTGGTGCTAATTAATATCAGATCTGATTCTTATTTTGGATTCTACATTCAGCGTGTAAAAAAATCCTCCTGGGTTAATTCTGAGAAGCAGTGGGAGACTTTTACGTAGGAGTTCTCCAGGTTCCAGCGAGTCTCATTCTGCCTCCTGCGATCAGAGCTGCGAGCGGTCTCTCTTTGAAACGTACCATTTGTGCAATTATAAAATAAATGTAGATGTTTTCGGACCCATAAAAACTGGAACACTGTGCTTGAGAAAAAGTGTTTCAGTCTGTAGTTAGAAAAGTATGATGAAATAATAAATCATTAGATTTGTTTTTATATGATTAGAGTGTCATTACTTAGCTCAATATCATATTTTGTGACCTACACTTTATATCAGTTCATATTGAGTTTACTTGTATGACTGGGAAAATAAAAATATAGAAGATAATTAAAAGCATCATAGATAGGAATTCTTCTACATGCAACGATGATCTGGACAGATGTTTAACAGTCTCCGTTATGTTTATCATTACTGTCATAGCAGGAATTATGGACACAAGCTATCACCTCGCGCATAAAGAAACAACAATGTTAAACCTCAAAGGACACTGTTGCTGTCAAGCTGCAGCACCTGAAACGAGATAAGAAGAAGACCCACACAGCGCAGACTAACTTATTAGTTAACTCCTACTCACACCAACAGATATGCAGCAACAGGAATGAGCAGGGTCACACAGACCAAGAAAACAACATAACAAAACAAATCACATTGGCAAGAACCTGAACCTGTGAAATAATACACAAGAGTTAAATATTACTATATGAAGCGAATGAGTCACTTCCAGTAGCTCAGCAAAGCTTAACAGAAGGCTAGTAGCACTGTGGAGCGAAGCTTTTGTGAGTGGCAAAAAAGGTTAGTAAAGTTAGTAAACACGGATGTAAACAATGCAGTCCAGAATACTCACAAAGCCTGGTTTTCCTGTAATAACATAAAAGATTGTTTGAAAAAGTTACTTTGAATTATTTTTTAATTAGGGCAATCGTGTATGTTAAAAAGCATGATGTCATTAGCAGAGAGGGTAGAGACGTCATTACTGAAGACTACAGCACCAAATAGAACATTTAGCATTAAGACTCTGGAAATCTTCAGGTTTTCTTTCATATACTGAATATTTAATGTGTTTATTAATGTATTACCACTCCTTGCTTAACACACTTTGTGTCTAGTCATTTACTGTCTAATTAGAATAAACTATAAACTACAAGGGTGTGACAGTATGAACAAGAGCAGCACAGACATCAACCTGTTGATTTGAGTTTCAGAAAAATGGCTGGGTAATGTTGATGTGAGCTTTAGGTGGTTTATATTAGAGGTTTCTGTTCTAAACTATCCGTAAGCTAGATAACACCTGTGAGCTACTTTCCCTCGCCCACACACACACACACACACACACACACACACACATTCTTATTAGTATTTAAAAAAGTCTTATGGTATTTACATATCAATCTATTACTCAAGGCACATTAATCTATATACACAAACCAACATTGAGGCTGGGCGTCAGTGAGTTATTCAGCATCTTCACTGTGACAAGCATTCAAGTCTTCAAGTCAAGTCTGCTTTTGTGACTCAACAGGGACACACATCCCCGACCAGACGCTTGTGTGTGTTAGTGGGTGTTTGTGGGAGACCCCTGCTTAAAAGAAAAGAACTTCCTGTCCACCAATCAGCATTCAGAGATCGTAAGTAAACATTTAACCTTCCATTTTCTCAGAGGTTTTTAATGGGCCAAAGCTGTACCCTCTTCCTGAGATTATTTATATAGTAGGAACCTGATCATTTTAGACAGAACATGAATCATGCAAAGAGAGAGTTCAAACTCTTTCTTTTCTGTTGGCTCTAACAAAAGGATATGAAACCTAATCTTGCAAGGAGTGTATGCTAAATCCTTTATCAATGTGAGGCATAGGCATATAGTTAAATTGGGCTTAAACGCACAACCTCTTTTCTTTATCGCTGGCTGATCATTCTGCATTAATAGACAATTTAAAATAAGTCAAGCTTAATTATTCCCCCAAACCTTCTCGATCTTTCTGTCAGAAATATAAGTAATATCCAGTTAGAGGTTATGAACTCTATCTGGGAAGCCTATGTTGTTATGATATTGTATACTGTGATCATACCACATGGCAGCAGTTTGTGTACGTGTGTGCGTGTGTGTGTGTATGTGTGTGTGTGTGTGTGTGTGTGTGTGTGTGTGTGTGTGTGTGTGTGTGTGTGTGTGTGTGTGTGTGTGTGCGTGTGTGTGTCCTCTGCAGCTTTTGCTCACATCTGCAATTCTGCATTGATTCCATGCCAGTGAGCAGAAACTGATGCAGAGTGGTGGGTTTTCTGTTATAACCAGGTACATCAGCCAATGGCCACAGCCATTACAGGATGTGTGTGAGGCAGTTTAATGCAGCAGAGGAAATCACTGCAGTCAATGATGTAATCAAATGTGCTGCAGTCATAAGCAACTGTGTGCAAATGTAATGTACATGCAATCAATACGCAATTAGAATTATCACAGGTTCTTCACTTTTAGAAATAGATATTTCTAAGCATTGTTTCTTCTTTGTATTAATGCAGCACAGTGTACTAAACACTGTATTTTGCAAAAGAAGAGATACAACAATTGGAAGCTTGTGTCAATTTGCATATGAAAGACATGTTGTCTATCAACACAGAGCTTCAGGATTATAATCAACTCACAGGCACACTTAGTCTCAGAAAGGTGGCCACTTCTGCTTGTTCGGACCCCATCAATGGTGAATCACTGCCGTGTATTTCATAACCTTGCTTTTCAACAAATTCCTATTGTTCAGCATCAGGGAAAATTGAAATGAAAAAGCCTGCTGTGCCTCTTCAATTTCAGCTAAGAGTGGGTAGCACAGTGAGCTAAAAAAAAAAGTTGAATGTTAAAGTTGTAAACCCACGATTAGGACCAAAATGACATTCACACTCCGGGTGTAACATGGCTGGATACATACAATTTAATTTTACAGTTGACATTTTCACGTTCAATATTTAAGTAATGCAGCCTCTTGATTCTGCACCCGAAATCAATGGACAGCGACAAAATAGGAAACCGAGTGCCCTCCTAATCAGAAAACGGCATATGAGATTCATCAATATAAGACAATATGGCTGTACCAAATTGTTGGAAACTTCCAAGCCCCATTCGTAACATTAGAATTGTAAAACATGTAAATGCTGTAAAGCTATATATTCAGTTTAAACCCTTTCTTTATGCACAGTTGCAGCAAAGGATTAGGATGCCGAAATATTATTAGTAATATTTTCACTGTAGAATTATATTCCGGTGGTGTATGATTGTGGTATGATTGTTCAATAACTCCAGAGCATTATAAAGTCCAAAGGTTACAAATTCTATATAAAAAAATCGATGTTATCATTTCAAAAATCCTCAACATGTTCTCTTTCTAAACAAATATTCTGCTTCAATCCATTAAAAAAATGAACCTCTGATCTGTCAGGGGGACTATAAACAGCTACTCAAGCATATGGACGATGCTGCTCTCTCAGGCAGGGAGCGTGGTGGTGTTTGTTTTTCTGCTGCTTTGTGTGTGTGGTATGCATATGATGCTTTCGCTGAAACATTGTGATCTGTTGCCTGGCCTCTAATGATCTCTGAATGCATGTGGACATATGTTGGTGAAAGTTGATAGCTCAGACTGACAGATCAGATCATAGTTAAAAAGTCTGAGGTACAGATAAGACACTCCCACATTGTCAGAAACACTCTTTCCTTCCACTTTCTCATGTCTTCCTCGATGATACATACAGTGATAGTGGTTCTGGGAAAAATGTTGGATTACACACTAGGTTATGCTCCTAGTATTTATCCTGTGTGTGTGCTTTTGTGAATACTTTTCTATAAATGTAGGATTTACCTACAAAAAAAGACTGAGCAACATCAGCAGCTAAGATTAACCACAACCCCATTGAACCATTTGCAACACCCAGAGGCAGGTTAGAGATCTGCTCAGATGCTGTACATTTCTGAAAGGTTGTCATCAAAGGTAAATGTGCTTTAATACAGTGACGCTGCCGTTTAACATAGAGTTACCATCTCAATCAGCAATCCATTATGGTTAAGAGGTTTTTTTCTGAAATTTGCTCCGTTACTGGTATGGGAACTGACCCGACTCAATGGTTGTATTGATTGAATGTCAGTCTGCTGTTCAACTTTATACTGGGGAGATCTCTGTATTCGACGATCTGAGCTCTGCTTCAGGACCATGATGCATTTCAGTAAGACAAACCCATCAAAGGATGGGCTTGATATCCTAGTAGGGAAACAATTTCTAGTTAAAAAACAGCAAATTGACCCTCAACGTCTGGAAGATTCAACACTGTAACCCTTGTTTCACTTTATCTCTGAATCTCCCACACTCGACATTGACTCACGCTTTATTCAACTTCTACACATCTACTTCTCCCTTCCTCAGTTTTGTGTATTCAATGAATACGACTTGTTTTCTTGTAGGTAAATGTTCTGTGATGGTGAGCTTACAGCAGCCATCAAACACGGTGGATTTTCTTATCTGTGGCCACTTGAGCCGAGAGGCTCTGAGGTCTTTCTTCGCCTGTTCTGATAGAGAGATGCCAGCTTCTTTGGGGGAGCTGAGCGTGTGCTAACATGTTGATATCAAGAACTGTGTTAAATATTGAGGCAGAGATTGCTGTTGCTAATCACCGCTGGCAAAACTGTGAAATTGCAATCAGTCAATCACAGGTAGATTGTCACTTCTTTAAAAAGCTGACTGAATTTAGAGCAGGTCTAATTCGGAAATTCTTCTCTTGATCACAGTGGGCTCTCCATGCTTGGTGATGCTCCTTACTAATGTGTTTGTGTGTCTTACACGTGTACATCAGCGCGTGCGATCATCTCCAGGCTCATCAACATGGTTCTCGTCTCCTGTCACAACACTGTCTGGCAATGAGCGGCTCCGTCACACTGGGTGACACAGCACTCCAATTAATCACAGAGAAGGACCACTAATGAAGTAGTTATGTATTCTGAGAGTTTCATCTTGACAACCACTTTTCCCAGAACGAAATGACTGATACAGAAATACATGTAAAAGACTTAAAGGCATAGCGGTAATGGATTAGCAAACATGGAGTTTGAGAAGTGAAATGTAGCTCTGGACAAAGATCTTCATCTCTGCAAGTGTTTAATTTCAGTCTTTTTGCTACCAGTGTTGTTAAATTTTGTTTCTCGCTCATAAAATATGAATTGAGATTTCCTTGCCTTTAATTATAATGTGTCCAAGAAGAAAGTCCCGGAGTTGAGAAAACTATGTCACTGTCACCTATTCTTTGCTCCTCAGACTACTGATGCAATATCCACATCAGTAGTTAGAACTAGTCTGCTCACATTAGCAACTCATGAAGTTCGACAGTGAGATATTAATGTTGAATTAAGTTTAAAGGTTTTAGAATCGTTGGCCGTAGAACAGAAAAAGTCTTCTAAATGAGTCCTAAAAGGTCCTCTCCACTTAAACACTGATTTAATTAGTGATTGGACAGGACTTTACTGATCCTTTAAGGATTACATATCGTTTGATGATATATTGTATGATAAACTGAATACATTGCATACAATGGGACTGAGATTAAGATGCTGAAGTTTAGAAAGATCTGTATGAACAAAATAGAGAAAAATACTGTATTCCCAACTGAACACCAGTAATTAAAATATATTTCTATTTATTTCCGACAAATGATCTCTATGGTGCGATAATAGTCAGTTATTTTGTTTTGTTTTCCCATACGGTGTTTCTGTCCTAAAAAAAAAAACACCTATTACCAATGCAGGCACTTTTTAGGATGGTCCAACAGAACAATGAACAGAAGATGCTCTCATGCAGAGTACAGGCCGAATGCACAAACACTATTGAAATGTAGTCCTGTTTGTACAAACTTCTCTAAGACTGTTGATCCAATAATCTTTTAATTTGGCACGCAGCCTATTTAGAAACTCAAGACTTAAAGTTATTATAAGACTATTAATTATTATAAGTTCAACCTTCAAAAAACTTGACACGACGCTGGCAACACTTTGTAATTCTCCCTCAGCATACCAAATGTCCAGACTTTTTCAATGTTTGCAAAACCCATTGCTCTGTAATACTTTTCTGAATTCATTATCTGATCCAGTTTTGTAGAATCAAAATGCAGCAACTCTCAGCAAATATAAAACCCTACAGTTTATCCACAGTTCCCACGGCGCTTGGACCTGCCAAATGCTATTTGTGGCTACATTTCATTGAACTCCTCTCAAATGAGCCACTTGACAGCTGGCAGGGACGCCCACACAAACATACACACATTCATATGCATGTACGTGCACATTTACACAGAGATAGAGAGAGAGAGAGAAAGAGAGAGAATTGGGGGAGAGAAACAAACACAAATAATCTTAGACAGACCATTTGTAGAATAAATTAGGGGTAGAGATCAGAAGGGATGCCAAGCTATCTGAGACACAAACACATATTGATACCGCATTTATTCTAAAGCAATCATATTATTGATGATAAGACAAGTAGAGCAGTAATAGCCTTACACACACACACTATCTGCATCATGCCATATTTACATCCCTATACATACTTGTGCACATCAGTATGTTCGTATACATGTGCTGACTGAGAACAGCTGAATAAATAAACTTTATATTCTTAATCATTACAATACATGGCATCTTTGTTTAACAATATTTACTGTTAGAGGGACATATCTTGATACTGTTCATTTTTGGAAAAAGATGAGAGAGAAGAGAGAGACAGATAGAGAGAGAGAGTCAGCAAGAGAGAGAGAGAGAGAAGAGAGAGAGAGTCAGATAGAGAGAGAGAGAGAGCAAGAGTAACATAATGATGTTAGTGTAGAGCTACATGTAGATGTAGTCTCGGGGGTTCGTAAAGTGTATTGTCTTACTCATAACTCTACATTCCTCAGCCCTAAGGCTTACATCTGCTACATTGTAGAACTGCTTTGATCCTTTCTCCATGTTGCTATGGTGATCACTAACCTGAATAATATGTAAATCATCACAGTCTACAGGTCCACAGTCCACAGGTATTTCATTTTGTTTTGTAAAAAATAATGCAAGATTGGAACATAAACTGTGGTAGTCTTATGACTGTTACCATTGTCTTACCACGGTGTCTCTGATAGCAGTAGTGATTAGTGATTAATGATAGTATTATGTGATAGATTGGATTGTTGGTTGAATGAAACACGCAATTTGCGTACGTGCGTACGTGCGTACGTGCGTGCGTGCGTGCGTGCACATGCATGTGTACGTATGGCTGTGGGTGTGTAAGTCTACAAGCATAACACCTGAAATGTATTTTAATGCAATATCCTGAGCATGATTAATAGTATAATGAAACTTAATGTATCTGGACACACTACTGTTCACATATAACTAAGAAACATATTTTGTTCTTCCATACAGCTCCATGCTTAAAGACTTTCCATCTGGGATTCATTGTTATGTTTGACTGCGTGCTTCTCACACACAGACACACACCCACTCATGCTTGTGCACGTGTGTGATGTAAAGGCTTTCTGGAGCATGAAATAAGCTTTCCAAGGGAACAGTGAAGACGACAGGGGCTGCTGTCCCTTGGTATTTCTTAATTAAGTGCACACAACCTTCATCTTAAATTGTAAATGTCACCTCTGAGCTTCTGGCAACCATTCCAGCCTTTTCTCTTGGTTATGGCTCAAACCTAAAATGCTGGCGCAGCCGAATAATGCAGCACGTGGCCATACTCTTAATAAGATACCCTGGGTGAAGGGCTCTGTAGCTACAGCAGGTCAGTCATTATGTTGTAATCCCAAAGAGAAACTCAAGGATGCAATCTTGCTCATCATGTGTGAATGAAAAGAAAAAGCACATGCAGTGTAGCAACACAGAACATTTTCTCAAGAGTTGTTTTCCAAACAGGTAAACAGCTTTACTTTTCTCTCCCCTGCCTCTACTCTTTCTAACCACTTCAAATACGTTTTAGTTGAAATATTATTTTTTGTTCGGACCTCGACATGGGATCAATCCTGAGGAATGATGAGAGTGAAGTTGTGGCTTTAAAGATGAAGCCTAAAAAACAAACAATTTTGTCTGAACCCTACCTAGCCTCACCCCATTTGTCACTGTGTAACAAAAAGCTCATTTTGCTGACAGGTTAGCTTCTGTGAGTACAACTATGGGCCCTTTACCTGTGCTGTAATGGCCCTGCCAACTCTGATTATGTATTTCCAATACATGTAGCTCCTTTTATTGGGACAGAAAATATCTTGTGTCTTTTCTGTAGGACCTGCCCTATCATCTTGAAATGTTCAGTAGCACATAAGATGTCCTTCCAGCCACTGTTTCGGTTCCGTTTGGTTTGTATCTGGAGCTCAGTGGAAGAGCAGTGAGACGGCTGTAAATTTAAATGTATTTTATACAAATATCTCCATGCCCAGCTTGTAATTTCCTAATGTAATCATACGTTTGTTTGTCCTTGGTTCAGAATAAAAGGCCTGAGCATATGCTTGCATGGCTGCACACACCTCTGGCTCCAGAAATCGCTACCAATGTTTCCAGTAAAGGTGTGTACACATAGAACGTATATGGTATAACCAATAACCTGACAAAGCTTCAAACTAAACAGTGGCTCATAAAGTAAACCAGTCGATGCATGGCTTGGTAAATACCGCAAATATAGCTTAATGAAATTCATCGAGCCCTTCCGTCTGATGCTATGAACCCAGACACAACCGTTTTTGGTTTTCAAACCTATCTGGGACTTCCACAAGATGCATCGTTGTTGGTATCTACATGGAGGTAAGTCCCCCTCCTCTCCGGCACATCTAGTACGTGTGACATGAATAAACAGAAAAGCTCCCGCGGTCAAACTTGCAGGAGTAACGCAATGTGAAAATGTTCTTGACGTTTGGTGTAAACACATCTTAACACCAACCACGGTATCTAATTTGATCCATTTCAAACTGTATTCCATGAATAACTTCCGATGTTTCCCTCAGAAAGACCATATATTATACAAGGTAATCTAATTTTCCAGCCAAATCCCAGACTTCTCTGCCGCTCCTTCCTCCCTTTCCTCCACATGCAAACACATAATGCTGTATAACCTTTCAGTGCCCCTGTCAGGACTCCACCACTTTGCAATCCACTTTCTGAAACAGCGCACACATGGCTGAGCACACACTACCATACAGTGCTGAAGAGGGTATGAGACGAGCTGTGACAAGGCCAGGGCCTCAAGAAGAGAGGCATGGAGCAGCCAGGGAAAACCTTTCAGCCATTCAACACCTTAGGGACATTTACAAGTCCTGTGTAGGTCCTTCACTATAACAAAGATGTGAAATTAAACATCAAATGTTAGAGGAGTCGTTAGTAGCATCTTACATAATTTTATGACAGCCTTTGCACCTAATTATGAAAAGATGGATACATTTTAGTGTGTCATAAGAAATGTCTGAAATGTCTACAAAGTATCAAGTTTACACAAAAGAGACCTATATGTATTATCTGTGACTCAATTATACTCATATTTCTTCTAGTCTCGCCTTCATCATCATGACACAAATGTTCCCAGTGCACCACTTTTCATACAGAAGACTTTGATGATTGAACCCTTCAAACGTTCAAAGGGTGTTACAAAAGGTTTAATATGACAGACCACCTAGAGCACTACCTGCAATCATGATTATCTCCACATTCACATCGATTATCATGCGGTTCCCTGCACTTCATACTCAGTTGTCGCTCTGTGGTTGCTGATATGGAGCTACATTATTGATTGCAACCCATTAACAGTGATAAGAGTGCAGAGTTGCAGCCTGAACGATCACAACTCATGGCGAAGCCATCACTCAGTGAGTGACCTGCACTTTCAACTGGAATACACATCAACAGGTACAATTTACATCAGGTGCTTTCTATAAAACAGAGCTGAAGTATGACAGTGGGTATACATTTTTTGTAAAAAACAAAACAAAAAAAAGTAAATGAGGAAAATATATGAGATGCTATCTTCAAAAAAATATGTATATTCTCTGCAATAATTGTGCAGGTTGGACGCCTAAAGAAAAGAAAAGTGTAAATCTCACTGGACTCGGCACTGTGCCATGTTGAATTGCCAACAACAAACAAACATTTGGTGGTGAAATGGCTCAAAAAGACAGTGTCATTGATTGAAAGGAATGGCTTAGTGCTAATAGGAGTCAATTGAGCATACTCATTTACTCTTTGTAAGATATCAAGTAACCGTTTCTTTAGAATATTGAACCCTGGGACTAATACTAGAAAACGAATTATAAATGACGATGACAGCCGGTACACGAATTGTATGCAGTCAGCGGTTCTGCTTATGTGCCGTAGTCAAGCTCTTTTAGATATGTGCACCACAGCCGACTGCATATTCCTCTCTCCTCTCTTTTGCCCAGGGTGCATTAAATGGATTAAAGCGCTAAGAGCAGCCAAGCATATGTTCATTTTCTCCACACAGAGTGAGAGCTGCAGACAGCAAATTATGGAGTGTCACAAAGTCCCTGGACCATCTCGCCAGATCAAAGATGGAAGATTAAGATCTTCAGAGTAGATACAATCTTCTTCATTCAGCAGCTTTTATGCAGCACTGTTTGTTTACTTTTTGCCCAACATAAGCAGGAGGTACAACACTACTATGTGAGAAAAGATAGGAGTAACAATGTATTCAAATATGGTGGCCAAGAAACTGTGTTAAAATCTTAAATATATTTTTTCTCTGGTCAGCTTTTGGTTCAATGGCATGATTTAAAGTTAAGCATACGTTAGAAACAAAGAGTGCCTACAGTGTGTCAAATGAGTATTTATGTGGAATTGATCACATATTCTTCTAAATTGATAATCTGTAATGGCAATACAGGTCTCTATGGGTGATAGCTGGCCAATCGGGACTATCAAATATGTTCGGACCCAGAGTATATAAAGCAGCTCACACTGCTGTCTGTGCTTATAGAACTAACTACATTGTAACCTTCGTTCTGACTCACACAGGCTGCGTCCTCTACAACATGATGCTAAGGGTAGAGTGGGAGGAACCTGATGGATGCACACTCTGCCTTGATATAACATCGACCCAACCACACTGATCCTGACTGATTGGAAGTTAGGGATGAGGGGTTGATACACAGCTGTAGTGGTTATAAATCGCTGGTCGAATTCCCCAGGATGCTGATGTACCAGACATGAGAGATTGTCGTCATCATTATAATCTGCAGACAAATCCGGTGTCTCAGCTGGCTCGAGCTGTGGCCGGCACAGAGGCACACATTAGAAAGCCTCAAAGAGAACGAATGCTACACAAATGCTGCACAGTGGTGGACTTTGGTCCAAGCTGAGGCATGGGAAGAGTGTGGCCTGGCTGAACCCAAGCAGGCAGGCAGCAGGGGCTGATGAAACTGCCACTTGGTATTCGCTGCACACCCGCTAAAACATACCAGCACTCGGTAAGACAGCGGTAAGGGAGCGAGATGGAGGAAAAGAATGGGAGGGAGAGCTGCTACAGACCGGCCAGAACCAGACAGCAGGGAGGCTGGGTTACAACATCAACCACTCAGCTTGGACTGAACCTGAGCCGCTGTGACGCTATGCTAAAGGACCAAATATTACAGTTTACTTTGCTGTATAATCTTGACAATGTGGGGAAACACCTCGTCATGTCAATAAACATGACAAGATGTGAAGGGGAAATGCAGCTTTGACAAAGAGAGAAGATGCATCTCAGTGAGTAATGTGATAGTGTTTGAACACCTTGTCATTAGTACAAGAGCTATGGGCAGAACTGTAACTTTTATTACAGAGAAGCTAATAATATTCCCTCTTCAGCTCCTTATGTTGCTGTTAAATATGGAGGAACATTGACATGGGAACATCATTTCCTGTGCAGTTCAACACAATGCATGAATTAATATTGCAGACAGAGACTTTGTGAAAACGTGTCCCGAGTCAGAATATTTGTTTACAATGTGTGAACTGCAGAGTTGGTAGTCACAAAAGGGTGGAATTGGGAGGGGCGTGAGGGTGATATCTCATCGGGTGCAGCAATAGGAGGAGGAGAGGGAGGCAGCCGGGCTGTATTTCGAAGAGAATGAGTGTCACTCTGTGTCGTTCCGCTGTCAGGCGAGCTGCTGAGAGCTGTGTGCTTCACTGAAGGGTGACAGCAGAGAGACAGAGCCGCACTGACGCTGTCACGGACACTCTGCCTCTCAGTTTTTCGCTGTGGGCAGCTGGCTGGTGTAACCGGCTGCTGGACCTGAGTGGCTAATCATGTCATTTTCACTATGTAAGTGAAAGCTATAGCCAACTGTTAGCTAATGGTCTCATTTATAAAACCTTTTGCACAAAAAATTTGGAGCAGGCTGGAATTAATTTAGTAAAGGTCAGTTGTATTAGCCTTTGGCGGTAGCTCGGACACACTGCCAACACTTAAAACATCCGTCTTATTTACTGTATCTATACAACTTAAAAGGTCAGGTCAGGTAAATATAAATAATTAGATCAGGAATGAATATAGGCACACAATCTGAACCATGCAGAGTTCCAGATCAGAGCACAGGCTGGTTGGTAGACTTTGGGGAGAGAATATTGCTACGCAGTCCTGACTTTCTCCTCTCAGCTTCTGACTGATGAATCAAACGTAGTCAGGCGGAACCTCCCCAGCCTGAACATAGATTCAAAATAACCAGCCAGGGAAACTGCATCTCCTTGCTATCTAAGGAGGATTATTGAACTATGACGGATGATTTTTCCCCTGCTCTGCCATTTCACTTGTGAAATATTCCTCATTGGCTATTCCTCTGCTCTATATTTCATTTTACATATTTCTGTTTTACTGCCCTGTGGCAGTAAACTACTTCTCTATTGCTGCTCTATTTTTTACCTCCACCACACTTGATTTCAAAAGCAAGCAAACACATTCAAGTAAATGCACACACACACACACACACACACACAGATATGTGTTGGTGTTAAGATGTATAATAGATAAAGGGTTAATACATTTAATCATATTAGTTTTAATTCAATAATCAGCAATATTTGGCCGTTTTTTTCCTTTTAATTTTAGTTTAATTCATAATCATTGAGCTAACAAGTAAACATCTGACTCAACATATCTGACAGGGTGACTGGAAAATGGTTCTCTAGGTCTGCCTCTCATTTATACTGTATGTATATTTTTCCTACAGCAGACCAACGAGTGTGCTGTTTCATAGATGGAAGTGGACCCAAATGGACAGTTAAGAGAAATGCCTCTGCGGCATTCACCCAACCCCAGTGTTATGGAGATGTATAGCTCTATACTTGGCTTGCTACCTCCCTCCCTCAGTTTAAAATCCTTTTCTCCCTGATAGAATTTAGATGCAGCTCACATTGGACAGCGATTAGGGCATTATGTAACGAAATGCAAAACATTCTCGATTGTATGTAAAATTTCGAAAGACCTGCAAAAGTGAAAAGCGTATTCAGCAGTGAAGGTGACTGAATATTGTGTAGTTATGAAGGCAATCCAGAGGAAGAAAAACAAGACATCGTTTTGGCTTTCATCAGACAGCACCGTCTTGTTTGCGTAGTATAAATGTTCTCTACAGGGGTGTCGCTGTCTCTGGACAGCACTAAAGTGTGCCCTTTGCCCTCAATAAATATTGTCTTTATGGCCTGGGGGAAGTGAGGGAAAGTGGTAACAAGCTATTACATGGATGAGCTGAATATCTTAACCTCATTCGCCTTTTATCAATGACGATTCTGCAAAGTGACCAGCAGAGACCATCAGAGCTGAACATCTGTTTGGCTAACCTCCTTCACCCATCGTTCCTCAGTGACACCGGGCTGAACCATCACAGCTTGCCGACCTTCCTCTCCATATCTGTCTGTCTGTCTGTCTGTATGCCAGAGAGAAGGCCGAGCTATTGAACTCAACCCAATGAAAAAGGCACAAGGTCTTTACAGCAAAGCCATTTTTTAACTGACGACGGCTGAAGGAGAAGCTTGCTGTCAGAAAAGGTTTTGCCACATTGCAACAAGGTCTGTGCTGAGTTGTGGCGCTCCACTGTCGATGTTAATGGCACAGCTTGGTCAAATTGAAATATGTTCTGAATGTAGACTGAATGTAAAGCATATAACTTGAGGCAGGACTGAACACTCCCAATAACTATTCTCAGGGGCTGTGCCTATGATCAACAACAGCTGGTTTACTGACATGATGTATCTATAGGGACTAATTATGTCCCTTTGTGCATGTGGGAGTCTGCAATTATTTAATTATTATTAATCTGGCAATTATTTTCCTTAATAACAAAAAAAATACAATATATTTAAAAGAGAATGTATCTGCAAATATTCAAATGTTGTTGACGAACCATAAAAGAAATATCCAGATTATTGCAAATTAATTGTATGTCAACCAAATAATCAATCAATCGCCCAAATGTTTGAGCTCTATTTACAATACTTACCTTCACCTGAGAGAAAACATCATATAAACTCTTGAGACATAAGCTCAATGATTATAGACCAATCAGAAAAAAAGCCCTCTATAGCCCAGAGTTCAGGTGACACTTGTTACTTGTTTTAGCCAAACATCAGTCCAAAAAGCACAATATATATTCACTTTACAATCATACAAGAAAAGCATCAAAACCTCATGTTGAATGAGCTGCTGTAGTTGTTTTAGCCCGACATGACCCACCACAAAACAAAGTATGCATTTCAGAATCAGAATAAGAGACTCAGACATGCAGAGCAGACTGTAACCTTAGGTCCCATCAGAGCACCTGGGACCAGCATATGGCTACACTTTACCAGAGAGGCTGTGGGGTTAAGTTTGCAGACCTATTCATTTTCAGGTTGTGGTGAAGGTCATGTGGTGCGATGATCACATAAATATTGTAGAAGTGAGTCAGAGGAGCAGCTCAGCTCAAGACCAACAGGTCAGCTAATTTAGGTCAAGTGGAACCAAAGGAAGTCTTCAAACAAGTGGCCAAGCAGATGTTGCAATTTTCATTATAGTTTTATGTCATGATGTTCCCGATGATGACTTTTTCCCCCCAGTGTGACACAGTACCAACACAAGAGTTGGTCCGACAAAGGGTTTCATTCAGTGATTGTAGCTCCAACTGAAGCTGGAAGCATGCAGATACGTACCTCTTTAGATTAAAAATGAAAATATAACATTTCTAAATAAAGACAAAAAGGAACGATCTCTAGCATTTGTCACAATAAAGCACTTGAGAGATTGAAGCACTCTCTACTGGTACATGTGAATAAATCACTGACGTTGAACATTCATAGAAACACTGTTTATACTGTCCAGATAACGCTGTAGGACAGTGGTCACCAACCTTTTTAAGCCCAAGATCCCTGACCTCTGCTTTGGTGACAGGCAAGATCTCCCTATTGAGGCGTTGAGAGAAAAACACAGGCCAGACTGGACTTACAACTTCAGGCTTTTTATTTGGCCTAATTGTAATTGAATGAAATCAAACACTTTGGTCCAGCTTTCAAATTGATGGGACCAAGAACACACTAAATGACTTAATTTCAGTGCAACATAAAAAGTAAATTATTTGTTAACCGCACACAATATGAATGAGAAAAAACACATTTGCAATGAGCAGGCTGGATGAACTCGTTCCGGGGAGCACAGGTGAGAACACTTCGGCTGTGTAAGAACCCACTTTCAGGCGTTCGTGGATGGATCAGGCGATCAGAGATCTTTTCTGACGTTGATCTTCTGAAGTCCGTCAGAAAACATTTCAGAAGACACTTCAGAAAATGTTCGAGAATGAGGAACTATGCGTTTCTGAATTTATTTTTATTTTATTTTGGAGAGCGACAGGGAAAGTCGCCGAGATCGACCCGTCGATCACGATCATTCATCTTCATTTGTCTGGTTCTAAATGCTAACGAAAACAGGAGTGACTCTGAGAGGAGGGAGAGAGAGAGAGAGAGAGAGAGAGAGATGTGGAGGGAGTTCAGTTCAGTGTGTTAACAAAACTACAGCTTCCACTGAAATCCATTTCTGAGGGAGAGCTTTTTTTTCCATGTTTGCATCTGTTGCTTAATGGAATTTGCAGAGGAAAAAAAATGATGGGCCGCATCCTCCTAAAGGTTGTGAACTCCATCGGGAATAAGTCACATTCACTCCCAATCTTATTAACTATCCTTCTAAACCTTTCTCCATCTCCACCTCCAAGACAATAATGTTTTGTCGAGACACACAATAAACAAAACACACGGGGGGAAAGGAAAGCCCATATCACACTTGTGTGATTGCATTCTCTTTTGTTAAGTTTGCTAGCATCCCAAACTTTTCCCAAGATGTTCATCGTCTTTTGATTTCTTGCTTTCAGTGACTCAGAGAGTCTTGACTGGGGTTTCAGCCCGGATGGGTGGTACAGTCTGCTTTGGTCATTTAAACACTTGGTGATCAATGATTGAGTGGGAGTTCTGAGGAACCCAAACAAGAACATTGTGCTGATGAGGCAGTGTCTTGCTGCCAGTTTATATAATCAAACCTATTACTCAGATCCTGTCTGATGTGCATTCACCCTCATGTCAGGTGAGCTCACTCAGATATTCTCAATTGCGTAACCATACAGCACATATTGTAAGAAGGCATGGTCATATATACACGCCTATTATTCTGTGAACACCTGTTTGTGTGAGACGAGACAACATAAGCCACACATCTAACATAACAACCTTTTACCATGGATTCATAACCTAATTAACTTGTACATCCTTTAGGCTTGCTGGCCCAGCATTAAACATGGTTAATTGTTTGACAAGGCGAGAAAGGTAAGGCAAAACCATTCAGTGGACATTTTCCACATAAATTACACCCTGATGCTCTTTCTTTCTTTCTTTCCACTCAAGCTGTTGCTTTTACCCACCGCCACAAACCATTTTCAAATAGGCAGGCAGCTTTGGCTGTTAGAGGAGAGAGACCAGGTGGTGACAGACGGATAGGCAGACAATGACAGAGAGAGGGGGGAACATGGAGATTAACAGAGAGAGACAAAAGCGAAACAGTATAGGTGGGCAACAAGCTCAGAAAGTTAAAGTGAGAAACAAGTCAGAAGCGCTCGCTAAATGGATGCCATCTGGCCCTAGCAGGGAAGTCAATTGTGTAAAGAGAAGAAAAGAAGCAACCATGCCAAGCCCTCAGACAGAGGAATGAGTCCTGCAGCAGCACACATCTTTTTGTCTGTATTTGTATTTTATGTGACCAGAAATACAATTGTGTGAGGCAAGCAGGCAGCCAGCATGTCAATTGAGGCTTACAGCAACAAGAGAGCAGATTTATTGATTACCTGTTGGCAGGGATAAGAGGGGTTTGCTGGAGAATTCTACCTGGAAGAGAGAGAAAGATTGTGAAAAGTGGATTAGATGTGAGATACATTGAGGAAAGAGAGAATGTCAATGTGAATTACAAAAAGTGCCTGTGTGTATGCGCTGGTGTGACAGTGTGTGTATAGGTATATGATTGGGAGACTTAATACAACTTCATAATAATGGTGAACTACAGAAGAGAAAGGATTTGCAAAAAATACGGAAATGTGAACTGGAAACCAATTTTAGGACTAATGGCCTACATTCTTTTAATGCTCTAACACTGTAGATTCTGTAGAATACACAATGAGACGTTTTAATCTTCAAGGAAGTCCAGGACTGACCTTCACATATCAGCCTTCACCTTTCCCACAGAATGAATCGGTTGTGTTGTCCTGCATGAGTCCTGTCGGACTGGCCGGGACCGCCTGCAGTGACAGAAAGGATTAGGCTCATTGCCGATGGCTTTGTTTGATTGGCTCACAGTCTCAAATCCTTTCAAATAACTACACACATATTTAGGTTGTATCACAGCAATTGAAAACAGATTAAAGACAGTGGTGGCAATGCTACCAGAATGAAGTTAATGTTTGCAGCTTCCTAGAGCCCAGACATGTGACAGGCAGAGTATCTTTGTCCAGCAAGGCTCATTTCACAGTACACTGGGGAGATCATTGTGTCCCCTCTTTCATAATCCTAAAAGGATTTTTGCAGATTCAAGGATTTACTACATTTGACACGAAATGTTGGCAGCCTTTGCTCTAGGCTGACAGAGGATTTGTCAGTGATTGAATGGACAGAATGAGTGTGCAACATGAATTTGAAGACATACATGTAAAATTAGATATAGCAGTAATTGAAACGAGATCTACCATCTTTATGCTGCATTATCTTATCTCGTGTTTGTGGTCCAAAATATGTTCAGCTATGGTTAAGTTGTTTATTGTTACAAAAATTAAGGCTTTAAGAAGTTACTTGTATTGCAGTTTTCTACCACAACCTCCTCGGCAAGTCAATTTGTCACTGACTGATAACCATCAGCTATTCAACACTGCTTTTGGCTTAATCAACTTCTTATATGTATTTGATTGATTTGTCTTAATCAGGAGTTAAATATATTCAGTATATATGTAGCGTGAACGTTAGTTCATGGGGAAAATAGTGATTGATGGGGACAATTCTGGTGTCAGTGCATTGTGATACAGAGAATCTCAAATGTACAGATATATATGGATATACAGTAAGCCTAACATCCTCTTTTATTGTCTGGCTATGCTCCAACCCGGGTAATTTATGAATAACCCATTGACCCTGCTCAAGCACCAAAGAAAATATCATTCCTCTCATTGATTGCAGTTCCTAATCACATTTTAAAAATATGGATGTCCTTAGACAAGTCAAAGAGTCCACAGCTATGCTAGCAAATCTGTGGGCTGTACTAGGGCACAGTGTGTTGCTGAGGCGGATGGGAACTGTTATGTGCGCAGCTGCAGGACACTGGACCCAAACGCCGTCAACACTGGAAAAGGCAACTTTATTGCTCAACAGGATTCAAAACAAACAAAACAGGCTCACACACATGATCTTCAATGATCTAGACAAGACGAACCGACAAAGGGGAATGACATGAACAGGACTTAAATACAGAGGGCTGGTGCAGGTGATTGGACACAGGAGGAAACAATCAGGGACAGGGCAGACAATCACAGGGACAGGAAGTGCAGACAGGAACACTATTAGTTTAACAGACATTTGGTCATAAATCAAAGTATTGGATGACGACACAGATCATGGTACGAGAGTTAAAGTCAGAGGATCATTAACATTATTAGGATTCATTGTCTGGGGACCATGAATGTCAAATGTTCATCCAACAACTTCTTCAAACTCAAAAACGACAAGTCTGAAATCCTCATCATCAGCCCCAAATCACTACACAAATTACACCACAATGATGGCACCTCTGTTCCTGCTTCCACACACACATCTATAACCTTGGTGTCATCTTTGATCCAACCCTCTCCTTTGAATGCCACGTCAAGCACATCACAAAAAACGCCTTCTTTCATCTTAAAAACATTGCCCGTCTACTCCTGTCCCTTTCCTCTTCAGTAGCTGAAACACTCATCCATGCCTTCATCACCTCTCGACTTGACTACTGCAACAGCATCCTGTACGGCACATCCACCAAAATCATCAACAAACTACCATACATCCAGAATTCAGCTGCCTGTCTCCTCTCCCACTCCACCAGAGACCACATCACCCCAGTCCTTCAAAACCTCCACTGGCTCCCCAAACAGCTAAGAATCCAGTTCAAGATCTCCTCAACACCTACAAATCCCTTCACAACCTCGCCCCTTCATACCTTTATGACCTCCTGCACCGACATGCTCCCACCCCGCAACCTCAGATCTGCAGACGCCAACCTCCTTACCCCCCTACTCTGTCCAAACATCGGTCCTGGGGGCCACGGTCCCTCTGCAACTCTCTCCCCCATCACCTCAGAAATTCTCCATCACTCGCCACTTTCAAAACAGCACCTAAAACCCCATTTATTTAAATCTGCATTTAGCCTGTGATACTAGTTTTTTTATTATTTTTGCTTCTCACAATTGTCATCTTTTTTTTGTTTTGCTGTTGCTTTTCTTGTTTGTCTTTACCACATAAAGCGCCTTGAGTACCTTTTAAGGCGTTATACAAATACAATATATTATTATTATTCATAGCAAATTCTATATTTCTGTGGTAAATTGACCGATAGAATTTCCATCAATAGAGCTCCATGTATATTTAACCTTGTAAGCTATAGTACCAGCCAATAAAGATGACTAACATTACTGCTGCCGTAAATAGCTTTAGTTCACATGATCAAAAGTAATATAAGTCCACTACTACCACCAGAACTGACCAACAGAGCAGTATACAACTATGGGAGCACAAACTCCTCATAAAGGAAAACCAATATTAGATTAAATTGACAAAATGCCAGCACTGTTGCTAATGCATTCTTATGTCCATGAATTATTTAGTCAGCCAGAGGACATAAACTCAGCCTATACCTCTGTCTGTCCATCATAAGTAATCACTGAGATAGCATTCATTGTCTGGCTTTTCAAGGCAATAACATATAGTCTTATGACTCTTCAATTTCCAGTTAGTGCTGCACAACTGCGCATTATTGCAGTGCAATAAGTTTCTGTAGATTCCATCACTGATTAAAATGACAATTTATAAATCCTGCATTTAACAGACACAGTGCATCAGAGAGCTTTACAATTAGCGCAACAGTAAAATAAGTGAACATTTCTCAAGCATCAACAGGGTAAGTAGCCAGATAATTCATGTTGAAGTGCTATGCTAATTGCCACTGGAAAGGACTCTTTAATTCATATTATTAGGAATCTACATTTGAGACGCAGTATCCAACCGCTGCGATTGGAAATAGGCTAAACTAATTAAGTCTGAATAATGTTGCACGAGCAGAATTAATTTTACATTCATTTCTCCTAAATGCAGAAATCAATGTTGTTAAATAAAAGCTCAAGGTTCGCCATATGAATACGCCTGTTGACAAGTTACCATTTAATTAAATAGGCTATATACACTATTCTTCATATTTTCACGCAATATTTCCTGATAATGCATTTAATCAAATATATAAAATGTTTCTTTTTAATATCTGTTTTTTATTGAATTGTGATCCCTTACAAGGAAGGAAGGGAAAAAAGATCACTTTTAAAACACTTCATTAGTTTATTTTGTATTAGTTTATTTTGGACCCATTTTAAGTTATATTTAGATTCATTAATATTTGATATTGGCTGACCAACCATTGCTTGGGATTTAGCCATTATGAGTTTGTAGTCAAACACTGAGCTATCATGTTTTATCTCGTCCTCCAGCGATTGTGATATATTAGTTAGGTAGAGGATCAGGTCATCCGCATAGACGGCTTATTTGTGCTCTTCTTGTCCCGGTACAAAGTCCTGTATTTTAGAGTTGCGTCTTATTTCTTTAATGTTTTTCCAAACATTTATCATTAAAATTTCTGTTTTGCCCTCTTTAACACGATTGCTGTTTTCTCTGATTAGTGTTTTATATTCTCAAACCTCGAACAAGGCAAAAACGTTAACCCAACCTCAATTGATGCTATCATATCCCTGGGTAGCTTTTTGTATGTATGTATGTATGTATGTATGTATGTATGTATGTATGTATGTATGTATGTATGTATGTATAACAATTAAAATGGATACTATCCCTACAAATCTTCCTGGAGGAAAGGGCGCCAGGACTCTTTCCCTCGGTTAACTTATTTCCTCTCTTATATTACCTGGCATAAGATCCTAAATAGGGAAAATGTGAATTACCTTCTCTATAGTCTAAATTGTACTTACTTTAGATACAAATTGTTTGCAGCATTCAGTTTATTACATACTCTTTATGCCAAAAATGAAATAGTAGTAATAATAATAGTAGAAATTATAACAAACTAAATCCATACTCTTGTCTTCTATATGTCCTCTTTTACCAATCATAGCAATGTCTCAAGTAGTAAGAGAGAGAGAGAGAGAGAGAGAGAGAGAGAGAGAGAGAATGAAACATGTTGTATCTATTTTAACATCTTCTCCAACTTACTGGAGCAATTTATTAAAGCTTAATTCACCAAGCAAGGCATTAAGGTTAAACTGTTGTGTTTTTGTTTATGTGCTGGGAAGAATTAGCCATGATTAAGGACTAACAATGTTAACCAACTCTACCCTCTTTGGAAATGCACCTTCTTATTAAAGGAATTATATAATAATTTTGAGTTGATCCTATTTTCTGTGGTTGATATGCTCTGAAACACATACATCCTCTATTGACTAAGGATCAGTAACAATCAGTATAATGGAGGGCAACTTGTTTACCCTCTCCTCAGGGGTTCTCAGTGCTATGTCAAAGACAGGGCAGCAGCTCTCAGGCTGTACTATTTGTATTCACAATAGCTAAGATGTCGTTCATCTTTCTTCTCAGAGCATTTTGAGTCTTTCACTGCAAGTTTCCTTTCAAATCCCACAGAAACATAAAACTAATGTTTTAATGGGCTTCACTTGTGTAGTTACATGTAATAAAGAACATTGGGCCATTGGTATTTTCTTCTTTTTTAGCCATTAGGGATCTTGTTTTCTTTTCAGATATTAAACTCACTGTCTATTCTATTGTAATGACCTCCCTGGAATCGATTGGAAGATATTTTGAATGGTTTATAAACATAAAATGTTTCTGATCCCAAGTGCATGTCCGATATGTCATCTGGTAGCTGTTTCCTGCCTGTAACATAGATACTATAGACCAAACCTTAGGGAATGTGAAATATGAAAAGAGAAAGAGAACGCAAGAGAGAAAAGGAAAAGGACATTTAAGTTGATGTTTGTTTCGCTGGGGTATTCTAATTATTGACTAATGCAATTGCATACATTGGTTTTAATCTTGTCTAGTCTGACCACTTGCTTTATACTGCACATACAAGTTATAGTATACTCTGAGCTGCCAGAAGCTGTTTATATAAGTGTATAAAGACTGACTTACTGGTTGGTTGGTTGGTTGGTTGGTTGATTGATTGAGCGATTTAACGCTATGTCAACCTGTATCTCTCATTTCTGAACACCTGATCAGACTGGAGCTGAAACTATTCAGCAATGCTGCTGTATATTATGCAGCGTCCCTAAAAGCTTCTGTATATAATGCAGCTACCCTACAAGCTGCTGTATATAATGCAGCGTCCCTACAAGCTGCTGTATATAATGCAGCGTCCCTAAAAGCTGATGTATATAATGCAGCGTCCCTAAAAGCTTCTGTATATAATGCAGCTACCCTACAAGCTGCTGTATATAATGCAGCGTCCCTACAAGCTGCTGTATATAATGCAGCGTCCCTAAAAGCTGATGTATATAATGCAGCGTCCCTAAAAGCTTCTGTATATAATGCAGCTACCCTACAAGCTGCTGTATATAATGCAGCGTCCCTACAAGCTGCTGTAGATAATGCAGCGTCCCTACAAGCTAATGAGAGCCCTGTTAGAATGCAGGCCTGGGAGGATAATAAGTAAAAGGTTATTCTTCACAGATCCTGAGGCCTGGTGAGCTGCTTCTGCAGAATGGGACACTGGAGCAGAGCGGGTTTGTGATAACCTGACCTCTGGTGCTCGAGGAAATGTTGGCATCTGTCCACAGTGGCTGCAGGGGGATCGAAGAGCGTCTGGCTAGTCCTCTCTCTCCTCGTAGCGGCCACATCACTATTCTCATCCACCCACTATCCCTCCCGTCCACACGAGGCTTCAACAAGCTACCGAGAACCGTAGCCATAGCAACGGGCCGTCCTGCCAATGTCCTTGGGGATCATTTCTTGACAGAATTCCTCGGTGTCCTCTCTCGTTAAAAGGTCTGCCCCTCTGCTGAATGGCTGTTTATCTTTGCAAGCTCAGTGTCCCCCCGGCTACCTTCATCGCTCTCCCTTCTCTTCAGCTCACCACTTGTTTTGAATGCCAAAACTCTATTTATTTATTTTTTATATTCTATATTAAGTGAAGAAAAGCTGTAAATTCGGTGTCCTCCACAAAGCGCCAGGAGAAAAACTCACAGAGGATCACACATTCCTCTGTTACTGATTCAATAACAGTTTTGTATAACGATTATGATGGTATAGGTCATCATTTCCAGCTGTCAGTGTCCCTATATAAGCTTGATGTACACAAATATCCAGTGACTTTCAGAATACAATGAAAGCTCTATGAATAATAGACACAGTAAAAATGCAGACTATTCACAAGAAATAATATTTATAAAGTATCCTTGATGAGGTCAAATCTCGGCGACTCTGCACATGAGAAGAGGTGCTGAGGAGTCGCTGACATTCATAATGACACACACACCTGATGAACAGCTAGCCACTGGCACCTCCTTGAAGATCCAACATAATGGATGTCCTTCCAGCAACTTTAGATGGAGACAAACGATGGAAAGACAAAGACCTTAGTGCAACATAAAGAAGGGAAATAAATGGGGAGCGGTGTGTCAGAACCATTGGGAGAATTTAAGGGAAAAAATATAATTATCAATAAAAAAGTTGGTGAAGTGTCATTTGTCACCGCTGTGCACGTTTAATACATGCAGATGATCTTTTGTAAGTCAGCTGAATATGAATACAGACTTTGTATTCAAATGTAATCTTTTTGAATGATTAGCATAATTGAAAATCAAAGCCAACGTAATGTAATAGATTTTCTCTCATTGACTGAGCTCAATATGAAGCCTATCTGCGATGCATCAACCCTCATCTGATACCACGATAGAAGGTAGTATCAGTTATGCATCGCTGGAATTGTAAATGAGCCATGCTCCCCGTAAGCCACTGTTATCAGAAACAGCAAGTGACAAGAATATAAATCTGAACTATTGACTGATGTTACTCAGCCTCCTGTTCCTGGTAGTTGGTTCTCTGCCTGTGGCACTCAGAAAGATATTTGCTCTCCACAGTGTATCCCTGCATAATAATCAACACGATTGTCATGCTCTTTATTCGTATCTATGTTGTAGCCCATTTGCACCGTTAACATCACAATCAGTGCCTCGTCTTTAGTCGGCGATGATCTGAGTTCTAGATCACAGATATGAGCACAACAATCATCTGGCTCTCTTTCCATCCATTTTTCTGCAACAAACAGAAACCCACGCGTCACATACACACTCACACAAAGTCTTTTAGTAATCTTGCTTTCACTTCCTCCCACACAGGCATCTGTAAAAGAGCATGTGTGGTTCACAGCAGCAGCTTGGTCCACACTGGGAGAGGTTGGCAGATTCTATGTCTGAATGTTATAGGTCCTTGATGATTGCAGTTTCTCATAAATGTCATATGCTTTTACAACAAAATTACCTACATTTTTACTTCCATCTTGTGCATATTCACTTCAACACAGAACCTTTTTGAGGAGCCAAATGCATCCGATTTTAATTTTTTCTGTTCCATTTTTTTACCTTCACATCTATCATTTAATTTTCTGTGCAGCAGTGTTCCAAGATATCGTCAGGAAAGCTGTGAAAATGCTTCAAAAGAGTAACATACTGTGGCGAAAGCAGGGTATATTATTTATGAGATTGTCTCCTGTCTATTGTGCAGGTGAATGATTTCGAAACCGAGAGCGGCCATTGCAGTGCGACCCTGTCCCATGCTGCTCCCTCCTCTCAGGGGATGGCAAAGGTCCAGGATGGACACACGAACGCATGTGACAGGTACACTGTGTTACACATGACCGTGACACTTTTTCTCTGCATAAAGACAATATTCACAGTAATTTCAAATAGGATACATACAGTTTGATCTTGTAAATATTACATCATATTAAAAAGGCATGTGTATATTCATTTATCTTTATATTCATGAATGTGTGTATGTCCTCTGCAGCTCTGCAATGTTAGAGGAGAGCCAAGATGGTATGGACAGTGGTACCCTAAGTCCTGCCTCAGCTCGACAGGTCACCATCCAGCGCCACCCGACTCAAGGCTTCGGCTTTATTGCAGGCAGCCAGAGGCCTGTCATTGTACGCTCCGTCTCTGCTGGTTAGTGTGTGTGTGTGTGTGTGTGTGTTTGTGAGAGAAATTAAAACGTCCCTTTTTACTGTATGTTTATGACTTTGTATACTGGCTATGTGTCCAATCTCATCTGCAGACGGCCCCTCCTTTGGAAAGCTTTTTCCTGGAGACCAGATCTTGGCCATTAACGAGGAGACGGTGAGCGACGCGCCCCGAGAGAGAGTCATAGACCTTGTAAGGTAACATCCTTTACTGTCCCAGGAGGGAGGGAGGGAGGGCTATGAGGAGGGTATGGGCCAGGGGACCAGCAACACAGGCAAGTGGAAGTAAAGTGGACATGGGTGAAGAGGGTGCATCAACAGTAGCAAACTGTTTCTTATTGCTGGTGATGCCTGACATCAACACAAACATGTGGATGAGACAGTCCTTTTGCAGCTGAAGGACAACGAGGATATGGCAGATATAAACGGGAGAAGCTCTCCAAATACCATGCTGTCTGTGGCGTTATCTAATCCCACTCCACTCTCTTTTGTCTTTCCATAGACGCTGCAAAGACACCATAGTTCTCACTGTGCTGCAGCCCCATCAGGTAGTTTAATGGGAAACTCACTCTTTTTAATGTTCCTCTCCCTTAGGAATTATCTTACTCTTCATCAGTCCCGTCTCACTGAATCAAAAAGCACCACTGCACAGTATTCTGTTCCAACAGTGCGCATTATTGCAGTGCACAGATACAGTACATTACTCTTCAAGGCCATGCCTTCAATTAGAGTAACTTGTTTTTCTAGTAATCCCTATAAAAACAGCTTCACACAGGCACATACACAATATCTTATTAAATCAAATATTTGTGCGCAACCATCCATATAGAAGAAATATAAATATATCACTTATTTAGCCAACTAACTGAACTGGATCATTTTAGAAGAGGAAATACTGATGTGAAAATGCAAATAGATTCTTTTCTTAAATTTTATTATTTGGAACCTTGAGTAACAGTTCTGCAGGAATTTGCATACGTGTTGGCTTTAACATCTTTATTGTACTAAGAACAACATTTCAAAAAATATTTAAACTTTTAGCAGGTAAGTTTTATGTTGCATTGCAGCAGCATTAGCAGCTCTCCAACATACATCTCTTTAGCACTGGCAGTCACAGGGGCTTTTCTTTCATTTTGTTCATTTTATTCAAGTGTTTCTCTCTCTCATCTTATCCTCAGTCACCTAAATCTGCCTTCATAAGTGCAGCCAAAAAGGCCCGCCTGCGAACCAACCCGCCTAAAGTGCGCTTTTCAGAGCAAGTGTCCATCAGCGACCCAGACTCAGTAAGTTCAACTATTCGTGTCTCTCTGGAACATGTTGATGCAAACACATCCTGTTACTCTGTCGCCCTTTCTCCGGCTGTGTATTTCTTTTGTTTTATTAGAAATCACAAAGGCCTCAAGTATCCTCTCTCCGTCCTCTAATTTCAGGCTGATCTTCTCTACTGTTTGTGAGCTTTTGGTCCAGCAGTCCATCCTTGAATAAATTACTTTCCAGACTGATTTGAATTATAACAGGTGCAACCTGAAACTCTTTTAAAAGATAATCACACATTTTGAAAACAGCTATAACATCTCCTTGAAATATGTTTGGTTTTTTGACCGCAAATGTTCTGGTTGCATATGGTAGAGAATACTGTTTCAGTTTTCTTACTAATTCAAATCTACAAGCAACAGATATATCTTATGGGGCTGGGGTTACACTATTTCATATTGTTCAATTTAGACATGCATTGTGGCATATGTATGAGATAAGACAATGTACACAAATCAAGTACTGTGGGGAGAGGGAGGTCAGAGGAAGGAGAAGGTACTGTAATTAAATGGTTTGCCAAAGGGAGGTTCTTGTCTTTTCTTTCCCCATATATTTTGTTTAATATGTTTTTATTAATTATAATACAAAGAGATAAAATAGTTACCTCAAAGGTTTCAATCATCTATGGGGTAATATACAGTTGTTTGCACTGTAAATAAAGAAGATGAAGAAATCAAGACAATCAATGAAGAATCAGAAGTTGGCGGGCAGGCTATTCCTTTAGTCCATTTTCTATTTACTTGAACTAAATGGAGGAGATAGAGAACAGGATTGCTCATCACATGGACCACCAGGTTTCTTATAACCTTTGGGTAAAGCCAACGCAGAGTGTTAGTCTGACAGCTCAAACTTGTTTTTCATTACAGCTGATTTCACCATTCACTCTAGCCTGGCAGCATCATTAGTCATGTGAACACAGATTTCCTTTCTGATACAAAAAATTAAGACTTCAGTGCAAGTGAGAGGTATTCCCCACAAATCACCCAATGCCAGCGGCTCTATTAATGGCAAACGCAATACTGTACGAGAGCTGCGTTTCAAGCCTCCCTGATCTCTCTTAGAATTGTAAATCCAATTGATCATAGCTCAAAAAAACACATGGCCCTATTGATGCTGAGGTAGAAGGGAACTGTTATGACTGGCAACGATCAGAGGTTTCAGCCACCACCCCCCAATGCATGGCAAGACATTTCTAATCAGGAGCCACAGGTTGCTATTGATCATCTGAAGATCTGATCAGTATTGGCCACCTAGCCTGGCATTTATTGAGAAAAAGAAAGGAGGAAGGAGACGAGGCTATGGCATTGTGCCTCTCTTAACACGTTCCCTGCATGTGATGGCTAAACCTGAACAAAGGTAGTGGCTTGTAATTGGAAGTGATAGACCTTTTTGTGGGAAGAGATAGACCTTCACTGGTTCATGCTTGCTTCAATGCTGTATTATGGAGAAAGAGCTGTTCACTCAACTCCGGCTTTAGTCGCTTCCAGTCTGCACAGAAGAACAGCTTGTTGAGCCTTCTGAGTATTTAAGTTATCTAAAAACAGACTGCCGGGCATCTGTTGTGGACACAGCTCTCCATTTTAAACTAAATGCTGAGATACATTGTTGCAGTAAATATAAAATCCCTTTAGTGTCATGAGTAATGTCTGCCTACTGTTCTTACAAATCCCACCATCAAATAAACAAGCGCAACTTCACATCGGCTGCAACCACGTACTTGCATGCATCAATGCGCCCAAGCATTAACACACACACACACACACACACATACATTTATACATGTCAAAATGAAAAATGAATTATCTACTGAGAACATAGATTTCTCCCTCAAGAGTCTACAAAAAAACAGTTCATGAGTTTGGCCATGATACATTAATCGGTTTTCAAATTATACACCTTTTTGTTATCTCACTGCCACACCCCCTTTTAATAAACTGGCATGAATACAAACACACACCTAAACACCCACACACTTGACCTCCATGCCAAATAGTTTGATTTAGTACTGGTCCAGAAATTACCCTCCCCCTGTTTCTACTTTGTCAAGCTGTCAGAGCTACCTTGGGGTCCACACTATCACCAACTGCACTCCCTGAATGAATATTATCGAGTTTTCAGAAAGAAAAAAAAAAAGTTATTTCCGAAAGTCGGAGACAGGGAGTCTTCAAAATGCATCTGATGGATCTATCTAGGATGTCAAACTGATTTAGCAGTGAAAACAGGCTAAAAAGATTTTAAAAAATAGAGACAGATCAGTGTAAAAGTGAACCAGAACATCATCTGGAGATTGAGACAGAGAAAGAATAAATAAAATGAACAACACTATTAATGTAGAGCCAGGTAGGTATTTGTTCACTGACATTAAAAAGCAAAGGCAGCATGTGTATACATTCAGTATATATTGTAATAGCTCTGTGAAGTGTGAACTAATATTAACTTTAAGGTGTTTTTTACAAACCTAAAGTTTTAGAAACAGACCTCTCCTTCCAATCTCTCAGTGCAATGAGTATCACTATTACACAACGTTTAATCATACTAGCTCCAAATCCACAAAGCAAGCCTGAAAATAAAAAAAATCTGAGACAATTGCATGACAGTCTATGGAGCAGAGACTGATAGTCGCCCCAAACGGAGCAGAGACATACTGAATGGGTAGACTGGAGAAACTTAATAAGCCCTTCTTTGATCCTGATGCAATGCATGAGTGAGCCTCATAAGTATCCCTCCATTGTTCACAATGAGACATATCTGTTTCTTAACACTTCTCCTAAGGACCTCCTCCTTTTTCACTACTTGTTTAAACAAAGTGGGGAACTACAATTACAGCACATTGTGTTTGTATTGTACAAATAATTCTTTTTTTTTTTTACTAACCCAAAGGTGTATTCTCCCTCAATCTCTTTCAGACAATGCTCAAAGACGACTCCTTGCTACTCATACCAAATGTGTTGAAGGTGTTCCTGGAGAATGGACAGATTAAGTCCTTTACATTTGATAACCGTACCACTGTTAGGGTATGTATTTAATACAGCTGTGCACATGGGAAAGGCAACTGAATTTCAACATTGAGATTTTTACATAAAGCAGCTATCATCTATTTTCATATTAACAATGGTCTAAATAACATTTTATGTAATTGCCATTCAAATTGATAAACCCACAGGTAATTATCAGACAACACTGCAGTTTCTGTCATTTCTATGGAGGATTTTAGTTACAAATCGTTCTTTTTTTGTTCACTCTACCTGAATTTTTCCACCAAAACAAATAACTATATTACCTCCCCTGCACCAAGTGGCAGACGGACAAAGATGGTGGCTCGCTAGCAAACATAGTGGAAGTGGAACATTTAGCACCTAACAAGCTACATTTCTCAAGGGCTGGTAAAGACAAAAAAAAGAGTGAGACGGAGAGTGATTTCAAATGAATGATGTCATCAAAAAATATTACAACTTAATGTGGCGGTAATATGTCATGGTTATGTTTACAGCTTGATGGGCTGCCCCAAGTTCCCTAAGAAAAATCAGTAACCCTATTAAAGGTTTAACACTTGCCGTATTATGAATAAACCCAACGTGAGCATATCATTGTCCATTGTTGATGGCTTTTCCATTATAAAATGGGAGATTTCTATAGATTTTTAAAACTGTATATTTATGATTGTGTTGGAGCTTCATGTGGATTGATTACCAATACAACTAAGGCACATTTGATTTCCTGTTTGTGATCAACATCTGAATACTAACCATACATCAAGTCAAGCGTCCTCATTTTCAAGCTTATATGTAATAAGTAATTGTTTTAAAAAACTAAGTAGAAAGATCAGTTTAATTCTGTGAAACTTCACAATTGCAGTTTTGGCAATTTATAATCTCAGTGATATGATTAGAGCCATGAATCAACAAATGAATTAAATCAGACAGAGGTCATTTATCTCTCTGTCAGCCTCTAAGATAAATCTGACATCTCTGAGCAGACTCATTAAACAGACTATTAGATTTCACAAATCTCTCCTCTGCTCATGGAGGGAAGCCGACGGAGAAAAGGAGAAACACTGCAGCACTTAGAAGGGGAGATGGAGGAAGCTACTCATGTCAGCCTAATTAAATGGAATTTCAGCATAATAAGAAGGCCCAGATCAATAAAACAATGCCATACATTAAATCAATGGCACCATAGGATGCCCAGTTGTATGCACATTAGACTGTTTGTCAACTAAAGAGGCTTCCTGTAATGTTTTCGGCTACAATCTGGAGGATTATGTGACCTACCCAGGTGTCATTTAATGCAAACTGCATAGGTCAAGACTGTTACAACTCCGTATCTCCATTTTTCAGCCAGCAGTTGCTTAGGTTACATCAACAATAAATGACAATTAAATTGTTTACGGTGAGCAAACCATTAATGTACATGTTACAGCTCTTAATGAGCCTCCACTAATATGTTGCTGTAGTTACAAACTACAGCAACATATTACTGCAATATATACCTTTTAATGTCCATGCCTCTAATATATTAAAAGGTAAAAACAATAATGAAACCTTATCCTCAGACATAGCCATGGGTAAGCTGTGATAAACCGAGAATCTCTTCTCAGAAAGTGTTCTCTCTATATTTTGAAAAGAGATGAGAAAAGAATCATTATTCATAATTTCTGTCATATTCATTGAATGTGTTGTAACTCTGTAACACTGTTCATCTGTACACATGACATCTATTGCTTCTGTCCATCCGGGGAGAGGGATCCTCCTCTGGTGCTCTTCTGAAGATGTCATCCCTTTTTTCCCTGTGAAAGGGTTTTTTCTTATTTTTGGGGAGTTTAACTGTTGTGAGGTCCCAGGACAGGGATGTCGTATGTGTACAGTGTGTAAAGCCCTCTGAGGCAAATGTGTGACTTTGGGCTATACCAAAATAAACTGAATTGAAAAGCTTCATAGATACTGATCTGCAAAGGAGCAGGCATTTGCCCTGCACACCCACAGGGATGTCAATTTGACAAACTACCCTAAAAACATGGAATTAATTAATGGTGAAAATAGGCTTTAAAACGTTTTTTTTTTAAAGTGCAATGGAATGTATTCTTACTGTGAAAATGTATTTCAATCTCTAATCGAATTCCATGTGTCTTCGTCCAGGATGTGATCTCCTCCCTGCAGGACCGCCTCTCACTGCGCTACATTGAGCACTTTGCCTTGGTGTTAGAGGCAGGTGGTCTGGACCAGAACCAGAGGTTGCATCTGCTGCAGGAGAACCAGCCTCTGACACATGTAAGAAACCCAAAACAGGAAAATGTGTGGAGGATCGTGATTAAAAAACAGTTTCAGTTGGTTGATGTGTTTGCAAGATTAACAGTATGAAAGTATTAACACCAACCCCAAGCAAAATGTTCATGAGGCAGGGATTTTTGCCTTTCTATTGGTCAGCGCATATGTCAAAATTGGTGAAAACTTTGATATTGTATGGGTCTCGCACATGGGTGTAGCAAAATGGTTGATAGCGCCCACTACAATATTTTAACGAAGCAGCCTCAGAAGTACATTTCACCTAGATGTGCAAAATATATTTTATATGTTGGGACATACAAAAAAGCCCAACAGGAAGGGAGCCATTTTGAGCTCAATATGTATTCAAGGCATTTTTTTCCTACATTTCCAGGCACTGTACTTTAGAAACACTGCTAAAAAAGAAATGTCTTCTACTTCAAATTTGGTCGGAACAATCTTAGTTTTCATGGAACTATGTAGCTGTGGTGTGGCAGCAAACAGGAAGTTGTTGTAATTTGAGCCAACATTGTCCAATCTGCTCCAAATTTCACTTGCTGGATAAGAGTCTATGTTGAAACACATCTCAAGGCCAATATTAACTCATGGACAAAGCGCCACCTACTGGCAACAGGTTGTGTACTTTCACAATCTTCTCCTTGCAGATTAATCAAATACATCTCAAAATTGGCCAGAAAAGCCATAGAAATTAGATCTAGACAAGACGTATGCACTTAAGGAGTGTTTATATGCATAAGACTGCTGCTATGGTGGCCATCAATGTCCTTATTGCTTTCTTTGTGAATGTGTGTGTAATTATATGTCTGTGTACGCATGCGCCTTTTGGCTCAACTAAAATAACCTAATATGGTGAGATATTGCCGCAAGTAAATGTTATCTAACATGTTGATAATTTCTACGGAGTAGGCTTGTTGACCCGCTCCTGAATGTCTCTGTGACGGTGGAGCCTTCATATACCAATGTTGTGTAGATGGGACATGTGGCTATAATATATAATACTATGCATGACATATATTGATAATACCATATAATCCCCCCTTTGAGAGATAGTAGCCTCAGTCAAACCGCAACCTATTGGCAAAATGAAGTCAGCCTCATGTGACAATCTAATGTTCATGAATTTTACAGTGTGTGTTCTACATTTCATATCGAGCAACATTATCCATGTATAGTACACACTCTGCAAAGTGTGCAATACATTTTCCCCAGTGCCCCCCCAGTTTCTGACGGTCGCAGAAATGAATGACTGCATTAACGGGCCAGTACTAACGATGTGCCTTGTTCACCTCCCAGAAATTCTACTTTGTTATGTATGAATAATGCTAAAGATGGACGTGGTTATCTAGCTGATATTGTTGTATTCCCTCAGGTGGTGCATAGAACCTATTTCCAAGGGATGAAGTGTCTGTTCCGCATCTGCTTCTTCCCCAAGGACCCTGCAGACCTGCTGAGAAGGGACCCCGCTGCTTTTGAGTACCTCTATATACAGGTAAAGCCCTGGATTAAAAGGAGGATTTACAAGGATGTCATTCAATCATATGACACTGTTAGAGAGCCGTCTCCTTGAAGAGCAAAGGCTTGGCCTTCTTTGACTTATTTTATAGTTAGAAAAGTTGCATATTCCAGAGTTAGGCGGGCAGAACCGGGCCCATTGAAGGCTCTTGAAAAACGCTTTCAGGTAAACTCCAGATATCCAACAGCCTTATGAAGTTGGAAGCAGTCCCTGGCAAATAAATGAGTGCTCAGCCTTACATAATTATCCCAGTCTTTAACAGTGTTGTTTGCAGTCATCTTTGTACAAAACAACAATTCGACATACCCTAACAGAGTCGCAATGACGTCATCAAGGAACGCTTCGGCATGGACTGGAAATCTGACATCACGCTACGATTGGCTGCACTTCATATCTACATCACTGTGTCCTCCGCACGGCCTAATCAGAAGATCTCTCTCAAGCATGTCGAGTAAGTCCACAAACTAAATTAGCCTTCAAATTAATTCATGAGAAATTACAGACCAACAGTGATGTATTGCATTTGACCTCATTAATAATCCTGTGTACCATGTCAGAGTCCCACAGTGAAGTTTGTTCATTCAATAATGTCTAAATGATTAATAATTAATCCCAATAGTATTAAAAATGCAAATTACTCAAGGATCATTTTCTCTAGGTCGTTATGACAAAGAAATCCGTTGCTTTGTGAAATTACATCTCCCTCAATTTGCTCATTTATACTCGAAAACCTCAACCTAGCAAGTAATTAGCTTTTGTCATCACAACCCACAGAAGAACAGATCCACTGTAATAGACTTAGGGTGGCCATGTCAAGCCAGTAGTCAAAAACGATGTCTGCTTGGTTCACCGTGTCTTCCCATAGGACGAAAAAAGACACCTTTGTGTTCTCAGTGGGGACATCTTCCCCGGACTCTGATTGACCACTCCACTGTTGTTTTTCTCTTGTGTGTATACTCTTCCATCTTTCTCTTTGCTCTTGATCCTAGAAAAGAGTGGGGACTAGAGCCTTTTCTTCCCCTCACTTTGCTACCAACAGTCAAGGAGAAGAATGTGTGCAAGAGCCTGTCTCAGTTGCTGAAGACCTACCAGCATCCACCACCGTCGGGCAACAAGGTTCATCCCTCTAAAACATATCTAGGCAATATAGACCTCTCACCATATTGCCATACTCTTGATTACTATTGACATTTAAATTTCAATATTTATCTTTGCTTCTTTAGGGGATTTTTTTATTTATTGCATTCTATAGTAATGTTTACTTGATAACTAGTCCTTTTGTTTAGGAAGTCCTAGATCTAGCTGTTGCATAACACTTTATGATCTACATGTGTGGCTCAACAGTGCCCCCAGCAGGACGTGGAAAGTGCTGGAGAAGGCTTCCTCTCAAAGATGAGATTTTCTTGTTTATTATTCTGTTAACAGGTCCCTCCTCTCCAAGGAAAGCTGCAGTATATGTGTGTACTCAACGACCTCCCACCTTTTGGTGGCATACTGTTTCACACTGTTGGACTGGTAATACATGTTTGAATTTTTGTGCACAAAAATACAAACGTTGCCAAATTCTTTGCTCTTTGTTCTTTGCATTCAAATTGTGTCTTTGAAGCTGTGCATGTTGTTGCACAAGGAGCATGCTTCTTGAATGCACCTGTTCAACATTTGAAAGAATTATCTCAACAGTGGATTTTTAAAGGTATTACGCAATCATTGCATAATACCTTTAAAAATTGACATTGCAATGTGCCAATGTACTATATTAAATATAGACAAGTCATTGTGAACCTCTTGTGTTTAATAGGATGAAAAACAATCAGCTACAACACTACTTGTGGGTCCTCGACATGGTATAAGTCACGTTATTGATCTGAAAAACAACCTCACAACAGTTCTGGCTGAGTTCAGTAGGGTTGTCAAGATCCAGCTCTACCGAGAAAGCCAGGGAGTGGCTCGTGTCGAGGTGACAATCCATGAGGCCAAGGTACTACAGCACTAAAGATGTACACTATAAGTATATCTGATAATGACAAGACACCATTTTGCAGCAGGGGACGTATGTATTTTGCATGCCCTCTCTTTGAAATTTCAAAATTGTTCAACAGTTTTATACATTTTATTTCATCAGGTCATTACAAAATGTGCAGGCAATGCTCATTGCCTGTCCCCTAAACAGTCTCCTAATTCCCCTCCCTCCCACCCCTTGCAGCCCCTGGTCCTACTCATGGAATGGCCTGATGCCAGTAACTTTGCATGCCTCATCTCTGGCTACTACAAACTGTTTGTAGACCCCAAACGGACCATCTACTTCCGGACCCCTGGTCAGTCTCAGCTGACCAAAGCAGGTATGTTAGAAGGCTTTTTGACTTGTAGGGGTTCATTGTAAACACATGTTCTAAATAAGCAATATACATCAAGAAATGACATGTATATGTTTACGTAAAAGCCTATGTTGAAATATTCATGTCACCCATTTAGAGTTGTATAAGTGTCTTCTTTAAGCATCATATTAGACACGGCATGTTTAGCAATAATTGGTAATCATTTGTGTTCAGTCTACATGGACATTGATCTGCTTCTTCATTGGCTGAAATCATTACCTGTAGTAACCAGGTTATCCTGGAACTACGATCCCATGGCGCCCTCTGCTGTCTCTCCTCTCATCTCAAGCTTGACTCATTGGAATGGGATACTCCATATTTCTTCCCAAGAAAGATTAACATTATGGGATTGTACAGGTTATTAGTTTGATATACAGCAATAAATATATACACACACAAATATACACATACATGTGTATATATATATAGACATACATACACACACATATATATACCCTGATCAGACATGAAAATATCTTCTGCCATCTGCTGTCTCAACCTGTAGTCCACATTAAAGGAGGATCATCATACCATCACATTCCACCCACCAGAATCAAACTCTCCAACCTTAAACAAACTTCAACTATCAACATCCATCTCTGAAATAACAAATAATCCCCATGTGACCACCAGCTGTCACCTCTGCTTTCCCATCTGGATCTTCTCTATCCCCTTAGTTTTTACCACCTCAAACTTTCCACTGCTCTGACAATTCTATCCTCAGATTACAGAAGCTCCCACCATGCTCACCCACGTTCTGGGGCAACCAGCTTGCCAAGTGGAGGGCGCCGAGGGGACGAGAGGGAAAGCTCACACAGGGAGTCAGGGGCTTCAAGGGCCCTAGTTCCGGCAGAGCCCCAGCATCTGGGCTTGTGTCATCTCCACCTTCGAGAACAACAGCAATTTCAAGAGCTCCAAACACACACTGAAGCTGAACTCGACATTAATGAAAACTTTATTTCGCATGAGCCTCCTGGGCGGCCCCGCACTAAGTCAGACCCAACCCAGCAGACTACAGAGGAAATACCTGGTGTTTTAGAGAGCCCAGCAGTGGAGAATGTAGGATTCAGAATCCGAGCCCAAACAATGCGTCAATCACAGAAAACCTCACGATACTTTTGTGACTCCTGCAAAGCCAGGCATAAGGCAGAGGGTCTTCCAACAGCAATGAACAGTAGTGGGAGCTCGGGGAAACACTGCTCCAGTGCTTGTGCCTCCCGAGCTGGAGGCGCTGTTGACCTCATGGCCCTTCCACCCCCAGGAATTGAAGAGGAGGAAGAGGCAGATGCTGGTGAAGAGAAATTGCAACCACCACCACCTGCTATTGCTGCCCCACCACCAGGCTTCAGGGACAACAGTTCAGATGAGGATGACTCAAAGAGAGGGAGGAAGGCTCGAACCAGTGCCAGCCCTGGGGTCGCCTCTGGGAAGCTGGCCCAAGCCAAGGAAGATGTGCCTGTAACACTAATTGATAATGTGGCCACAAGAACAGTCCGAGATCATGCCCAGGAGCTTGACGATGCCTTGGTGTCCACCTTACAGGCACTAGAGGCTTTGGCAGCCTCTGAGGACTACCCCCATCACCCTCAACAGCCAACACAGACTGCAGGTCAAAAGCCTCAGTCACGCCACAGCTCACATCTCACACACAGTATTAACAGTAGTTCTGATCCAATAGTGTTCCAAAGTGTTACTTTTACACAGTACCTTTGTAGTACACCGTCTTTTTATTATCTTGTGAAATGGCAAGACAATCCTGTAATCTTTTAATTTTGTGGTAGCAATGCATGTACAATAACTGGAAAAAAACCCATAAATTATTGTAGAAGGTTCAAGACAACCGAAGGTCGCTGAACAAAGTGACCAATAGCCCAAACTAGAGTTATATTGAAGCCAAGCTGAAAATACCATGGAAGATGTTGATTACATAATGTCATGTGTCTCAAAAAAACTTGTTTTTAAAAAGGCCCCAATATCAAATTAAAACTTTTTATAAATGAAAAATTGCCAATCAATATCATGAGTAATACAATGTTCTAGTCCTGGCACATTTATCCAGCACACATGTGTATCTGCATGGAAAAGCAGATGTTCTTCCAGGTTGGGTGTGCAAGCCCACTGGTGCATAGATCTGCCTGGAAGGGGGTTGAATATCTGACCCCAAAGCACTGATTTTGGGAACAAATTAAAACTTTTCCTAAATATATTTTTGCTGTCTTGTAATGCACATGAATCCACTCAACTGAAAATGGTTTAATAATGTATGGACTAGAGTAAATACAAATATAAACTTACAATATTTTGTATTATTAATATTTATTATGTCTTGATTATTCTAACAGTGTGCTGTTTGCCTTCATCCTCAGGGCTGATTGTCTTAGCTGCCATTACACCTGAGTCATCATTGGACTCAGGCCATGAGACCAACTCTTCTGAATTGACTGATGTTTCGGAGATGGTGTCGGCTATGAAGCAGAACCAGAACCAGGCCTACCTGCTGGCTCATCACATCAACAAAGAACGTATACTCTGTCGCCGTGACTTTCCTCTGGCAATCCCTGGCTGCACTGCAAAGACCATAGAGACAGGGGCCTTCTCTGTGGGTCAGATTCGTGCTGGCGGTACACCCAAGCAAGTAATTATCAGCAAGACGGTTCCCGTTAAAGTCAGTCCCAGTCAAGACTCTGCAGTACTCAGAGTTGTGACAGAGCAGGGGGGCAACCAAGAGACTCAGATGGAACAGAAAGAAGAGATGAAAGCAAACCTTGAGTCCACCAAAGCAAACACCCCTGAGCGCCCTTCTAAGTCAACTGATGAACTTAAAGTGGCTGGTGCTTTATTGACAGCTCAAGTCAGTAAAGATCAGAAGTTATCAAATTCTTCTGGGGAGACCGTGAGCCAAAATCATTCGGACGGTAAAAAGGGGAAGACAACAGCACCTCTTATAACAAACCCTAGCAACAAAGCCTTACCTATCCTCCTACCTGTGGACAGAATTGCCTCTGCCAAGATTTCACCCACTAATATGTGCCAAGATGCCAAGACTGCCTCTAGTGAGACCATGAAGCCTTCAAGCTCTACAGAACTATTGCCAGTTGACGACCTTTTCTGCACATGCCCAGTGCAACAGGAGCCTGGGCCTCAACTAAGACTGAAAGACCCAAAGGTTCAGAAGATAGCAGTATTCCAATCTTCCTCCCCCACAGATGACGAGCGTCTTCGGGCCAAAGGCCTTCAGCTTACTAACAGCAAAGAAAATGCAGTGAGAGTAGGAGCAGATCCTAGTTTGGCGAAGCCCAGCCCTCAAATACAAACCAAGCACTCCCCTCGTTTGCCTGTAAATGCAGAGAGAAGACAGGCAGCTGAAAACAAGACTGAGAGTGCCCCGGGCAAATCCCACCCCGAGTCACAAAAATGCCCCATAAAATCGTTACCTATTTTAGATGATCTGGAAACACATAACCCCTCTGTAGATAAAGTCTCCACTCTCCCTGCCAGAGACTCAAAGAAGCAATGTAGTGTTAAGGGGAAGTCCCAGCGCAGTGCTCCTTTCTTGAGCTTTAGAAACCTTCTTTCAGCTACCTTCCCTGCACGAATGCGAAGAGAAACAGATGAGCGAAGGGCTCAGTTGCAGAAAGTCCGCCAGTATGAACTAGAGTTCTTAGAGGAGCTGCTGAAACCCAAGTCATCCCAAGGAGAATTTCTGCCACAGGGATCCTCACCTGTGCCCTCAGGCACTCCTTGTGCCTGCCAGCTCCGCACCAGCCCTGTCCTAAAGGCTCCAGGTATATCCAGGGAGCAGCGACGCAGCTGTGACTGTAAGCGAATGTGTAGGGGCATGCGACTACCTGACACACCAGTTGGATCCACAACAGAGACACAACACAGAGGCAGAGAGAGACCTATCTCTAAAACCCCTCCAGCCGTCACCAAAGCACCTCACATCCAAGGTGCTTCAAGAAGACCTCAGACCTTGGAAATCAAGACCACACGAATACGCTCAACCAGTCTGGAGTCAAGAGAGCCTAGGGGAGAGCAGGGTTCCTGTTTGCCCGCCTGTACTTCTCAAACCGATTGCATGGGAGCGCCACAATATAAGGCGCTCCAGAGGCGATACAGCATTGGAGAGCTGGATAACAGCACTAGCACGCCTGTGTATGCTGAGGTGAAACCCAAAGCCAAGAGTCTAGAGAAGGAGATGGAGAGAGTGAGGGCCACAGGGCTGAGGCTCCCCACCCCAGTAGAGCCGGTCCACACTCAGTCTCACCAAGTAGAGGGGAAAGGTAAAAAGGGTGTATTTTTCATTCAGGGAGAAGAGCTATTGCGTGAAAGTAAAGAAGGGACTAGCGAAGTGCTGCTGACCCTACCGAGTGAAGACAGTGATGACAAGGATAAATGCTGCTCATTCTGTTTCTGCTACAGGAAGTGTGAGGCTGCAGATGAAAGCAGTGAAAAGGATGAGCTCTCATACTCCATACCCCTTCAGGTCCTTCCAGGCATGGAGCTGGACTCGCATACCTTTCCTGTAGTGAGCAAAACACTCCAGGTTCTTGATGCAGAGGATTGCAGTGGGGAGGAAGAGGAGGAGGAAGAGGAGGAGGAGCCACAGACACAGGAGATTGACCTGAGAGCCTGTGATACAATGGAGGGGAGTCTTGCACGGGTACAGGCTTTACAGGGAAACAGTTTCAGCTTGCCTGATGGTTTCCTAAATGCCCAGTTGGATGCTAATGAGTTGCTAGCTATTCTGCGTCAGTGTGCTAACAGCCCCCAAGCTGAGGGCGAGTCTCGCCTTCAGCCCTCACAGATTGCAGAGTACAAACAGGAGCTGGCGGTGCGCTTCAAAGAATTCAGAGCATCTTGTCGACGAGTGGCAAGTGTTGAAAAAAGCCCAACACGTATGCTTGCTGTTGTCACGACCAGCTTTCAAGTGTTGTGTGAACTAACTCAGACCTTCATCAAATTGGTCAGGGGAGTTCGTTCAGAAACCCAAAGGCTGCAGCTGTTGAGAAAGGTTGAGGAAGTAGCTATCAACTACACGTTGCTTCTGCGTGCAGCAGAAGAATCAATGGGGCACTCAAGCAGCTTGCCGACAAAATCAGTGAGCCCTCAAGTTTCCTCCAACACAAATAACATGAGCTCACTTACTAGACCCATCAAAACTCTGCCTGACCAGTAAGAATACATCTGGCAGGGATGTAAATCAAAATCGTCCAGAATGTGGGTGGCTACTCTATCCAAATTAATTATTTGTTTATTGTTTACAATTTTTACAAGACATGCAATGACTCATCCTCAGTAAAAATTGCAATGCAGCTGTTCCATCTCATGTTTACAGGCCCTGAGGTAGCCTCTTGGATCTTGTTTTGAAATATAAAGATACCCCAAATAATGCACAATGGAATAAGAATCCTATAACAGACTGGGTGATACAGGGCTAATCACCTTATATCAACATTCACAATATACATAAGTCATTGAAGTATAGTATTTTATATGTGATGTATATTTGGGTTGTGTCTACTTAGCAAATAATATAAAGTTTTGTGAAGAAAAAAAGTGAAGAATATATTTGAAATGTATTGAGTTAAGAGAACTATAAAGATTATAATAAATCATCAAATAAATGTATCCTCTGGACAAAAATACTTCAGAGCTCTCGTCAAGTAGCGACTTCTGTAAATTGCGTAGTCCAAAGCGTTGGCTGGTTAGATGGTGATGTGTTTGTTTTTTGAAAATATTAACTGTTGTAATGCAAAATGGAGATCTGTTGGCTATGGTGACAATGTCTGGCATAGTGATACATAAGTCAAAATTGAAGTGACAGTGTTGGAAAATGAAAACCGCTGAAAGACGACAACTATGACATTTTTAACTATATTGACTGACAGAGGCCCATTCTATCACTATAACAGTGCAGGTATGAAACACACCCGCTCTGGGCAGACAATGTAGCAGAGACCCAAGTCAGTCTTATCCACTATACAGTAATGAGTATTGTTACCTCACTCAACTGTAGAGAAGGGATACCCACACTGTACTAACGCACGGTGTATTTTACACCATCACTGATCCATGGCTCACTTGCAACTCACTTGTCTTGAAATATAGTTTTAATTATAGCCATCCACTTGTAAGTGAGTAAACTTACCACTAGAATTTTGCACAACCTCTGAAATTAGCTCTGAAGTTGAAATGTATCTTTTAATGTTTTATTAAGTGTTTTTTATTAACACTGCTGCTGAAAACCTCACTTGAGTCCACATTACCAGTTTTACATAATCCATCACCTCAAAGCTACAGCTTACCAGTTTCGAAAGATCCTTTGTTTTTAATTCAGGTTTTCAGATAAAGTATAAACTAATTTGCTTTCTATGTGCTGTTATACATTGTGCAATCTAGCAAATATATAAGAAACACACAAAGTAGTTTTCTATGTATTTTAATAAAACTAACACATCTGTTTCCTGTCTGAAACCTTCTTTGTGTCTCATCCTCTTGTTATTCCTTGAGATTAGTCAGGGAGATGTTATATGTACTGGCCTTCCATGTAAACTGGACATTCTGTCAAAAGAGAGTGCTGTGAAACCAAATCAATCTGGCCTTTCACAATACTAAAGATAAGAAACACAATATTGCTGTTTCTTGCACAAAATGTATTGGTCAGTTCTTTGGGATATAATGTGGTTGTCTAATGAACTACAAAGGTTTATAAAACACTGTTTATGAGGTTCATATCCAGTATTTAAGTGTTTGATATTTGATTAATTTATAGCCAAACAAATTATGGCTTCATACTGCTGTAAATCTGAGCCACTTATACAACTTTTTTGTTTTCAGCTTTGATGATCGTTTATTATTATGTATGTGATTTATCTTCAATTTAGCAATAAAGCTCCACATTCTATAACACCTTTTATTTTACAGAGATTGATCTCCAATGTATCAGTAAATGGGCTTTGTTGTACTTCTTTTCTCGGTTTCGGAACCCATTGGTATTGTTCACAAGCACTCTCTTTTAACGGTTGGTCCTTTGCTGTTGATGTGGCATTTTCCATTGGCATATGCAGTGTTCTCTCTTTCACTGTACTGCATGTTTTCCTTTACGTATTAGACTTCAGGGGCAAATACTTTGACCATTGAAGTTGATGATACTGATTGTATAGATCATTTTCCATTTCTAAAGTGGAAAAAAACAGGCAAAAAATAAATGTTAATGTTTTGCAAATGATATTCAGTATTGAAATGTATTATTCTACACAGATGTAAATAGTAAGATAACATATTTGAAAGAATAAGACACTTTTTAAACATTACCTGTAACATTAAGATTCATCCAAACTCTTCACTCTTTTGTAAAAAGAAAAAGATAAAACATGTCTGTACGGTAATTATTTATAGTAGTAATGTAACATAGAGACTAATAGCAAAACATATATTTTAATGAGTATATATCGAGTATAAAGCATGGGACATGTTTATTTTTATAAACAAAAATATCAGACAATGTTTTCTCATAAGCTCTTGGACATTTTAACATTCTGATAAACATTTTCTGTGGTTTGTCATTGTTCAGTTGCTTTGCTAAACTGTGGATTTGTCTGTGTTCCATTCACACAATGAGCCTGCCACGGCTTAATCCATTGTTTATTTATGTGAACCTATTCATTCATGTCTTTATTTACTGTCAATGATCTTGTCGTCACTGTGGTCTTCTGTCTGTGTACAAAGTTAACTCATGTTTTACGAGCAATAAAGTATATAATATAAACTCTTTCAGAGAATTTGGAAATGACATTGCATGCAGTAAACTTTCCGTAGTGACAATTTGCCCATTAGAATGGCTTCAAGCAAATGACGTCCAGTGAAAGATAAATATACCGAAAGTCTAGGTTCTTGCTGCTTGTTGTTTACTTACCAGTGCACACCTAGACACAACACTAACCACTGACAGTAACATTGTTTTGTGTTGTTGACAATTTAGATTGGTTTTATTAGAAAATATATATTATTCATAAACATTTAAAAAGCAGATTGAAGCGGAGCCAACCACCAGACTCTCTTGCGCCTCTTTGCCATACAATTGTAATACATTTTTTTTATCATTTACAAAACTGTAAACAAGAAAGATAATCCACTAAAAATACAGCTGTTTGTGGTTGTTAGACTTCTCACACACCAGTCAAAATTAAACACAGTAATATGCCACTGCTAATAGTTAACAGACGTTATTGACTGTAGTCAGTGTGAAATGTCACATTAGGAGGTCTTGGTATTGGGCATGCTGGCTCACTGTCACACTTCCTGGGCTTATAAGGCCTACTGGGACATTTTAATTGACGTTATTAGTAACGCTTGGGATGTTGCTACTTTGACAGGATGCAGTGAAAAGGCGTATAAGCCTACTTACCACTTCTGCATTTTGGTGAAGCACATTTGTTAAAGTCCCAAAGTTTGCCAGGTTGTTGCTGAGGTCTTGAATGGAGGGCCAGCCAGGCACACGTCAGAGAGATTTACCTTTAATGACAAACCAAGGGGAATGAGCAGTTGTGTTACCTCTGAAACTAGACAGGGTAAATAGAACTATATCCAACACGTGCTTTGGCCTACAAATTCACTGCAGTGGCCTCCACGTATCAGTAGAGGAGGTGAATACAAAAGTCTACATTTACAGCAGATTCCCAATCTATAGACATGTAATAAAGCAGACATGTTGGAGGAAATGCACAGGTAAAACTGATAACGTAACACTGGCTCAGTTTTTCAAGGTGTCAGATTAGCTTTTCCAGTGAGCCAGCATGCTAAAAACAGGAACTCACCTAAGCTAAGTGGGATGCTACCATAGTTAATGTCAATAAATATACACATATGCTTTTCCGCTGTGACTCATGTTACCTTAATGCCAATATCCGTGTTTCTTATTAAACCGTTTTGAAATGACTCTACAAATGTGTGGCAATAAGGACAGGACAATGACAACGGGCCGTTAAAACTCGGTGTATCTGTAAAACACTGTATTAGCGTTCACTCACAATACTTCTAATTCGCAATAGCATGTAAAGCTCGCAACAGCGACGACTATCCGTGGACGTACCTCGATCGCGCGCTCACTTGCCCCTGTTCCAGGTTTCCTCTGACCGGAGTGACGTCATCGCGGCAGAACGTAAAGGAAAGCGTGCGCGCCGCTTCGTGAGGAAGCGCCGTACGCGTGATGTGTGGGACATAATGGTGGATAGGTAGGGAACAGTCTACAGCTCGATAAGAGTTGCTCATCAAACGTTAACCGATATCCAGTTGTTGTCGCGGACTCGACAGCTGCCGCTGACCGCTCGGACTCAACGACGCACTGGACCGCAACAAAATGCCGAATATCAAAATATTTAGCGGGAGCTCACATCCGGACCTGTCTCAGAAAATAGCAGACCGCCTGGGTCTCGAGCTAGGGAAGGTCGTTACGAAGAAATTTAGCAACCAAGAAACATGGTGAGTTGTACGTAGTTGTGTGCAGGTGGTGCTACTGTATAGACGCGTACAGCCAAAGGGGACCCGCTGCGCAAACGTTGTAGCCTGGACATGCGTAGCGTTATTTAATTAGAAACGTGGTGTCATGGTGAAATTGCCGCGCAGTGTTGTTCGGAACTTGTAGTCCACGCATGGCGCGTTGTTGCTCAAAATGCTAACAAAGCCACCTCGCTCCCCGCAGTAAACTGCAGTTATAATGCTATCTCCTCTTGAGACTCGTCATGATGCGCTTTCCCCCAATGTAGCACATGTTTAATATCACACGCCATGGGTTACTGTTTCGTAATTTCCTGCTTGCCACGGCGTGATCCACCCCATGGCACTGAGTGCCGTTTGTCTTGTCGCCTCTCTCTCCTGGGGCAGCGTGGAGATCGGGGAGAGCGTTCGTGGGGAGGACGTCTACATCGTGCAGAGTGGCTGTGGGGAGATCAATGACAATTTGATGGAGCTGCTGATCATGATCAACGCCTGCAAGATTGCCTCTGCCTCCAGGGTCTCGGCTGTCATCCCTTGCTTTCCGTATGCCCGGCAAGACAAGAAGGACAAGGTGGGGGTGAGGGATATCTGTCTAATTACTTCTGTCATGCCATTTGCCATCCAGCATCATGACAAGAAGCCTGCAGCCATGCCCATCAGTAACCTCTTGACAAGGCATATGTGCTTTCTTTTTTGTATGTGTTGTTTCCTTTCTCTGTGCTTTGCTGAATAAACTGCACTTCCTGTTTTTTTTGTTTGGTTTTTTCCTTGGCTTCTTGCTATTTGCCTGCTATTCACTCCCATTCCAACATTGTATTGATATTGCATGAATGGAATGTTTTACACTCAACTCTCCTGTTTTTATTGTCATGCAAAACTACAAATTACCCAGGCTTTTCACGAGTTTGTTATGTAGCCTGTAGTGGAGTTTTTTTTTTTTTCCTATGTTAAAAGCCATTATGCAGTTGGGCCAATCAAATTTATTTTTAACTTTGACTGCTGTACCTACCGGTTATATATATTGTGTTATCACCTGTAGCAATAGAAGTAAAACAATTAATGAGTATCGATAACTAATTTGAGGTCTAGAGTCTAAAAGATTGTAATACATTTACTGGCATAACTTTACTGAATGAATAAGCTTGACTGTTTATTTTTAGAAACAAGCAATGCTGGCCAGTTTACTTTTTCCACGTGACTGAAGAGATCTATTTTCATTGCAGAGCCGCGCTCCTATTTCTGCTAAGTTGGTGGCCAACATGTTGTCGGTATCAGGCGCTGACCACATTATTACCATGGACTTGCATGCCTCACAGATACAGGTGAGCAGCACAAAAGTAGACTTCAACAAGTGCATCCTATTCAGTGTCCTGCCAATAATCTGTCCTTTGTGTGATTTATTTTCTGACCTACATTAGAAACTTGACTTCCATAACCTGGTTTATATAGATGTCAACAAAGGGCAATATGAGCCTTGTGTTGGTCCTTTGTATTCAACTCATTAACCCAAGTCCATATATCTCTTTCCAGGGATTCTTTGATATCCCTGTGGATAATTTATATGCAGAACCAGCTGTGCTGAAATGGATCAAAGAGAACATCCCTGAATGGAAAAACTGTACCATTGTTTCGCCCGATGCCGGAGGAGCCAAGAGGTATGCCAGTAACACTTGCCATACTGTAGGTGTTCTACCCTTGAGCGTCTCCTCTGGAATTGACTTTAGATTAAACTTTTGTGTGCTTTACTTATTTCTGACAAGGATTTCATTTGACGTGTGTGTTTACAGCATTCTAATCTTTAGCATGCTTTGATTTGTGGACATTATTCTCTCCCTTTGCAGAGTCACCTCCATAGCAGACAGGCTGAATGTGGACTTTGCCCTTATTCACAAGGAGAGGAAGAAGGCAAATGAGGTGGACCGCATGGTTCTCGTTGGAGATGTGACCGATCGAGTCGCTATTCTAGTGGATGACATGGCTGACACATGTGGCACAGTCTGTCATGCTGCTGACAAGTAAGCCCTTTTATTTACCTCTTGCGGTAAAAACGTTTAGAACTTTTCATCATAAAAAGCCTTGATCCCAGACAAGAGGGCTACTGTGTGTTACAGGGTCCTAATGTCAAACTATCTTTTGAAAGATCATTACTGAATTGATATAGATATAACCAGTCATGTGGAACATTATACTGTGTTTCTCTCTATAGATTAATTTCTGCTGGTGCCACCAAGGTGTATGCCATCCTAACCCATGGCATCTTCTCTGGCCCAGCTATCTCACGCATCAACAATGCCTGCTTTGAAGCTGTGGTGGTCACCAATACAATCCCTCAGGAGGAGAAGATGAAGCATTGTCCCAAAATACAGGTCAGGATACAGCATTTAGAATCTAGATTACCTTTTTAAATGTAACCCAGAGTAGTGAAATGCATAATTACCTAACAAAGAGCTCATTTAAAGTTTTATAAAATAAAGGCACTATTCCTCAGTTTGAGAAGCTAGATTTGGGTATTTCTATTTGATTCGGTAAACAAATATGCTGTCTTGTTATATTCACAACAACCCATCCTCTCCCTCCCAGGTTATTGACATCTCCATGATCCTTGCCGAGGCCATCCGTAGAACTCACAACGGCGAGTCTGTGTCGTACCTTTTCAGCCACGTTCCCTTGTAACAAATGATGTCTACTTTGCGCTGTTACACCAAATAAGAGAAGAGGGAATTCTCCAACCCAAACACATCCATTCGCAAAGATGTTCTGCTAACTAACTGAAAAAAGAAAGGGAAAAAAAAAGATGAACTGTCATGTCTGTTAGTACTAATGCTGACCCCCCCACTTAAGTCCCCTTCCCCCTTGAGCAGTGTCCCTTCGTGTCTGGGCACCAAAGCAATTGCAACCTACCAATTTAGGCCAGGATATTTATTGTACTTGGATAAATAGGTGTTTATCCACTGTGAACTCCCCCCTCCCCCCCTTCATAACATTTAGGTACAGAGTTTCTCCTGACCATGTCACCTCTCCAGAGGGCTGTACTACAAAGAGGGTTCAACGGCCATGGTTCTTTGCCTTCGCTAGCTCGACTAACCCTGATCAGAGATAACGGAAAATGCGTCATCAACTTGCTTTGTCGACCCAGGCTTTATATCGCACTCTGTTTTGGTCCAAACAAATTTAAATTAATTTGATTGAACATTAATGATGTTGAATGCCAATAGATTACTATATTTTCTAATCTGTTGTATTAGTTGAAATACCGGCAGTGTAAAACGGACTTCCACAAATCAGGACCGAGCATAAAAACATCCAAAGTGGTAATGTAATGGTCTGAAGGCATTGTACTGCACTTCATATGCAAGTAGAGGTCATACTGATTAATAATATAGTGAACTGCTTTGGCTTCTTCAAGCCAATGTGGGCAAATGGCCAGAGAACACTACAGAGCTGCAACAACCTTGTGAATACAATAAATCTGTATTCATACTTCGATTTTCTGCATCACCAACTGAATGCATATAGGTTCCTGTGGCAATGCGATGCACAGTTTGTGATACTGTAATAGCAAGACTGTGTTCAGTTTCATCAATGTAACTTTATGGCTCTACAAGTTTGCATAAGGTATTGCATAAGAAGTTGATTAGTGAAAGGTGATTTATAGCCAATTTCAAGCTTAAACTGCTCCGGACCAGGTTAGGTCTGCAGCATGACTTCCCATGGCGATCTAGTCGGGTTAAAAGAGAGCCGTCTTTGTAAAACGGCAATTTCTGGCTTTAGGCTCAACTCCTTGCTAACCCACAAATCTTGCTTTGTAGTACAGCCCTCAGGTTTCTTTTAAAAATATATGGTCAACAAGCTTGTATGAATATCCCTGGCTGGTTCCAATGGTCAGGAGATGCATCTGCCATACAAAGCTGTTACATTGCTTTTTGTTACAATGAACTGGTGTAGTTGTTCATGTTGCTCCTGTGTTCTCTGCAGTTTAAAAGAATATAATTGATGAAGTGAATGTGTATTAAACTAGTTTACAGTGCCACTGAAGCTCCACTCAACCCAAGAGTGCCTCAGCAGTCTGAAATGGAATTACTTTTTCCTCCAGTCTCCTCCTCCCCACCCCGTTCCTCCCATTGAGCTGTGTTTAATTTCTCACCGGATGAAGAACTTTCTTGTGTCTTCTTAGGCAGTAAAATATGTTCTGGGATGTTTATTTCAACTTTTGAAGTGCCCTCCATTGAATGGGGTGTGACCAGGAGGTTCTACTTGATGGGCTATTTATAGAGAAGCTGTTTGGGGTCTCTGCAGGCTGGAGCGTCCTTAAGAAATGTTCACCTGCGTTTTATTTTCTTTTTCATTTTTGTCTTTTTGTATGGAGGAAGGATTTGTCAATGTGCATTTCCAAAGCTTTGTGTTTACTTTAGTAGAGTGAATGCACCGGTTATCTGAGGATGCGTTCTTAATAAAAATGAAATATGCCTAAAATCTTAAAACTGGCACTTGTTTTGTTTCTGGATTATTGCATCTTATATTTAGGCATATAACAATATATTATACATTAACTTCTGGTACCCAATGCCAAGGACAAAGCAAAAGAGAGATATCAAGAGTAAAAGTGGCTGCCATTTCTGTTCACAAAACCCCTGCTCGGTGTCTATTAGTAAAAGGTTAAGGTTCATCAGCATGGAAAACGAGCCTTGAATGTTTTACTTTTGTGGGGTAATGGCGTCCGAGCAATTTAGTCAAGACAGACCTGGGTATTGTTGGTGAATGTGGACCCTGCATCCCTAAAGGTGTCACACATCCTCAGCAGCCCAACTCGTATGGACCCTACCATGTGCAGCCTTGCATCCACGGACACGAGAGACTTCGAGGACGTTTGTGTATAGACACAAAATGGGAGTGTGTGTGTAAAGAGTCTTGGTCCCCCTCCCTAATGCTAATTTTCATTTGTTGTACAAGAAACGGAGAATGCAAACATGCATTTAAATGTCCCTGTTTGTGCTTTTTTTAAATGTAAGTTCTCATAATAGATTACTGAAAAGGAGGGGCTAGGCATGAAACCTCAATCCCGTATTGGTTCTGTCCAAAATGTTTACTATTACCGTACGACGTGTTTCTATGTTCTTAATCAGATCAGTTCAGAATGTTGGTCAGAACAATTAAAAGACCGTAGTCATAAAAGCTTCAGGTTTCATCAAACGACGTGGATGTGGTGTGGCGACCAAACATGGTTTGCCGCAATGAAGTTTGGTGTCACCTTTTTCACCCCTTATGAGTTTGCAGGTATGATATTATGCATTTAAGATCAGTATAGAAAAATGAAATACAATTAGGACAGGGTCAGCAATCTTTCCTATCCAAAGCCATTTTGCCCTATTTTCCACCAAATATAATTTGCTATTTGATATCACAGCTTATAAAGTTGTGTGTGTGTATATATATATAGTAATATATGTACAACTATATAGTTTGTTGTATTTATGAAATTATAGAAGAATAAAGACAATTCTTGCCATTGTATTGCTATTTTACCCGTTATAACAACATCAACATCTTATGAAGAGAAAGAAAATACAGTGGCATGTGTAAACACAACTATGCAGCCCCATATGTGTGGCTCATGGGTCAGGTTCGATACCAGCATGTCAAGGTGTCCTTTAACAAGATACTGAACCCCCAGTTGCTTCACAGCAGCACCGAGAATGCTAAGGAAGGTAAAGAGGTCAAGTGAGCGACTGCCGGAAATGTAATGGACCTCTATTCATGGTGTTACGGTACGGGGGCTTGTGCAGCACAGAGATAGAGACATATTTAAGCAATGGTTTGTCCAATTTGATATAAAAAGTCAAGAAAATTATTTTGGACATTATATGAAATAACATAATGTATGAAGTTACACTACTGTACTGTTTTTAATTGAAAGTCAGCTCAAATGAAATGATTACTTTTATAATTTCACAATATTGTGTGTCAATATTTGAACTGTTAAGGAGATCCTTAAGATCCTCGGTAGCCGCGGGTTGCTGACCCCTGAACGAGGACAATGGATGGCTTTTGTTAAAACAGTGCACAATACAGTAGTGGCAAGAAACTAATTTCGATCTGCAGTCCCTGGGTAGATGTCATCAATGATGTCCGTAGGCCTCAGTTTTCTCCAGCCAGCACTTTATGGTGTGGAGAATAAGAATGCCTTGAAACAGCATTTAGACTATTATTGAACTGTTAAAATCCAAATATAGTGTCTGTTATTAAACCCATGACGTCTGTGTTTGTCAAAGGGAAAACTAAATAAAAAATAATTGCAGTAGTAGGCCTGTTATGATTTTTCACATGAAACACACCCACGTTCCGAAGAAAGAAAACACTTTGATTGATTAACACATTAACCCAGTGGTTCCCAAACTTTTTCTGTCAAGACCCCCTTTGATGATATAGGAACATTGGATGGCTCTCTCGCTCGCGCGCGCTCGCTCTCGCTCTCGCTGGTTTTGCCACAGTCGGTCTGTCACATGAGCCGCTCTGGTGGCGTCGTTGGAACACAGTGCATGTCACGTCGGTTATTTTATATTGTTTTACCGGTGTATGTGTGCGTCTGTGTGTGTGGGTTGGTGATGAAGCCTCGACCGCCCTGTAGTACCACCGCGCCCCCCTAGGGGTCGCGACCCCCACTTTGGGAACCACTGCATTAACCAATCGCCAACCACGTGACGTAGTCCGTTTTGACCAATCGTTATTCTAGAAGAGGCGGGCCAATCACCGACACCGGCAGCGTACGCTCATTCAGCCCTGTCTCCTTGATACCGAAGCTGTTACCTGTTTTTGGATGAGGTCTGACATTTAATGTTTCCTGTTTTCGGGTAGAAACGAGGAGAATAACCCGAAATGAACTCTATACGCGCAGTGAAAGGAGAACAAATAGACGCGCGTGCTGCCTTCATCTTCCAGCAGTAGAGGGAGGACATTTAAGCAGACTATATATTTAGTGGGGGTTTTTTTATTCTTCTTGCTCGCTAGTGATTGCTGATTAAGTAAGTAAAACGCATCTCAGACTTTTATGATCTCTCTATGATGTTAAGCCTATACATTAATATATGGTTTAAGTGTCACTTCTTTGGCTGTGGTTTTCTACCTTTAAGTTTCAGTTGTATTTATTCTTATTCTTTATAGGCAGTATCAGTATGACTGTCCTTTTGTTAGTAACTGATATTATTTGTGATTACATTTTTGCTCCACTCAAGGATGGCAGGAAGCCCTGACCATGAACAAGATGAAGGGGGCCTCGGGGATAAAATGGTTTGTTTCCACAGCTACTTGCATGGAGGGACCTCCAGCTTGATATCCACCTTAATTATCTTCCCTGTCTACAAAACTGTCTTCCGTCAACAAATCCACAACACATCGGTTCACCGGGCAGTGGGACAGCTCCTCAAAGAGGGACCTGCAAAGCTCTACAGGGGCGTGGCCCCGCCATTACTCATGAGAACCCTGAATGGCACGCTGCTCTTTGGCCTCCAGGACACCCTCCTCCACCAGCTCTCCCTGTCATCACAACAAGTCATCCTCTCCTCTGCCCTGCCTGCTCTGGCTGGTTTTGGTGCAGGTTTGGTAGAAGCTGTGGTTTTTACCCCCTTTGAGCGCGTCCAGAATGTGTTGCAAAACGGACAAAATGACCGCCGTGTACCGACACTGAAGAGTGTTCTTGTCAGGCTGAAGGCACAGAGACCGGCCTTGGGGTACTACAGAGCCTTGCTGCCCATCACAGCCCGCAACACTCTAGGCAGCTCCCTCTACTTTGGCCTGAAGGGGCCGGTGTGTGCTGCCGTGGAGGCACAGGGGCTTTCTCCAGGGGTTTCCTCCTTCATCTCGGGGACACTGACCTCCATGGTCATCAGCTTGACTCTTTACCCACTTTCTGTGCTGGTGGCAAACATGCAGGCGCAGATGGGAGGGGAGGTGAAAGGAGTCATGGCTTGTTGGAGGATGCTGTGGGAATCTCGGCAGCGGAGTGTTGCTCTGCTGTACAGAGGAGGCTCACTGGTTATTTTGAGATCATGCATTACATGGGGAATCGCCACTGCTATCTACGACACGCACCAGAAACGTTCAAACTGATGAAATGCCAATAAACAATAGCTTTTTCTTTTTGTGTTTTATTTATTTATTTATTTTTACATTAAATGTTTGACTGGGAAAGGTCTACCACCTGTCTGTAACCTCCAAGTATACCTGTGAAATGTGATGGTAAAACATTTTCTATTGTGCTTGCATATGATACGAGACTTAGTTCCGGCCACAAACACAAGAACTTGTACCAGAGTGCGTTCTCGCTCTAGCTACTCACCCCTCCCTTCTGCACTCAATGTCTGATCCTGCAATTATTTAGGAAGTGCACGAGAGCAGCCTCTCGCTTTGACATCTCACTGTTGTTTGCATCTCACACATTTTACCCCATGTCTATACGTTCAAGTTATTTTATGAGCAATTGTTGTGTTTTCAGGAACTAAGAGCCCCCACCTTTGCTCTCCTTGTGGTTTAAATGGTTCTTGTTCATGCAGACTGCCAGCACTCCGTACGATCAATGAGCCTTTGCTGCAGCAAATAATCAAACCAACAAAAACAAGTTCTGTTTTTCTCAGTATTCCTAATTTCAGTTTAAAGAGACTTACACCAAGACAGATAATAAGAAAATGTCCACCCCATAAATCAACAGGGGATAACATCATCATAATAATAATAATAACTGCAGAATGCAGACTTTTCTCTCTCAAAGTGCATTTATAAATGAATCGTATCCATCATGCATTTCAAACGTTTCTGTGCTGTAAGTTTTTGTTAAAATGTAATATGTTTGTCAAACCATGTCATGTCACGGGCCGTCCACTAGATGGTGGAGGTGCATGTAAAATAAAAGAAACAGCCCGATCCACCAAAATGGATGTCCAGCAGTTGTGCGTTACTCTACGCAGGTAAGGGGAGGACCAAGTGATCCGAACGATTGCAACATTCCTCAACAAGTACTGGCAGCTGTCGTTTATGCCCAGGCACCTAGATTGTCCAATCAAAATCCGCCTACTGGGCGTTGGGAGCCAATAGGAGCTAGAGCGTGGTGTCCATGTTGGCTTGGGAAAGGGCGTTTTGTCTCTACTTTAAGCGTTGGCTTTGGACTTCTTATTACGCAGAAGCCTTTTTACCTGCATAGGACGCTGCACACTTCTGCACCAGGTAAAGTCATTCGGAATTATCGCTGTTTATTAGCTCGTACACACAAAACAAAAACAGTGTAACGTACTGCAAACATCATTAATGTCAAAATGTTTTTTTTTGTAAGTTAGTCAACATTTCCGCAACAGGCCAAACTCTTTCCTCAACAAACCTTTCCCCAGTTCTACTGTGGGGTGTGGTCTGATAGGCTTTCTGCTCGCGGGCGGTTTCCTTGTATGCGTTTGTTAATCGCGAGAAGTCGGGATGTTATTTATGGTGACTAGTTTAAATAATTCCACGGTTTTAAACCGATGTCCGACTTAAGTTGCATACCTGTGTGGGGATGTCGACGACTGCGCACAACGTCTTCAGTGATGAAATGATAATGGTAGTCTGTGTTTTTCTTGCTTTCTCGCACACTTTTCCCCAGTAGAACTCTTCCAAAATGAGCACCACATGTCCAGTCAACCAAGAGGTGAAGAAGTTTAAAAAAGCTAGTCTGAAGAAGACTCAAGTGCAAGAAAAAAACCCTCTTCCGACGACTCAGGGTATGTATTACAGAGAAACCGCCCTTGTGCCAGGTTTCTCCTTTTTTTCCTCCGCTCCTTCTTTATCACAGTTGTACTCCTTCCTATCTTCAACTGCAAACATTGCTTTACTGATTAACTACAGGTACACACCCAGCTACCTGAGAGGTCGTCCTTGTTCTGCTTAATGCCACCTGTTCAAAGGAACATTGATCAAAAGATCTCTGTCTTCATTAAGAGGCCATGGAGCAAATGAGCTTCATGCTATCCGATGGTGGAGTTAAAAAAAAACCTAATTGTAGTCACTTTATTAGATCAATAAATCAGTGGCCCAGACTGCACTACACAATAAAAAGGCCTCACCTCAGATCTGTGGGTGTGTGCACAAAGGGAGAGTGGCTGGCCTCTGATTTAGTGGGCGTTCTCAATCTGACTAAAAGCAACCTCACTATCTACTGTTGCACTAATTTGTCTCAAAGAATGCTATTTGGTTGCATTATGGGAGATGGAGGCTCCAGTGTTTATGGAGCTTGCCCCTTACTAAAAAGGAACATTTAAGACTTCCTCTTTCCTGCTGTACTTACCTAGTCACTTGACATTCTTCTTAAAAGTATAACTTTATTCCCTAGTTTATCTTGTGTGTTCAGAGTGGAACTATCTATTGCACCAGTTACTGCATATTCATATTGTGCACCCCATCTATAATATTTGACACTGATGCTGTAGATCATCATGGCTTGGTATTGTTTTTAAAATTGTATTACAGGATGATAATGTTTAAATGCAGTGCTCCATCAAATTGTTTTCTTGTCAACAAATTGGCACTGATCTTTGATGAAGGTTGATGAACCTACGGCTCAGTTATAGATTGATCCCCTCATCTTTGTCTCTCTTGTGATCACACAGTAATTGATGATGAGAAGCAAGCCAACGAAGAGGTAAGTACCTGGAACGTACACGCCAATGGATATTCCCCTCGTTCAGTCCTGCTCTGTCACCTGCTCTTCCTTCAATTAGGAATCTTCTCAGTCATCTCCGCCTTTTACTCGGTTTCTGTGAATTTCCTGAATTCTGTAGTTTTACAAACATGAACTGAGCATAAATCATGTTTGTCTTGTATATCCTGAAATTTTAACTGATGCATACTCTCTTTCACTGCTAAATTAAAGCCTTAATTTTCAAACTATGCTTTTACTTCATAAAGTAGGTACTTGTTTCTTGTGACTGGCTATCATAACTCTAGAGTTCAGCCCAGTCCTGTCTTGCCAGAGTTTGATTTCATACTCCATCTAAAGTGATGAAATGATTGGATTGTGTTTTTATTCTCTCATGCATTCTCTAAATATTTTATCATATTCATTTTCTAAATCTGTTTTAATTTCAATCATTTCTTTGCGTTCTGTCTCCCATTTATTTCCTTTCTAGAAAGCTCAGAAAGAGCCAATCAATGCAGAGGTGGAGAAGTTCAATCCAGACTTGCTCAAGAAGACTGAAACAAAAGAAAAAAACCCTCTTCCGACTAAAGCTGGTAGGTGTTCTGATCCGCCCTGATCATGTTTCTTCCAATCCTTGTTTGGCTTTGTGTTGTACATTGTTGCTGAAGTAATAGACAGACATTACATTAAGGGGCACCTCATAGATTTTACAGTTAAGTTTTCATGGAGAGTACTATAACCTGTGAAAACAATTGTATACTGGTGGTTTCCAGTCCCAATACATAGTCTGTCACATGATGTCCAAATTCATTTAATTTCTTATCCCAACAAATTAGCACTGACCTTTTGATGGTTGATGAACCTACGGCTCAGTTATAGATCGGTCCCCTCATCTTTGTCTCTCTTGTGATCACACAGTAATTGATGATGAGAAGATAGCCATCGTAGAGGTAAGTACCTGAAACAACGTACCTGCCATGATTTCTTTCATTCAGTCATTTTGCTCTTACTCCAATTATGAATACTGTCCATCTCCGCCTTGGTTTTCTGTGAATTTCTCAACAGTGTAGTGGTGCAAGCAAAAACTTGGTTGTCTGTCCTTTTCAGACACACGTTCGTAAGATATAGTGAGCAAGCCTCTGTATTTTGGATACTGATCTCAATTTTGAAAATCAGAAGAGTGATTTTTTTTTTTTTTTTTTTTTTTTTTTATCACCGTAAACAAACATGTTACCATTCATATCTCTTTAAATTTTTTTAAAAATAAAAGCTTTTTGTTCATCGTGAGCCAGTACGTCATAAAGTAGGTATTTGCTGTTTCTTGTGACTGGCTATCATAACTCCGACCAGTCCTGTTTTTTTTTTTTAAACTGAGGTGGAGCGTGTTTTCATACTGCATCTCGAGTGATGAAACGATGATGGGATTGTTTTTCTTTCTCGTACATCCTCAATATTTTATCATATTCATTTTCTAAATCTGTTTTAATTTCAATAATTTCTTTGCGTTCTGTCTCCCATTTATTTCCTTTCTAGAAAGCTCAGAAAGAGCCAATCAATGCAGAGGTGGAGAAGTTCAATCCAGACTTGCTCAAGAAGACTGAAACAAAAGAAAAAAACCCTCTTCCGACTAAAGCTGGTAGGTGTTCTGATCCGCCCTGATCATGTTTCTTCCAATCCTTGTTTGGCTTTGTGTTGTACATTGCTGCTGAATTAATAGACAGACATTAACTTAAAAAGGGCACCTCATAGATTTTACACACAAAGTTAAGTTCACTTTTCACCGAGTACTATATAACCTGTGAAAACAATTGTATACTGGTGGCTTCCAATACCCATAGTACCATACTATTTTTAGTATGCAAGAAAATGATTTAATATGTCTCATGCAGTATGCCAGCATATCCAAATTCATTTAATTTCTTGTCCCAACAACAAATTACCACTGATCTTTGAGAGTTGATTGAACCTACGGCTCAGTTATAGATCGGTCCCCTCATCTTTGTCTCTCTTGTGATCACACAGTAATTGATGATGAGAAGATAGCCATCGTAGAGGTAAGTACCTGAAACAACGTACCTGCCATGATTTCTTTCATTCAGTCCTTTGCGCTTACTCCAATTATGAATCCTGTCCATCATTTCCACCTTGGTTGTCTGAATTTCTCAACCGTGTAGTGTTGCAAGCAAAAACATGGTCGCCTGTCTTTTTCCTTATATTTTCTGGACAAATGTTGTGTTCTCATAAAACGTATTTTTTCCCATGCAGACACACTTTTCCCGTTAAAATGGACCATATCTTTTTACAACTGTGCTCTTACTTCCTTGCGGTTCGCTTCTTTGGCCCTGGTGTGCATTTATAATTTCTTATCTCTTTTGCACGTTTCCTGCTTGGTTTTATCACAAAGAAACACACTGTATAAGACCATTAATATGCTGATGACACACAGTTGTACATTTCCCTGTCCTCCGATGAGCTCAGTCCTGTTAACAAACTTGTTAACTTGGGTAATGGTTCTAATTTCTGGATGTCCAGAAACCTTTTACAGCTGAACCTTTTTATATTCACAGTTGATCCTTAAAGTCAGAGGCAGGAAATATATTCACGAACGGCATAATTGTCTCTAAAATATAGTGCACAAGCCTCGGTATTTTGGATTCTGATCTCAATTTTGAAAATCACATCACCAGAACAGATTTTTATCACCGTAAACAAAAATATTACCATTAATCTCAAACTCAATCTCAAATTCATGAATTGGTCTAGCAGGTTGGACTACTGTATCGCTCTATTCACAGGATTATCCAGTCAGTAGGACAGCTCCAGTTTATTCACAATGCAGCAGCCAGAGACATTACACATTCTCTACATTTGAACATATCACTCCTGTACTTAATAATGATAATAATAATGCATTACATTTAATTAGTGTTTTTCAAAAATCTCAAACACAGGATAAAATGGAGATAAATATGGAAAAACATCATAGAATTAGACACTGTACTGAAATCCCTTCATTGGCTCTGGCTACAATACAGAATTGCCTTCAAAATCCTGCTGATAGTCTACAAAGGTTTGAGTTTTTATATAAATAAAATTGGCATTTCCATTCAATGACTACACATGATTCAAGGTTCAATACAGCATGTTGCCCTCTAATCCCCATATGCATGTGGAACTGAATACCTGTAAATAACAGTATGGTGTAACGTGACGCCACAAAAGCTTTTTGTTCATCGTGAGCCAGTACGTCATAAAGTAGGTATTTGTTTCTTGTGACTGGCTATCATAACTCCAGAGTTCAGACCAGTCCTGTCTTTTTTAAACTGAGGTGGAGCTTGTTTTCATACTGCATACTGGGTTTTGATTTCAATTATAATTTCTTTGCTCTCTGTCTCCCACTTTTTTCCATTAGAAAGCTCAGAAAGAGCCAATCAATGCGGAGGTGGGAGAGTTTAATCCAAAAACGCTCAAGAAGACTGAAACCAAAGAAAAAAACCCTCTTCCAACTAAAGCTGGTAAATCCGCCCTTGATCACATTTCTTCTGCTCCTTGTTTGGCTTTGTGTTTTACATTGTTGCTGAAGTAATAGACAGACATTACATTAAAGGGGCACCTCATAACGTTAAGTTTTCATGGAGAGTACTATAACCTGTGAAAACAATTGTATACTGGTTTCCGATACCCATAGTACCATACTATTTAGTATGTTTTAATACATAGTCTGTCACATGCAGTATGCCAAAAATACCAGGATGTCCTAATTCATCCAGATGCATTTTTGCAGTATGCAAACCAGCATGCTATTCTGACCCACAATCCTCTGCGCCATAGTTGATGCTTTAGATTAGCATTGTTCTGTGTTGTGCCCATCAGAGTTAGGGTGTTAAATGTATTATTACAGGTTGATGATGTCTATACAGAGTACTGTGTCAATTGGTTTTCTTGTGCCGGCAACAAATTATCACTGATCTTTGATGAACCTACGGCTCAGTTATAGATTGATCCCCTCATCTTTGTCTCTGTCTGTCTTGTGATCACACAGTAATTGATGATGAGAAGCAAGCCAACGAAGAGGTAAGTACCTGGAACGTACACGCCGATGGATATTCCCCTCGTTCAGTCCTGCTCTGTCACCTGCTCTTCCTTCAATTAGGAATCTTCTCAGTCATCTCCGCCTCTTACTCGGTTTCTGTGAATTTCCTGAATTCTGTAGTTTTACAAACATGAACTGAGCATAAATCATGTTTGTCTTGCTTTAGTCTTGTATATCCTGACATTTTAACTGATGCATACTCTCTTTCACTGCTAAATTAAAGCCTTAATTTTCAAACTATGCTTTTACTTCATAAAGTAGATCCTTGTTTCTTGTGACTGGCTATCATAACTCTAGAGTTCAGCCCAGTCCTGTCTTTTTTTTTTTTTTTTTTTGAGGTGGAGCTTGATTTCATACTCCATCTAAAGTGATGAAATGATGATTGTGTTTTTATTGTTTCTCGTACATTCTCTAAACCTTTTATCATGTCAATTTTTCGAAATCTGTTGATTTTTTTGCTTTTTCTCTCCCACTTTTTTTCCATTAGAAGGCTATGAAAGAGCCAATCAATGCAGAGCTGGAGCAGTTCAAGACGCAGACGCTCAAGAAGACTGAAACCAATGAGAAAAACCCTCTTCCAACTGCAAAAGGTAGGTCTATCTGACCCACACTTAAACCAAATATTCTCCTGGGAGCTTGTCCTTGTTCTGCTTCATGCTAAACTGACATGAAGCAGAAGGAAGAGTTTAAGTTAAAGTGTGGCAAACAGCCCTGGCTGTTTTGCCAGTGGGGAACAACCAAAGCACTAAATCAGGTGGCACTACTGGTGCATGTCAGCTTTTTCTTTGGGTCGGAGGATCAATGCTATATTGTAATGAAAGGAGGCACCTGCTTTGTTAAAAATGTTCCTTATGAAATTGTATTGTTTTTTTTTTTACTGACATAATGTCTCTGCCACGCCTTGACACATTCTACAGCCTTTGAAAACAATTGTATACTGTCTTCTGTGGCTCTGAAGAGGGCTGTTGTAATCTGTCGGAGTGATCTGGAATAGCGGGTCAATCACTGAAAGCCTGTGTCAAAAACTGGGAATGTGGAGTTCCAAAGAAAGTTGGCATTTACCTAACAAGATGTTATTGAGTTGCATTATGGGAAATGGAGAATCCAGTGTTTTGGGAGCTTGCCCCATACTAGACACTAAAATGTGTAATATCTCTGGAGCTTTGATTTTTAAGATTTTGTTTCTCTTCCAAGGTTGCTAACAGGGTTGCAAAATTCCGGGAATATTCAAAGTTGGAAACTTTCCATGGGAATAAACGGGAATTAACAGGAATAAACTGAAAATGTTTGGGTAATTTAACTGTATTTACCTTGTCATAAGCAGACATGAATGCAAACATTTATAATACAACTTTTAAAAATGACATTTTTGACATTTTGTGAGTAGAACTTTATTCTTTCATCGAACAACAAAAACATGAACATTGAATAAAAAAAGGTGTATTCCCTATGATCGCCACCCCCCCAAGCCACATTTGTGTTTTTCCCTGAATCTAAATGCTTTCTTCCTGGACCTCATCAACGTCCTCCTCACTGCTGTAAAAAGTTAGTCGACTGTATACAAATAAACTTGGTATTAAAATGAACATGGCTTCAGTTTACCAAGTAATCAATATGATAGGTAATGACAAAGTGTTGGGAAAGTTCACTTTCTACATGAACTAGTTCAGTTCATAGTTCACACATAATTCAAAATTTTGAACTAAGTTGCATGAACTAGTTCAGTTATATTTTTCAATATGTTGCGAGCTATAATTGAAATCTCTGTCTGCAATACCGCTCTTGGCCTCTACGCAACTCGGCGCTCTCACACTTACCAGGCATAGGGCTGAAACGGTCAGATGCAACACTGATGACAGACGTTCAAAAACAACAGAACGTTTTATGTTTACGTTTATGTTTCTGGCAGACAATGTTCCCAACCAGCTGCATTCAGGGTCCAGCTGAGCTAGGCGTGCATAGTCTTGTTCTCAACTACACCTAAGTTCCCTGTTATATGCTTTTGCAAAAGAACTTAGGCACATCTTCTTTTTTTTTTCAAAATTCCAGAGCCAAAATTCCCGCGGAAATTTACCGGAAACTTTCCGCCCCTTAGCAACCCTAGTTGCTAATGTTTAAACGCCATGCTATGTTTTGTTTTCTTGTCCAAACAACCGTTGAGGACTAATCTTTGGTGTCCAGCATAAGTGATCGGTTGAGCACCTCATCTGTCTCTCTCTTGTGATCACACAGATATTGCAGAAGAGAAGAAAGCCAAGTAACTGAAATACATCTGCCATGATTCCTCTCTCTGCCCTGCCCGTTACCTGCTTGTCCAGCATCTCCACCTCGGCCTGTTTTCTGTGCCGCCATGTTTGATTAGAAATGGTGTTTGGGCTGATGCTATGGGGTAAGATCTGTAATCCCATGTAAATGCTTTTTCCATGCTGTTTAGAAAGGGTTTAATGGAACAAAAATGAATTATTGTACCAATGGGAAGCCATATAAGATGTTGCATTGTCAACAATACCACCAATATTCTTGTAAATGTTAACATTCAGAAAATGTAATGAAAAATAACAAGATGTTTTTTTTTTCTTAATAAAAATGGATGTATCAAACATGTTTTGAGTAACATTTGTATTTCAAACTGTCTTTTTAAAAAGTATTTGAAAAGATTCTCAGGACAAAGGTAATTATAATGTAAATGCTGGACATGGTCTAAAATTGTCAAATATTACTGGCAAATGGAAATAATAAAAATAGTAATAAGTTATTGTAATATGTATCCCAGACCTTAAGCCAGGCGTAACATTGCTGCTTAAAGAAGTATTTTGCCGCTTGAAATATGGTACTTCCATAGACCTGGGCTGTCTATGCAGTCGAAAGCCACCGCTCGACTCCAGGCCTCTTCCTCTTCCATACACTGTCATTTCTCCACAGTGTATTCTGGCTCATGTACTAAGTAGGCCAGCCCCGAATGTCCGACTCCGGGGTTAGGCTTCACTATGCCCCCTCTCCATGCAGGCATACGACAAATACGGAAGTACAATCTGTAGTTTGAATAACAGTCCTAGAGCTGGAGAAAGTTGCATCAACTGGTTGACCACTGCTGGAAAATTAGCTTGGACCTCTGGGTGGTGGTAAAATGGAGGGAAGTTAAATATTCTTAATTCTCTTATAGTACCCACGTTGTCATTATAAAAAAGCTTGTTGAAAATCTGCAAATAAAACTGCCTTTCGTTTGTGAGCATGCCTAGCTGGTTTGCCTTGGATGTGCATGAGCAACATTTTTTAAATTTAATTGGTAATGGTTGAGTGAACCCTTGTCACAGTGAAAACCTCATCCATCTAGATTCTCGAGTTACAAGTCTAAGCCTGCTCGGAAAAAAGGGCGTGGATCCGGTGCAGGTGTTATACATTCTACATTGCCATGAAATATCTTTGTTGGAACATTGAGTTTTAATATGCCACATTTATACTTTTTTAAAAGGCATATAATGTGGAGAAAAATGTTCACATTATTCTATCTTTGAAATGTAAACTTGTTTTGGGGACGCATCACACAGAACAGTGGCGGAGCCTTTTTTTTTTTTTTTCCCAATACTGTGGATTGCTTAAGGTGGTGCAGGCTGTGCTTTTCCACATCAAGCCTGTTGAAACATGCTCATACAACAGCATGCAGGTACTTGAGAGCAAAGACATACTTTATACCATCTAATTGTCTTAGATTGGTTAGAATTATGTTACCAAAATGACAGTCTAATCCAGATTTACAAATACCTTTCTGTTGTAAGGAAGCTCGTAAAGATCAATAGGAGGTGATAGCGTTCATGAATCTGAAAAAATGTATGCATATTTTCTTTTCTAATGGTCTTTCAGGACCAGTCATGTCTGTGCACTGACAACAGACTAGACATTACAGCAACAGAAGAGAAGAAATGTGACTAAATGATAGGAGGAAGAAACAGACGTATGATTTTATTCAGCATCCTAAAAAATAATGCTCAAGCCTTCTACTGAAAAACCCAAACTTTAATTTGTAGATTTATTCTGTGGCATTGCATTGTCACAAGGTTACTGGTTATTTACGGTCCTGCCTATATTTTTTTATGCCTGCTGTCTTCAATTAAAGTGCACATGATTGTCTCTTGCAAAACAGGTTATGCAGGTACTTTTAGTAGCATGAATATTTCCTTAAATTACCCTTGCCCAACAAAATATAGACAAAAAATATACCATTATCTTTCCAGCATAATGAAGACCTATTTGTGTATTGCAAAACCACCAAAACATTAGTATTACATGTCATTTAGCTGATGCTTTTATCCAAAGCGACTTACAATAAGTGCATTAAACCATGAGTCCAAACTCAGAACAACAAGAATCAAGCAAGTACAATTTCTTCAATAACGTTAAAATAAGTATAAAATAACTTGATATACTATTTCATCTTTTAACACAAGTCACACCTTTGCTGCATTCAACTTGGTGGTTTTCGTAGTAGTTTTTTCTTAGGCTATCATTCTTTCTCACCGTCATTAATCTTTGCAAATGCAATTTGTTTCTGATAAATCATTGTAATTGTGCACATTGTGTAAACTGCGACACCCAACGGCGACTGTACAGCTTACAAAAGATGGCACTGCAGTACCACATCTCTCCCATAGGGAGCGCCACATAACAGAAGCTCCACACGGGGAGGAGCGAGCCGCTGTTGGTCCGTTCATTGGGCTAACTAGTCCATCAACAAGCTAGTTAACGTTAGCTGTGAGCGATGCGATGGACGCCATCGGTGATGCTCGAGCATCAAGAAAACATGGACTAGCTAACTGATATTCTTCCCGCTGTGTTGACAACCATTACCGAGGCAAGGACCGTTTCAGGTGGCGGTAATTAGCTGCTCCATCAATGCGGTCGCTGGTGCACACCGGGGTTTGAGCTCCGGGTGGCGGGCTCGCTGGGACGAAACAACACGGCTCACTCACCGGTACGCTAGTTGTTGCTGTTAGCATGCTAGCCGAGCCAACTTGATATAAATGATTTACTACGATATAACTGTTGGCTGCTGCAAGCTCACAGCTCGGGCTTGGGTTTGATGGTGTAACAACATCATCATGCTCTTGTAGCTTCTTGCCACGGAAATTACAGCTGCAGACTTAGAAACGTGATGACGAGAGAGGAACAAAAGTGGTCTGCGTAATGTAAATATATGTAAAACGAGTGCTGGCTCAAGTTAATGTTTAAGTGGCGGACTGATACCAGAGCTACTACGTGTGATTCACGTCCAAAGCTGCGCATATGGACAAAGTATATAAATAATATCTACATTACTCATATGTTTGTTTTGCTGCAATAACCAATGTTAAGTTGGTTTTTCACGAGTGCCCATTCACTAAAGGTGTAGTCGGCAACATACCGTGAGCTGTCATGTAGTACCATGAAGCTTGGGACGGTTGTGTGTTTATATGAAGACATGTGGTGTGTTGTCATGGTGTACATTCTAATCCTACTCTTCCTCCCGATAGAGAAGGAGCATGGTGGTCCCGGACAGTGCCAGCGTGGTCCCCGAGGCTGACAATGGCAGTACCACTGGCTTCAAAGAGAGCTCCGAGCCTGGGTGCGAGGAGGAGGAAGAAGAGGGGGGTCCGGAACGTGCAGGGGGGGAGCTGGAGGAGGTACGAAAGCTGCAGGAGCTTGTTCGTAGGTTGGAGGTCCAGAACGAGACTCTGCGCAACAGGGGGAGCAAGACTATCGTCCACAGAGGAGCCAGCGGCAACAGCAACCTCACAGACGCTGTGTACATCAGCGAGAGGCTGACTTGCGAGGAGGTGACCAACTCCCACCTCAGATTGGACCACGGTGGCAAGTCGGGCATAGCAGACTTTGAGCTGTCGTCCACTCAGGACAGCAGCAGTGGTGAAGACATGTCCCCTCTGCCCAGGGCCAACAGGCTGGAAGGAGAGGATGAAGAGGAGGACCAGGGTCCAGGTGGGGGTTTTCTCACCTTGACCTGCAGCAATGGAGCGGCCCAGACTCCAGAGAGCCCTTCTCAGGAAAGTTACGAGTCAGAGAGCCACTCGGGAGTGGACCAAACTGCACTGGATGAACTGGATGTCCTAAATTTGGAGGATGAGTGTGCAGACGTAGAGGACGACGACAGATGGTACGTTTTATTATCTGAACTGCTCGTCTCTGGTCATGTTTTTTTATTAGTCTCCCTCTATCCCACTTGTTTGGATATCGGTGCTGGACCGACCAGTTTGCAGGATCTTAACATTTGCAGACGTGTGAGAGAAAGCAAGTAAATCATAATATGTAGAAGCGGTATCTTGAGGGGAAGTCAGCAAAGGCCACAGCAATGCCATATTTTGAGTTTGCTTGTGTATAGGTAGAGGAGCCCCTTCAGCCAGATGAGTCACTTGCGCTCTTTCATTTTAACCTCTGGCTTTTTAAGTGTGTTCCTCCCCCACAGGAAGTGAGTATGCACTGTTCTGTAGCAGTAGGTTATTCGGATTTAAAATTAGAGTTAATCCTTTGCAATCCAGTCTTTTCTTGTACTTTCAGAGCTTTGCTTAACTTTGGCAAACAATTTGACCATTAACTGAATATTTACTGTAATCTGGAGGAAATTGTGTTATTGGAGGAGAAGAAAAACACTGGACTGACAAGGAGGCGGTAAAAGAAATGGGCAGCTAGCCGGAGAGAATTAGTTCAGAAGCCATTGATGTGCCGACTAAAGTGAGAGGCGGTTGGTTGTCCCAGTAAAATTGACTCTGACCTGGATAAATAACAGGCTTGCTATGTGCGACCTGTTTGGCAGGTAATGAAGAACACAAAGCCTTTTTTTACCAGATGCGACAGAGCTGGTATTGTTGTCGCCTTGTGAGTCTCTGTGTGGGTGTGTCCTCATGGCAAAGTTGGTCCAGGAGATACCCACTGAAGCAGAACTACAAAAGAAGCCAGTTTTTTAGTACTTTTCCAGGTGTTTATATTTCTGTGGATGGATTTTGTCGCCACAATAACTTCCCAACAGTGCAAATGCAGTCATAAAACCTTACAGGTGTGTGAGCTCAAAATGAAGGCCACGTTTTGAAGACTGGAATGGTCCAAGCAAGGGACCTCTACTTCACACCCCTGGCCCGACTTTCTGTTGCAGCTGGTGTGACCCCATCGCAAGATTGTCTCAGATTTTATTCATGTCTACAGCAAGCATGAATGAAAATGCTTGCAGTACCAGAAGTGTTCTATCAAGCTGTTTCAAAGAGAAAAGCTATTTCAGAAATTATTATTATAATAATTGCTATTATTGTTGACCCGGCATATTTTTCCATTCACTAAGCCTCATTACACAATGTACTAATATCTGCATTAGTTCATTCCTGAATGCAGGCCAGGTTGAAGCTTAAAAAAAGCTGGTTTGTTCATTTCCTCCAGTTTAATTGGCAGAATGTCACAACAATTACCAGTTATAGGAGGTTCATTACAAATAATCTATGTTAACATCATGCCAAAAGTTCTAAACATATTTGTTTATTCTGCATGTTGCACTGCTTAAAACAGGCACCATATTGTGTTCTGGTGGTTACTTTAGCAGCTTAACAGTCAGACCATTCACGACTTATGTTCAGTTTCACATCATTAGCCATACCATATGTGCTTTGGGAGGTTATCATAGGCAAACAATCCTGTAATCCTAACGGCAACATAATCTAATCTGCTCTGGGCTAGATGCTGTTGCACAGCATGTGGGATTGCACAGCATGTGATCTGAGGGCCCCCCCCTGTGGAACCAGACTGAAACAGGGACAGAAACACTGGAGCTAAGAACAACTGCAGGAGTTCTTGGTGTATGTTTTTGAGAGATTAAAATAGACTGCTGAGTATCCGATTGATTGGACCAGGCAGAAAATGTTTTAACCCACCAGGTCAATTCAAAATTGCCATTTCAATTTGGTCTTAAATCCTGGTAATTTTCCTGTTGGATGCTTTTAATCACACTGTAGCCTACGATTAAAACCTCTGACTTGCTCTCCTCACAGTGATGCAGATGAGCAAAATAAAACTGACTTTGCAGCATCGATATAAGTTATCCATCCTGCCTCTGTGGTGGAACACAGACAGGGCACTGCTTGGTTTCATAATGAAAGGAAGAACACCTGTTGTATGATAGCTGTAAGATCAATACTATAGAATAACTGTAAAAGTATACAACATACAGAAATTAGACTTCATCCACATATGCTGCTCTACTTATTTCTTTAATATTAGAAAAAACACAGTGAGGTTTTTATTATTATTATTGATTTAGCAGAAATTGAACACACACAGAAGGATGTGTGACCTGAACATTGCTCTCTGTTTTGTTGCTCATTGGGAAATGGTTGCTTTCGTGTTTGCCCAATGGGAAGATGATTTTTTGTTGATTGGCCCAGAATCAGTCAGTCCGGGCCTTTTGTGTGTCAAACTCAAAGGGAACCGATTGCCCATGTGACTGCCAGTTGAAAGCTTGTGGTGAACTGATTGCAGTTTACTCTCACTGGATACATCACAGTTCAGATGGCGACCATGTGTGGCTGCATAAAAACCGAGCATTGGCTGGTCGTTTGTTGAAGTGATGGTTTCTGGCAGCTTTTTCCAAATATAACTCTAGATTTGAAATTGTACTTCTTTTCAGATTTGTCCGCCTGACTGTGACCCGTGATGACAGGATGAGCTTGATATGTTCGCCAGATGTCAATGAGGCCGATGTGCATTTGTCTCCGCAGTCATGTTTGTGATAAAGATGTTGAAAGATGTATTACATCAAGTATTTGCTCACTCCCTGTTTGATCTGATTATGTCATTAACTTTAAACTAACCAGCTTGGTTGTTTTGTTTATTTTGTGAGGTCTTTATTTGCTGCTTCACCGTGTCTCATTCAGTGGTTGGGAGTTATTCTGCTTGTGGTCAGCCCCGCCTATCCTATGTTGTGCATTGGGGGGAAAATTATTACTGTCTGCACGGCATGTTCAATGCTATTAAGTGTATACCTTATAGGCCAATGATTCACACTAATCTCCATCTTGACAAGCATGTTTAATAAAAAGTAGATTAGGCTTACTGTGTCGGTCCAAAACTGCCTTTTCCCTCCCTATTTCTTCCATGTATTCTTCTCCTAATCCATTTTTGCATCTTGTCATTGTTTTCTTGTTTTCCCACTCTTCTTTACAGGTTGTACGTGGCTCCAAAAAAGCAAATGGACGATCAAGGCCCAGAGTCTCCATTGAAGTGGTGTCGGCAGGCTCTTGACCATCGCAGCCCCGAGACAGAAATAGCTTGTCGGACCCTGATCAGCCGCTTGGACCAGAGTATGTGAACACATACATTATTCCATTCTCACTCTTTAAATATTTAGTATGCTGTATTTGTATTAATTCCCATACGCCCTAAAATTAACAATTTGAAACAGCTTTCAAAATAAGACTCACATTTTTGTATGTTATGGTCATTGGGTCACATGTTGCTGCCTCCAGAGATGGTTTGCCAAAATCAATATTAAGACACCTAATTCAGTACAGGGTGATGGTCTCGCCTACCTTTGTTAAATGGCTGCTCTCTTATTTACTGCTCACATGTATGTGCACAGATCTGTGTTTGTTTCAGTTGTATGACAAAGCCCGAGCACTCAGTAAATATGCTGCTCTCCTTTTTAAACGGCAGCAGCGGGCCTTGAAACTGCCTGTCGGCGTAGTGACTTCATGGTTAGCAGTAAAGGTGACTTTAAAGTGAGTTTAAAAAAAGATGTTGTCTAAACTTGACCCTACAGTACATATGCACATACATACGCCACTGTTAGTTCTCAAAGCTTTCAATTACATTATTTACACCTGCACCTGTAATTACCCTGAACATCAAACTGTATATTACTGTGGTTCGAGCAGGAATGCTGGTAAAGCTGTCTGATTGATGCTACACACAGCAATGCATTGTGTTTATTTAATTAAATTGCATGCAAATGACACCAGGCTGCTACAAAATAGCCACGCACCTCTACACATATCAGAGTGGTCGGTTATAACTCGGTCTTCTGTCTATTTATGTGGGAGACATCGGATAACTGGAGTTTATTAATTCTGTGCGTCACAGCTATTTTGAAAAGAAAAATGCAAGTTCACGTTTTATTTGTTTTTAATGCTGCTGTCATATTTTTATACAATGTAATCATTTGCCAAATGAAATACAGTACAATTATTACAATTTATATTACTTATTAAAGCATTGGATTGAGCATATCATATCAAAGTCCTTCACCAAATAATTATTGATATGGTTTTTTTCCTAAATAACTGTTAAGAGTATGACACAATATGTACCTTTGACTGCAGTTTTGAGGTGCTGTATGTGTGTTCACATTGTGTCGCTTTGCATCATCCAGACAACAACATGATTTCCCGGAGGTCCGATTCTTCCTTTGTTGACCTGTTGTCATGTGTGACCTGCTGTCATGTTCTTGAAGGTGCGCTTCTGCACCTACAAGAAGCAAACTTGCCGGTGATATCTATGATGCGTTTCATATTTATGTATCTGCATGTTGTCCTTTATTCAGCCAGGAATGTCTTATTGAGATAGAAGATCTTGGTCAATATGGCAGCATAAGCAGTTTCACATAAAAACAATTCCACATGTTAGTGAAACAAACAATGCATTGAAGCATGTCATCTTTTTGTGTGTATGTTCTTCTCAGAGGATATCTAAACTCTTCTCTCCTATTCCCTGCAGCGTCTCGATGGAGGAACATGTACAGTAGCCCATCAGCAGAGGCAGGCTCGACAGGCTCAGGCCTGATCTCTCCTGGGTACCACAAATCGACTAACAAATCCCTACTAACCTGTGGCAGCTCAGGTATGGCATGGCATTAACACACTGTGCTCCTCATTTTCTGCTCAACTCAACAGTGGGATTGACTTGTTATTTTGAGGATGTAGGTCAGTTGATATGTGTGTGCACTAATGCATAACAATGTGTTCCTTTTGGATCTGAATGGTCATTTCTTAAGACTTTTTGCACGTTTTACCCAGTTTACTGTGTGCCGCATTTACTGCACTTAAAAAAGAAGTTTGATTTTCTACTTCTACCAGACAGACTTTGTTTACTATTCATTTTATTACTGGAGTCTTATATCGCAGACTACATGATGTTCCATTTAACAGCATTGAATTTAGAAAAGAAAAAAGAAAAGACGTCATGAAAAGGCAAGAGTGTATTTGGTAGCTTCTTGCATCACAAAGTGGTGGTGCACATGAATGCACCACCTACGACACGTCTGTAACACTGATATAATTTGGAAGATATTCAATGATAATCTTACGTGTATGGGGTTTGTTTCTCAGGGGACTTTTTTCGGCCATGCTAACCTGTGTGAAATGTGTTCTACTGGTGATCTTGACTTTGTGGTGATTGTTACAGTTACTTTGCACTTTCGTTATTCCTCGCGCTGTTTCACATTTCCCTGGCAATTTGTGCATAGACCAACAATGCTGATGTTATTCTGAATACACTGTAAATAACAAATCTTTGCATGAACTTGTAAAGGCTTGGCTTGTGGGTGGTGACCCTATCTAATATCAGACTTTTTACATAAGCAAATGCCCCTGGATGATGTAATTTCCCATTTGTGTGAGAGTTAGGCCTGTGTCAGACAGACACACCTTTCCTGTACAGTTTTCCTGGGCATCATCAGTAGAGACGGTCCTTTCTAGACTAATGCGGCTTAAAAAGTAAAGTCCGGTGGAGAGACATGTTAATTGAACCATACCAAATGCGATTTGTAGATATTCACAACTTAAATGTGATTTGTAAATATTCACAACTTTAAATTTGTATATTTTGACCGGGTCAGTCTGATAGATTACATAAAATGTGTATACACCTGGTGAATATTAAACTTAAATCTCAATTTGTCCTGAAATAGGCAGCGCTGAGGTTGGGGTGAGTTACACCTCTCAGACCTTCAGCTGATTGGGACTAATTGAGCTGCTGATCTCCAATACTTCCAAACTTTTAAAACTATTTTCATACATGTTTTATACTTTTGTAATGTAATGTGTTTTTGTGAACCTGATCAATCGGTCCCTATCATCTCCTGAGCAGAGTCTGACAGATCCCGTTGGTGTGAAATCGTTTTTGATCAATTCAGTTAGCGCACAGGTGATGGTCTAACATTTGTCATTCTCATGTTATGGCTTTAAAGTGGGGCCCATTAATCAAGACATTATTTTTTGGGGCTGACATCCTTTTTCTGTTCGGCAATCCTGGTTTGAAAGCTAGTTTTACCATTCTTTGGCACAATCGTGTGACTGTGCTGTGTCGTACAGGTTGGCCATGTTCATTTCTATCTGGAGAGCTTGTAAATATTATAATACTGGTCTTGGTAAATGTTTTTTCCGCATTCTGTTCCCCTGGCCTTTATTTGTTTAAAATATTATTATTTCAGTATCTGCCTTTATTTGAGAATTATAAATAATTCTGCCTAAAATAGAGTCCTCATAAGTGTGACTAATATTGTTCCCATTTATGTGTGGGATACCGCTTGTTTAAGAAATAATAATAAAATGTGCCCATTGTGTTTTTACAGGTGTCACAACCATGCACTCTGCCCTGAGCTCGCAGTCCTCCATAGACAGTGAGCTCAGCACATCCGATGACTCCATCTCTATGGGCTATAAGCTGCAGGATCTCACTGATGTCCAGATCATGGCTCGCCTACAGGAAGAGAGTGAGTAGAGGTGTTGTGCACACGGTGTGCTGGACATCACATGTCACATTGTGTTTCCCAATTCTAAATTCCACGGCTGCCTGTGTATGCCGTTTGTAACTTTATAACTTTGGTGTCAGGTCTGAGGCAGGATTATGCCTGCAGCTCAGCATCTGCATCACGCCGCAGCTCCACAGCCTCGCTACACTCCCTGCGCCGGGGTGGCACCCACAGCGATCAGGAATTTGACAGTTACAGCCTGGAAGACGAAGAGGACGAGTTTTGCTCCGTGCCCCAGCGACGACATCGCTTCACCCCTTCGCCGTTAGGATCACCCCGGTGCTTGTCCCCCTCCACCTCCAATCACGGTCAGGAATACAGCAGCCGACTCGGGGCTCCACGCACAAGAGCACCCAGACGATCCCTCCAGGGCCCCAGTGCAGAGCTGCTTACGTTTGCCAAGAGTGAGGGTAGGCTATAGCCAATAATTCAGCATTCATACCCTCGGTCAAGAAGATCAGAGTGACCATCACAGATTCTTGTTGGACCAAAGCTAATGACACACATGCTGTTGTTGCTAAATGTGTATTGTATGTGTGGTTCCAGAAGAGTTGAGGCACAGCATGCCTAATCTGGCCCCCCGCACCAGCCTACGTTCCCTGGAGGCAGTCAGAAACAGTCGCAGCATGGAGGCTAACCTCCAGAGCTCTGGCAACCGCATGTCCCACCTGACTCACTCCCCCTCCACAGGTAACCCTACCCTCTTCGCCTGGTCCCCACCATTTCTCCAATATAATGGCACCTTCCTTTGCCTTGCCTATAGCCCTTTGTCGTGTCACTTCTATCCTACCACCTTAACCTCTCGAAGCTCTGCATGACCACAGGTTTGAACAATATTCTGGAAGAATCATCTTAAAGATAACCTATTGAATATGTGACCACTACTAGTGATATGGAGTAGGTCCCCAGTTTTCTTGTTTCTTGCACATGGCTGACACGATATATATACTTGCCAATTGTTTTTACGTTATACCATTAATCTACTGATAGTAGTAGTAATGTTTCAAGAAAAGCAGCAGTGCACTGACAAATGCTGTTAAGACTGCTAACAAACAAATAGATTAAGTGTAAGTTTCAAAATGTTTTGAAAATGGTCTTCTCAAATGTTTTAGCATTTATTTTTGGTGAGCAAATGCAAACAGAAAGTTTAAAAAACCTCAGTAATGCAATCATTGTAAATGTATAGGAAAAAAAACTAATTAAAAAAGTGAAACTGAAGGCGACTGTCAACAAAAAAAATGGTAATGTTTACAAACAGTGGTCATGTGCTTACTACAAATCTCATGCAGTAAGGAACAAAAGAAAAAGCATATTATAGTGGCATTATCAAAAACTTGCTCTGCTGTTTTTCACATGTAAAAAGAAAATTCCTAAATATAAATGTTGAATAAACTCAACGTGCAAGTCTTTGATGGATATTGACATGCTGATATTATCAGATAAATCTGGTGTAGATACAGTATGGCTCACAAGTACTTAAGAGTTCCATAAACCATCCCATATTTTGCCCTCGTCCTTCACTGACATATCTCAGGTAATGAACAGTCAACTGTCCTTTCACTCCCCTTCGACATGATTATTCCACTCGTTACCTCCAAATGTATCCTTGATAATTCAGTGCTAACTACAACTCCTACATGCCACACACAGGGTTTGGATCAGCACATTTATCTTTTGTATATATCAACAACATGTATTCGATTTCCCTTTGTTAAAAGAAATAGCTGGTTGAGATTCTATTATACCACTGTGACTTTCTTTCACTCAAGTTATGGCTTCTAGTCGACTGCGGGGCAGTGGCCAGTCACCTCTCTCTCTGCGGACTCCAGTGAAAGCGGTTACTCCTGTGGGCTCTATGGCAGCTGGTCGCCAGCCTTCCAGAGGTTTGCCTGTTGTCCAAGCACCGCCTGCCGGAGGGGGCCGCAGGGTCCAGTCACCAGGCTCTGCCAATGGCGGAGCCTACATACCCGGGAGAGCCTCCGCTGGTGCAGGGAGGGCCGCCGTGGGCCGAGGACAGGCATCTACCCGGAGTAAACTTTCACAGCCCCCAAGGAGGTGAGTGCTTGATTGAAAAGCTGTGGAGGGATGTTGAGAAATTGAGAAAAATGCCATTTCAATAATGGTAAATTTGCTTTTATGCTATTCAGAGCATCACAATCTGATACCTGGGCTCTTGAATGAAGACTAATTCTATTTTATTGACAGGTCTTTGGGCATGACTAAAATGTCAGATGAATCCTGGAAAGATGGCTGTTACTGAGCCTGGCCGGTGATGAAGGATGTCCACTGCTGCAACCCTCACCTGAACTCTTCCCTTTTACCTCTTATAGAACACGGCCACTGTGAGGTCGTACAACCTTTCGGTCCCCATTTAAGACTGGAGCGCTGGGCTGCACTGGAATCTTAGTCAAGACGTATCTCTTTTCCTTGCATGAAACATTGTCAACCCACACAAAGAGGATGTGTAGGCAGACACGAAGGCACACATGCACACTCGACTTGTGATATAGACCAACTCTGAGCTTCCAGAAGATTTGTTTGTGTCAATTGTACTTATTTTTCTATGGTAATTGTGAGAAACTGCTGGAATATTAAGGGTTGTATCACTGTTCTCGTGATGTAATTGATATGAAGACAATTTAAAATGACGATATAGGTGGTTTGTTCATTTTCTGTGTGCATTCCTACTCGGTCAAGGTGCTGAATGTTGCATGCTTGATTTTATTTTTGTTTTATCCTTATCATCATGTAACTGCAATATGATCTGTGTGAATTTATGAATGTTTGATTGGTTCATTGTGTGATTATCTTTAGATTTGTGTTGTACTTGTGTTTTGCTCTTTGCTTACACAGCAATGCAACTCCTGTGAACCACACTGCCCTTATAAATACTAAATAAAAAAAATGGAAAATATGGTTTGTGCCAAGGCGCAATTCAGCTACAAAACTCTTTCTAATTCCAAAAGAATCTTGAGTCATTAAAGGTACTGTATGGTGCTGCATTTTTACTGCATATAAATATTTGTGTGCTTTTGGATACCACTGTAATGAAGAAAATGTGTATGCACTAAGGCCTTGTGCCTTAAGACAGCTATGCACCCTCATGCAGAGTGCTTCTGACAATTGGGCGCTGTAATGAAAATTAATAATAAAGTCTACCCTGGAACTATAGTTGCAGCATTTCTATTAACTTATCATACAATCCATGGCATCACAGGTTATTTAGTCACACTGCAATCCATCTGCAGCACAAGCAGTACCATCAGCATCTCCCGGATATTTCCTAGGTGTATGACCAAACGCCTCACAAATGAGATCTCGACTACCCCCACCCCTTGTGACAAAATGGCCTACAGGCCTCATCCGTGCATACAAAGTCTGAGTGCAGTCTGCAACCACATTAAAAAAAAAACATATATATCATTCTTGATGTGAAACTGTTTTAATTATATGTCCCAAAACCGGGCGTAGATATGTTCCCATTATGAGAAAGCTTGTGTTAATGTAACTCTGCTCTCTTATGCATGACGCAAATAGTAAGGGATCAGCGGTAAACGAGGCCACGCATTGTCTGTCCCCCGCCCTCCCTCTGCTTGTCAGGAAGCAAGCTGATTGGCCGAGGCCTAGCAAAGGGTGCCCGGGGATCCAAAACTGCAGGCCGCACTTAGCTTACCGTCAAAAATAAACCAAAACAATAACAGACAAAACTGAGAAGGGGGAGAAACACCGATAGAGTCAGAAGACGACGCTATCAGGTAAAATTAATTTGAGTCGGTTAGAAAGGCATGCGGAATAAGACGCAAGGGCCCAGTCGGCCGTAGCGGGCCTCTTTCAGCCGCTTGGAAAAACAACATGGAAGATAATGCGGCACGAGCGGCTTCACCTAGCTTAGCATGCTAGCTAGCCGGTCGACCGGCCGTCGTGATGCACATCAAAGCGGCAATGCAAAATTATCAAATAAGGCATAGTGGGTTGTGGGTTGTGCTAATGGCTGTATTGGTGCTTTAACGTTGTGTGTAGTTGAGATTTATTTGGTTAAATAAGATCGGTTGTTGCGTTCCTTGAATTAGCAGTTATGCTAAAACAAAATGGCGCTGGGAGCTCGCTTGCTAGTTAGCTCTGATGGGTGGAGGGCGGTAGCCGCCTTAGTATGCATTGCATAACGTCTGCGGTACTTTCATTGGCGGCCATAAACTCGGAGCATGTGTAGTTTCATGCGGAGTCTCGAGTACGATGCTGTTTTTAAACGACAAAAGTGTCAGCACCGTATTTGTTGCACCCCAATGCGATATATCCGTGGAAATCGGGGACCCATATCGTCACTGCAGATCTTTGCAGGCATTAACGTTACATATTTGGCTAATTTGGAGCAGTCATGTGACGGCAATGCACTTCCTCTCCTAAAAACATGCAGGACTCATCTTTTAGGAGCAATCAGAGACGCTGTCTGCCAGCTCATCCTCCTGCACACTGAGCGGGACAGCCCTTTGTCTCAGCTGGGCTGCAGCCATCAGGCTCAACCAGCTCCAGGTGTATGGCTATATGTCCTCATGTTGAAGCTGCCTGTAGTACTCCTCATAAGCAATGGATGGAGCCACTGGTCAACAACACAACTGCCCCCATTCTCATTGGCAACGGACAGAGTGCTTCTTGCCTTGTGTTTTAAGGTTTCTCATACAGAGGCCACTATTTGTGGTGGCATCAGTGTCATTATTATAAACCTGAGCCTGTGTAGAAATGTTGTGTGTTGTAATGTTTCTACAACACTTAAGCAAGTCACAAACTAACTCGTTTCTCTCACACAGTGCAATGCTTACGAGTAACACTTGTTTTTTGGTTTTCTTTGTCAAGGGGATTGATTAATTTACCTTGATGGAAGGAAGCACATCAAATATCCTATTGGTTGTATTCTAAGGGGTTTGTCATCAAATGTGAAGGTATGTATTCAATACCGGCCTTGTTAAATGGTGCTTTCACTTTTAGTAATGCACAAAGGTCAAGAAAACAGTTAACACAGTGTACACTGCAATTTTCAGTATTTTTCCAGAGTAAAGACATGGATCAAGGAGGAGGGGTGTTGGAGCTGCACACTCAGGAGCTCAAGATGCCCCACGCTATGATCATGCAAGACTTTGGTAGGTGGTCAAATGGGACACGGCAAACCAATAATCTCACTATGCAAAATGTAATCCAAGATACATTACCCCACACGTGAAGCTAAAGCCTACAGGTCATGCATATATATATTGTAAATGCCTAAAAGCATGTAATTACGATATACCCGACACCTCCCTACACTTAATAATCCGTTTTTTGTGTTTCACAGCTGCCAAGTTAACAGTGTAAATACCATTTAACTGAATCTTCTACCTAAATAATAAAGTCACAGTGACATAAAAAGATTGGTCTGACATCTTCACAGCATACCAACAACAACAAGATGATACACCTTCACAAACATTTGACAGATATGTTTGCTGTAGCTAGAATGTGCAAAAACAGTTTTTAGCATTACTTGTCAGTTTGTTTCTTGAAACTCTTTGTCATGCACCCCGCTTTGTGTCTTGTGTTTACAGTTGCAGGAATGGGGGGTCTGGCTCACATTGATGGTGAGCACATTGTGGTGTCTGTGCCCGAGGGTATGCTTCTCTCTGATGTGATGACGGACGAGGGCATCCTCCTGGAGCACGAACTTGAGGTGGAAGGCCTAGAGACTCAGGTGGTTCAAGGCATAGAGACTGAGGTGGTCGAAGAACTGGAGACTGAGGTTGTGGACAGCTTACACGCAGATGTGGATTGCTTGGAGGCAGAAGTGGTGGATGGGCTACAAACACAGGTGGTTGAGTTGGAGGCTCAGATTGTCGAGGACCTAGAGGGTGAGGTGGAAGTGGAGGGTCTGGAGGCGCATGTGGTGGAGGGCCTGGTAACTGAGGTGGATGTTGAGGACCTGGAAACTCACGTTGTCGAGGGCCTTGAGGAAGAGGTGGAAGTGGAAGGTTTGGAAGCTGAGGTTGTCGATGGCCTGGAGATAGACGTTGAAAGTCTGCAGTCTCAGGGCGTAGAAGCCCATGAAATGACCACTGAAGACATGGTGTCCTCTGAACACAGTGTGATCATGCCTGAGAATATTCTGGGCACAGAGGTTGCAATAGAGGAAGATCTGGACCCCCATCATCATCACCATCATCACCATCACCATCATCATCATCATGTCCTAACTTCAGACCTCATCCAGGACTCAAACCACCACCACGATGACATGCCAGACCAGGTGTTTGTGGCAAGGCTACTGTCTGAGCACCAGGACAACACTCTGGACCACCAGCTTGTGTCAGAAGGCTTAATGGTGACCGAGGCCAACTCCGAGACCATAATCCACCAACAACTGCCAGCTGAGGCTGTTCACCTGCAGACAGACGAGGAGGAGGATGATGAGGATGATGATGATGATGCAAGAAGCAGCTCTGAGGATTACCTCATGATCTCCTGTAAGACACCTTGCCATATGATAACTTGTATTAATAAACATTATTCTTATGCAATGCCATGTTTTATTATTGATTTATTTTTGATAACTATGACTATTTGTGTTGCTTTAGTGGATGAGGTGGGAGAGAAGCTGGACATAGGAGACACTCCTCTGGAGATCAGCACTGAGGTAATGGAAGACAAGGAATGTAAAGAGGAGGACGGCTCCGAGGTCATCAAAGTCTACATTTTCAAAGCTGAAGCGGATGACGATTTAGGCAAGTGACTAAGTATAATCATTTAAACAATTTCAGTAAATACCGCCCTGTTAACCCATTTAGACTGAATGCAACTAATGCGTTAAATTGAATGTAGTTCATTGCCTTGATTCAATTGTCATTGTTCTCTCTTTCCAGGTGGAACAGAGGTAATAACTGAGGATGATTACCAGAACGGCCATCCTGACCTGGAAGCTGCATCATCAGGCAGACTGGGAGTTGGCCGTGACAAGATGGTCTACATGGCAGTCAAGAACCATCCAAAAGAAGAAGAGGATGATGAGGACGACAGTGATGAGGATGAGGATGATGACATTAGTATGTTCCTTAATGACACATTTTGTCAGACAGGTTGTGTGGTTGTGATAAGTAGAAGGCATCAACCTTCAGTCTTTGACTGTTGAAAGGAGATCAGGAGGCTGCTGTACAGCAGTTTTTTTTGACGATTTACTCGACAACAAAACATTTTTGTGTGTCTGGGCAGTTAGTACAGCAAATGTCATGGCTTGAAATATAAAACATGTACATGTCAGTGGCATGAAGCATATTTTCAAATACATTTTAGCGTGAGTAGGGTCTTTTATCCTGCCAATAATTAAATCTGAACTATCTGTGCAGGTAATACCATTGATCAGGTGAAGAATGGAGCTGCTACACCATATCTTCAAATCCGAGAGGGGCTGGGTGCCAACCGTGTCCTCAAACCCAAAGCTAAGAAAAAGAGGAAAGGAGATATACGACAGTGTCCGACTGGTATGAACAGCATACAGTTCATGGATGATAACATCTTCATGATTTGATCATTTAACATTTTTAAAAGGTTGTTAACAGCATTTTCAACCATCTCTTTCAGCTGTTATAATTGGACCAGACGGTATGCCTTTGACGGTCTACCCCTGCCACTTATGTGGAAAGAAGTTTCGCTCAAGAGGCTTCCTCAAATGCCACATGAAGAACCACCCGGACCACCTGCTTAAAAAGAAGTACCAGTGTACAGACTGCGACTTTACCACCAACAAGAAGGTCAGTTTCCATAATCACTTGGAGAGTCACAAGCTGCTGAGTCACAACAATGAGCGCTCTCCAGAATACAGCGAGTACACACGGCGCTACCATGAGTCCAGCCCCTTAGGCTCTGATAAGCTCATCGTCAAGGACCGGGAGCCCAAACTGCATCACTGCAAGTACTGCGACTATGAGACGGCTGAACAAGGCCTGCTAAACCGTCACCTGCTGGCTGTGCACAGCAAGAACTTTGCACATGTGTGTGTCGAGTGCGCCAAAGGCTTCCGCCACCCGTCGGAGCTTAAGAAGCACATGCGGACCCACACAGGGGAGAAGCCCTACCACTGCCCGCACTGCGAGTTCCGGTGTGCAGATCAGTCCAACCTTAAGACTCACATAAAGAGCAAGCACGGCGCAGATCTGCCTTTCAAGTGCAGTCACTGTCCCCAAGCTTACGCTGACGCACGGGAACTCCAGCGTCATATAGAGATGGTGCAAGGTCACAAGACTCACCAGTGCCCACACTGTGAGCACAAGAGCACCAACTCCAGTGACCTGAAACGACACATCATCTCTGTTCACACCAAGGACTTCCCCCATCAGTGTGACGTGTGTGAGAAAGGCTTTCACAGGCCTTCGGAGTTGAAGAAACACGCAGAGACACACAAGGGCAACAAGGTGCACCAGTGCCGTCATTGTAACTTCAATGCTCCCGACACCTTCACTTTGAGTCGCCATATCCTGTCCTTGCATACAAAGGACCTCCCATTTAAGTGCAAGCGCTGCCGGCGAGGCTTCCGGCAGCCCGCTGAGCTGAAGAAGCACATGAAGACACACAGCGGTAGAAAGGTTTATCAGTGCCAGTATTGTGAGTATAACAGTACGGACGCTTCTGGCTTCAAGCGCCATGTCATCTCCATTCACACCAAGGACTACCCGCACCGCTGCGACTACTGCACCAAGGGCTTTAGGAGGCCCTCGGAGAAAAGCCAGCACATAGCCAGGCATCACAAAGACATGTTGATGTAATGGCATTGCGCCCACAAACACACTCCTCTTTCCTGAGTAAATCTATGTCACACACCCAGAGGTAATTTTAGTGTATTAACAAAGAAATGACGCTGATGCTGTTAATGAAGACGACAACATTATAATTGCCGTTGTGTGTTCTGTGTTGTTATGGGTGTAAACCTCCTCCCCCAGGGGTAATGCAAGAACACATTTTAGATGTGGGGTGAAGACTAAAAAAAGACAGTGTGTACACTGAGTGGGACAGCTGTAAATTGTGTTTTGTTTTGTTGCAGAAAATCACATATGAACATATATTCAGGGTCTCAAATGTCTATATTTTTATACCCACTCAGCTGAAATGCTGCAAGATGATGACTGTGTCCTGTAAAACAGAAAGTGGTGCTTTGTGAACGTCATGCCAGTTCATCAGATGATGTGAAATGAGCACCAGAGAAGTTTACCTCCATAGTACCAACTAGTATCTCTTTTCTCTATTAACCAGCTTTTATCCTGACATTTGTTTTCAATGCCATCTGGTCTTTAAGGGGCAGGGCCATTCGTGAGTTCATAAATGGTTGTGATGTTGACGCATTACGCACCTTAAAAAGATCTTTTATTAAATCAAACCGTTTAACTTCCATCATTTTGGATTTTCCTGCCAGGTCTGAACACTTGGAGTTCTATTAAATTAATCATGTATAATATAGACTGTTCTGTTCAATATGTCTTAAAAGTTAGATCAGAAACCTTTTCTGGTCAGTTCAGCAGTGTCTAACAAGGATAAATGGTGCGGTTGGTATATTAGTATAAAACAAAATCCCTTTAGTGTACACAGCACATTTCTGACACAGATGGCTACTATTGTATCTGCTATGATGGTGCTGAAAGTTCACAGGTGTATTAGTATATGAACTTTGCAGATGGTTGACGTCGTGTTTGATAAAGCCCTGAATTGGTTACATCTGACTGCCACTGTAAGTTGCATATATGTGATGTTACCTATGGCGCAGGTGTGCTTTATCAGTCAACTATTTGATTGCAATCATGCCTTACATCTGTTGGTCTTTACCCCTTAAGCACTGATGAACACAGCCAATCTGAAAACAAGTGATTTTTAACTCAAACATGCTGTATCAATACCTTTCTCTCTGAGATTGTGTGTTTTGAGTCAGTAGAAAGCACTTTAATTACTTTTTTTATATATTTTAATTACGTGTGTGTACATATATAGATATATATATTTATATATATATATATATATATATATATATATATATATATATATATAAAAACCCTAGATAATAAACAACTACAGAGGTTTGCAAGTTGGTAAAAATTGTTATCTCGAGCACGATCCTTACTGCATCAGAACTGAATTGTCATTGAAAGTGGTGGGTGAACCATTTATTGTTTTGTTCTATGGAAAAGTGATTTGGTTTTGTGTTTTGTTTGTGCTCACTAACACGTTTCCCAGACCCTCGTCCTGCAGTCCTAAATAATCAACCCAATCCCAAACATGGGATTATTCCCTTGAAGTCATTGGTCATCATATTGGCATTAGTCTTTAAAGTATGCACATATGCTGTCTCCATGAAAGTCATTGTGGTATATATTAAAAATCCCCCATTTCGTGTACCTTAGTCTATATTTTCTTTCAGTCTGATTGTGGATAAACTACTGGTGGGGAAGAACCAAAATAAACGATTATCTTTTTACGCTTTTTGTCCATTCTGTCCTGCAAACAGGAATTATCTTTACATGACGTCTTAAAGACCCAGTCAGTATCACCATTTAACACAGGTACATGCATACACGCAATTTAAGGCGGTTGTTTATAGCAAATCTGTATTTTGTTGAAGCGTTGTCAACGTGTGTGATTTTACATTTGTATCACAGATTGTCTCTCAAATTCACATGAGAGGACATCATAAAAATGAAGCACCCATCTCTCTATCGTCCTGTTGGGGAATTGAAACGATGTGCTTTATCCACAACCTGCTTCAGCAAGTCTGTTTATTTTGTAAAAACTGGAATGAGTATTTTAGTTGTCGCAGTCAGTTCATCAGCTGGCACAGGCCACACGTTTGTTGTGACTACAACTTTAGTCAACCAGTGAGAAGTGAAATATGGCAGTAAGCCTCAGTAACTGCGGTTGCAGCAGCCAACAAGCTGTTCGAGTGAGATTGATACAAAAATCTTAGAGCTCTACGCTTTGATTTCAACTCCTTTTTTCCAACTGCAATGATGCATTAGAGCATGTCCAAACCACCAAGTAGATGCAATACATACTGTACAAGCGGAGGTCTTTCTTTCAAGTGCCTCAAAGAGAGACTAGAGCCTCACTAGCTTTGCAAAAGCAACAGTCCATACTCTTCTCACGGAGAGCCACCTGTCACAGATGCACCGCTCTCGAGTCTGCTCTGGGTCTCTTACATGCACATGAGTGAGTTTCAGCCTATTTTAGGAGGTCCTCATACTCGTTCTGTCATAGCTCTGCTTATCAGTCTGGTTGTTGATGTCTCCGTCCCACAGAACAACGTTTGTTTTTGTCTTATTTAATTAAGAAAATTATTGATTGAAAGGAAGGTTTGAATCTGCAACCGACTGCTATCGTCAAGTGTTTATTGATATGGAGGGTGAGAGTAAGAACAGTTGTTACTTAATGATGAATCTGTCTGAGTCACCACAGCTAGCCAGGACCCTCAAACTGAAGCATCATTCATTGGTTGTATCATTTACACCTTTTCATAATGTGAAATGACAAAATGTCTTCAGTAAAAAAAAGAATTTAAAAACAGTAACACCTACAAACCACACATTTATTTAAGTAGATAATATGTTGACGGCTATCTTCAAATTCGGACAACTAACTCCAGGACTGGTAATAGGGATGTAAAAGGTCCGTAAGAGAGATGGTGATGAATGTGGAACCACAATTGTCAAAGTCCTCTATATTTTATTATTTTTATAATAATATTTTTATTTTTATTATTTTATGTTTTATGGGGAGGATACAATTGGTTTTGGAGTGGCCTTGGAGGAGGAGGAAAAAAACTGATTGATTAAATGGTTTGGGTGTGACCATAGAAAGAGAGGAAAAGCCCTGACTGAGTCAGGAAGACGGTGGAGTAAAGGGATTTTATTAAAAAGTTTGCAGTGGCAATACGAGTGTGTGAGGGCTGCCGAGGCGAGGCGGCCTTCCAGGTTGAATGTCCACTTTCATGTCATGTGTGTTGTTCATCTGTCAGAGTGACTGCTGTCGATTAAATAAACAACTTGATCTTTTTCCTCTACACGGAGGCTCACGGGGGATTTGACTCCTCCAACACACTGACACTGAGCTGAGATGTGTTGCAGCCGTGTCTCATTGCGCCTCCACGTCACCCGTCTTGAAAGATGTATGATGCCTCCCACTGAGGGAAATGAGGCTGTGCAGATGGGTTCACATGGACACAGCAAACACCTGATATATGCAACCGCCTGTTCATTTTGTGTGGATCGCACAGAATATCTCATAAATCACTAACTAGTGCAGTTGTCAGCAGGAACCACAGAGATCAATGTGCAGACATACCCATACAATCCTCCCAAAGTCACTCTTCATTTGCATCGCACTTATCCAAGAATTCAGCGTGAGTGTGCCTGGTTGTTTTTCTCTGAACACATGCGATTTAGCAACAGCAGTGGCAGTCGGTACATTTTCCCATTTCCTGTCTGAGTATGCCGAACCACTTTCTCCTCTCCCAAGCCTCTTCTCTGCCTGATCTCTGGATCAGTGGGGCACGCACACCTAACAGCCTTTAAAGGCCATCTCTGTGATGAAAATGGACAAATGTACAAAGATAATCCAGCCTCTGCAGAAGGTCAAACTAATTTGTTTGATGTAGTCATTTGTCTATTTTTCTGAGGGTCAATGAGCTATTGTCTGGATGCGATTAGGATGATGAAACTGACAGAAAAATTCAGGGTCACACGTTGATGTGCTGGGATTCCACCAAGAAATATTTCTGTAATTTAATCATTTTCACTGGCATGGGTTAATAGTTGACAATAATCTCTAATATTTAGATACGATTTTGCATCCGATTATATTTGGGCTATTTTGTTTTGAACTGTGCGGGATTACATAACACATTTGTCATGCATATTCCAGTAATCATTGACTCTACTCATTGGCAGACACCACTGCCATATTACCCCCAGATCCTGCGGTGGCCCACATGACCAGAGTGGTCCGAGCCAGATTGTTGACGACAAGGCTGTAAATGCTGCAAGCCAGCTGGAGACTGTGAGGTCTTCAGGGAAATCAGTGCCAGAATGCTTGGAGATGGGCAAAATTGGCCAATTAGTCAGAGAAAGGACCGCGTGGTGGACGACACGTGACTAAAGAGAGAAAAAGGAGGAGACATACTAGAGCATACATGGCGACCGCCTGTTGCAGATTTCTCTGACTCCTCAATGATCTTTATTGGTGTGTTTGCACTTTGACTATAGGACGTGTCATCTGATGTACCCCCACCTGAAAAAGGATTTCCAAAAGCCAATAAGTGGACGTTGAGTATCAATTGTTTGGCCTCAGTGGTAGCCTAGTAAATATTCTTAGAATTACACTTCAGCTCAATATTTCTCCTTGAAAAAATCACTCTTGAATAAGTTGAATATATAGGCCCGCTTCATTCACATCAGCCCTTTTGACACGCCATTGAAGAGTAAACGGATGTAATTAATAACATTAATGATGTCCCTGTTAGGACTCACTGGAATTGGTGTGGCAGACGACACAGAGTGGGTAATGCCTGTGTTTACCCTGCTATGACATATGGCAGCTGTGAAAAGAGCCTATTGGAACAGGACTGGCCTCCAAACCACTGCAATGACACATATCATGCTCCTACAGACACATGTTTACCTCTGATTTAAAGCACAGATAAACTTCTTCCCTTCAGCAGATGAGTGTGAAAACAGCCCTTTGCCGTCAAACTCATGCATAATCCGTCCATTGACGGTAAAACATCCAAGTGAAGCAGCACATTTTGAGTGGAGGGGGGGGGGCTTTAACTAGAATAATAACAATTACCGTAGAATACCAACAAACTCGCTAAATGTCTGATGAGAATCCATCGTTAATGCTCTGGAAGACAACTAAAAACTCATTTTGAGTATTCACTAGATGTCACTGTTATCCCATCCTTCTTTGAGAACCAGACTGCACTGATTTATAAATGTGTTTCCAAAAATAAACGCATCAAAATTAAATGTGAACCCAGTTCGAAGTCAGAGACTTGGTTTTAATGAGACTCGTATTATAAGATTTGGGCAGTTTGATCATTTTGTTCTCAGTTCACTGTTCATTCAGTCCAAGAAACAATTGGGAGCACATTGTAAAAAAAAAGAAGTATAAATGGATGTTGACACCACAGGTTTGGTTGCCGTTATCTTCCTATTTATGGTAGGTTTATTTATGGAATGTATGAACACATTAATTACAGGACCAACTCCAAAAATGACTCTTCAGATGGATTCTATGGCCTTATGTATTAATTTAAGACAACTATTACAATTAAACTTTCAGGAAAATGGTCAGAATGTATTTACCCATGCAGCCTTTAAGCATTAAGCATATACAGTAAAGGACCTCGCATGATCATTTATACCTGTCTAGGAAGACAGGATAATCTGACCTGGATCACAGCAGAGGCGCGTCATCGCGCGTGGGCGTGGCTAACCGGAGTGGATAACGCTGTATCCTCGGTTACGTTGCAGCAGAGTTGCGGTCTGACACGAGAGAGGAGCGGAGGGACTGAACAGCTGACCACCTCGCGCAAATTTTAACTGCAAGTGATGGAAATCTCGGAGATAGTTTTATTCAGCTTACTCTCCTCTCACTACTTCGGCACCATCCTCTTCGTCACGTGGCTTTTCTTTTGCGGGACCCCCACAGATATCACCAACTATGGATTGCCTAATTGAAGTTGGGCCACCTGATCCTGTTTGCGCCAGGACAACCGAACGAAATTAGAGAAAGAGAAGTCGTTATGGTCAGTTGTGCAAATCCTGCATTTCCTGCTCAGAGAACTGGATGTCAAAAGCAGAATTTAAATCTCAGGTAATCACATCTATTTGCGCGTAAAGGACGTGGACATACCCGCTCCATTCAACGCTGCCTGATATACTCTGCGCTATGTTTGAGTGATTATTGGAAAAATCCGTAGTTAGAATAAAGGGTGTGTTTGTGAGACTGTTTTATTTGTGCATGCTTGTATTGCCCGCATACCAAGTGTGCGCTGCAGATTAGCTGCTCCGTTACCGCGGGCGACCCACCGCAGAAGGACCTACAATCTCTGAGCAACAGGCCTCACCAACCACTGTGAAGGGTTCCTCTGAAAATCCTATTTTAACCCCTGTCATTTGAACTTTCACTGCAACCGAGAGAGTTTTTTTTTTAAGCTGCATTCAATTGCACCTGTGAGGCAGGAGTAAACCATGGCTTTACCAGACAGTGGCATATCTGGGGAGGAGGTACCTTTCCCAGAGATTATAGAGCTCAATGTTGGTGGCCAGGTGTACATAACCCGCTTTTCTACCCTCACAAGTGTGCCAGACTCCCTGCTGTGGGAGATGTTCAGTAGAAAGTCAGCCAAAGGACTGGCCAGGGACACCAAGGGTCGCTTCTTTGTGGACCGTGATGGTTTCCTGTTCCGGTACATCCTGGACTACATGCGGGACCAGCAGCTGGTTCTACCAGACCACTTCCCTGAGCGCGGGCGACTGCAAAGGGAGGCTGAGTTCTTCAACCTGCCAGAGCTTGTCAAGCTACTGGCACCCAAAATCAGCAAGCAGAACTCCCTTGGCGACGAGGGATGTCAGAGCGACCCAGAGGACTCCTCACCAGGGATTGACACGTCCCGTAACCTCGGCTCCCTGGGGGCAGCAGCCGCTGCCTGTGCCAGCCTGGTGCCCAGTGCCATGGACGGCAAGCGGTCCGGGTTCATTACCATTGGCTACCGAGGCTCATACACTCTGGGTCGTGACAGCCAAACTGATGCCAAATTCCGCCGGGTGGCACGGATCATGGTGTGTGGGAAGACCTCTCTGGCCAAAGAGGTGTTTGGGGAGACCCTGAACGAGAGCCGTGACCCAGACCGCCCCCCTGAGCGCTACACGTCCCGCTACTATCTCAAGTTCACCTTTCTGGAGCAGGCTTTCGACAAGCTGGCGGATGCGGGCTTCCACATGGTGGCCTGTAATTCCACAGGGACCTGCGCCTTTGCCCATGAGCAGACGGACGACAAGATCTGGACCAGCTACACTGAATATGTGTTCTACCGTGAGTGAGACTATCGGCTTTGTTCCCCTGGTCCCCCACCCTGTCTCCAAGTGCCCCCCCCCCACCCTCCAGCCTCCAGCCATCCTGTCCTTCTCTCTCTGATGGCTCCTGCACCAGTAGATGTACCGTAGATGTTGTGCCCCTCCATCTGTCTCTGCAGCCTCTCCAGCTTGTATCCTATAGACAGTATCCAGCTACTGCTCTGACTCTTCATACCTTCTCTGCAGGTCGAATCTGCAGCCCCACACCCCCTCTCAACCCCAGATCCTTTCCCGTCATCCTCCGGTCCAGCTTTGGCCCTTGCTTAAACCACCGCTCCCTGTAGTTGTAGTTCCTGGTCCTCGACCACAGCGACCCCACAGCCTTTCCTGCAGAGACTGATACCTTCTATGTACTTTTCTCCTTTTGTACTCTATATATTGCAACTGCCTTGGTGAAGCACAATACTGTATCCAAGAGCTAATTTTGTTAAATAAGCACCCTGGTGTGTCTCCAAGACTATTAAAGGGCATAAGGTAAAGGGCTTTAAAGAGGGGCCGTGAAGTACAGTATACTTTGGCTGCTCACCCGAGCAGAACGGACTCTCGCCTGCTTCTCTGAACTAAATTACCAAATAATTGGACATCTTATCAGCCTTGAGGGATGCGGGCAGCCCAAGCACAGAAAAGAAATGTAACTCAATTCAGTTGTTCTTAAATGTGTCCAGTACAATGCGGTTGTGAACAGTAGTTTCTTCAGTACAGTAATAATCAGTTCCGCTGCTGTTATGAGTGAATAATGCAGGGAGGAAATTGCATTGAGCTTTTTATTTTGAAAGGGATAAGTATATTGTAGGTGTGTGGAGTCTCCTTCTCAAAAATAGGCTGATTGGAAATGAACAAGCAGCAGGCTGTGCTAAACAATGATGGAATCTCAAATGTCACAAAATGTGGGCGACAGAAAGAAAGAAAGAAAAAAAAAGGTTGCCGGATGAGGTGTGTGTGTATTGATTGTGCAATAGAGCTTTCAGTATTTTAATAACTCTCGCTGGGAGGGCCGAGGAGATGTTGTTACGTCACTCAGAGCCCACTGCTTTATTTGTTTCGCTCATTGTGCTTCTTTGACATTTCTTTGCTCAATAAAATATTTAGGAGCTTTTTGATGGTGACGCGCTTCTTGAGATCGGCTTACACCCCGACGACATGTTGTTTCCCCCCGAAAATGTTTTAGTCACATTAGCGGATCACGTTTTGAGTGTTCTGTAAACAACAATGTTATTCTTAATATTCAGTTTGATATTAGTTTAAGCTGTTGAATATTTGATGATGTGAATAACCACAAGAAAGGGTAGAATTACGCTGCAGCCAGCCAAGCCCAATGTGTCTCTACAAGGGCACTGTGAGGGCAGTTTATAGCGAGCAGGTAAGACTTTAGTTATAAAGGAGTTATGATCGAGGGTCGTTTCCAGACACAGCCTCAGGACAGGCCTGCACATCATATAGCCTACCTCAGACTAAAATACAAACTGAAGGCACACAAAATCCAGCTGATGACGTGAAAGTGCAGACGGGAGTTAGGAAAATAGCCCAAACGTCGATGCTGTAACAAGATTATGAAGAAGAAGATGAATTTGAGAAACAGCCATCGAGGCAGCATAGTGCAGGATTTCTCCTATAAGCTGTCAGGTTGTTGTCCTGGCAGGACGTCTGACAGTCACAATAAATGTATTCTGAAATGTCTAGAAAGGGCAATGTTGTGTTTCAGTGTGATGTTCAAGTGCTGTTGACATCTGAGTTCATATGTTAGACCTGCTGCAGTGTGTCGCTGCAGCCGTAGACCACTGAAATTAAAAGTGTTCAGCGAAAAAGCAAAATTGATTTGTCAAATAAAAGATGTTTTCTTTCTATTCGGGTTGTATTTTCCATTTATGACTAAATGTTTTCTCAGTATTGAATGACATTCAGTACAAACCAGAAAGAAAGTGACACATAAATGTGACACATGTCTCCACCATGTTTCAGTTTTTAAATTTTTTTATTTTCAACTATAATTCAACTCAATCACCAGTAAAACAATTCTAATTTAAACCTCACCATTTCCCATTGAAAAATATGTCCTTGAACACAAACTACTTATATTAAGTGTTCAACACTAACCTCAGGCACAATCTCTCTCTCTCTCTCTCCCTCCCATCTGCTTTCTCCACATGTTTTCTCCCAGCCTGGTCTTTTATTGTTCTAGTAGTTGACCAAAAAGGTCGAGCTGAGATAGAAAGGAGGACATGCATATGTAAGATAGCAGCTTATTTTAAAGCAGCTTACGAAACACTTATTATGTTGCCAATAATTGACCTAATTACTATTTAGAGTAAAACAATTTTGAAACAGTAGTTGTTTAGGCTTCGTAAGATTTGTCTTTTGTCATTGAAAAAAATAATAATAATTACTTAATAATTTACACTTGAACAACAACCAGGTTATGTTTAACTAGGTGAGGCAGTTTTAAGAGATTAGCACATGCTAATTAGCTTAGTATGAGACCTTGAAACCTTATCTCAGTCTGGCCTGAATAAAAGCAGGGCAGATGAGCTTCACATAAACTGTTGAAAGATTTATGTGGCTTCCTTCCTGGAAAAAATATGATTTTTGTTGCGGTCTGGAATGCGTGATGAATCCCCATTACAATACCGCGGCTGCAGTGTCTCTTCAGTCCAAACAAACACAGTCACAGACAAAGTTCCACGCCCATGCAACTCGGGAGCCCAAAGGTCAGTCATTAGCACAGGCATGGAGAAACACGCCTACTGTGTGAAATTTCAGCCATCGGTGTCCCAAACCGCTCTCACTCGTTACCTCCATGAGTCGCCAAGAGACTCGACATTCACAGTAGGTGTGTGACAAGCAGCAGCGAGGTTCACGGGCTGTGGTGAAATTCTGCTGGGTTTCCTTTAAAAAAAAAAAAAAAAACGGTTGACAAATCCCCCGTGAGCCTCCATGTTGTTGTGAGACCTGTGGCTGAAAAGTGTACCAAACAAGAAGCAGGTTCTAGTTGTGTAACCAGTGGTGTTCCTGTCACAATAAAGATATTTTACCATGAAATGTTGCTTCTCTGTCTTTTGGAAAAAAATCCAAATAGCAGATTGCATTACTAGCTAACCACACAGCACACCATCGACTTAATAAATCCGTTATTTAGTTTTATATATACTTTTGTGTTCCTACCACAAGGTGACCCACGTTGTGCTCCTGTGGTGATATTGTCACTCTACATGGCAAGCCTTTGCTCGATCTTTGTTCCTCTCTTGGAATGATCGCCTTGTCTCGTAGCCAGCTGGGTCATCACTTCCCCTCATAAGGAAAAAGAAAGGAGGAGAGCAGAGGAAAACTGGAACGGATTTACGTCAAATGGATAAAGGGATCGGGGAAAATGGGGCAAGGAAGCAGAGAGACAGTGAGACAGATAACCAGGTAGAAGTTAAAAGTGGGAGAGTATTTCACTGGGATGGATTTGGTGTTCCCATCGTATCTCTCTTCCTGGGCAACATGTAATGTTCTGTTATTCAGAGAGGTGCTGGACCCTCCTGACAAGCAAAGCCCTCACTGGGCCGTGCTGTAATGTGTTCCTCTGCGGCCTGTGTGCTCTGTCAACACTGAGAGATTCAGTTAAACCAGACGGATGTAGATCCATGGGATTACTCACTGTGGTTGGGATTAATATTGAGTTTGATTACATCAAAAGAAAAGGGGAAACATCTATATTTTCATATCGAGGTGAATTGTGAGTTGTGCCTTTTGAATGGAATATAACCAGCCGAGGTTCCCAGAATACAGCCTCTTAAACAGCATGAGTTAGAGTGACAGCACAGAGCGCCACAGTGAGTCATTTCCTCAACATCTGAGACCGGGTGTACTATCAGATGCTGCTGTTGCTGCTGTTTCTGTTCATTTAGCTGCAGCCATCTGTGGTTTTGCGCTTGTTTATGTCTCTGCCCCGATTCCTTGTCGACTTTTGGATCTGTGCGTCAGTATATTTTGGCTCTGGTTTTCTTGTTGTGGTGTTTGTGCTTAGGTGGGTTTTTGGCTTGGGTGAGTGTGAGCGTTGGGTTGGTCAGAGCTGGCTTGGTATGGGTGCCAAGCGGGGGCAATGAACTAGGTGCATTCTCTGTCTCACAAATATGCTGAGCAGGCAGTAGGCCTCTCTAAACACAGACATATACATGCACAGAGGGAGGGAAGTTGCTCTGAGATGTGCTCCAGCTTTCCTGCGCGAGGCTAATGACTCAGAGCTGTGAGTTTTTAGATCTAATTGGCTGCCTTCTTTTCACTCTTCTTTGTGATCAGTTAAAAAGGCATTAGCAGGCAAACAAGCCTTTTGCATCTCGCATGCTCTCTCGACAGCAGTAAACAGGAGAAGTCCACGCTTGTGGAGAAAAGCATCATTGCTGCTAATTACCTGGGAGTATCGTCGGCCAATAAGAGCATGTAATGGGTAACTGGAGAGAGAATGCAGCAGCCTGAGGCCTCAGCTTTCTCCATCAGTATGTGACATAATGTGTGCGTGCATTTTATGTGTGAAAGTAAGCAGAGAGCTTTGCATGCTTTTTGTCCGGTTACATGGACACATATGGGAGTTCGAGCCCTACTGTGTTTTGTCCTTGACGACAACATGGTATGCCCACGATGCACAGAGTACAGTAGCGCTGGCTCAGGGCATCTGTGTGTTGGGTTATTTATAGTGAGCCAGCCATGGAGTCAGATGTGTTCCGTCACTGCACTCCTCTATCCTCCAGCACGTGTACACATGCTGCACTGCCCCCTCCTCTTCCACCTCTTCACACGTCTCCTGCGGAGAGAAGCTATCATTAAACATATTGTCCCACAAAAACCATAATGCAAGGTCAGGGGGTGGCTATACTCGAGGGGGGAGATGGAGCTGGGAGTTTACAAGGGACACGATCTAGTAGCTGAAAAATAGCAGATCAGGTTTGTACTGCACGGTGTCCCTGCATCTGTAACTCTATCTCTCTCTCCATGTTTCCCCTTTATTATTCTCTTTGACTTCACAATCGTTTCTTTTCTCTTTTTAGGTCCAAGACAGAAAGAATAAGTGACAGAGGAAAGCATGAGGGATGTGTGGAAATACAATGAGGGAATGAGGGAGCATGACATTAGTTGAAGGGAGTGAGTCAGAGTTTCAGAAACAAGTTGTAAGGTTAAAAGGGAAAGCAACTAAAAGAGGAGAACACAAGTGGCAAAGTTCCTCACAGGCAGTAACATAGAGACTGTATATTTGTGAGTGTTAAAAAGAAAAGAGGGTAAGAGGACAGAGAAAAAGAGAAATGCCCAATTGAGTAGTAGGGTGGAAGTTGTGGCAATAACTGACTTAGGAAACAAGTAGAAGACAGTTGAACTTCCTGAGCGAAACTCATAGAAATAAAAGTGCTTACTATAGAACCATAAAGGGTTCTTCTGCTTGTCCCCCATAATAATTGGTTATTGATAGATAGAGCCCTTTGTAAAGGTTCTGCAATCTTTTTACGGTTTAATGGTTCCACTCTGAACGCTCTCAAGAGGTTCTATCTAGAACGTGTCCACCTTCTAGGGTTCTATCAATAACCTTATCCATATCCATCAAGAGTGTTCTATGGAGAACCGTTTTATTTGCCACTGGTTTTATTTAGGTTGGGGTACCCTGAAGCCACGGCCTCCATGTGAAGCTCCCATAGCCTGTCTGTATATAAGGGGTTGATGTCGTCTCTGTGGGGTCCCCATTTATTTAAGTACTGCTGTTTTGAATCCTTGAGATCAATATTTTGGCCATCATTTTGGCTGTCGCCATCTCGTTTTCTTTGCAGAGGTGACACGAGAGGTTAGAGCTAACCACAGCCAACCGCCTAACAAGACATATGTAGCCGACCAAAATGTTTCAATTGCATCTCAAGAACGGAAAACACACTGGGAAAGGGTTAAAGTTGTAATGTCATGGTAGCGACGACGCTAAAAAAGACCATCATTTACTAAATGGACATCATGCTGCATTGAAGAAGACTTGAAACTAGCAATTAAAACCATAAACTCATGTTAACAACGTTTACTGAGGTTATAAATCATGTTTAAATACAATTTTAAATTTTAACTACAATTTTGGCTAATAAGGTTTAGCGTCTAGTTACAACAAATCAACACAGCCTTCCACTAAAGTTACTTATGACACAGTAAATCAGTGGTGAAAACAATGTAACGGAGCTGCGAGCAGTCACTACTCTCTGTTGATCGAATGTGTCTTGCTTTCAGCAGTGAGTTGTCAGTGTGTCTGTCAACTCTGTTTATAGGACAGCATTCACCTCGGCCATCTGGGACTTGGACTCTAATCTACCCCTCTAATTATCAGTAATCTGGACAGGCAGGCTTGTCCTGAGTGCTGCAGTCCTGAGCAGGGTTGGACCCTGGCTGAAACCCTGCAGTAGGAGAAGCAGGTGGCACGGGGGGCTGCAGGCTCTGCAGGGCGGAGGGGTGCCAGGATGGGCTTTAGGGCGCTTAGTCAGGCTGGTAATGTGTTGTGGTTGAAGCTCAGGGTGTTTAAAGCAGGGGAAGATAAAGTGGAGCAGGCGATTCAGTAGGACAAGAAGGACAAGAAGTAGATTGTAGATTTGTGCAAGTCTGCAAAAAGAAAAATCATACAAGGGATTTTTCCACACCCAAAATAATCAAAACACATATTTGCTGGTTCGTTATTGATGACTTGGTTTCTTCCTTCTCTTTTCCCTTTTCTTTCCTCTAACCTCTTCTCCCTTTTTTTTGCAGCGGATCCCCCGGGTCTCCAGCTGTTTATGTCACGCATTTCCTCTACATTATGTAGATTGACAGATATGTAATTGCTCAGAGACTTGTGTGCACACTCCAGTGATCGTGACTGTGCTTCTGCTTTTAGTCAGAAGAATGTAGTTTCTGTGTCTCTGATTATAGCCCTGTTTGCTCTGAAGACAATGACTGAGAAGGCAGTAAGTGGTGAGGCCAACTCTGTCATTAGGCAGCATTTCACAAAGCAGATGTTGAATATCTGAGCTGAATACAAGGTCATTAGATATAAAACATGCAGTAATTGCTGAAACTATTGAGCATGAGCTCCCTCTGGAACAGCAGGATAGAGCCATATATGTACAACTTCCCACTAAAAGGCTCCTCTCTGCCTGAGAGGCATTACTATGCATTCATGTACCTCTGGCTCCTGCACAACATTGTGGCGTTACCATGGAGATGATGCTGTCCTCTTGTTTGCCAGTATCCCCTTTCTTGGGTCACAACACCTGTCAGTGGCCACAATGAATTAAACAAAGTAACCACAGAGTAACATTGGGAGTACATAAGCTAACACGGTTTTTTAGTGCCCTTCCACAACAGATGTTGTACCAAGCCAAATATAACACCAATGAGAAGGTTAAGGTTAAATACAACATTGCGCACCATCGAGGAGACATTTTGTGACAGTGAGGTGCTAAACCCTGGTGACACATTAGTGCTAATAACAGTAATGATGACAACGGAGGGATGTGTCAAACCGAACAGATGGGAGAGAGCGAGAGAGAGGAGAGGATGTGTGAGAAAGTGCTTTGACTTTTGCATATATCCCTGGAGAAGTGGCCCGGGGAAACGGGTTGAGTGCTCTCTTTTTCGATGTTCTTCTCCACAAGGCTTAGTGGTGGAGGAAAACATGGAGCCCATCCCCCAGTGGATTATTCCTACGACACTGCTAAGCCCCCATACTCCCACGTCCAGGCGGCCCTCAAACACATGTATTCATTATGGGAGACATTGAATGCATGGAGCGCACAAACACACACAGTGGTGAACATGTGCCTGCCAATCCCCCATCTTCTTTCTTCCTCAATGTCTTTATCTGCCCTTCTTTCAAAAGCCAGTACATGCCCAGAATATAACGACACGCACACACACACACACACACACACACACACACACACACACACACACCCACAGCTAAACATACAGTACACACACGTCTTCACACATGAATGCACAAACGCACAAGACGACACTCACTTACTCTCACACACAGGCCTGTGCCCTTTCTATCACAAACGCACACATGCACGCACGCACGCAGACACACACACAAACACACACACACACACACGCACATACACACACACACACTCTTGTATTCAGGTATTAAAAAAGCCAAGAAAGTGGGAGAATATTCTATGCCGCCTCCGTTTGACACAAGCAGCTTTTCCAGTTATATAAGAAGGTTTACCGTGACGATGAGCGAAAGAGCACCCTTGTGCGTCTTCGCATGTCTGTGCACATGTGTGTGTGTGTTTGGGTTGTGTGTGGCATATTGTACCTGCATATCTCAGCATGTGTGTTTCCATATACTGTCATCGCATGTACTGCATGAGAGGATGCCGTGCATGAGCAATAGCTTGCACAGAAAGAACTGTTATGTAACTTGGTGTAAGACCAAACTCATGTGGATACATTTTTAAATGTTTCTGTGCACAGCGCTTTTTCTGATTGTTTTCTGAAAGTTCATCGCCCGGATTGAAATACCACAACAACAACTAAAAGTGTCCAAATCTCTTCCATTTGACATTTGCGGCCGTAAAGCTTCCCACCAGAGACTTTGCTTGGAATGCTGTTTATTGTTTACATAGCGGGCATGACCAGAGGAAGTCAACATTTTCCAAAATGGATCACATGACATGAGAGCATGAAAATTAACAACAATCAAGTACGTGACGGTCAGATTTTGGATTGGCTGTCTTTTCAAAATCCTACAACAAATAAAGGGGCAATTTCTAATTGTGCTGTTTTCTCCGTGACCCCGGTATTAGTGCAAATCGGAAGGCCAAAAAAAAGACAAAAGGAGTAAAAAAAAGTATCCACTTTAGTGTGGACATGGGTTATGTTGGTTGTGACTTGCTCAGCCAATCTGAGGCTGTGTACCATCACATAGACAGTGGAAATCAAAGGAAAGAGAAAGAAAGGGGGCTGTTTGTAAAGACAGAGAGGCCTATTCAAAATTGCTGAGGGGTTTTCAAATACAAAGAGGTGCAGAATGTGCATGTGCCACTCCAACTATTCTAAGAAGTCGCACCAGAGAAACCTGCTCTGTCTTCACACAGAGATGAGATGAAAAATGGCCTGTCAAACTTCAGTCAGGAGGTTCCACGCCATCTATTCAGTCGTAGTATTCCTTCTGGTATCATGTACATTAAAGCAAAGGTCATTCTGAAATTAAATACAACTGTCCTCCACTCTCTTCATCTCTCATTTCCATTCCTCTCTTGCTGAGCTCCTTTTTCCATAAAGCTCTGAGATGCTCTGCTTGTGTTTACTTTACTCTTGGAGACAAAAACTGTGGCGCTGAAAGCTGAGGCGCTTGTTGCTGTGCCAGCTTCACACTACTGACATACTTTGATAAGGCAAACAAAAAAAGCAAAATGAAATCAATTTCTGTGCCACGCTCCATTGTTTTGTTAAGACCTCAATTCAAACAGACCAGCCACCTGAGTATGCATCTTCTATTTATCCTCTCAGTTATCAATTTTTTAAAGAATAATTTAACATTTTGGTTTTGAAGTTAAAGTTAAAGTTAAATGAGAACATTGATAGATCTCTCTAATGTCTGTATGGCAAATAGATAGCAGCTGCTAGCCGGCTAGCTTAGCTTAGCACAACGACTGGAAACTTAGCCTGGAATACTGTTAGCCTGACTGAAGTTGAAAACAAATATGCCTACCAGCACAATAAATAACACATTATATCTTCATTTGTACACAATCAACACAATAAAGGATTGTGGTTTTAAGGGGAGGTCTTTGGAACATTTGAACCATCGGCCCAGCACAAATAGATGCACTGTGAACTTTGGACAGGCTTGTTGTTTACTCCTCCTTCCACTATTTGTCTTATGTTAAGCTAAACTACTTGTTGGCTGTCTCTAGCTTCATATTTTCTGCCACACATTTGAGTGGCATTGATCGTCCCTGTTAAATCTCATCAAGAAAATAATATTCCCCAAAATGTGACAAACTATTCACTATTTACACACTTTAATATGTCATTATTTTTTCTCCTGCTGCAGGTGGTTCATCAGTGGTTTCCAAGGCAACAACCTCTGACACCCCAGCTCTCACTGAAGGGGCGACCTCTAAAGCTGATGCTGCTCATACTGAATCATCCACCATGGAGCCTGACAGCACCGGCCGGACCAAACGTTTTCCAGAAAACAGCTGCATCACAACACTGGACATACGAAACCCGCTGCCCCTGGACTCTCCTCCTCTTCTTACACCTCCTCTTCCTCCTCCACCTTTTCCTGCTGCAGACAGCCCTGACCTCCCACCTCTGTCACCTCTAGTCCTGCTTCTACCTCTACCACCAGCCAAACCTTTTTCTACCTCCAGTCCCTCAACTCCGCCTCCTGCTGAGAGCCCCGAGCGTCCGACCACCCTCAACCTAAAGACGCTGCCGCGGCCAACCATAAGGGAAAACGGTGGCCCCCCGCCGAGGTTGGATGAGGAGGAAGAGGAGAAGAAGATGCTTGAGGAGGATCTAAAGAAATGCATTGAGGACTTCAAAAAGATCCGCTTGCCCAGAGAGTTTCCAGATCGCAAGAGACACTGGCAAAGTAACTTGCTCAAGAAGTACAATGCGTAGAGCGCTTTGCTGCCAGGATTTTATACGTGTTGAGCAGTGGACTCCAGCTTCATATTCACGTTACTCTGAGTCAGCAAGTTTACTTTAAGTTCTAATGTAGTAGCTTTTGCATGTCAACAGAACGAAAATGTTTGATTAAGTGTAGTGCTTAATCATAGATTATTAGTGACACTTCTTTGTTCCTCATTTCTATTTGGAGACTTTAAAATAATATTTAAATTATTTTATTATCACTCAGTCAAAGGATAATATAGGTAATGTTGTTAATTAGATATTTCTGCCCTGCTCTCTGTACTGTATCCACTGATCAAGCTACTGGAAATTGTAAGCTAAGTGTGAACTTTTAGGCATTTGACCTTGCTGATGCAAAATAAAAGAAAGAAGTGAAATCTCTGTTGCTAATCATCTAAAATATCTCACCTCATCAATATTAACTGTACGACTTCAAAGCCTTTCTTCTCATCTCTGCCTGTTCAAAAGCTGTGCAGTTTGGTTCATTTTGTGATTACATTACCTCCAAGCCAGCAACGGAGGGAGAATGCCGTGTACCAGGAAGTGATGTGTAATTACACGGCGAGCTTTGTGGAATGATAATGACGATAATGACTACATGAACCAGTGCACAGGGCCATTTGTTTCTCTATCTGCTCTGCATAAACTGCTCATCCAGCTTCACTAATGAATTACAGGTGGGTGTATGTGTACCTGGTTCTAGTGGTTATCAGTCACCTTGTGAACTAATTATATAGTATTCGCCCACTTAAAACCATAGTTTAACATTTTAGGAAATAGTTTCGCCTGATCTCTTTCTTAGAAGCAAAGATCGCCATCACCATAACGACTGCATTAAGTACAGATCTGAACCAAGGAGGAGGTTAGCCTAGCCTTAGCCTAGCATAAAACTGGAAACGGCCAAAGAGCAAACTCGACTACTGCCTACCAGCACCAGTGAAGCTCTATAGTAATGAAAGTTATATCTAAAACCTCAAGGGTGGAGCATTTTTTAACTTTTGAGTCTTTATGCTAAGCTAAGCTAATTGTCTTCTGGCTCCAGCGCCATACTAAATAGATAGTGTGGTGGAAGATTTCTATGTTTGATCAGGTGGAGAGTTGTGGTTAAAATATTCAATTGCAACAAACAGAGTCTCCGAAGGAATCAAAGTTGTCTTTCCGTTTATTCAAGCTTGCAAGCTGGGAAAAGGGTTCAACAGCTACGTATCTCAGTGAGCTGCCGAAATCTCTTGATTCATACATTGTATTACATCGTGATTTATACAAGCACATGCACCCCCCTCCAGGGCCCACTATGACGACAAACGGAGAAACCGTGTGAATGTCTTGGATAAGAATTGAGAAGAACAAAGAACAGAGTGTATTGGTTTCGATAAGGCATATGGCCATCTCTCCTCCTCCCCATCCTCCCTATTGCTCTGCCCTTGAACCAGTTCACAAAACAACACATATTTTTACCGTCACATTCCACTCTTTTGATTACTCTATAATCATACAATATTGCCAAAAATATGTTTTCACGAGACTAATGAACACAAATAACAGTTAATGTTCCCCGGGTGCCCCAAATGCGACGGAGTGGACTCCATGGACGTTGTGTTTCAGGCATGATTTTTTAAATGGTGTTTACAGCCAACCAGTTTGTATGGAATTCACCCGAGCAACTGGTTTATGTGAACAGTTCTGTTTATGTTGACACCGTGAGGTTTCCACAGAAAACTGTCAGAGACACTGTATACACCACTCTTTACGTGTGTGTGACTATATGTGTATTTGTGGGTGTGGTGCTGAATGGGTAGCTCCCTCGTTGGTGGTGGCTATCCACTTGTTGCACCCTCGTGGGCAGCTGACAGCCGTCAGCCGCTTCGGCAGTTGGTGACACAGAACTATGAAAGTCTGTCGGTCACAGAGTCTTTTGCTCTTTTAGTGAGGAGCTGTGTTGGTTGGTTCAGCTGGAGCCGGGACGTGTTTGCAGTGGGTGGCGTGTATCCAGGTGGCTCGTTCTGCCACTTTAACTGCTGTGTGGGTCACCAACAGGATCTGGAATGGGCCTTGCCACCGCTTAGCTTTCCAGTTCTTCCTTCTGAAGTCTTTCACCACCACGAATACACCAGGCTGTAGTTTATGCAGCGGACCCGTAGCTTCCTTGGGAAGCGCCGCTACAACCTGTTTCCTTATGTCAGACAAAGTGGAAGAGAGGTTAGTGCAATAGGTCAGCATGTCATCTTCACACAGTGTAGTAGAAGGGAGTGGTGTTCCTGGAGCTTCCACACCAATGTGGGGAGGAACTGCAAAAAGGATTTCGAATGGACTTAAGTTGCTGCGTGTTCGTTTCCTCATCCTCATGTACATCAGAACCAAAGGCAGCGGGCGACCTACATTGTGTGTTGCACATGTAATGCATGCTTGACAAAATGTTTGTGCGTAAGCTGCAAAGCCCTTTGTGAACCATGTTGCATCGATGATACTTAACATTCCCCCTTTTGACACATGGTCTAACCCATGTGTCAATTTCGCATAATGTGGGAAGAAATGTTTAGGTAAACAAGGGTTACCGTTCGGACCATACCAAGTACCGTCAGTGAGTGTGGAGTTGGAGGAGGACCAGAGGCGTCTCTCATCCGAAGTAGAGAGTGACTGCATGGCTGTAAGAGAGGAGGGCAGTGAAACCATGACACGAACAGGTTTGGGGAGAAGACGTCTAGCAGCAGCTTTTGCAGCTAAATCTGCACGCTCATTTCCCTTTGAGATGTCGTCGGTGTTTGATGTGTGCGCTCTACATTTGCAAACAGCAATAGCTGTGGGCAACAAAATTGCGTCCAATAGTTCTGCTATCAGTGTGTGATGTAGCACTGGTTTGCCATCTGATTTAAGGAAATTTCTGTGTTTCCACAATGCGCCAAAATCGTGAACCACGCCAAAAGCGTATCTGGAATCTGTGTGAATGGTTGCAGTTTTACCCTTTGCCTGTTTACAAGCTTCTGTGAGTGCGATTAGCTCTGCTGCTTGGGCTGAGAGGTGACACGGGAGAGGTCCGGAACAGAGAACAGCTGAGTCTGAAACAACAGAAACCCACAAGATTAGTACCAGTCAAGGGATCCCGTGAAGCAGATCCGTCAACATACATTACCCAGTCACTGTTGAGTAGAGGTGTGTCCGAGAGGTCAGGACGAGGAGTGCACTGAGCTTGGAGCTCAGCCAAACAGTTATGCTCCTCTCCGTCCTCAGGGATGGGGAGTAGAGATGCAGGATTAAGAACATTGCAGCGTCTAACCGTGACATTAGGCATGTCAAGGAGACATGTGTGATAACGTAGGTAACGTGCTGCAGAAAGGTGAGAAGATTTCTGTTCTAGGAGAATTAACGAAACCGAGTGTGGAACTAGTAAAGTTAGTGGAGCATAGCCCACTATGTCACGAGAGGCTATAAGAGCCCTTTCTGCAGAAGCCACTGCGCGGAGACACTGTGGTAAACCTGCAGCGACAGGATAGAGTTTGGCGGAGAAATATGCGACAGGACGCAATTTATCACCATGAGGCTGGAAGAGTACCGATGTCATACAGCTGGAACGTTCATCAACTGTTTGAGTGAACGTCTTTTTTGGATCAGGCAGACCGAGAGTGGGTGGAGTCTGTAAGGCGCATTTCATGTCTGTGAAAGCTTTTGAGGCTGCTGGGAGCCACTGAATTTTGTCATGAGCGGTGAGATTTTTCCCGTGTATCAATGCAGAGAGAGGTTGTTCAAGCTGAGAGTAATTTGGAATAAATGAACGACAGTAAGAACACATCCCTAAAAATGACATCATTTGTTTCTTTGTTTGAGGTTTTGGAAGTGTCACAATTGAGGCAATGCGTTTTGGCGAGAGTGTTTTGCCTTTACCGGAAATGTCATGACCTAGGAAATGGACGTTTTGTGAAACAAACTGTAGTTTAGATAAGCTGGCTTTATGTCCTTCTGCTGCAAGATGTTTAAGAAGTTTGAGTGTGTCCTGCTGGCATTGTTGTTGTGTTGGAGCTGCAATGAGACAATCGTCAACATATTGCAGAAGAGCGGACCCTGGAGACAGAGTGAGGCTCTCTAAGCTTTCCCTGAGTGCTTCGTTGTAAATAGTAGGTGATTCTGTGTAGCCCTGACATAAACGAGTGAAAGTGTATGGCTTGCCATTAAAATTAAATGCGAACCAGAACTGACTGTCTTTGTCCACTGGGACACTGAAAAAAGCATTTGAGAAATCAACCACCGAAAACCATTGAGAATCAGGTGGAACCTGTACCATAATGGTGTATGGGTTGGGGACATTTGGGGCTCGTGCGTGGACGGCTGCATTAACTGCTTTGAGGTCCTGCACAAAGCGCCACTCTGTTGGTTTGTCTGCATCTCTGATCTTTTTAACAGGAAAAATAGGTGTTCTTACCGGAGAGTCAGGACATGGAACAATGACCCCGGCCTGTAAGAGGGAGTTGAACATTGGTGTAATACCGTCAATGGCCTCTTGGCGCAGTGGGTATTGATGTTTATGTGGACGGAAGTCTGAGCGAGGTGTGATGACCATAGGATGGCAGTTTTTGATGAGTCCCACGTCATATTTATGCGATGCCCACAATGTTGCTGGAACAGAGCTGAGGGCAGGGGAAATAGAGGAGACATCAGTCACAAACATGTCAGTGTGTGCGTCAGGTAATGTGTTATTTTCATCCATGACATAAATAGATCTTAGAGCAGGTGTGGAAAATGCAAATGGTTGTTTAAAGAAGCCTGTCGAATGAGAGCGCATGATGGTTGGGTCAGCTGTAGACTGCCAATCTGTCAGTGTCTCACACGTGGCGACAAAAGGACCCAAGTCTCTCCACTGGTCCATCGTGGCTTTGGACAAGGAGATGTGTGGGAAGGAACCAGGCACCTGGAAGAGGGGCTGCTGTGAGGAGGTGAGAGAAACAGAAACAGCAGATTTAAATGTAGACCAAAACAGTGTAGAACACTGAATATAATCATTTAAATCCTGCAGAAACAACTGTTCATATGATTTATCTGGCTCATGTGACACATGTGCTGTACAATGGAGATGTGAAGAGGCCATGCACTGTGCTCCAGCCTGGACGCGTTCTGCAGTCAGACGAGACAGGTGTGTTAGCGCATCAACAGGGATCCACCACTGGTACACAAACAGAGGATCACAAAGGGTTGATTTCACCATCTGAGTGACTATTCTTTGTCTTACTACCCGCAATCCTGTGGGAGTAGAGATAAGGCTGATGCCAAAAGAACACATGAGATCTCTGCCCATTAGATTAATGGGACAGAGAGAGGACAACAGAAATGAATGTTTCGTCGTTATGTCAGGTTCAGCGTCAGTTGAGTCAGTGTGTGTACTCGTCATAGGTGTGGTGAAGTTTTCAACAACTGTTAACCCTGAAGCCCCTTGAGAATAAACATGTCTGCCACTCAACTTTTGATTAGGAAAATGCTTTTGTTGTATCACAGAGTGTGTTGCTCCTGAATCAACTAAAAAAGATAATTGTTTCCCTTGTATTTCAACCATAGCAGTGGGCATATCTTTAAAAGAACCTTCTAACAATTTTGCATAAGTGTGTGTAAGAAAAGGCTTTTGTTGTTTCTCTAAATGTTTTATGATGTCAATGAGAGCTTGTTGTTGCTCCTGTGTGTGTGTGTGTGTGTGTGTGTGTATGTGTGAGGTTAGTGCAGGAAGCGTTTCTTCATTGCAGGCGGCGGTGTGTGTGTGTGTGTGTGTGTGTTTTACTTCCCTTATCATGATGAGTTGGCGGAGCGGAGGTCGTCTCCTCCCCACGTGCACATCCCTCCCCTCCTTCTTGAAGTCAGTCTGAACCATGGTATTGGTTCCTGCTGTCTCGACCATCATTGCCATCATGATTGTTCTTCTGACGTTTGTCCGGTAGGCGACAGTCTCTTGCCCAGTGTCCATCTTTTTCGCAGTTGAAACATACATTTGAGGATGTATGTTGTGTGCTGTTAAAGTTACATCTTCCACGTCCCTTGTTTCCTCTCCTTCCTCTGCCTCTCCAGTTGTTGAAGGCTTCTTTTGTGTATAAATAAAGTGTTGTTTGGGGAGCAGGGAGAGGAGGTGGACATGGGGGGGGGGGAAAGAAATGTCCTCCAGTGCCTTTGGCACAGCGTTGAGGGCATGCTTCTGTGAACGAGTGACCACGACCCCTGGCACTTCTTCTTTCGGAGGTGCGTGTCTCAGATCATATCCTGTTGCTGCTGTGGGCACAGCTGCTGTTGGTGCTGCTACTGGTGCTGGCGCGTTCACGGCGTGCGCGTTCATGATGGGCTGCTGTGGGAGTTGGTAGGGTGGGGGCTGAGGAGTGCACATGTCAAGAGGCCCTCCCGCTCCTGTAAGACTCGGATACATGGGAACAGAAACAAACGGGTTATATGGGCTGAATTCACCTAGATTCTGCGGTTTATTTTTGATCATTTTTACTTGGCACCTGAGCCATCGTTAAAACCTTTGTACTTTGTCTTTTCTCGTTATATTCGCTCATCCATTTTCCCAACACTTTCTTTGTTCATCCATTTCAACCAATACCTTGATTCTGACATTTTCCCCTCTTTTTTTTTTTTTTTTTTTTTTCGTCTTTTCGTAACATCCCCAGTTTTGTTCTAATAAAAGAAACCATCTTTTGGAAATCCAAACACTTTTGTCCACTCAGGCAAACAGTCTAAAGATTCATCCTCATATTTCTGTTTTATCACACCCACAATAGGACCCTCCGGAGGATTCATTTCCTTTTTACTTTTTCCCTGTGTACCACCCATCTTTCAGGTGTGGTAGGAGTATACTCTTTATCGATTACGTAGGTCAAGGTCGCAATTATACGATTTCAGAGTTTTGTCTGAATGCAATCGTTAGTTCGTAAATTGTTCCTATCTTCCTCTATGGTCAAGGTCGTGATTAAATACGATCTTAGACAAATATAATATTTATCCAAGTGCAATCGTTAACGTATCAACCATTCCTATCTTCCTTTATGGTCAAGGTCGTGATTAAATACGATCTTAGACAAATATAATATTTATCCAAGTGCAATCGTTAACGTATCAACCATTCCTATCTTCCTCTATGGTCAAGGTCGTGATTAAACAATCATTCCTATCTTCCTTGTCGGTCAAGGTCGTGATTAAATATCAATAAATATCAATCATTCCTATCTTCCTTTGTCGGTCAAGGTCGTGATTAAATACGATCTTAGACAAATTAATATTCATCCAAGTGACGTATCAATCATTCCTATCTTCCTTGTTGGTCAAGGTCGTGATTAAATACGATAACGTATCAATCATTCCTATCTTCCAAGTAAAAAGAAATGTGGATGATGATGGACCAGAAACCTGTTACACTTATTTTATTGATCAATACACATTTTAAGTATCCGGTTAAGACAAATTATCATCATTAGAGACCCTAATTACTAAACGGAGTTTGTATTTCTCCTGTTTGCATTAAAATCAATTTGAAATTTAGAATATCAACTTCTTACCCGGATTGAAGAAATTACTTCTTTGTTTTGGATCGTTGTGAAGTCAATCAGTTCTCTCTGGAAACCGGTCCCCTCTCTCCTTGTCTAATGAGGTATGGGGCAGAATCAGTTTTTGGTGTATCCTGAAGGGGCCCCAACCCGGACGACCTCGGAGTCCCGATGGAGCTTCAAACGATCCCACTTCTGACACCAAGTTGTGGTGGAAGATTTCTATGTTTGATCAGGTGGAGAGTTGTGGTTAAAATATTCAATTGCAACAAACAGAGTCTCCGAAGGAATCAAAGTTGTCTTTCCGTTTATTCAAGCTTGCAAGCTGGGAAAAGGGTTCAACAGCCACGTATCTCAGTGAGCTGCCGAAATCTCTTGATTCATACATTGTATTACATCGTGATTTATACAAGCACATGCACCCCCCTCCAGGGCCCACTATGACGACAAATGAAGAAACTGTGTGAATGTCTTGGATAAGAATTGAGAAGAACAAAGAACAGAGTGTATTGGTTTCGATAAGGCATATGGCCATCTGTCCTCCTCCCCATCCTCCCTATTGCTCTGCCCTTGAACCAGTTCACAAAACAACACATATTTTTACCGTCACAATAGTTCTTTCAATCTTCTCACCCGACTCTCCCAATAAAGTATATTCAATTAGTATTTTCACAAGTTTCTTCCTGGCTTACCAGGTTTCCAGTAACAACCAATCGTATAACTGAATAAAAGGAACTGAATCCACCATATTGTCAACAGTTATATTTGCTGCAGTGCCTTTTTCCTAATTACTTTTCTTCAATTCAAGCATTAACTGTTAATGTTAAATCAAGATACTACCCCAAATAGTTTTGAACCCTCTCGACAATTTTTCAATTTGTGTTCCAACCAGCAGCGTCCTGTTTCCACTTATATATATAATAACTGAAGCAAGAGACCATCAAATGAATGTTTCAATGAGACTTACACAAACAGTCATGTGTCATTTTGGCTTCACATAAAGTTTCCAGAGAGCAGCAAATATGACACAGTACCAAGACCAAATTCATAGATAAATAGAGAGCTGGCTTATTGAATGCAGCCTTTGAATCATTTTGTCTGTTTTGGTCAGTTTATTTTCTCTATCTGTCTCATTTGAACTGAGCAGAACCAAAGACCAACATGCCACTACCCGGTGGCGTCTCTGGCTAGAAGTCCTAATGATGTGGTCTTATTGTTGAGCTTTCTGTCAGCACCATGCCTGCAGCCTGATGCAGTTCAGCTCTGCGTTGTCCCGAGTAAATATTTGAGGTTAAGACATTAATCCCCAAGTGTTGGCTGAAGGAGAAAATGCTATCTTGTTAAACATCAGATAAATAGAATAGTTTTATCAGGCACACTGGTAACCGCTAAGAAGCAATGGAGATATCCTCTTGCTCTGAGAAGAGGATTAACAACAGATTAGGGTTTGTCACAATCCTAAAGAGTCTCTAAACAGCAGGCTATTCCTCTCTCAAACTACACGATAGGGACAATTTACACCATCCAGTCAGTCTTTGCTGAAACCTTCCACAAAGTCATCAACAACCAGGCCGTCTCCAACTGGCTGCCGATGGCTGAGAAATCCATAGAAAAGATTCTACTTTGCAGCTCATTAGAGAGTATTGCCTCATCAGCCCCTTTTCTCGTATTTCTCATCTTTCAGCATTGGCTTGGACAGCGACAGCGCGCTGGCCGGACTCCCAGGCTCACAGGAGAGTCTTCAGAGCATCTGAGTCAGGATGCATGCGGAGGATTGAAACAAATCTTCCCGACTTGAAATTCCTGTTTACTGTGGCAGAAGCAGTGCAGTCTGTTGTGTTGGAGTCCTGTTAGACAAAATAGACGTCCCTGTCCAAACCAGTGTTTGATTTGCATTTGTGCCTCTCCATATGAACCGTTCACTTCGCAATGCTCTTTCACCCTTTGTCTTTTGTGGTATAACCTTCTGAAGCTGGCCTTTTGACTTATTATGGATGCACTATGAGGATTTGATGTCAGAAATCGATAGGCTCACCCACTCAACAAAGGGAATACATATGCTTTGAAATGAGGAAGTAAAGCAGACTAGTGGGAACAGGGCTGACAGAAAGACATTTTTTGACAGAATACTTAAGCGTGAGAGATCAAACCTACGAGTTGTAGCTGTGGTGATTGTCACTGGACACAGGTGGAGCTAACCAAGGGGTCTCTCTTTAAAGTCACTTCCTAAAGTTCTCACTTGAGTGGCACCCAGGGCCCAGACGATGATATCTAAATCAAGCCCTTTCCCTACGAAATTCTTTGTTTCTTGGTAATGCCCTTTTGACCACACGAGCCTTGAGAGACAACGGGATGTGAAAGCAAAGGCTAAAGGCTTCCAGGGCACAGTCTACTCAAATGGACTCCTTTTTTTGCTGACACACAGGGTGCCTGACATCTGCATGAAAGAGCACCTTGCAGATTTATTTCGAATGGCCAGCATACATTAGCTTCTCATTTCTTTAGAGCAGGAGTTATCTTTGGTACTGTCAGCCCTCCTGACAATTAAAGCTCAGCTGAAAATGATCCTTGTAAAATACAGTGCTGCAGTTGGAGTCTTGGGATATTTTAGTATTTCAGCAGTCAGGAAGAGTTTCACACTTAAAGATAATCTTTGTATGCAGGCAGTGCATATGTGTTAATGGAAGAGATAAGAGAACTGAGGCCAAATTATTACGCCTGAATAGGGAGTGAAGAGCGGGCAGTCAAGCTATCTAACACACTCACAGATTCATATTGGTGTAAAACATGTAGCTTCTCATTTCTCATCATAAATGGTTTGGTGTGACCAACTGCCATGTTATAATGATTCTTAGTGGTAATGCGTAGAACGTATTATAAGTAAAGATCACAAATGATAAAAAAGTACATCGATATCCATTTTTCTTTTTTTTTATTATAACTGATTTAATACTTAATTTACTGCAATAGATGTTCTTTAAGTTCATTAATAAGATGTCTCCAGTAAGCGCCCACACATCCTTCTAGACGTTAAACTGATTACGTAAACTTAATTATTGTGGACGTCTGATTACTGTAGATCATGCACCACGCTTTACTATTACATTCATCTTGTTATTTACAATGTTTAAGTTATGCCTGTGAGTGCAAACGTGACATTTCCATGCATGTGCGTTTGTGTGTGCATCTTAAAGTGCACAAGCAAAAGATTTGAAAGTGCAACATGCACATGCAAAATGTGCAATCCACAGAGCAGCTCGTTGCTTTAGGAAGTGCCTGCTCATAAATGTTCTTTAAACAATTGTATGCTATTTAATGGAGAGCAGTGCTGGCTCTCCCCGGAGGCTGTCCATGCAATCAGCAGGAGACACATGCTCTGGAAAGAGGTAGTGGGGAGGAGAGGAGGGCCAGAGAGAATGTGTCAGACTCCGTAACCAGCCTTTCAATTTCCATCATTAAAACCTGGGGCCTAATCCTGCAGCTACTTTAATCTCCTAATTCTGCACCCTTTTTCTCTCTACATACACTCCTATTCCATTCTCTCTCTCTGCCTCTTTCTGTCTGTGTCTCTCTCTCTCTCACTCACTGATTTAAAATCATGTGTTTCCATAGATTCAGAGTAAAGTGAAGACCCTCCACCACACACACACACACACACACACACACACACACACACACGCACGCACGCACGCACGCACGCACGCACTCACACACACACACACACACACACACACACACACACACACACACAGCTAAACATACAGTACACACACGTCTTCACACATGAATGCACAAACGCACAAGACGACACTCACTTACTCTCACACACAGGCCTGTGCCCTTTCTATCACTAGCGCACACATGCACGCACGCACGCAGACACACACAAACACACGCATACACACACGCACGCACACACACTTCCAGTATTTCAGTTGGGTCACTTTATATCACTTTAAATCCTTTACATGCATTTGCCTCCATGTGAGAGTTTTCATCTCTGTCTTCACTGTGAACCCCTAAACGTAATTAATGGTCCGTAAGAGGATATACAGGAGCCTCTGTATAATAGTGCTGTATAATGGCAGGGAAGCAAGCATGTGGAGATGAGCACTAGCATTAAGTAGATGGAAACATTAGATGACTTGATAACCAATCGTTCACAGACTAGAGTGAACATGTGGGATGGCGCGCCAGATGGCCTGACAGGCCGATCTGTGAGCCAAGTGCTTGGCCCGCTACTTCCCTCTGTGGAAACTATGACATGTCCTATCTTAATGCGAGGCACATTGCCTTGTTGCTGTTTTGCAGAGACTGCTGCGTCATTGGAACAGCCTCTCTACATGGGAATTATAACCCAATATAGAAACAAATCTCAAACAGGCTAAGCCTCCTGCAGGAGAGCAGTATATTTATAAGTACTTGTAATAATTGTATAACCACACGGTCAAGACGTAATGTTCTTCACAAAATGCAGCCATGTCATTCGACCCAAGCTTTCTAGCTGCAAATCACTGCTCTTTATTCCGTGTTATTCTTTTCCATTTTGCAGATAGTTGCATTTTTATTCATAGCAATGGGTGCCCTGCTGACACGTTACCCTGCAGGCCATCTGCTGTCAAAGTGGAAGGGAGCGGGGCAGGGAACGCAGCTTGACGTGAGTTTATTCTACAGCTTCAGAGCCGTCTGGTTCGGGCTGTCCTCTGACTGGTCCTGTCTCTCCGTGTTTTATGAACTACGGGATGGTTACTCAGTGGAATCGTGTCGAGCTGTGGAGATATCACACCGCTGTGTGCGCACAAATGAGGCGAGGCATCCAACGACTGGATTTATTTTAGATGAATTCAAAGCAGTGTTAAAAAGACACAAGACTTCTGTCTGTAGGAGACAGATGCACGCCTCACCGAGAGTGTTGTGAGCAACGGGAATTCTGTTGATGATAATGATGTACATGATGTACATTTGTATAAAATGTCTGTGAAAACAAGATGCACTATATTCCTGGATTGGCCAAGCGTGTTATCTTATGAATCAAAATAATGGTGACTGTTAACCCACTTACAATCAGATGTGATCCAGGAAAAGGCTCTCCCACCCACGACCTGACTATTACCTTCAACAACTCAGTGTTGGCTCCAAATTCGACTGCCAGGAACCTCGGTGTGACACTTGACAGTCAACTCTCTCTGACTGCCAACATCACCGCAACAACACGCTCCTGTAGGTACATGCTGTACAACATCAGGAGAATACGACCTCTTCTCACTCAGAAGGCGGCACAGGTTCTGGTCCAGGCTCTGGTCATCTCAGGGCTAGACTATTGCAACTCCCTCCTGGCAGGTCTACCTGCTAATGCCATTCGACCTCTGCAGCTCACCCAGAATGCAGCTGCTCGACTGGTCTTCAACCTCCCGAAATTTACCCACACTACTCCGCGACCTTCACTGGTTACCGGTGGCCGCCCGCATCCGCTTCAAAACATTGGTACTTGCGTACCGTGCTGCGAACAGATCGGGTCCAGTCTACATCCAGGACATGGTCTAACCTCACACCCCAGCTCGTTCACTTCGCTCGGCTTCTGCCAATCGACTTGTAGCTCCTACACTACGAGCTAAACACTCAACAAAGTCACGACTGTTTGCTGTCCTGGCTCCTCATTGGTGGAATGAGGTCCCATTGACATCAGGACAGCAGAAAGTCTCTACATCTTCCGTCGCAAACTAAAAACACATCTTTTCCAACTATACCTTGAATAGGGAAGGTAGAGCCGTAGTAGCACTTTGGTAGCACTTAAACGGCTCTTACTGATAACACTTGGTAGTTTTACTTTATTGAAGAAATTGTACTTTCTCGATTCTTGTTGTTCTGAGTTTGGACTCATGGTTTAATGCACTTATTGTATGTCGCTTTGGATAAAAGCGTCAGCTAAATGACATGTAATGTCATGAAGCTTAGGCTTGAACACTTTAATGTGCTTAATTGTGCTTAAAACACCTCTATAGCACACATTACTAGCAGGGGAAAAGACTATTGACACTAGACAGTGAGAAAGCTGCCTTTTAAACACCAATTAGCCCTTAATCCTATTTGACACGACTTCACCTTTAATGGCATTTTCAAGACCGTTAAACCTCACCTGCAGGTCCCTTTTTAGCTGCAGTCTTATCTGTCATTCAGCAACAACACAAACAATCCTGTTTTACGACTGCATAATAAGTAGATTCCCCTGATGCAGTTCCACTTGCTTTCAAGTATTAGGCCAACATAACGAAATACATAACACTAACTTGAGGAAGACTTTTAAAAATACATTTTAATGAGTTTGTTGAAAAGTAAATTCTCATCATAAGTTTTCATTTGAGGTCTAAAATTGACTTCACGTGACACATTTTTTCTTCTGATCTTCGCCAACAAGTTCCATCTGTTACAAACATGAAACACTGTGTCACCTGCACTGCAGCATGCCACACAAATACTCTGGTCGGAAATGTTTTTATAGTGAAGCATTGAATATGGAAATATTGTACTGTGTCATACTTTGTCAATTGCATTCTTTATATTGGACAGCTCAGCCCAAATATTTTGTAGACAAACAACTGAAAAAGTGAAAGAGAGAGAAAACATGGCCTATTGCTACGGTATTCTCAGTGGATATTAACCTTATTGTCTGAAAATCCCAAGTGTACAACACTGATATTATTACAACTTAAAGTAAAATAAGTCCCATCGAAAAGTCAGAGGATTTGAAGCTCATGTAGCTGTAATTAGCAGGTTTTTTTATTTGGTTATTATTGTTTAGTGAACATTATTTTACCAGAAAGTTACGCAGGACCAAATGTGCTTTTTGACTCAGCACAGCATGGAAAAATGAAGAGATTATTAGCCTCTTAGGGGAACGATGAGGAAAAAACTCAGAATTGCAAATGATCAACATTCAGGGACTCAGGCATCAGACAGACGACATTAAACAACATTACCATTAACAATGAGGCCATGGAGGCTTTGAATGCTGGGCTCCGAAAGCTGCAGAGCGGCACTGTTTCTGGCTGAGGAGGAGTTGAGGTGTACTGGGAGGAGATAGACGTCTCCTTGGCCCAACACTCCCGCTGTGTCAGGCTGAGTCACTGTGCTTTCCTGGCATTGTGTACTGCTGAGGAGGCTCCTCAACACACTGAGGCTGTACATCATCATCAGTCCCTATGTGTGTGTGTGTGTGTGTGTGTGTGTGTGTGTGTGCCTTGTCGGCCAGTCTCTCCTGAGACTCCACAAACTCCTGAGCAACAAACAAACACACTGCAGCAACAACAGAGCCTTCCTCAAGTCCCCCCGCTGTTCCTGAATAAAGCAGGGACATCATTGGCTTCCTTACTCTTTGCATCCAAATGGGCCTTATGCATTAGGGATGCTGCTCTCTCTCTACACACACGACACCACAAGTTCACACCTCAAAACATATCCTGGAAAAAGTAAAACCACAGCTCACAAAATATACTTTACACAGTGCTTTGTTTAAATTGTAAAAGGGCTATGATCAAATATATATTTATCAAGAAAGGATCAAATTACTTCTTTTGTGAAAGAGCTCACTCATAAGCCGAATTATACGGCTACACATAGTATGACTCGGTAAGGTTTACTTTTCTCGATTTCATTTTCCATTGAAAATAGTACTGAATCCAACATGGTGGAATTCTTAGCAGATGGTCTTGGCAACATCATGTTAAACATCTTTAACGCGACACAAACACACCAGCACCGTTTGTTCTCTCGCAGGATCCTTTCATCGGCTGTTGAAATCCTGGCAAATGTCAAGTTGTATCGCACAAGTGACAATTTTTTATACAATTCTCCGACCAATCAGTGATTTGTGTTTTAACTCCGGCCGCGACGATTGTCTCAGCTCGCTTGGAAACCTGAGGTGGTCCCATAAAAGTACCAGGTACCAGGTACTTTCCACATCTTTAGAAAAGTGAGTCGTGCCATATAATGGAAATGATCACCACACAGCAGGACAAGGCTGAAAACAGACAACTGTTTGCTGATGTCATTGTGGTGTCATCAGTGTTATCGCAGATTCATTTTAATACAGAATGCCTGTGATAAGAACATGGGGCCCAAGACCTTTGTTCATTCACCAAGCATGGCCGGTTGCAGTGTGGGAAATGTATCTTACTTGTAGTGCAACGCTAAATTCTCTGAGGGTGCCAAATATTTATGTGTCGGCAAAAAAGTAAGACTGACTGTCAAGGTGACTGGCATGTGATCACAGTTTTGCTTGTGAATGTTTCTACTAAATCAAGCAGCAGCAGCAACCTCTCCAAGGGGGGCTCTCATCTTATTAAGGTGCCTAAGGAATAATTACCTCTAAATTAATTGTGAGGAAGAACAATGCACTTCAGAGCGGACTGCTCTTGTGCCATCTATTATGTATAGGCCCTCCGATGGCTTTGAAGTGATCATCACACTGCCGTATTCTTCTCCCAGAGTTTTCTGAAGTCTCTATTATGGCCTGTGGCTGCGTGTCTCTGTCTCCAACACATCAAGGTGAGCAGAGAGTGCTCTTCCCTGCAGCCACGGCTATTACAATGTACAGACAGAATTCAATTAAAAAACACCACTAACAGAAAATGAGTTATTGAGATTTAATCAGTCTGTCGCACTGGAACACTCTTGCTGAATGCAACCAATTAATGGAAGGAAGAATTGATGGATTAATGGAGAGCTGAAAGCGCAAAATGCAGATTTCTGTCTGTTACCCCTCACATATTCTCAGGAATTGTAAACCTCTAAATAGGAATGCCTTTGAGATTTAGCTTGCATTCAAACCCACAAATTCTGAGTTTTCTCGAGATAATGAGCACAAAAAAAGCCACCATTTGAGGGTTCACACCACATTGTGGTCAAACTAGCGAACTACCCGGTTGTCAAAAAGTGGGTTTCAAGCGTTTTCTGAACACATCTCTCCAGACTTAGGGGCCCTCAAGAACTCCAGGTTCATTTGCTTTTTTTGGCTATTTCTTTCTTTTGTTTTAGGTTACCACAGGGCCCGTGGAGCCCAGTCCTGTCTGCTGTTGGCTGTTTCACAATGTAGATTCATCATGGCTTATGAAACCATCATGAAACAAAATATTGAGGAGTTTAATTTATTTTCATATAATATCTCCTTACTTTATTCATCAGTCCTTTGTCCCAGTTACATACTATATGTAAATATTTTAATACAACATTTATACTTGTATTACTGTTGACAGATATGACCCAACAGACATCAAGAAAACGGCGAGGCTTATAATTTTCAAATTGAAAACTTTTCCAAGAGAGATAGTTTTTTTAAAAGACTTGATTAATTGTTTGCTGAGTAGGAAAAATACTTGCACAGTCAGTATTTTTAATGCAGATGTGAAATATATTGAGCTGTTGCCTGAGCCCTGTCACATTTAATGTATTTTTCTACAGTATCGGTTTTTCATTGTATTGTAGGAAAATAGTGTCCATCAACACTACGCTCAAAAACAGAGCGATATTATTATGCTTGCATTATTCATTGTTTTTTCCTTTGGTCCTTCCCGTGTCGACATAGCTAAAAAAAGGCTTACAATTACATTCTGGTGCAACACGTGAGTCACAGCGTGTTCCAGGCTTTCCATGCCACATTTTTCCGAGGACAAGGTCTTTCACAGAGGACACACGTCTCCCTGAACCCGTTCATTATCTCAGTGAATGCAACCTTGATCTGTTGATCCTTATCTGGAGTCATTCAAAATGTCAAAAGGACCATTGAATCATGTCAGTTATTTCAATATCATGGTTCTCCTGTGGTTTCAGTTGAGTTTTTGGGGCGAGCCCAGATAATTGGATTTTCTAACCTCAGCCTGTTGACACTTCCAGAGATGTTTAGGGAAATTAAAATCTTCCCTGTGCAGTGAATCAATATAAAAACAATCCCCACTCACTCTTTAAATGTGCTAGACATGCACAGAAAAGCAATTAACCCAGTGCAGGAATTGATTTGGTCCACGTTTATCTGTTTTGGCGTGGCCATGCTTTTACGAACCCTCTGGGAAGATCAAAAGTTGTTCATGTTTCGAAACCTGACAACATCCTAGGATTAGCACTGATTGTTATCTTCGCCAAGCAATTACCTGTTATGGTAATCAATGCAGGGCTGCTGTCTTTAATAGTCGGTGGTATTGGCTCCTTTGCAGGCTGTGCAAATTACAGTGATTCATCACCTCACTGCCAGCAATGCTGAATCTATATACTGTACACACACGCTGTCACGTTGCTGTTGCTACGACGTTAGCTGCTAACTAGCTCTCTGTATCCTTGTGGAGAGTTCGCTGAGAGTTTGTCTTTTAAAAGGAGGTGTTTCATCAAGACTGTTTGAGCCAGGAATTAACACATAAGCAGCTTGAATGGAGACATTCACAAGTTTTCTATCTCACACCAGAAGATCCACAGACCCACAAACACAATCTGCCAACAGTAGTAAAGCATCTTGGTCAAGCGGCTTTCCAAATTTACAACAATTAAGTTTGCAATCCTAGAGAGTGTTAGCTAACATATTTTAACACCCTTTATCCAGTGTCATGCAAGCAAATGTCATCTAAATCCCACTATAATCATAAAAGTGAAAAGATGAGGAAACAATTTGTGAACACCAGTGACAGACGTCTTCATGAGATGGAGCTGGAGAATTAAAGAGGGTGGCCTCGGGCTGGTTGGATGGGGTTGGAGGTTAGAGCAGCAGCCTCAGAAAAAAAATTAACTCCAGGACGAGAGCTTCAGCTCCAATGAGCTGCAATGAACACATCTGGCCATTCTGCCGAACCGCTCTCTCCCTTCATTTTTAATGCTTGTGCGCCAGCTCATGGAAATAAATCAATGGCAATCCCACCTCTTCCTGTCTCCAGGCAACACTTGCCAACTCCTGCAAACATAACATCTCACATGGAGACATTCAAGACAAACACACAGCTGTTGAGCAGTGCTCAACAGGAAAGAGCAGAGACAGAAAAAGTCCAACCAGGAAAAGATCTGTGTGCTTTGACGCCTGACAGGCTGGATACGTTCTGGGGAAATAGGAGGCGGGTGCAGAGGGCAGTGCTGTTTGCTTTGGGGGCAGGATAGAAGGAACGAGACACTTCCTCTTATGGTGTCACAACATCCTCTGAGTTATTCATGATCCAGTGATGGGGATAAGGAAGAGTCTGCACTGCTCTGCAGACGATTGTGTACACTGTGGATTACATTTTCTTGCCAATGAGCTTCAGCTTCCTCTGATTATGATCCTTACAACTATGTTTGCAACTTGTAATCTGTGAAAAACAGTCATAAATAAGGATATTTATATCATATTTATATAAATTGTTGACTATTATTCTTGTGCATCTCTCCATCACTACTACATTGGAGATTGGTCAATATTCACTCTTAATTTAAATAAAAAAACTCCCAAATGGTGCAAATCTCACCTTCTTACACATTTTCTTCACATTTGATAACTTGCATGGCCTCAGACAGCAATGACTCCATCATGAAACTCGCTCCTTGCTGCTTCTTGTATGGTTGGATTAGGCTCCATCTGGATTCCTGTCCTCTGTGGGCTGACATAGGCTGAGCATGCAGACAGACCCATCTTATTCTGAGCCCTGTTGTACAGGGAACCGTATCTGAACAATATCCTTTGTGCTATTCGGTAATCCAAACAGATTGGTGGATAAACACTTCCCAGACCAAATCCATAGCTCACGATTGCAACATTTTCTTTAGGGATCAGCTGTGTGTGCATCAGCTGCCCAATTTGTTTCTTTATGGGGCAGATGCTGCTGATAAGAGGCACTTAAGATGCCCACAGGTTGTATGCCTCAGTATCCCAGTATCACATGTATGCAGGGGAATTAATAGGAGAGCTGGTGTGTTATAAAAACAAGAGACTTTTAGTGTCAAACCAGCTTTAACTCTTCTGTTAAATTGAAACTGGAGTCGTTGTGATTAAGTGCATCTACATGAGCAGAATATAACTGCAGTTCCTGGAAGAAAAAAAAAAAGATTAAAGATCAGAATAGTCTGATTAATGGTGGGGCGACATTAAATCTTAGAGTAATTTAATGACAAAGTAGGTACCTGTCATGATTTGGGTGTTCATTCATTGACTTGTCATTTGTTTATCCTTGTTGTCGTCTCAGTCCCAGACACTCTTCTGCCAATACATGGATACATATGGATACATATATATATATATATATATATATATATATATATATATATATATATATATATATATATACATACATACAGTATATCCGTTCACTACTTTTGTTCTCTGCCAGAGTGTCTTTGAGCCTTGTGTCAAAGCTGACAGTGATGAAGCAAACTTTTAGATCTTTTGCTTGAGTAAAATTATCAATATCTCGATGGCCTGCATTCAAAATATATTGAAAAATAAATTCTGATTATCAGCAAAATGTTGCCCGGTTGATGGATTGTAGATGTTGAAGCACTTTGAGGACTTCTCTTCCATGTTGAAATCCGCACAAATGACATCTGCCGAGGAAGATCATGTGATAAGATCGAAAGCACGAGAACATAGCTAAGTCATAAAAATTGAGGTAAAATAGTTTTTTTAGCTGTTGTCCCCAAGACTAATAATGAACTTTGAACCTCAATATACAACTTGTTTATCATATTATTGGTTTGATACAACATGGATTGAGTTGCAACTGGCTCTGCTGACAATCCAATCCACGCCGCATACTGTTGGGTAATTTGATTTACATTGTTCACAGCTGTCCAGGTCAAAACAAAATATGTTTTGGACACTCACAGGAATGCTAATACATATGCATAGACATGCACATTATTATATGGGGATACAGCTGAGTGTCCGAGGGTAAATCCCTCAGAGCCCATGCAACGTTCTTAACTCCATATCACAGTTTGTGGATTAGAGAGTCTGAGTGAAGTCACTTTATGGCAGACCTCGCTGTAAAAAGTGGATTAATTCTTGTTTTACTTACAAAGTTCATACTTCCTGTCGAGCAGCAAACAAACATCCGGTGAAAGCAGCTCTTAAATCGAACCACAGGCTGAAGCACCTATCCACAGTTTATAGAGACTAAAAGGGCCTTTTCACTGTTTAACTGTGGATTTCCACTTGGGGGCAGCCACATTTCTACAATGATAACATTTACTCTGCTGCAGGTGGGGTGTTAACGAAACACTGTTTGATGTGAACATGCTGCACGAAAGACAAAATAGGAAACTGAGGATGAGACTTAATTGAACAATTTGTCATCACATCGCATCACATCCGTCCAATGATAGGTGGATTTGTGGGACTCTGCCATTCTATCTTCGCTCACGAACACCAGCGTGTTTGGGGGCTTTTGCATGCCAGTGGGGATGTGTTGAGTGCTCAGATAAGAACTGAGAATATGTCAGATCCTGCGCTGGATCAAGGCAGCCATCACTCCCACTCTGTCAGGGAAGACATAATGCAGACTGTCACATCTGGCTCGCTGGCTGCTGCTGCTGTAAAAGCTCAAACTTGCTCAGACATCTTTGTTATCACAGTCATCACATATTGTTTCCTTTATGCGCTTCTCGGCTACTCTGCTTCTAGCACCTTGATGTGTCTTTCTGTCTCTGTTTCACGAGCTGCAGGGTGAACCCTGAACAAGAGAACATTAGTGATTGTAGCCCCACAGGGGGTGGAGAAGGTGAGTCGAAAACAGGATGTCGGAGGCCTCATGTGTGTGAGTGTTTACACATTCAGGGATGTGAATTTATACTGAAATTGCCTTTGCATTGCCAAACAGAATAAGAGAGGTTGCTTAAGGCAGAAGATAATTGTTTTGGACAGAGTCAAAGCTTCTATAACACAAGGGCTCTGTTCATTGAATTAAAAGAAAGGCGGCATCCTCCAGCACTTTGATGTCAGTGTGTGTGCAGGGAATTTGTTGCATGTAATACTAATGAGATGTGATTGCTCCTGACCTCACTGAGGTGGCAGAGTTTCTCCCTTCAAGCCGAATGTAATATGTCTTTGTTCAGTGCATGTGGATGAACAGCTGACAAGTGTCCTTCCCTCCTTCTTTCCTTGGCCACACTGGATGATTTCAAAGGAGCAGTTATTTTAGGGCTGTAGAAACATGCAACAGCACATGCATTCCTTCACTTTTCAGATTCTGCATATAATGTTTATACAGACCATAGTAAAGCCCCCCCCCCTCCCAAAAAAAAAAAAAATAGCATGGCTTAAAAACTAAAATACTTAAGGTAATAGGAAGGTGACATGAGGACTGCATCTGTCTCCTGTCTGAATAGGAGAATAAAAAGTGTACACAAGTGATTAAAAATATATAAGTGGGAGCAGTCGTCTCCTGACTTCATACTCTGCCAGTCTCAGGGCTCCGGCGACTGATGCATGAAACTAGCTAGTATTTGTTTTTGTTCAACGCAGGTAGCTTCAGTTCCCACGAGAGGTTTGCCGTTAATGACTTAGCCTGAAAAAGAGCGTAGGTGTTGGGGTGGGTTGGGATTAAAGGAGAAGGGAATAAAAGCACAAGCAGAGGCTAATCACCAAAGGCTAATTAGTCTTTCAAATGTATGCAGAAGTGTTCAGGTTCGTAGTCTGGAGAGATGTTATGCAATCTGTGTGATTTCAATGTAACTCAGGCAATGACAGTTTGGTTTAATACTGTCAAATTATTTTTGTATCTGATTCCTCGAAACTATTTTAATTGAACGTGTGAAATGGTATTTGAGTCTTTGATTTAATTAATGAAAGGAATTTTGGGAAATAAACGGATTTACTTTCTTATCAAGAGTTCGTTCAATTATGTTAGCTATGGGCATGAAGATTGGAAACAGGGAAAACCGATTTTCCTAGAGGGTGCGGTATGTGCCAGACTATTTCTTCAATAGGTGTATTTTCGATATTATTAATTGTTTACGTATCGCAATTTTTCATGCACTGTGTATTGATTTATCAATGTTATCAATATGTTTGTGACTTAAACCCGCTCTCCACCACATTTCCAGCCTCTGTTCTCTGTGACTTCACAGCTGATATTTAAGACCCAGACCTTGTATTGCTTCTGGAGTCCATTTGTGAATCATGCTCAAATCTTATGCTTTAAACACAGACTGTTTCCCGTAGATTGAATCCCTACTCCGCTGGCCAACTTGCCCGCCAGACATTCGTGCCCTCCTCAATCCTCAGCAGCTTTATGTGTGTCAAGGCTAGGATGGAGTGTGTCCTGCTCACAGACAGACAACCAAGTGGGAAAACAGCATCCACCCAGCTCCGGGCTTTATTACCTACATCTGTTTCCTGGGAGCGAACTCCAGCTGTGGCAAAATACCAGCGGTGCATTTGAGAAAAGCAGCAGCCTGATTTAGTAGTCGCAGCACTCCCTCCGCCGTCCCCTTTTCCACTCTCCATCGTACTCAGGCTCCCTTTGCTGCATTTCATGTAGGCACAGTCCTGTTTGGACAAATTAAGTCTATTTTTCTTTCTTTGTCTCGTTTTTCCTCCGTTTGTATCTTCATCTTATTTCCTGCTTCCATGATGCATCCTCTGACCTCACTCATCATGCTCCTTTCCTCTCTTCCACCGCCATCCTCTGCTCTCCCATCACCTTTAACCTTCGCTCAAGAATACATGCTATTTACAATACTGCTGTCCCTGTAAGCCTGAGAGAGGCCCGCTGTTGGGGTTAGTCTCCTCTAACCCACCCTTTATAGATTGTTAAACTTCCTGTGAGCTTGTTTGCTTGCACACATGCGATGGAGAACTACTGAGCCGTCCCCCCAGTTTTCCCTTCTTTTCCTCTCAGTCTTATCAATAATTTAAGCCTCACTCATGGCGGCCCCGGCAGGGAGAAGCAGTGGAGGCAGCTTGGGCTTTGAACAGAAGGTCAGGTCTCACCTAGGCCTCTGGGATGGCATTAATTAGATACTTCCTGGTGCCCCCTAAACAAACATCTCCACACAAGTGTTCTCATTACCCTTCTCCTCACAGCAGGTCCTGAAGAGTTTGACATATCCTCACAATAACACCAAACACTTTTGCCCTTAACTGTTCACTGTCACTGCCTCAACTGATGCCCCCCCCCCCCCCCCTTTGTGTTAAACACCCACAGATGCACACTCACACAACCTTACCTCGATCTGATACCAAGCCCCCTGCAACAGCTATTTCTGTCTCCCACTAATACCACAGTGTTTATGCTCTTCCTCGTCTCGTCATACTTCTCCGTTCTGACCTCCAGGCTGACCTCTGATGAGCTGATCCCTCCCTATCCTCCTCCTCTTCCCCATGACCCACTCACCCTAGTTTGTGTCCCAACAACTCGTTACAAGAGTGATGGCTCACTCACGCTTCCCATCAGGCTGTCCGAGGCAGCCGCCTCCATCCTGATCTGCAGCCATCCATCTCTCTGGCAAAAGGGAGAGGAAGGAGGAGGACGATCAAGTAGATAGAGCATGTTAAGGCAGACAGATATATTGAAGAAGAGCTAAAGTGTGGACCTTAAAGCTAGACAAAGTCTTGTTAAGTCAGTCTTGTTAAATGGATGGTGGAATAGAGTATTTTTGCCGTTTCCTATATTTCCCTTTGGAGTAATGAACCACTAAAAATGTAATGCCTGTAAGCTGCAAGGGTAAAAGTCTGGGTTGCAACATTTCTGTTCTGCCTACATTAGTTCTTTGCTTTAGAATATGCATTATTAAAATATCTCCATCTACCTGCTGGTTGAATAAGATTAATAGTCTCCAGACATCATAGTGGCTATGTGAGGTTGTCCTTAATGCTAGAGCTGATAACTTAAATACAAATATTATAATAACAATGTTGTCAAAAATTGCTCAGACTGTCACGATATTTGCCTTTTCCACCATGTCCACCATGGCTGAAGAATAACAACCAACCAGAACCGAGGAGTCTCTAACGCTGCTGTCAATCACTGCACGGGAAGATGATCAAATGAGACTCAAAATGTCATCACTGCATATAATATTCAATTTAGTTTATTTTGCATATAATATTTAATTCAGTTTATTTTGTATATCCCAAAATCACAAAGGGCTTTACAATCTGTACACATACGACATCCCTGTCCTAGGACCTCACATCAGATCAGGAAAAAACTCCCTAAAAAAATGGAAGAAACCTTCAGGAGAGCAACAGAGGAGGATCCCTCTCCCCGGATGGGCAGACGCAATAGATGTCATGTGTACAGAATGAACAGTGTTTCAGAGTTACAACACATTTAATGAATATGACAGAAATGTATGAATATATAGGAGACATGGACCACGATCCAGATTGCCACAATCCATGAAGCAGAAGGAGAAAGAGAGGAGGTGGAGGGCGGAACGCATCAGCAGGGCCAAGGCAGGAGGCCGGACCACGGAGGCAGGAGGCCGGACCACGGAGGCAGGAGGCCGGACCACGGAGGCAGGAGGCCGGACCACGGAGGAAGGAGGCCGGACCACGGAGGCAGGAGGCCGGCCCACCAGGCATCAGTTTTGTCTGAGTTTAACTTAAGGAAGTTGCAGGTCATCCATGTTTTTATGTCTTTAAGACATGCTTGAAGTTTAGCGAGCTGGTTGGTCTCCTCTGGTTTGATCGATAGATATAATTGAGTATCATCTGCATAACAATGAAAGTTGTTGTTTCGCACCCAAAAGTTTCCAGAAACATATTTAAGTGTTTAGCTGTAAAATGAGAATGGTTGCTCTGGTGCTTGTTCTTTTCAACTACTTTCCACATTTGCGATTCCTTTTTCTTCAGGAAGCATGTCAGCGCTCTCATTAAAGAAAGATGACGTGACACATCAACAACAATCAAACCACGACAACAGCCATAGCCTCTCCGTTCTCCTCGTCCTTCCTCGTCAACCGATCTATCTAGACGCCTGGCCAAAGTGGCCAGAAATACTGACACACACATAACTCCACAGTTATATACATAAATACAGTTTATCGCTGAGGCAGCCAGGTACGAGAGTACAGAGCACACTGTTTGCCTTGATGCATTCCTTGTTCTTTCCAGCAAGATAAAGGAGGTAGGCGTTGTCTTCCTTCCCTGCATAGTAAGTTTGAATTAAAGGGGAAACGGAGAGAAGCCAAGATACCTCTCCCTCCCCTGCTGCTTCTGCTATTGATTGAAGACTAGCAGGGGGAATGAGTCGGCTGGCTATCCATTGGTGTGTCATCAAGAGCCAGACGGGAAGCTTAAGATTGGAATCTTTTGTTTGTCCAAACACCTGAGGCCTCCGGCATACTAAAAACCAGAGAGTATTTTGGGCTAGTTTTTTTTTTTTTACACTCATTTTACTCACAAAGACAATTTAGACCTGAGCTCTCTAGTCATTTATCCCTGACCTCAAGCAGACAATGTCACAACATTACATTTTGGTTTTCATGAGTCAATTCCCCCAGGAGCTCCTCATTTCTTTTTAAATCCACTGCCCGAAAACAAAGGCTGGTGGAATTGGATATTAATTGTGTTCCATCAGAGTTGATTACTATGGAGGTGTGCGCATGTTTGTTTGTGTGTGTGTGTGTGTGTGTGTGTGTGTGGGGGTTGGTGAATCATAAATCTATTTTGGTATTGGAGAGAAGAAACGCTGAGCTTATAATTACAGTCATCTCTGTCAGTGACAGGAAGTCTGTTGGAGACCAGGACATGATGGGCCTTGCAGGTTGATTTAAACACACTTGTGGGGGAAAAACACTGAGCAATTACTTACATCTGAACTTTAACACAGGCCTACAAGTGTACAATAATATAGAGCGTAAGACCCTGGGAGAGCAAACTCATTTCAAGATTCTGTTACCAGGGAATCCAGCGGGATACATGAGGTGAAAATAAAATGAGATCCTGGCTTCTCCTTCAAGGCTTGCCCTCCAGGGAACTACATCTCCCCTCATCACACCAGAGGCTTCATGATGAATTACTACTCATTTTTTGAAGTGCATTTTACACAATAGGTTCAATAGATGCCTTGCCCATTATTAATCCTTGGTGAAACAAGACTGTGAGAATTCAGGCTATTTCACATGGGAAGGAAGGCTGTTTTTGTGGTTGCTTAATTTAGATTATTCACCTTGAAAACCCTGATTCGAAGTGCCTTAGCTTCTTCCCAGGGATAACCCAGCACCAGGCACTATATGATACATAATGTAGGACGGGACTTACAGGGGAGAGGAGACTTCTTTTCTTTAGCCATGCAAGCAGCTTGTCAGTTTATTTCTTACGTCTGAATTTAGATTTTTTTCCTCCATTTTATTCTGATGACCTGCATCTGGAAGTATTCATTATGCTGACTTTGTACGCATCCTGGTTACGTTATACAATATTACCGTTGTGGATTTTTCAATGCTCATGGGTCATCAACTCAAGTCTCCTCCGTGTTTTGCCACCAAGTCTCAAGTCAAGTCTTCGGGCCGCTGAGTGTCAAGCAGCTCATGTCTCATAGCACTCAAGTCCAAGTTGAGTTGCAAGTCCTCATTTTCACAACTCCAGTCCAAGTCTCTCTGAGGTCCACAGCTCTGGTCCAGACTGTAATATCTCTCTGTGCATCACATCATTTATTATAATGTATCATAATTTAATTTATCACATAACTTACATGTTGGCAGTAAACATTACACTTGCTAAACATCACTGCATTGACACTCTCATTTTGAGCACGTTACTGACTTTAGCTCAAATTAGAAAGTCACCGGTTTTAAAGGCCACAGCCCTTTGTCAAGTTAGCCTTTGTGGCACAATATTCCTCCTCTGTCTCTCCTTATTTCATCTCACTGCTGCCACTGCTGAAATCAATAATATAACTATAAAATAATATTTCTAAAATGTAAAAAATGTATGCATAGACCAATAATACTTTTTAAATACATGGGAGCAGAGGTCACAGTGCCAATGTCTTAAAGGGTATGAAACCGACTAATAGAATCCTTTCTTGATCCTCTTCTTACTTCTAAAGCTTGCATTCAACTCAGCGCTGTGGGCACTAGGGATTCTCACTTGATGTTTTATTCAGTACAAATCTTGTTCATTTACCAATGTGCTTTGTGCCAAGTAGACGGTGTTGTCTCCTCTCTTCAGCTGTGAAATTAAAACTGTGGAGGAAAGAAATATAAACCTGGAGGGGGTCGCAGAAATGCTTTGAGGGGAAATGTGTGGCTGACCTTCTGAGTGTAAGCACATCTGCGTGAAGTGATGCATGCACAAACAGCATGTCTGTGTCTGAACGAACGTTTAATGCATGATGATTCTACACACTGTAAATACAGTGTGTAGCACGCACTGTGGATTTGTTTTAGTGAGGCCTCTTGTTTTCTAAGTGAAGGCTGTGTGTGTGATTGAGTGTATATAGTCATCCTGACCTTCATTATGGGAACAAACTGAGGAGGCAATGAGGTCAAACCCACTGTGTTGGGTTGGGTGGCGGTGGCAGTGGTGGGGAGGAGGTGGACTTTATTAGCGATTAGTGCAGAGCCTGAGGGGAAGCCAGCTTCAATTACTGCACACAGCTTGCTTCCCAAGCCATCGAGGGAGCCTAACCGCACACTACTAATCTGCAGACACCACATCTGGAGGAGACATCTCTCTTGTCAAGCCAACCAGACCTCTGGTAGACTTTAGTAGAGCTCGATCAGGAATTTAGCTGTGATTTGAAGCATTGAGGGTTAGGCTCAAACTTGTTTCTGAGGGAAATGAGAAATGCACAGAAATGTCAACACGTGAAGCGTTACCTCTCATTTCAGAGCTCTTTCTCGATCTCTCCTCTCCTCTTCTCTCATATTCTCAGTTACGCTCTTCAGGAAGCGAGCGTCTAAGTGTCCGCCTGTGAAGGCGCTCATTTCCCGTTTCCATGGTCACATAAAAAGCAGTCTCAGTGTGTCAGATGTTATAAAAGCAAACCATTTATTAGAGCACCCAAACATGCACTGTCGACACACGGCTTCACGGGCAAACATCAACACAGAAGAAACACACGTTCAGTTCATCTCAGATGGTGGAAAAGTTAGGATGTTTCCTGTTTATTGATTGTGAGTCAATGTTTCAACAGATGTGCAATTTATTATGATTTATTATTTTAATATCACATCAGTTCAATATCACGTTCATGTATTTGAGTTGAGTTATTCATCTAACTCCCGCTTCCGGGGTGTGTGTGTGTATGTGTGGTGTAGGTGTGTGTGTGTGTGTGTGTAGGTATGTGTGTAGGTGTGTGTGTGTGCACAATATGTAGTACATTATCTACAAAACACATTTCTAGAAAGCATGGAATTGTGCATGATATTTCACTATTTTTGAACAGATAAAACCAATATGCTGAGGATATGAGGACTTTGTAAAACCACTGAAATCTTTGGTACGGATACTTGCAGATTTCACTGTCAAAACACATCCCCATTTTGTGTATTATGTGTTTTTGTGCATCATTCAATACATTTAGACCATCTTTTCTAACACGATGGGGCAAAGTTCATATAAAGCTCTGAAATAAATGTTTTTCAACAGAGCGTTGACCTCAGAAAGCAGAGACCAGTATTGGAGAGCACTGCAGCCAGTTTGCGATTGTTGGTGCACATACATACCTTTTACAGTTTAAAGTTGTTTTAAAGTAATTTCAGATAAGTCCAGGTCAAGTCAAAGTCTTTATTAGCAAATGTGCACGTTTGTCTGGTCTGCCTCTTCCTTGAGGAAACATCAGAAAGCTAAATTCCCCTGTTAACGTCTTGTCAACTTTCACAGAGGAGTAACAGAAAGCATCCCGACTGGAAGCACAACAAACTGGCCCGGTTAGTGCACGATGCAGGACAAAAGGGCTCCACAGTGAATGATTAAAGGTGCCCAGAACATTATTGGCACCCATCTATAACGAGCATCAGTGATATTGGTGAGAAGAGGTGCCCCGAGAAGCCCAAAGGAGCCTTTTCACTCTGCTGCTGTCTGACAAGAGAGACATGAGTATCATAACTCATCCTCCTCACTCCACCATTGCTTTGTTTTTTTTGTTTTCTGGTGCAGCATAAAGGTACTTCAACTTGCATTTGTGCAATCCTGTGTTTTAGAATGACATTAAAATAACATTGCACATGAACATTTTCCTTTTAAAATGGATGTGTACTTATGTAGTCCATTCACATCCATTCATACACTTATGGGAGGAGCCACCTGCCCATCAGGACTAACTAACATTCACACACCGTAGCAAATTTGGTGTTAAGTGTCTTGCCCAAGGACACATCGACATGGGATGGCGGAGCCAGGGAATCGAACCGCCGATCCTCTGCTTGAAGGACGACCCTGAGCACTACTAAGCCACAGTCACCAACAAAAAAAGCTGTCATTACATTTGTTTTTCTTTTCCTTTTTTACATAACTGTCGCCAAGTTAATTTAGTGATTACACCAAATCATTTTATATCTAAAGTATGGGGATATCGTATACATTTTTCTTTGTTCAGGCATTGTAACAGGTCACATCTTGAAACAACAGGTCTCCAATCAAGAATTAAGTCCAAGACTTGACGCTTCGGCGTTATGTTACTTTTTGGGAAAACAATCCCACCTAAAGGCTCTGTTTGTAGTCATCATATGACATGATATATATCAGCAGATGGATGTTGTCCAGTTGTCATGGAACTGAAGTCTTTCATTGAGCGCATGTTGACTTAAAAGTTCATTCCTGATCTTTCTGTAAACTCTGCTCCGAACTACTTTTTGGCCCACAAACAATAGTTTGTATCTCCCAAACTTTTCAAAACATGAATCCCTCTTCTACCAAAGAGGATACAAATATCCATCCATTCATGTCTGGATCCTTTTGGGTTTCCAAGTTAAAATCAGGACAAGAGACAAACACAATGAACAGAGCCAGATGTAAATGCAAACAATTCTCCATGGATCTATTGGAGACAGAAACAAGGAGGACGGCGGCAATAGGATAAAAGAGTTGAGAGAATAAAGGACGTCTCAATGCTTACTTTCTCCCCAGGGAGAGTTGTATTTTCCCTTTATCAGATTTAGTCCTCACTGGCTACCTAATTGCAGCTTAAGCAGCCACTAATGATTGTCACAGTTGAAGCTCTAGCTGCTGTTTCTCAACACAATGAGACCAATGTCAGATATTACTCCTTGAGGGGAAACAGCTTTTCTTTCTTTTAAAGCAGCACATCATATTTCATTTAGTCTTTTTGTCGAAATGCAGCTTCCACACTACACCAACAGCAGGAGATGAGGTTTAGGTATAGAGAGCTAAATACAACCGCCTCCAAGGCAATGACGTGTGCCCTGTCTAGAAGAGGCTCAACTGCAGTGGCTGACCTCTGAGTAATCCATAAACATTTCGAGAACACAAACACACTCACGTGCACACTGAGAACCCAATCCCCTTCTCCTCACATGGGACTATAGACAATTGGATTAACACTTGGACAGTGAGGACTCTTCCCTCCACAGTTTAGAACACCTGAAAGTGCCGTGACAGTGTCATCCTCAATTACAACCAAACCCTGACAAAAAAGAAACTGAGGCAATGAGAGATACAAATGTGCATTTCAAAGAGCAGAGATCCGTAGTGAAAAGAGATTGCCTCTGACCCAGGGAAAAACTCCAAGGCCCAGCTATGAAGAAAAATAGCTCCCCTTCTCCTCTGGAAAGCATTTTCCACCTGGTTAAACCACACAATCCTCTCCGATGTGAGCAGAACGGTAAAATCTGCTCCTCAAAGACGAGACGGGTAGGATCAAAGCAGGCACAGCACTGCAGGAGAGCGGTAATCAAGGCAGCACAGGATGTTCTGCCTCGGCACACACTGAGGCCACAGTCCCAGAAACACCAACTATCTCTCTCCGAATGGCTGAAGTGCGTGTTGTAGCAATGAAGCATCACGACTCCAGAGGGCCAGTGTCTGATTGCTCCGTCCATCCAGCAGGTTGCACGCGCATCTGGCTGAGGGTTTGCAGATGTGTTGAGCGTTGGAGACCTTTTATGTGTCGGTTCAGTATACCGGGCAGCCTATATTGCGGAGTGACCTTTTGAGTTTGTGGAAAGGTTCTGCTCTGTTGCTGACAGATCCCGGGGATAGCTGACACTGACGCACACCGGAAAGCAAAACAAAGAGAACAGAGAGAGAGAGAGAGAGAGAGAGAGGATAAAAGGCTGTGGAAATGTGGCTTGTTTAGACTTAACGGTGTTTGGTTTCACACCGTCTCGTCATTTAAGAGTTATGACAGCTCTGACAAAGCATAAAAACAAAGTCATAGCTGGTAATTGGGAAGGGCAAAAGTCTGTCATGTGTCCCATCCAATCTTAATAAAGAACCGCGAAGCTCATACTCAGCTAATCGATTGCTTTTACTCACATCTAACCATGGCATGTCTCACAAAAGATCTCTCCTTTTCTTTCTCTTCCCTTTTCTCACATCATCCCTCCAACCCCGCAGTGGTGGTGTGAGCATGCCTCTGAAAAGTGTCAGAGTGGACTTGCTCCGGCACCCCGTGCCATCTGGCCTCTCCCCACTGTGGCAATACAGACATCGCTGAATGACAGCGTGTGAACAGCCTCTTGTGTATTTAGAGGGATCGCACATCCACAATAGCCACACACAGGACATCTAATCAGCCGGGTTTCATCCTGCGTTTGTTTTCTCAGAAAACGGGTTTGAGCAAACAATGTGTGATGTGAAGAGGGCACTTGAGGACTTTCTGTTCCCAACGCTGCTACTTCAGTAATTCGCAGACAGCAGTTTCTCACCTCCGAGCTGCAAACCAACATCATTATTTCTTGAGTAGACCTGTCTGTGCTTTTCTGCTCCTCTGTTCGCATCTCTCTTTCCACGCTCCTAATAGTTCAGCGCCTGCAGGTCTTCATTCGGGTTGGATCCACTCTGTCCCCAGAGCTGTTATATATGCAATATTAATGTACATATTCAAATAAACTGCTCAATTAAAGAACTAGTTTGATATTTTAGGGAATACGTTAATCCACTTTCTTGCTGAGAATTAGATTAACAGATCGATTACACCGTGCGTTCAATTTGAAGCTACAGCCAGCGGCTGGTTAGCTTCGCTTAGCATGATGGAGAACGGGGGTAACAGCTTGCTGGGCTTTGGAAAAAAATCTGCCAATGAGCGCTTCTAAAACTCACAAATTAACACATTATATTGTTTGTTTTCAATCCAATTGAAAGCTGAGGCGTGAAAACAACACATGATGGTTTTAAAGGAGGTCCTGTGCTATTTCTCACCCGGTCGCAGTGACTTCCGGAGTCTTGTCTTCACAGTAAGGTTGACAGGAAATCAATTATTGGTTTTCTTTCATCTACCTTTGGACAGAGCCAGGCTAGCTGGTTCCCCCTGTTCCCAGTATGTGTGCAAAGCTATAACCAGTTACAGCCAGCAGTGGGTTAGCTAACTGAACAAGCCTAACTCCTAAAATGTCAAACTGTTCCGTGAAACCAACCTCTCAGCCCATGGGACCGCAGGAAGTAGAAAAGTGTCTTTTTTTTCTTTATCCATCAATCTTTATCTCTCTCGCCCTCTCATGCATTTACATCTGAAGACCAACGTCTTCTCTACTCAATCATTATTGAGGCCCATTTTCTGTCTTTCCATTGGCGTCTCAGCACAACCCTGTTTCTCCTCCGCTGAGTCCTATTTGGTTGCAAACACAGCTAACGGCTTTTACCCGCCTCTGTGTTCTTTTGCAATCACATTTCCCCTCTCCGACCGCTGGAACAGTTTGATTTGAATGCACAACTGCAACTTTCCCTGTCTGGCTGCAGGCCGTCTACTAGATCAAGGCCTTTTGCTTTTTCCTCTTTAGACAAGCAGAAGAAGAGGAATCGCCGCAGTTCCTTGACTGAATAATGCCGAGAGCTGCCCATCCTTTTGGCTTTACCCAGAACATCATCAAACGGACAGTGAGAGGGAGGAGAGATAAAGGGAGGTTGAGGAGCATCAGACAGAGCTGAGATCAAGGTCCCGACGGAGCCCCGCACTCCCACTCGTTCCACGCTGATGACTCACAGAAAGCATATCTGCTGGTCGTCTTACCCTGAGCTGTATATTTCTATCAATCGGGCGGAGATGGAGCACAGTGGACAATCTCACCTTCCGATACGTTCAAACACAAGGTTCGCTGTGGGACCACGCGGCATAAAAAACACCCACAATCATCGTATACTAAAACTACACCGTAAACTAAACGCCCATTCAGTTTAGTGACTGTCACAACACTGGGAACTGTTTGATCTATAGACCTGGGATGACGTTATCTTCAAAAGTGCAGTCTTAATAATATAAAATCATGTAAGAGTAGAAACGTAAACCTATTTTCAGCATTTATAAGAGGTGTGTGTGGAGAGAAGCCTCCCAGAATGCTCTAGGGCAAACAACTCGTGGACTTAAGTCAAATGTTATGAGTGTCCCCGCAGTGTTAATGTATTATTGTGAATTTCAATGCACCCCATAATGTTTCCATCGTTTCCAACATTTTCATTACTGGTATATCATTATTTAATGTGAGCCAATGTCGTCAGACTGTGAGTGATGTTTGTGCTTCTCTGTCATTAAATAATAAAGCAGCATTATTTATGATTTATGATTATTTATGATAAAAACCAATAAACTTTCAATTAGCTGTATTTGATCACCTTTACTCAGCCTGAGTATTCCCATCCAGATAAGTCTATTGATTATGATTATAATTGTATAAAAATGAATTGATTGATTGTTAAGTCCAACAACATACAGCCTGCAAGTGAATGAACATTTAATAGAGTTTAGTATTGATTTGACAAAGTCCCATCATAATGCCATGGTTACATGACATTTCTTTCTTGTTCAATTGGTCCTTTAATAGTGAGTTTGCTGGGTATGTTCTTCTTTATTTTGTATCCAAAACTAAATGTATATTGTCATGTATAGTGATTTAAATGTCTTACGAAAACAAAAAGGGTAATTACACCAAATAGATTGTCATGGTAATCTCTATTTGAAGGGGGGTTGATGTTTGGGCTTCACCCTCAACAGTCTTGGCCATGATCCACATAACTGAATATGGTTTGGGCTAATGTCTTGTTGCTATGACAACAGCTTCAGATCATTTTACGCCAATTTTGAAGAACAGGAAAATTCAGGCGTGTGCCAAATTATCAACAATCAAGCGGACTAAAAATATCCACGCAGAAAGAATGAGGCTCAGGTCTCATTTCCCCAGTATGAACCAAAAGGAAGGAGGAAACTCCTTTTGCAATTCACTCATTTAAAAATGGATCACCTTAACCCGCCGGCCTGAGTTAAGCACGTTGCATACAGCAACAGTAGCTCATCCTCTGATCTTAACCATCACACTCCTCAGTTTTCCCTACTGGACGTTTACAATCACAGAGTTCACTGAATCAATAGATCAAGCCCCCACACAGGCGGTAGCGAAACTTTTACAGGCTGTAAAATATACGTTCAGTGTTGTCTTGGTTGTAAAACATTTAGACAAAATAAATGGGCTCTCACTGTTGCTGCAGTGATTTTGTAATGAGCCTTTGGTGGAGTACAACACATCTGTCATTTGTCACCGCCACCACCCATAAAGGTCAAGGGAATGTTTCAGAGTGCAACACGCTGGCTTTTTAAGCTCCTGCAACTGATTGGACTTGTGGGTGTCGCAAGTTGAATGATGGCCCTGAAAACCAGATGGGTATAGACCATTAACTCCAAATGTATGGAAAAGAAAGAAGAAATAAACGGTCTGTGAAAAAGGGCACTCGTTCTGGATAATATGGAGCTGTGTCCATCTAGTGGTCGGTCATGGTATTGAAATAACAGAGAAAATGAGCTCAGTGACAATCAGGTTACTATGTGCACACTACAGGAACGTGAAAATACAAGTAGCTGTGTGTAAATGTGTGACTCAGTTCTCAGCATGACTATTATTCCATTGTTTTTGAAAAGCTGTGCAGTAATGTGCAAATTATGCATATTACTAGAGCTCTTTCGTCAAGTCACAAAACAGCAAGGAAATACAACTATTATTTATTTAAAAAGTAAAACAGTGTCCGGTTTAAACCACCTTTTTATTTGGCATAATTTAAAATCATCTCACTGTTAGTTCATTTATACAAATATGCTTTTGTTATATATAAAACAATTACAAACGGATTTCTACAAATCAAGTTCCCAGTGTAAAAGTGTAGTACCACGCACACGGCAGCATACAGGTCCGGGACACAGACAGAGAGCCCACAGGTGTATGTTCCACTTCAACAGCATTATCTGAGTGAAATCAGGACATGGCAAAAAAAAACAAGCTCACCACAGTTGACAGTTTGACATATTGTGCACTTACATTCAACCCTCCACACACACACACACACACCGAACTGGGAAGATTTCGGCAGATCACAAACCACATCCCCGTTGTTACACAAAATCTCCCGCTCGTGATGCGCTTCGGTTATGCTCGACTTAACACAGGCCACAATCTAGGTTGACTTATCAAACACAGAGTGAGTGAACAGAACTGTTACAAGGGATGCTGTTATTACTGGCGGCTGAAAGCACAAATGAGCAACCAGTCATTACTAAAAAAATATTTTATAAAATGTATACAAATCTTCAGATGTGACAAGGCACGTTCCACCAACACAGCTCTTGCTAACCGTATGTGCAAGATCTGCTTGTGCCGATTAAACCACAATCTGTTAAGAGCTGCGGGCCACGAGCGCTCCGCTTCATGTGCTTTGTTTGACAAATGCACAGACATGTCAGTTTAACACCTGTGTCTTACAAAGGGTGGGAGTGTGTTTACTGGCAGAAAGTAGGGCGGAAAGCTTCAGTACATTTTGAAGAATTGAAGGTCTCGTGGCACTTGCATCACAATAATAAGAACTTTTGGGTTTAACAAAAGAGCTCTGCGGTGGTCTTCGGTTTAGATAAGGCACCTGACCAAATAAAGGGCTCCTTATATATAGATAACCTGCTCGTATAAGATAAGTATTTATATAGCCTAGCACATGTCAGTTAAAACATATTCTGGTATTATATGCTACACTGAATTTTTATTAGGCAGTGGTCATAGTCTGTTGACCTTAAATGTAAGGCAATAATGTAAATGACAAAGGAGCATAATGGAGTTCTGATTTATCAAATATGAGTATTAACTATTACACACAAACATCTTACCGATCAAATAAACATAAACTATTACAAAAAATATATTCAACTTTGGCCATAACCGCACTCGTGGGTTAAAAACATTTGAGAAAAAAAAAAAAATCATTTACAGAGTAAATTCTACATAATTAGACAACAAAGTCTTTTTGACCTCACCCTGTCAAAAAGTAATTCTTAGGCATGTTTTAAATGGCACTTGGTGTGAACCTCAAGAGCTAAGACGTAGACAGAGGAGAGCCGTACTACAACCTGACTTCCTGATATGCCAGTTTGAGAAATCCTGTACCAGTGTGGGTTAATTTGGCAGTGGCCTTATGACACCTGCTCCTCTATTACTGAAAAGGGCAAATGGCCAGCTGCTTTCAATGGGTCCCGCTTATCTTTAAAGGCCTTCTGGCTCTTCCATGCGTGGCAGTGAGAGAGCAGTGCAAGAGGCTGGAAGGGCAGCCTGCCAGACAGCTCCAACATAACAGACTGAGCACAAGGAGAACTGCAGCTCGAGAGTTTAACCTATAATCTGTGCATATTGGTCAAGGGGTACTGGCATTTGTCTTGGAGTCACCACATAATGTCTGGATTCAAACTGCTTGAAATTAAAACTTGTTCACCCTCTACTTGGCTGTTTATTACATCTAAATAAGCAAGTCAAAGCATTTTGATGGTGATGTTGCTTGATACTTATGAGATGCAACCTAGGTGAGAGTATGAGGTAGTCATTATTTCTCCACCTGAAGTAAGGCAGATCTCTTCTCTCCAGTCAATCAGGGTAGCTTTGTAGATGTTATTATGGCTATTGACAACCATGATCAGCATTTATAAGGCAAAGCAGATAAGCTATAAATCTAGAACAGATGTAAAATTGGAGAAAAGTGTAAATATCAAAAGTTAAAATGTAAGGAAAATAGTGGAGATCCGGTCTGTTGCCCCCCATTTTGGCAGTCACGTTGGTGATGATGGCAACGGAGTGAAATTCTCCAGGAGATGAATAAGGAAGAGAGGGGTAACAGAGGAGCTGAAATCAAAGTCTTAACTGCTGGTATGGAGGCAGCCAGATGACGACGTTCATTCCTCAGCCTTTGCATCTCCATCATCCCTCTCCACAGTCCAAATCTGGCAACCGTTTATTACAACAGCACACACTTCTTGGGGTTCTTTTTCGTGACTGGATACAACACCGCCCTCACAGCTTCAGCAAAGACCTCCCTAACACCATCCTGCAGCAGAGCAGAACACTCCATGTATTTGACAGCCCCGATCTGCTTGGCCAAGGCGTTTCCCTGCTGCTGGGTGGTCGGAGCCAGGCTCTGCTCCTTCAGCTTCTTCACGGTTTCTGCATCGCCCCTCAGGTCCCTCTTGGTGCCCACCAGCAAGATGGGCACGTTGGGACAGTGGTGAGACACCTCAGGGTGCCACTTGTGCCTGACATTGGCGTGGGAGGAGGGGCTGCCAATGGAAAAGCAGATGATGAAAACGTTGGTCTGAGGATAGGAGAGCGTGCGCAGTCGGTCATACTCCTCTTGGCCTGCTGTGTCCCACAAATTGAGGCTGACGGTGCGGCCATCAACGCTCATCTGAGCGCTGTAGTTGTCAAACACTGTGGGAATGTACTCTTCTGGGAAGGCATTGGTGGTGTACGAGATGAGTAGGCAGGTTTTACCGACTGCCCCGTCACCCACCACCACACACTTTATGGTCTGCATCCTGCCTACGACCACTGGGGCTGCAGCACCTGACAACAAAAAAGGCACCTGGGTAACTTATATTATTCCCGCACCGAGATGCATATCTGAAGGTCTCAACACCAGTGAGGGTTACAACAGCTCAAATTGCCACCAGTAACTTATTCGACAGCTGCTTTTTGACAGTATTACAACTTTTCACACAATTAGCAGACGAGCTAACCGCCGCCAAAGTTAGCTTGTCGACGTAACGTTAATTAACGTTAAATAGGTGAGCTTCACTTCCACAAACAAGCATCGTCTGGAAAGTGTGCGGGGCCAACTGTAGTCCTTGAACCGAGGACAACGAGTGAATCAAAAGGTGAGACGTTTATTATGTCGCAGGGTCCACTTATCAGACTAGGCGTTCCCCCCCACACACCCCACCCCCGGTGGCTAGCGTCAAGCTAAGGAACTAGCGCGTTCAGCGGCTAACAAGCGAGCTAGTTAGCAAACAAGTTCAAAGTTTATTTGCAAGCCACTTCTCAAAAAGGTCTGGTCCCGATAACCACCCACAAGTGACTCTAAAAAATATATGCTGTTCCAATAGGAGTCTCAGCAGTAGTTACTTGCTGTAACAGAGGAATTTGTTACTTACCGCCACTTGGCTTTCGATCTCTTTTTGCCTGGTCTAGTCAATCACAGCCGCATCCGGGGAGCTGTCCATTACGTGAAAATCGCCGTTAGGAAGCAGTGCAAACTGGGAGTTGTAGTTTTATTTTGTGGTCGCTGTTTCCGTGACACTCTATGGACGCCAGATGGCGATGTTGAACTGTTGTGTTTTCCTGGGATTTATTATTTTTACTTGTATGTGAACGTTAACACTGTTGGACACACTTCAACTTTTATATCTGACAGTAACGGCAAGTGTGGCGACATGATATCAGGATAACAGCAAATAGTTGTTTGTATAATTTCTAGTAGATTACATAGTAGTTTATTTGCAGTGGTGGAAGAAGTATTGAGACTTAAGTAATATGTTTGCAGAATGGCCTCTTTCAGGTTGTTATATTTAGGTTTACTGATGCATTGTAAACTGCATATTATTGCTGATTGAAGTGGAGCTCTTAATAGCTACTTTATATACTGTTGAGTAGTTGTAACAATATATCATATATCTTATATTTTGTATTTCTAATATAAATCTGCAAACAGCTGTCAAATAAAAGTGATTTAAAATGTACAATATATGATCCTAAAATGAATACTACGGTATAAGTAATATGGAGATACTCAACAAATATAGGCTGCTATGTACTTCAAAAGTAGCACACTTACATTTACTTAAACTTACTATACACCCCTGTCCCCAGACACACACACACACACACACACACACAACACACCTTTGCCTTGAAAGTCGTCAAGGTCATAGCTGGCAGATTTATGAAAATAGTTTGGCTTTGTTTTTCATGAATGTGACCCCTTGACCACAATTATTAGGACTTTAAATACCTATATTAAGCCTGGCAAAAACCATAGACTGTATAACCGCTCTCAAAAAAAGGAAAAGGATGTCCCTAAACCTTACTGTTTCTGAATTTACCAATCTATAAAAATGAGTCTAAATGCATGGATGCCTAAAGACCTTCTCTGCCCGTGTGTCACTGTGTGTGCATACATAGCCCACATTCAAAGGTCATGAAACAAATCCTGTCTCTTGAACCTCATCGTCTTTTTGGTGAGCACTGGTCTTGAAGCCTATATATTACTTATTTACCTTTATTCTCACCAAGCCAGTGCTTTCAGATTAATACAGGATACATAAAGGCAGCTAAAAGAGGGACCACTTTGGACTACTCTGTCCTGCACCCCTGGACACCCGTTGATGATGTCACCTCTATACACTTTGGCAGGTTAAGAGGCCAACGCTGACCGACAACTGGACACTCAAAAACACAAAGAGGAACCGGTTTATTGCCTTTCCCAAGAGGTTCTGGCGTCACTGCAGCTTATAAAGAGAGAATTCCCACTGGGACCCTACACCCAGTCAGCCTCCACCCCAACCCTTGCACCCCACTATTCTGCCAGGAGATTCCCCGGGACGTCTGTGGCACTTCCATGACAACAGCCACTGACAGAGTTGGGGGTGACTGTGTCAAGAGATGCAGCAAGAGGAAGTTCAGATGAGAGGGAGAGAGAAAAATGGAGGGTGACTGAAAGATGCAAGAGCAGCAACTTATGAGGAAGGGTGGAGACCTTGAAAGAGAAAGCTCTCATTGCAAGCGCTTGTCTCAGTGAAAAAGACTGAAGAATAGATATATCAAAAACACACATAGGTGCTTTTTAATTTAACCGTTGAATACCATCTTTATTCATTTTCTTTTTTTTTATTCATTATAAATCTTACATAATACAGTGAATAACAACCAATGCTATTCAATTAAGTTATAGAATCTTTTGATAAAAAATAGAAATTACAAAAATTACAGTAATATCTCCTCGCCGTTTTTTAAAGTGCATCAGAACAAAGAGGCCTCTCAACAGGAGGATAAACAAGTCAATATTGTACCGAGTTCCTTGTTGAGTTCAGTTCGGACTGTACAGTAAGATCACTTAGCGAAGGGGTGACAGTAATCAAAACATTTAGACAAAACTACTTTTTTTCAAAAGATTGAAACTGTTTCCCCAAATATAATTTATTTCAAAGCACACTTGAACGGACTAGGCAGAGTAATGTCAGTTGGTTGTGTTTTACTGACCGATTTGCTCCCATTTCACTGCTGTTCTATGTATATGAGGAGTTACTGTAAGACGGGTGGTCGTAAGGTGTCCTATTGCCTGCAAAGGACACACATGGGTGTAAAAAGGAGGTAGGATTTATTCTGCTATTGGGTAAAACACATAAGATAAATTGTCCCCGATGCTCCCAATGCAGTGTCCTCTCACTTATGTAGAACGGAAGCACTCAGAACCACATACAAACTTCATAAAAGTTGAATTTTAACACTCTTCATGAAGACCCACACTGTTTATATCAGACTGAAATTCATGAAAGCATAAACAGTGTTAAAAGGGTTTTTATAAGCCATTATAAGCACTTCGTCATCACCTCCACATTGGCGAAGCTGCAGTAGCCCGCGTCATTTTGGGACCAGGAATCCTTGAAACTGTAGGGATTTTAGAGCTCGGAGGAGAGGTGCTTGTTGTCTTGGCAGTTTTATTTTGGACGGCAGAATTGACAGCCGTGCGTATGGTCTTGGCCGTGACGGATGACGGGCTGTGGGCGGTGCGAGGCTGATAGGGCGCCTGAGTCTCAGAGTTTGGGGCGAGTCTTTTTGACACGCGGAGAGGGATTCCTCTGACGAAGGCCAGCTGGGTGATGCCGGAGACCTTCTCTGGTACGGATCTGTCTGAGGTCCTGCGGGTTAAGGTGGGCTTCCCTGTGGTCTGTGGCTCACTTATAGTCCTCTCCCGTGTGCTATTACTGCGCTTCACATCTGTCTGAACTGCTGCAGGCTGCGTGATGGGCGACGAGCGCATGGATATGCTGCGAGGACTAGACAGACGGCTGGGAGTGGATGTGTTCGCAGGGTTTGGGGCTCCATTTGAAGGCTCAGTTTTGGAGAGCACCCTGGGAATGCTTCTGCTATTGGAAGGTCCTGCACGTGACACAAGTCCCCTTTTGGCCCCTATTCCACTACGCAAGGGGATCTTCACGGTTCGAGTCTCCTCCTTTGATGTAGGAGACCCTGGAGTTGTCCCCGCTCGCAGGTCACCCTCCCGCTCTTTCCTCCACTTGGAGCAGAGGCTGGGTACGGGTCGTGGGAGTGGGGAGGTTGGGGTTGACATGGCATCATAGGATCGGAGGCCTTTCACCAGAGTGTGGCACTCCAGTGTTTCGCCCACGCGGGAGTACGGACATGCCGACTCCCTCTCAGTACTTGGCAAGTCAGAGTACTCCTGTCGCTGTGATTGGCTGGACTCCGGTAGACTCGAGGGCATCCAGTTTTCCTCCACAGGTGTGGAGGCCACTTCTGTTTTTGTGGGCTTTGTCAAACCTCCATCGGGCAAAGGCATCACAGGACGTGTTACAGTGGGCGTCTCTCTCGCCTGAGGTTGGGACTGGATACTCTCCGAAGCACTTACAAATGATTGCAATTGACTCTCAGATCTCTGGTACCTTAACGATCCAGTCCTGGTGTCACTGTGAGAAAGTATTCCACTAGTATGAAGAGAGTGAGATGCTGACTCATTCACACGAGAGCCATTAGATTTACTCTGAACTGGCTGAGTCTTTTCTGTACCTGGCATGCCAAACATCTGCCTTTGAGTGGGGGTCTGGTTTTTAACACAAAGGACAGGTTTATTGGAGGGTCTAGCAGCAGAGTTTGTACAAGATTCAGTGGTCATCGAAACCACGTGCTCTTCTAAAATCTCTGCTTCTTTTTCAAGTCTGGTTGTCTTCGTTTGGCCTTGCAGCACATACGAAATGCTGTCAGTCCCTTGCTGCTTGACTGTGAAGCCACGTCCGTGCCGAGAGGGTCCAAACATGGCGGCGTGCGAGCCCTGAACGTCATCTGTGTTCTCGTTTTTTGCTCGGCTGTACCGATACCTGCTCCCTTGACCCAAAACAGGTTCTTGGTCAAAGGGGGAGCATGTGACGCCAGTCTCTGGGGAACTACAAAGCACAGCGGTGGTCTCGTGGTCGGAGGAGCTGTTGGAGTGACAACTGGTCGACGTGGGGCTGCTGCCAAGCTCGGGGAAGCTCTCGAGCATGGCGTCGTTGTGGAGGTGATGGGAGTGTCTGCGGGACTCAGAGCTTCTCAGGCTGCGACGACTCCAAGTGTAGCTCAAGTTCTTCTCCAGCAGTTTCTCCAGCTCTCCTTGGTTCTCCTGAGGCCGAGGCTCTCTGGCGAGGCTGAGGCTCGGGTCCAGCCCGGTACAAACAGCCAGGGAACGACGCTTTTCCACCATCTCACGTTGACGCTCCAGACGTTTCTGCTCCTTCAGTTCCCGCTCCGCATTCTCCTGTAGAAAAGGGAAAGAGTTAAATCTATACTGTTTTTGACAATATACAAGTTTTTATCAACCAGTATTTTCTTCATCTAACCTGCACAGCTCTTTGGAAGCGGAGGCAAAACGAATGGAAGACCCTGCACGCCTCCTCTAGTTTGAAGGTGCTGTCATCTTCACAGAAGAATTCCACCAGAGCCTGGCTAGACATCCTCATGCCCTCCACCTCATCCTCTGCCTCCTTCAGACGCTCCTCAGCCACCTGCACAGAGTTTACGCGGTCATCTTTGGAATCAAGACATTAGACAACATTTCTTTTAATATAAGCACTAGGTTTCATACTTCAAGGAAAAGTTTAGTGTGCTGCTGAATCTCTGCCTCAGTCTGGGTGTTTGCTTTGAGGGCCACCACCCTGCTTTTTAACTTGGATAAGTCCTCCAGCACCGACTCCTCACTCAACCTGCAGAGAGAGAGAGAGGACATATAATACGCAAATAGAATAAGGACGGGAGAAAAATGGCTCTGCAACATATCGTAATAGTGGTCTCGGAACCAACAACTGTTAATAAATAGATACATTATTCAAAGTGTCCTGGAATTCAGTACTTTAAAAGTGACTCTATGCTCCCAAAACAAGATTGCAGTGGCATGGAGGAAATTATTTACAGAATAAGGATGGTCATTCCTTTGCACCTTGCAGATAAACCCAGCAGAGTTTAAATATTGGCAACATTATCAATGTTGTCATGACCCACTTTCTCTCAGGTGGGCACCTTATTCTGATACAAGAATGCAATAGATTTACGTTATGTTTGTTTTGTTGGGGTGTACTGATTCCCTCAGACACGTTCACTGTAGAATCTGAGTTCTGGGAAGAGACTGACCTGGAGGCGGAGCCAACATGGCCTATTTGGCTGGGAAATAAAAGTAAACTCTGGTCCTTTTTCACAGCTTCCTGTGGAGACAAACACAAATGATTATCCAGCTATTGTTTCAAAAGAAGCAACACGTCATTTGTTAATGTGGACACATTAATGTGCTTGGTGGAAAAGGCTTGAGGCGCTACTGTTCTCAAAAACAATTATTTCTTGCAAAAACTGTGCTAAAAGGAAATTCCCCCAAATGTTTTCAACCAGAAATATTCACACCTTTTTTACTGTAAAGCTTTTCACAAATACCTTTGCACACAATGTACATCCTTTTTATTTGGAATAGTGTTCACATTTGCTAAAAAGGAGGTATCGGCACATACAGTATAGTTCCAATACCTCTCTGATTGGATACTACATGCCACATTCTCTTTTCAGATCTTACCATTGCAACGAAATGCAGCAGATTCATCCCCGGCTTGTTGGCTTTGGTGTCAGCCAGTTTGAGCAGCGATGAAATTCGGAAACCAGCAGCGTTCCCCGCATATCCACCCTGAGAGGCCACATACAAGGTCAGAATAACACACACACACACAATATGACAACTTTAAACAAACAATGATACAAAACCCAGGTGCACAGTCAGAGTGACGCCCCTGAACACACACCCAGACCCAGACCTGCATTGTACACAGACAAAAAAGGGCTGAGTCTGCTTTGTCTGGCTTAAGTTAAAAAATTATAATGAAGCGCTCACAGCGTTCATGTAGTTCCCTGCTTTCAGCACCAAACGAAGGATGGAGTGTAATTCAGGACAGCTCAGCAGTTCTGGGAGAGAAGACAGAGATTCAATATTGTGCCTAAAGGTTGAGGCATAATGAGGATGAACAGAGGATGGCAGCTGGCATCAAGGCCTGAAGATGAGTCAGCAACTTTGTTTTGAAGAACTGACGCTAAAGCTGATTGGTTCTGCCTCCAACTTTTACCACTCAAGACTAATTCTAAATAGGAGCATTTAAGAGGGACTATGGTCTTTATAGTGGTGGTGTACACAACTCCCTGCTGTTAACTTTACCTCTGGCCGCCTCCCTCAGACATGTGGCTGCCACACACAGAGAGGTCACAGCGGGGTCAAACTCTTGTTGCAGGATCATGGCATCCAGACGAAGCCGAAAACTAATGGAAGAGAAAAGACAGGGACGGACGGATAGATGGATGGATAAAAGGACAGGGGTGAGTGATGATGGCGACAAAAAGGCACTCATGCTCAATCATCAGGTAAACAAGCACACATCATCACAAAGTAAAGCATGTATGTATATATATATATACACTTATATATATATATATATATATATATATATATATATATATATTTCTGGTCACATCCAATCTAGGACTAAGGGTGTACCTGGGGACTTCTACCAAAAGCAGCAGGAAAAGATCAGGCTCTCCAAGCCACCTCCGCTCCCCACTGAACCTCTTCAGGCGGGACTCCTTAAAGAGAGAACAGATGTTAAGTCAAAACAAAAAAAAAGCAGCTTCAAATGTAAAAAAAATAATTTAAAAAACATGTCGTTAACAGTCAATTCCAATATCTTTCAGCGGAAAGAAAGGCCACATCATACAACATGGTGCAATGGCACACTTTTGATCATCCTAACCAGAGCCAGCTGACGAGTAAGAGAAGTGGTGGGGAAGGGAAAGGGAAAGGGAAAGGGGGTTATCACTGGTGTATTTGTATGCAAAAAAAGGCACTTTACCTCCTCATTGTCAGGCAACAATTTGCAGAGCTCTGTGAGCTTCTCTGCTCCATAACGGCCCCCAGCACCGTGCCTGATATCCTCAACTATCTCCTTAGCTGGCCTGTTGAAAAATTACAACGGACATGTTTTTGGCACGACATCATTGTTAACGTGCGATAGGGATTTCAGCCTGAAAACTCATGTTATGAGCAGTATCTGCTCTTTGTTTGGCCTTGATCACACAGTGTTTTGGCTTATCCCAGTCTTATCAGTCGAAGGGTTGGGGAGAGAGGGTAGGTCGACGCCACACTGGCGACACAAAGTGGCATATCCACTGGGCAAATACAAGGCAGACATGCAGGGAACATGTCTGAAAGGCCCTTGGGATGTCAAGGTGAAAGAGCAGCAACAGAACTGACTGTTTGACCTCTGACTTACTTCCTCTGAGTGACACATCTGTCCAGCAGATTTCCCTGATTCTTTCCCCTCCCCCTCATCTTACGGCCCATCACAGATGCTCATACTCCATAATGCTAGTGTGCGGCTTACTCTCCTCATTCATAGCTCAACGTTCACGTCCATATTCATTCAATTCTTTGACACAAACACTTAAATAGATTTCCTGATAGATCTAGATAAATTATTCAAATAAGAACTCCTTTTCAAAACTGTAAGGAAAAAGCCTATAAACTGAACTATCCCATAATAAAAAGTGACGACTACAATACAAAACCGTATTTTGTTCAAACTACACTCACAATTCAGCAGCAGCTCTGTCTGTGTTTCGAACAGCGTGCAAATAAGCTCCCAACAAGACAAATGTTTGTGTGCACAAGAAGCTCTTTTCACATAATGGCTTTCGCTACAAGTCTTGACAAATCTGGACAAAAGAAGAACCGCTCTTCCGTTGGGTCTCTGCGAGGCGTGACACGATGGCAACGCAGCACGTCTTTTCCATGTCTTTGTATCATTATTGCGGCCTGCAAACGTTGCAGACATCTTGGATTTCCAAATTGTAAACGTTAATTCCTACATGTGAGTGTGCTTACCCACCACCCTCCTACAAGTCCCCGGGTCCTGCTGCTCAGTGTGCATCCTCCCCTGCACCTGTCCCCTGCAATATAAATGTGGCCCCTCTCTGACGCCAGACATCCTGAGACTTCACACTTCTGACTCACACACATACCATCTTTGATTTATGGCCACACACTCAAGTGACGTGGCTGTTCTGAAAATGGTGGTATATTTCATTCTTTCATCTCTAGTTAGGAAAAGGAAGCTTACATCTTAAACTGGCGTAGAAATATGCCCATGTTCATACTGCGTTTGGAGTCCAACAGGGAAATCTGTAAAAAGGCAAATTGCACAATTAAAGGACAGAAAAGTGCAAGAAATCTCCCTGTCTTCATGAAGAGCTGAAAAATATCACCGCCATCCTCATGATCTGACCTCTTCTGAGCTGTCCTGTGGGGACCTGCAGCGCAGCAGAGCAGACCGGCGTCTCAGGGTGCTGGTTCTGTCCTGAGGCTTACTGTCCTTCTGACCAAACAGCTCATCCAGAGAATGGAGGTCGATGGGGAACTCGTCCTCGCCCGGAGCCGCCCCGTTCCACACACTCTTCCTCCCCTCCACCTTCTCTTTGGGGATGCGCTCCCAGTTCAGCTTCCTCAGCCGGCTCCGACGGGCGCTGTCGGACCGGCTGAAAGGCGAGGAGGACCCAGGCGGTGGTGGCAACGGAGGGGGTGGAGGGGGAGGCGGAGGCGGAGGCGGAGGTGTCGGAGGTGTTTGAGGAGGCGGTGGAGGGGCGACCAGCAGCGGACGCGACTCCATGGCTGTCACTCCCACAGTGTCAGGGGCATCGGCGGGGAGGGCAGGCTGTGTTCCATGAAAGGCACGAGATTCCTTGATGGCCACCGTCAGGTTGATGAGCATAGAGGCTGTATGGGTTTAAGAGGGAGGGGAGATAGTCTCTGCTCAGTCAGTCAGCGACGCCTTTTCCAGTGAGTTCAGCGGTTCATCAATAGTTCCAGCCTATAGGAAACAGGACAACAATAAATCTTATCTCAGGCAGTATTGAACACAGGGAATCAGTGTTGTTCCACAGTCACGTAACAGCAAGACATCCACTGTAACTGAGGCTGATGACATCACCTGAGCTTGTCTGACACCTGGCCCTCACTTCTCCTTTCATTAGCATGACTCCAGTGCATTGACTGACCTAACAAGTGGTTGGAGCTAAACATGTAACTCCTCCTTCAACCTTTGGTGGAAGTTCAAGGTGTTTGGGGGAAAGTACGAGCTGAGCTAGATGAGCTCTGTAGGTTGTTTGAACATCTTGTCCCATCATGTTCAGCTACACCTCACTGCATGCAAATCACACTTCTGCCTTCTAATTAAATTGACACCACATGCAAGGTAATAATAACTTTATTTATATAGCACCTTTTAATTAAAAACAGAGTACTCCACAGAGAAGCAAAGCATATTTATACATAACGTCAATTACATTTAAGAAATACAGGAGGCAAAAAAGGCCTTGAAACACAAACACAGACAACCAAAAAGAACAAATGGAATAGAAAAAACAGAAAAGGACATAAAAGGACGACATCACTTAAGAGCAATTCTATAAAAATGGGTTTTAAGAAGTGATTTAAAAGAAGTTACTGATTCTGCGAGCCTTATCCCCTCAGGTAGGTTGTTTCAAAGTCGAGGGGTCCTGATGGCAAAAGCACGGTCACCCTTTACTTTAAGCTTCGAGCTTGGATCAAAGGCTGCGAGCTGGCTCATATGGGGCTAACATTTCAACAATGTTGCTTGGGGCCAGACCCAGCTTTAAAAGTGATCAGTAAAATCTTTAAATCAATTCTAAAACGAACAGGGAGCCAGTGGAGAGAATCCAGGACTGGAGTAATGTGATGTGGTCAGTTAAAGTCAGAAGCAGAGCTGCAGCATGCTAGACAAGTTGGAGGCGGGAGATGGATTTTTGGTTTACGCCGGAAAGGAGGGAGTTACAGTAGTCGAGTCGAGAGAAAATGAGTGCATGAATTACTTTTTCCAGGTCAGAGTGTGAGAGAGTATGTGTTTAATTTTTGAGATGATTCATAATTGAAGGAAGCAGGAATTGCACCATTTTTTAAATCTGTGATTCAAAGCTTAATTAAGGGTCAAACATTACAGCCAATTAGGTTTTAAATAAACAGACAGGGGACCAAGTTCACTCTCAATGAGACTGTTGTTTGGGGAATTGAATAACATCACTTCTGTTTTAGAGTTATTGAGCTGAAGAAAGTGTGCGCCATACAACAGTTAATGAGTCGTGGAAGACGAGTAATTACCTGGTGACCGAGTAGAATCTTTCTAAAAGGGATAAGAATAAAACCAGCCAAGTCTTTGATGCCAGCCCAGGTTTTGAGGCGACCGATGGCGTGATCTACGGTATGGTCTTATTTCCTTTACCTTATTAATAAAATCATTTTAAAAAAGTGTCACACATCTCTTGTGAGGATTCGTTAAAATGACAGGGGGAGGGGTTTATGACAGCGACCTTGGATAAAACTCTGGGGTTGGAGTGGTTATCTAGAGTTCTTGATTCTTTAACTGCCTTTTGATCATTTTTCCTTGCATCTTTCCAAATCTCATAAAATATGTGCAGACTTCCCTTTTCTTTCCTTTCTCCGTCCCTCTTGAGTTCTTGGGTGAATTCATTTAGCCATAGCTGTGGTGATCTATTTGACTTGTTGACTTTGTATGGGGAAAGTCTGACAGGTGTGATTACACCTGACAGGTGCTCAGTTAACCACAAAGATGAGAAATGGAGGGTCTGCAACTGTGACTTGTCCTCGTTATGGGTGTTTAACATCTAAAAACTGGTTGCACACACTCGCACAAGCAAGTTTTAAACCGGATTAGTGATGCAATTAGTGTGACTCAGAGGTTTTAGGTGTCTGGTTTAAGGAAAAGTCTTTCATCATGACATGGCTTAGCGTTTGGCCCAAAACACACCTCATCCTGTCTCGCGCTCGTAACATGAATCAGAACTTATGGGAAACTTTTGCGCGTGATTGCAATGCCGTTCCACCGAGCGCCGCACGAGCGCGCTGCTAAAGCCGCAGCCGGTGATCTCGCCCTGCATCATTTCATGAGATCTGCATCTTGACAAGCGGAAAAAATTAATCATTCATTCGATGAATCATGTTGACGAAGAGTTCAAAGGAAGTACACAAAGTTGCCGGGAAAGTGACTTTTCAATAAAAAAAAAAGACTGGGGGGGATTAACCCGTATATTAAATTAACTTGTAATTAAAGAATTTTCACGGCATTTCTTCTTTTTTTTTTTTTTTACAATATATTTAGTTTAAGCTTACAACACCGGTTCTCATAGCCCTGTTCATTTTAAGTGTATCTCATAATAAAAGTGATGCCTCAATTAAGACTTGACATACCATTGTTTAAGTAATTATCATGTCAGCCAATCAAGCTCTTTCACTTACCTGCAGATACGGCTGACGTTACTCTTCAGCGAGGTAACTCCACAAACTGCAACAAGAGCTCGCGGCCTAATTCTATGGAAGACTTCGATAAATGTACTCTTCAATCCCAGGTTTTCGTTTCCTGCGTCCCCTTTATCTCAGTGACTTGTGCCGCTCCACCCGCTGCAGTTCTCTTGTCTTTCTCAACTCGCAGGGAAACTTCCACACAGTCCAGCGGGGACGCGCAGACGCGCGCACCCGCTCGCTCATATGCCTCGTCGTATCCTCCCAGTTTTCCCATGAGCGAAATGTAGGGGTTTTCAGGTGGAAGCATGCTCGCTCTCAACTCCCTTTACTCCACTTTTAGACTTCGAAGAAGTTGTGATGGGACTGTATGTTTACAATGTTATTGTACATTTTAATATTATATTATACAAGTATATTAAATAAAATACACAATCGATACCAATTTAATTTCCTGTTTTTCTTTCATCTTTTGGAGGACTTGTTTTAATGGCAGTGATTTCTCATATAGTGCTGTGACAATAATGTAATCGAATGAGAGCTTGCTGTCAGTAGCTGTACTGACAACATGATATGTCTCTATTTCAGGCTAATCATCATCGTCGGCAGGACTCTGATCTGTAATTGGTGCAGAAGGCCTTGATCAGGCTAAGAGGAGTACGCTATTGAGAACCTGAGAGAGGGAGCAGATGGCTATCAGACATAGGAAATGATGTCTGCAGCTCCTCCCTGTACCGTGAGCGGGGCACAGGTGAAAGCCAAGAAGACTAGAAGACCCTCTAGGGTGCTGAAATAGTCCGGGTTCTGGGATGTAGACCCATAACACCAACCTTTCATCCAAGGTGCTGGAGCGCTCCTGGCCCATGTCACCTGGTGCACCCGAGTCCGGCTCAGGTAGCCCATTTCACAGGCCATGCTGACAGGCAGTCGTCATCACTTCTGGGTTCTGCAGTAATTAGGGGGTTACGACCCCAAAGATCTGTCTATTATTGTGCCTGTGCTGCAGGGCATGTCATAGTGTACCCATGCCAGAATAAACCTCTCTCAGGAAACTTCACTTTCTATTCAGTCACTTCTCTGAGTACAGTGCACTTCTCAGAATACAAGGAAATGCCACTGGTGAGAGACGGCAGCTTTGTAGTCCATAAAGGCTCCGAACAACCCTGCACAATTCCACATATTATGCCAGCTTTCATGCAACGCGGACGTTGATTAATGAATGGTAAGGAGTTAACTTGGCAACCCTCACTTGTTTCACCAAAACACTTACATCGCAAGGAGACAAAACAGTCTGTGATGTGTTTACAGGCCCACTCCCAGCTGGTACCCCCCTTTGCATAACAGTGAGCTTCAGAGCCTGCACTTCACTCAGCCCATTCTTTAGTCAATGAATGTGCATGAGGGTGCTCATGTGTAAGATTTGTGTGTGAACTTGTGTGAAGGGGGAATCCATCTTTTCAAGTCAAATTGCGCTGCGTAGAAGTACGTTGGTAATAAATAGCAGTTTTTCTTGATCGAGAATCTAAGCATGCGATTTGTTTAATGCCCCCGAGAAAACCTGCTACCTTTTCCTCTCAATGGAAAAAGAAGGTTTAACAGATGAGACCCCATCAGGAGCTCAGCGCTTAGTTTGGTGGAGTAGTTGCAGCCATGCATCAAGTGTTAGCCCTTCTTAATGTCGCTTTGAAGTCCAAGAGGGGTTACGTAAAGGTGAAGGCTATTAGCTCCCTCCACCCCTGACTTACACAAACATAATCAGAGCTGGACTCACACTGACAATAACACTCAACAATCACATTTGTTTGACGCTGTACTTTGGCTACGGGTATCAAATTCTACACGGTGGCCTCTACTGCAATTGGCTTTTCACACTGCAGAAAATGAATCCGGATGCAAAGAAATCAATACAATAGATTTTTTGCCCAGATGTCCCATTTATATAGCGTGTAAAAGTGGCTTTAAAACTGTCCCATGTGAAACTATCGATATAACTGAATGGGGGCTTAGTGTTACTGTAGTCTAGTCGGCCCCCTGGGTCTTGGTCATTTCCATGGTGGAGTAAATAGGTCAGTGTGACTGCGGCTCTGCGGGGGTATGAAACACAATGTGTGTGTATGTGTGTGTGAAAACAAAACGCATGCATATGTACACCTGGGTCTGATCCCAGACTGGGGCAGTAGCTCTGAGGAGAATCAAAATCTGCTTTCTCAGATCTCTCTTGGTTTCCCAGCTGCACTCAGATCAAGTGCAGTTATCCAGAACAGCATGACAAGGATCTCTGGCTTTGGTCAGACTGCCTGCCTGATAAGGAGAGACAGCAAGAGACAGACAACACAGACACACTCCCAGCGTCTTGCCCTCCTTTCCCCAAATTCTCTGGCACACAAACAACACATATGCACTCACACATGTCTGCTCCATACATGAGTGCTTTGAGTATATCCACTCCCACACATACATATGTTATACATGATAATAAAAGACACACACTGCTGCTGCACAATGTGACCTTAGGGGTTCACAGACAGGCCATTAGACCATGATACAAGCATTATGGAGACAGAAAGATGAAAGGGTTGTGAGTCAAATTGTGGAGAAAGGAAACCTATCTGTGAAAGCGTTCCCTTGTTGAGCGTTTCCTCTCTTGGTCAGGGAAGGGCTGTGTGTTGGGAAGTTTATTTTAGATTCTTTATTCCTGTCTTTTCTTTTAGGGCTTCCTTTTTTTCACTGAATTTCAACTGTGATTTTGAAACAGTATTGGCTCAAGCTCCTGCTTTATTATCGATTGAGAAAGGCATGGCTGAAATCTACACCTCTCTCGGTGTTTGTCCTAAGTGAGGCTTTGCCATGTTTGCCAAGATGTCTACTATGACACTTTTTTTGCATTGTGTGTGTGTGCGTGTGCGTGCATGTGTGTGTGTGTATGTGTGTGTGTGTGTGTGTGTGTGTGCTGTGTTTAAATTAAACTCAGCAGGGTGGCAGGGAGGCTGAGGAGCTTGTGGTCAGTTGGGGGTTGGGTCAACTGTGTTTGTCTTTGCACATCTGGCCACTAGAGCCGCTTCCGACTCCAATTAGGATTTCCTGAGACTCAATAAAGGGGATTATTGGCCTGCAAAAACACCAGCCCAGACTCTCCCACCCTGGGTCGCCTTCCTGCCCCAGCTGCTACGGTCATTACACTCGCCAGAACTACAGTCGCACTCCACTAGAGGCTCACAATGACACAGTGACATACAGAGACATAGACAAATCAGCCCTTTTCTTCTCCTCCTTTTCTTGAGTCTCTTTGTCTCCTCTCATATTTGATCCGTGCTCCATAAATGATGTCAATGAAGCACTGGAAACTAAATGTCTCCCTAACCGGCTGATGAGAGACCACAAGAGTCTGTATACCAAGCTGTGGTTGGGCACAAAGCCCTGCAGCAGAGTGCAGGGGAGCTGGGCTGCGCTGATAGGGGGTCCTGAGCGGCTGCTTGTGTGGCAAGAGTGATCACACAGTTAATATTCAAAGGGCCAGGTCTGTTGTAAAGAACCCACTAAATAGAGGTTGACAAAGCGCGTCGTACAAACAAAGGCTTCTCCCTAAGTAGGCTGTGTATATAGCACCAAGGGCAGTGAACGGATGGGGCTTTACTGGGGTGGTCATGTATGGAGTCTATAGTGAGTTATTAAAGCAGGGCCTCCTGCTCTTCCTCCCCCACCATCCAAACCACACATTCTTCATTCCATGCCACTCTGGCTTTAATGCATTTTCCTAAAAATATTGCCACAACACTAAACATCTTAGAGTGCCAAATGTATTGCATTTTGTTGCCTCAACTCAACATTTGCTCATTAAATATGAACTGCATTATTTATTGTAACTGTATTGCTTATAGCCTTTCAACGAGAGCATTCAGATGAACTGCAATATTTCCTTTGGGTTCCGTTTGAGTAGCGATTGTAACGTCTACGTGCTTCATATCGCGTAAACTCTTGCAAATTCCCTTCTACATCACCACAGACACGTTCAAGATGCACATACACACACCCACACACACATGGTTACTTCAACCATCTAAACCTAATTATTCTCCCCCTGCTTCTCGGTGCCAACCAGTGATGTCACCCACAAAGAGACAGTGGAACTGTTGGCTTGGTGCCTGAGGGCGCCCAGAGTTTTGGCTGGCCCTGGTGTTGGGGCTGCAGGGATTAACCAGCATGCTCTGCTGCTGCACCCACAGAACCTAACCTCCTCCTTTCTGCTATCTCTGTGGCTACGACGGACCTTCAACCAACACATTTAAGGCTGAAAGGAAAACACAGAGGAATTATGAGGGCCAGGCCCCAAGTGGACTCCCTCTTGGATTAACCTAGCTGCTACCCTCTTTCCATCATTTCCCCTGGCATTCACTGGGCTTGTGCTAGAACCCATTCATCCTCACTAAACTGTTGCATAACAATGCAGCCGACCTTTAGCTGCAGCACTGGAGCTGTTGGTAAAACAAGGCACCCTTGGGCCCCCAGAACTTCGAGCCTTTGGCTCGAGGGTTCGAGGAAGCTTTTGAGCCTGGAGTTGTGTGAGTGACTGGGCATTCGGGGCACACGTCATAGAGACAGAGCGCAGTGCATCATACTCTGAAAAACACGCCCACCAAAGGGAAAAACAATCAGTGCTGACGCCACAATATGCACCAAGGGGCTGAAAGCTAACAAAAACATCAGATTTCAGCATGTCAAAGGATTATTTTCGCACCATATGTCAACCAGGGGTGTACTATGATAACGAGAATGATGATGGGACAAGTTAGTTGTTACCAAGCTACTGTAGTTAACTGAGGCACACTCTTCTAATAAAGAAATTGCATACTGTCAAAATGCTTCATCTTAACTTACTTAACTCTTCCTCACTTTTTTTCAGTTCGGCAGTTTATAAAAAATGTTTCTGGGTTCTTCCTGTTGGTATAGTTCTGTTATTTGCTGGCAGACAGAATTGACAAGATTCGCTTTCCCCTTCGGTTTGGGCTGCCTCTATAGTGGTGATAGGAAATAATAAATGGCATGTAAACTGTGTGATAGCTTGAAGAAATAGCTTGGGAAATATACTTAGATCAATAAACTACCACTCTCATATCTGTCTAATTAATATGAAATTACAGCAATCAGCTGGTTAGCTTAATGGCTACAAACGTTTTTTTGTTGTTTTTGTTTTGTACATTAAACAAACAAGATCTAACATATTAAAGAGGTGCTGGTAGGCAGACTGTTTCCTCTTGATTCCCGTCTTTGAGCTAAGATAACATATTTAAAGAAATGTAAAGAAATGGGATTTTTATCGATCTTCTCATCTAACTCTAAAAGTGAATATGTGTATTTTCCCAACATTCCTTTAAGTATTAGTGAGAGTATGAACTGTTCTTGAACACAAAGGCCCACATCCACCTTAATCGTGACAGTATCAGGCATCGTTGGAGAAAACAGCAGTTATAGACGCATTTAAGACGATCTCAAAGCCGGTAATGGAGAGTGGCAGAATAAGGGAAAAATGGCTTAATGTGGGTCAGATAAAGGAGAAGACAGCATGGGGTTTATTCTGCGGTCTGGAAACCACGTGCAAACCCTCTCTCCCTTCCTTCCTCTCTCGCCGACACATGGAGATCTGGCTTGTTTGGCAGAAGCAGAAAAGAGAGGGAACAAAAGGATGAGTGACCAATGTAGAGTTGCGATGGCCAGCTGAGTTATTTGGTCAAAACCCAGTAAAATGGAAGGACGGGCTGTTGCTAGGCTGTGGTGTGAGAAAAAGAGAGCACTCTTGCTGAGCTCATTGAAGAGAACCATGCTTCTGTTTACTCACACAGATATACCACTTCAGAACCACTTCAATCACCGCCCATTACTATTACTACCTCCTATCACTTTCTTTGAGCCTTTATTAACCACTTTGCATGATGAACAGGATCTGAATTACTTACCAAGAGCCTGAGACGCAGCCTAAATAGTAGTGAATGATGGAAATAAACAATAAACATGGAAATTTACTATGCCATGCATATATGGAAAGGCACCGCATATCAGTGGTTCAGATTTTGAAAATGATAAATCAAAGGTCAAAATCCGGGTGTCAGTATAATGGCCTATCTGTCCTTGACAACCAAAGCACAACACACCAAAACAAACACAACTCATACTTAGAACAAATCACACCTATGTTTTGTGCAGGTAATTCTGACTGTAGTTGAGTGCCAACATAAATCACACGAGTAAACCCCATATGAATAACTAATAATCTGGCTCTGTAAGAACCGAGGACTGATGAAAGTATTTTAAGAAAGATTGGAAAAGGTTTGTGCATGACAATTTATTTTCTTCTTATTCACTCCCTGGGAAATCAGCTGGAAACCAACTAGATATATGTATTGATGGAAATACATGTGTTGGACATTTTGAAGACCTCCTAAAACCATAAATCCGATATTCACAAACACCATGTGCGTAAAATGAGTTTGAACTTCTTTCTCAAGCTCTATTTTTTCATTCTCACGACTATTTCTTTCACGTTCCATGTGAAGTGACCGAGTGCAACCATATGAATGTCAATATATAGATGGTTATAACATCTACTTCCTCATATAATAACCTTTGCAACACATTTGCCTTCTGACATGATTAGACAACCACAACGTAAAAACTAATCCTTTTCTTGCATAACGCATAGTTGGTTTTGGTATTTTCACTTTCAGCAATGGAGAAAAGCGAATCAAACTATTCGATTTAATTTCATCAATGGCTGATATCTATCAAGAAATAGGGGACAATCAGGTTTTTAGGTATTAGTTGTAAAATACTATACTGTGTACATGTGAGAAGTATCGCCCAGCACCCAGAAGCTAAGAGAAAAAGATCTAGACATTGCTGTTTAATCCTCACGCGCACACCACAGCAGCCTCTGGCTCTGTGTTGTGAAAACTCAGGATGGGCTCGAAAGGAAACAGGCTCAAAGGATTATCTTGGGCCGGCCTTAAAACGAAAACCAGAGGGATACTGGAGAAGCAGATAGAGTGTGATCCAAAGAAGTAGAAGGCAAACCAGAGAGAGAGAGAGCGAGAGAGAGAGAAAGAGACCCGTTAAAGATATGTGTGGTGTATCCCTAGAGGCCAATGTCTTGTTTGAAGAGTCCAGAGGTTAAGGTCAGAGGTCACAGGTCAGGCTCAGGGGTTATCAGCAACTGTTTGGGTTTAACTACAATTGTCTGAATAGATGAACACTCCTACAGTTAAATGGATTAACTCAGTGAAGGTATTCATGGATTAAAACCAGAGTGCAAGCCCACATCCACTCAAACACAGAGCATACACACTCACACATTGGTGTGCACTTATACTGTACATTGGCAGACACACTGGGAGTTGTGTGGCTTGTTGCTCTGGGTGTGGTTGAATGTGGATCTGGGGTGTGAGAGGAAGTCAGTGGGGAGCTGAGGTGTTGAACCCTGTCATCCTGTTGTTACTGATCACACCTGCCTGTTGTTCCCAGAGAGCGTAAAGAGCTGCTGCGTTTGTGTATTGCGACCAATGAAATTCAACAGAGAGGAACCACTTAATTATACCATAACTTAAATGGGGCATGGAAATAACGCATCTTGACTGACCCAAGTGATCGACAGAGTACACACAACCACGACAGACACAACAATCACCCCCTGGTACACACACAAATACACAAACACACACTTATGTGAATGGTAATGGCAGAGTTCTTGTTTAACGCCCCCTTCATTCGGCATGCTGGGGATGTACTAAAGGTGCATTCTCAATGGTCTTCCAACTGTGACCTGAGCAAGAGGTGTGGAGGAGGAGGAAGAGGAGGAGGAAGAAGAGAAGGAGGGAGGAAGGGGTGTTAAAAAAAGAGAGAGGCAATGTCTATAAAAACAAAAGGCGTAGGCTCAAATCTGTGTCCTCCACTGGTCTAATTCCAAGATACAGAATATTCAATTCGCTCATTTGTTTATTGTCTTGGTTTTCGTCATGAATCAAAGATGTTTATTCATATACTGACTACATTTGACTGAAGCTTGTTTTTTTGTATTTTCATGCACAGTAATGCTTGTCGATTGACAGAATTTGTCAAAACTGCTGTCACTTCACACCCACACAGCAGCTCTGTCCATGTAAGACATCAGTCTCAGCTTCGCCTTGGCGTCATCATTGTTTTGATTCTTGTTGCACAGGAGACCCCACAGTGAATTCTGTGTATCTCAGACTGATCTCAGTCAATTCCAGTGACCCGCAGAGGAGCCGCGTATGAAACACTGCAGTCGCAATGTCCAGCTCTCGCCGGTGCTGTGATCGAGCATAAACAGAGCATGCATGATTACTTCCATAGGACTCAATGACAATGTGGGCATCAAAGTAGAGAAGGGTGCCACTATGTGGCACATCAGAGCTGCAGGATCCAGGGGCACCGATCTGGGCACAGAGTGGGTCTTTCACCGGCCCTTTGAACCCTAACTGACATGGAAATCCCTTTGAAGTGCTGTTTGGTGAGGCCTTAACTCCAAAGCTGGTTTAACATGTTGAAATGGATCCTTTGTATTCCAACTCGATGACCACAGATGACCTAGTATTTTAGGCCATGTTTGTTTTTTACTGATCAAAGTAAAATCTATAGTGGAGAGGCATATACGAGGAATTGTAATGACATGTTGTCACCTCAACGTTAATTCTTAGCCTATTTCCCACCAGTGCAAAAATAGGGGAGGGCCACAAATTGTGCAGCTAGAGTGCTCCACAGGCATAATAACATAGTGCTCCCATAAAAATAGCAGATAAGCTATAAGGGTACTTATTACAGCTGACAGCAATGATAAAGTCTACGATGCAGAGTAGTGGTATATGGTCTAGCAGATTAAATAACCAAACCGTGACCATTTCCGACTGGACAAGCTGTCCAGTATTTTTTTATCCTCAGTACAAGACCACAAACATATTGTGAGGTGGTAACAATCAGGCACATTTCATGTATATGACTCCTGTATAACCATTCATCCATTTGTCCCTCTTCCACTCCCATTTCCCCAGGTGCACTGGGCAGGTCTTTGCCAAGCAATGTTAATTATGAGCTAGTTGGTTTCAGCATTGTGTCCCACACAAAGGGGATTTGCTCCAAACCAATGCCATGCCAAAAAACAGGCGTGCACCCACTGCATATAAGCCGCCGAGATGTCTGAATTACTTGTTATGTCACTACATAATGTTTTTGTTCCTCCTTTTAACAATAATAATAACAACAACACTAACTGCCAGCATATATAAAAACATTGCTTTACAAATAATAAAGCAATGCCAGATTATAGTCAAACATGCAAGCAATGCACATATTCGAGATAGAACATACTATATATTATTATGTATTATTTAGGATAGATAATAGTAAAGTATATTAAAACAATCATTGCCAGTCTATATTATGGCCATAGGCCTATATCATCCTGACATCCTGCTCTGTCATCTTCAATCTGTATCCTAATATCTATTCTCTACATCCATATGCCTTATGAGCCTGTCTCTCTCTGTAGGAATTAGTTAAAGAAAGAAAGTCAGTCAACTGTACTGGAGCAAACATGATGCTGTTTCTCAATTAGTTTCAGCCTGAAAATTGCCATACTTCAAAGTGACTGAACATGTGGGTCAACATTTGTTATCTGTCCTTTTCACACTGCTGTTGATATATTATGTTCTCATTTAGAGTTGCTGGAAGAGCCAACATCCTTCAGATCCTTCACATTGTTGTGAATTTTCTCTTACTTTCAGCCGAAAAAGAATGGCCCTTATCTGGAACACACATGCTCACTTGTAGTTGAGTCAGTGCTCTGTGCCAATATTCATTTCATACTGTATGCACTTCAGCTCTCTCCCACCTCTGGGCCTTCAAAGCCTCACCCAACAGCCTGCTGGTCCAACAGTAATGTCGGGCCAGGCCCACGACAATCTGCTTCTGAATGGCTGCCTTTATCTCACATTTTGTTTCAACTGGGTAAATTGACAATCCCTCAGTAACAGGCGAGTGAAGATTTCATGGCTATGCTGACTAGCTAACATTGCTAGACAGCTTAATTAGCCAAACTATTAGTTACCATTACAATTTTCCTCCTGCCCAAAACCACTTTATTGTCCTCACATTGCCATTACACATGTGTACTTCATCAAATTACTGTTAATTGTGTAACAAAATTAAATAATTGGGAAAATAGCTGCCTCAGGGTAGGAACTGGACTTGTATTAGCAAGTAGCTATAGTGAGCTAATAGCTACCTTGCAACCTTTAGTCAGCCAGCCTGCTGCTGTTCTGCTAAATTCACAGTGCATGTCAGGTACACACAGTCTTTATCATATCTTCTTGATCGCATACATTATTTGTCTTGGTTTTAATTCAACACAGCCTTACATTAGCTCCCATAAGGGTCCATGTCACAGTGATAACGTAATGTCTTGACACAAGAAAACAACATGAGCAGCCTCCCTATTATTTTTAATTATTGCTTTATTATTTTTCCAATATCTGCACATCTGATCAGGCATGCCTTAGTTTTGACTGCAACCATAGCGATTAGATATGTGAAAGACAGCTCATAAATGGGACAGGTTTAATTCATAACAATAATAATGTTCCATAGTTGTGTCAGTTCCAGGGTCAAAATATGTGACCTACGTGGTGTACACATAGAGACATCATTAATGATATATTTGCTGTAACTGCTAAAACATATCTGCCACTCAAAAATCCGCTACATTTTAGCTTGATGGCCTTTATGCTACTGTGCAGAGGATAGATTATCACACATGATGAACTAGGCCCCTCCAAAAGTTCATTGAGTGCTTTTAAACTACTTATATATTGGTATGTAATAAACTAGAAATGCAAACATAGTGAGTCATTTTAACATGATTGGTGGCTCCAGATTTGGAGACCGTTACTCTTTCAGTTGTGATGTCAAAGGTCACCACCTCATCCACTCCCTCACTGACCCTTGTTTCTGCATCAGCAACCCCTGACCTTTCACCCCCATATTTCCCCCTAGTTGGTCCCCTCTCCCGGGGCATGGGAGGGACCCAGAGCTGTGGAGAGGGTTAAAGATCAGTCAAGAGTACAGAGCTGCTGTAGGAAGATTTTAGTCCAACACCTGTAACGTTAGATAGAAGTACACTTCTCAACACTTCCATCAGATTTCAAATGTTACACTATATAGTCACCGTGGAGTGGACATTTAGATGATCAATAAAAGACAAATACAACTGATTGACAACAAGCTGTGACACTGTTTACACAAAGAAAGTGGGTAAGCCAGTCCACTCTTAAAGGCGTGGACTGGCTGTCCACCTCAAGGTGTAATTGTAAATCATAGTAAATCTTTATATGCAAAAGAGTACCTGATCTTGCACACAGTTTGAATTCTTTCACTTTTTATTCATACGCTCAGCGAGACAAAAGTTCACACGATTCCTGTCATTGTTTTGCAAGAGATAACACAGGAAAAAGAGAAGTTGTAATCATCTAATTCTGAACAGCTTTCAGATAAATAGAGCAATTCTTAACTTATATTGTGACATTACAGAAAATAACTTTATTTCTTTGTGGACATTACAAAAAGGAAAAGCTTGCCTTGCCTGTACAGTAATATTAGACAGTACATTGCACTATCCTTTGCTCTCTTGGTGGCATTTTGAACCTTGCAGCTTTGCCACCACAGCTGTGTCTGCATCTCATTCCACGCTGTTTCCTTTACTTATAAAATGACTCTTCACACCATGAGGACTGGTACAAGAATAGTTCACACACTTTTCCGAAAAAGTTAAATATGGTCTACATGTTGTTATTTATTTTGTTTTTGTGGGTGAATAGTAAATGTTCTTTTGGTTTGTTCCATAATGTCCAATTTAATTTAGGGTGTGTGACTTTTAGTAGAATAGATAATGATATAATCACTGCATGTACCTCATAGCTCAATTTGAGGTGAGAATAGGGTGTGATCAGTGCAAATTTGAGGTGACGTTAGAAAAAGTCTTAAAGTACTTAAATAATAGTAACACCGGTCCCACAAAGATTCATAGTTTTACTCCAGCTATCCGCTTAACTTAAGTATTCACATCTACAGTAAAACCACAGCCAGCACTGTAGTCATGCCAAAAATACCCTGACTGTATGTGTGTGTGTGTGTGTGTGTGTGTGTGTGTGTGTGTGTGTGTGTGTGTGTGTGTGTGTGTGTGTGTGTGCGTGTGGGTGTGTGTGTGCGTGTGTGTGAAATGGTCTGGAGGTTGTTTTATTGCACTCTGTGAAATTGGTGGTCGACAGGCAGCAGTTACGCCTTTTCCTCCCGACTCTTTCCCTGTTCCTTCCACAACCGCTGTGGTCCAACCCGTTTCCGACCTATGCTGTGCACACACAGATACAGAAACACAGAATAAACATACAAATTGGCCAGATATAATTACACATGTACACTATTGCACGTGCATAAAGCAACAAACATGCATATTCTTAAAGAAAAAATCTTTTTAGGATCCAAACTGGCAAATGGAAAGACGCAACCTCGAGCAAAGTTAGATCAGAGTGACAAGATTTACAAAATCTTGTCAAAATCTTGCTTCATACACACACTCAAAGTGTGTTTTATATCTTGAAATGAGTCCCGGTTTCCGCAATATTTCTACAACTGTGTGTGTCCTATAAACAGGATATATAGAGAGGAAAAGAACAGGGTGGGAAAAGACACACTCAAATTTGAGATACACTGTTCAAACAATTGCATGAAAAAATAATTGTACAGTTACTGTATGATTAGAGATAGTGAGTCACCTCGAGGGAGATGGGCAAATAAACTGAGACATATGAGAAGAAGACTCCAGACTAAACTGCTTAACATGTGAATTATGACTAGGCTCTGCAACTGATGATGGTGAATGAGATTATAGATCAAACATAAACACACTGGAGTTCAGAACACCATCGCTACTGATTATTATTATTATGAAGCTTATCTCCTCAAAGTTGGTCTAATCCTTTATTGTGGCATAGTGTGCAGTTACATAACTTGGAACTGCATCAATAAGGTAGAGGGGGAAAAGTTCTCACACACAGTGGAGGACCATAGTAAGTTGGTCACGAAGTATGAACTGTCAACTTATAAAGCAAACAGGTGCAATAAGTAAAATTGAAACACAGGAGCTTCCTCTTGAGCAGTTTATACGAAGGCAGTAAGCCGAGACCTTTGGCTTTAGGGTGAACAGTGGTGTATTGTGTCCTGATGCTGGTCGGAGGCTGATTTCTACTCTCCGGCAGAGACCTTCTTTCCGGACAAAATTTTCCCCCCACAATGGCTGACTTGCAAGGTATGGACGATTACGCAACCAGTGGGAGGAAAGGGGCTACAACAGGGTAGTGGGGTTAGGGATGGATGATCCATTTTTCTGGATAAAAGGTTTGACAAAGTGGATGACTTCTGCGTAAGAATGGGGCACAAAACAAGTCCTATTTGCTCAAGGCTGGCCACAGGTCAATTATGCTGTAACTGTCACTGGTGAGCCATTTGAATGATGCAGAGTGAAACGGAAAGAGGCAGAAACTGCAAGGTGAATGACGAGCTCCATTAATCTAAAGAGAGAGGACCATCATATAGTTGGTGGAATCAGTGTGTGAGTACTTCAGGCCCACAGAGAAATCAACCTGAGATTACAGTGTTTATAGTGCATGTACAATTGATAATTACAGGTTAACCTCTGACAGCTTATTTGGGTTTTTCATGTAAGTTTCCACCTCCGTTTGATCTTAAACCAACAAAGGGACAGGCCACAACAAGTGCTCTGTTTACAGTGGGAAAGAGGAGAGACGTCACAGAGGAGTAGGCTGGTGAGCACGTTTCCAGTGTTGCAGAGTGGAGACGCCTGTTGGTGCAAAATCAACTTCATTTTGGAATAGAACCAGCAATAAAACTGCTGAATATCTAAACGAACAATTTGACAACACTATAAAACCAACTGAAGCTAAATCATGGAGATACGTTTTCTCATGTCGACAAAGAGTTTTAACAAGCAGGTGAAAGAAAACATCACACTCATTAAATACATTGAAGCAAGTCTAAAGAAAATAGCTGCAGGATGAAAAAGATACAACAGAAAAAGACATGAAAGACAAACAATTTAAAAATGAGAGTGATTCTGCTAGTCTCAAACTGTCTGATCTAAAGCTGCACACTGGTTCAGGGTAGAATACAATATCAGAAGACACATCCACACAGGCAGCCAGGGGGAGTCTCCTCTAATCCTTCCCCACCCCAGACATCCCGTCTCTGGGATTGCACGCCACTGGATGCCCCCTCAGGTGGATCTAAATTAGATATGGCAAAGCTGGGATCAGTGCAGTTTTCCATTCAAGGAGACTTTTTACAGAGATTTAGTCTAAACCCTCGGAGACGTCTCATATTCACCATTAAAACGCACTGCGGTGCTCAACTTATCCAGTGACTTCCTTAAAACATTACCAGAAGAAAAGTAATGCACTGCTCTCCTCGGGCAGTAGGAGGATGTCTCGGAGAGAAATGGGGGTCTGCAGTAGCGTGGTGATTACGCCAGAGGTGGTTGCTGTCGTAACTGGGAGAGATTTCCAGAGGATGAATAAAAGCCAGGATCAGGGCTGTCAGTCAGTCGGTGTAATTGATAGCAGAGACTGACAGCTGCTGTCGTGAGAGGTGTCACCAGGTCCTACACACTGCCAGTCTCGAGGGACACATAAAAAGAGGAGCGGGCAGGGTGAAATGAGAGAGGTCAGGGAGACAAATGGACAACATGATGAATGCATCAGAGATTTAAAGGTTCTCCAGGCAGGCTCTGGGACCTTCACTGCACACACCAGCGCTGGTCTGGTTGGTTCCCGCTCTCTGACACTGATAAACACAGGAACAGACAGGTTTAAACCTTGGTATGTGACTTGAACGATGACAAATGATGATGATCTTCCAATTTGGGTTTTCCCCCCATCTGCGCTCAATAGCTTCAAACTAATGCAACTGGCAGAGTGAAACTAACTTAAAATAGAGCCCATCTGTATTTTTCCACCTGCACATAATCAATAACCTCAGAGAGAATAAACGTAACTTCAAACAGAAACTTTTACAGCTGTGTGTTTTTCTAAATATTTGTGTTGTTGAGACACAATTTCCAACCACAAAATGTGTGGCTATAAAAAATCAGTCTGCACCTGACAAATGTCTTAATAAAAGCAAGGAGCATTAATCAAACTGCTAGTACCTGATGATTAACCTGGATGGCAGCTAGAAGTCCAATATCTGCTGGCCTGTTTTCCACAAATTGCAATCATTCTCAGCACACTTTAAAAAAAAACAGGGACACCAATACCCTCAATCAAGATATTTTTAAAGCTTCACACATTTAAAAGTGACTCAACTTTGTCTCACTGTGTAAGTGTGTCACCACAACAGCAAAGATGCTCCTGCGGAAATAACTTTGTTCTGTCTGTCTTAAAGAGGGGAAGCTTCGAGTGACAAATATGTGCATTGCTGCTGGCTGTAAAGCAAAAAAGTGTTGCACTCATGCAGACGTCATGGTTGTCTACTTTTCTGCCATTGATTTAATATAATCCTTCTTCTTGTTTACCATTTATTAATAATCTTGTAAGTACAGCCATTTATGTTTTGTTTGTTCACTGAGTTCTGTGTGAAGACAGCTGTACAATTAGAAAAACACATAGTCCATCTACTGGACCTTCCCAGATGCACTCGGTACAATTGGGTCAGTTATCATTGTCACTTAGGTCTTGCCAAGTAAGCATCATAAAGTGAAATTCAACTTCTTCATGAATTTCTAGTTGATGGTTTCTGTCTATTTACTGTATATCCAGTATTTTGTAGCATCCCTGTAGGGCTGGAGCATCATTTCTGTATTATAGTACCTCTGGAACACATTAATTACACAGCACAAAATCAGGAGGACTCATTGATCAGTATGCCTGAAACCGTGGATGGATACTGACTGAGACACTGAGATCCATAATGATTGTTCCAGATGTGTGCCAGCAAGGGAAAATTCCCCCATTACAGTTAATAAGTTTTCTCTTAGCTCATGCAATGTAAGACAGCTTTCTGTTATGAGTCACCAAACAGAGCAACTAATATCTAACTAATGAACAAATAACTCTCTCTGTATCCCAAAGCAACACTATTCAAGTATCTTTGAAAGCATACCAAAACACCACAAACAATGTGGGTCATCAGCTTGCATTGGATCTTTTCCTCAACTAAATGGTCTGAAATAATTTAGGCCACTCTTTTGGGAGCAGAGTTTTCTGGCCTGGCAATTAAACGGCACAACAAACTCCCAATATGAGATTTTAATAGCGGCTAAATTGACCCGTGAGTGAATGAACCGCTTGCTCTCACATGTTTCCTAAAATAGCTTGTGTGAAAGCAGGGGTCTGTTGTGGAGAGCTGTCACCGACCCTTTAGGCAGAGGAAGATGCGTTCACCCTGACCGCCTTCCTAGTGACTGTAGCTTGCACAAAGATAAAGCATGTCAGATGCAATTGACACACAGTGCCCATGACATCATTCTGTGCACAAGTGACTGCTAAGCAGTGTGAAGAGTGAGAGAGGACCGCAAGGAAGAGTACACAAACCCTGCACCGTAGGCATGCTTTGAGCACACAGAGCAAAGCCAACATGGGCAATGATGTCAACGACTTTCCCATAGAGGGACTATGGGAAAAACGGGGGTGCAGCAAGCAGTAGCCCCCTTTTCAACATCTTCAGGGCAGAATGGCATGTTAATGACTATCACTTCAGGGGCCACATCCTTAAAACTGACGTGTTGACCATGAATTCAATGAGACTATAATGTGCATGTGGAAGAATACGATGAGGGCCTGTGTTGCCTTTAATTTAGGTTTCAAATTAATATTGACTGAGGTCTGTAATAAAACTGTGACATTGGCCAAAATGCATATGTTATTAACAAACTAAAGAAAGGTCTCCTTCAGTGGTATGAAATGTGCAACAACTATTTAATAGTTGAATACAAACGCCATATTATAACCCAACCCAGGGTAATTTATTGTCAACGACAGACAATTAAATATCATGCATGTAGGACCTGCAAAAAAAACAACTAAATTTAATGCAAAATGATGTTCAAATCCACTTTGCATGACTCCAGAACACTTTATTTCATGTAGGTTTACATAGGCTGCCCTCTGTTGGTGATTCTGTATCTTGCATACCATCTGTAAAGAGGCCCACATATAGTAGGCCTACTTTCACTGGCTGCCTATATTGGATACACATTTGGAAACGCCCCCTTATAATAACTTAAATAGCAGATCAACAACATTGTTCCACTCAAATAGGGTTCTGCATAACTGGGCCTAGTGTTCTTCTTTTATATAAATACATCTTAGACATAATTTAATTGAAAGTATCCCCTGGATATTGGAATGGCACATGTGCTACATAAAATGGCCCAACAAAATCAAATAATGTCATTACCTCACATGGTTACCAATGCAAAATATGCAGTTATTTTCTAATTAATTAATTTCTACCTGTTCTGTTTGGTAAAGAAATACATGGTTGTACAACAGTATACACTACAATATGTTACAATATGTATATGTGGTACTGTATTGCATTACTTGTACTGTTTCTAATACTCAGAGCAGAATTTGTTATTGAACTACAACAACAGAGCTGGTACTTTAATGTGTACAGCTGTATACTTAAAAGTGTGTAAAGGTACATTTTCCAACAATCAGTATATCGTATTATTCGGTCTCAAAACTTATATTGACTGCAGACTTTGGGCATGTCAGACATATTTAGATATCATGCCATGTTGTAATCGATAAGCAAACCATGTCATGATTATTTTGTCAAGAACACTCTGATATGGGTACGACTTGCAGTGTGGCTCACTGCACCAATGTGTTCTTCCGCGCAACATCATTTTTTAACCGTTTTATGTTCCGCCATTAAACGTACAACGCACGATTAGCAAACAATACTTCAATTCCACATCCTATGAGTTATTGTTTAGCTAATACAACATTTATTACAATCCTTCATGCTTGTCTCTTCGTGATGACGATGTGCGGAACTAGTTTCTCTCAAAAAACGAGTTCTACCCGTTCCGCCATTTTATGTTCCACAGCAGCTTTGTTGTGAGGAGAAATCACCTTGAACCATAAAGCAACAGCACATTTCCCGTAGCGGGTTACCTAGCTGTTAGGGATTGTAGCGAGGTTAGATGATCCAGTATATCCCAGCTGAACTATTCACAGACCACGGCAAGAGCCTCACCGAGCACTGTACGGAAAAGAGAAGAGAAGTGTAACGGAACGCCAGCTAACGTTACTTAGCTCGCCTGGCAACGTGTTTGCTGGTCGCAGCCGACAAAGACGATTGCTCGTCGCACACCTTTCTCTTAAACGGTAATCTGCCCGAAGACACATTGACGACCACCGTGAAATACTCGAAGACTGAGGAGATGGCGACCTCCGTGGGAAACGTGGCTGACAGCACAGGTTGGTTGATATTATTTAGCTAAACGTTAGCGAAATTAAGCTGTGAAGAGGACGTTATCTCGTGTTAAAACGGGCCGTTAGCGGGTTGGAGCTACTCGAAAGTAGCTCACGATTATTCAGATTAATATCGTAAATGTACCAACGGGTATGCGTTCACCAATGCAGTATGTATCGACACATTTCGGGACATAACTAACTAATTGTCTTGGCAACGTAGGCCCAGTTCATGCCTCTCCAGTCATAGTCCTGGGTACGTTAACGTAAATTGGCTTTGCTAATGCTTAGCAGGCTGAAATAAATATCTTGAAATTGTTTATGAGTGTCTATTTGACTAAGTTACCTAAATTACGGACAAGTGTGCAACCATAAAGGGGTTTCCCTCGTATACAGTCTGTGGTTTTGTCTCAAGCAGTTTGCATTGAAGCTAAGTTAGCTAACGTGTCTGCTAGTCCGAACGAATGTATTTGTTCAAGAAAACATGTCTTTCTGTTGAGAACGGTTATTGGTTCTGATAACTGTTTGAAGGCACGAGAGAACGGGATCCGTCACAACAACCAGCGCGCGCGGGCTCTGCGGAGTCATTCTGCTAAAAATGACCGCCTAGACGTCACTGCTTGTCGTAGAGTCACATGGTTCATGACTGGAGTTTTATGTTGAAGCCAATTTCGTATTTATCCTAAACGAGCTCACTGGTCGTGCTACTAAATGTAGCTAGTATTTCACGTTATTTAGCTTAACAGTTAATGTTGCATTATGAAAGGGTGCTTTATGTAATCGAAACTATCCATCCTACATTCAAGCATTATTACGTAAGGGTCATGGATGTATGCGCCTGATCTGCCATGATCTTAGTGTGCAGATGTGTGCATTCACTGTACACCAGTTGGAATATAACATATACACACGTATAACATATTCCAACATACACCAGTTGGAATAAACATCAAAACTCCTCCACCCATCTGGGTGTCTGTGGCATGTTGTTCATGCCACACCCTGAATAATTTGATTTAAAGTGACACTGTAGGTTCATCTGACATTGACTGTTCCATCTTTTTGAGCACAGTCTTTTAAAAATATATATTATGTGAAAAAGACATATAATACTCCACCCTAAGTAATGAATACCAGAAAGATTGATAATCGTAAACTCATACAAGATGAAAAGTAAATCAATATTTGCTATATTAAGACTATATGTTATTGAAAAGCAACTAACGGCTGTACTGTCAAGCTTTTGATTTATCTTTTAAATGTGAATGCCAAAGTGTCGCCAGAATTTTTGCCAGTACCCTCCCTGTTGGTTTTTTCTCTCTCATGCATTGACTGACTCTTTGAAATGGTATCTCATTAATCTTTTTTTGTTCATCAGTACAACATATTTGAACAGCCAGTTCAGAAAAATGATTTAATCAGCCCTAGTTGAGGTCTTTCAGCTGAGTGTTCTTTTATACCGCTGAACATTTATAAACTAAATGCAATATAGTGTTTATACAGTTTCTTGTCTTCAAAAGAGATTAATTCAATAAAGTTGTTACCAACAGTCTTATAACCATGTATTTTGTCATACTTCAACAACAAAAAACAGTAACACTGCAATTAGATTTGTTGAACAGATATTTAATCCAATCTACGGCCCAACAATTTAAATTGCAATGGTAAATTCTCTACGATTTGTCTTGTAGCAACATTTGATCTCAGTGCTCACTTAATTTTCCCCAATTGCTTTGATTCCTGTTGAGTTCAAATTGATAGCCGTTATTTGTCATTGACAGTATTAGCGTCACCTCTTTTATTTACTTTTGTTTTCATTTGTCTGCTTTAATTTCTTCATTACATCTAACATGTTGTTTTCCCCCTCCTTGGGATGTGTTGGTGCTCCAGAACCGACAAAAAATATGCTTTCCTTCCAAGGGTTAGCTGAGCTGGCGCACCGGGAGTATCAGTCAGGGGACTTTGAGGCAGCTGAGCGCCACTGCATGCAGCTTTGGAGACAGGAGCCTGATAACACAGGCGTGCTGCTGCTCCTGTCCTCCATCCACTTCCAGTGCCGAAGACTTGACAGGTGAGGTGTGGGGAGCGGACTTGACGCACATTGGGCAGTGGCAGGAAATAATGGGACTTTAAGTGCACACAGCTGGTCTGGGGAGTCAATTACAGCAACTGAGAGGTCCTCTTAAAATCCCGTTGCTTGATTTGGTCTCACTGTTCCCTTGTGATTCTAACACACTTTCGGTGGTGGCAATACCCTTGATTTACAGGTGCCATGGTTTCGGGTCTTGCAAGTTACAGGTTTAAACATTACATTTTGTTTACTCTTTTCTATTTGTCCTGTGTGCCCAATGCCAGCAGTATACTTTAAAAATAATTACTTATTATTATTATTATTATTATTATTACCCTTCAAATTTAGAGTGTCGTTGTATTATTGTCAAAGGACTAAGAGGGATCAGGCAGAAAATATGCAGACAAATGAAAATAATTAATGGATGTGCTTTGATAATTTACCAATTAATGACCGTTTGGTTAGTTGTCTTTTATACACTGTTTAATTAGGAGTATACTGCCTGCGGTACTAAACTTTGTATTATGGGCACTCAAATAATGGATTCTTTCAGAATGGAAGTTCGTGAACTGTATGTTGTATTCTATGTTGTGTATCAATATTTTCAGCATTTTAAGGCTCTTCATCTTGAAGTACTGTTTAAATATTTATCCACCTGCCGTTACACAAGGCATCCAGAAAACACTGCCAGCCACTCTCTTCAGGATTGTGACCATTCTGTACCCATTCTGGTCCTACAGGTCTGCTCACTTCAGCACGTTGGCCATCAAACAGAACCCAATGTTGGCAGAGGCCTACTCCAACCTGGGGAATGTGTACAAGGAGCGTGGACAACTGCAGGAGGCCATAGAGCATTATCGCCATGCTCTGAGACTGAAACCAGATTTTATTGATGGATACATCAACTTGGCAGCTGCTCTGGTGGCCGCAGGAGACATGGAGGGAGCAGTGCAGGCTTATGTGTCTGCCTTACAGTACAACCCTGTAAGTGCTGTGCCATTTGTTGAAATCCATTAAGAGTAACTTAACACAGGCTGCAAAGCAGTGTTTATCTGCCCTCTCTGGTTGTCTCAAGCCTGTTTCACTTTTGACCACACCTGTCACTGTGAGGCATTGTTTGGTTAGAAATGGGTTCTTTTGCACCTGAAACCACACACACACACACACACAACAGTGATGTCACAAGGTCCTAGATAGAGCTGCCACTAACAGCTAATTGTCTATCTACTGATTCATCGACTATTTTACAGATTACTCTATTAATCTCAAATGATTTTAACCATTTCTTTTTATGTTGACAAACTTGTCATTGTGTAGTTGGCAAATATGCTACCGCTGACATCTTAGATAAATATTGTTATGGAGTTTCAAAATATGCTCCCCATGTTCTGCCAGTACACTTACTGCTGTTTATAATCAAATCAATAGACAAGGCAACATACATCTTCATAACATACCACTTCTATGTAAGTGCAGCGTGAGTACCGGGCCAACATGGGTCTCCTGCCACAGCACACGGAGGCACTCTGTAAAAGTCTGTTCTCTTTGCAGATGTTGTCTGGGCAGAGCCGAGCTGGGGGAGGCTCTGTGTGCATGAGAAGCTTGTGTTTTCGCTTCAACCACTTCAATGGAAATTCTATGGCTTTTTGACTATTTAGCATTTCCAAGGACAACGGCTATAAAAACATCATCGATTTAAATTACTAATGTCAACTAATTTTTGACGTTAACTTAACCGACTAATTGCGGCAGCCGTAGTCCTGGAGTACATCTGTATTTTACTGCAGGAAGGTAAAAAGTGAAACTACTGACTGACAGCAAAAATGTGGTGTTGAGTTACTCTTTAAATTTACAGCAAGCTATTTGCTAATTGTGCAAACGTATGGACTGAAAACACTTGAGCTGCAGTTTATTGTAGTAAAATTAAAATGTTATTTTTTATTTTTTTCTCACAGGATCTTTATTGTGTGCGGAGTGACTTGGGCAACTTGCTTAAAGCCCTTGGGCGTTTGGAAGAGGCCAAGGTATGTTACAGCGCATTGGCCTTTGTATACATGTTTGTATTCTGCTGTAGATTTTTTTCTTTGTTTTTTTATATTTTTGTTTTTAGTGCCCTCCACCACAAAAAAGGCCATAGATATTGTTCCTGCCTCTGCTTTTAAATTTGAAAGCCAAATCAAGTCCTTTCCCTTCAACCCCCGCAGCCCAGTGAAGGACAGCACATCTCATTTCTCAGAGTTGCAGTGAGCTTCTCTCCCCTAACCTACCTTTGAAGGTTTTGGGCTCCAATAACTGGACAACCATATGAGGAAAACCAATGTTGCCATTTAACATTTAAAAATATATATATAATCCTGGTACACACTTTCTGGTGTCTCCTTTTAAAACTACAAGATACATTTTTGTTTTTCAGTGTAGTGTATATGTATCACATTTGTCTCTGACCTGTATCTCTTTTAGTCCCAATGTCCTTTGCCCCGACCTTTTACCAATGGTCAGCCCCTCTCCTTTCAGGAAGAAAGGCTGGAGTTTTTAAATTGAAACATTTGATCTATATTTTCAATTTTGAACCTCGGCATGTGCATTTTCATATAGATTTTGGAGGGAAAATGCTGGCTCGGTCTTTGAAGAATATATGAACTGATGAGAAGCTAGTTTATCTTTGCAGTGCAAAAAGTAAGATGGTTTCTAACCTAACCACTACACTCCATTATGGTTTATCAAGTGCCCAGTGACATGCTTTTGGTCTCAGTTTGCTGTCAGAGTTGCTGCCAGTGTGGGTTACACTTCCCTTTGTCATTTTAAGACTTCGGTCTATATAAAGGGGCTTCCTGGGTTGAGTTAAAGATGTGGAGATGTTTTGGTGGTTACAGGCCATCTTGTTTCTTGCTGGAGGGGGGTAAAGGAGTGGGGAGGAGCATCAGGGAATCACAAGCTCCCCTGCTCTGTCGCTCCACCCCCCCGCGCGCTCGCTAAGGATTGGTGGAGTGTGCGCGCTGAGAGCTGCCTTCCTGACCCTTCAGCTTTACACTGTCAGTGCTGTGACAGTGCTTTTCATGCACACATTCATTAGTTCTTCTTTTGACTAGGCTTGATAAAGAAACATTTTACTCAGCTGTCTATCTAACTGATATCCACTGCTGTTGAATAGTGTGTTAAACTGGGGTTATGAATGAGTGCTCATTCTCAAGTGCCTTAAAATGGTTCCACGTGTCGTCAGGCAGACAGCTCGCAATCTGCACTCCACCACCTGCGTCAGATGCTGGGTTAGAAAGACAGGCACACGCAGCAACAGGGATAACTTCTTTATTTCAGAGCTTTGGAGGCTTCTAGATGCCAATAATTAAACCACAGACTTTTCTCCCCACCCATTGGCCAGGATTCAAGAAAGAAAGCCAGGATAACGAAATCAAAGATTTTTAAGGATTTCGTGAAAATGCGTTAAATGATTAATACTTGTTCCCTTTTCCTTCAAATATGTAATACTATTCCCAAAGAAATGGGATCAGTTCATTTGGCCAAGATCAAGCCAGTAACTGCCCTCCTGTAGTTTGATATGAAACTTGAATTCAACCTATATTTAACTGATAAAAGAACATATAAAAGCCTTTCTTCCCTCCCACTTACCCAAAAGCATTTCTTTTGTTTTCTTTGAAATGAAACAGTCATTGCATGAATGAAAACCTAAGTATAGTCCGTTTTATGCTTGTTGTGTTTTTGGAGGAACCTGTTTTATTTCCATATTTAAAAGCGAATGTATTGTTTGAAGACTTTTACTAACGATCTTGTTTTCTGATTTTGTCTCTTTTGGTTTTTCCACAACTGATATTGTTATTTAGAAGGTTTCAGGTGGGTGACACTATTCCTGCGTAGGTGCCTGGCGGAAAGGAACACTAGGGCACCCTCAGTCCTCCTCTTCTTCCAGCCAGCTGCGACCACAACTCTGACAAAGTCCAAAAATATGGTAACGGGTTTGTAACTGACAACAAAAGAAAAACCACCTCACTTCATGCTCCTCTGTCTTGTGGCTTCCTTTGAAGAGCAAAAGAGAAAAAAAAAAGTAGCAAAACAAATTAAAGTAAGCATTTCTTAAAATATGCTATACTAATAACCCAATTCTGTATTAAGTAAAAAGAAACTAGGATTTGGAAGCAATAATCGTGAAAAACAAGTAAGAACCCTCTAACTCTTATGTGTTGTTTATTTTTCCTATTTTGTTTTGTTTTTCCTTCTTTATTTGGAGTTGCAGCATTCTGATGATGATGCAGATAGTGCGCTGTGAGTCTGCAGTAGCGCAGGGGCCGCGCAGCGATATCCTCCAAGCTACCAAAAAGGCGGAAAGCGCGTGCGACCCAGACACCCTCACTCCCTTTGGCCTGTTGGTTGCGGACCTCTCCCCACACACAGCCAGCCTCGCTCCCAAATGCCCCTCAATCTCAAACCTAATTGGCTGTTGAAAAACATTTATTTAACTATGGACAGTAAACCATTTTACCAATTCAATAACATTGTATTTCTTATTGGCTGTTTATTTCCAAATGCCCCATTTGTTAACATCCCAGTGTAGCCACTGGTTGAACCCTCAATCCCCCTAAATTCTGAGATATTATGGGTGCTGAGTGTATGCTAGTCTGGTGTTTCAGGTGTTCTGGGGTTGTTGGTCTGCAGCTGTCTTACCTGGTCATATAGCGAGCGCAGCAGCGATATTACCTTTGCCATGCGCAAGGTCACGCAAATGGCATGATATGGGGCATTGTGCTGGTGGCAATAGACACCACGCGCTCGCGTTTGTTGCGCATGCATTACAGGGACCATCACTTGCACGAACTGTCCAACATCCCAGGTTGTGAGATATCATACCCACATGAAATTTGGGATTTCTTTAGATCTTAATATAGTGTGGTGTACTTTGGGGGTTTAACTAAACAGCGTTGATTTTTATTAAGGACAGCATACTGTACCTGATGTGGGGACCACTTCATTTGGTAAGAATGTGGTCATAACTGATGGATGAGGGCATACGTGTGGGTTTTGGTTGGATCCGCGCAGCGTAGGAAAAAGCTATGCAGCTTAGCAAGGCAGATTTGTGCGCACGCGAGCCCATGCTGTAGACTCACTTTTTGCCATGATGGAGAATAGTCACTAATTTTACTTTCTCTGCCCTTTTTGTTTTTTCTTACTTTTATTCTCAATCTTCTATTTGTTTTTATTTTACCACCCCTTGTCCTCCCCTCTACACACTATACCTCTCCCATTCTACCTCTTCTCCTTTCCTATGGTTTTTCATTGTAAACCCTTTGAAGGCTTGCTACCTGAAAGCCATTGAGACTCAGCCCAACTTTGCAGTGGCTTGGAGCAACCTGGGCTGTGTATTCAATGCTCAAGGAGAGATATGGCTGGCCATACATCATTTTGAAAAGGTCAGTTGCACACATTTTCAGGGTTCTCAGTTGCCCCTGGAAAACAGTTGAGTAGTCATAGAAAACACATGGAAAATGAGAGAAAACATCAAATGTACCAGAGAATCTTGTGCTCTGAAGAATTGTTTCAACATTCTCTAGTCTACTGATCAGCGATCTGTATAACATTGCCAATTGGAAGAGCTACATTATATCCAGGATCATATCATTACATTTATAGTTTATGGACGATGGTATTTTTAATAGTCTGCTCTCCGGTATGATGTGGAAACAGACAACCACGTCATGTCAGATGGTGGCACATCAGGTTGGATGACGTTACAATTTAGAAAGGTGAAACTCTCCTTTTTTATCATTATATTAGTCTAGGATATATCTGTCATAATTTCTAAGCATGTAAGACAATTTCATAAGTTATTGTGATAGACTACATGTCTTTTTAAGTCAGACTTTCACAGAGAGGAACGTACAAAATATTGTCGAAATCCCCGTCTGTCATACCAGCTAGATTATCAGTAAAATGTCCTGGAAAATGATCTTTAGAAAAGTGAGAACCTTGATTTTTGCATCCTGTCTCTTTTCTTGTTCCATGTTTTTAAGCTTGTTTTCAATTTGTAGGCAGTGACTCTGGACCCAAATTTCCTTGACGCATACATCAATTTAGGAAATGTTTTGAAAGAGGCCCGTATCTTTGACAGGTGAGTCTAAATCATGACATTTTTTAAAAGCATACCATTGTTCACATACCATTGTGTAGGCAGGGCAGATTTATTGCACCTACAGAACTGCCTTCATGGCTGTAACTCAACTGCTGTGTTTTCTGAACTAAATTTGTATATGCTCTAATAGTTGAAATTATATAAAATTGTCTGCATTTTTGCAGTTGGACTGTGAATGGCTTGTGAGAAGTTATTTAAAAAGACAATTTATCCAAACCGTATCTTTATGTTTCCAGAGCTGTGGCTGGATACCTGAGAGCCCTGAGTCTGAGCCCCAACCATGCGGTTGTCCATGGAAACCTGGCTTGCGTCTACTACGAGCAAGGCCTCATTGATCTGGCTATTGACACCTACCGCCGCGCTATTGAATTGCAGCCCCACTTCCCTGATGCTTATTGTAATTTGGCAAATGCCCTGAAGGAGAAAGGCAATGTAAGGCAGTACTTTGTGTGTCCGCTCTCAAGACGATCTGAAATACCAACATTTTGAATAGTTGTGAGGTCTCTATAATTCAGGAAGCATTTAATTAATTTAATTTTTTAAATGTCAATTACTCTCCTAGGTGTCTGAAGCAGAAGAGTGCTACAACACAGCCTTGCGTTTGTGTCCAACCCACGCAGACTCTCTTAACAACTTGGCCAATATCAAGCGTGAGCAGGGCAACATTGAAGAGGCAGTTCAGCTCTATAGGAAAGCACTGGAGGTGAGTTAGGAGTCGGCTAATATGTTCTGCTCGGAATAGGTCTGTTCACGAAACAATGTTTGCTCTAAACGTGAGCAAGGTATTTCTGTACAGTTCTTCCTGGTAACCCTTTTTGTTTTTAACAGGTGTTCCCAGAGTTTGCTGCAGCTCACTCTAACCTTGCCAGTGTCCTGCAGCAGCAGGGGAAACTCCAGGAGGCCCTCATGCACTACAAGGAGGCCATCAGGTCTGTAAATATATCCCATAAATACCTGCTGACTTAGTTTGGACTAATGTGATATTATTCTACAATAGTTGACGCAAATCCTTCAGTGCACCTGATTATATTGGTGTGAGGCCAAGTCACTCAGATATTGGTGAACATGTACAATTTCCATGTTCCCCAGTTTAACCTGGGGGTAATTTTTCCCATGTGCAGTCTTTTCAGAAGTAGATAGTCATAAACTAAGTGCAATTTGTACAAGACATTATATAGTTGACTGATGGTGTTCTAAACCAGATTTCCTGTTTGGTTTTAGAATCAGCCCTACATTCGCTGATGCCTACTCAAACATGGGCAATACACTAAAGGAAATGCAAGATGTACAGGGAGCGCTGCAATGCTACACCCGTGCCATCCAGATCAACCCTGCCTTTGCTGATGCTCACAGTAATTTGGCCTCGATCCACAAGGTAGGAATGATTCTTAGTGTTTTCCGTTATGATGACTGTGTTCAGATTTGTGTCAGTTCACCATAGGGCTATACCTACCTCCAGGTTCAGCCAGCGGCTCAAACGGCAATGAAATTGCAATACTTTTCTCTACATGTAAATTATATGTGTACAGTTGGAATTAGTCAATAAGACTGGCTAATGGATTCATATCACTTTCATTTCTGGTTGAGGCAACTGATAAACTTCTTGCTAGGGAAAGGATAATGCCAATGTTACTGCACTAATGCATATATCACCATCTGTTTATGTGTGATGTAATGTATCTTGATTTTGTAGTCTAATGTTTCTCTTGACTATTAGGATTCTGGAAACATCCCAGAGGCCATTGCATCTTACCGAACAGCCTTGAAACTCAAGCCGGACTTCCCTGATGCTTACTGCAACTTGGCACATTGTCTGCAGGTCTATATATGACAATGAATTTACAGTACATACAATAGTTATTTTTTGCTCCTGTTGAATTAAAGTAAACTTTCTAACATCTCTTATTTCTTTCAATCTCCCAGATTGTGTGTGACTGGACAGATTATGATGAGCGGATGAAGAAGCTTGTGAGCATTGTGGCTGACCAGCTGGACAAGAACCGCTTGCCCTCAGTGCACCCACACCACAGCATGCTGTATCCACTCTCTCATGGCTTCCGCAAGGCCATTGCTGAACGCCACGGAAACCTTTGCCAGGACAAGGTACACGCACTGATCAAAGCAAGTAAACTTTAATTCATTTTTGGGGGGGATTTAAGGTGGCTGATGATGGCAATGGCTTTCTGCAGGGATATGGGGAAGGTAAGGGATGGGCAAGATACTGGATGTATTTAAGTTTTGTAGAAAAGGAGGTGAAAGTTGGTGGCGAATGGGTTGCTTGCAGGGATAGTGCAATGGTTTAAAGTTGGACACAAAGTTAGATTAGTTTAGAGTAGATGGTGATTATTGATGGATTAGTCCAACATTGCTATGGTATGTAACTCAGTGAAACTGTAATTGCCTGTCCTGCTGTAGTTGAATTCTTATACTATTGCTAATTCCACAGATCAATGCACTGCACAAACCCGCTTTTGAGCATCCAAAGGATCTGAAGGCTAGCGGTGGTCGTCTGCGTGTTGGCTACGTTAGCTCTGACTTCGGCAACCACCCTACTTCCCACCTCATGCAGTCCATTCCTGGAATGCACAATCCTGAGAAATTTGAGGTATGTGATATTATTGTAATTTAGATTCTAGAAATTGAAAACTTGACTGAAGTTAAATATAATGTTTTACAATGTATAGTCTTGCCAGTAATTTACTAAAATAGTTAATGAAAGTCAATATGAGTGTACGAGTCAATACTTCTTTCCTCTTCAAGGTGTTCTGCTATGCGCTCAGTCCTGATGATAGTACCAACTTCCGTGTGAAAGTGGTAGCAGAAGCTCATCATTTCACAGATCTCTCACAGGTAACTGTTAAGCCCTAGAGATGCGTCTTGTGTGTCTATTCACCATAAGGATGGGGATTTTTAACTGACTTCATTTGAATACAAGTGTCGCTGTATGCGACGTCAACAAGGAACCATTTTGACTGAAACTGGTACCGCTCTCCTGCAGATTCCTTGCAATGGCAAGGCAGCTGATCGTATTCACCAGGATGGAATTCACGTTCTGGTCAACATGAACGGATACACCAAGGGAGCCCGAAATGAGCTGTTTGCCCTCCGCCCTGCCCCCGTTCAGGTGAGCAAGACATATGATTTCTGATGGACACAGAGTTGTAGCTTTGCGATAAACGTCACCTGTGCAAATAAATAACTGCATCTTCACAGTCATATTCATGTGATTTCAACAGACTATGTGGCTGGGTTACCCTGGAACTAGTGGGGCTCCCTTCATGGACTACATCATCTCTGACAAGGAAACGTCACCATTGGAAGTAGCTGACCAGTATTCTGAGAAACTGGCCTACATGCCCCATACTTTCTTCATCGGAGACCACGCTAACATGTTCCCCCACCTCAAGGTTTGTCCATTGTCACAATTCAGCCATTTGCATCTGTCAGCTAAGAGTCTTGTTTATATACCAAACAAAAGCAAAACAGGAAATACTAGTATAATCAAATAATTCTTTTTTCTTTTTGGCCCCACAGAAAAAGGCTGTGATTGACTTCAAATCTAATGGACATATCTTTGACAACCGCATTGTTCTAAATGGTATTGATCTCAAGGCTTACTTGGACAGTCTGCCAGATGTGAAAGTGATAAAGGTGAGTTCAGAAAATTTCCTGACGAGTAAATGACAAACTAGTGAATCACAATTTTAGAGGAAAACAAAACAACACGTTGTAATTTCGATCCATGGGGTTATGTGACTGAGAACATCTTTGCCAATATCAGCTGATTCAGTTAAAGTTTTCTGGGTGAAAATCTTTGCAATAGGTGACTCATTATATTGTTGAATGATTTTGCATTTAAGTTGAAACTGTTCTCTGTGACCAGATGAAGTGTGACAACAACCAAGAAACTACTGGGGACACAAACGGAGCTCTGTCCATGCCCGTCATCCCCATGAACACAGCAGCTGAAGCAATCATCAACATGATCAACCAAGGCCAAATCCAGGTCACAATCAATGGCTTCACGGTCAGCAATGGCCTGGCAACCACACAGGTGTGTTTAACTTGCACAGACTAGTCCATGTAAATCCAATACTTGATTAGGCCATTTACTTTAGCGTGCTGCTTTTCCTGGTTTCAGTAGATACGTTTTTAGTCTCTGAGACTGTTGTCGTTCAGGTACTAATGACTTCATGAAAATAAAGTGTGAGCACAGAGCTGTTGGTGAGGGAAATGGATTAGCTGTTAAAAAAAGTGATGCGGTCTTGGCCTTCCAACCACCATATTATCACCAGTAGCCTCAATGCCATTAAGGGGCTCAAACGGTTAAGATCTTTCCCACTTGGTAACTTTTCAGGATGAAAGCTTTAAGATGAATCCGCCCCTAAGCAATGATGGTTTGTCCCCCATTTTAGATCAACAACAAAGCTGCCACTGGGGAGGAGGTGCCACGCACAATCGTTGTGACAACCCGCTCCCAATATGGTCTCCCAGAAGACTCTATTGTCTACTGCAACTTTAACCAGCTCTACAAGATTGACCCCCCGACTCTTCAGATGTGGGCCAACGTAAGTTGGATGAACTTTGTTATAACTGCTTTGGGTGTTCCTCTGTGTGCTGCTTTAAAACTCCCCTCTCCCTTCAGATCCTGAAGCGTGTGCACAACAGCGTGCTATGGCTTCTTCGATTCCCGGCTGTCGGCGAGCCCAACATCCAGCAGTACGCTCAGAATATGGGTCTGCCCGGCTCTCGCATCGTCTTCTCTCCTGTGGCCCCCAAGGAGGAGCATGTGAGAAGGGGCCAGCTTGCTGATGTGTGCCTCGACACTCCTCTGTGCAACGGTCACACCACAGGCATGGATGTTCTCTGGGCTGGAACACCCATGGTCACCATGCCAGGTTAGGAAACTATCAAGGGACAGACTGACAACTGTTACTTATTTGATACAAATGTTTTAGTCAATCTTACGACAATACTCTGCAAATACAGCCATTTCACAAATTTGAAAATGGTGAATTTCCTGTGACAAAATACCAAGTATGCAGAACACATTTCAAGTGAAGGCTGCCTTTTTAATTGTAAAACCTCTTTTTCAAGGTGAGACCCTTGCCTCCCGTGTGGCTGCCTCACAACTCAACTGTCTGGGCTGCCCTGAGCTAATAGCACAGAGTCGTCAGGATTATGAGGACATAGCAGTCAAACTGGGCTCGGACATGGAATTGTAAGTAGAATGTGATCGACTCTGATCGAGAAAAAAAAGGTTTATTAAACTCTGAAGTCTGACTATTTCATTTGTCTCCGTCAGCCTGAAGATGGTCCGAGCACGCGTTTGGAAGCAGCGAATCTGCAGCCCTCTTTTCAATACCAAGCAGTACACAATTGACCTGGAGAGGCTCTATCTGCAGATGTGGGAGCACCATAGCAATGGCAAAAAGCCTGAAGCCCTGGTCAATGTCCATTCAGTAGAGGCCAGTGAGAATGCCTGAACTGAAAGCACACTGAATTGTTGTCTCTTTATACCCAAGTCATATCCAGCCCTCCTCACCGTCTTCGTCTTTAAAAAAACAAAACATTATTGACACTTGCTTGGACTGGTCTGTGTCCACTCCAGCCCTCCCCCTCAATGATTGTCTCCATTGCTCTCCTCTAATATACATGGGACTCTTTATTTGTAAAAGAGCCTACAGATGTACACATTTTTCCCCCCCATCACATCCGTTATGTCATCACACATCTGCATTTCCTGAGCCAGATGGAGCCTGAGACTTTCGGGAATCGCGTCTGAGACTCTTGTCCTAAAACACAGTATATCTGGTGTGCATGAGAGGATTGTGAATGCCCTGCTAACCCTTCTGTACTTGGATCAGTGGACTTTTTTTTTTCTTTTTCTCACCTGTCTGTGTGTACAGGATTATCTGCAGCTTGTGGAGAGAATGCCCAGCCGTCATTTCTTGTTGATCTATTTATAAATGGATTAAGAGTGTTGTGTTTTAAAAGGACAATGTTGCACCATTGAAATTGTAACTTTTAAGTTTCATCAGCTTTAACATGCAATTGTAAAACTTGGATTGCAACAGAGATTGCTCTTTAGTTAGTCTTAAACTGTTTAATTATTACAATGAGTAGATGTTCAAGTTGAGGAATGTGCTCTAAATGAAGACTGCTTCCCTTCACCAAATGCCAGATTTGACTCATTGTGTCAGTTGAGGAATATGCTCAATGGCTGTTGTCCTGTTTGATGTCACACCATGCTTGTAAAAATGATTTGACAACGCTGCTCAAAAGAGCTTAAATTCATTGGAAAGGGCCTACAGTTCAGTTTAGATGTCAAAGCTGTTCACAAATTGATCTTGTTTTTTAATCACACAAACCAGGAACGGCCTAGGTAAGTATTTTCTAAGCGTTTTTTTGTTTTTGTATGGTCTGTTAACTGTATGCTGTCAATGATGCCACGAGGTTCTAAATATAATTAAAAAGAATAAAGAGATGGCAGAACTCTGATACTGTCTTTTGCACTTGCTTGATTCAGTTGTATAGGAACAAGTAAAAGCCAAAAGCCTTTTTGTTGTTTAGACGGCTAACAGAACAGGATGCTTTGCTGTTTGTGGCGATGACTGTAAAGTAAATGACACATTTATAGTTATTTAAGTAGATTTATACCTGTTTGTGGCATTGCAGTGATATGAAAGATGTTTAATCTAAACTTGGGTTGCTTGCCATGGTGACCAAGATACTTCAACTGCTGTGTCTGTTTGTCTTGCACTTAAACATGGTGAGGAAGGAAAAAAAGACCACCAAATGAGCATGTATTCATATCCTTTAATTCAGAATGCAATAGTTATGAGTAAAGTTCTACGATCAACATTCAGTCATAAACAAGTTGGAATTTTGTGGCACTTTAGTGTTTGCTGGGGTCCAGGGCTCTCGTTTATAAAACTGCTCAGATCCACACTAAATGTTTGCGTAAGTATAATGGAGGAAATGCACGTAGGCCCGAAAAAAATCAGATTTTTAAAACCTTCCATATGCCTGCCAGTGCATAGTTCCTTTTATACATCACAGATCAAAAATGTTACTGTGCGTATTAAGAATGTTAATGTGTTCAGGCTCTATACGCCCACATCAACGGTCAATGCAAAGCACTTTATGAATGTTTATGCATAGAAATGAGTCGATTATTGGGTCCTTGCGGTGAATCACGGAGAGGAAGAACACCCGTTCACTCCCAGTTCTTCCATTTACCCAGTCCTAACCAGCAAGAGTCTCACCGTAGTATTTATATATTTACAGCAATCTGACTGATTGTGACACTCAGTGGTATCCACAACCCTTGTATCATTTAATAAAGGAAGACTGATAGGTGAACACTTATTTATTTATACACTTGTTTTTTCTCACGGCAGAGAGCCGTCACTGGCTTTATTTCCCGACTTTGCTAATTTATATTGGTAGAGAAGGTGTATGACATCACCATTGACTCCAGGGAGCTCTGATGCATAGCTTTTTACAGTTTGTATGCTGTATTTGTCACTATGGAATAAACCATAAATTAATAAAGTTGTGTTCACTGCAGTGATTTTACTCAGACACTATGAAAACTAAGATTGCACTCTGTGATATATGCACGGTTTTAAAGTATTAAGCTACATTTTATTTTAAGTTTAAGTTGGTTATCTTAAATATCTTTAAACATTTAAATGTGCTTATAGTTATGGCTCACTAGTACAAGCACCTATAATACTGCTAGTTTGACTGTTAATAATAAAGATAATATTTATGTGTGATATGAAGTGACATTAAATGCGAGAGGCATCATTTATTTCTATAGTCCGGCTTCAATGACCCACTCACCGTCTGCGTCGCTAATTTCCCCGTTAATTTGCTTTTATAGATCACAATGGTTGCGTGGGAAGTGACGTAAAGTCAAACTCACGCTGCAAAACGTGTCTTCTGTTGTAGTTTTTACGCTACATGACCGAAAACAGCGGCGCTGCATGCGATTGTCGGTGGGCGTGTACTTATAAGTCCGCGTCATATATGATCCCAATCCGATTCGTCGAATGTCTTCCCGACAACTTCCGGTCTCATTGAGCACAACATTTGAATTTTACTGTCGTTTATCTCCGTTTGTCACCTACGTCTTTTATTTACAACAGCAGAAGCGCTTTTGGTAATCATATGTCAAATCAAATGTTTATTATTTTATTAGCAAAAGGATTAGTTTTCAAAATGTCCGCCCGGGTCCAAACATTGAGTTAGCTAGAGCGTTGCTAACGGTAATGTTACTTCTTACCGTGAGCGCGTGTGTGTATTTAGAACACTTGTCAATAGTTTTATTGCACAAACTGCACCAACTGACAGGTTGTTGGTCATTTCTACCAACATTTAGCCGCACTCCGTGTTTGTATAAAGGTCTGACGTTCGCGCTGGACTTTAAATGTTAAACGTCTCGTTGGTTTGTTTTGACAGAGCAGGAACAATGAACGACGAAACCCGCAGTCTGTTCGAAAGAGTTTCTCAAAAGATGGGCTGGGATGGTGAAGGAGGCCTGGACACGGCGGAGAGAGAGGTTCGTTGCACACGTCATTCGCCTGCATCAGTCACACGTTCATACAATAAGACGATTAACGTAGTTCTTCTTATCAACTCGTGAACTAACTATACGCTTTGTCTTTTTTGGGGGGTTACTGGGATACATATTCATGTTCGTTTACAAGGATATTAATTGATAAGTAGAGTGAAAGCTATTCAATCTGTAACTGTTTTGAGAATGGGTTAGTCTTTTTAGTATGTTTTCGAGCCAAAGCTGTTTCCAGATATTGTGCTTTTCTTTGTCATTTATCATACCAAAGGCCATGTTTATTTATTGTTGGACTCTTGGTTGAATAACACACGTAATATGATAATAATGATTAACTGATTTATCAAGAATAATAATCCGCAGATTTATTGATAATGCAAATAATCGTTAGTGGCAGCTCTAGTTAAATATTGGGCATGTTTAAGTTGTAATGCCGATCTGCCTGTTTTGTTTCTAGCTGATGAGCTTGATTGGCAAAACTCGACATAATGCCACACGTGGGCATCGATCTGTGGATCACTCCGCCTCTCCAGTCCAGCTTTCCCTCTCTGACTGTGAAAATAATCCACCGAAGGAGAACCAATACTCCAAGACCAGCAATTACAGAAGCAAGCCCTTGATTGAGTCCAGTGATGATGATTTTGACGAATGTGAGTTTAATTTTATGAATTCATATTGCTGAATTATACGACTCTGTTTACAATAACACTAATGCACTAATGTGTTCATTTGATCTTTTTATTTCTTAGTTCTTGTGGCAAGGGCTACACCGAAAGCTAAACCTGCCTTACTGAAACCATCTAGTGTTGCAAAGAAAGATGGGTGTGAACTTTTTTTTTTTTTTTTCATGAAGCAACATCTATGTGTTGTTTGTGGTTTCGATTTTACCTAATTTCTCTCATCAGCGTTTGGGTCGTGGTAGTTCTATGTTCAAAACAATTTTTTTCTCAAATTTTAGTTCAAATGTTGTGGTGAGCTCGGACGATGACAACTGTTTCGAGACGTGTAAGGGACCTTTTTCTACTGGGTTCAGTGGTCTGTATCTTAACCACTGACGACAGATTAGTCTTCATCAGTTAGATGACGAGAAGAACATCTTGATATAGTTCATCTTTCTCTCATTAATTCTCCTTTTTCACATTGAAGTTCTGCAACGAGTGAAAACTCCTATTGTCAAGAAAATATCAGCGAGTGGGAGTGAAGATAGGTGAGTTTTTTAAAATTTAATTATGTATTTTGTCCTAAAAAAAAGCATTGTCCATGTCTGTCAAATTCTGTTTTGAAAAATACATTTTATCTTTTGTTATTCTGAAGCCTCACAAAGTTCATAGTGGATGACTCATCAGATGATGACTTTATTAAGACATCAACTTTGAAAGGTAACTTTGAATGACCTTATTAGTACTGGTGTTCTGTTATATTTCAAAGAATGGACATATAAATAACAGTGGTGTTTTGTGTCCTCTGTTTTAAAGTGCCTAAGAAGAGCAATACTCCAGCATCCCATCATCCACTGAGGAGACCTCTGTCTCAGTGTGACTCGCCGGTCTTTGTTAGTGACAGTGATGATGATTATAATGTTGTGGTCAAGAGCACTTGGAGGACTCGCCATTCAAAACCTAAAACCCAATCAAAGGTTAACAAGAATGATGCTCCACGGTGTGATGAAGAGGACCGTTCTCCATCACTGCCTTTCTCTTCCATCCATTCTCCGTTTTCTTTTCTTCCCCACAAAACTCTAACATCACTGGCCTCTCCAAAGCGCACTCTATCTGCACCTTCTAAGCTGCATGAATCTGACAGTTCTGAGGAGGAGTTCACATCCCTACTGGAGAGACTGAAGAATAAAAACAAGTTCACTGGCACTACATTCTCACCGAAGAGCACCCATGGTAACTGTTTTATTTTGATTGTCACATTAAAACCGTTGCTGGCTTTTGTTTTTATTCTAGTTGCTGATGTTTTGTGATTTTAAATATTTTCCTGTGTCAGTTCCTCCTGTGAAGGGAGTTTTAACACCAGCCTCTAAACCATTTGGGGAAACACCTCTGAGTGTGAAGACACCTGGAAAATCCACCACCTTGAAGCCCACAGTCAGTCAGACGGAGCCCAGACCCGGCCCCACCAGCAGGTACCTCCTATTGAGCAGTTTTTATATCCCGACTTGAATGTCGCTCACTCGAGTATGTCTTTCATACACAGACATTTGTCACTCGTTCACCTGTTCTTTCCTTTCTAGGTTGCCGCTGTGTAAGACCCCCGGGTGCTTCTTGCAGTCTTTATCAAACACCGGCTCCAGCTGTGGCCGCAATTTTAAGCAGAACAAGGAAGCACTCACCATTAGACTTTATCAGCTGTACAATACCAGTGTGTTTGACAATAAGGTGATTTAAGAACCGTGTTTTCCTCCCTTTTCTGTCAAATAGCTTAGAATTGTCACTTGATTTTGAATATTTTACGTTGTGTAATTGCTTCATTAACATGTAGAATATGTTCTTTTTCCGTGTCTGACATGACTTCAAGCTGCCCACTAATATGTCAGTGACTTGGAATAAGAAGATGCGGAAAACCGCCGGTTACTGTATCACGGGTCAGGAGCGATGTGGAGGGAACCGCTACGCCCGCATTGAACTGTCGGAGAAAGTCTGTGACTCTGCAGGTAATGCTTTAGTAAGCCAGAAATATGAACGTAATAAACTGTCTGCTTAAAAGTCCCTGAATGTAAATATGTGATGTTGTGCATAGTGAACTCGTCACCTCCGTTTGTATTGGATTTAATCTTTTCACCACAGTCTAATTGCTGCCCCTCCCTAGATCGTCTCAGGGACACACTGATTCATGAGATGTGTCACGCTGCGACCTGGCTGATTAATGCTGTGAGGGACGGGCACGGGAACTTCTGGAAGCTGTATGCTCGCAAGTCCACTCTGGCGCATCCCGAGCTGCCCATGGTCACCCGCTGCCACAGTTATGACATCAAGTACAAATTCCAGTACCAGTGCACCCGCTGCCAGAATTTGTACGTGTGACTCTTTTCAGATTGACTCAAACCATTAACCGCCTATCGTTCTTTACTTACCCACCTTGCATTGACAGAGTTGTGTTCCACTTCCCACTGGGTAATATAATGCATGATTATTCACAGGATCGGACGGCATTCCAAGTCCTTGGACACGCAGAGGTTCATGTGTGCCCTCTGCAACGGGCAACTTGTCTTACTGACGGCTGCCAAGCCGCGTGCTCCCACACCGTTTGCCAACTTTGTCAAAGAGAATTATGGGACCGTACGCCAGGAGCTATCGGGACAAAGCCACGGGGAAGTGATGCGTAAACTTAGTGTAGACTTTGCCTCCAAGACTAAACTGAGTCAAAGCTGAGATCTTGATACACTCTGTACTTGCGGCCATGGACTGAGATGCACATGTTCAAAACCTGTTCACATTCTGAAATACCTCAGTCAACTAAGTGTGAGTGAGTGAGTGAGTGAGAGTGAGAGAGCTTTCCCCCTATTTTTATCTTCCTCTTAGGATCTCAATAAATAAAGTTGAAATGTGTGAATTAAATGGTCATTTGAATTTTTCTTTTAGTTTCCTCAACTGTTTGTTTGTTTGTTTGACCCAGAAAACTTTATAGATTTTGGAAGATATAATACGTCATTTTATGAATCCGGATTCAGTCCCTTGGTTCTGAAGTTCATAGTAATCTGCTTAATTAACTCTTAATACATTTATGTCTTGACAGTTTCTGCTCTTTCCACAAAAAGGGATTGTTGTTAAAATTAGATTCTTAATTTTCTAGTCTAAGTTTGAAGCATCTTTCTGAATATGGTAATGTGTATGTGAGAGAAGTCGGAGTTATGTTTTCCATGACTACCGCTGCAATCGGGCAAATATTGACAGGTAGAATACAATTCTGTACAAATGCATTGATATATTACCAGACCTTTTGTGTAAATATGCAAACGTGATCCTGGTAACAAACACTAGCTGTTGACACATCACTGTCCACAGCGGTGAGGTTGTGCGGCTGAGGTCTGACACGTTGCTATGGTGGAGCTGAGTCAACGGACACCTGTGATGCTGGCACATGACAGGTAGAGTCGTTCTCAATCATTCCTCAGAAAGAAACCGACTGTTGACCATGTGTCTGCTGCGCGCACTGGAAAAGTGAGGTACGAGTGATTGTTATTTGGTCTTAAAGGCTAAGCAGGTGCTAAAACTTGTTTGTGGTATTACTTTTTTTTTTACAAGACTATCTGGCGGCAGATCAGAGGGTGCTTTGTGTCATGGATATCTCCTGCAATGTGACCTCAATAGAGACTCAGACGGGGATAAACTCCAGCATCTACCACCAGGTTAAGATGGTCAGCATGTGTGTGAGCTGCACCGTGAACACGGCACTCAGTGTTCCTCTGCTCCTGGTCATCACTCGCTCCCCGTCCCTCCTGAGACACACTCGCTTCCTGCTCCTCACACACCTCCTCTTGTGTGAAAACCTCCAGGTAGAGCTACACTTCGGTTTTAACATTAAAAAAAAAAAACTACGGTGATGAAAACATGCCCTTTTGAGCTAAATGATCACTATCATTACCTTTTCAGCAGCTCCTCTGGACAATCAAAGCCATTCTCTTAAGATCCAGGGAAGCTATGCCTCTGACCCAGTGTATGATCTTCTGTTCTGCTATCCAGGCCTGCTCTTTGGTTTGTAAAACATTGATTATATTTATGAGATCCATATTTGTTTTATTCACTCTGAGCTATGGGGATATGCATTGGCAGTACTCAGGTCTACAGACACAATGAGTAGAATTTGTAATCACAAGTTGGCCCCGGCTCAACAAGGGTTAAGGGGCTCACCTCGGGTGGAAGACAAGCCTAGATTCAACCTCATTTTGGAACGGGCTTTATCTGCTTGGCGTCTTGCCTGGTCAATTTAAATTTCAGCGCTGTGTTTTTGTGGCTTCGTCTTGGATGCTCATAGCCAGTGTGGACAGGAGACACGTGTGCAGCGATCAATAAGACATTTAACAATGGTGTGATTATTGTTTTTAAAATATGACCCTCTCTTTTAAGTTAATAATTTGCATTCGTTTTGAGTTTTTCTTTCTTGATTTCCATACAGGGTGAATTATTCACAGTAGCGAAAATATATGACCAAAGGGCAGCATGGTAATTCACAGAAGACCATAACTCATTTTACCTGGAGGCCTCTTTAGAAGTACTGTGATGGACACACACGTGGCCTAAATTCATGCTCTGCCGACAGTCTTCCTGCTCTGACTCACCTATTATGAAAACTGCACACAAAACAAATTTGACATGGCAGGTAATGCATCTAATTTTATGTCCTCACTTTTTATTGTAGGTGAACCTCTTCCTGACCACAGCTCTGTCTGCTGACCGCTTTGTCGCTGTCAAGTGGCCCCTGCGCTATGAATTCTTGATGTGTCCTCAAAGGAAAAGAGCAACGGTTGCAGCCATATGGACACTATCGGCTGTGCTCAGCAGCGTGGCTTTGGGCATCGGCCTCTACTCGGTCCAGATCAATTTCACCCTTCCCCGCTGTCGTCCTCTCATCCTTACACCCTGCCTGTTGGGGACATCGGCTCTGGTACTTTACAGCACGGTGGCGACTGCTGTTCTGGTGCCTCTCTGCTCGCTGACCATCCTGGGATGCTTCTGTCTGCTTTGCTGGGACATGCGTGCAGGACCACTGTGCACCAAGAGAGGCTGCGTGACCCTGAGCCTCCAGGTAGCTCAGGTCATCCTCTTTTCTGTTCCCATGGTCATGAACAGCTACCTGATCCCTGGATACCTGCACAGTGACGCTCTGGATATAGCAGCCACCATCATCTACAACCTCGGGGTGTCACTTATCCCTCTTGTTTATGGCTACCGCTCAAGGGAGCTGCAGCAAAGGATACAACGAGCTGCACTCTGGAGCAAAGTCCACAACCAAAATGTGTCATAATAAATATTTGTTTACAGAACTGGGAATAATAATACGTAATTGTTTTTATTTGTGCTGCCTGAAAGAGAAGAGCCGTATCTTCCTGTTCAGCACAGCAGCCTTTCCACATGTATTGCATCGCGCTTTGTATTTACTTGATTGTTTGGAATAGTAGGGTTGGATAGCTGAATCAATATGCTGTGGTAACGTAGTAGCATCTCCAGGTCAACCATTTAGCAGCAGTAAAATGAGTAATGTGCGAAAAAAGAAAAAAAACAAAGTCACGCTGTTCAGACACTAATAACTACGTGAATGATAAGGGATGCTTATAATAAGGAAATATAAAAGACAAACTGCTTCAAGATATTTAATTTGTACCGTAAACACTTATGTTGTTTATCTACTCATTAAAGTCACTATGCATCTTACAAAACATTCAAGAATAGAGTATGTTGTACAGTAGTTATACACAGAGGGATAAATAAGCAATGCTACAATAAAAATACATACACAATCAATCATATTTTAAAGATAGTGGGATCAACAGTTTTAAGATGCACATGCACAAATCCACAGGTGTGTGTGTGTATGTATATATATATATATATATATATATATATATATATATATATATATATATATATATATATATATATAATCTCGTCAGCGGTTACTTGAGCTAAAACATGAAACACTGGAGTGCCCAGTGTAAACCAAACTTAATGCGCATACTGTATTATCAATCAAAGCATTGGAATGTACTGTGTTTGTCACCATATTGACATAGGCACTGAGATTTCAGGACAATGAATAACCTATATGTTATTGATGTAACCAATGTATTCTTCATAAAAGTATATGCAGCATTCCAAGCAAGAGAGTGCTCTCTTTCGTTTTTGGGGAAATACAATGGAGATTATCATGTCAGTCAAAGGATGATATTTTGGCATCTGACCACGAGTCTTACAACTTTATTTCACTGCAGTATGTGTGACAGTTAAACCTTTTGATTGACTCATATGTGGAAGTGAATGGCACAACATAATATTTAAGGAAAGGTAAAACCGATATATGAGCAGCATTACATGTGAAACCACCAGTGGAGCCCTCCACACGAACAGACCCGTTGTCATGCACTTCCTTCAGTACAGGCAGGTTTTCTTCATAATGCGCAGGAACTCCTGCTGGTTCACTTCTCCATCTCCATCCCTGTCCGCTTCATCTATCATCTCCTTCAGAGACACACAATATAACAGGGGATGAAGAGAAGAACGTAGGAAGCAAATCAAACTTGCGTGTTGATACGATTCAAAACCGTTGTCTTGGAAACGCAACCAGCCTGTGAGCTACAGTTGTCTGCTGTGGGTCTTCATATATATCTTAATGTTGTTTTTATTCCATAATGATGTGCTTTACCTGCAGCTCTTCATCTGTGAGGTTCTCTCCCAGCTCTTTGGCGACTCTCTTCAGATTCTTGAATGAGATCTTGCCCGTTTCGTCGTCATCAAACAGGCGGAAAGCTTTCAGGATCTCCTCTTTGGAGTCCTTCTCGGCCTAAAATCAGAGAAGATGGAGAGTAGTTTTGCCACAAACGGACATTCTGCAGGTTGTATGTTGTTGTCGAAGAACAGACAATGGGCCAGTGAAAAGCAATACCAGTATAGGTAACAGTAAATCTAAATGTGGTAAATAATGCAGGAGAAAACCTGTGACTCCTTTAAAACTAAAGACCAATTAAAGACAGTTGGGGTTGCATATTTAGTATATTTCATGACATATCTACCATTTTCTGAGTCATGACAGAGAGAAAGTCAGCGAAAGAGATTTTCCCTGTGCCGTCCTTATCCACGTCGCCAATCATCTTCTTGATCTCCTCTTTCTTTGGTTCAAACCCCAGAGCTCTCATTGCAACCTGGCACGGAGTGAGAAAGGCCAGAGGGTGAAGCACTCGTAGAAAACGATCTCTGACACACACGAGATGTTGACCTTTTACCTTGAGCTCCTTGACATCGATGTATCCGGATCCATCGGTGTCAAACAGCTCAAAGGCCTCCCGGATCTCCTGCTTCTGCTCCTCGGTCAGCTCTGGTTTGGGGGTTGTCTTCTTGCGAGGAGGTGGCACAGGACCCTGCAGGGACGGTCTCTTGGCACTGGTTGCCTGGTGGGGAACACAGGACGGGCGGCAGAGGGGAAACAATTCTCACTGGTTGCAGACGAGACACAAGAGATGACAACAGCATCAGAGAGGCGCCTGGGTAAAAAGTGGCACCTCCCAGACCTAAAAAGGAATCATGTATATTCCCATCACCTGCGACTCAAATGCAACACAATAGCAAACCTTCAGTTTCAAATGAAACGTTTAAACTCACCATCAGGTGCTGTTTAGTTAACTGACAAACAGGAGCTGCAGATCTATTTTGCAATATATTTTCTTTGGGTCTATGAAGCCTTCCTATCATTTAGGGAGGAGGAGATGATGAAACGGTTGGCATCAGTTGCGTGTATTACCCGTTCAATTATCTTGACCATAAGATAGTCTCCTATTCCTCAAAACCTTCTTTTTATTTCGCAGGCGGGTAAAACGCGCAGAATGTACGTTTCTAGCTTAACATGCACAGGGTTTGCTGTGCAGGAGCTGCCGTCATGGAGCCACGTGCGTTTGATTTGTTCACCCTTTGTGCCAACGGACAAGCGGATTATTTTATCTCCGTTGAGCAGTTAAAGCAGGATACAGTCAGGCACAAGTGGGAGTCAAAATCAAACGCACCAGTCGGGCAAAACGATGATTGGCTGGGGAAGATCACGTGACGCAAGGCACGATGACAACATTTCCGAGCTGTTGGAGACTGAAATGAAAACTCCTTTGATTTTCTGGAGGAATATAAAACACGGAGACAAAATATGAAGGGGAAGTATTTGTTTCATATTGATTGTAAAATACATCGTTTTGCATTGTAGAAATGGTGCATTTGGTCGTGCAACTATGTGACACTGCCTCAGTACACCCTCTAGTGTCAGCAGACCTCGGATCAGAGCTTCGTTTAACAGCAAAGAAGATGATATTGAGACATAATAATAAGACATATGGAATAGCTAAGTATGCCAATTAAAGGATCAACATATTAACGATATATAGGCTTTATGTAATGATGTAAAGTCAAAAAACAAAAAGTCCATTGCTTAATATTGCTCACCAACATCCATGGCTTCTCTGACCAAGTCATTGCTGAAGAAAGCATACTATTATTGTAAGATCCGGTGTACAGATGTACTATGGCTACTCTCCTCAAATATTACTGTTATCAAATATATGTTTGAATACTTGTTTGATACTATAGCTGTTTCTTTCCTTTTTATAGCTGTTTATTTTTCTTATCATTTTACTATTATCCCTTTCTCCCTTCTTTCTTCTATTCGCCTACACGTTTTTCCGTAATGCTGTGGTTCTATTTGAACTAATGTAGAAATCAATTGGTATTTTGTCATATGGACATTGGTTTATTATCTTAATGTTTTCCTCAATTGGAAAAAAAAACTAAATACAAAAATTAAAACAAAAAGGCCAGGGAAAGAGAAAATGTTCTCGGAACAAAATCAGTTGGCTGCTTATGGGGAAAAGATTAATCATTAAACAAGTTTCTCACTTCTCACATCGTTGGTCTGACGCATACCAGAGGGCGTGGTCTTTTAGCGAGGAGGCGGAAATAACTAGTTTGCGGTCTACGATTGGTTTCAATTGTGGCGTTCTTTGACGTACCCTGCACACCATTGGCCAGTCTTAAACGTCGTCTTCGTGCTGATCTTTGTTTCGACCAATCACAGAGCGCTTCTCACTCGGCTCATTCAGATAGTTTACGGTTTATATGTGTTTTTGTTGCACGCGCCGACCGCAGATAACTACAGGAGCCTATTGCGTGCTTCTTATGTCAAAAGTTGTCTCATTTAGGACCCGCGTTTATTTCACCTGCGAGGAAAAACATTTTCGTCACGGTGCCTGATACTCTCGCTCACCTGTTTGCCACTTTTCAATCACTATGGCCACGCGCGTCCGACCGGTGAGTTGAGACGTTTTTCTATGGTGCAAATCTGATTGAACTTGTCATGATGTTTGCTTGACATGTGTCGATATTCCCCGCCTGCGTGTCACACAGAGCAGTAAACGGTGTGCAGTCATCGGGGGGTCTGGCTTCCTCGGCAGACACCTGGTGGAGAAGCTGTTGGATCGAGGCTACTCCGTTTCTGTGTTTGACATCCGCCAGAGCTACGAACTGCCTGGTGTCACCTTCCACCAGGGAGACCTCTGCGACAACCAGGTGAGACAAGGTGTGTGTGTGTGTGTGTGTGTGTGTGTGTGTGTGTGTGTGTGTGTGTGTGTGTGTGTGTGTGTGTGTGTGTGTGTGTGTGTGTGTGTGTGTGTGTGTGTGTGTGTGTGTGTGTGTGTGTGTGTGTGTGTGTGTGTGTGTGTGTGTGTGTGTGTGTGTGTGTGTGTGTGTGTGTGTGTGTGTGTGTGTGTGTGTGTGTGTGTGTGTGTGTGTGTGTGTGTGTGTGTGTGTGTGTGTGTGTGTGTGTGTGTGTGTGTGTGTGTGTGTGTGTGTGTGTGTGTGTGTTTGTTTGTTTGTTTATTTACTGTATATATGTGTCCCATTCTGCTCCAGGCTCTGCTGTCGGCTATGAAGGATGTGTCCCTGGTCTTCCACTGTGCCTCCCCAGCTCCTGCCAGCGATGACCGCAAGCTATTTGAGAGGGTCAACATCCAGGGCACGCACACCCTCATTGAGGCCTGCCTCGAGGCTGGAGTACAGGTGAGGCAGCCTGCCTGCTGTTAACTTTATCACGGATGAAAGATGCAATTGAAGTGGCTTAACTGATTTGTGATTATTGTTGTTGTTGCCAGAAACTGGTCCTGACGAGCAGCGCCAGTGTGGTGTTTGAAGGGAAGGATGTTAAGAATGGGAGAGAGGATCTACCATACGCCAAGAAGCCCATCGACTATTACACAGAGACCAAGATAGAGCAAGAAAAGGTAGCAGAGTGCTCTTTTCAATATTGGTTTCACCAGTTTATGCTGTTTCCCCGAAACACGATTGTTTGAAGGTTGTTCATTTGTTTGCATGTTTTCTCTACTTTAGTATATGTGACCTTCCTCACATTCCGTTTGAAGTGTGCGCTCTAAATTGCAAAGCTGTGATTTTGAGTCTGTTTTAGCCCTGTGATACACTGAACCCAGTGGACGCTGGCACAGTTTTCAGCTCTGGTTTGAAAAGGAATAAGTCAATGATTTAATAGTTTTGGGAATGTACTCCTTACTCATGAGAAGCAGGTTTTTTTTTTTTTTTTATCAGCATCATACAACAACACAACATAACCTCCAGCAGTGATGAGTACATCTTTTCAGGACTTCCTCTGTTATTGGCATGCCATCGGCTCCATGTAATTCACAATCAGTCACACCCACGAGAAAGAAGAGCAGAATAATCAAACGGTGCTGCAGGAAGTTGAATATTTTCCACTGTCTCTGTTTCAGCTGGTCCTCGAGGCTTGTGACAAGGAGAAGGGTTTCCTCACAGTCGCCATCCGGCCTCATGGCATCTTTGGCCCTCGGGACCCACAGCTGGTTCCTATTCTAGTGGACGCGGCGCGCAGGGGCAAGATGAAGTTCATCATTGGGTAAGTCGTAGGGGTTTAACCAACTAGTGAAATCTACTAATAGAAATAGAATATATGACTGGTTTGAGCAATAATCAAATAGTTAGACATACAAATATGCATTGAGGTGCATTAAGTGGTGCACACTGCAGTTTTATCAACCACCTGTGAGGCACCAATATTCAGAGGCTGCCGCTTGTTCTGCTCACCTTTCTAGCGTTACTGATGCCAACTTGTTTTTACCATAATAATACATCTCTAAAATCATATTTGCATTCGTTTGTTTTTACACTGTACTGGAGTCCACACTATCTCACTGGTCTACCCAGTTCTTCCCTACCACTTAAAATGTTAAAATTACTTTAGAGACGGGAGCTCAGACCCATGGACCAGTGTGCTGAATGAAACTAATTGTATTTGAGGCATTTATTTGTATTCTGCTGCTTAATGGTATATTTCTTTCTTTAATGCTCTGTCTTTGTTTTCTGCAGTGATGGGACCAATCTGGTGGACTTCACCTTTGTGGAGAATGTAGTTCATGGCCACATCCTGGCTGCTGAACGCCTGAGGCCAGACTCCCCCATATGTGGAAAAGTGAGTCAGAATCAAATCTAACACAGAGCCGGTTTAAAGAATTCTGTCCATACAATCATGTTGCTTTTGTTACTGAGGATTAGAGTTTCCATTTGTGAATGCATTGCAAACTAAATTTTGAGTTAATACGTCTTGTATCTTCCACTTTACTTTCAGTCATACCACATCACCAACGACGAGCCAGTTAGATTCTGGGACTTCATGTCTGAGGTGTTGGTGGGTCTGGGATATGCCGCCCCCCGCTACCACCTCCCCTACACTCTGGTGTATGGCCTGGCCTTGCTCCTCTGGCTACTGGCCCTGATCCTGCGCCCTCTAGTGTCCTTTAAACCCACCTTTACACCAATGAGAGTGGCTCTGGCTGGAACCCATCACTACTACAGCTGTGACCGTGCCAAGCGGGACCTGGGCTATAAACCGGTAGTCAGTCTGAAGGATGGCATAGAACGCACCGTGCAGAGCTACCCTCACCTCAGACAAGGAGCTTGAGGCTGGAATGGAGGCGAAGACTGTTGAGACATGTAAGGCTGTACAGTTACACTCACTCTAGAAATAGGTGACCCTGAATGGACAATTTCAATATGAGGGAATGGAAAGTTTATCTTTAACCTAATCTCCCAATGTGAAGCATATTTGTGCCTTTTCAATGTTTATGTACCATTTTCAACCAGCAGATGGCGGCAAGTCATTCTGATTTGAGTCCACACACTGCAGTATGGCCTATCCAAAGTTTTAAAGCACTGAGTGAACAGTTAAAACCACCATTTATTACAACATACATATACTAATCTTACACTGTGGAAGTGGTAAAGACTTAGAAATATTGTTTTATGTATTCATTTTGTGCTGTACACATTAAGATGCTGCTGTTTATATCAAATTGCCTCAATACATTCCACTAAACTAAAATTCTCCCACAACACTTTGCCTGAAAATATTGTTTCAAATGACTGACTCTACATTATGTCTAAATATGTGTGTATTGTTGTCCAACTTTTGGCAACAGTTTGGGGTTGTCCCTTTTTTATTGTTTCAACAGAACATGTGACCACCGTTGCATGCATAAAGAAAGCTCTGACCTCATCCCCATCCAACACCCTCAGGATGAATCTGAATGATGACTACAAGGCAAGCCTTTTCCCCAGGTTTCAAAATCTTGGGGAAAGCCGTATTTGAAGAGTGGACGCTGCAATATTGAGCAGGATATTACTGCTTATAGTTTAGAGTGTAGGTTCACCTTTTTCAAGTCTGGCTGAAGACGATACATGCATATATTCACATTAAAACATTTTTTTGATGACCGTTACTGTTCCTCTTGTCCATACTGAAAATGAAAGGATCTCTTCCTCGTGGAATTACTAATGCAAGAAGTGGGCAACAAATCCAGGCCTCGTTCACTAAATGCAAAAATGTATATCAAAGTTCAGCCAAAGCTAATATGAGGCATTAGTAGTTTCTTAGATACACGCATCAACGGGTAATATCTAAACATACTGCCTACAATTACAACATTCCTTCTGTGAATAATTTTCCCTCCAAGAAACGCTTTAATAAGGGTTTAGGTTACCTACTTGATATGACTAAATCAGGACTTGTGTTTGCATTGCAATGTCTCTTCCTTGATGGTATGGACAGAGGGAATGATTGCAGTGATTAACAATTTACATATGGAACTGGTTTCTGTCCTGAGTGTTTCTTTTCACACATTTTCCAAACGCATTGTACTTCCACGCCGATACTGGAGCATCTCTGGTATACTGTATATCATCCGAATGGCATGCTTTTTCTCAGAGTTACCCTCTGTGTTAAAATACTATTCAAGGACCGTCATCAAATACAATGATGGGATGGGCAAGGAAAAGGCATCTTAGGCCTCCGTAATCCTTTCATTTTTACATTCCAGCTGTCATTTTGTTTTAATGATGACACAGTTATAAAACTTTCAAACTTGTAAAGACCAGAGTGCCTTATTTTCATTCGCTGTCACGATGATTTTGACTATTCCATTTAAGCATTGTTGTCATTCCGTGTCTTGGTGTGGTGACGATAACGTGGGGGTAAAGTTCAGATGGTTTGAATTCTCGATTTAATTCCGCGCTAGCAGCACCCGAATGATTCACTGCTTGAGTCAGTCGCAGGCAAGGCCGTCTGACTGGTTTCTTGTTTTGGGGAGGGAGGGATGCAGGTAGACCTGAGATGTTATACTTGCCAATGTGCTCAAGTGAAACTTTGGCTCTCAGACATGCTAATTCTCCTCCTCTTGTATGTTGCGAAATCTATTGACACTCTTTTCTGATTTTGGTAAATGAATGAATGTACGTGCGTGAGATTGCTTTTTGGACTGAAACAATGGTCGGCTAGTTTGCATACTGTGGCCTTTTTGTTGCATTTGATGAAATAAATTGTTGGGCAATTGCAGGAGTGAAGACTTCTCCATTTTCTCGTCCTTCTCTTAACATAGAAACTCACGTTGATCAAGCATTTTGTTTGTAATAATCCTCGTCCTCACCCGACTATGAACTTCAAAAGGTTAAACAAAGTAATGATTGACTTTTACTAGACTGATGATGTAATATAGTTGACTTTTAAGGTGGTGGATTCAGTTTTCTTTGTACAAAAACAAATAAAAGTACACCTTTTTTCAAATGTATAAAACTTAAATTCAACACCATCAATATTAGATTGGCTTTGATGTTTGTTTTTTTATTGATGTGTGTGCGCTGTTCTTGATCTAATTTTAATGATGTGTGTGTGTGTGTGTGCTTCCTGGATTTTCCTACCCAGTGAGCATGAGAGGAGTGTTCCCACAGGAGATGTAGTTTCCCTTTGTTTGCCATGCTGTGCACCTCGCCGACCTCTTCCCTTTGCCTCGCTCCTTCTCAGTATTGAATGCCAGACACCTGTACGACAGGTATGTGCTTGCCAACTCCCATGAATATAAGTGCGCATGTAGTAAACACAAATGAGTTCATAGCAACCTCTATTACACACACGTACACGCACACACACACAGATGAACACACACGGCTCCACCCCACACCTCTCTTCCTTGACTGGCTGGTTAGTGCTCATGCCCGTACCTGTTCGCGAGCACAGTGACCGAGACACCTGTCGGACAAAAAGACTTTCCCTCTGCTCACAGCTGAAACTCAAAGGGACGCACTAGTCACAGACTCTCGGCTGAGCTTGGTGGACATTTCTCTGCTGGATATAAAGTATAAGCAGGTACGTCAGTATTCAACAGCTGTGAGAACATACAAACCAAAAGTAATCAATCATGCTACCATAAACTGTTTGCTGCGAGTCTTAACTGGTGTTTGCCCTCTCTTTTTCTCTGGGTGGTTCCCGGTCATGATTGCTTGCCATTAGAGTTGTCTATCAGGCTCCTTGTTTGTCTTGAACGCTATTGCTCTTCAATCATTTATCCTATTTGGGCCAAATATGCTTTCTGAGCCCTCAGTGTCACCAATTTATTTATTATTCTTTTTTTTTTTTTTGAAAGAGTGAATTCACAACCGCAGGAGCTTTACACGTTATATTTGCATTCTGTATTTGGTTTTAAATTGGTTTGCATGAGGTCTAGTCCGTGCCTACTTTTCTTCTTTAGTTCCCAGGGGAAGTAGGTTTCCCACTGAGTATTTCACTTTTTTACCTTTTTTAAAACTATTTTTACCACATAAATCATTCCGTGTAAATGTATTTTGTATCCAAACACAAAGAATCATAAATATATAGGTGTGTGAGTCCATTTGTTTTTAGGCAACGGCAGTATTTTTGTGGAAGGTGGTAGGACAGGATCATCGACATGTCTAAAGGATGACTCCGAGGAATGCTTTACAGCGCCCATGTCCTTCATGGCGTGGGAAGGGCCATTTTGAGACAGGACTGTGTCACAATAAATCACAATTAAAATTTTTCTTTTACAAAAATGTGGTTTACCCATATCTTTTTCAGGTGGCTTGTAGAGATAACAGAAAAAAGAAGAGAGAGAGACTCTGCTAGGAACAAGCATGTCAAAACGTGAGTAGGCTCACTGGTGTGATCTGAATGTCAGATGATGTGTTTCCTCCAATAAAAGGCAGAGTGCGTGATGACTGACATTTCTGCTCTTCTGTCGTCACCTTGAGTAAATGCAAAACTACAAGTAGTTTATGTTTTGTGCGTAGGCCCAAAGGGGACTGATTATGGCGCATGCCATCAAGCATAGTCATTAAGATGTCCTCAAGATGCAGCGTGTGTAATATCTCGGATGGTGCGTGGGTATGTGAAATGCACGTGTTTGTGTCTCAGAGGGGGAAAAGGAATCTGTGTTCATTACCACCAAAGTGAGGACCAAGCTGAAGGGAGACGGCAGCTGGTTGCAGCGCAGCAGCGATGCTCAGGCTGAAGCCGACAAGGAGAAGCCATGGTGAGACACATGTTTAAGTCGGGTTCTGTACTTGCTATGCATTACTCTGCCACTGGAATAGACACAACCAAGTTCCTGTGAAAACATGCAGGTTAGCGGAAGTAAGGGCCTGTCGTTTGAACGGACCCCCTGTTGAGACCAGTCCAGTATCGTCACCAACATCATCCACTCCGCCCCCCACCAAGTCTGACGCAGAGAGGTAAACACAGATTTCTAATGTCACCGAGTTATCTAACCTACCCCAACACAGCGCCACTGTGCTGACAATGAGTCTGTGTTTTGAATTTAGAGCACCGGCGTCAGGATTCCTGATCAGGTAAGATTCTTCCACATTTAGAAATCCAATTGGAAACCAAAATGTAGATTTCTTTGAGCACTGACAAATGGGACCAAAGGGGGTGTTTTGTAATTGAATTGTATGTCACATTGATGACATTTTTTTTTAATTTAGTGACGTTTTGTGTTATTCTTTCAGAGGCATTTTCACTAAACTAGACAAGCCTACTTCATCTTCAACAACTAACGGTGTTATGTAAGCACTTCTCCTGCTCGAACAAGCAAAGTTAATTGTGTGACTAGACAGTCCCACTTTAATGTGATGTGTGTGTGTGTTTTACTTTTTTTTTTTACAGTCCATCAACAACACAATTCACCAAAAAGCCTGCAGAAAGCTACAAGAAAATGTAAGCGCACATGAATCTGATTCCCTGTCGACTGCTGGCAGATGAGTGAGAATGTATTTTCACGAGGTGTGTGTTTGCACTTCTGATCCTTAGAGCCCCCTACACTGTGAGGCCCACTTCAGAGAACCAGGAGAGCCAGCTTAGCAACGAGGAGCAGGAGAAACGGTACGACTGTCCCCACGCCGTCCAATTTGAACTCGCATGCCCCGGAAAAGAGATTACACTAACATCATAATGACTCATTTTGCAGGACGGAGGCTGCCAGCAATGTTCTGAAGAAATCCTCAGTCAGGAAACGGTCTTATGTGTTTTCTGCTGCTAAGAAATATGAGTATGTATGTCTTATGTCATTCTCCCAATGTTAATCTTAACACTCAAAAGCAGTGAGTTACATTTTTTTTAAAGACGTGGAGAAATTGTGCTTTTCATTCACACATGAAATGTTGGGCTTTTACGGAGGAATTTATGAAAAATGTTTGTTGGAAAAACCTCAGGTCTCAAGAAGCGGAGCCCGAACCCTCTTTGCTCAACAGCAGTCCAGCATTTCTGGCTAGAAGGTAAATGTTCCCTTTAAACCAAAAGACAAACATGTGAGTCAAAGTTTCAAATGTAACTTTGTCTGTCAACTCTGTAAAAATGTGCAGGGTGGAGATTATCGATGACGATGGGAGCGCCGCGACACCAGAGCCTGCCAGCGCTCTGCCCCCCTCCCCCGTTGTTGCCTCCCCAACCGAGCCCAAACCACGCAAAGTGTAAGTCCTGTGCCGCATTTCTACATCCAGTGCAACAAGTGCTTCTGCAAACATATTCATTACCGGTGTTGTTTACAGAGTCAACACCAGTGTTAAAGCTGTTGCGGTTAACGAGCCGGTGGCACCAACGGTCGTGGAGCCTGCCCCAGAGCCTGTGAAGGATGACCCCCCTCCAGTGTCTGTTACAGTAAATGACCCATTTGAAGACATGGAACCAGGCGGCACCAAGCTGGCCGCTCCTCTCCCTGTGCGCATCCCAAAGTGTTTTCAAGCAGTCTGTATGGAGCCAGAACCCAAGGATTCAGACATTTCTGGGCTGGTTGACCTCGCCCCAGCATCACCAACCCCATTACCACCTACTCCAGCAGCCCCTGCCCCTCTTTCACCTGCCCCAGTGTCTGCTGTAACAGAGATCCCAGAGTGGACCGAACCAGAAATAGCACCAAAACCATCTCTAAAGCCAAGGTCAGATTTCCACTCAACAAAATCATATCATAGTATCAGCGGTGGAAAGTAATCAAGTACTTAGCGCACCATGTGCTTTCTGCAAAAGTATTCATTACCTGTTTTGTTTACAGAGTCAACACCAGTGTTAAGACAGCTTATGACGTTGCTGTTAACGAGCTGGTGTCACCAAAGGTCGTGGAGCCTGTGAAGGATGACCCCCCTCCAGTGTCTGTTACAGTAAATGACCCATTTGAAGACATGGAACCAGGCGGCACCAAGCTGGCCGCTCCTCTCCCTGTGCGCATCCCAAAGTGTTTTCAAGCAGTCTGTATGGAGCCAGAACCCAAGGATTCAGACATTTCTGGGCTGGTTGACCTCGCCCCAGCATCACCAACCCCATTACCACCTACTCCAGCAGCCCCTGCCCCTCTTTCACCTGCCCCAGTGTCTGCTGTAACAGAGATCCCAGAGTGGACCGAACCAGAAATAGCACCAAAACCATCTCTAAAGCCAAGGTCAGATTTCCACTCAACAAAATCATATCATAGTATCAGCGGTAGAAAGTAATCAAGTACTTTGTGCAAACGTATTCATTACCTGTGTTGTTTACAGAGTCAACACCAGTGTTAAGACATCTTATGACGTTGCTGTTAACGAGCCGGTGTCACCAAAGGTCGTGGAGCCTGTGAAGGATGACCCCCCTCCAGTGTCTGTTACAGTAAATGACCCATTTGAAGACATGGAACCAGGCGGCACCAAGCTGGCCGCTCCTCTCCCTGTGCGCATCCCAAAGTGTTTTCAAGCAGTCTGTATGGAGCCAGAACCCAAGGATTCAGACATTTCTGGGCTGGTTGACGCCCCTCTGGTTGACCTCGCCCCAGTGTCACCAACTCCAGCAGCCCCTGGCCAGGCTTCACCTGCCCCTCTTTCACCTGCCCCAGTGTCTGCTGTAACAGAGATCCCAGTGTGGACCGAACCAGAAATAGCACCAAAACCATCTCTAAAGCCAAGGTCAGATTCTCACTCAACAAAATCATATCATAGTATCAGCGGTGGAAAGTAATAAAGTACTTTGTATATTAATATATATAAATACAAACATCAACTTAATGTCTAAGCTATGTTTTATATACTATAATGAATGCATATCATGATTCTTAAGGAAATACTTCAAGCTTCGCCTTCATGTGGTTTTCTTTGTGTGCGTTTTCTCTTATTCTTTTCATGTGTATGATTAAAAGCTCCCCAGGAATGTCATGTGTTTGTTCTCCATCTATTTTCACAGCTCCGGTGTTGACACGCTCGCCACATTGTCCGACACTCTCATTGCTTTCGACTCAAGTTCAACCAGGTACTGGAAAAAGAAACAGATGAAAGCAGCAGAAACCAATATGAAAAAATCATATTCCAGCCTCAACAAGCATCTGATAATATGAGTGTATTTCCTCTCCAGCTTTTGGGATGATAAGCCAGTGATGACAGAGGAAGAAGCAGGTTCAGCAAACATTCAAACCACAGAGAACGGGTATAGAACAAACAACTTCCTCATTCATGTCATAGGATAAGCAAGAAAAGAGATAATGGCCAACTGCCACTGTGTTCACTTTAAAGTAATCACAAAATAATCCAGGTGCCTTAAACTACCTCCCACAAGAGGGTCTCCCTAATTATACTTGATTTAAATGTGATACTTAAAAATGTCATTTAGAGATCATTTTACTCGTACGTGCCAAAGCAGTTGCACTGATTTGTTTCCTCTTCCTGTCTGCAGTGTTGAACGGGAGGCAGAGCTCAGCAACTGTATACCAATAACAGATGATCTCCTGGCTCTCACCGATGGGTTTGTTAGAAATACTTTCTTGCTATTTTAAGAAAGCCTCACATTAGACATTGTTTTAAAATATTATCCACAAGGTGGCACTGTTGTACTTCTAATGACCCCCCTCTCCGCTACCTCAACTGGCCTGTTCTTGCTCTGAAATGTCCCGTATCCTAAACCCCCCTTTGTTCATCACCACAATCTCCTCTTCCTCTCATCCTTCCGCCGCCGCAGTCCCGAGGAGTCTGTAGACCCCGTCCCCCCCAGTCCAGGACGCTGGAGCCAGGATCTGCTAGGTGGACTAAACAGGTATTGCTATAAGAGAGCTCTTTCCCACCCAAGCCCTAAATACAGATGTTATGCAAAGAGTTATCCTTTCATCAGTAGAAAATCAATAGGTCCCTTGTCTGTAGCAAGCAGAGGCATTACCTTAAATTACTTTGCCAGAGTTTGGTACGGTTTCAAGGGAGCGTGCGCACACACTCTGCTCTTTATATGACTTCTGTGTTTTGATATTTTTAGTGAGTCAATCCCAGCAAAGACGAGTGGCACCCTGGATCTGCTGGCTGACGATGTCATTCCAATCAAGACAGAGGCACGCAGGTGAGGAAGAGGCAGGCTTGTGATGGCCTATGCTCCCCATCCCTCCCATCCTTGTGTACCATTAATTTGTATCACTGCAGATGAAGGAGCCAAGCGTACCAGCTCCCTGAGGTGTATGATTTTTAATAAACCCCATCCGCCTCGAGTTTGATCCATAAATCAGGGCTCCTCCACTTCCAGCATTCTATTTTAACCCATGCACCGTGTTAGACAGAAACAAAGTTGCAGATTCCTGAAGCAACTGAGCAATGCTTTGAAACAGAAAGCCACGTCTTATCTGCGGCGCGACTGGAAATAGAAGAGAATGTTCTGTACTGATTAGTATTGCTGCTTTGTTTTGTCTCCACCAGCCTCAACATGCAGCGAGAGGAGGAACAGACGGATGAAACAGCCAGAGAAACACAAAGGTAGAAGGAGATGACAGGCTGCTCTTAAACAATTATCTATCTATGCAGAGCTGTTCCTACTAAGAAATGCATTCTTGTACTGATTTATACCAACTGTGCTGTGTCTCTTCCCGCCAGCCTCACAGAGACAGTCACTACAACCACCAAAACTGTGATCATTACTGACAAAAGAACACACACACACGCACACACACGCACACGCACACACACAGAAAAAAAGTCTGTTATGTCCCATATTCAGATGTTTTTCATGCTCGTTAAATTGTTCAGTGGGTTCCAAGCTTTTCTAATGGACTGGCATTGTAAATAGTGTATGAGAAGAACCACACTCACCTTTACTTGCCCCTCTTTTCCCTTCCCATCATGCCATTCATCCGTACCACTCTCCTTACTCACTTTCATTTCTGTCACGCCTCCATGCAGCCAAGAGGACAACACAGATCCATGGAGCTCACGTGAGACGACCACAGTCACTGAATCAAGGTAGTTTATTTACTGCCATGTCACATATGGTGCTGGTGTTTTTAGATGCCTGTGGTAAAGTGATTGCAATATGTATGTAAATGTATTTTAGGAATAGTTTACTGACACTGGGTGGAAAAAGACCGGTTTAATCCAAATTAATTGTTTAGGAAATCATTTCTTGTTCATATTTGATCCTATTAATGAGTTTTGTTTTCAATAATTGGTATAAACTGTGAGTGGAGAAAACCTTAACGACACTGATTTCGCCATTCAGCAGCAGAGTCGTCTTTCCATTTGTCAAAGACATCCATAATCCTGATTGTGATTGCGTTTGGCCCGGGTTCCTCTGTGTTTCTGTTTACCATTCTAACTGCATTAATATCTTTCCATTATGAGTCAATGTGATCAGAATTCCTCTGACACAAGATGGGCCACGCTGACAATTGAGAGTGAAATCAGTGTGAAATTGTTTTTCAGCTCGGATGATCCGTTTGATCCATATCCGATAGGGACCACATCCTCTAACAGGTAATCATATTGGTTTGGAGCTGTGACTGTTTTCCAGACAGCCAGATAGCATCTCGGCATGCATAATGCAGCAGTTTCTGATTATGAGCCACTTTTCTCTATTGCAGCGCTTCTGACCTGCTCCAGCCTCACTCTGGTATTTCCAGCAACAGGTACTGGAATGATAATGAGAATTCCCCCTTTTCTATATCGTAATGTTTGTTTGTTGCACAGATATTATCACGTTGCGTACATGATATTAGAATCACTACAACTGCTTCACTTTATCGTTCATTGCATAATCAGCAGCTGTTATAGCAGACACACTGAGCTCTGTGGGTACACCGTATTGATACACCAATGTTGATTCATTTGTTTTATTCTTATTATTTCTTCAGTGCATCATTTACTTTCATGGAGAACAAAGATCCAAGTCCAGAAACCGAGTAAGTTACACTCATCTAACACCTTCTCTGTGATCCAGCTAAATATTAAGTTAAGTGGGGCTGCACCTAACAATTGTAAAAAGTAGAAAGAAAAAGGCCAAGGGGACTTCTTTAAATTGCTTATTTTTGTCTGCCTGACAGTCTGAAACCCAAATGTATTCAAATTACATTCTTACATTTGGGAATCTGTAACCCAGATTTTTTTGGGGTTTTTTTTTCTCGATAAATGACTTGACATTTTTAATCAATCAGCTAAATTACTAGTGATTCATTTTCTGTTGATTGTCTAATTAATTAATCAACTAACCGTAAACTATAACTTCAACTAAGTAAATGTTTCTTTATTTTCAGTGTGGCAATGGCATGTTCCCTGTGTGCACCTGCCGTTTTGTTAAAGTGTGTTTGGGCACTTTATGCCTTTTTAATTAGAGAGTTGAGAGATGACAGGAAATGGCATGCAGCAGAGATCCCCAGCGGGGCATTGTGGTTCATAGTCAGTGCCTTAAAGCCCAGGGCAACCCATTTCCTGAAATTCTAATGTTTCACGGCATTGTCCCCTTTTGACAGTATTGGCAGCAATGCGTTGGAATCCCTTGCAGACAACGTCTTCCCTATCAACACTGAAAGCACAAGGTATTAAACTGTGTTGAGTGCATACTTGTGTTATGAATGTATGAATGAGATATGCAGGGAAATGGAAATGATTCCCTCAAAGTGCACACATTACAGTCTAAAATGCTTGATCTGTCATAACTTCTCCTCTCCCTCCATCCCTCCCTCCATCCCTCCCTCCCTCCCTCCCTCCCTCCCTCCCTTCCTCCCTCCCTCCATCCCTCCCTCCCTCCCTCCCTCCCTTCCTCCCTCCCTCCCTCCCTTGCTCCCTCCCTCCATCCCTCCCTCCATCCCTCCCTCCCTCCCTCCCTCCCTCCAGTCTCGGCACTGAGCGGTCATGGGCACGCACATGGGAAACCAGCCCACCTCAGCAGGCTAACTCAGACGAGAGGTGATGACACACATTGATTTGCCCTTACACTTCCACCCAATATGGTCCACTATGTTTCATTCATCTACACACACCCATCCATGTTCATTATGTGCTAAAAGCCTTTCGATGTATGTCCCCTCTCAGCCAAGAAGCTGTACCAGGAGGCCAAACTGTAGATCAAGAGACGCTGGTCATGTTTGAAAGAAAGTAAGTCATCTTTTTTATTAAAAGCCTGTTTCTTTTATTCCCATAACCTCCTAACTAGGCTTTTGCAGCATCTACTCATTGAGCCAGAAATCATTGTGCACTGGTGCCAATGACAATAGGTCAGGCATATATTTGTTACAACTTTTCTTCACAACTTCGGTAAATGGGCCCCCCTAAAGGCTTTTTATTTATTTGTATTTTTATACACAATATAAAGAGTGTCAATTTTAAATGTTCTCATGTGACAACATGATGTCTTTGTTTGTGCTCAAGGTCCTCTGAGAATGACTCCCCATGGGACAGGTGGACATCACCCATTGTTTATACCCTCGCTACAGAAGAAGAAGAAGAGGAGGAGGAGGAGAAGGAAAGGTAAGGTATCTCCATGGTGGCTGAGCTCATTAAATGCATATTAAATTACTTTATTTTTCACAATTTCAGCAGAAAGTCATTACAGCATCTTAATATTCGAGGCCTGTCAACCATTTAATTGAAAGCAAGCTAAATACAAGTTGAAACTTCTTCACAGCATAGTCTGAGAATAATCAACTCCTTATGTTATTTTTTTACTTTATACTGTCACTTCTTTACCTGTACTGCCAGACTTGTTTATAAAACAAGATTGTCCTCTGTTTTGTAGCAGAGAGTATACGGAGACAGTCACAACCATCACCACGAACAGGTTTGAATGATTGATTTGATTCTTAAAACTCACTTGTTATGATGAAAAATTGGGGAATTAAGAAGGAATTGCCAGCGTGAGAAGCATTTGGGTGATGTTTACAAGTTCAATGCACGGGGAAGAGAGGGCTCAGAATGAGGCAATGCTGCAGTACAATAGAAAAGACACCTGGTAAATAAATCCAGACCCCTCTGGATCAGTAGAGCAGCCTCATACTGCACAATTCTTGCTTACTGGATTGTGTCCAGCTTGTTGACTACTTCAGCCGACACTTTAAGTCTAATATAGTTTTTACTTTCCAGGGAGATACACAGTGAACAACAGCTCGCTATGGATCGGTAAGTTTATGATCTTAATGTCAAATACATCATATTGCGAGGATACTTTCTCCAGAGTGTGATTTTCTGCTTTTTGGTCTGTAGATTTTCCTCCTTTTGTAAAGACAGTCTCTTTTGACCGGAGCTTTTTGTCTTTTAGTTTAAGCAAGGATGTGGTACTGCATGCACATTAACTGTATTTAAATACACGAACCATCTGATATTTAGCCATCTGGACTTGTTTTACACTTTCACCACCCTGTGTTTGTGTTTGTAAGTTAGGGAGTGAGAGATTTAGGCCAAACCCTCTGGGAATGCAGCTGTATCTGCTTAATACTGCAGTCTGGATCTAATGCTACCTGCAACTCCCGCATTATTCCTGTTTAGACAGGCGCCTGAATATTACTGAAGTTAAATGACAAGATTTGTGCTCCTATTGTCTTTCAATTTGCCCTCATTTCCTTCCCTCTAATTATCAGTCTCCAGATGTCAGATTAATGATGTCTATTAGGGATGTCCTTTTGTCAAATCACAGCCCGTTAAACAGCACGCCATTAACAAGCGATGGCAGAAAATGATTACCTCCTGAGTTACGTTTGACAGATGTAGAGTCCTTCTGTATAACCCATCCAACTGCTGTCGTCAGTGAGTGAGAGATGAGGCTTACTCTGCTGTACTGTCTCCAGTTATGAGACCTATTCCAGGAGCGTGACAAAAGAAGACCAGCGTGCCCAAACACCAGAACCTGAGGCCAAAAAGTGAGAGATTCTAACAAACTATACATTTAACTGAAAGTGACAGCTAATATTTTTTAACCATGCATAATATAACTCAATCTTTCTTTTTAATCTGCTCTCTGCTCAAGGGGTTTTGTGTATTTGAAGGAGTATGTCAATGCAACAGAGCTGTCCTTGCATAATGCCAGAGACTCAACCGATAAGTAGGACCAATGCAGAACAATCAAATAACAATATTGATTCAAAAATTGCTCTTGTGATGACTTGCTAACTGCTCCTTTTTCTATAGAGGGTCAGATTATTTTCCATCCAGCTCTGCCAGTTACTCTTACAGCAGCCCCTCCACTTACTCCAGGTAATAACACAATTCCCTAAATTATTATTATACCTGCATTCAACTGCTTTCATCTCTTGCTCTTCAGATGACAATCCAACTGCTTTCACCAATTACACATCAACTGACAGTTTATCTCCTTTTAATGCTTCCACTTTCATACGCACTTCAAACCTGTTTAAATCTTCACATTTGGAATAAAAAAAAATAACTCTTCTAACTTCCACAAGCGCCTTTGTTCATACACAAGTTACTTAAACGGCTCTGTTATACTTAAGTCCACACTTCTTGCATGGACACATTCAGCTCTTTTCAACATAAAAAGTGAACTAAACTTTACTCTTCAGCACAAACATTTAAGTGTCATTTCAATTTCTTTTGTTTTTGTTGTGAAATCAGCTATTTCCAGTGTTTGTATTGTGACTGTCTGCCACAATTCAACTGCAAATTCTCAGCCAGAATACACACATTTAAAAAAGATTGTTAGGGTGTTTCTGCACAGAGTAAAATTATTTGACATTTCTCTTACGCAGCTCCTCCACTAACTCCAGGTAACAACACAATTCCCCAACCTGCTTTAAACCAGCCATAAGCCTAAACCCTTTCTCCCCCGGCCTTGTTACTTCTGCGTCAGCACTGTGGGGCAGACATTAGGAGGCAGAACAGGGACATCAAAGGATTATTTACACTTATTCAGTTCCCTTGCACAGGAAAGAAAAGGTCACAGGTTATTTTTCCAGCCAGAGCTGCAGTTGCATGAGAGCTGCTCGAGTGGTGGCCAAAGTAACTCGTCTCAATCTCTGCGTCTCCCCAGTGGCCTGTCATCATCCACCTGTAACTTCTGCGAAAAGCCGGTGGGTAATGATGCCAAGATCACCATCGAGCACCTCAATATCAACTGTCACCCCGACTGCTTCAAGGTAGTTCATCTGTCTGCTCCTTTTGAAGATGCAATCTGGTATTTATTGGACTATAACAAGTCCTTGAAGGGACTGACCTGGAGGAAGTGAGCTTTGGTTCCCCTTGAAAAAAAAATAGCTTGACATTTTGGTAAATGTGTTTATTTATTATTTTGTTGAGAGTTCGATGAGAAGATTGATCCTACTCTCTAATGTCTGTCGAGTTAATGTGATGTTACAGCCAGTTCTAACTTTATGTGAACACTATCCATTGGTCAAGGATTTCATTTATCAGTACTACGTTGTGTTTAGTACTCTACCGGTCCAAAATACTAATTATATTTAGCTATTGCATATTTCCAGTATATGAATCAAGTGTATAACCATTTTGTGTTTTCAAAGCAGTAACAGTATACTGTGTATTATGAAGCAGTAAATTGGTGTGAGAGAATTTAAAGGATTTAAAACACTGCTCTTTCTCATATGTACATTTTCTTTCACATTCTCTCAATGTTTCAGTGCGGTGTGTGTGGGAAGCACATGGGAGACCTTCTGGACAGCATGTTCCTCCATGGTGGGAAAGTCCACTGCGAGACCTGCTACAGCAACGCCTTGGACTGATTATCAGAGCCCGTCTGCAGCCTCTTGTCCTCGCACCGTTCCCTTCATGTTCATTTGCATATAAAGTGGGAACTCACATCTTTCTCATTGTTTGGTTTGAACTCAGGAATAATGTGGTTTAGGCTGATCAAAAAGGTTGTTATAGTGAACAATATGACTATTGAATGTGGATTCTTAAATTAGGTTACATTTCTAATTCATCAATCATGTTATAAATGCTTGTGTTGTGTTTTTTACCCTCGTGGTGAAAGCGGTATCTGCCTTTGTAAACTATGAAGTATATGTGTCATGAACAGACTAATACTGGCTAGTGGGGAATGACAATGTAATTTAGCCACAGTCGTTATGGAAAAAAATGACTTTATTCAAAAATGTTTACTTTTTCTCTTGATACAAAATAGTGTGTTCACATGTATGATGCTTTGTTTAAAAAAATATATAATGATTTATATAATCCTGTTATAAACATGTGACGCAGACACAGGACTGTCATGGAGCCTCGAGCAGTTAAATGTTTTTGAAAAGCATTTAAAAAAAACGTTCACAGAAATATCTTATCTTGGCATCATTTAACAGCAAACTGTTCGGGCAATATTATAAAGTAACTGCCAAAGAAATTCATTAGATGAGCCGTTCCTGAGGACTACTTTGCGAAAGCAGTGGTGAATTCCCACAGGGGAGCTTACCTTTTGCCTTTCACCCCTCCTTGGTGAAACAATATTTTCCTTGCATAGACACTTAAAACAGCCGTGTACATAAATGTGACTTTCGCTAATAACCATCAGCTACCTGCTGAATAACTAAAGAAACTCATGCACTTTATTGTCTGGATGGTCTTCACACACAGTTAGGCAGAGTGCCCTTGGCTCTGCCCCAGTCCAATGAAAATCGGCCTCCCGTGAGAATGTGCCTCTGTGGAACAACTGCACGGCTGAAGCTAACGTTAACAATGCAAGGCGGAGTAAGGGCAGTAATAAAACGACTTGAAAATATTAGCATATAGAACATTATTTTCCCATTACTGAACTTGGGATAAAGGACAAACGTATCATGTCAGCTGAACAAAATATAAAAATCTATTATAGTGTAACTAAATTGCTCATACGGGTAAAGAAGTGTTGGCTCGTGTGCAAAAGTATTTGTGATTTCCGCTTCATTCCCTCATTTAAGCAGAGAGGATGCACAACCCCTAATCCTGGAAGTGCTCCAGCCTCCTGTTTGTTTCAAGGCCTGTGTCAGTGTTTTCCTCTGGCTCTGCTCACAGCAATGTTTTGGATGTGCTTCCACAGCAGCGAAGGGTCTGATTCGTTATGTCTTATCAAAGACTCCAGCCCCTCTGCTTGGTCCAGGCTCTGCCAGTAATCCTGAGGCCATATTTGCAACCATCTGCGGACAGATACACGAACAGATTAGGCTCATCACAGAGAATATTTTAATTAGACCATTAAAATAGACTGATGTCTCTCCCCTTGGGACGTTGTTATTCACATTAAAGCACAGCAAGTAGAAGGCTTTCACACCTGGCACAAGGAATAATTTAAGACAAACTCACCCATCATCTGCTGGTAAGTCTTTGACATTTCCGTACCCCGGGCTGGGCAGGGGGCAGCCCATGTGAGAGTTGTTGGCCATTTCAGACCGAGGCGGTTGGTTCTTCTTCGGGGATTTCCTATACGCTCGTTCCGCTGCCAGTCGTGCATTCTCCTGGTCACACACGTAACATTCAAATCCATTTAGGTAGTTGGGTTTACTCATGTCATTGACCCCCCACTCACGGGTCTCCAGAGCCTCCAACAAACGGGGGTTAGTGATGCGGCCGGGGTTTTTGAACTCTAAATATTTAGCATACTCCTCATCATTCTCGTCAAGACGTTTGAGGAATTCACCGAGAGCTTTTGGTGAGGGGAAGTTATCGATGATGATTGCAGAGCGGTTGTTGGGCATCCAGTCGGCCACCACGGGGGAGCCTCGATAAACAGGCACACAGCCCTGATGGAGAGGCCGCCACAGCTTCTCTGTCATGTAATCTGGACACAGGCCGTTCTCCAGCGCCAGGTGGAATTTATAGCGTGCGACAAAATTCATAAAATTGGCCTCTTCGCCAGTAGCTGTGGACGTGTCCTCCAGACGAACAGGCAGAGGTTTGTTGTTCAAGCATTTTCCATAAGAGTCCACCTATAGAGAGAAAAATAATGAGTGAGAAAGAGGAGCGATGGGGACCATACTCAGGAAACCTTGAGATTATTAATCTCACACTTTTAATGGTCTACATTTTTAAAACAAATCCTGATGAGACATTTCATCCCTCGATGGGGGATTCACAAACATCACACACAGGCTATATTTACAAATCATTTACAAAGGTGTTACTGCAGTTGTATGCGTGAGAACTCATAATTGTGACCTCTCGACCTGTGTAAATGAGGAAGACTGTAGAGCTACAGATTTTCAGTGCATGTGAACCAGTTGAGTTTTCTGGTAAAGAATGGCTATGGCAGGGTTCATAATTGAGGACACTACTGAAAATGGTATTCAACAGCAGACATGTTTCCTGACATTTCCAGGGAAAGATGCAAATCAAGACAGAAGAGAAAGTCTTCTATTTGAGAACAAATGTTATTTAAATAATACTAACAATGTTTACTTCAGTACCATTCTTCTTTTTTAATGAAGGAATAACCAAGGAGATGTGCCTACCAACTATTTTACGTACAGCAATTTTAAATTGTGGAACTATAATGCTCCTTGGTTATAACAATTGGGAAATTGCTGCTCACTATGCAGCATACGGCTTTTATATACGAGTCTTAACAAACCAGGTACTTATCTGGAAACAGCTTCACTCTTCAAGCAATACATCTTTGTAAAAAATAGCCGTCAAGAGCATCTCTGTACTGTACCTGAATATACTTCATGAGCTCCTGGACATATCGGTTTCTGTCTGATGGTACATCGCAGTGAGACTGCATGTAGAGCACAGGACCCAGGCCCTCCCGCCTCAGCCGGTTCTTCTCCTCCAGGGACACGACCACGGGCTCCAGTAAGTAATCCAGAGAAGGCAGCCACTGCAGGGTCAGAGGGTAGTCGGACTCCCTGCGAAACGTGGCAGTGTAGTTGAACAGCCTGATTCCCGGTCCGTGGGAGAGGAAGTAGTTATTCATAGGTGACTCTTCATGGAACAGTGCCCAGGTCTGGTGGCGGAGACGAGGGAGTGGCGCCTCATATGCCCGAAAGTCTGTTCCATAAAAGATGATGGATGCGGTCCGTTTGTACAGCTGGACCTTTCAAGATCAAACTCAAGATTACTGGCAGTCAGAACAACTTCAGATCGTGATTATTAATGCGAGCATGCACCTTCTCCCCGTCTGAGCCAAGAGTTCCCGTAAAAGGCTTTACGAGGTCATATATCTTGGGTACCTTGCGGTTGCTTGTGACCAGGCAGGAGGATGTGGCACAGTCAATGCGTTCAGAGTCCCCAGGGAAATGTGGGAACAGACCCCCACTCCACCAAAGGAGGATGGGCAGCTCCTTGTTGTTGCGGCGGTCATTGTTGCCAGGTCCTCTGTATGGACCGATGGAGGCAAACTCCATCTCGGACAGAGCACTCTGAGGCTGAAAGGCTCCTCGGTCCACTGCATCCAAGGCATCCAGTGGAAGTTGTTCATCTGGAAAGGAGGCAAAAGAGACCCAGACCCAGCACAGGACACCGAACAGGCCCAGACATGCACAGGGCACCAGCCTGCCCCTACCCGCCATCTACAAGGTTGACAAAATCAAAAAAACAACACACATTACAGAGACTTGCATTACTCCGATACAAGTAGGTCACCATCCAAACGAACGAATCCACCAGCTGTTTATGTGTTTACAATAAGTCTCTGTCTTGGTGCTCATCAACCCACATTAAAGTATTGTGCATGTAGTTATTGCTCCTCGCAGCTGACGTCGGTGACCAAACATGAGCAATGTCGACTCTAACATTGTAATCACACGTGTCAGTGGTGTCTGAGCAACTATCGAACCAATATCGACACATATGACAGCTCCGCTGTTTCCTACCATTGAAGCCGCAGCAAACACATGGAGGGGCGTTTTCTCGATTCTTCAAACCGAAAACACACCGCTGGTCTCCGTATGAGTTGGTTTTGAGGAGCAGTGATGACAAAGTGTAGTCTGCTGAGCTAACGGTGCAGAGGGAATAAAAACAGCCGGATTCTTCTTCTAGGTTTCAGTTTTTTTCTTCTTCTTCTTCTTCTTCGAGTGGCGAACTCACCCAGGCTGCACAGCGCCACCTGCAACTCCGGAGTGCATGTTTCTCTCTGCACGTCTGGCCACTGCAACCTCCAAACATCCTTGTTTTATGTTCAGTTTGGACACATTCAACCCTAAATGTATTCAAATTACATTTATACTACCGATAGACTCACAACATGTAAATGAATAAAGCCTCTAAAAAGTATCCATGTGGTTCCTTTGTTTGCTTAAATATTTTTTTTTTAACCAAATAATGCAAATTATATGATTAGTTAATGTATGAAAGTTGTTCGACTAATTTATGTATTAATTATAAATGTCATACCAGTCGAATACTTTTTTAAAATCCTCGACTATTACAATTGCATGTCTTTACTCGGTAATTGCGTTCTGGTACCTTTTTTCATTGTCAATTATATTTCTCTAAAAGGCACAGTTGACAGATTCCCTCTGCTTTAAACATGTGTGGGGATCATACTTAAGTATTAGGAGCTAAATATACTTAAAGTACCACGAGTAAAAGTAGGCTACTTGTTATGAGCCTCTGTAAGTTGTGTACCCTATTATTATGAATTGTGTTTGGGTAGATTTGACCTATAAACCGTTATTAATCTGCAATGTGAATAGTAACAGTACAATCATATTTCCATCTGAAATGTATAAAGTAGCACATCATACAACAATGCTCATGTGAAATACTTCCACATGCACTTTGTACAGTAACCACACCTCCCAATGACACTTTGTTGCCATCATTTATAAACAAATAAAAATAATAAAGTGAAATCTTTGGGGTTTAGGACCTTCGTTTGTGTGGGCGATGTGCACGTGCAGCTTCTAGATGGGGGCGCGCACGTCACGACACTAAACCTGGGTCCGATGTATGGGAGGAGGGAGGACCACGCAATATCAAATATTAGGAACAGGGTGAGTCCACGTACATGTTCCGTGTTTCTATTTGTATCAGACGCATTCACGTATAGATGCATCACCTCGTTGCAACGTGTGTTCTTTTGTGGCTTTCCATCTTGTTTTGAGTCTCGTCTGCACTGAAGCTAATGGTTAGCCTGGCCAGGACGGAATGTCAACAAGCCACCGGCCCCGGCTAGCTTGTTAGGCGGAAGGGATGCTCGCGAAGCCGCCACACGGTTACTCTCCGGTGCAGTTTTGAGAAGCCTCTGACTCGTTTCGGTTCCTCGTTAACTTCCGGTCTAAACCACTCTGTGAACAGCTTCACGGACCTTCGAAGTACAGAGAAGCAGTTTAATCGAGAGTTTTAGCCGCCAGTCACAACATGCTCGTGGTCTGCGCATGTGCGGTGGTCTTCTCCAGAGTCGGCTCATGATCTGGACTCGCCTCTGTTATTGTGGCGTAGGAACAAAATAACTAGGATACCACTGTGTTAAATGCTGTAGGATAATGTTCATGTCCTACGCTGTGGCTGTCTAGCAGAGTGCATGTGTAGGGTTATCACAAGTCAGTATTACTGTGTCATGTAGTAAACTAGTCCAGATCTTCACCCAGGCAGACATCTCGGTCCTTCACCCCTGATGTGTCCCTGAAACTAGTCAACCATTACACATCATTATCGCCCAGATGAGGTTACTGAATCATCCACAAAGTCAAGCCCATAGATGGGTTTGGGTGTTTACTGTTCCCTGAGAATTCAGTATGTTTAATTTCCTATACCCCAATGGTGATTTGGTTTCCCTTTTTGAATGTGTAGTGTTTTTGAGCTTCTTACTCTTTCAGGTTCAATTGACCCTGGTCTGCCACCTGGTGTGGAGGCCTTGCTGGGTGGAAGGAAACATGATGAGTGGGAAGAGCCTACTCCTGAAGGTGATCCTGCTGGGGGACGGTGGAGTGGGCAAGTCCTCACTAATGAACCGCTATGTCACAGACCGCTTTGACTCCCAGTCCTTTCACACCATTGGCGTGGAGTTCCTAAACCGGGACCTGGAGGTGGACGGGCGCTTGGTCACTCTTCAGATCTGGGACACAGCCGGCCAGGAGCGCTTTAAGTCTCTGCGTACGCCCTTCTACCGAGGCGCCGACTGCTGCCTGCTCACATTCGCTGTGAACGATCTGCAGAGCTTCCAAAACCTTGGCTGCTGGAAGAAGGAGTTCATGTACTATTCGGATGTTAAAGACCCTGAGCGGTTCCCTTTTGTGGTACTGGGCAATAAAATAGACATGGAGCGAAGGGAGGTGGGAGAGGACGAAGCACGGGCCTGGTGTGAAGAGAACGGCTGCTGCCCTTATTTTGAGACCAGTGCTAAGGATGACACTAATGTCACCGCTGCATTCGAGGCAGCTGTCAGGGAGGTTCTGGCTGCTGAGGACCAGATTGACCATGCACTACTGAGTAGTACTATTGATCTCCATGGCAACCGCAAAACCTCTCGTGCATCTTGTTGCTGATTGGTCAGGTCAGGTGTGACTCCACCTTGTCTTAATGTCTCTGGCTGAAACTTGCCCATGGCAGTTTTGAAAGACCGAGAGGTATTTTTAATGGTAAATGTACTGTAGGTACAAGGTACTGAGTATGGTATCCCCTAAAGATAATGTGGATAAGATACAGTTGCTCTGTGGAGGGCTGTGTCAAAGATTCATCTGGAGTCACGGTTGTTGAATTATTGTGGTAACCAAGGTACAGGCCGATGGTACAGGCACACTGTAACAGGCACACTCTTCCTTTGGACTCTGATCTACTTTTGGCTGTGTTGCACAAAAACATTTTCACCCAGCGTCGGCTTGGTCTGCCTATGCAGGAGTTGTATCAAATAGCGCTTTCAGAGCATATATCTTAAATGAAATCATTAATATGCTCGTTAAAACAGTGGACGGGAGAATGCGCCCCTCCTCTCTTGAATAGCACACTCTACCTTTGGCACAGCAATATACGGTCAAACTTGTATCTGCTCAGCAGTCTGTCCATGAAGAAGTGGAGAGCTAATGTATTTTCTGGACACAGATAGTGTTCCTAACCCAGGCAGATATTCTGCATGTGAACCCCCAACATCAGTAAATGACCAATATGATTTTAGGTACGAGGAAAATGATTGCTACTCACTAAAGTAGGATGACCTTTTTTGTCTTGTCCGAAGGGAACTGTGAGCTTTACCTTTTGCAGCTCTTACTGTCAGCACTGGGTATGCGCTTTTGTTGTGCCCTTATCCCTTTGTCTGGAGGAGTCAGGTGTACAAGTTAGGCATTATCTCATCATTTCCCATGATTTATGTACATGGGCCTGTTTACGAAGTACGGTTCAGTGTTACTCGAAGTTCAAAAATAATACTGCTTTTGCTGCTGTTGTTGATCAACTGCTTATTTTTCTGTGAAGCACATTTTGATCCTCAGACCGACGTGTTATTTCTTTTGCAGACATTGTGTGATATTCTGTTTGATCGAGAGTTGATTTTATTCTACATAGATGTGGTCATCATTTTCTAAATTATCAAAAAATGTCATAATATTGGCATGTTCGTAACCCTGTGACTGCCTTTACATTCCAGTCCTTTTGCGTTGCCTGTTCTGCAAGTTTCCTTTGCTGTACTGATATAACATTACACGTTACATGTCTGGTTATTCTAGGTCTCAGCTGAATGTGAATTAACCTGAGCACAAGGAGAAAGGCCATTACTAGTAATGCATGCATTGGGCATCACCTCTCCTGTCCATTCATAAAGTGTGAGTGAAACATACAACTGAGTATTCTAGCAATTTAACTATGTTTACTTGTTCTCACCGTGGTGATACTTTACCTTCATTTTAATGTGTTTACACACAGGCTTCCTTGGGTTTTATTGCTATGGGCCATAGCCTGTGTAGTCCAACAAATAATATGCTGATATTCAATGCCGCAAACTAAGTTTAACATGGTCTAAATTCATTCTCATCTGTATTTTATTGCATCTAGTAAAACATCCAAACCTGTGGAGTGTTGTTGTAGATCTTGTGTATTCTCTCAGCCTGAGATTTGCCTTTTTCAAGTAAAAAGTGTCATATTTCAATGCGTGTGCAGACTAATGGTGAACGTTACAAGCGCTTCACTGTTAAAGTGAACCCAATCTAATCAGGTACTGTCATATTTACTTATTACATGGTTCTTTGCTTTAATGTAGGCTCATAATAGCTTGTTCATGTGGTTACTGTAGGGGTGTTGAGTACTAGTACTCACAGCAGTACGAGAGAAACTTAATTAACTGTGAACTGAGGCCATTTTAACAAAATCAAGCTGGTAGCCTACATTAATTCAAAGCAAAAATGAGGGCTGTTAGTTTATCATTTGTCAGTGTTAATGTTTTCTGGATTAAGCCGAATACTTTGTCTCAACCATTTAAAAAGAAATAATCAAAAAAAGATAATGTAGCCTATCAGTGTTTACATGAGAACCAGTGGGTACTTAGAAGCTGGTAGCATAACCATACATGTGTCTCATGATGCCGTCTTCACTGCAACCCTGTTTCATGTCAGATTTTATGTTGCTGTAATATTTATGAATGTAAAAAGTAATTTCTTTGGGCTGTCCATGTTAATGGTGTATGTAAATTGCAAAGGGCATTCATTTTGTGATGTACAAAATGACACTGAACGTCTGTCTCACCCTCAGTGCTCAACCCATGAGTGTGATTTAAGCCGTGTGAAAGTAAGACTGTTCATCTTGATTATGTGTCGATCTAATGTGCAACTTCCCCCTCTCTCTTTTTGCACTACGGGGGAAACAAATGGTTGTGCCAATATGCTGGCAAAGCGGTGAATACTCTCCAGTGCTTGGCTACAAATAAAACACGCAACATACCAAATGGAGAAACCATCTCGTTTGAAATTCCTGAACGTGTGGGCCTTTTAAAATGACTAAAGTAGGTCACTAATCAATATGCCTCAGCACTCCACCTTTCAGCAGTCATTTTACCATCAGGGGGAAAAAAACTATTTGCAGTAATAAGCATTACTATATTTCTCTGTAAGAGCGTGAGTAAAATACCGGTCTTGAATTTTGATCCTAAAATGCACCTTGTTTGAATTTCCCTCAATGTCATTGAATGACCAAGAATGTGTTGAAGACAGTGAACACTGTTTATTTCCACTTCATTACAAAAGGAAACCAAGCATGCACCGCATACTGTAAATTTAGACCTGGCCAGAAAGAAAACAATGTCTGATTTAAGGAAATATACACAAAACACATTGTAGGAAATAAGCACAACATTTTCTGACTCCCTGTATTTTACAAAATTAGACATGAACACACAGCCTATTGTTTAGTAAACACTTCAAAATAAAAGGGAATCAATTTACCAAAATAATATCAAGATGTACACTTTTCCAAACAAAATAATGTTGATGACCAGCTCAATCGTGAGGGTCATCACGAGGCTCCTGCAGCAAAACTAAAGGCGCTTGTCAGGAGATATCAGATGTGTTTGCAGGGTACGGAGAGCACAGTGTCCCCCCTCTGTCCCTCTGCAACCTCCCATACAGGTCGTAGTCTCTCCTCTCCTTTTCTCTGTGCCCCAGCCTCCTCGGGTACACCTGGCTCACAGCCAAGTGCAGGGAACAGTGCACCTGTGGACACGAGAGGAAAGAATACAAGACACCTTACAAAATACCTTGGCCCCTAGATATGGCAGAAAGCCAGAGCTGGAGCTCCAGTTATACGCTGTGGCACAACACCAGACACGGCACTTTCAATATGAACAAATGTTTTCAGAGGAACTGCAAAAATACTTCAAAAGAATATTCTTTTTATTATCACATTTTACCAACAATCAAACAGCCAGCTGCCATTTGACAAATCCATTCACAGCTTGGTAAAGTTTACGCCAAATGGAATAATGTACTTATGCTGCAAAAGAGTGTTAGTAATGTCCAAATTGTAAAAAAAAGAAAAGTAAATACAGCTACAGTAAGTAAAAAGATGTGTTATACAATAACTACAACAAAATTCCCAAAGGATTAGAGACAAAACAAAGCTGTACTATATCTATAAAGTACCTCAGTCATGCATTAACAGCAGGGGGAGTCACACCTCAATGCGTTTTAGGTCTAATAACGTGAGGTCCCTCAATAAGTTAGCACCTAGTGCTTCTGACATCTCAAAATTATGAGAAACAATTTCAGACCTTTCTAGATCAGAACTAAACACCTAAGTCCCTTTGTCAGAAAGAAACTTAAAATCATAAAAAATGCCTTCACTCTGAATCCATTACTTCAATTATTGGGAGGGGTGGGGGGGTCATGCAGCAGCTTGTGGATGATGTGTGTGTGTGTGTCCCAGAAGAGCTGCATTGAGGCTTTAGAGAAGTCTAACCCTCTTTGTCAGGAGGACCCTCTCCCTTGACATGTAATATAACCCTTGGCAGAGACTCGTAGCGCAGGTGGCCCCTACAACTGGCTCCTTATTGGCTTGTTTTTAAAACGGGCATGACTCCATTGTTGAGGCTTTTCTCCAGCCCGTGAGAAAAGTCCTGAGGTCAGCGTGAGACTGCAAATGCATGCTTGTCTGCCACCATGGCAACCAGATGTGAAGGATGGTAGCAATTGTAACCTTTGCTAATTGATGGTTATTTCTTACATACTGTATGTTAATTAATTAGTGATGTTATTTGTATGCAACGGGAACCAGAAATTAATTTTAGGAAATTAACCTCAGCATGCAACAAGAACAATAATTTACAAATATTTTGGTGACATGGCATAGGAAATACTCCAATAAGATGACCAACATGTAAAAACAGTAGACAACCCCACACTAAAGAAAGAAGTAACATTCTTCCCAAAAAGTAAAAATATAAAAAAGACATTTTTAAAAGTCCGTGACCACAAGTGGTTTCTGTGCAGAGGATGTCGAAGGAGAGAAGTGTTGGCGTCCCCATGTTGGTGGTGGAGTAGTAGTGATAGAGTGGACAGGAAGCTGGTGAGCCTAACACCGTGCACCTATGCCCTTTCTCCCCAGATACCGAAGAACCGCAAAGTTATAGGTGGTTGACACAGTATAGGTCAGCTATAGAAGGACAAGCAGAGACAGAAAGTGTCAGAACAGAAGAGGATAAAAATCTGCAACATCCAGGAACTCGAGAAACAAGAAAGATATGTGATTAACTGCTAATGACATTCATTTGACAGAAGATCCCCATCCGTATAACGGCTTCTGTAATGGAGCATGCTGGTATAATGGGTGCACCATTTGCCTGGCTGGAAAACCACCAGACATTACGGCACTATTATGATGTTTGTGTCAGCTGAGAAAGAGGAACAGAGAGCAATAGAATAAGTCATCAGTCATGGAGGTTTGAGATGCCTCACCGCCTACACTGAGTCACATGAGCCATGCCACTACTGTGCCCCACTGTGGAAGAGAAGCCAAATTATCCCCATCTGAAGCATAATCACTCACCAGAGCCAAGAGAGTGATGCCCGCACCGGCAAAGGCAGCAATGTAGAGGTCATAGGTCATTCGGTACTAAAAGGAGATGGAGATTTGCGTTAGTGGTGATGACGTGCGTCTTCGTGTCAGGAAAACTGCAGCAAATTGTTGAACGTGACTGTAGCTTTAATTATGTCGTGGTTCTTACTTCTCTGGTCTTGCAAACAGAGGACAGAGTCATACCACAAGCCTTCCCTGGCACAGCGTTCCATGGCAGGAGCCCTGTTAAAAATAAGATTTCCACATTCAAGTCTACTCTCTTAAGTACAATGACCATCAAAAAGGAAGATGGCATTGTTCTATATTCTTCTTACTTTCCACAAATACCATGAAAAGACCAAAACCATCAATGTGTCATTTCGTTTGCAATACTATTTGACTTTCCTGCCTCGTCTGTAGCTCCTACTATTGAAGATGTGCATTTTTTTTATACATACACTGTAGGTTCATAAATAAAAAAGCAGTAGTTTATCCAAATGTAGCAAAACATAAGTAAATAGTGCCCTTTTTTGTGGAATATTTTCAGCTGCGGATTAATACACATTTGAAGAGGTGGTGAATATTTCCGGCATCAGTACAGTGAATGTGGGATAGACTCTACAGCTGCGTGCCCATGTTCATGGTAATGAAAGCACATGCCACCCAGTGCAACAGTGTTGCATTGTGTGTCATTGTGTGGCTCAAGGAGCTCTAGAGATGTCACTGTTGGCCGGGCTCGCCACCATAGTCCAGACGGAAAGATCTTTTTCAGAGATGGTGTCCAGAATATGAATCCTATTTAACTTTGTTGATCCTTTGACTTCCATCTCAGCTCTTGGATGGATTGCCAAAAACATAACAATTTTAAATTTGGCCAATATCTTGGTCCAAGTTTTGACCAAATACCTGCTTAAACTACTGACATTCCCATCAGTCTCAGCTTTACTCTGTTTTTGTCATTGCTAGTGCGTTTGCATGCACGCCAACGTCAACATTTAGCATCTGAGCCTAAGGGATGGCTGGAGGTCTTTTTTAGACAACAATGGTGTCACATGGCATAGAAGCTTGTCTCGTTACCGTATTGCCGAGCATCAACACAGAGCTGGTTGATGCTCGCTGGCGTCTCAGTCAGAACGTCAATGGTGTGGCAGGTGGCATCCATGTTGTAGAAGAAGTAGACAGGCAGGGCCGAGAAGGCAAACACCAACAGCCACAGCACGGCGAGTACATATGTCAGCACTATAAACTGTGCAAGGAGGGAGCAGAATAAACATTAGGCTGCATCATCATAATAAACTGATGCACATAATCAAAGAGGGCTTTTATAAGTAGTGACTCACTTAGTGACCAGTCACTTTTTTTCTGATAAGCTTTACTTATTATCTCACTCTGTTCTCGTCCAACCACTTAGCTTCCCCCCCCCCCCCCCCCAACCACACACTGCATGCTTATCTTTGCATGTCCCTAAAGGTTTTTTAGCAACCTTCAGATTTTCTGCTCCGCACCCACAAGGGAGTGATATGTGTATTAATCCCATCCAATCCCCTTTTACTCTCTCACCGAGGAACTAAGGCAGCGGCCACACATGGTGCTCCTGAACTCTCCAAAGGTTTGCTTGGCAGCGCTCGTGGTGTAGAAGCCCTCAGCCAACAGCATGATGCAGTAGAGGAAGAAAAATGAGGCCAAACCATAGATGACATACTGGAAATATTGGATGCTGAGAAGGAGGGAAAAGGGAAAAGAAAAAACAGTACAAATTCAGGGTTACAAAGAACCTAAAAGAAAATCCCTTGACAGGGGTTAAAAAAAGGTCTCTCTAATGATGGAAATGCTTAAATTTAGCACTCACAAGTAGGCGAAGGTGATGTAGTCCTGAAGGTTACGGGCAAAGTAAGTCTCGATGAGTCGCTCCGTCTCTGTGAGTGCCTGGTGCCCACAACCACAGAAGAGGGCAATGCCAGAAAAACACAGCAGTGTGGCGACCAAGGAGCAGTACGGCACTCCACCCAAACAGCGCATACAGCAGTCATAGCAACCTTGATGGTCAGGACATGGCATTGGGAAAGGCACATCATTAACAGCACATCGTGACAGACTGACTTTGTGCCAATGTGCAAATGATGCACAACATAATATAGGGGAGGTGCTTTGTGAAGACGGAATCTTTCTTTTTTGTGACATGTGCTCAGTTCAGTTCACCCAAATCAAATTTAAGAAAGATTTGCTCATCAGTTTTTGGCCATGCAGATGGATTTGATATGTGATTTTCTGACCCCCCCCCTCTCTCTCCCCGTTACAGTGAAGGGAATTTTGTTTGTGCTGCTTGTACCTCAGGTTTTCACCAAAGTGTACTGTCATTATTGACCAATCTGTTGCTTTAGTCTAAAACATTTAGATTAAATATCTACAAGAGTTTCTTAGAGCCCATGTTGACATCTTCAAAATAAGCAAAGAGATGCTTGTTATGGAATTATGAATAATTATTGGGGATTACTTTTCTGTTTATACACAAATCAGTTATTCCATTTATTTTTTCTGTTTTGCTAGATGAGTCACAGATCCAAGTAATGCACAATGAGTTGGATTATCCAGAGGAGCGCCGTCATTCTTTAATGATGTGAACGCCACACAGACTCTGTTGAACTGGACTAGAGGGAGAAATATTATCAATGAGTCTAAAAAAAAAAAAACAGGCCACAAAAAACCCAAACCTTCTCCACATAAAGATTTCATTTAAAAATCTTAATTGATGCTACGCCAACACTGTGGACAGAGCTGCAGCTGTTAACTCTTTGATTCCTTTGGTAAAGTGGTGCATTCTCTTTAATGGTCATGTGTCCGCTGAATGGATGCCAAAGGCACAAGGGCATGGGGCTGTCTGCTCTGACCCCAGCTCACACCATTCACTACCCAGCATGGAGAGTGTGAGAAAAGGGGGAGGACGGAGAGGAGAGACAAAGTGAAAGAGAGAGGCAGCTTTTGTGACTGCAGAGACAACAGTCTTTGTCCCGCAGCATCATGGGGGCACAAGGGCCACCAATGTCAAGCAAACAAAGGCCAGAGGAACCTCTATGCTACACACACACACACACACACACACACACACACACACACACACACACACACACACACACACACACACGCGATAGTGGGGAGCGGTCTGTACTGGAAGAGGATGGAAAAAGGCAAAGCTATAAACAAACAATGCTACTGTGTGCATGTGTGCCATTACACGCTTGCATCCACACAGACCGGCACAATGGAGGCAGACAGACTGTGGTTGGTACCATTACAGTAAACACAGATGGCAGGAGGGGCAAATAGATGGCTCTTTAACTGCTCGGAGTATGTGGGAGACAAACTGATCTGTCATTCAGATGCCATAACTTTACAATGGTATGGACGAGGGAACCGGACTGATAAGGTCAGAAAACTAGCTAACAACCCCCCCCCCCCTAGTAGTGTTGCATTAGGAAGGAAGGACATTAAAGTCCCAAAGAACTCGGGTCACCACGAGTAACGTTCAGCCTACAAGTAGCTCTCTGCATGCACATAGACCAGCCCTTTAAACACCATCAGGAGCCCCAGACGCACCTTGTGCCAATTAACTAATTAATGACATTACAAGTTCAAACAAAGAGCTACAGCGCCCTCTGAGCCCGAGCTGCACGCAGTCCCGCGATTGTGAAAGCAGGCCTCGTTCTGGTGGAAAATGCAAAGCCGAGGCCAAGCTCAGCTCTTTAAAAATTGAGAAAGATTGCGACGGAAAGCAAATGCGACAAGTCTGCTCTGAAAGTAGCCCTGCCACCTCAAGCATGAAATAAATCTCATAATATCAATGGAGCATCAGCCGCTGAGTGGCCGACCTCTAAAAGTGACAAAAGAAACTTAATAACTTCTGATGCCCTTCCACAGCCCCATTCACATATATCGGCGTGCAATCGCGTGAAATAAAAATGCAGTATTTCATAATGTGACGTATTCTGTCTGTTAAAGGCTAATTAATAAGTGGAGCTGGAGGCTCTTACCCATGTCTGGAAGGATGCGTTCAAGACTCGTCGGCGACTGCACCGCAGCTGGTTCACTGATGATATGCGCAACTGGTCTCCGGCCCCCGTATATCAACCTCGACTCGCTTTCTGTTCCCCCAACAATGGACAGACCCGCTGGTGACTGCGAGTGCAATCTTAAAGAAACAATGTCGCTTTTCAATGAACTTCAAGGCGGAGAATAATGAGGAGGTCAAGGTTCTTGCGCTTGCTGAAATGTCCTTAGTTCATTGTTGACGCATATTTGCATATAGAGAGAGCCACTTGCAACTGCATATGCAAATACCGACGAGGGGACGTCTCTCCCCCCATATTGAAAACACTTTTCTTCCTCTGTGAGTTGACCATCCCAAACTCTAGGGCATCCAGTCATTGGTTCTCCAAGGCCTTCTGTTTTAAAAGCCTGTAGCAACGTTTTCAGCCTGATGAGAACTAAATGAGAAACAGCTTGTGGATTATGCAGATGATCTATGGGAATGATGAGATGCTGTATGTCTGGTCGGATGATCTGTCTGAAGTTACACCATCAATATGAGCCCGTGGACGGTCAGGCGATGCACTCCAGGCTTCGGAAATTGTCAGATACTATCAGTTTGACTGCAGTGTTTGAGATACAGAACTGAACATGAGAAGATCCCAGCTGGCCAAACTGATATGAGCTTTATCATTTATCTCTTAAATGGGTCTATTTAGTCCTGGGATGTTCCTTTTTTTATTTTTAAAAGAAAGCTTGAAGTGGCATTCATAGACCATGAATATGTGGATTAATCAACTGAGATAAAGCCTTTTAAGCCGGATAGTTGAGGGGCAAAGAGGGGTATTTCACATCATCACTACAGAGTTCCTTTGATAAGAAAAACCTCACTGCTATTTTAATTAGACTGGGTTGTTATGTCATTTGTGATCATAAAATCCCTGATGTGTATCTCGGAAATAATCCACTGGTCTTTGGGTCGATGCCAGCGGGGCTCTTTGTCCATGTCAGCGCATGCAACCCCATAACCCACTATTAAATGTTCAGCTTTAGTAAAAGAAAAATAATTTGTTTAAAATGAGATGTGCTGTGAGTAGAGAGTAGCATGCGGCAGGAGAGCATTACTGATCTCAGGTGACCTGACTGTGGCAGAGTGAGAGACTGCCCTCTGATTCATCTACACCCTCTGGCACAATACCAGAAATAAAGAGAACCAGATCTGGCTTCATCTGTGTCCAGCAGATGGCAGGCTTTCTCTTGCCATTAGCAGACACACGTTTTATCCCACTATATACTATTTCTTTTTTGAGGAAATTCAGTTTAGTCAAAAAGCATATATAAACATGATGGTCCTAAAATCCAGTCGGTAAGGATGTTAGACATTTTTTTCAACAAGGTCAAAAATGTCTCTTTTGAACCACCACCGTTTCCAACTAATTTGTACATGTTTTAAATCCAATGGGATCTGAAATTCTTTTTGTCAAAATGACTCTTCAATTTGTAACTTTGTAATGTGGCCCTTTTTAATTCTTCTAATTTAACACAGTTAGTGTGACAGTACAACCCAATTAGATTATTTATTTTTTAGCTGCTAGCTCAGAAATCCTCAGAGACACACCACTCATGTTATACAAGCCTTGTTCTGCACTAACCAGCTTGTTGTACATTGTTTTACAGGCATGGACTCATGTCTTTCCTCCTTTCTTCTTACGCAGCTGTATCTTAAAAGCATCGCTCAATAGTTTATGATACCGTAAAGATAAAAAAAAACATATTTTTCTTTTGTAAAAGCTAAAACAATTATTCCACCCTCTTTATGTAATTGCGTGTTCACAGATTTGTAAACACATTTTTACCCTGACTCAATTATATTTTATGCATCACTTAACCTGGTTTTGATATCTCAATTGTTCCCCAGCACATACCACACATGCGAGCAACTGTCTTTTGTAACGATTTCTTTGAACACAGTGTGATTTCACTCAAAACAGCTGTCATCAAAACAACAAGCCTGTTGGGTTACTGGGTGCAGTACAGTAGGGGTTTTCTGCCTTTTGGGTGCGATCCAGTGCTGTCGGTGAGAAGCAGCGCTATCGGGTAACAGGTGTGAAGTGGTGACTTGAGATGGTGGTGTGCCTTCTCTCTGCCGCCTCTCACCTGTCCACAGCTACGCTCCGCCTCCTCTGGTGGTCTCAGAGCTGCTTCTTGAGAGACTTTCATCACTTCTGGAACATTAAACCCCTTTGTGTGTCTAAATACTTTAGACTCCCCATCACTTTGAGTCGGAAATCTGAGAAAGACACAATCAACTTAGCGAACCATTACCTCAGTCTTCTCATCACTGCAGGGGTCATGAGGAATAATCCCTGACAATAATAACTGGTATTTGAGCAATGCCTCACTGGGATATGCCCCATCTTACGATGACCACACTGTACACATCAAATGTCAAATCTTTTACATTTGTCTGCAAGTCTCTGCTGGTAACTTCAAATACTGCACTTCAACTTGTTATGCTTTCCAGGCATCTTATCAGAAAATGGATCAACTTTATTTCCACAAAATGTTGCAGTTTTACAATGTATTTTACAATGAATGAACATTTCAACACATTTGATTATAAAAATGCAAGAAGCCTTCGACAAATATTCAGAATGTATTCAATTCACAGTCTGATTTCATCCTTGACAAAGTGCGAGTGGGGATTACACACATTGCTTGCTTTATTCTGTTAATCATCAGAGTAATATTTATCTTTCAGCCTGAGTGGAATCTCATTCTCCTCAACGTGTCCCCCCCTGTTTTGTTGTAGACTTTTTCTCTTCTGTTTCAGGTATAAAACAATTGTCACCATAAGCAAACATGTGGACACCAGCATCATGCCCAGGCCTACTAACAGCGTCAGCTGTGCAGACCTGGTGTCCTCCACCTCACAGATGGGGGCTTTTGAGGGGGTTTGATCCAAGTCCGATGTCCCTGTCCAGGTGGGCACTCTGTCTAAGTTGCAGGGTCCCATGCTCTCATTGACCAAGAGATTAACCCAGATAGTGGTATAAAGTGGAGCTGGTTTCCCCCCATCTCTGACCACAATGAACATGTGATGCATTCCAAGGTCTTTCTGTAGGAGTTGCTGAGCTACGGTGATGTTCCCTGACCTTGAATCCAACCGGAAGGGGCTGCTGTTTTGCGCCGACTCAGGCGCCACAACAGTGTAGGTAATCTCCGAATTCAGCCCTAAGTCCTCATCGATAGCATAGATCTTTGTTACTAAGGTGCCTGCAATGGTTGCTGGAGAGACAGTTTGGCACGAGGAGTTGCTGCTTGGAAGGATCACTTTTGGCTGGTTGTCATTGATGTCCTCCACAAAGATAGTTACCCTGGCAGCAGAAGTCAAAGTGAACGGGTGCCCATGATCGCTGGCCAGAAGGTAGAGTTCATAGTGATCGTCTGTCTCGCGGTCCAAGTTGTTGGTGGTGTGCAGTGTCCCCTTGGTGTTATCCACAACAAAAGGTCCACTGCTGTTTACAACATGCAACTCTGTGTTCCCATTCTCTCCTTCGTCTGGGTCCGTCACCCCAACCCTGCCCACCTGGGCGAACGGTGGTACATTCTCATGGATAAAAAAGATGAAGTGAGGAGTTAGAAACGCAGGTGCATTGTCATTCTGATCCAGAACACGAATGGATACTGTGGCCACTGACTCCAAGGGAGGCGAGCCGCTATCTCGTGCAAACACAGTGAGCGTGTGCACACCCTGCTGTTCCCTATCCAGAACGGCTGACACGGACAGTTGACCTGTCTCGGGGCCAATGTTAAAGATGGTAGATGTGTGTTTGTCCAGGCTGTAGGTCACCCTGCTGTTGTATCCACTGTCTGCGTCTGATGCTGAGACCCTCAGCAGTAACTTCCCCGGCTGGTTGTTTTCCTCCACCTCCAGTTGATAGCGAGACTGGAGGAAATGTGGAGCATTATCATTGACATCTGCCACTAACACCCTGATCACCCGCCTGGAAGAAATGATCACAGATCCTTCAGCTGATCTCCCCTGCACTACCACATAAATATAATGTTCGCTTTTCATCTCATAGTCTAGGGGCTTTATGGTGGAAAGCAGATATTTGCCATTCTGTGGGCTCAAAGTGAAAGGCACTTCGCTCTCAATGGCAAGAGATGAGCCTTTAAAGCTGCTGTCACCCTCAAGCTCTAAAACAGCTAAGATGGTGGGGGGCTGGTTCTCTGGTAACACCATAGTCTGGTTGTGATGCTCTGCTATGAACCCAATCTTGATCGTCAGCTCTTGGTTTGCCTTGGGGAGGATGGATACGGTTACCTGAGTGTCTGCTGGGGGGCAGTGATGGCCGCTAGCCAACACGTTTAACAGCAGCACCTCGGATTTGTCACTCTGGAGGTCCTGTGTTAGTCTGATGTACCCAGTGAGGCTGTCGAGGCTAAAGAGCTCCTTGGCCCGCTCTGAGACTTTGGGACTGAGGGAGTAGACGATGGCAGCATTCAGGCCTGAATCTCGGTCTGTGGCTCTGACCTGAGCAACTAGCATGTTCTTCGGGGAGTCGCCGAGGATGGTAACATCACAGGGGCTATCGGTGCTAAAGCTTGGACAGTTGTCATTAACATCTGTCACTGTGACTATTAAAGTTGCTGTCGCACTCAATGGCCCTGAGCCACAGTCGGTGGCCACAAGTGCCATGTGATACATGTCACGAGTCTCCCTATCCAAAGCTGTTTGCAAAACCAGCATGATGAGACGCCCGTCTTGTTCCACTTTTAAACTGAAAACTCCATCAGAATCTACTAGGTGATAATGCAGCTCGCTGTTTTCTCCAGCATCCCTGTCCTGAGCCTGGTCATCTACTAAGAAACTGGTCCCCACAGTCATGTCCTCAGACACCCTCAGGTGTATTTCACTGTTTTCAAAATGGGGTGCATTGTCATTGATGTCCTCTATGATCACAAGAAACTGTATAAGGTCTCCTGAGGGCCCAACCACAGCATTGTGTAAAATAAGGCATTCCTCAGCTTCTGTCTCCTTGGGGCAGAGGGCCTCACGATCCATCTTTTGCTCAGTGGTGTAGAAATTCCCTGTGTTTTTGTCCACCCACAAATAGTCCTGGGTCAGGAGCTGGTACGGAGGTGGAAAGTCTTTACTAAGTGACCCTGCCAGAATATTAGGCTCCTGCTCCTCTGGGATAGAAAATCGGACTGAACCACATATGACCTGCTGCAGATAGACCACAAACAGCAGATTCTGACGAGAAAAGAGACAAACTGTGAGCAGTAATTCATTGTTTTTAAAAGAAGCAGTATTTTTGATTTTGGTTTGATCATACTTTGTTTGATTTGTCTTTTTGCTGCATTTCAAACTGGGAGAATATAGAAGCTTTCCTTGGCGGTGATAAGGTTTAAACTTAATGCCTCAGTGAGCTCTTTTAAAAGCAAGCAACTGTACAATGAAGGTAATGTGATATCCCTCACTTATCTCCATTCAATTACTCTCACACACAAACAGCACATGTGCATGAGTTTGGCTTCACAAAAATAAAAATAACATTAGCATATATATCTGCATTTTCACAAATATTCATAATATCAGTTTTTCTTTTAATGTTTACAAAGAAAAACGTCAAATGTTTAAAATGAAAAACATTTCAGCTACTCACAAACAAATTGCACAGAGGAATAACATTCCAGTTACAGCCTTTCTCAGAAGCACTGACACAGTATTTAGAAACCATCAGAATGGAAAATCCTTGCATTGCTTTTGACTCACTGACCTGCAGTAGTCCAGCCCAGTTCATATTATCAGGAGTCCCATGGCCCATCGCCCTCACACATGCTACCTGAGTTCCCCCCGGCAGTGAGTGAATGCTGAGGACAGGCAGCAACCTAAACCTGCACAGCTGAAGGCAGAATTCATTACATGCCCCGCCTACAACACTTACCTAGCTAGGCAGACTGACACAGGAGAAGTCAGAGGAACAACAGGTTTACCTGCAAGAGTTGAACACACTCAATAATAAAACAATGAGCAAGTGTGGGGGGCTTATGTTTACATCTTGGTACTAAACTATACGGGACAGGATTCACGTTTTATTACCAAATGTGCTAACACACCTGTTTTTTATTTGCACACCTGCTTCAGGTGGTCTCTGAATCAGCTTTTTGTTTTGTTTTGTCCAAATTACCAGAAGCCTCTAAAACACAGAGAACTAAATCACGTCTTACCAATACAGTGTGAACAATGCTTAATGTTTGTTGCACTCACTTTCATTCATAATGTTATTATTTATAACTTACTAAAACATTACGCGTTAGCCTCATTCTTTCTCACACACAAGATAATGCTCAGTCAATTAACTCAATCAAAAGTCCAAATGTATTAAACAAAAGATAGAAATCATTTCCAAAATGCACTACATATTTCATCTGCTGAAATATTCTGCTTCAGACCATATTTCCTGGCGCTTTTCAAAAACAACAGTTTAAAAAAACCCAAGGGAAGCACGCAACGATGCAGTCTAGCAACAATAGCGGCTTAATAAATTACATTTATATAACCACAGTAACACAAAATCATATTTCCCCCATGTTTTAAGGCGATAACATCATAAAATATAACTAGTACTTTGAAATGATATTTCTTATTACTGCCATTTTTCGGCCTGTTTTGTTCTCTATATGCCGTGTGCAGCACAGTATTTATCTTTCGGAGTGAAAGCACAAACCGTAACCTGAATAAAACAAACAAAAACAAACCGTGAAAGAATACATAAATTAACATCAAATTAAGTACAGAGCTATGCAGTCTATGGTACAGAGCCATATACGAATACAGTACAAAAATGCAGTGAAAAATATCTTCCGACCTAAGCACTGTCTTTTTTCTGGACTTCTTTGAAGAAAAGGTATTGAACAAGTCGTCAGAGTCAAACCAACGGATGAGAGCTTATTCAATTACCATGAGTGACAGCATATTGAGGCGTCTGTGTCATCCTTTTAGTTCATTTTTTATCCTGGACATTTGCGAAAAGACCATTCTCCCTCGCCGTTGCTGACAGGAAGTGTAACAGCATCACCTTCCACAGTGTTTTGCTGAAAATATTGAAACAGAGGCTATTTGTTTTTCTTTATGCAAACACACTTTGCGTTTATGCGTTTGCATAAATGCAAATCCATTTTTGATCCTCCTTGTCTCCTTTTTGTATTACACATTATGCATGTGACCTCAACACTGTAATGCACAATCATGTTACTCTGTTTTCAGGAAACATTAATCAAAATATGTATGACAGGTATAAATCGGTATAAATGGTTATATCACCATAAATAAAGATAAACTAGAAATTGAAACTCAGATTTTTATTTTAATCACACACACACACACACACACACACATATATATATATATATATATATATATATATATATATATATATATATATATATATATATATATATATATATATATATATATATGAATGAATTGCTTAATACACCCTTGGTGCATGCTTTACAATATTATCCTAGTACACTGAGGATAATCCACACATTATTTATTACACGATATTCTACTTATTATTTTGGTTGAAGCCCAAACTACACAAATCCACATGATAGTAGTCGTGAATTTTATGATATTCCATTGTGTGTGGCCTCTTAGATCAGCATTGTCACGCACACATGCCTAGTTGGCAATACAACTTCGGATTTGTGGACACGCTCATATGCACTAACATGCACTATAAGCAGGTGCGGCTGGCCAGGATATGTAAACAAAGCCAAGAGAAGCTCTGGTAGCAAAACACACAGACGGAGAGTGCCTTCATGCTCTGCTTGGGTAGACATTACCTATTGTCTGACATGGCAGATAATTTTTTAGCCGCCATATTAATAGTCAGAATGTTAAATACAGCTCCTTTAAAACACCCTGTTCTTCCATATTAAATTACAAAGCTTCTGAAAGGGACACGATCGGACCGGAGCCCTTGTTGAAAAAGCTGCAGTGCAAAGCAAAGTGACAGAGCCTTAAAGTGACTTTCTAGACTGAAGCATAAATAACCTTTCAGTGACACGGTAGGATTTGTAGTCACTATTTGACAAGTGGAACATTTTATGTATTGTCCCTTGAGAGGGATTTCAGCAGGTAAAACGGACTGGGTGGGCTATAATCTTTCGCATGTGTGTGTGTGTGAAATTATTCTAAAATCCTTGTAGGCAGATGATGCCAAGTCACAATGTCACAGAAATAGGTAATTTACCATCTGAACACAGCTGGAAACTGCAACAGTCAAATGACATGATTCCTTTATTAGAAAGATTTTTTGTCTGCAATGTATTTTTTTGTGTCTGTATCCTCATGACAATGCTGGAGGAGCAGCTGGAGAACCACAGGGGGGCTCATCAGAAGCAGTTCAGTGGACGAGATCTAAGACAAGCACAGGCTGGATGAACTCACATTAAGGAAACACCCATTAAGCAAAACGTTGTCTTTTAACTTTGATTATAGTATCATTATAGTTACAGTATGATTAAGTATAGTATGCCATAAACAAAATCTGAAAATCCCATAATGATCTAAAAGAATATGATAAGAATATAATTGTATGTGTCATACAAATGTTATCACAAATATCATAATGTCATGAGGAATGTCATAATATAATATGCCATAGAAAATGTTGTATAAAATATCAATGTATGCCATGAAAGAGTCGTAAGAAAAGTCATAGTATAAATGCTATAAATGCAAATGTAATAATATGACATTACATTACATTTCATTTAGCTGACGCTTTTATCTCTGCTCCCTACACCCTCTCTCTACTGCTTGCGCGCTGGCACAGTCCCGCTGTGCTCTGGCACGCACGCAAGCAGTAGAGAGAGCAGTATGAGCCTCAAGACGCACCGTTGATTTGTATGAAACAGAGCGGACTACAAAGATGGTGGCGGGGTTAGTGTAACTGCTTTATTGTTTCAGAGGCTTTACAGACTAAAAGTCTCCTGCACAGTAAATTCCAGCTGTGTTTTTTTTTTTTTTTTTGCCTGACCTGTTCAGAATTTTTTTTAAAACAGATTTATATTCTGTATGTTAACTTCTGATAACATTACTTTAAAATAAAAGTGTGTAATACACTAGTTTTTAATTCATTCTTGAATTTTGCGCATAATGCGATTAATCGCTGTTAATAACAGAAAAATCATGCGATTAATCGATTAATTTTTTTCATTATTGCCCAGCACTAATATATATATATATATATATATATATATATATATACACATACACAAATGTATATGTACAAAACAGATTTTCTCCGCGACGTTCAGCGTCCTGTGCTGTATGAACTCAAAGGTCTTAACTACCCTATGTTGGGTCGGCCTGCAGCATTTTCATTAAAACAGTTTGTGTTTTTCTGTTTCATAAACCTCTCCTTCTGTCTGACCAATACACAGCCTCATGCTCCCTTGTTGGTCTGGACACTAGTGCGAGAACTCCAACTCGTCCTTTGCACCTTTTAACTAACCAGCAATTCCAATTGCACTTACTATTCTCTTCCTGTATTTGATATTTTCATTTGGTAAATAGACTTTTATCTAGTCTTCGGACCACTCAACCGACCCGCTCTACCTTCTGAGCCAACAGTGGGTGTGAGACCTCCAAATGCACCACATAGGGTTTGAGCGCACAACCTTCAGTCTTCAGACTTCTCTCACATTGAGCAATACTAGCTATTACTATTAGTGTTCGACTTCTTCACTTTTTGTTTTGAACCTTAAAATGCACTGCACCACATACAACACACAACCTCAAATATTCAGAGCAGCCTTGAATTACCCTGAGCTATCTCATCTGACACACAAGTTCAGTCCCTCAAGCATATTTGACTTCATTACTTTCAGTGTTTGACCTTAGAATTCACTGCGTCTCATGAGGATCGAACCCACAGCCTCCAGTTTTCTGAGCAGTCATCTATCATCCTGAGCAATTTGATATGAGACATTTGTATATTGTTTCATAGAGCTTTTGTTAAGCTAGACAGGGGAGCCGAGATTGTATCTTTTCAATTGAGACTTTTGTTGTATTTTCTTCATGAGCCACACCTTTGGTAAAAGATTATCTTTTCATTGATGTTCTTGTCCACGTTCATGACAAAAGATATATTGAAAACTCTAAGGAACGCTGGATTTGATCCCTCTGTTTCACATATATGTCATGTTTTTAAATTGGGCCGATGCTATTCTCTCTCACCTCTCAGCCATTCCTTCTCGCCACTCACCATTAAGGTACATCTGAGAATGAACTATTGCTCGTTCACAAAGTAAGTGTCAGGATCTGTAGTGTTGTCGTGTTTCCTGTTTTATTTTGAAGTCCTTGTCTCTCGTGTCCTCTGTTTCTCTGCACTTCCTGTCCCTGTGATTGTCTGCCCTGTCCCTGATTGTTTCCTCCTGTGTCCAATCACCTGCACCAGCCCTCTGTATTTAAGTCCTGTTCATGTCATTCCCCTTTGTCGGTTCGTCTTGTGTAGATCATTGAAGATCATGTTTGTGAGCCTGTTTTGTTTGTTTTGAATCCTGTTGAGCAATAAAGTTGCCTTTTCCAGTGTTGATGGCGTTTGGGTCCAGTGCCCTGCAGCTGCGCACATAACAATAAGTCCTTGGGCCCCTACAGAGGGACAGTTTGTAGCTGTCACTGGCTCAAACCAAACTATGAAAACAAGTAACTTATCCACTGAATAACAATTTGCCTTTCATCTTACGTCTGGCCCTATACAATATATCCTACATAGCTACATTACTGGAAATAGAGACAACACTCACTACTGCTGCTGGATTGGGCCAAAATTATTTAAAAGGTGAACTGAATCAAATGCAGCAGGCTCTACAAAGCGCAAGTTCTAATTTAACATTTTATTTATACTTTGATGCTCTATATTCTTTCTTTCTTATTGCAGTGCACTCTGGGATTTGTAGTTGACTGCATTTTTAAAGCTAAAATGTCTGATCTTTCAAAGGATTTCACTTTTCCCGATATTAAACCGAATTGTCAACTCCTTACACTCTGTGTCCAGTTGACTCGTGCTGTTGGTGGTGTGGGCAGATTCAAAGATCTGGAGCACTTTGAGTTTTATGCTCATCCGAGTGTTGAACATGTCTTGACAGTCACTGGATGTTAAAGTCTATTAACACATTATTTTCAACTGATCTCTTTGAAATGAATACTTATATTTTTTGTTGTTGAGTGCACCGCTTCCTTTCATTGTATGCTGATCCAGTGCTCATTGAATAAAAGTTATAAAATCAATTTGCATTTTTGTAATGTCATTTTTTTTTTGTATAAAAGATTTGTTTGAAAAAAAAAAACGGAAAAATTGAATATCTTGAACTATTAAAATATGTAAATTATTAAAGTTTTGAGGAAGTCAGTTATTTCCTCAACCAAATAAAAAAAAAGTCTAGTGCCATTACATTACGTCCTCTTTTATCCAAAGCCACTTCCCAAAAGTGCACTTTCCAATGTGGATAAAACTCCAGAATTGCAGAAATCATGCAAATACATCAACGTCAGCAAATTATCCGAACTGCTTCAATTTCTATTTAACAACAAGAGACAAAGAAAGGTATTTTATTTCATATCATTCTATGCGCCGAGATGCAGTAACATACTCTACTGTGACTTATCCATGATTTTGTTTCGACATGCTTGGACCTAAAGAAAAACAACATATTTTACTATAAGCTTTCTATTACTTCTTAATTTTTAGCTATATGGTTTTTTGATGTGCTCTAGATGTAAAAAAAGCAACATATAAATCACACATACACAAATGGAGTAACGCTTTCACAAATCTGAAAGTGTGTTTCAGACAGCGTTAAGGCTTTACCTAAAGTGTCTCTCAGGCTGGCACCACAGTGAGAGTTGCAAAAGACCTTCATTCCCAGTTTTCCATAACCCTCCCCGAAAGTGCAACATTGGAAGTAGCGAATCAGAAGCTAACCTCACCACTGTCAAAGGCGTTAGAATAAATGAGCTGTATTTGGAGTATGTTACCCTAGGCCTCATACTTTTACGTCAAGGTAGGGATCAGAGTACCACGTCTGTGGGAGTTGCACTTGAGGGCCCTCTGTCGGTGGAGCAGAGTACTGCACCACTCACAGCAGAACTATGCTATTAAAAAGTTGTATGACTCATGGACACTATTTTTTTACATTCAAGAATAAGTACAGATTCTTCCGATCCTACGTGGCTAAGTAAAACAGCCCAGATGTTTTTAAAGGATCATATCTGACTGCAGTGTGACAACACCTTTACAGAGTGGTTGAACATCAGCCCCGTTTGTATTCTTTAATAACACTTCACTCAAACTCAGATTACTCTTTAATGTAAAATCTTATTGTAGCGAGATCCTCGAGCCCCCCCCCAAACAAAAATGATAGTCCGGCATCTATTATGAACACTAAACGAAACGTATCTACACAGTTTCGTTCTTAATTTCAAAGCAAGGAAAGTTACGTAATGACTTCTTCTCAAACGTCTGTCTGTCTCATTTGCGTGGAGTTTTCCTCTGAACTTTCCGCCCACTTTTTCCAGTCACAGTAGAACGCTGAGGTTTGCCTGCGACATGATTGGTTGATTTGGGTCCGTTAGCTGAGCATGTGTGTGCGTGCGTGCGTGTGTGTGAGTGCGTGGAGGGCTTCATCATAAAACTACCGCCCTGACTGTCAGCTCCAGACAGTTCAGAGTCCAGACGCACAGCCGCCCGGTGGTGTTTCATTCCACTGTTCCAGCATGACCTCCGATATCACCGCAGGTGAGCCTGACGACTATTAGTTTTAAGTAGTGATCACGTGATAGTGCTCGTGGGCCCGTAACAAACCGCTGACACCTGTACCTTCATCAGAGGCTGTACACTATATTGTTATATTGTTCGAGTTCCTCACTAGCCTCATCCTTTTCTAATATACTGTATACACACACACATATATATATATATATATATATATATATATATATATATATATATATATATATATATATATATGAAAGTTATACTAAGAAAGTGAGCGCAGTTTTCTAAATCATGTAGCTTGCTATTTTTCTTACATCATGAGTTCCTATTTGTTGATACATTTTGAACAGATGACAGGATAAATTACACGTTGAAAAAAAGATTACTTGCTGCCGGCCGTCTTCTTTCGGAAAGTACCAGACATTGGCATTTTTTAATGTGTGTGTGTGTGTGTGTGTGCTTATATTTATCTTACTGCATCAAACGTTTGCTACACTTTTTGCTTTCTTTACCCCATAGGGGACTGTAAAAACTCTATCATCATAATCATAAAATGTGGTTAAACAGGTGTGATCATCTATTATTTAATGACATTTATTCAAGGAATGGGCAAAAGCATAGCACTTTGGATTTTAAATGTCATATTTATGTATCACAGTGAGCAGACCAGGTGTTTTACAGGCTATTAGATGTTTTTTTATGACTTATGTATGGGCTGTTAGGTTTACATTCACGCATCAAGTTATCGGATTCAACCCACTGACAAACTTCAACTGCATTTAATTTATTATAACCCAGGATACATTTGTTATTTCTTATATTCATAAATATTTCAGATATATTAGTTTTTGTTTGTTGGTTTAATTAAAAAATATATATGTGTGTACATGTCATTTTGTCAGGACAGACACATTTTGTATTTCTGAAAAGAAACTCGAGAACATTTTCTTTTAGTGGAGTAATGTGGTTTCCCTCCAACTGCTGTCACATTTTCCGCAGACTTTGAGCTGGAGTTGGGCGAGTTGCTGCAGGAGTTCCAGGATGTGGTGGAGGAGCTGAAGACCCCTTCTCAAAGCAAACCCCATGCGTACCAGCACGTCCTCCACGAGGCCAAAGGTCGCACAGGGCTCGGGGACGACAGCGGAGTCGAGGACTCGGACTACAGTGAGTGCCAAAATCATCATCACACTAAAACAATGCTGCTGTGATTAAGATGATATTTGCTTACTTAGCACGGGGAAGGAAGGACATTATTTAGTGCATCCTTTGCTGGAGAGTGAGGCTGTAGGGAGCTCCCATGGGTGCCCGTTGAGCCCCTTTATCAGCCCAAACAACCGCAGCTTGACACTTTCCATTTGCATGAACTAAGTGTTACAAGAGGACACATCACTGTACACTTCTATTAAAGTGGCTGCTTTGCTCATGAGAATAGCGGTGAACCAGAATGAACTGCAATTACGCATAACCCATCTTCCGTAATTGTCTGGAATTCTTGTGTGTGTGTGTTGCTGCTGCTGTTGTGCGTTCGTCGACAGTCACAAGATAAAAGTGTGTTTCTCTGTTCCCATGCGTCGTCATTATTGAGAGCTTTTTGGCCCCCGAACGTTTCAAAAGCTGACACTTGGGAGTCTAACAGAGAACACGCGTTTATCTTAATTTTACTGCATGCTATTATTATGTGAAGCTCCTGCATTGTTTTAAAGTTGTTGTCATGTTGTTGTTGATGTTCATTTACACGGGCTGGCCTTAGTGCTTGTCTTCTGTTTATTATCTCCGCTCACCCTCTCCTCTCCTCCCTCCTTGTCTCCCTCCCTCCCTTTCCCCCCAGGCAGCGAAGCTTCTTTGGGAAACAGTTTGAACACCAGCGAGGAAGAGCTTCACACAGCAGGCATAACACGGGCACCGAAAGGTACTAGAGGCGCCCATCAGCTTATCTCCATCCAGATAGCCCTCGTTCTTACAGTGATCACTATCACTTTTGCTCTGATCACTATCACAACCACACAAAAAACCCTTTACATTGGGCTGGGAGCTCTCTTGTTTTTCCACAACAACAGCCATTGACGTTGTGACGTCCCCCCCCCCCCCCCCCCCCCCTCCCCTCTATGAGAATCAATGAGAACTGTTTCATTTTCTTGCTCTGAAGACGACCGTTAGAATCAATGGATGCAAACTTGAAGGTGACATTCACTCCGCCTGTGTTTACGCAGAATCCCTGAAGATATTTACAATAGAGATCCTGGTCGGAGCCATCAAGCTGCCTGGGTTGTACAGCTTTATCTCAGATTGTAGAAGATCATCTGAAATCTTTAAAAAAAAATTTTTTTAAAGCTTCAGGTCCAAAAGCAGTTTCGTTCGAATGCAATTCTGTGATTTAGATTAGTTTTCAGCTTTTGTTCCAAAGGAAATACCATTAAACTGAGTTGCATTTCTCCACTAAAATGTTCCACTGCTTTTCTATAGTTTCTCAAATTCCTTTTCTTTCTGTCCTCTTTCTGCAGCCAAGCTGGGAGACACAAGGGAACTTGAGAGTTTTATCGACATGTTGGACCGGGAACTTGCAGGTGCATATTTAAGAGAATTGACCCCCTCCTACTCAGTCTTTTCTTTATTCCTTTAGCACTTATGCAGACAAGCCAGCAGGCAGCACTTTGTAATGGTCGCAGACACCCAGATAGAGTGCATGTTTTGTGACAAATTGAAAAACAGAGTCCCCAGTAGTAGCCACCTTGTTTCTCCCCTGTACTACTACCCCCCCCAGACACCCCACCACCACCATTTATCTCTGAGCACCTCTTGTCTGTAAATGCCATGTCTGGGGACTCAGGTGGACTATCTACCCAACCTTTTGTGATAATAACATACTTGACTGCATGAGCACCGTGATTCTGCTATCAGCACCAAAGCAGTGGTGTTTCTGAGGCCTGTGAACACATGCATGGTCCTGTACACACACACACACACAACCTCACACACACACACGCACACACACCTCAAAGAACAAAACATACATCTGGTGCTATCAGAGGTCTTAACGCAGAGAGAATAAAAGTTACAAAATTAAAATGTAACCCCTCCCCCTCCGCTGCATCTTTACATTTTTCTGTGTGTGTTAATATGCCGGTGCTTCCTCTTATTCTGGCTCCTGAGCTTTTGTCGTTTCCTCTTCCCCTCTCTTTTGCAGAGATGTGAACAGAAAGAGAAAGCGAGCCACGTAGAGGGGGGAGAAACAGGCCGGGGGCGACATCGCTGGCTATTGCAGAGCAGATAGGCAGCTCTACACCAGAGCAGATCTGACGAAGCAAATGCTCCCCTGGCTGCTCCAGGGGAAAAGGTTAACATCAGAAATTAAAAGGGCACTCTATTCCAAAATGCAAGAACACCCTGAGACCCCTGGCGACGCTGCGTCCAGCCGGCAAGACTACATCCCTGCAGCATCACATCCGAGATGTGAGACATACTCCAGGAACTAGACACAGCTTCCATCTGTCCGTCTGCACAGAGTTTAGAAAGCATTTGGTGCCACAATTCAAATTTAAATAAATACTATGCCAGCAAATACTTACATTTTTTTAAAGGAGACTGTTACAAATTACGGATGGCGCTTGGATTTTAATCTGTCCAAGGGGTTCAGATCTGTTGTGTAAATCAAATTACGTTTATTTGCTGACATTTCCAGTGTACAGTTCTTGTTAATATAAGTTTTTTTAATAAATTGTTGTACAGATTAATGCACATAAATAAAGATACATTTTGAATGAATTTCAAAGACATAGACATTTCCTTTTTGTTGTTGTCGATATATCTGATACATTCAATCTGGTTTCAGATTGAGTACAGAGAAACCGCTGGTTCTAAACACACATGCAATGTTGAAAGCCTTTCACTTTTCTGAAAAAAATACTCCTGACAGTAGTGACAACAAATTGTATCTAATGTGCCTCCACCTACAGTATCTCCTGAATTGACGGTCGCTACTGTCACACCACATGTCTTCGGAGCCCTTCATCCATTCTCTCTAGTTTGTACCCTAAGCTTCCTGTAGGTCTGTCCTGACTATGCTTTGAGTTTCACTTCTTCCTCTAAATCAGGAAACCCACAAATGTGGCTCAGACACCATGTGAAGGCAGCTTAAACAGGAAGTGCGTCAGCTGTGCTGTGAGAAACAATGCTCATTAAGACTTTGTGCTTTCATTCTTTTTGCGTGGGCTTTGACTCTGCTGTAACTTATTGCTACAAATCCAAGCATGTTCGGCTTTGTTTGAGTTGCCTGTAAAAGAGCATCTCGAACTTTAATAGCGGTGACTTTTCCACCATGGTGTTGTTGATATCCCGCTGTCATTCCCCTCCACCGAGTCTCATCAATTTACAGGTGTCTCCTCCCTGTTGTCAGAGCAACACTGCTTAGAGAAACAGACAAGGCCGAGGTGGATGTTGCGGTTGTACGGTGTGATTTTTCACTTGTGACTTGTGGTTTTACATTGAGTGACGTGCTGCATAATCCATCTGAAGAGTGCAAAATTATTTTTAGTCTGCTAAAGAACTGCCAGATTTCACTTCAGGATTAGGTTGAATAAGGATCCACAATCAACAGTAAACAATCTCTGAAGTATTTAGCTGCACAGTTTATTCTAATCCCACATAAGACTCTGGTTTCAGGGTGTTGAGAGCCAAGGAAAAGTATTGCCCTCTTGGAAATATCATGAACCAGCAGTATATATTGAATTGTCATTGTTTTCTCCTTAAAAATCCCTTGAAAGGTGTTTGATACAGCCCGTCATCTATACCACCAGCCCTGGTGATGTATTATAGTTAGACTGCTTGGGTGGACCTGCTTTTTGACTGGAAGGAAGGCTGGACATTCAAGATACTGTTTCCTGTCTGTTTTTGTCTCATTAAAAGACACTTTTGTTCAGAGAGTTCACTGCTCTGAACTCTGGCCCACTATTTAACCCTAGTGACGGGATGAGAGTTGGCGCAGGCTTGAGGAGAGAAGGGTATCGTGGTGAAAGCAAATTATCTTACAATTTGACATTACAGTAAAGCAAAGAGGAATAATTGGAACAGGGAGAGACCAAAGGGGGAAATGAGAGTGTTCAAACAATGGGGAAATACACAGGGGTGGTATAAAGTAACTTGCTCCTCCTGTGTTCTCTGTTCTACTTCGAGAGAGGCGAGGATTACTGATTGAGGCCACAGCTGTTGAGAATGGTAACAAACAAAGTTTGCTTTGACATGATGGAACTTCCCTCACAAACGAAGGGCACATCCTGCTTCTCAGAGAATGAATGTAAGAAAGCAGGAAATGTGACGGCGTCGTACAGATGAAACCAAAAGACATTTGATTGGAATTCTCCCTTTGTGTGTCCCGTGGTGGTTTTGTCCCAGTCTGTCTGAGGTTTGCAGCTCTGTATCTGGTCTGTCACTCAACATTGTTGACGCACTTCCCTGCTCTTATTCACACTCGTTTCATTGTACGTAAAGACTCGCCCGCTGCCAATTATGCTGTATGGTTTTCACGGTTTCACAAGCTCTTCATTGGGATCTGATTCTGAACTCCCCGTTGTTGTACTAATTACTACGAGAGCACTATTTGATTGGCAGGGCACCAAAGTAAGAGGCCAATATGTCAGCCAGTCGCCTTGTTTAGATAACAGAGTAAATGATGAATGAACTGAGTTCATTAGCTGATGAATTGGGAATGAATTAATGTTACGATGAGACAATGGATAATCTTGAGAGTAGATGAAGACATAATCACCTATAGACTCAGGCACTTTGGTAATAAATGTCACATCAACTTAAAATCTGGCTGGTTTGTTTTAAGCTAGTTAGCAGGCAAATGACGATGTAATTGAGTATAGCAGAAAGGAGACACTTGTTATTATCAGACAATGAGTAAGTGAAGCAGAGATATGGCCTGCGCAGTGAAGCTATCATGGCCTAGATGAGTGCAGCATGCGGAGCACGCAGCCTTCTGTCATCTGCCTGATGAGGGAACGGAGCGGCGCCTCTCTCCTGAGAGATCCCCAAATGGTCCAGGCTAACAACGCTCTCCCAAGGAATTAGTGGGCTCAACCGTCCAACACACACACGCACACACGCACGCACGCACGCACGCACGCACGCACGCACGCACGCACGCACGCACGCACGCACGCACGCACGCACGCACGCACGCACGCACGCACGCACGCACGCACACACACACACACACACACACACACACACACACACACACACACACACACACACTGGGTCTTACATAACTGAGGCCTGGATCAAGGATTGTGATCACTGCTTTGTTATTCTTGGTGGAGTGAAATAATATCCCTCATATGACACCACTGAGTTATTCATGTAAGCCATAAATACTGTAAAACCATTTCTTGTTTATTTTAATTTCATGACATAACAGGGCAGTAAACGACTGACGACAACAGTCTTGTATAGTTAAATGTTTGTATACTAATTAAAGAGTGTATATCAATGATGCAAAATCAGCATTTTGTGGTTGTAAACATATCATAATTAGGCATTTGAACAGTTTTTCTGTGTGTTTACAAAAATTAATGATGTTAAAAAAAAATTTCAAAGCATTAGGAAACATTATTAACTTGAAGTCCTCTGCTGGTCAAGTGAAATAGATCTTCAACACATTCATGGCTTATTTAAATATTTTTGTGGTTGCTGTCGTGTAAATCCAAGTCTCGACCTATAGTCCATGTAATTTCCTGTTTTTGTCTCTTACGCTCCAGACTTCATTGTATAGAACAGGAAACCAGTATGATTATTTTCAGAGGAGTTAATTCTTGAAGAATGTGACTCATCCAGCCTTCACTGGACTTCAAATGAGCCATTACATCACTGCTGACTGGGGATTTCTCGACACCACTTCACCCTTCCTCTTTCAACTCTGGCAGGCAATTTACTCAAATTAATTACTGAGTCAGAGTTTATCAAAGAGCTCAAATATTGTTCATAACATTCTTGGATTATGGAGCCTGTGTATTTTTAAATAATGTTACATTTAAGCTCTGGTTATATATTGAACACTGGTGAGAATAGGGAGTACAAACAGGCTGTGAGAAGATGCGAATGTGTGAATGGAAGTGGCAATGAACATAGCTTTAACAAATGGTCTCCAGTACCTCGTGGGCAGGAAAAACAATGTTCTTTATTGTATTGTACCAAGCTAGGAAGCTGTCAGTCACACAAGGACGTCTCAGTGCATCTTTACAGCTGTGACAATGTTTCCAGTGAAGCAGTAGTTTCAGGAGAGTGAATGGAAACAACATTTGTAAGATCCAAGAGTAGACCTGAGAGTTCTGACTGCCTTGTTGCTGAATTCTCTTATGTTTTTCAGTGGTGTGAACCATTTTTGTGGATACGTCTTTCTAATCGATAAGCTGTCATCTTTTTACCAAAACTAATAACACAACAGGTGCTCTCAATTTATTATTGCAGAGCGTGTGAAATGTATTTGTTTCTAGTTTGTATTATGCGTAAACACTTAAGGCAAACGTACCTGCATTTAAAAATATGGTGGGCTTCAAAGTAGATTCCCATCAGCAAAACTATTGCATCTTTAAAAACACATGTGTACAAGTTTCGTGAGGTCATTCAACTTTCTGATTAAGTTTGAACAATATCAGGGTCTATTTAGGTTAAAACATTACCATGCAATCATCTATTCAATTTGTCAGGAACATTGGAGAATTCACTTCACAGGACTAACATTTAGACATCACTGACAAATGAATGTCTCTGCCTCTTGGGGCAAAAATAAGCTTAACTTCAAAGGAGTGTTCCAGTAGTTTTCACATAAAAAATGGTGCAGATTTTTTTTAGGGAGTAAGCTCAGATATTGACAGTGGATTTGATCTGAAAGATCTGTGAAAAGCCTGGTAGCCTGGATTAGCACTTTCAATCAAATTGGTGCCACTGAAAGCCATTGTAATGTGATCTAAGTGATAGGATACTTTCGGGAAGTCCTCTGGGAGTCCTCTGTATTCTGTGCTAGAAAGGTCCACTGACGCAACCTTCCCCTGCCACCAGTAAGCCACATCTGAGAAAGGCATTAGTGGACTGCCATCTGATGGTGAACTCCAGCTGATGCAACTAAGAGATAGCGGCTTGGGTCTGGCCTCAGCTGGCTAGGAACGACTCGTCAAATATGGCTCTGAATCTGCAAGATAATGCTTTGAATAAGAAGAGCAGTTAGTGAAGCAATGAAACACTCTAGAAGTTGTGAATTCGGGCTTTGAAACCTCTTCTCCAATCCTGCTGGAAACTGGACCGACGGGTAGGAAAAATTAGTCGTCAAACAGCATCTTGTGGGAACAGGGTTTTCTGGACAGGAAACAGAATAGATACCATGTAGAGGCTTACAATGTGCTTGTTGCCCGCTGTTGTTACTTCTCTCACACACACTTAAAGCGTGCAAGCTTTATCCTCGGCAGCCCCAGCGGTATCTCCAAGCCATTCATCTTGCAGAGAGCAGATCATTATGTAGTCGACAGGCAGCTTTAGGCCGGTTGCAGGTGGGACTGCTTGTACTAGATGAACTATGGGCTGCTGCTGTTCTTTACTAGACCTCCATAAAAACCAAACCATCCCCTTTTACTGTTGAATACTCCATTACACTTGAGCTTGTTCCACTTTTACAATGCTGCTGCAGTGTGTTGCGCCCAAAGCTGCATTAAAGGACCAAGCTGGTGTTACTTAATCTTTTTTCTTTCTTTTTTTTTTTCATTTTTTTTTTTTACCAACAAATCCCATTAAAAGACCAAAACACAGCAATGAATTTATCCTGCTAACAAGTGCTGTCTGTGCAGCCACAGCTTGTAGCTTCTGCCTCTGTGCCACAGATCTCCATCGCCATCCAAAAACCATTAAAAACATATAAAACAGCAACACCTTTGGGTGATAATCTAGTTTATTTTGACACAACTCTGCAGCAGCATTTTCTCTGGACAGAAGCGCCATGTTGAGCCGACTGAACATGCTGGGGGATGTTGGCTCTTTGCTTTGCTAGTTTGACGAGCTGTGAGGAAGGAGCTACACTGTGTTTGTTCATTGTCATTAAAGAATATGTCACCAAATGCACAAGTCAGGCTCTTTTTATCTGTCTTTTTAATAGTTGTTGGACTGCAATGAGTTCAATGGCACAGAGGCACACACTACCTCTGGCTGTGAAGTCAGTACTTGTTAGCAGGATAAATTCATGGTATAGGTCTGTTGGTGGATTTGATGATGATACAATAAAAGATTAAATATGCTGGCCTTATTCTTTCATGCAAAAGCTGTGATTGTGTTTTTTTTAAACAGGGCGCTCAAATACAAGACTTAGAAATGCAAAACTCTCTATAATCATTTTGTTGAATAAAAAATATACAAAAACACTATTATCAGCACCAAACTTCCTGGTTTCACGCCCGCTGAAAGTGAATGTCATGTTCTATATTCATGAGAACCACAATAAGATACAGAAAGAATAGATATTTTATTTTTGATTACTCCAGTTTGCGAGATTATAAATACATTCTATGGACACAAACATAGAAGTAACAGGGCATCTTTAGTAATCTGTACAGTGACACTGAGATAACAGAGATTTATCATGATGTATTTGGGCTCATACACCATTGGCTTTGTTGTATCAGTTCTAGTGTCTAGTGACAAATGTGTGAGTATCTGGGTTTAATGCCTCCAAAAAAGCTCCAGCGCGGGTTGGCTCTTTTTAGGAAAACCTGAAAATATGACAGTGATTTGTCTATGTTCTGTGGGTACAAAAGAAAAATCGTCGAGAGAGGTTTTTTCACATGGAAATAATAGATTATCAATGTTTGACAGAAAATCAGAACGGTATCCCTTTAGAGAAAAACAGGCTATTTACATTTGAACTACACAAGTTTTGGTTCTTCTTGGCTTCCCTATAAGTAATCTTTATTAGCGTCTTAGTCAGCAGAGAAACATAGCAACTCAACTAAATGAGACCTTAAATGATTGGAAATGAGCAGGCAGTCCAGATTATGGCACTTACATATCGCAGAAGAAAGAGAAAATTGGCCAGTTGCGTCCATGTGAGAGAGAGGTAGAGCTGCTCAGATTGCATTTTTGTATGAGGAAAGATTTAACAAAAAAAACTGCATGAAAGAGGAAGGAGAGAATAAAGACGAAGAGAGAGCAATGAGGAGGAGGGAGAGGATGATGGAAGTAACAACACCTTGGCCACGGTAGAAATACAATTCTCAATTTTTGCACACACACACACACACACACACTTGCAGCTCTCTCCCAGCGGGTGGCCCTGTGTAATTTGGCACATCCATTTCCTGGGCTGGGTTTGTCTTCCGTGCTGTCGAGACAGGAGGCAGTCACAAACCCCATCGGGGTATTCCAGCCAATCCTTGAATGATGTCACTTTCAAAGCACACTCGACTGTGGAAAAGTGTCTCGCTCATAACTGTCCCATTTTTCTACTTGTGGTGATTCTTGTCATGGAAGGGTTGGTCTAATTTCATCCAGCCTCTGATTGCTCAAGGAGTTCGACCCCGTTTTCTCTCACTACACCACACCACTGCACTTTCCCTGGTCTTCCTCTTTGGTCTTGCACTTTATGTGGCTCTTCACAGGGCCATGTATCCCAGACCGTGTCCCTGAGGCCAACAGGTCTACCCCTTGCCAATACTCAGTGAAATCTGTCTGCTTTGACAGCATATGGGAAAATGACATGGCAAAAACCAAGTTGCCCTCTCATGATATTTCTTCCCTTTGATACTTCACTCTCAACGCCGCCACTCAATTTTAGCCCTGTGCCACAGTATGTGTGTGTGTGTGAATTGGAGCCAATGGAAACTGACCTCCCACCACTGCAGGCAGATCAAAAGAGGGGACTACTTTGATTTATATTCGGTTTTAAAGGTTTGGGTCACTCAAATAGCAAAAAAAGACTACATATTTATAACAAAAGATCTTCAGGGCTTTTCAGCCACATCCTGGCAGTCGACATCTTGTTTGTGGTGCAAACAGCATAACATTATTTTTTATCTCAACCCAACTGATTTGAATACTGAATATCATCTTTTAAGTTGATAAAGTGAACTTGTTAGCAAACAGTTGCTCATTTGCACATCCAGGAGCTCTATTCACTCTGTTCGCCAGCTGGTTTTCTGCTGTTGGTCAGGTAGCGTGCGGTGGAATAGTGTTTGTTTCGCTGAAAGCCTGCTGTGTCTTGAAAGGAAACGATGAGAGGAGTAAAAGGAACCACAGGTTGAAATAAAGTGGCCAGCCGTAAACCAAAACAATAATCTTAAAGATGGCAAAATGCTCTGTAGGACTGCATAACTATGTGTGGGTTCGTCCCTGATGATACACATGAGTCATTTGAACCATTGTTAGTTTAAAAATATTAATTGGTCTTTGAATAATTCAATGGTGTCCTTGTGACTCTGAATAATCCACAGACCTCACCGTGAACAGTTTTTATTGGAACTATTTTAAACCAAAAAGAAATGGGGGTTTCTTGTCTTCCTTTTTAGTTGTTGTTAAATTATGTATTTCAATGCTGTGAGCACGACAAACACAATTCCTTCAACTCCCATTGTATTCAGGTGGCTGCTGAAAGAGACACAGTTCTCAAAAGCGTGACAAATAAAAAAACTAAAATGTCTAGGTATTAGTACGTTTAAAAAATATGATGCTTTTAGATCATTTGGGTGAATGAATTCTCGAAGAAACATTCCAATTAGAAAGTTTTAAATCTATTTTGCAGTCAGGAGCTTTTAACAAAAAACTATTTTTGCTCATCAAACTGCCATCAATAATGTGTCATCTAAAAAACAACTCGGAGATCACATTTCCGCAAACAAGTTTAACTATTTGATTCGCCTAGATTGATATTATTAATTGTTTCTGTATGTGTGAGACAGCTCCAGGTAGAAACCAGACTGATTCTTTCTTAGTGGCTGAGGCTCAGCTGAAGACGGTAGCTAATTAGGTGAGGCCCATATATGGCACGACGAGCAAAAACGAGATGACTCATAAAGATCAGTCTCCAAGCAATTTCCCTCACATAACCCCGTCTCACTTTCTGCGACTGGCAGGATCGGCGAGCTGACCAGACTGTACTTCTCGCTCTGCTGCATCTCCAATCATTAAATACCAGGGAAAGTTGTAATGGAATACTTCATAAAAATGTTGAGGTCTACGTGCATGAGCTATCTAAGAATTGCAACACTGATCGAGGATCACTGGTCAGGTCGCATTACTGCACTTCGCCGTAGGAAAGGAGACAATATGTGTTACGCCAAGACACTTAATGAAAATTGCCAGTTTTACGCGCAGAATCAATAACTCCAGTTTTCTCCCCGAGAATAAAATATAATAGGATGCGATATGAGTACATCAAGGCAATCTTTTCACAATCTCCCATTGCTGCAGCACTACTTTGCATGAATTACAGTAAAATCTGGAGTTATGCACGCAGATAGGCCCCAAGCTGTTAGCCTGTTTTTCTCAAAGGCTTCAGCAAGTTAAGAGGAGAGAGGGAGGGGGAGTAGGAGGGGAGAGAGGAAGGGGGAGGTAGAGAGGAAGTCCTGGGGGGAGACTTGCACTTGCTGTAAGAATGTTTCTTTTTAACTCATTCAAAAAGGAAATAATAAAAAAGTCATAAAAGGGAGGAAAATAATTTTGATCAAGAAAAGAAAAAAGTTTTGTAAAACTTTATATTATTCTTTTTTTTTTTTACAGTTTTAATTTGGCACATGGCACAATCAGCATGTATGCATCTGGTATACATAAATAAATATTAAATATTTTATACATAAATATACATATAGAGCTCTTACAAAGACACCTAGAGAAGTCTTAGCTTTTGAGGATGTTTCAAATGACAACAACAAGACATCGAAATTATTTGTGTTGGTGCTTTGTAGTCTGACCATTGTTTTAATTGTTTTGTAAGCCCTATACATATATGTATGTATGCCCATATTTATATATATATTCAAAGAAATACAAGTGTGCACTGATGGAGGTTTATTCAGGCCACTGTCTGCTTTTGAGGAGGAACTCTTACAAAGTCAATGGAATCATGTCAGTTAGTTCAGTTGAATCTTTAGCTATTTTTTTCTCTTACACGTAAAATAATATATTTATTTTGTAACCTTTAAGCAAAATTAGACATATATAACTTTGAAAATAACGAAAGTGCTATTTTGCGAAGACATACACCCAGAGACGCAGCAGAAACACTGCTGGTGGTGAAAGAAAATCAACAACATGAGAAAGTACTCAGCCCCCACCCCCCTCCCAAAAACCACATTATACAACCTACAAACAAAAAACAGGTGCAACGACACATGCGCGCACACACACACACACACACACACACACACACCCACACTCTCTCTCTCTCTCTCACTCACACACACACATACTCACTCGCTCGCCACTCTTGCAAGTTCCGACAATGAGTCTCTTCCTGTATCTTAGCCTCGCACGCTTGCGCGCAAGGAACGAGAAATCATTTTCACATGCACACAAACACACAGGTGCTCTAAGCAGCATGTGTACGTGCACACTTTGTGGAGATATCAGATAGCTTAACAGATAAATTGGCTGTAAAAGATTCACTTTTTTTCTTAACAAAACAATCACAGTAACATAGTATTTATCTCTGCCTTCTCATCTCCCGGCAAGAGCTGTCCCCGACAAATCATTTATATACGAGATTTAAAAAAAGATAACACCATTTGTGTGGCTGCTGTGTTGGTACACAACAGAAAGAAAAAAATGAGCTGCTCAAAATGGGTTCAAAATCTCTACATCTGCATATCCTCTAGGTTCCCATCCCTGGATTCAGTCTCTCATCTTTGAGTCATATCGGTTTCTTACACACTCCACTTGGAATAGTCTCAGGGAATAGAAATAATGACAAAAAAGAACAAGCTTTGTAAGGCATTGAAACGTAAAAGAAAACAAAGAAGCAATTAAAAACATTTGCGAATATTGACATAGAGGCCATTGTTCGAGATGTGTCTCCCGCAGGAAGAAGGGATGGGAAATAAAAAGCACTTCTCTTTGTTTTTGTTATGAATTCACGATAAGTGTTGATATCTCCTTAGTCTGCTTAAAAAGGCTTTTAAAATGATTATTTTAGAAAAAAACACTGCAGAAAGACCCCTCCCCGATCAGGAGAAGGGAAGCAGTTTGATTTTGGCAGCTCTGCACAACTTGACATCCATAGAGAGCTTTCAGCAACTCTCCTTGTAGTAAAAGTCTAGTTAAATCTCTTCACGTTTTAATCCGACTCATGCCCTTCCCTTCCCCGCCCCTCCCCCTCCCTGTGATATTTATAAAACACAATCCTCGCCTCCGTTCGTTCATCCTGCTTCTCCTCCTCCACCACCACCGCAGCCTCCTCCTCCTCCTCCTCCTCCTCCTCCTCCTCCTCCCCCGCCTGCACGGGCTGCCCCTGGCCTCCTTAAAGCTATACGCGGGTGGTTGAGTGGGAGTGCGGCAGGCCGGTGGAGTTGAAGCCGGTTGTGAAGGTGTTGTAGGGGTGCAGATTGGGCATACCCACAAGGGAATTGGGGATCATGGTGATGGTGTTAGGGGTCATTAGGGGAATGTCGTCCGGAGAGCGCCGCAGAGTGAGCGTGTAGTCGGGCAGCGAGGCCAAGCGCAGTGCCCCCTCATTGCTGTTCCCCGCCTCGCACTCATGGTGCGTCTGGTTCATCTGCAGCGACATGATCTCCTCCTCGGGCGCGTGGTGGCCAATGTCGTTGGAGGTGGTTTGGCGTTGCGGGCTGGGCTGCCCGTGGCCGGAGTCCTGCCGCCGCTTGTCCTTGCGGTAGTAGAGGGCTGCGAAAGCCAGCACATTGAGGAACAGCAGCGAGGCTCCCACAGCAATAGTGACACTGAGCTCTGTGGAATAATCCCGCTGGTTCTCCACCACTAGCGGCCCCGTCTCCTCCTCGTCATTCCAAGAGTCTTTGTCTTCACTGTTGTAGGCCGGGGACATGGGAGGCCGCTTGGTGTTGAAGGGCCAGGTTTTCCCATTGGGCCTCTTAGTGGACAAGGTGTTCTGGGTGGTCTCTGGCGGGGGCACTTTGGTGGTGGTGGAGGTGTAGTGGAACATGTCGTGGAGGTTGTACAGGTGGGGCACGAGGTGTTTCCAGAAGGCCACTTTGGTGGCACGGTAGTGGTCCCGCACGCGTGGCTTCAGGCCGATATGCAGGTAGAGCTGGTCCTGGGGGTTGTACTTGGACCAGGCCACCTCTTCAAAGCGGTTGGCCTTGGTGTGGATGAACTTGGTGTCTTGGGGAACTGGCTTGTTGGGATCCCTACAGAAAGAGAGTTGAAAGACGTGGTAGAGTGTTAAATGAGATTCTGACAGTACATTTAATTATTCATGCTGCCACATTCATGTGGGAATATGAAGACCATGAAAACACTAAGAACAAAACATAACAGTAGCACAGCTTAAATTTGGGTGCGAACGGAGTTCAGCCACCACTGGAGAATTTATTGATAATGCTTGGCAAAACCCACAACAGCGAAAGCACAAACCCACAACGGCAACTAACAGGCTGCAGGTAATAATTGGCCAATGTGTGTATGGTGTGGTAAATATTACACTTTCTGTAGCTGCATCAACAGACACTGATTTCTATTTGTTTCCCCAATCCACTTACATTGTTGTTTGTACCACAAGATCTCCATACAGCCCGACCTCATCCCCTCTCAGCGACCTCTGTGTGGGCGTAATGTGTCTCAATGTCTGTCTCATCCTCCCCTATCCTCTTACCCCAGATGTTGTTCTAATTTCCGTTCAGATGCAGCCCACCCACAAAAACCAGGGCAGAGGCTTTTAAAGTAAACACATATGAATAAGTCAGCATGCTTTAGGGCTCGCGTCAGGAGGCATCTTGATGTTGATAATCCAACGCTGGTGGAGCCCCTCTGCTAATTGCTTAGGGAAGGCAGCACAGTGTGCATTGGCATCCAGTGCACCGATGTAAAGTGGACCATATTAATCAAGACACTAAGAGGGAACTGCAGAGGAGCGTGTGTGGTTGAATATAAGGATGTTTGTGTGCGTGTGAGACTGAGAGCGAGAGTAAAAAGATATGTGTGAGAGTGTCTGTGTGTGCCTGAGCGAGGGAGAGAGAGAAAGAGGAAAAGAGAGAGAGATTTTCTGGATGCAGTACTTCTTCTGATCTACAGAGCTCACTGTTTCACCTTTCAGTCCTTTGACATGTTGCTTCAACACCGGATGGCCACCCATTTCAATTACAGTGAAACTATTGATTTATTGAATGAATTACCATATAGCAGCATCCCACAATCACACAACTCTATGTTGCCATACAATGTTGGGAGTGGGAGTTTTGCGGCTCTTTGCTATAGCATATTACTTTCTATAGCAAATTACTTTCTGTGAAAGAACCAGAAGAATAGCGCTGCGGCCTTTAAAACACAAGAGTTGATGTTGGAACCGAGAAGTTAAAACTGTATTGTTGGAAGGAGGCAAGGATCTGCACAACATTTCTCTAAATGTCTGAAATACCCCCTTTGTGGGTCTGATATTGAAGTCAGTGGCAAGCAAAGTTCAAATTCAGTTCGGGGTATGGGGATATGATGCCTACAGTGTTTTTTTGGCACAGGCTATAAAAACCTCCAAACACAGCCAAAAGAATTAAAAGCCATGCCAGAAGAATTCACCCTCCATCCTCTCTCCTGTTCGTTCCTCTGTTGTCATTTTTTTCTTTTTCAGGTCAGTGCTTCTGGGAGAGGTGGGAGAGAGTTAGAGAGAGAGAGAGAGAGAGAGAGAGAGAGAGAGAGAGAGAGAGAGTGAGAGAGAGGTAAAACAAATTGAGATGGTTGGAGCTGAATCCCTGGCCAGGGCCGGTGTCAGCAGAGCAGCCCGTAAATAACCTCTTTTATTAGGCCCGTAATGATCCCCAATGAATATTGACAGCCAGGCTATGATGACTTTGTAGCTGAATATCAGTAATTAAGTTTCAAAGGAGTGGGTGGTGGAGGTAAGGTCATATTGATCTCCCTGTGTGCAACATGCCAGAGAACAGGACGTCAATGGAGCAGCCTGAGACGTGGTTGTCTGCAGCCTGCGTGCTTCATGAATTTTCACAGCAGTCTTGTGTATGCTGTCACACACACGCGCACACACACGCGCACACCTGCACGCGCATGAAAGCAAATTGTCTCCCCCTCGCTTTCTCACACACGTATACATGCACGCACATGACAACAATGATGGGGGTCAGAGCAATCTCAGTTAATGGTAATTCCGTGCATTTCCATAATACTACAAATGCTTTCTTTTCTGGAGTGTCTATTTGCCCAATTGTTATAGCAAAAATATTGAAAAGGTACATGGTCGGATCTCACAAAATAATCAGTGTGTGCAGGGAGCAAAGAAGCGGTGGCGTGGAGGAGTTAGAAAAGCTCTTTGGTGGCTGGCTGGTTCAATGCAAGTGAAGATGAATAATTTAGGGAACACAAAGAAATCAATGTGGCATCTTTAGTTAATTTGATTTGCCGCATTGGAGAACAACTGGCTGCCTTATCTAATTACACACACATATGCTTGGGTAATTGTTGCAAAGTCAATAGTAAACAGGCTACATTCCTTTGAACAATTTCTACCACCGCTGCTCAGCTCTGGGCTGCATGCTGGCTTTGAAGTCCTGCCCTGAGCTGTAGAGTCGGAGAGAGTGATCTGAGCTCGGTCTCCGCTGCTCCATTTGGTGAGAGATACCAGGTTACCCTGCTGCATTTGTACTGAGGCTTACTGGGCGTGTGTGATGCGCTGTAGTCAGATCCACTTTATAATGGTTCCTGTGTGTTGCGCGCGCTGCTGTGTTTTCCATCTGAACGTGGAAGAAATGGTGATGTAATCATTGCTGACGTTTTAGGTGTTGGAAATTGTATGTGGTTCAGCTTTTAACTGTTCAAAAATAATCCAATCCAATAGTTTTATGGTGAATAATGCCAGACTGAAGCTGACGATCTATAAATCTTACAGGTCTTTTCCCTTGCATGGGAGGACTAAAAACAAGAATAACGTTGGACATAATTAAGAACAGCAAAGCACACAGACTTTCTTTGCAACAGTCACAATGTGACACACAAAAAAATACAAGCTCCACAAGATATTGTTGTGTTCACACTTTGTAGATAATAAATAAATAAATAAATAAGGAAGGGTTGAGGCTGTGATACCTACACTGTGCAGTGTCTTAATCTCTACAGTGAGCTCCATGATCGTGTGTTTGGGATCTGGGCTCTTATTGCTTTAAAACAATATACTGACTATGAGGTCAACTGGTCGCAGCTGAATACTCAGAAATACAGACTGAATATAATATAATTAAATAGGCCGGAAAGAGAAGCTTGGCGATAAGATATCAACAGTCTGCTGATCTTGATGGGCTGAAGACTTTTAGAAGCCACTGCACTGTAAAGAGTTTTTGTTAAAGATCAACATAAATCAAATGAAAACACTTATCATTATCTTAAGCTGCAAGCCGAACTGAAGAGGTGTAAAGGGTACGAATACAAAATAAAAGGCTGCTTTTGCTTCACCTGTTTGCCTGAATAGCCTCAAATTACAGAGGCCATTTGAACCTCCTGGTCATAATTTCACATTCAAATATTTCCACCAGGATAAAACGCTGAACACTGCGTCGCTGTCAAAGCACTTCCCCGAGCTCGCTGTATGTGTTCAGCTCTATTGCAAACGCCTCGTTGTATGAACAGCCCTGGCATTATGTGGTGTTCGTGGTCCTGTCGGGCTCTCAGAGCTCCCCTGCATTAGCTGATAGCCAGCCTCCTGTCAGACCTCCCACTTAATCTGGATGGTCATTGGAGCTATGGCTGGACTCCCAGGCAGAGGAGAGGGATTATTACACCCATAAAAGCAGGCGTTTAATGGCCTTTCAGATTTCCTCTGATGTGTTCATATGGCTGCAGAACTATAAACCATCATCTTCATCTCCCCCTCAACCCCCCTCTCCCCTCGTGATGACCTGCTGACCCCTGCTAACCTTGGCCTGCCATGCGTGTTTAAGTGCTCCCATGTGTTTGTATTTGAGATTGTCTGGGAGTTTATGTGTGTGCTCTCCATCTCCTGTCTGTCAGCTTGTGCACATGTGTGTGTGTGTCTGTGTGTGTGTGTGTGTATGTGTTTGTATTTGTGGCATACTATGCTGTGATGACCTCTGGGGCCACATAAGAGCAGCACTTGAACACAAGACATGTCCCGTTTCACAAAACAGTACATGCCGTGCAGTGTTGATGACGAGCCTCTCCAGGCTGATGGGAGAAAGAAGTCTTCTGTAACTGTTAAACTGCTCTTCTATAAGATGCTGCAGCACCAGGGTGACAGACACAACTCCCAGCTCTACCCACACGTGTGGCAGAACGGGGGGCCTGAGCTCATTACCTATTCTAAGCCCTATCTTTACTCACTGATGTTAAAGGTAGATAAGGGGGAAGAATGACTATCATTTTCTTTCTTTTTTCATTCTCCATGTACCTCCTTCCCCTTCTCATCCTGATGTAATTTGAAGCGCTTGAATGATCATAGACCTAGCCATCACCAAATCTGAAAAGACACGTTGAGGCGCCCTAAGGCAGGAGACAAGAATCTATTTTCACTACACTCAGGGTCTCTGAATTTGCAGCTGAGTATAGCTCCCATTATAAAACAAGAAAAACGCATTAATTCAGTGGCACTGATGCTCATTTTGCGTAGCTGCTAACATATGCAAAGTTGAAGCCTGTTTTTTTTTTTTTTTTTAAGTTATTGTTGTTACTGTTGTGAAACAAATTCATCCCCTGAAGTTGTTTATCTACTTACCAGGTAGCACAAAGTAAGCAGCTAATTGTAATTTCGAACTCCAACAGAAGGTTCCCAACACCTCTCGCTGCATTCTGTGTACATTTTTTATAAATACACTCAATCTAATTCTCTTTGTAGACTTGGTCTCGGCTCGGTGTAGGGGGCAACTTCAGCACTGAGCGGGCAAATTATCAGGCTGTGCTCTTTTACCCTTCATGTGGTTGCACGCTGGGGCAGAGGGCTGACTGATGCGTGGTTCATATTTAATGGCAGCCTCCGGTTCAGCAGGCTAAGTGATGCAGGGCGAGGCGCTGTGACTTTGGGGCGTGCAGAAGTGTTGGAGGACACAGCTCTCGGACCACTCCTTATTATGGATGCCATTGATTGGTTTGATTAGATGAGTGGCATCAACCAAAATGCCTCCCACACCTTCCTTGCATCCCCATTCTCCCTCTTTAAACCAATTAGCAGCTTTCTACCTCTATCTTCTAATGTTTGTAACTTACAATTAGTAAATATCGCCTTTTTAATCTGACAACAACACACACATGCAGATCTATTTCCTTTTCTCCCCCTGCGGCCCTCCTCTCATTACATGCAGCACACAGCATGGACACCGATCAATGGCAACCAGGCCCCTTAACAAGCCACACCACTTCCTTACCTTCTCTAATGCAAATCAAGATATTGGCTATACATCTCCTATCAAGTGAGTGCCTATTTAATGGAGTAGCTAGATGGCTGTGCTGTTCCACAATGCCAAACATTCACAGACTCCTGGTACAGGTTGAGTTGGTCTTAATGAAGGAAGCTGAAGGGAACAGGGGATAATCTGGAGCAAGGACAAGAACGGGGATCAGGGATGAGTGATGTAACTACGAGACAGCTGGGGTAAAAAAATTAAATAAAGAAAAAAAGGCTAAAAGGAGTGCGTGAATGAGGTCAGACGGGAAAAAACAGTTGATGTATGCATCGTTAACCCTACTGAGGAGGGGTGTGCATTTGATAGACGGGAGGAGAACAAAAATAATCAACTTGCAGGGTTGTAAATCAAAGCGCTGGCTGTTTAACTGAACTGTGGACACACTGTAGTTACTTCTATCTGCATTTGTTTGGTTCGACATCCGTTGTCACTAAAGACAAAGCAATCAATACTGCATATGTTAGCTCATGTTGTAAATGTAAAACATAAGTAGACTTTCTTTTCTTTTTTTTAGAGATTAATGAGGAAAAATATTCAACACATGACAGCGCTCTGCTCTTTACCTACCTAGCAAGGCCCCTGCGCAGCATGGGGCACAGCTCACACAGAACAGGGGAAATGAGCACCAGCCAGCAGGGAAAAAAAAAGTAGTGGGAAGATGGACCAACATATTTATAGCACTAATGATATATAATGATTGATCTTTTCTGGGGCTTTCATCAGTCTGTCTTTTCTGAAGTGTTCTGCCAGTGTTTTCGTGTATAGTTGCGCTGCTGTGCTTGCATTTGTGTTCGAGAAAGTATGGAAGTCGCAGGATGTGGAATTGCTGCAAAACTTTTGGAGAAACTGTTCAGAAGAAGTTGTTGTGGCAATAAAGCGCAGGCAATCTTTGCCTGTCAATAGTAAAACAAATGTTACAGCCAGAAAAATAACTCTGAGCTGAGTAAATCCCCAGCTTCTGAAACATCCCGAACTCTCATGGTGTAAACACGCACTCTCTCAATCGCACTCACACACACACTAAGAAGATTTGACAGCATGCACTCTCTGTATGCTTTTATGCTTCACTGACACTGATGGGGGGGGGGGGGGGAGAGGGGAAGGGGGGGGGGAGGAACGAAGCGTATGGGCAGGGATTTGCCCTGTAAAGATGACACATGAGAGCCAGGGACAGAAAGAGCTTTGGGGGCAACGCTGCTATGATATACACTGTTGACATGCAGTCCAACTGTCTCACATCATGTCACACATGTTTCTACAGACAATTTAGAGAGGGGCAGGAAGTGCAATCTGGGTCAGTTCATTACGAACATCTGGAAGGGGAGCGAGAGCTGCTTTAGAGATATAGGGAAGACGATGTGCGAAGGCAAAGGGAATTCAACTGTCTCTTAATTAAAAGGATGTCCTCTCGAGCCAGACTGGGTTGGGTGGTATTGGGGGAAAGATCTATATCCCTAGTGTGGTCTAAATGAGGATGATGAACTTCAGAAACTATAAGAAATATCTCACATCCTCAATGCCGCCACCCACAGCTGAGGCATTGATGGTAGAGTCCTTTATTTGGACTGGGGTAAAATTACCCTTTGGAGCAGCATGGCTGAGTTTTCTATTATCCAGGAATCTAATCCCAGTCTTTTTACCATCTGAGTGCCTAATTGTGGTCTGTAACCCCCCAGTCTAGAATTATGCCAAGGATACTACCCTTTATGTACGTGATGAGGTCTAGAACCACTTTGCGCTCCCACAACTCTGCTTCTATGGTCTCAATAAATCAGTGATGTGGAAATCTACAAAACTGACATAGGCTAGACCCACTCTACTACGTTTCCATTTTAAAATGCATATCTTAAGTATCAAGCACAGCCTGTTATTATTAAAGAGTATTATAATACTATGGTGTATTTTCTGTAACTAAGCATCCAATCTACTTCCTGTTTACACCGGCACGCGCATGCCTAGTGCACGTGAATAGACATGTGTTATGTACGGATTAATTAGAAAACGATGCTGAAACGCCCATGTGGACAAGCTCGTTTTTGTTTTAAAACCCTGGTTTTAAATGAAAAAGTATTAGTGTGGATGTAGCCATAGGGTCAGGAGTGAAAGTGCTATTTGTTTTTTTACTTTTGCTGCTTGCAAGGTTGAAGGCCGGGTCAGGGTTATGGAAGGCTTCCTGGCCAAGGCATTGTGATGAGTCAGAGTGGTTGTGGGTAAGACAGGCAGACTGTCTATCATCATCTATGAGGATTCATTTCACTGACGTTGCAAGATCCAAGTTGAGAGTGATTCAGTACATAAGCAGCGTGCATTGTTACCTTGAGGCCTCAAACGTTTCTCATTAAAATTAAACACACTCGCTCTTCTTTAAGCAGCAGATAATATTCTTGAAAGGACAAGGAAGAAAAAATCCATCTGTATCTACAAATTGCAGCCTTGTATGTGTTGACACAAGATGGTTGCCTGGCAGGCAGAGGAGACAGCTGTTTAGTCCCAGCATCACTGATGGACCTCAGAGTTTTCCTTGAGGAGCCGAGATCAGTCCATCTGCACTAGTCTGCCATTAGCATTTCAAGGAACTAGCGGAGCCGGCGGCACGGAGCTCAGCCTATCAGACAGACAGATGTAAATGCCACCTGATTGGACAGCAGATGATATAGAGACAGATAAAAAACAGAACAAGATTTCAGATTGCTTCCCATTCAGGATGGGATCAATACCTCTCTTGCAACAGGGAATGACAAATACAATTTCCATTGTTGGAAATGATTACTAGTAGTCATACAAAATGGCCAGGCTTTGTGATGGGTGGGGGTGAAATTGAGCATTGTGGGAAGCGGGACTCACCCAGGGCACGGGTGATCGACTGGGTCCACGCTGAGGGAATCGATACCACTGAGGGCAAGAGTTTGATATGTCTCCCTGATAAGTCTCTGTGTCTTTTGAGCCTTGGTGTAATAGAGCATATATAGTATTTCCAGCCAAATACACACACAAGCACACACATGCACACACAGAAGGATACAGAAAGGCAGGCAGCCATGCACACATACTCAACCCAAACAGGCAGCCAAGCACAAATAGCGCACACTCTGGAGGAACATTTTATCTTCCTCAGATTCAATATGTCTCAGGTTTTCAGACTAGGACCCAGAAAGTCCAGGCAAAAAACTGCATTTTCTGTCCTATACTATCTATTGTAACTCCTTCCTTTTTTCCTGCAGCTTCTTTTCTGTAGCACAGACCTCCTGCTAATAGGACTGAGATAGGATTTCTCTCTGTGACTTTCTATTTATAACAAGTTGATAATTGTGCAATCACTGTTTTTACTAATTTGCAAGTAATGTTGTTAAACGTAATTTAAAGACAAACTAATAACATGCGTGAATATGTTCTGTTACAACTATTATTAGACCCAAGATTAAAAACAAAAACCTGTTTGATCTAAATATGTACCAGAGATGGATATTGTCTGGTCTTGAATTGATATTAATTGGTTCCTGATTACTCAGATTCATAATACTGTAATGATCCTTGAGTAGTCATTATGGCTATCAGTATTTGAATATCATTCATTCATTCAGCATTTACAGGTAGACTATCATTAAATTAGTTTTTCCTGACATACAGTCAGCCATCTGCTAATAACGATGTTTTTTTACATTGCGCAACTCCATCATGGTTGTGTTTCCATCATGAGGACTGTAAAGCAGGCAGATTAAAATGCTACGAAGAGGAGGCTGAATGTAGTTGTGTAACAGGGGTAACATAGGGGACCCAAATGGGATGAAATGCTGTATATATTCAGTGTTTCACTTTCTGACCAAAGCAACTGCAGCTCCACCATCACTAGAGCCAGTCCATTAAACCTGATTCAATAAATATATTCCTGTTTTTGGAGGTCTGGCTGCTGGTGAATGCTGGTGAGTGTCGCGTCACTAAAATAAGAACAGCTGTCCACCTTAAAAGTCATCCCAACTTAAGTGAGCTTAGGTTGCAGTCATTGGCTGCGGTCTTGAGGAGCATTTATTCAACGCTAATAATAAACTGTACACAATGCTACGTTCACAGCTATTGATACTCACGGTCACACAAAAAGGTTCTCTTTCTCTCTCTTTGCCGACCACATACTAGCTAATATTATGCTATTAACCCCACTCGTTAACCCCGCTACATTGACCCAGATTGACGGATCGTTACATCCTTAGTACCAGCCATCGATCTCACAATCTTCTCTTTCTCCCGATGGACTATTAAAAGTATACCATGATCATATTAAATAAAAGGCACACTTAACACTGGTGTGTCTAGTTTAAATTAAGGAGGATTATTGATGAGAGTATCGATAGGTATCGATACAGATAAGCAGTATCGGTATCAATACCAGTTGGGATAAGCAATGAAACAATTACTCACCCAGTCTTGGCAAAGTTGGTCCAATAGGTCATGACCACAGCACTGAGCATGACATCATTCTTTGAGAAGTTACAGGGGAAAAGATCAGTGGGACCAATCATAGGAATTCCGAAAACATAGGGCACCTCGTCCCCGTGGGCGGCATCTGACCAGGCGGGCTTCATCAGGCTCTGGCAGTGGTGGTAAAAGGCGTAGAAGTAGGTGGGTGAGCCGTAGCGAGCGTGAAGATCAGCCGTCACCACGGAAGGCTCCACCCACTGGTGGTCGGTGAACAGAGCCACCAGCGTCTTGCGCCTGGTCTCTGGATTGTCTCTGTCGGCCCAGTCGGTGTACATGAACTTAATGGTCTCCCTCAACGTGTCCTTGCCCTCCGGGTACCCGTACAGACTGTCCACAAAGTCTGACACAGAGAAGTCAAAGTCATTTCCTGACACGCCATCCTCTGAATCCACCACGTTCTCCACAAACCGCAGCCCTTCGCCCTGGTTGACCCCCAGCATGATATCATAGTTGAGGAACTCGCCCTGCTCCATCAGGATCTCTGGGTCGTCAGGGATAACATCCCCATCAATTACAGGTCCAAAGGCCACGTGGTACCTCGCTGGTTGTATGTCCTGCTCCACCAGCTCCCTGGAGCTCTTCTTCCTCAGGCAGTCCACCATGTCCAAGGTGTCCAGGACATTACAGCCCACCTTCTCAGCCAGGAGACGTGTATACTTGACCGGCTGGTAGTTTACCGCCCAGCTGGAGAGGGCTGACCCACTCTGAATGATGGCTCTGTGGAACAGACCTGCACAAGGAAACAGGAAGAAGAGACAGGATGATGTTCAGTGTGTCACTACTACGGAGGGTAATTCAGTTATGTGCTACACCACATGATTGTTAATTTTGTTGCTGCCATGATGAAAAGGGGTCTGTCAGCTCCACAGTTGATAAGAATAACAGAGGCCAGACAGAACAATAATGGAATCATGGCTTTGATAATGAATGTGCAGATGGCCTGGACAGCTCGCAGACATAGAAGGGAATCAGTACTCTGTCTGTCATCTTTCCTTCCTCCATCCATCTCTATATGCTCTCTTGATATTAATCCCTGTATGTTTGTCAGGAGCAGATGCTGCGTCGATGGGTCCATACCCAAGAATGAAGTCCCGTTCTTGTATGAAATGCAGAAATGCAGTAAATCCAATTTAAGTGTTCTTGAATATATAAAAACTCTGCACACATGCCATCCCCCCTGTTAATGTACTTTTCAAAGTAGCTTGAATTGGAAGAAGCTCAAACACTGCAATTATAGACACAGATGCTCCCTTTTCGCAGTCATTACATACACACACACACACACAGCACCTCTGCATCAGTTATGCCTTGCGCATGCAAGTTAAAAGTCATTTTTATCTAAAAAGATCACTACATTCTACGGCCTGTGGCTGGATTGATATAAATAAAACCAGACTCCTACTCCCTACATATGCAGAAGGAATGGAACTGCACATATTCACCTGGCAATACAATGCAACATGGTGGCACACAATGAAAGTCAACAGACCATCTATTACATGAATCTACATAGGCGCTTAGTGTTTGTGCGTGGGTGGGCTTTAAAGGGGGACGGAGGGGGTTCAGAGACGAAGGCGAACAAATCTGCTAATCAAATTAAATTACATTTTAGTCGCAGTGCAGTATGAAGGAAATCTTCAATGACTTTTCCCCACAAGGAACAGATCCCAAACAACAAACATCATTTCCTCAGAAATAATTGAATTGCTTCCCCTTTGAAAAAAACCCTCCTTCCTCCTTACAGACAGTAGAGTGAAGGTGACATGGTATCCCCTCTGTCTCGGGGGCCCTCCCCCACGTCGTCGCCCATGCCTCGCAGTCTCTGTTTGACAGCACCACTCATAGGTTCCTCCTGATAGGGTTTTCAAAATCACGAGTGCTGTTTTACCAATCTCAAAGAAAATCAGAGACCACTTCACCATTCTTCTTTATTGCTCATGGCGCTTTCACTGCCAGAGTCTTGAAATACCGCTGAACTCATGATATTGAAAGCCACAGTAGATGAAATGCTCCAGAAATGGCACGCATTAAAGCGTAGAAGAGTCAATAGACGATCACACATTTAAGCCACAAAGACTAGCAGAGAAATATATACAGGCCCGTAGACTCAGTTTGAGATATTTCAGCATCAGTGTGGGTGGCTGTGTTCAAGTCTTTGTGTTTATGAGGTAAACAGCAGACTTAAGTGCCAAATATATCACTTTGGTAGTCTTAATCAGAGGCGGCGGGGGGCTTATTTCTTCTTGGCGAAGATGAAGCGTTTATTTACAGAGCTATTTACATTTATTTGTTCGCAAGTAGTAAGTAGAATTAATGTGTTTGGGTTAGTGAAATGTTTCTGTGGTGAGTGTGTTTACTGGTATAAGCCAGAATCTGTGTATTTGAACAATGAGTTTGGGTCTGAATGCGGCTTGCTGTTGGCAGCGAAGATTTCACAACATGGCCGAATATACATTTTTGATTTAACCGGAATGAAAGTAATGTTTCTGTTTTTCTGTTCCTGCATCATTTTACGTGGAAGAGCTTGTCAAATCTCTGTGGCCCTGCCGGGACGCTGACCTTCGAGCTGTCCTGTGGATGTGCGTCTCTGCAGGACGGTGGCCCGTGCCGTGTCCCAGGGAGCTGAAGCAGATGTTGAGGGTTTCACCCACTTGGAAGCATTAGAGGGGCAGCCGCAAGATGAAAGATGGCTGCTCAGAGGCAAAGAGGGGGGCTGGGGCTTAATCCTGCAATCCCTCCCCTCTCTTCCTCCTCTCCCCTCCCCTCGCTCTTTAGTGGTATTGCCTCTCTTCACATCTCAACTCAAGATTGCGCTGTGCAAACAGAGCCAGTCATGGTGCAGGGAGTCTGTCCAGAATCCCAAAGCCGACAATCCACAGCCACTTTCTAAATGTCTTTGATCAGAAAGTTGTTCTAGGAAAACGTTTGCCAGCAGAGCAGCTCTTGTGATTGGCAAGGTGATTTTGACAGACATACGTATATCAAATCCGTTTGCCGTAATTGAGGAGTGCGGCTTGAATGCAACTAGGCTTGCTCAGGTGTCTGTCTGAACCCACAGTTGGCTGACTGCTGAGGAGGCTGCAGCCGGTTTGACAACGTTAGATTTATCTCCCGCTTTGGTTGATGAAAGGGAGGACGAGTGACTGAGGCTTTACTATTGTTTGTCGAGAAACATATAAATCCAGCGCACATGAGCTGTCACCGGACTGATAAATATGCATTAGAGCTGTGTGTGATGAGCCCCACTGGGGGAGGACGCTCACGGGGGAAGGTCAGGGAGAGAGGAGAGAAGAGCACAGGCTTTCTCACCCACTGAGGAAATCCACTAATTATCCACACTGGGAGGTGAACATGTGTGTCTGTGAGTGCACGCGTGTGCACGTATGTATATTTATGCTGACGTTGATAGATAAGACACAGAGATGATGAATGGATCGACAGACGACAGGCATCATCATGATAGGGGTTAACCATTTGTGACATTGCTTTGTCTTCAGTATCGACTCACATCCTGAAATAATTAACAGGAAGGGCATGACGCAACACCATCAACACGTGTGTCACGTTCATACCTTGCATGTTTTACTTTGTAAAAGCAACAGATAGCCCTATCATCATTTGCCCGTGTTTGACATGCGAGATTCCGACACCCAAACTGCGAGCAGATCCATCAAACCATAGTGTTGCTGGCAGATTGAGGTCACGCTGAATTATGACTGGAGCTCCGAGGTAATCACTCATTGGATCCCTGCTAAAATGCTGTTGCGTCGCTCTGCAGCCGGTTTGCCGACCTCGACCGCGCTGCCCTCTCACTAGACACCTGTTAAACGAGCATGCAGTTCAGGCCCTGGATTGGCTGAGTTGCCCGCGAAGATAATTCACGTTGATAGGTAAAGAAAAAAAAAGCTTGACCTTGAGGGTATGACGACCCCCATATTGGTGAGAGAGCCAAAATCCGCACAAGCTCAAACAAACACAGTTCAGGCCACGTTTTGAAAACGGCAATATGAATGACATGCTGACAAACAAGCCAATGCACTAGTGGAGAGAGAGTAACATGACATGGCTGGATCCCTGCTAATGTATTACGTGGCAACTACGGGCATGTGTGAGTGTTCAGTCCGTGTTAATGGACAAGGATGTTCTGTTGGTGACGATGCCAGTAAGCTCCGTAAATGACTGTACTTTGTAATCTGGAACAGCTGGCAGAAATCACTGAAGCATCAGCGGTGAGTTTTATCACTCTGGCCCGGAAATAAATGTGACTGTAATATGTATGCTGCATAAACCACTACAAGCTCAACAATGTCCTCCACATAAAAAACTAAAAACTTTACAAAGTCTATCAGATGACCTTGAAAGTTTAGATTGGCCAAGTCTCATTTTATAGGTCAGTGATTCATTTTCTTAACAGCATTCATCATGACTTTAAGAGGTAATAGGATAGAAAATATGTAAAGCAGCAAAATCTTATCGGAATTCTTCTCAGACACATAAAAGCCATCGCAAGAGAGAAATAACGTGGCCACAGGGACACGTCCCCCCCCCACACACACACACACTAGACTGTACTAGACTACATGCCTTTTCCTTGCCTTTCAAGCCTTCCTCCGCTCTCTGCTCTGTTTTTCTATCTCTCTCCATGTCTCTTTTTCTGAGGGACCATGCTGAGTCCCTCCCTGCTGATTATTAGACATAAGCTCACGTTCAGCAGAGCCTGAATCCTCTGAGCCATCTTACCTCCACCATCGCTTCACTGTAACCAAATCTCCACAGACCCGTGGACTGTGCAGAGCTCCCTCTGTTGCAAACATTTCTCTCCGTCTACAGTCAAACTAGGCTAGCACACTTAATAAATGTTGCTCTGCCTCTGTTGCTTCATTTCACTCTTCTTCATTTTCTCTTCCTCAGTGCTTCCCATTCTTTCCTAGTTCTCTTTCATGAATCCACAGTGTTTCTATTTATCCAAATGATAAAGATATATAAAACACCTGATATATTTAAATCCAGCTGGGAGATGCACACTCTTACACATTTTGCCTAATGGTACATCCTTGGCCACTTGCAGTCTCATAACACAGGGTTAAAGCTGCTGTCTCCATGGCTACAGCCTACAGTACCACAGGCTGCATCCACTTAAACACAAGTGCCTCTGGTGTGATCATGCATTAGTCCATGGATAATTTCACATTGGTCTGGCAGCCCTGAAACAACACAGACATTGTTTTTTTGTTTCATAAAAAGTTCTGCCCAATATCGGACTCATCGACTTCAAAACCAACGAACGGGCTGATGGAATCAGGAAAAGGGCAACGCTTTCCTTTCTGAGACAGCAGTGTCTTTGAATACGCTTTGTGGATTCCCTCAGGCTACAGGGATATACTGTAAATTAAAGCATGTGTGTGTGTGTGTGTGCATGAGCTTTAATCCAAGCATGGCTCTTATTTGCTGTACTTGTTTGCTTCATTTTTTTTAAAAATGACATACAATGTCCCCAACAGGACTCACTACTTACGATTCATTGTGTGCACGACTTGTTTTCTTGCTCTTTTATGACTGTTCTCGTTACCTGGCTTCACATATCTCCTCTGAACCAGATTTCCACTGGACTGATTTCATAACAAATGATCCAAAAGGATAGCTGCCAGAGAAAATGCATCTTCATCCCAGAAACTGACTGTTTTGTTTTGCATGGATCAGAGCACAAAAGTGAACTGTTGCCTAATTCCGACAAAACTTAAGCCTGTCTTCCATTCCGGGCGGCGTTGTAGCAACATACAAGTGAAGAGCAGTGGACTTTGAGACAGAAGGACTGCCCTGCTCCTGTTTCATCATGTCCATATGGAGACCGTGTTTGAGGGGCTAGTGTTTTCATCAATCAGTGTGAGACATGCTTCATGCCAGCCCTATATAATGTTGTTTGAAGCTGTTGGTCTGCTGCTCCAGCCCCTGTAGAGACTGACTGCTTGCCTGCAGGCTGTGGCTTAGGCCAGATAAAGAGTTTGATCCATGTGGGTGGATGGAGGGAAGAAGGAGGGAATGGGAAAGCAGAACAGAGGAGAGACAAAGAAGGGGAATAAAAGACAAAAAAGGATGGGATGGGAGAGGAAAATGGAGAAGAAATTAAGGTATGAGTATGGAAGAGAATAGAAGATGGAGAATAGCAGGAGGCAAAAGGAGAGGAGAGAAGAGGAGAGGAGAGGAGAGGAGAGGAGAGGAGAGGAGAGGAAAGGAAAGGAAAGGAAAGGAGGATACAAATGACCCCATTGACAAGCTGTAGCCAGGTTGCAGGATCGATGTGTATCTGAGCCCCGCGAGTGTGATATCTCCTACTAATCACGACATGACATCCACTGGTCAATAACACACACTCCAGGCGTCATCATCACATGCAAGCCGGCCTTCCTCGGTCGGCACGCACAGCACAACAGGGCCACTGCTCCTCCTTGACCTCATCAATCTGGCTGCTAATCACAGGCATGCACACCACACCTGAGTCGAACAGTATTTGTAGACTAATTTTCAGAATGTATTTTGGCCTAGAAATTGCCGTAATCGGGGGTCTACCTATCTGCATCGGGACATTTCAGATTAGTGCATGATGTCGTTCGCTGTAAAGCAGATTACATTTAAATTTAAAGTACACTTCTGTGATTGTATACACTTTTTAGCCCTTTGTGTTTTATGGTCCAAATATGCCAAATTGGATATGGTACTGCACGGTGGTGTAGTGGCTAGCACTGTTGCCTCACAGCAAGAGGGCCGCGGGTTCAATTCCCGGTCGGAGCGGTCCTTCTGTGTGGAGTTTGCATGTTCTCCCCGTGGCAGCGTGGGTTCTCTCCGGGCTCTCCGGCTTCCTCCCACAGTCCAAAGACATGCTGCAGGTTAATTGATCTCTAAATTGCCCATAGGTGTGAATGTGAGAGTGAATGGTTGTATGTCCCTACATGTGCCCTCGATGGACTGGCGGCCTGTCCAGGGTGTCCCCTGCCTTCGCCCTATGTCAGCTGGGATAGGCTCCTGCGACCCTAATGAGGATAAGCGGTATTGAAAATGGATGGATGGATATGATACTTTTGGTAGGATAACAATGCTATTTATTCGAAAATCCTATGTGATCCAGTTATGGTGGCCACAGACAGAAGCATACGCTTGAACATGAATCTGTTCACTTACTACCAGCTAAAAAAACATCTTATGACACTTAAATAAAGTAAGGGCAGCTTTTGCTGTACTGTGAGTACTTTGCTGTTAAAATGTGTTTATTCGCAGGGTGCAAGTAGGCTCACCTTTCTTTGGTTGACATTTGGTGCCTGACAAAGTCATGCAGTGTATTTAGCATATACTCTCAGACATACAAATCACGCTACATCTATAAATAGAAACATTGTTATCAAGGAAAAACTACAAGATAGAAAAGTTTCAACAACGGAAGGAGGACATCACTGAACAATGTTCTATCATTATCGATCGTGTGTGCACTTACAATCAAGGCAACAAAATGCCCTTCACTGCATTTACTATTTCTTCCGGTATTTTTGGGCATGTTATCTGTGCATTCTCATGACCACTCATGCCTGAAAATATACAAACCGAATTGATTTCTGTCCTCCTCTTCCCTCGCAGCCTCCCTGCCAAACCAAGAGAAACAGAGAGCCTGCACGGTGAATTTTTCCATTTGCACCCATGCATGTGTCACTAATGCTGCAGACTCTGAAAAGCATAGAATACTATCTCCGTGTCCTTCAACTGCTAGCTCTCTTTGTGCTGTGGCATTCGAAGCAGTATTCACCGAGCTCACGCCACATTGCTGCTGTGCCTAGATTGGCCTGATAGCTGTGTGCGCACAACAACACGCACCGTCGGCGAGCCTTGACTAGGCATCGATGTGGAAATGGGAAGAATAATGAGTTATTACAGGGTTATCTGTGTGTATCTCCATGTCATGACTGTGTAAGCGCCTCTGCTAATCTCATTAGATGGGACAAGTTGTTAAAGATGTTTTCTGATTTCCTCTCTCTTCTCCTGCTGCGTCCACAAATAGATTGCAGATCAGTTCGCTGAGAGGAAGTGCCTTTAGCTCCCAGAGTAACTGGTTTTCATAGGAGAATTGTGGCTGCTGTTCAGTAACCGTGCAAACATCTCACTCCTGTTGTTCCTAAATATATGCACCATATTTTACACCCCATCTGCATTGTATAGCAGCCCCATCGCTTGGTTAATTTTTATATATGCAGCAAGCAGTGACAGCAAAAGATAAAGAGTGCACTCACTTCGAGTACAAATCAGTTGTAAAAATATGTTTCACCGAGCAGGGTCAAAGATATAAGTCACACACAAATATGACAATTCAGCCATGAAATGGCTGAATTGTCATATTGTCATACTTACTAATTGTAAGTCGCTTTGGATAAAAGCGTCAGCTCAATGACATGTAATGTAATGTAATGAAATGTGGAAGGATAGGAAGCTTCTATTCTTGGCGACATCTTGCCTGTGATGGCTAAAACTCCTTTTTTGGACCAAGCAAAGCCACGAAGAGGGCGCAGTTGCATTTGTGACGGACAAATTATCGCAAGTGTACACCCCACTAGGGGGGGGGGGGAATCGGATGAATTCAGAGCAGAGAGAGAGAGAGAAAGAGAGAATGACAGATAACAAGAGAGAGAGACAGAGACAGACAGACCTCGGCCTAACTGCCTAAGTCTTGAAGAAACAGATTAGCTGTGAGCTGTAGGGGTGCAGGAGGTGAAACTGAGATGGATACACACATCTCAGCCTAAAGCAGGAGGTGGGTGGATGCTTATGTCGTACCCTGGTCCTTTTCACATTCTTCCAATACAGAAGATCAATTGCTTACAAGCTTTTGAGTCTGGTGCAGAAAAGGACATGTCCCCAATTTACATCTGATAGTAGCTTACATAGAAAGGCAAACAATTTAAATGTGCACGGTGTTCGTAACCATTTGGGCTTAGCTACACATGCTCACTCTCTAAATATTGACTGTTTCTAGAGGGAAGTTCTACTGCAGCTACACAGAAAATGTAAATGTATTGTATATTATACACCCACATAAATGATACCAGCATGCACACACACACACACACACACACACACACACACACACACACACACACACACACACACACACACACACACAAACACACACACACACACACCTGCAAACATACACATGCTCATATAATTCAGGAAGCTCATTAGGCACCACACACAGAGCACCTAGTAGGCAGCAACCTTTTTTCTCTGTCCTAGAACATCAGCAACTCTTTTAAATCCAAACCACCATTAATGAAGCAGAACCACCCCACTCGAAAATATAGTGCCCTTCCTATTAGAGACAGTCCCCCTGTTACCAAAGCCTTTTAGGGTGTGTGGTCACACCAGCAGCAGCGTCCGAGCTGATTAACTATTGTGCAAAGCACGAACGTGCCAGGCTGGGCTCCAACAGTGTGAACATATTCTTCTAGCTGTGTCTATGACACTCTGTGTGTTCCTCCCTCACAGCGCCTGACACCACTGTTCCCTGCTCTGCCCATTGTGCCAGCCGCCCTGCAGCCAGAAGCCACACAAGCTCGGTCTAATTCAAGGCGGCACACCATGCAAACAGCGGACCGAAATAGGATGGAAACGCCTCGCCCTCATTCTTGGGCACGCATTAAAGATTGAGAGCGAAACTCAGGTCCGGGATGGGACGGTGCCCTGAATGTGATCCCAGCACCTGACTGTGGAATTACCTGCTCAGCGGAAGGCTGCTTTGTTGGTGCCTTTATTGAGTGTGTGTGTGTGTGCTTCTGCCTGTGTGTATGAGTAGCCTGTATAGTGTGTGCTGAAAGAAACACATTTGAAGGATAGCAGCACTGTCACAACAGCCCATCCCTGGAGAGCACTATGCCTGCCTCCCCTGCCTCATTCTTCATACTGTAAACTCCTATTGAGTCAATTACTGTGGCAGTCTCTTTAGTCACCATAGCCACTTACTGCAAGTGGACATTGAGACAATTGGGTTATGACATGTCATACTGTATGTCCATCGGCAGCCGCGTCTCCCAGTAACTCTACTGGAACAAATCAAGTCAACTGGAAATTCCAACAATCAAGAGCTATTTGTGCAGCCTATCTGAACTCAGCATTCGGCCACTGAGCATCGATCTGCTGCAAGTTAGTTCGCTGGCTTGCTGAGATGTTGACTTTAGTCATAAAGATTAAACATCTGTTGACCAAAGTGTTCATCAGTCTGAGATCGTTCATTTCTGCCTCCTCTGAACAAAAGCGTGCTGACTACACACATTTATCTGCGCTACAAACTAGAAAATACATCTTAGCAAGATAAACAGACAGTCCTATGGATGAACTAGGCTGCACACATCTATTTTCATTGTGTCACAGACTGAGAGAGGAGGGAGGAAAGTAGGGGAGGTCATGGGAGGATAAGAGAGGAGGAGAAAGTTAAAAAAGAAAAAAGAAAAAAGCAAGGAAACTCACAATTCCTCAGTGGGTGCTATTGTCCCAGTGGAGTATTCACAGCAGGCAAATGCTCTCTGCATAAGAAAATGGATCTCTGCATGCTAACTGTGACTTTGCATTCATTGTGAGGAAGACACAGGCATTTCAATGCATTGGATGACTCATGCATCCATTTCACATCGCGCTGTTTCTTGAGCTCAATACAAAGGCTCTGAAATGTTTTCATAGTGATTTGGTTGAATTAAACGTCTTAACATCAACATGTTTCTATACATGACATACCAGAGATTCAACTATTTTCCTCCTGAAGTAGATTTGTCAGACCCATTTGTGGCAGTGGGGTGTGGTTAGGCTCGGCTGCAGAGTGGGTGGAGCGGGGGTGTGGTTCAAGGAATGGTGTCGGGACAGGTCTAATCAACCTCAGCTGGGGTGAGGGTTAATCAGCCCAGCTGAGGTTACTGAGTGTGTGTGTGTGTGTGTCTGTTTTTCCCTCAAAAGGAGCAGTAGTGACGGGGAAGGAGAGGCAGTGCGAAAAGAGTACCGTGTTTGTGTGCGATACGCAATAAAAGAACTTGTGTGAACCCCAAATAACCCTTGTTGCTTCGTCTCTTTCTGTCCAAGACTCACGGGATAACGTGAGAGCGTCTACACCATTCAACAACGATATGATGATTATTATTATATTATATCGAAGACGATGACTAAACTCTAAACTAGTTCATGGCTAATAAGCTTCGATGGCTTTCGGAACAGTTTGCTGAAAGCATTTTCATTTAACTGTATTTTGTCCGGCTCCGCCACCCCTCTGTAGGGTCATATTGGCTTATGACGCTCTGCAACTGTAGGTAAATATAAGTCTGTGTATTAGATCTGGGGCCTGAGATGAAATCTGCGAGCTCAGAGAGAGAGATTGCTTTCTGATTAACATCCACATATCCAAGGCCACATCTGGCGGGCCCTATCAAATATACATGGACCTCAGGAAATCATGATATGGCTGCACACCCATTATTTCCTCAAGTCCACAACACATTATTGTTCCTTGTAAGGTGTTTGAAACCAACATTGACATTTACCAACAGTGTGCCAATAAATACGCCGTGGCATCGATCTGTTGTATTAACGTTCGCCAACGTCTTGGTCACCGTCCGATCTCAGGAGGATACCATTTAAGAAATGAATATTGTAACAAAGGCAATAAAGCACGAAGATGACTTGGCTGATATTGAGAAGTGACAGTTAATTTCAGTCACTGGGGTAGCCAGCTGATAACAGATTGATAGTGTCACAAAACGTAATGGACAAGTAATTAATATCTATTGCACAGACTCATTTTGGACACTAATGTATCATATTGAATTTTAGATTACACACAAAAAAACGAAGTGACAGAAAACATCTCAATGTCTGGCGCCGTGTCAAACTCATTTCAGACCAGTCGGCCTAATAACAAGACCTATATACGCTCCCCTTCCACAGCAGCACTCCAGCAATATTCAATTTTGGCAGAACAGAATGCAGTGTATTTTTTTTTATACCTCCAGTCCTTTCTGTCAAGCTATGCAAAGGCCAAATGGGAAATGGTGGCCAGTTTCTTCACCATCTCAAAACCCCAAATGATGTTGGTTGCTTACAGAGGAGTTGGTGGCGCAGGGATTAAAAGGCAGATTAACAGAGAGACAATGGCAGAGGGCACGGAGCTGTGAGCTGCGCTAGGGTGACCCTGCCCCGTCAGCCTCATTCACTATTTATTTGTGCGTCTGTCTGTGTGTGTTAACATACTGCCCATGCTGGCTAGCGTCCTTCTCTTAGCTCACGTTGTGTGGGTCCTTGTGCGTTCACACAAGTCTGCATTCTGGTGAACTCCCCCACGCTGCTCGTGGAGCTGTGCGATCGCCTCGCAAAGCTAAGAAAAGGCATTCAATAGTTGCCTTTCCGCCTCAGCGGTCACACTTCAGATTATCAGTCTTTTTACATTCAAACCAGGTTGTCGGCAGCGGAGGAGAGAAAAGAAGAAAAAAAAGAGGAAAGGAAAAAATTCACAAATCGTGTAAGGGGAGTGCAAAAATTCCTTTCTGAGGTTTTTGTCCCCTTTTCCATGGTAACATGCCTTTCACTGAAATCTGTCGATTTCCATATCTCCCCCTATATTATCTTTTTTTCTGTTGTGCCTCTTGCTGCCAGCGCCAGTAGGCACACAGCTGTAGCCACATGAAATCCCCTGGAGTGGGAGAGTTTGTGGACTTACATGTACAGATGGACTCTCCCTCTGTGTGTGTGTGTGTGTGTGTGTGTGTGTGTGTTTGCTTGTGTGCAGAGCTGAGCCGGTGTAGAGCAGTGTTTGTGCAAGTACGTACATGTTTGTGCAGCATTGATGTGAGTCTGTGGAGATGAGTTATGTGTGTGTGTACGGGCTGGTGTGTGTGTGTGCGTGTGTGTGTGTGTGAGACTCAGTGTGCTCGTCTATCAGTTAGGCTGCATGCTGGCACGCTCCACTTTCTCAATGTCAAGCTAACAGATATTCAACAGCAACTAACGTCACAACACTTGACACATTTCTCACCCGCAGACATTCTTTTCCAGCACACTTTCAGAGTGGCATTGGTCGGCCTTTTGCCATCACTATAGAAAGTGTCATTGTCATCTTCCATCACCACATAGAGAAGTGACACACAGGTCCGGTCTGTATCAGACAGATTAGCTGCTCGGCATGAGGGAAATATTAATCTATATATCAAACAGCAGCAACTTACTTTGGGTTTTAAAGGTCTAATATTAATCTTCTCTTTTCTTTAAATTAAGTGCATTCATTTATGTTTTATTTTAAATGTTATTACTTTTAAAAGTAATACAATTAAATTAAGGATACGCAGAGAAGTTCATCCTTGACTTTGGAAATAGAAATCTGACAAAACAATCCCACCTCAAGGTCTACTCAGGTACCTTCAACCAAATGACAGGTTCTTCATCCATGCATTGGCAAGTAGTCCTTAAAGGTCAATGGATACAAATTAAACAAAGTTCTCATATCAATGGCTTCATCTACGTGAAAACCAATCGAATTCCATCTGTTGATAAGAACGGTTTTAAAACCATTTCACAAAAAGCACAGCTTTCGTCCAATATAAGGACATTTGTAAAATGTATTTTGTGGGTTTTTATAAAGTCTTGCAACACCCTTGTGGGACATTTGAGACTTGGACTAGAAAAGGTAATCAGAAAGACATTGATTTCCTCCCTGAAATCGAGGTCGAGGTCTTTATTATTTTGACAAATAAAATCATTTCTTCCATTTGATGACATAAACTTTTTTTTTTTCTGTGTTCCCGCACCCCATTTTTGCATCGCACAAGTGCTCGTTAGGGACTTTGAGTTGTGATTGCTTCGTCAATGATAATGCCGTTTGATTTAATATGTAATCACTCTATTTTAATGTATTTTCATAGTTATAGTCTATTTAATTTGTATTTAAATGTGAAAATGCATTTGAAATAGTGTGTTGGGGCCATATGGATGAAATCAAATATCACTGTTTATGTCATATTGTTTTTTATTGTTATGTAGTATAAGGAAAAATCCACTTTAGAGTGTTTTGGAGTAAAACAGCAAGACAAGAATGTCTGTTTTTGGCAAATGTAGCAAAATAAATAACTGACAAGTCAAAGCACTTCATCACATTGAGGCAAACATTATTTTAAAAAACCGACAACATTCCTGCTTATTGATTTGCAACATTGCCCACAATGGTCAAATAACAGTATATCATCTCTGACAGTACACATCATTATGGTCCCCAACCTTAATTTAAAAGATTTAAGATACACATATGCCCACCGTGTCTCATTCAGAGTGCTTCCTATGTTATCAACAAACAGTCAAAAGGGAACACTGTCTCATTATCATGGTGGTCTTATAATTGGCCAATGTGGTATTATTATTCACAGGTGAGAATATTTGCTATTCTGTGTACACTATCCCCGAGTGCATTTCCACATGACAGCAGCATCTACAGTTGATGTCATTTACTGTAAATAGCTTGGAGCATATCAGTTCTACCACACATTGTTCCCCTCCACGCGTCTCTGTGCACTTTGTTTGCCTGCATTTCTGCACAGGGAATGTTAGCGACAGGCCTGTGTTTACTCAATGAAGTCCCTCCATGGTAACATGTTTTCCCGTTTGAATTTTAATCAAACACAGGCCACCCTCTTTCAGCCAGGGATGTGTTTTGGTTGTGACGGGGGTGCAGTGTTTCTGGCTCTGATCTGTAGCTGTTCCCATAAACACCATCAGATATTCACAGTGCCAGCTCGGATGTCGCAGCTTTTTCTCCTCCTCTTCTCCAGCTTCATCAGTTTCGACGCAGAGAAATAGAGTGGTGCTTTTGGGTTACTGACAAATTACGGCAGCACAATCTACAGTGTTTGAATAATTTAAAACCGTACCGCTTGGGGAAATTTGCACAAAAAAAGTTAACCTACACACCAATCTAACCCCTTCTGTCTTCGGGGTTTGAAGCAGGAGGTATCATCCGACGGTCCTCTGGGATTGTGTAATCTTGTATCTTTCAGAGGACCATGTTTTGGAATCACAAACGCTGGTGGTTGTCTCAGAGGAGAACTCAGGTGTTCATACACCTCATGTCTTTCCCAGGAGGTCAGGGTGAGAGATCTAGGTGGGTTGGATAGGTAGTGTATTCACCCAGGGAGGATTTATTCCATATAGTGCTCTAATAGAGACCAGAGGGAGAGGAGGAGTAGTAAGAGGTGGTCGGGCAGCAGCAGAGTGGCGCTGTTTCCCATAGAGTCTCCCTCCCCTCTCCTAATGAGCAATCTATTAGCAGCTAGGGGACGGATTTAGGCAGTTAGGCATACGGAGAAGGCTGGCTAACAATGCAAGTGGTTAGCTAAACAGCTGTTCTCTCTCTGCTGCCACCTCCCATCCCCGGCTAATGAAGCCTTCACCGATGAGCGGGAGTCCCGGGACATGCGGTAGAACTGCCACAGACACCCTGACAGGGAATCTTAGTCACTCACAGGCCTCATAAAAAAGTCTGTGCGGAGGATAGCTTCATCGATAGGATAACCAAGGCTCCAATTACAGAGTGGCTCCAAGGGGAACCCTAAGAATAGCACATTGGGCAGAGAAGATATTTTTATGAGCACTATGCGCGGCTCTGTGTTTGGAGATTAAACACTCTTTTGCATTGTTTTTATCCGAGTGCAAAACAGCAGACGCCATGATGCCTTTCATAATATATAATAAACAGATCGCTGCGATGACTTTTGTGAAATGTTGCATTGCTACACTTCATTATCCTCTACAGTGCAAGAAGTGTTCGCAGTAATGGGCATCGATCAAGATTAGTGGCATGCCATATGGTTATGTCCACATTTGAAACACTGCGGAGGATGCATGCTCTCCACACAGCCTTCACTTAAACAAGGAGAAATGTCTCAGGAGCGATGCCTACTTTTCATTGGATGAAGTTGATGCGGCATTATGCTTTACTAGCAAAAAGCTGCATTTGTTCTAGTTAAATGTGGAGTCTGTCAAAGGCGTCATTGTCTGACGACGGATCAGGTCACCTTCAAATGATACATGCGTTAACTTTGCATGCCGTAGTTGTGCAGTCGCTTTAGCTGTCAAGGCTGCTGCACGGTTGAAATGAAAAGCTGTTCTGAACGTGGGATTCTGAAAGTCTACACTTATACTGTATCTTCTCAGCAATTAGCAAGGTGTGCTTAGGTGTGTAAATAGGCAGAGTTTCCAGTACTCTATTTCTTTTTTTCTTCATTCCTCACACAGCTACTACGCCTGCCACTGTGTTGAATACTAAACTGCTCATCATGAACAGCTTTGAGGAAGCGCTTTCCTTTTCGTGTTTGCTTTAATCTGCATTTGTTAGCTCACGGATATCATAAGAGTCGCACTGGGAGTTTGGTTTTACGCCTACATTCCTGTTCGAACCTTTCATCTAACAGATAGCAGCCTTACTGGTTTCTGATCCACTTCATGGCGGCGCTTTGTCAGCAAACACTTCCTCGGCACTTCCTGCAGCTGCTTCACAATAAAAGCTTCAGGCTGCATAATAAATTTTGTAGCCGATGCGATTTTTCTTGTTCCTTGATTGCTGTTTGTATGCCGGCCATTGTTATTCTACTGAAATCATCTGGGACAAAAACACCTTCATGGAATCTGACCAATGCAGTGTAGATGTAGTATGAGATTACAGAAATATATATTTTGATGGCATATGTTTTTGATTGTTAAAAAATGAGACAATCATTGTGAAAAATTGTTGCATGTTTATTATTAAAAGTTATTATAGGGGAATTATTCAGCAAATCACCAGCTGTTTATGAACTCAACTAACTAACTAAAATAACAATATTGCTTATAATTGGCACCAAATTACATAATTCTATCCAGAAAAGTCCCAAAAAATAAAGTGTTGCAATTTCATCTCCCATCTCTAAATATTTGTTCAAAACCTTCTCCATGCTACAAATCAAAATTCAATTATGTTTAAAAAAGCCATCAGTTAGACATTAATTTTGACTGTAGAATGAACAAAGTGCAAAGCTACAGAACCCCCAACATTACCGAAAAAAACTCACAAGGATGTGATCTCAGTGTTGCCTTTGTGTCTTCAGATAAGATTCTGCAAAAATCTGACATTTTCACATCCTACACATGAGGGCTGTAAGGTGCCCTTGAAGGCCTTTTCTGCTAAGCTGCTGCACCAAGTGTTGAATTGTGGCTCTAAAGATAGCCAAGAACCTTGGAGCTACACATTTTGATATAGATAATGCTGCAACAGGAATTTTGGGACATTTCTTTGGAGGCAGAAGAAAGTGAGATTTCTATCTGACTAGGAAACACAGTACAAAAGGAATCCCGGAGCTGCTTAGGTTTATGACTTCTCTTGTTTATAATCGAATGCCTATATTTTAGTCAGCTTCTCCCCCCATCTTAGAACTAGTTGTTTGGAAAACGTGGGAACGATTACATTTGTCACACGTGGTCGGTCGTGCAAGATAGTTTTGTTAAAAGCATGGAGGAAGATTGTCAAACTGCATATACTGTATGTCTTTTCAGTCTGCAGCAGCAGGTAGCCTCTCCGTTCAGGTATTAAACAAATATGAGCACTATAACTTGACGTTGAGTTTCCTATCCAGGAGAAGGACATTATCTTATTATAGCACCTTTGCAATATTGTTTTCTGACAGTTGCATTCGCATTGGTGAGTAACTCCCTTTTACCACTGAAAAAGATCTATAGTGTATGTTACCTCTCGAAGCTAAAAATCTATTACAGCCTTGCGGCCCTGAAAGCTAAAGATTTAGACTTTTTGTCAGGTTGCACAATGCTGGCCCTTTATCGTAGAGGTTTCTGCTCGTCAGCATGTTTTGCAGAAGTTCCTCTCATTGGGGATTTAATTGTGCTCAGACTATGCAAATTTCACAGCTAAGGTTTGCACTGCCCAGAATTGAATGTCTTGGTAGGCAGGCTACAGCTTGTGGCTGCGTGTGCACACACGCGGGACAGTTGGTATACATGAATTCCATTCTCCATATCACACCGTTGTATGCTCTCACCCAGCATATCCCACCACCTCAGTCCATACAGCAAAGTAATTGGACTGATGTTTTTTTTCTATGTGACATTTCTTATCACACGTTGGAAAAAACAATTTTCTTTCCATATCATTCTGTCTGTAAGCAGAGACTGTAGCAAGCAGGCTCTGTGTAAACAGAATGATATACTCCTGGATGCCTATAATCATGCAGTAAGTATTTTTTCTTCTCTGTGCAGAAGAAGTGGTTACGGCAGAATTAAGTGAGCCCAAAGTCATACATTTCCTATTTTGAAAATAATTGAGAAGTTTCCAAAACACCAAGTTTAAAAAGTCTGGTAATGTTACCTTCTCGCTGCAGAAGATGTATATAAATCACATGTTATGCACACCTCTGAAATTGATTGAGTTCTCTTTCTGGTATTCATGCAGAGGCACTGCACACTTTTCTCTCAGCAGGGATAAACAGATGTATGGAAAGTCTACCACTGATCTGGCTCGCCGCAGAGGAGTGCTGTCAGCAACGACAAGCAAACACAGAGTGCTCGTGATCATCACTAAAGGGCAAAGTTCAGCTAATTACACTGTAGTTGTTCATCTGGCAGACAAACAGGGAGAACAGTCTATTTAACAACACATCTAGCTGGCTGTGTTTCCTTGTGCGGAATGCCTAATGAATAAACTCTTATACAACCGTGGGTAAAAAAAAGAGAAGAACATTTTAATGTGTAGTGAAGAAGACGGTGTAAAAGAAAAGATGGATAAACAGGATGAAATGTGAAAATAGCGAAAGGGAAACTAGTGAGTGGTGGCAGAAATTGGGCCAATATGTGTGGAACAACAGGGAATAAAGGAAGGGTGAGAAAGAGAGGAAGATGGAGAAGGTGTGAGAGGAGGAGGGAGGTCAGTAGAGATGTGGAGATGGGCGGAGGAGGAGGGGGAGAGATGAGCCCCCAATGCTCAGCTGTCAGTGCTTCCTCTGCAGGTGGGGCAGGAGGAGTGCCAAGTCCCTCTCTCCCACTCACACAGACACCCATGCATCACTCTATAATGGATGCTTTACACTGGTGCCAGGGAGAGAAAGACTGAGGCAGAGAGAGGGAGACATGGTGAGAAGACGAAGGAGAGACATGGGGGAGGGTGGGTACTGGAAAAGAAAGAAAGATACAGCTATGAGCAACAGGGAAAAGGAGCTGAGGAAAATTCCACAGAGATTAAGGCAGTGGAGTCGAGGAAGCAGGAAAATGGAGAGACAGAAAAACAGATAGACGCAAACCTCCATCAAGCTATTAGACCAATTAAGAGAGGAAACAGACGAGACTGTCTGGAAGCAATATGATGCAGCTATTGGTTTAATTGATCTAAAGCCTAACAGGATCAAAGAATGCCAGCCAACCAGGAGCTGCAGCCACTGTCCCCCCCCTACGGCATCCTACTGTCACTGTCCATTAGGAGGTGTATGCATGCGCCCTTCACAATGATTTATCAAGAATGATTCATGGATAGCATCAAACTGAACTAATGACTTGCCAGTGTCTTCACTGGGGATTGCAGGTCATCAACAGATGACATATTCTGTAGTCGCCTCGTTCATCAGCTGCGATTAGATTCCAAAAGCAATCTCAGCGATACATCACCAGATGGGTCTCATTGTATTGTCTTGGAGAATATTGCTGAGGCAGCCCATGTGTGCCACATGTCGCTCAAGCTGCCGAAGCCCATTCGTACGGTCGTGGTTTCGCTACAGGTATTTGCAATGCTCTGAGATATTACTTGGGTTGATAGAGGCACGGATTTACTAAAGTACTCAATTATCCCCTGCTTCTTTCTCTGACCTGCTGCTCGGCTCTTTAACACCTATAACGCCATACTTTATAGGCTCAACTACCTGCTGCAAGCAGAGACAGACTGATGGCTGGACTACCTGAATGAACTGCCATCATCGTTTTCAGGCCATTTGTCAATTCTTCATTCCTCCGCTCTCTTCTGCCTCGGGATAGGTAAAGCTGCCTCACTCTGATGGACAGCCCAACTCGATATTATTTTCTAGAGTGTTACCTCAAACTGGCTAACTGACCTCAGTGGAGTCATCTTTAGCCCAACAACACACCTCCCACCCCATATTCTTCTTCTGCTCAATGCAACTTTGGCTTAATTTTCTCTTTGCAACCTTGAGGAGAAAACAAACTTGAATTAGGTCGTTTCCAATTTCCTACGAGTCCAAAGGAGAGAAATGCTTTTTAGTTGGCGACTAATTCTCCATCTTTAATATAAAGCAATTTTTTTTCTCTGCTCTACAAATTCAAAGACACTGCTGTTCAAAGAGTGACTGGAAAATGCCACAAAAGCCACTTGTTAAAAGCGGTTTGCTTTTTCCACACAATAACGGCCACTTTATATGGCAGACAACAAAGCCGAATAGTCAGCGTAAATAAATACAAGCATTCTTGCTCCGCAGAGATGGCATCCCCCTGGTTTAATTATCGCTCTTGTCAATCGAGGTGGAAGAATACGGCACCTGACAAGGCGCGTCCCCATTCTCTCATCTCGCATAGGCGTTTTTCACACCCTGGGATGCACATACACCCTTCAGCAAACAGCCAAATCAAACCTGGAGATGGAGGCGTTCTGTTGCCCCAAACACTCATGTAACTTTACAGTGTCGAGTTGCTGAATGCCTTTGACATCTCAGAAATAGGGTCTATTCAACTTCGACAATTGTCCCTGGTTTTTCTCAAGCACTAGGCATTTGCACAACAATGGCAGCTGAATCGCATATGAATAAAATCCCAGGGATGTGGTTATGCAGCTATCTTTCCCCGTGACTTCAATTCACATTCCAGCTCTTGCAACGTGCCTTTATTCGATGCTTAAACTCTACAGGAGATGGATGGCTGCTACAGGATGCCTGAGCCCGCAGAAAAGACAGTGGCACCAAATATGGATGGATTGCACATCCATATCTGTACGTTGAGAGACCAGCATGGGGGTATTAAGGAGTGGGGGTATGCAGCCCTGTAGGCCGTTCCACAAGGAAACCCTCCCACGGGTCTCGTTTCAGAGAAGAAACCCATATTGGTTATTTTCAAAGGTCAGAGCCAGATATAACATTACAGTTGAAGCAGTGATGTAGAGTAACACTCACACACTCTTCATCTATATGGTTTATATGGTCTTCTGGTTTCCTTCCCCACTCCGTGAGATAAGGTAATTTAGAGCAGCATTTCACATTAGCCCTGGATTACCTGTCGATATCTCAAGGTACAGCAATGAATGAGTACACACATTCTTAAAGCCCCACACAGACGCACAATTCCCAGCAGCCTCACTACAACCGTTTGTTTGTACTGTTTCCTCTCAGGACAACTAGGAGCCTGCATGTACACGTAACTGATTGTCGGAGCAGAGGTTAGGTGCTCGTGGCAATGCAGGCTTTAAATCCCACCACGGCAGCATTGTATCGGCAAGATTGACAGAGGCCGATTGATACGAGTTCCAATAAACATTGTTGCCAGTCTTACTCAAGTCCTCTATAGGTCCACGAGATAAATGCAATAACAAGAGGGCCCAGACAACACTTTACAAGGAGGTCTGGTCCCAAACCTTCTATGTGATGTCACACTCAAAGCCATTTAACCCTCACATTGTAAGCGATTCAAATATAATTGATGCATATAGTCATGGATAATACCATCCAAGAAGATAACCAGCACATATTCACATGTGTTGCTCTGGAACTCATTTTTGTTTTCAAGTAATGTTTCAAAGATTTATTGATTATCGATAATTCTCAGTCAACCGACTAATAGACTAATTGTGTCTCCAGACATGTCAGCACTACACATATATTATAGATAATACACAAAGTTGCTTTAAAGATTATAAGTAGTGCTCATACTAATACACATTATAACTACTTTGTATGAATAGACAGAGCTCTGAATATATGTGTTTGAAACTGAGGAGGAAGAGAACTTACTTAAAATTAAATAAGAAATGAAGCCTTCGCTGTAACTGAATACTGTTCGTCTGACTTTTATACACAAATGTGTAAAGCCGGAACATGTGAAAGTGAGGCAGCCTTTGGGTTAATGAAGCAATTGATACGATTAAGAATCTTTTTTTGCAAACATGGATTTATTTGGGGTCCATATTATGAAATATTTAACCTAAACACATGATTTAACATGTTACACATTCTCATCATTCTTGTTAAGTTAATTCCTACTCCTTCATCACTTCTACTTATTTGCCTCTGTATCAATATCCATTCTATATGAAGTATGTGTTATGTTTATACAACAGAAGAAGGAGTTATGTCTTGATGACGTGGGGGAGAAAAGTGCTGAAAAATTTGCTGAATGTTGCTGTGTGTAGCTTATAATGCTATCCATGACACTAAAGTCGAACCAGCGCAAACTCAGTGACACAATTCTGATTTATTGTCGATGAATATTACAAAGTGAATAATAAAATCAAGATAAATGTTCAGTTTTTGTTTAAATAAGTCTTCTTCAAGTTAAACGTGAGATCAAATGTATCCATTGAATAATCCTTTACCAACGTTGCTATATTATTTCACCAACTAATCCTCTCATATATGCAAGTCTAAATTTGCGACGCATCTGAGTTTTTTTTTTGCCAGCCATTTTGCCTTCAGATGATTCACTGACTGCACATAGAGTACTTGACCATACTTGATCATAAAGTACACGGCCGTTTGTGCCTCCCTGTAATCACAACATCACACTTAAGTCACTCTAACAGAAACTAGTTTCTCACCCAATCAGAGGGAAACTGTACAGTAATACATAAATTCCTATGACTTCCAAGTCACATCCTTTCCAAGACTGCATGAATCATACATTTTTGTCCGGAAATCCACAGCAAGTACTTCACTATGAAGAGCAGCCATTAATAAAGATAATATTTCAGATTTGAGAAAAATGTCCTGCTACGCCATTTTGTTTTTTTTCAATCTCTCTGATCCTCGATTTCTACACATCCCACGATGCATTCCTTCTCTTAATCACCTTCTATGCCATCCTTCACACTAAATGGATTCAAAAACTTAGCTGAAAACAGAATACCTGTCACACTGCCCTCTTAATACTGATGGTTCAAGGGGTTTCAGTGTTTGCTAGGTGGTGGTCTTGCATTAAAAAGTATTGGTACTCATTGCACTGCCACAATAAAAGCCAAGCATTTAACATGAACATTTATGGTCCTCAATAACCCAGAAGTCTTAATAAAAATGAAAGCTGACATTGGCATGAAGGATCCCCCCACACGAGCTGTCTTTAATGTCCAAGACGTTCCATTAAAAGGGGAGCACTTCCTCAGAAGCGGAGCTTTTATCCTGATTGCTTACAGGAAGAGGAGAAAAAAAAGAAGAAACCAAACGACCTTCATCAGCTCGACAACTAGCCCTTCCCTCATGTGAGCTTTGTGAAAAGAGGCGGCGGCATGCACATATGAGGAAAGTCGGGACACGCGCACCGAAACATGTGCATAGATATACAGTAGGCTTTCTGTAGGTTGTCACGGGACAAACAGATATATACACACACACACAAAATATAGGCTTCACCTCTGAGTCACTGGATACTTAGTATTATTTTAGTGCACATAGAAGCTATCTCACATTTGATATCATAATGATTATTATGAGATAAGGAAAAAGCCAAATCTCCATGTTCAATTAGTGCCTGCGCCGATGCCAGATAGATAATACATGGAACTGGCTAATGTCCTTGCTTCTGAACTTCTTCAGCCGTTTCCCATTTGAAGCCCGGTAAAAAGAAGATTGGGACAGAGATTTCCATCTGTGATGAACACAACTGTTGAGCTATATTTAATAAGCTGGTCAACAACACTCTCCTGCCGAGAGGGACTGCGTTTTTAATGACCATCCTGCTTCCAAAGTCTCAGATGTGCGGCTCGATTGCTTGCCACATAGCAGACAAGGCAGCCATCTTATTAATAGCAACACACCGCACATGCTGCAGACTAAGGAGCAGAAACCCAGGGAGGGAGAAAGGGAGAGAGAAACACTGGCACATGGAGAGAAAGCGTGTGTCCCTCGCATGCTTTTACTGTCTGTGAAGGCAGGGAGACAGATGGGTGCAGTGAGGAGGAGATTAGATGGAGGAGGCAGGGCACAGATCGGGGTCTAAAAAATCCAGCCCTCACGAGAGTACGTCCAAGCCAGCCCCCACTCAGGCCAGAGAGGGGGCGGGGGGGTGATGGATGCACCCTGTGACTGGAGCCCTCGGCACGCCCACCATGGAGACGCCACCAAGGCCAGGCCAGAGGAGCAGGCAATCAAAGAGAGAGAGGCCAGAGGGCTAGGATGATATAGGAGGATCCAGCTTATTAAATAGGCTTCAGGAAGAGCATGGGGCATCTGAAGTAAGTTGTCACTCTGCCACCAACAGGCACAAAAGGAGTCTCTGTTAGAAAAAATGGAAAGTTTATGTACTGTAGGCAGTGATGACAGACTGTGTACAGTAAGAGTAGGAGTACTGTCATTAAACACACCGACACACCAGGGAACTCCAGAACAGTGTGTCACCGCTGATTTACTTTTTTCTTTAGCCGGGCCTCGTTATCCTGCATCTGAGCAGCAGGGGAAGAGAAATGTTTGTGTGAGACAAATGTGAACACCTATCCATTAGTGGTGCAACGGATCATACAACTCATGGTTCTCACAGATCGGATTAGCACGAAAGAAAAAAGGGAGCAAATATAACTTTTAGCGATCCCTGATCAGGTTTTTTTGCCGACGATACAAATTGCTAATCAGTGCTGATCAAAATTGTTGTTTGATTATTGCAGCCAGTCAACAATGTTGCAGACAATTCTTTTTTTGGCCACTGTCCCAAACATCATCTCAAGTCAGTAAACCATTAAAAATGTTTCCTTTTACTTTTATAGAGTCACCTAAAATGATTTTTCCCCCCCCTTATACATTCAAACATTTGGTTCTCAACAACACTACATTACGTAGACCCGCGGTCCGTTACACCACGACTATCCACACTATGTTATCATATCCTACCGTATGCCACTCTGGAATTCAAACACGCAGGAGAGTATGACTTTCTTTTATTGGCGAGCAAGTCGAAATGAAAAGCCGAATCAGGACATGAACAATCTTGTTTCCTGACTTAATTTCCATTCAGAGGGCAAAGTATAAAACTTAATGTAAGATTCTCTACCTGGCTCTGCTAACACAGATAGGGAATGATTACACAAATCCTTTTCTGGAAGCCACCTGAAACCAGGTGTGCTCATGCCACAGTGTATAATTCATTTGATGATAGATTTCACCATCACCACTAAGCAGATCCAGACACTTTGATTTCTTTCTTGTTTACTGCGTTGTCTTGGCAACAAGAACGTCGTACCAGGTTTCACCTCAACATTTAAGATGGAGGAGGAGGAGGAGGAGGAGGAGGAGGAGGAGGAGGAGGAGGAGGAGAGGAAGGGTAGAGTACAGCGGAGGTTGTGAAAGCAGGTGCAAAAAGATATTTCTTCACTTGGATTTCCTGTCACATCCTGCAGCCCACTCCAGTCCTAAACTTTATATAATTACAACAATCTGTGCTCCGAGAGAGACTGTGTGAAATCCGATTGCCATTGGTAACATTCGCAGCAAGAGTCCCGGCGTGATAGAAGGCTTCCTGTTTCAATTTGCTAGAATCTGTCAAGTTTTAGTGGCTTTTTTTTTTTTATCCTATCAGTGGGGCATACATTTCCATTCAGGGGAAAAAACAGACCCGGTAATATCCAATTTACTGGGAGGCAGAGGAGATGGTTTCACTGGCAGTATAATAACATGCTACATGGAGCGTAACATTATGGAGTATGAATATAAGAGGCATTTATGGTAAAAATTCAATCGAAAAGCAGTCATCATTCATCGGAGGAAATCAAGGCAATTAGTAACACTTTAATGCAAATTGGAGAACGCAAAACAGATCACAAATCCCTGGCACTGTAATAGGAACCCAAGAAGAGCAGCTCAAATGACCGCTTTCTGATGCACATGGGCCTACTCATCAAAAAACAAGAACACACCGTCTACTCTGCCTAGTGACAAGAAAATTAAATGTGTGTGTATGTATGTAATACCTGACTTATACCTCTCACGCACACCTGGCATATACATAGTACTGCGTTGGATTTCGTGTAGCATGTATTTTCATTTTTGATTTAAAATCTTTTGTCAGGCGGTCTTTGATTTAAAGTATTATATAGGCGTGATACAATAGTCCCTTATAAGTTTGGCCCAACGTAATTCCATGGCTGTAAAAACATTGATGGAAGAGCTGGATGAATGATGGGGAGCTCCTGGGCCTAGAATTAATAAAGGAGGTCGTTGTTGTAAAAGCATGTGAAGAACTTGTCAGGAAAACCTTCCGGCTCTAATGTTCAGCCTTTTGTGAAAGTCACATTTTTCAGAAGGTGCAGCTTTCAGCGAGCTCCTCAAACCCTCTCTGGGGCTCGGCAGAAGCTCTGCACAAGCATTTCCGTATGAGTATAAATTAGGCATTAGTGTGTGTGGTGTTCGGGAGTAAGCCACTTAATATCTTCCTGACCACAGTATTGCCTTAGACCAATCCTTTATATCACGCAAGAGTGATTTGTTAAATGTAGTTCGCTGATATGTAATGTCGAGTAAAAGCCATGTGTTACATTTCCAACCATGCATGTCCAAAGCAGCATGTTTGTGGCTTGTTAATATGTTCACAAGCAGGCTTTGTGAGCGTGGCTGAGTCTAAAGATTTCTCATTTGGAATATTACCACCACATTAACAATGTAGGAGAACATAAACATTGCTATACACACCAACACCTCAATATCCTAATAGCCTGTCATGTACATTGTACACGACACCGCTATCAATTAAATGCAAAACAAACAAGCCAGCCTTTTTGAACGGACGGTCGAATACGTGACTGACTGTAATATTTTCAGGGTGAGGATGATGCTGTGTCCATTTGGCTCTGGAGTCTGCAATTCATGGATGGAGCTCAAAGGACCGGCTCATTCGCATAAGCCAAAGGACTTCCTGCATGAACTTACCAATAGAGAGTAAGGCTCCATCCTAATTCAATGACGCATCAGAGGTACAATGAGTATGAGCAATGTTTATCACATGTCCAGGTTGAGTGTGCATGCTGCATTCAGTATTTCAGACATGGCCAACGTGGGCAGTAAATCATCATGAAATAGCACTAAGGTAGCCAGCAGATGAAAAAAATGTTCACAAAGAGAGTGTGTGTCATTTAGCCTGCCACTAAAAAGCTCTCCCGAGTACACCATGTCCCCTTTTTTTTATATCTTGCTTACAAAGAGACGTGTTTATTTCTGACAGAAAGGGATACCAGAATACCAGCAGAGTACATGAAGACCCATATGTGGTTTGAAATCTGCCGTGCAGTTTCAATTTCTGGATGGTAATGAACAAGACAATAATTTAAATGCAAACACCTGCTCCTAACACATTTGTTATGCTGTGCAGTACAGTAGAATACATTAGTCAATAACTCTCTAGCTGCATTGCCAGTTTCTAAAATCCACAGCTGTGTCACCCCTCCCCCTCATCCCTGCTCTACTGTACCTTCAGAGTGGTGGGAGAGGGTGAGCAGGCTGACGCAGGAAGCTCCGATGCCAGAACCGAACACAGTGATGCGGTTTGAGTCTCCTCCGAAGAAGCCGATGTTCTCGCTGATCCACCTTAAAGCCTGGATCTGGTCCAGGAGCCCGTAGTTCCCTTTAGCAGCCTGGTCACCAGTACTGAGGAAGCCTGCAACACACACAGACAACGAGAGATTAAAAAGTCAACCAGAAACATTCTAATTAAAAGGAACAAAATCACATTTTTAATAACGATATTTGCAATTGACCAAAAATAAAAAAAGTAGTTGTTCTACAACTTGCACGTGCAATAGGCCGCAGATAATTATTTTCCTTGTGCACCTGCAACATAAAAGCGTTTGTGCAGTGACTAACCCCACCCTAAATGTTTTCAGAAGAACAATCACACCGGGTGACAGAAGCGCTGACCCCATGACTTATTGGACGACATGGCTGTTGGTAAAATAGGAGCGCGTGTGACCACATGTCGTCTGCACCTTATCGGAAATCAATGGCATTACTCCCCGGGTGAGTACCCATCAACGGCTATATTGAGCAGTCCTGATGAAAACCTGAGGAATCTATGAAAACTCCACAGATGGAGAGAAAAAGATGATAACAAGATTAACAATCATTTCGATGCTGCAACCTCATTACATATCCCATCAGAGTTACCACCTTGCTCTGACATATTTTTAATTCTCTCCCACACTCTGAAGTCCCAGATACTTCCAGTCCAAACACTCACAACAGGCACTATCCGCGCACATTTTCCTCTGTGTCCGTGTAATCTGCTATATGATGCCTTGAGTTGGACAGTGAGTCTCTCTTGGGTACATCATAGCTCATGTTAACACACCACCCTCTCCCAGCTGCTCTCCAGGGCCTAAGCCCTGCTGAATGATGGGTAATCGAGAGTCGTGGGAGAAGATCAAAGGCAAGCAATCCCTGAAGTCCCCACGGTGGACTCAGTGTCCATCAAACCCCTGAACATGCATGCAAGGTGACAGCTAGGAGACGTGCGTGAAAAAAACCAAGACCCCCCCCACCCCCCCTCTTTAGTGGCATCACTTCACAAGCAATAACTGTGTTGGAATGCTCAGAAGCCTCCCGTGACGGTTCTTCAGTATCACAGCATTGTTTCTAACATCTATTTCATGGTCTGTGCCTCATATAATGAAAGCGCTATCCGTATTCAAGTCCTAAGGGGACAAAAAGGAATAGTTTGGATATCAATATTGCACAAATAAATATATAAATCTTTATTTTTTGACTGCTTTGCTCACTTTAGAAAAAAAAACTGATTACAAAGCATATGCTCTGGTCTTGTGTATGTACAAAAATGATGCATTTTCTTTTTTTTGTGTGAATCAGAGACTATGCAGGGCACAGCCTCCTGCCCCACCCCCAACAGGACACCCGCCTCGCCCTGAGTGCCTGTTGGAAGCAACCAAGAGGGTGGGCAGGGGCAAGGCCAGGCCTGATCATTGATAGGAGAGAGGCGGTGGCACAGTAAGCAAAGCAAGAGACAAATGGATCAACAGATGGTCTCCTTCAGACGCACCCCTGAGGATGACAGAGCAGCAGGGCACATGCAGAGAGAGAGAGAGAGAGAGTGAAAGAGACAGGCAGGGGAACAGAGACGCAGACAGAGAAAGAGAACGAGGGAGAGAGGAGAAAGGAGGACTCCAATTGAAGAGCTTTTCTTTTTCTCTTGCGGCCCCTCCTCGCGTCGTCCTATCCAAAGGACAACAGCTTTTACAACCCTCTCCCGGGTGCCGTGGAGAGAGGGAGGAGACAAGACTCTCCCAGAATAACCCTCATTTGCGAATTGGTTCACACTTCACCAATTGTATGTCAGATGGGTTGAGAAATGTCAGGAGACCGGCAGGAAAAACGGATTTTGTGCAACTGTTTGCCTAATTGAAAATATATAGCAAAACAGTATCCGTTTGGCATTGTAATATGAGGCATTACTAAATGACAACATGTAAATCATTGGAGCTGGATCCCCAGCTGGCAGAATAAAGCACCGCTTAATGTTCTCGTCTTTTTGGGATTTATTTTTGTTTAGCAGTGTTGATTCCTCTCTGCATCTATAAATGAAACTGGTCATTAAAATGTAGAGGTGGAATCCAATATCTTAGACAACAAGGCATGCTGCAGGCACCATTTTAAAATACATACAATATAGCTGCTGGTTATGTTTTAATTGGAAAGGTGACAGAAAGTATTTTCTTTGGAAAGCAATTAAGATAGCAAAATAATTGTTTTCATGCATGGTTATTTCTATTTTTACATCTATAGCAGACCATTGACTTAATGCTTGCGCTCTGGAGGTGTTTGCTCTTTTTAGTTTTCAGCATGACCTCGGGACTTTCAGCCTACTTTGCTTCATAAGGTACAGGAAATGACTATTTTAATAATGTCACATATCACACTACGTATTCCCTTTGTCTCTGGATTGACTTATCTAGATTTCCGAACCTCCTCAGTCACCAGGGATTGGGTTATAGATTTCCAGATCTAGCAGATGATCCCCGTCTCATCAGCACTGCGTGGGCTTTGGCCCCTCGTGAACCGTGACGTGTGGATCACTATCTGTTCACAGCTCACTCCTACACAGGACCTCGGGATTCTGGGCTGCAGCTCAGTGCTTCTGAACTATTTGGTCAGGCTGACTTTGTGCTTGACTGCGCTACTAAGCCTGGCATTCAATCGAAAGTTTAATACACACTAGGTGCCGCTTTACAATAAGCATTTAATTATAAACTGTAATCACATTATATCCATCTTTGTTAGTGGCCTGCACTTAAATCGATATGCAAATTATCTTCTAAATGATCTGACCAATTAACTTTAACAGTAAACACAATTACAAGTTAATCCAAATAATAATAATTAAATAGTAAATAGTTCTAGTTAATGTGATACTTTGAAAGTGATGTGCATGCAAATCAATTTGTGCTAATTCAATTTCTCAGCGACGTTATTAGTCGTGGCTGTTCTTAGTTCAGTAACAACATTTAGATTAAATGTGGGATGTTTTATTTCTCAATTTAGTCTCAAAAAATGAGGCAAAGCCCAAGCCTTACACCTTCAGGAGGAACATCGATGTCGTAAATGCTTCTGAACTACACTGGAGAGAAGAAATCCCCAAAAGTCATCCCGTGTTAGACCAACCGCCTGGAATCATGTCCGTCAAATCCCAAACTCATTAAACAAGATCTGTTGAGAAAACCGTTGATATAAGTTACAAAAATTCAACCAATAACATCTCAAATTGTGAAACAAAGATACTGAAAAATGGAATCCAACCTGTCTACACGTGTCACCTGGATAAGAGAGTTCCTGATCCACAGCAAACCACCAGTATGAGTTAATCACAGGGATTCTGTACATTCTCGACGTGTAGAACTGTAATTTGTCCTGACTGATTACATGATGTGTTTTTGTAACGTGTCTCAGAGCTGCTCGTCCTTGACAGTGATGCGGTGAACTGTTGCTGTATGAAGAGCTGGTATTGGACTCAGTCCTGATCTCAGTCGGAGTGGCGGTGGCAGCCGTGGTCCGGTCGCAGCCGGTTCAGGTCGCACCTGTCACCTTGCATCGCTCTCGCTGGACAAACACATTGTGTGTCTGTAGGACAACTCCCCCTGCGAGGAACTGAGCCACCCTTGTCAACTTAACATGACCAGAGGGTCGGTTAATGTATACAGCTCTGAGGAAGCTTGAGCTTCAGCCAACGAGGCCGGAAGCATACACACGAAGCAGCAGAGACCAATTACACACATATTCACACACCAGCCATAATCGTTGCATCACCATTATATCAACGAAAAGTGAGTTTATTTTTCAGAAAAAGCCAGCGCCGAGCGTGATGCCACATAATGCAGTTTGCGGCTTGATCGTATTTTATCAATAAGCGAGCACCGCTATCTCAGTCTAAACTGAGCGTCTCTGTTTCCTCCAGAGCCGCGGCAGCGATTTCCTTTTGCCATGCCTCTCAGCATTGATATTGCTCTATTGATTATGATTTAAATGTCTGTTTCCCACACGGTGGGCTATAACTCAGAGTGTTGCGGAGAGAGAGGTGATGATAATGATCGCTCCGACCCCAGACATCTCTCTTAGCCTGGTCTCCCAGATAATGGAATGTGTGTAAAGTAATGGCGGAGGGTGAGAAGGGGGTGAGGAAGGGTGACGGGGAGGGCAAAAGCTTGTTATTGAGCTGCCGAGTTAGCTTACATAGGGACAAATGGAGGGAGCAGATAGGGAGGAGGAGGAGAGAAAAAAAGGAGGAGGACAAGGAGGATGGGAATAACAGCGGTGACGTAACTGAGGGAAAGTTTTCTGGCTTTCATTCATTCTCGCTGTTACTGTTACTCTCTCCCTGTTGCTTTCTCCCTCTCATCCTCTCCCTCTTTGGGGGTGCCTGTTAACAAGGCCGTCTGTGTCCAAACTCTCCTTTGGTACTCCCCCCGCCTCCCTCTCCCTCTATCGGTTCTCCCCCCTCCTCTTCTCTGGGGAAATAAAGGGCCACACAGTTGCAGCCTTGACAGCCTCCCCTAAGAATCCCCCACTACAAAAGAGCTCCAACTTCCCCCCAGCCAGGCCTGGGCTGAATGGGAGCCTCTAGGGTGTGGATGAGAAGCAGAGGAGGGAAGGGAAGGGGCCCACCCTCCACACAGCCACATAAAGGCCCTGTGTGTCATGCTCCCGATGAGCAAGGGACATACCCAGAGATCCATCCTCCACACAGGGAGTCATTCCCACAAGATGTGTCCTCCTCTTTTTTAGGGGGCGGTGAAGGTTTCAGCACGACGTCGAAACAACAACAAAAATTAAAAAAAATGAAAGCAGGGTAAAGGCAAGGGGGCAGGAGATGAAGGTGATTGCCACTTGGATCAGTGTACAGCTCCTTGTTTACAGCTCGCTGCCCAATAGCATGGCTGGAGCGCAGTCTGATCTGAGGGCAGGAGAGCGAGAGCGATAGAGAAACAGAGAGAGAGAGAGAGAGAGAGACATAAAAGGGCAGGCAAGCACAAGAAAGGCTCTTTATGGTAGCCTGAACACTGCAGGCCATTTACCCAACACCACATCATTGTTTCCGGTGGAGGAGAAAATAAAGACTTGAAAAAACCCCAAAACGTTTTGATTGTCGTCCCCACTAGTTCTGTATAAAATGAATACAGCGTAATAGCAGAATCAAAAATAATTTATGCATGAGCTCTTGATTCCAGCTGGCCTCACCACGAATCAATAATTAAAGGAAATATCAGACCGGCTTGAAAGGAAACAAAGTCATCCCATGTTTCAGGGGCCTGCCCCTCGACACTGGGCAAGCTCAAACTGAATGATAACATGCTCACTAAACTGTAGGTCTCAAATAGGAGTAGACCAATGACTAACAGAAACCTAGTTCAGCTTGAATATGCACCCCCTGTGCACACAATGACACAGACAGATGAGGCGTAGGAAGCGTGAACCAACACTGCGACTGTATTGCGTGTGCTGAAAAGGTTGTGGGACAGTCTGATGCCTGGCGCTGGAGATAGAGCATCATGCATACTGTGCTGCTGTATACAGACTGAGCCACTCAAATGGAAAATGTGGTTTGTGTGCAACAAAGCACTGTAGGAAAAAAAAGCAAACAACAAAATGTCAAGAGTAAAAACCTGCGACGCACAAACACTAAAGCCCATCTGACACATATCTGAGCCCCTAAAACCCAGATCTCTTGCAGACAGACAAGGGCCTGTTACAGCAGACAGGGATGAGAAACAGATACTGTAAGCAGTGCTGGTGGTGCACGTGGCAGCTGTTGGTCGTCATGCATGTGACTTTGGGGCTGCTTAATCTGATTGTTTGATGTGTCTCGGTGGTCAGGCGACACTATTCAAGGGCTCAACAGCAGCCCTGGCAGCAACTAGAAATGAGCAGTTTGAATATGTATGACCCCTGGCACTGGCACCTGAACGCCACTCAATCAATAACACATCGTCTAGCTGCTGTCGGCTTTCATTTTTTATTTATTTTGATCTCCCTTTGCTTCCCTCCCACCCTCCCTTCAACATTTCTCCCTTTGCTCGAGTCATGTTTCCTGTCGTCCTCCGCTCAGTGTCTCTCTCTGTTCTCCCCCCGCCCCCATCTCCCTCCCCTCCCACTTATTACCTTCTCTATTCTTTGCATCTCTCGACATCTTTCCTTTCAGCGAATAGCACAGACAATGGATTCTCAAAGACAGTGAAAGGCTTTTTACACTAAGGGAAGCTTTGCATCTGGCAGCTGGTGCGGAGGCGGGCCTGCATGCTGCTGCAGAGGGAGAGGGAGAAGCTGGTGTTGCAGAGTCACAACTGTGAGGTCAAGCGGCTCTTTGGTTCCAGACGGAGGAGCATGCATCTTGGGGAGAACAACAATTTGCCTTAAATCTCGTGTTTAAAAGAATATACATTCTTACAGTATACTCTCAATCTTTTGTTCAAACAACCCAACACTATGTGCAAGGTGTTCTGTCTCAATTGTTGGCCCCAGTGGGCTGCAGGAGTTCAAAGGCATGGTGTGAAACATGACAGCTAGTCGGGGTGATGTAATTTGAGGGCGTGGTGAGAAAGTTTAGCACCATCCAGCTCAGGGAGGCCGAGGCAGTTGTGCAGTGATGCGCCGTGATCCCACGGAGCAGATCAGAGGCCGGCTTATCAAAGCACACCAGCGGAGCAGAGTAGGACAGAGAGGTCGTCATTTAACGGATCTTCAAAGCCCAGCTCCTCAGGTTCAGGTAGCCCTGATAGCTGGCTTTAATGACTTTAGTTTTGGTTGACCCTTCCTCACAAGAAATACGCCCAGACAGTCCATTCTACAGCTTTTATTCTCACTACTGTCAATCCTTTCTTCTTAAATGTGTTCCTTTGTAAAACCCTGCCAACTTTAGATGCAAATCAACGACAGCAATTTAAATGGACATCTTTTTTTCCTGAGGATTAGCACTGCTGTGTGTAAGGTGTGAGTGATGTTTTATTTGTCTTCGGAAGGGTATATTATATTTCTGGTGTTGCTGCTGCCAGTGAGGTTGAGTTGGGATTTAGAACTCGCTCTAAATTGAGAGGAAGTAAGGATTAGTGAGGAAACGTGCATTTTGATTCCGCTTAACGAACACTGAAAATTTGGATCTGCTCCGATTTTAACTTGATCGCCAGTTATGTTACATATGTTATTGCACGTGTACACTGTTTACACTGTGCCACACAATAATGAGCGCTTAAATAAAGACTTAAAATTAAGTTATGGTGATATATAGTTTTCTATTTACAACAAATCAAACTGAATTCTAGCCTCAGCCTAATATATCGTATTCCTATGTGACATAAAGCTCCATTGTTGTCTAAAAACTATTAGAAACAGATGAATCAGACACAGCATTGCACTGGATGACATGTTCCTCCATAATGATGAAAACTGATACTGTTGCTTTTTTGTCAATCTCACATAAACTGCCTTAAATACCAGCACAAATCTTTGGCTGAAAAGAAATGCCCCAACACTTTTCAAGATCTTATGAGCAATTATCTGGCCTTTTAAAATAATCTAAGTATATATCCGTGCCCTGCTTTTAAGTGAGTTACATCTTCAATGGTCACAAATGGGCTTGTTGTTAGTGCCAGAGGCTGTAGCTCTAAATCATTACAGGAAAATAATTACATGAGGAAAGTTAATATAATATAAGAATCAGTGTTTTCATTTCCCAATCTTAGCCATAATGAATCAGCGAATGCATTCATTATTATTCATACAATTTCTACAAAAAATAATCAATAATTACCTAATTAGTTATGACACATGACTATTTATGGAGAATAAACATGAATACGCCTAAATAAAGATGCTGTTTGCTTTAAAAAACTATATATAAAGATGTATATATTAATATCATATAACTGGAATTAGTAAGTAGAACCAGAATCAATAAAGTGTATATGCAACCAACGAGCAAGGACAGTTTGCGTTTGGAACAATTAGGAAGTTTGTGTGTGTGACTGGCTGCACCCTGGGCTGCAGCCATGTGTGTATGAGAGAGTCAATGGAGGTGCCGTGGCACTGAGTGTGCAGCTACTGTGTGCATAAGTGAAGAAGAGGGCTTCCAACAGAGAACAGTGTGTGTGTGAGTATTTGTTTGCGTGGTGAGCATGTGTGGAGCAGCAGCAGTAGTGTGCGAGTGCTCGGAAGGGGAAGGGGGCGGTGTATGCAGTGTGGTGAGGGAGGTATGGATATTAATCACCAGGAGGAGCATGGTTCTGTGGCGCCGGGCGGAGATGGATGGGGTGTGAGTGCAGTGATGTCACCCTGACAAATGGAACGGCCATGTTGGCTGAGACTCGCACATCGCCTCTCATTTCAATTAGTTCCTCACACAACAACCCACCTAACCCACAATCTGCAGGTTACACACATACAAACACATACACTTTGGCCACAAACACACAACCCCCACCGGTGCCCCTACTCATAGCACAGCCCTCTAACAAGATGCACTGATCTGTAAGGATACAGTGGGGGTCCTTTAATTACTCTAACTCAATTATGACAGCACTTTTGCTTTCAATCCCAGCAGCCAGTCACTCATTACCATTCATATTATCAGCCAAGCACACTGAATAGGTCTACGACCAGCACACTTCCCAGTGGGATCTGGCAGAGGGTCTGGGTGTGTTTATGAACTAAAGATTGGGCACTGCCTGTGTGTTTTCCCACAATATCAATTTAATGAAGGGCCGCAGCGGAGCGATGGCTATACGAGTAGTCACTTGGGCCAATGGTAATGATATGCATCTACTCTCTGATGTAGAAAGAGGTATACGATCTGTACCAGTCACCATAGTGAGCAGTGGCGCTGACTAACTGAGTTCAGGTATAAAAGGCCTTGCCTCCTCATAGCTTGCAGCCTTGTTCTTAAAAGCCTAGCACCAATAACGAATGTAGCCAGGGCTGATTTTGAAGTGTCTGTCACCCACACAAGAAGTGTTAAGCCCTGTTTTTAAAGGTCTGACTGCTGCTAAGGAGCAAGTGAGCCTCATTTCAAAGTCCTTCCTTTCTTGAGTGAACTTTGACCTTGTAGAACTTCACTGTGCTGTGGACTTTCCTCCTCGCCCTCCTTGTTAAACTACCTCTCAATCACCGTCTTATTTCTCCCACACCTTCTCTCTTTCTGCTTCCTCCCTCTCTCTTCTCCATCTGATCTCTGTCTCTCTCCGCTGCGATCCTCCTCTTCCTCTCTCCAGTGGGATGATGCAAGAGGATCACTTTGGTATAAGCTAGGGCAGACTGGGCCATGTGAGGCTGAACTGGGCTACGCAGTGCACACTGGAGCACTAAGTTGGGGATTTGATCAGAGCCTCCAGGGCCTCCAGCTCCATTTCCAGCTTAACATCAGTGGCGGTGGGTATCTCTTCATCTGCCTGTGAAAGCGTCAGGAGGTTAATTCCAACCCTATAGAGAGGAGTGAGAGGGGGAAGGAACTTCATTGTGCTACAGATCTAATTATACCCCTACACATCTGCATTTAAAGGCCCATCTAAATCTAAAGCCTGAGAAAGACCCAACAAAATGCAGCAGCAGTCAATGCAGCAGCCCTTCTGTGAACTGTGAGTACATGTTTTCATCAGCAATCAAAGTGGGTGACTTGGGAATATGGACCTGTGGTTATGTGGATTGTTAACAATGCTCACCACCACTGAACATATTTGATATGTCGATATTGGTGGTCGGATGAGTTCCTGTCTCCAAGAAACTGAAACCACTCAGTGCAGAATATATTACCTTCTACCTTCAGAGGGTGCTCGGCTTGCTTGGCGTCACATATTCCTTTGTTGATGAGACATGCCTGTGCTCTCACCCCAAGAACAGTGGGAAATGAAAAATGGATGAAAAGCTTTTAAAATAGTGTGTATGATTACCATAACGCTTCGAGTGTGCCTGTTATGCATTGTTGCATGTAACACAAGAGGCACACACAATACAAAAGACAAAAGATGACTTATTTGCTTTATTTTCTTTCCTTTCAATTGATATTGAAGTCCTGTTGCTAGCGAGAATCTGCACAATTGAACAGCTGAAGTTAGTCAGTATTTCATTTTCCTTTGCTGTTCTTTCTTTTAATCTAGCAGCACTAGAGGACTAGGTTCCAGCAGCAACAAAAAGGTTAGATCTCGCTTCCCGTTTCATCTCGGCATCCTGCAATCCCCAGGGACGTCTCTCTGTGCTTGTCTGCGCTGCTTGGCGATGGGAGATTGTGCTCTGTTTGTTTGGCTTTCTTCCCCCTCCTCGTCGTGCTGAAATCTGCCTGACAGTTCGGCAACATGGCTCACGCCCCACAGGAGCTACCGCCAGATAAAATGTCACCGTGGCTTTGTTCCACGCGACCTATAGGCTGGCCAGATGCACTGTACACCTGAGAGCCCGAAGGCCAACGCACTGAGTAAGAGGAGACAGTGACAGAGAGCAGCATCCAGTCTTGTTAATATCGCTGCATGTGCCATCGCCACATTTTGTTAACTTCTCACGTTATATCCCCATTGATAACAAAAAAAAAAGCTTTGATGGAAAATCAGACTGGAGGTTTTAACCTGAGAGATTATTACAGATATATCATCACCAACAGCACTAATTTAGCATCCTTCTACATTGCAAGGAGACGTGATTGGATAAGAGCCCCCTATGCTCACAATGACTTAAAAGGATGGTTTGGATTTTTTCAAGTGGGGTTGTATAAGGTACTAATCCGTAGTCATTGTATTACCTACAGTAGATGGCGGTTGGCACACCCCCAGTTTGAAGAAACAGAGTACCAGCATGGAAATCAAGCAATGTACTGCTGTGGATGGGGGCAGTAGCAAAAACAATTTTAGCCACCTAAAAGAAATGCCCACCTAACAAATCAATATCCAATTAGGTTACAATAATTTGTACACAACAAGGAAGATGTAGTTAGTTAGTATTATTGTGTGATTTTAAAGGGTCAGTCCGGATTCACCAAAGTCCTACGTGTTCTAGTTAAAATTATTGTTCCTGTCAAAGTAGTCTTGTGGTTTTAAAGAGAGCATAGTGGCTCGTCGTCGGAAAGGGTGGTCTGCCACAACGTACACTTAATCAGATTTTTATATTTTTTATGGTGGGCCTTTTGAATCTTCTACTTCTGCCTGCTTATCCAAACTGGGGGGGTGTCAACCGCCATTTATTGAAGGTAATACACTGACTATGAATTAGTACCCAACTTTAAGATAGCAGCTTCTCAGTCTGTCAAACCTGATCCATTTTTCTCTGAACGGCAGCGGCACCAGAGCCAGCTCCCGTCTCTGAGCCTCAGATGACTCTTCACACAATTTCCCTAAAGAGGCCCGAGCGAAAAAGCCGACTGGTCCTCTCACAGTCGAGCAGTAGGGCGGTTGCCACTGTCAGCTCCTGTTAGCTCAGCCTTCTCTGGTACATGTTTCAGAGAGCACAAACACACTCATCCCAAAGGGGCTCATCCGTGCACCTTCATTCACCCCGACTCCCCTCACCCCGCCTCAATAAATTAATAAAGGAAGGAGCAGCTCTCGCAGGTAATTTAATTAAATATGACATCCCAGCTTTAAAGAGCAGGCTGACGAAGCAAAAATATGACGGGACATTGTCGGAAGAAATTGTCACAGTATTCGTACATGACCCCCGCCCCGACAGCTATATGCTCTCGTCCCTCTCTATCAGCTGAGCATCACCACATACCCCATTTTCCAAGGACATCTCTGAGTTTTATCGCATGAAAAATGCTATATGCTGCAGATTTCAGGGCTTGTCTGTCAACTAATTTGATGCTATCCCCACCAGATCTCTTCCCCTAATTGAGTTTTTTTTGCTTTATTTGATCGCAGACATTTATACATTCATATGTTCGAACTGTGCATGCTGCATAAGCCTATGGGCTTGTCTAGGGCAGATCATTACACCTTTCAGAGAGTGTAAACAATAACATGAGCTCAGATATTTGTTATACACCAAGGACGTGAATAAGTGTAGCCGATTTCTGTCAAATATGCAAAGGGTACTGTATTAGCATATAAGAAAATAAAACCCTAATTCAAGCGATACATTCTCATTTTTTAGTGAACATGGTTACTCTGTAATTGTGATATTATTATCAAAGCAACTGAATCAATGTGACAGTGTATTTAATTTAAAGACATTATAAAGTGTACGCTCCTTTTCCCCTCGGTTAACACTCTGTGTGTATGTCATCCCCACTATCTTCTCTTCTCCCCTCATGCTTAAGAGGGCCGACTAGAGCTGGGAAGGATGAATCGAGCTCCGACGTATGAATGGAATGACAAGCCAACTCAGTCAGAGGGGAAACCACTCATTATACAGATTGTTTTGTGGACCTTCTGGGTAGTCAAGGCCAATGTCACCTCTCCTGAGTCCAGCCCAAGCCTAAACGAGCATTGCTGCCCCGCCGCTGGCCATCTCCCATGTGACACTCTTTGTTGTCAACTCTGTATCCTTCAGAGTGTGTTTGCCTAGAGGTTACAAGGGTGGATTACTGACCCGACTACAATGCCAATAATGGGAGAGAAACTGACGTGTTCTAATGGAAGGAAGGATTGTGAATCTTATTAGCTGGACATCTTGTTTCAGTCAGTGCTGCAGTATCCCCTCTGGCTGCATGATAGCACCAGCAGCAAACAGTTTGGAGGTGCAGAGCAGAAATAAAGCCAATTGTCTTGATCGAATCATCCCCCGTTCTGCAACCCCACGTCTATTATTTCACTTCAGTGTCCACTAACTGGCTGCGCTGTGGATAAAGCTCTATAATGTCTATTAATGCTCTCTGTGGTGCTATCAAGACATATGCTTATGACAATACTTTCTTTTCTCTTTTCTTGGATAGGTTAACAGTAGCTCCCATGTTAAGAGACAGGTGGTTAACTGCTCTTCCTGTTTGTGAGTTGTTACTCACTGCCAGTAGCATCCTTACCTGTGGGGAGAAACCATGCAGCCCTGTTACCTGCAGCAGCCTGTGCAACGGTGGCAGATTTGTTCCATGCCGAGCTCCTGAGTTGAGCCTTATCTCTCCCAGCCTGAGAATCCACCTTTCTGTCCTCAGGATTGGGGTGGGGAACAGCCCTGAGTGGCAGGCTCCTTCTCTAATTAAACCAGCAGAAGCATTAGTCCCGCTTGTGAGCAGTGTGAGAGTTTTCATAATTAACCGTGCAATTCATTCATTATTTAATTTAACGAGGTGGCTCAGTGGCCAAACATACAATGGATCGTGAGGCCTAATTTGGGGAAATGCCACAAAGATATTGAATATCTGAGATGTTTTGGCCTAGCCACCTGTAAAGCTCCTGGATGATGGGGGATCAGGAATAATGACTGAATATTTGGTCTTTGAAGAGTGTCTGCTGGTGGTGTAGGCAAACACAGCAAAGCACTCGTATTGCAATGTCTATTAAATTCAAATGAAATGTAAGTCTAACCTTTCTAAGCTCCTTAATTCAGCTAAATTGGCTCCAGAGGAGGCTAATTTAGCCCTTTACAACATGGAGGGAAATGGGCATTAGAGCAGTGGTGCCACCAGCAAATGGCACTGAACCCTGACTTGTTTGCAGAGAAAAATGTGTTTGCTTTCTATCTCAAAGAAATGGGGCTTTCCCTGTTCTTAAAAGCTTGTCAGACATTTTTCCTCCAAACTATTTATTCACACGCAATTCCTGGCATTGCCATTATCATCTTGACCACCGTGGTATTGTTGGCAAATGTAAATGGGGGTTGACATTAAAATGCAGCACGTAAAGGCATGCAGTCAGCATTTTATAATCCTGCATGATAAATGTTACCTTGCATTTAGATACCAAAACTATGATACCAAATCATACCGGGCTGTACTTAGAGCCCAGCCTGCTCTTGCCGGGGAGGTAATTGATACACAATCCATGTCTAAAATGATGGGGGCGGATGATCAAGTTAGACAACCCTACACAATTATTGAGTCGGTCAATAATCTGTTTTGATGCAGCCCTTATACCACTTACAATAATTCATACTGTTCCATATTCTCAGTCATACATAACAGCTTGAGCCACTGATCACAGACCCAGTGTGACTCATCCTGCCTATGCCCTTTCATATTTCACGAAGGCAGATATAAAACGTGTAACATCCTCCATATATTGTTGTTGTCAGGTGAAAACCTTGTACTCTTTGGTGATCTTGACGTTTCAAGAAAGTCAAAGAATTACAGAGTTCCTGAATCAGTCAGGGAGAGTGACACACAACTTAAAATCTGAATTCAGCTTACATGGTCTGACACTTTTAACAGTTCAACTAATATGATCTGTGTCATTGCATTTCTGCCACTCAGGAATCTATATCCCTTTTAATCCCTGTCAAGCATTGTTAACTTGTTTACTGCTATATTAAGCACCCGATATGCTGCCTCAGAGAGAGGTATACAGCTCCTGGCAATTTGCTACCAATGAAAGCATTAGCCTCACAGTGGCGGTACAGCAACAATGGATTGAATTATACGTCTTCTTGTATAGTGGATTCTGCAGACCCTGTATTTTTGATTTCATCAAAAATGTATGGAATACTGAGGTCTGTTTTTCATAGAAATATCACTCAAAAAGGTGCATGGTACAGTGTGCTATGCATATGGGAAATGTTGGCCTTGTTTACATTTGGCTTAGCTTCCTTGGGTTACTGCTCATGCATTTGTATAGCCACTGCTGTGTTTGCAGCTCAGATTTAAGGACTGCTGAGATGGGGAGAGCAAGATTAAAATATACAGTATACAGTAAAAGCCTGGACATCTATGGCATTGTTGCAAGTGTAAACCAGTGTAAACAAAGCAGCAGGCATGGTGTTTCCACCACAGAGATATCACAACACAAATCTCACAAAAGCCAGAGTAAAGCCACTCCCTCTGCCTCCACTGTCAAGAAATAGAATAGCATTACAAGACTTGTAGCTGTGCTCCACTAACCCATAAGCACACATTTCTAATTGTTCTAGCTGGCCTCTGGGGCTCCCTTCACAAAGCTATGACCTCTTTACAATCGGACTACGCCGCACGACCCACCAGGACCCATAGGTGAGCCCGACTGAGTATGATCCCCTTCGGCATTGGGAGCCCTCTCCTGAGATGGCAAATCCAAATGCCACCTCCGTATCTGTCAAACATCAAACACACAAACACACTTTTGCACCCACGCACATAAAAGTCAAACACCCTCAGACAGCACTATTTGTTCTTCCTATCCCCTTGAAAGTGCACCGAAGACCAAATGAAAGGTGAGATGGACCGCGTATGCTTTTTCAACCTTTCTCCTTCCTGGACAATCTAATAACATCAGACTTTGGTGATGCAGCAAGGTCGGCCCCGGTCCAAGGTCGCTCTCTGCTGGGTCCACGGCTGTGGAGGTGTGCACGGGGGAGGGGAGGGTACCGGCAGGCACACGGCGAGTTAGATGAGGTCTGATCCCGGATCTGAGAGCCCTTCGGATTACAGTACAATACCTTTATAATTGAGAGTGATAAGGTCTGTGCCATTTGAAATTTGTTGCAAGAGTGCTGTTGATAATTAGTGACCTTGGAGAACAGCCTAGTTGTTTGTTCACAGTACAACATGAAGCTCTTGGTGCTTCAGCTTGTGATGAGGTCCATGCTGATGCCGACAAAATAAAAGCCACCTAAACAGCTGAGTGATGAGGAATTACACACTTATCAACTCCGATCTTATCAGGGGGCAGGTATGATTTGAAACCAGAGCCACAACTTATTTTGCAATTCTGTTTTGGGCTTTGAAACAATAATCTCTATACTTTCTTTCTATCTCTATCCACTAGAGTCCTCTCTATCTGTTTTCTGGGGGACATGTCAGGGGCTAATTGTTAAGAATTGAGTTATTGAGCTGTATGCCCTTCTACAGCTCCCGAAGGACTAACACCAATACAAATAGCTTCCAAACACTATTGGAATTCCAGTGGAGTGCCCCTGACTTACCACATCCATAATATTGTTCTAATAATTGGAGCTCACAGGCCATCAAATATCATTGCTGGTTTGTTCAATTGATTCAGACAGGCTCAAAAGGGGAAAAAATCATGCATTTGCACATTTGAAATCAGAATGGCTTTCCTTATTAATGATGGGAAATTTGCGAGGCAAAAGCGTTTTGTCATTTGTCCTTTGTCTTTTGGCTAAATGTTATGTAATATGGTATGCAGGGCTGCACAGGTTTTGACAGGACAAAACAGAGCACATGCAAACAACATGCACAAGTAAGCTGTATCATTTGGATCGAAACACAAGGTTGATATTCCACCACCCTAACTGCAAATGCCCGGGTTGATAGCCGCACCTAATCATTGTAATTGGATCTATACCATAATCGAGTAATTTGGTATAGGATTTGCGTTGTTAGGGTTCTGTTCAAATGTAATAGTTGACAAGGCGGACGTTCTGTGGCCGTCGCGGCGGCTCTGAGACGTTGAGCGCAACATCACATCCCGTCAGTAAAGGCAGTGGATTACTTTTGGTGGGCGTCTGCTGACTTGGCAAGCAGCAGAAGGAGGTTGAGTGAAGGTAAGTGGCAGAGCCGGATGATAATGAAAACAGTTGTGATAAAGATGTAATGGATGTGGGATCGGGGGTAACAAACATTCATGAATAATATCATAAGGGAAGTGTGTGACGCGGATTGACTTAGTTTGATAACACGCAGACAATCTGCACTTTAAAATACATCCCTGTCGACTTTCCTTGCACAAGCTGCTCTTATCACCCGCGAACAGGACAGAAGCAGCAATGTGTGCTATCAAACAGTTGTCGTTCAGAAGTGTTTGAACATGTTTTAAAGCATTTCGAGTGCAAACTGAGTTTAATTGGAGTGGCTGCTGATTAACACTGCTGTGGAAGAAGATGAGCGTCGAGAATATCAACAGTACCCTCAGCCACAGTGTGCGCCTCTCTCCAGGCTGGGCTTTAAACATCAAAGTTAAAAAAAAACGGAACAGCTGCTGTTGTATGAAAGAAACTGTGACTATAGTGAAGAGATGAGACTAATCAATAATATAAACAAATGTGCATCTGATGTTTCACTTTGTTTGCATTCATGTATTCTTTTACAATATTGTGCTGAAGCCAATGCATGTGGGCGTGTGCAGTAGTAAAAAGGGATATGTTTGCCTGTGAGATAAAGTAAAAGGAGCGTGTCTTTCTCCTGGTGTGTTGCTGCATGTCTGAGAGATGGTTGTAACTGTTTGAGAAAATCCCAATTATTTTTGTATTGCATGTATTTGTGTGCTTGAAAGTGTGTTGTTGGTTTCTCTTAGCAGCATCTAAGTGCTGTAATTGCCGAGAGTAAATGTGTGAGCGGCTCTCCTCCATGCTTCCCGGTACACAATATACCCAAAGGGAAGCGTGAATAATAAAGACTTCAAATGACAAGCACGCAGCAGGGTTAATGATAAAGGTCAACTTGCCAGCATGCAGCCAGTGAGTGTAAAGGACAAGTAGCATGGGGTCACAACTCACATGGGCTCTTGGCCAATATATGGGAGCAGGACCCACAATTCTTCTAAACCAGATGAGAGCTGCTACTCTGCAGCAACCCTCCCTGAGCGGCTGCCATGTGCTGCACGCTTCACTGATGCTTTTATTAGCCTGCTATGTTGTGTTAGCGATGATAGAGACAAATACAGTTTGATATGGGAAAACACAGCCAGGCTCATAATTGTGTAAATAAAAAAAAACGGAACAGAATATAATGGGTGGAGAATCTTGGTGCAATGCTAGTGAGGTTGTGGATTTTCTGGATTACACTCGTATTACTTAAGAGCAGCAGGATGTTCAAGTGCAGCAATTGAAAAATAACACGCAAAGGGAGAGACGGCGCTCCAGAGGGCCAGCAGGTTTGACAGGCAGCTCCACGGAGAGAATGTCAGCCAACACCTGAAGCAACTCCAACAAGACATTCAGGACTTATCAACACATTTTGCTTCTATTATTCATGAGAAGACTGGCATTCGCTCTTATCAGTCCGGCGTGATATTTACAAGAATCCCATGAACTTCTTTTGCCTGCGAGGAACAAAGCCTCTTCTTATTCTATGGACTAATCTCAATAAAGCCCTGCTGTTGATTAGGCACTCTGTGTGCAGTTAAAAATCTGTATAGAATTAACACTGTAAAATTAAAAAAGTCCAACAGTATGAAGTCTGGAGGATATCTTTTTTTTCTCATCCTTGCTTTCATTAAATGGAATTATATTTCCATAGCTTACTATTTCATATTGCTATGTTCATTTTATTATTATTATTTAAAAAAAATCTAAAATGGAATATCTGCTTCAAAATGTACCATTTCATCACCCATCCTCAGAGTCTTACTGTGATTTACACATCGGCGAGTATTATTTGTGGTGAATTATTATTATTATTATTATTATTATTATTATTATTATTATTATCTTCTGCTGGTGAAACAACCCCTTGAAAAACATATGTAATCCTCTGATAAACATTACAAATCAAATTAAGCGACAACAGTTTAAAAAGTAGAACTGTGTAACATGTGTGCAGTATCAATCGTTAATTTTGACGGGAACATTTCCAATTCATTAAAAGTATGTCTCAACTTTCCTTGCATGCATCACACACACATGCAGCTGCTCAAACCATGTGCATGCGTAAAGCTTCCTTGGTTGAACCTGATTCCCTTTGCATGTCATGATGGCATTTTAATTTGTTTTCTATGATTTGTTTTCCCAGTTTATCCACAGGCATGTCAGACTTACACTGTAAATATGTAATTTTAAAATGAATTGTTAGGTATCTGCACCACTACCCTTCCTCTGTAAGCTGCTTTGTCATGCTGTTATTTTACATCCCCTCTTCAGGCTGCTGTTTCCTTTGTTGTTGTTGTTGTCTTACATTAGAATCAAAACAAATCAATCTTCAGCAACACGTGGATGAGACATTTTTAATTCTAGTCATGAAGCACCAAAGGCAGGTCAGTCTGTCAGGATGAGATTATGGTTTCAAGGATTTCCTACAAGTGCTTAAAATGGACTCTGGTGCAATGCTTTTTGAATATACTTATATGTTTTAGTTTTTAGTTTTATTAATCTTTTGCACAATTATTTCACATTTAAACCTTCAGATATTTAAAACTACCTTGTAAACATTCAACACTGACCTATTTCAAAGCATCAAATGTTTCTACAAATTAAATCTGACTCTTTCTCAAAATCAACACTCATAATGTATACAACAGTGTAGCCAGCCCTACCTTAAGTTAAATCAGTGGATGTCATGACCGCTGTCCAAGGTGCTGAAATGGGGCTGTCCACTGTGTTCAGGGATCCCGCTGCTGGGGGCTGATGTTTAATAGCCTCATCATTTGCTTCACCATCAAAGCTCATTATATATACCTTGCTGTTCCAGATCCTAGTTGCTGAGTCTTAGAGACGCCAACGCCAACGCTGAGCTCCCTCCACATTTCAGAAAGTTCTGCCTTGTTAAGAGAGTGTTTAAAGTTATTTGGGAGCCTTTTGTCATTGGTCGCTTTGGTTAGTTTTGCCTTCCTATTCTGGTGGAAGATTCTCCTGTTTTTTTGTTTGCTTGATCAACGAAAAGATATATCAAGTTATAAATGATGCATGTGATGTGTTCTCTGCACTTGAGTCATGTTAAATTGTTATTTAAAGTAGAAGAAATTAAGAGAAAATGTGATTATTTTTGTGTCACTGTTAATAATATGAATTTTTTTGTCTTACTTTAACTCTCCCAATTATCCACTATTTCCTTACAGTGTTGCACATTAGACCTTGACTACAAGTTTATTTATAAAGGAGACTGTCATAACCTTGAAAAAAACCACTGAAGACAGCTTCTGTGTTTGCATCCACATTTCTACAAAATAAGAACAACTAATCAGGCTCATACAATGATGCCTAGAGACAGGTACAACCCCCCCAAACCCTCCCACACCTGAAATGACTGCAAAAGTTACATAAGCAGAGGGCACTCGGGCAAAGGCAGTGCCATGTACATTGGCTCACTACAACAAAGCCCTTCCAGTGTGTTCTTATTCTCTACATTTCCCTCCAGAGTTTCTCCTCGTTCCTGGGATTGAAAGGAATGGACGGGCAAAGGAAATCCCACTTGGATCAATTTTATACCAATCAAAGCTCCTAAATACTCAAGGAGATGAAGTTGGACTAAGTAGATCTGCAGCCACGGCTCAGTTAGCTGCAGAACGTAAGGATAAAGTGCACCTCTTGTTCACAGCACCGAGGACATTATTGTTTTTTCTTCACAGCAGTCAGTTGAGCAGGAATTGAGGGGTTATGACACATTTTTGTCTTAAGTGTAAGCACTACACTGGATATCTGTCTGTGTATTCTGCTACATTAGCAGCACCTTTATCATCTGGCATCTTTCACAAAGCTTCAAGCAGTCACGATTCTCCCTAAATGGGCATTCGTTCTCACCTCTGTCCTCTTCTAATAATACCAATGTCCTACTCGAGAGGTGTGACTAAGAGCATTGTGACCAGACCTTGTTCACACGCTGTCCCTCCCAACCTTCCTCCTTCTGATTGGTTCCACCCACTGTACAAGTGCATCACATGCTGTTATTTTTGCTCCCCCTCCCCAGTAGTGCTGCCCACTTCAATGCATTATCCCAAAATGTCCACCTACCTTTGCCTTAGCAATCTCCTTCACTACCACCTCAATTGCTGCTCTTTACCAACAATGCCCCCCCCCCCCCCCCCCCCCCCCCCCCCCCCCCCCCCCCCCCCCCCCCCCCCCCCCCCCCCCCCCCCCCCCCCCCCCCCCCCCCCCCCCCCCCCCCCCCCCCCCACCCCCCCCCCCACCCCCCCCCCCCCTCACACACACACACACTATGTTCTCCTCCCCTTTCTTCTAGTCCTACTATCACCTTCCTAGTCCTACTATCACCTTGCCAATTCGACACCCCTACTCCTCACCCTCTTCAGACTCCTGCCTCTGTTAGCCCCTCTGCTGCAGTGCTTTGTGGTGGCGGCTGCCTCCCACACATGCTAGGACTGCTGACCTTGGCGGTTAGGCTTGGCCGCTGCTATGATTAATGCCTCGACAAGACCAGAAGCAAGTACCTCTACCTGCCTTGCCAATATATATCTTCTTACACACATCATTCCTGTCTCAGGACACACCTGATGATGGACAAATCCTAACCTCCGCCCTTCCTCCTGTTCTTGCTCTCTATTCCACCCCCTTCCCCCATCACAATGCTGCTGAGAAGGAGTAAGAAGATGAAAAGGAGGGAGTTTTAGATTCAAAGATTTTTTTTTTCCTCCTCTGAATGATCAAACATGCCGCACGGGGCTCATCTGGAAAGTGTCCATGCTGGCTTCCATTCGATAAGGCTGTTTGTTACCTGTACGTATTTTGCCCTGAGGAAGAAGGAGTGCCTGTGTGTTTTTTTGGTTGTGAAGTTAAAACTCCCTCAAGGACAAATGCAGTAAGAAGAAAAGCAGGGCTGCCATTAGAAGCCCCATACTCCCTCCTAGAGTCGAGAATAAAGCAAAACAAAGCATTCACGCAATGAATCACCACAGATAATTCTTTCAGGCTCCATAAACAAGAAGCCAAATGCGAGATGGGAATAGACTAAAGTTCTAAAAGTCTCAGAAAATACAAATATTCACATTTGGGTATACAATATATCTTACGTGTCATCTTCTGATAAAGTGATATTTGTTCAAAGACCTTGCACAAAGATATGTACTGTTTTCATTTAATTGATTTTCGTTCCCACAGTCTATATCTCAGTGGACGAACAAAACAGTAATTTGCTGTTCCCATTACTGCAATGTTTTGTTTCTGGGGCATTTTGAGCACCTCAATGTATTTTAGTTTGGTAATGCTTTTGTTTTTGCATTATTTAGTGCTACAATTTCATCTTACATTTACTGTTTTATTGAGTCTAGAACTTTTCAGATATGTTTTGAGAAATCTTAGTAAATCTTATTTCAGTATGCATGTAGTTTTGTATGACTCGGGGGGGGGGGGAGTACATTGTAACAGCGACACATCGGACGGTGGTGATGTTATGAAGCTGGTGTGTTATGCAACGGCACAGTAAAGGTTAAGGTGACCTTCCATTGCAAACCAAGGTCATTTTGAAATTGCTGGGCAATAAACAAGCTTAAATGCGACCAAGTATAGCAGGTCACACAAAAGCCCCCGTTGGTGTGAATATATTTTGGGATTTACTGGCGTGGCTATTAAAAGAGCATCTGGCTCTGAAAGCAAAGGCGAAGGCCAGCCGGGGATTCACAAAACTCTGTAACGTCTATTTGTGCAAGTTAATATCCTCTGCCACAAAAACCAAAGGTGAAAGAATAGCATAATCACTACATTGGCAACACTTGCCACTGTGCATGCGTTGCATTATGAATGACCTATTGGGTACTTTATTTTATTTTAGTCTTACACTCAATTTAAGGACCACTTGAAAATATGTAAAAAGTTTTCCTGCATAAGTTCAAACCTGGAAATTGTAGCTGAATCCGTATGAGGTCAGATTTTGCTGAGGTGGACATATAAATGCCATCTCTAGCATGCATGCCGTTGCAAGAGAGATATTCGTCTTCTTTCCCACTCAAATCTCCACCCCGCGTAGCACTAAGTTTTGCCTCGACTGAATAAGAATAATGTTTACTAACGTTTAGGATGTAAATTAAAGCTTTACAACAAGCACATCTTCCATCACTAGCAGTAAAGGTCATACATCCATCAATAAAGCATCTCAACCACAAACACTGACAAAAGGTCGACATTTTCCTTCAGTGAACTGCCGTTCCATCTGTGCACTTCATATTGGGTGAAGTGTGGCGTTCTTACATGAGACGCTGCAGAAGACCCCTTGACCAGATGAAAGCAAATTGTCGGGTCAGCTCTTTGATGTCTTTGTTATGCATATTTACTGTTTTGGTGGAAGTACTGCGGTAATCTAAAGATGTATTCATCTCAAGGCAGTGTTACGACAAAGCTTGTTTTGCATAGTGAAAATCACTACTGTACCGTAGAAATTGATTTCTTAATGTCACAGTGTTCTGAAATATCATGCTTATGAAATATAATGAGCTTTGTTCCTGTTTCCATTTGTTGTAAGATGAAAAAGAAGGACAAATTCTCATTAAAAATACATCAGCAATCTGAGTTCAAGTCACAACAGTGAGGGGGGAGTGTGTCCTTCAGTGTCGAACATCTTTACACAACGCTGCTATGATGATTCTGAGCAGGTGGTTGAACTTAAAGAAACAGTACGTCAAACAAGGTATTAAATATACAGACGTTCAAGATATCACAACGGGCAATAGAAATTGGAAAAAGTAATTAAGCATGTTGTCCGTCAGTGGTGTCAAAGGCTGACCATGTCAAAGTTGAGTCAATATCCATAAAATCAACCCAAACACTTGTTTCTGAGTGATCAAAGGGGAAAAAAGTAAGCGAATATTTTTCATTCTGCTGCCTCTCTGTGTCCACATCTCCTTTTCTAATTTACTAAGTGTGATTTGTTTAGCGGATGTAGCCAATAAGACTCAATGAAAACAAGTGAACGCTCCACCGCTGTGAGATAAAAGGATGTGGTGGTAACACAAACCAATAGTCTCCAATATGCAGATCATATTTTAAACTGATCCTCTATCACAAAATGTCGCAAATGACAACGTCTTGTTTTGCATTCCTTGTGCCTGCTTCACATACGTGCCACAGCAGGTTTTGCTATTCGTTACTTTTAATTTCAATTTCATTTCATTTTATATAGCCCAATATCACAAATTACAAATTTGCCTCAGAGGGCTTTACAATCTGTACACATACGACATCCCTGTCCCAGGACCTCACATTGAATCAGGAAAAAAAAACAAAATAACCTTTCACAGGGAAAAAAGGGAAGAAACTTTCAGGAGAGCAACAGAGGAGGATCCCTCTCCCCGGATGGACAGAAGCAATAGATGTCATGTGTACAGAATGAACAGTGTTTCAGAGTTACATAAACACATTACATGAAATTAATGTGAGCTAGCTGCAGTGGAAAACATTCGGTTTTGCATGAGCAGTAACATAATACTTCTCTGATATGACTTCAGGATCCTTTCCTTTGAATGTTGTGCATCGGTATCATTTAATTATTAAAGTTGTATTCATATAGCACATTTCAAACAAGTCAAAGGTAAAATGATAGACACAAACAAAAAGGATGTTAAAAGAAGAAAAACTAATGGAAAAGGAATATGAAGAGTCCACTGCACTCAAATATAATTAAAGTGAAATAAAAAAAGAAATAAAATATGCATAAATACTAAAACCATAGCGTAAAAACACATAAAACACTGTATGAAATAAGCGTGATTAAATAATAGGCAATAATAATAAAGGAATTTAAATGATAAAACACTACAAAGCCAGAATAGACTTAAACTGTTCCAACGGCTTCGAGCTTCAGACTAAAAGCTGCATCGCCAAATGTTTTTGTTCTGCTCTGTGGAACAGGTCCAAGAGAAGAACCAGAGGGTTTGAGGCTTCACTGGCTCATAAAGTAAACGCATTTCTGAGAGGTAGTCTTGTGCAAGGCCATGTAGTGCCTTATAAACTAATAAAATAACTTTAAAATCAATAGGAAAACTACCACGGAACCAGAATAAAAATTAAAAAATAAGCAGAATATGTTCTCTCCTTTTGGTCCAAGTTAATACTCGGGCAGAATATTTTTGTATTAATTGTTGCTGGCTTATTGTAGTCTTTCGTAGACCAGAAAGAGGAGTGTCCAGCTTGAGAGTGCGTCAGTCTCTCTATGTTCCTCAGAGAGAAATGGCCTCACTTTGGAGATGTTCTTCAAATGATAAAATGTATGATACGTTGCAAAGCCTTGTTAAAATGAGAGTAAAAAAATCTCTCCCAGATTTCTTGCTTTTTGGCTTCGGTTGAAACCTCGTGCATTCAGTTTGACAGCCAGTTTCTCTCACTGAGCCATTAAACCAATTATTAGTCCTTCTGTTTTGTCCAGGTCAAGCAGCATCTGGTTGTGACATAATTCACTTGTTTTAGTAGGGCTGTCTGTGCTGTGATGTGTCCCGAAAACTGATTGGAACATTTCAAATCTAGTGTCTGCATTAAAAAAGGTACTTTAAAAAGCAGTTTATCCCAACATTTGCATAAAAAGGAAGATTTGAAATCGGTCTAAAATTGCTGATGTTGAAATGTCCGAGTTGCATGTCTTTAAAAGCAGTTATACTAAAGCGGTTTTAAAACCAGTTGGGAAGACACTAAGCTGGAGGGAGTAATTTAGGATGGCATGGATGTCTTCAGAAACAGAATAAAAATACATTTGAATTGAGGCTGGAATTGGGTCAAGGGAACACGTGGAGGTCTTCAGCTCATAGAGTTTCAGCATCAGCCAGGTCAAAACCTGACATCAGTGTGTATACGAGATAGATTAGAAGTAGTGTGCCCTTTTGGGTGTTATAGATCTCATGATTGTTTTCTATCTGCAGTAGCAAACTCATCCCTTTAAGAATCTTGATTCTGTGGTTCGTTGTCAGGTTTACTCGAGAATCTATTGTACTAAAAAGCAGTCTGGGACTCTGTGTGTTGGTGTTTACCAGATTTGGAAAATGTTTGCTGTGATGTTTGAATTGCATTGTTGTATATTTTGATAGATTACTAATTTTCTTGTCCAAGATTTTAATTTTTTTTCTCGAGAGGTAAGTAGCATTAATCTATCGTCTTCACAGGGCGATGGTGAGACATTGTTTTTGTAGGCAATGTAGCATTTTTTTAATAATAAGTTCTTTGATGCTTTGAGAGAAGGATCAAAACTGTTACAAAAACATACAGTGGTGGTCAGAAAGAGCCGGATCAATGACTGAAGATATACTAATGTGAGGACCAATAATATATAATAATATCTAGAGTGTGCTCAAGCTTGTGAGTCGGTGGGTTAACTTGCTGTTTAAAAGCCATACAATCCAACAGTTCTTTGGCTTGGGCATCTGTTAAATTATCAACACCTATGTTAAATTCAGCAATTAAAGCGGTAGGTCTGTAGATTACAGTTGTCCCTCCACCCTTATTTCCTTGACAATATTGAAAAGTACGGCAACCTGAGATGAGGCGGGAGAAGAAGAGGGGTGTGCTTTAGTGGGTGTGCATTGTGTAGATGCACATGGAGAGGATGCTGAATGTTACCCCGCTTGTTGGGATGAATAAACAAGGAATAATAAACTCTTATCAACAAGGAGGCTCAGTCCCAGAAGAAGTACACATTATTGTTACAAAACATGTTGTGAGATCTGCATGCTGACTGCAACAAGGCGTGCAGATGACCGAGAAATGGAGGAACGGGTTCTGAAATAAAAACACTCATTTCACTTTCCTTTGAAATAGTATTTGGTGCACTCAGACATCCCTAAGGGATGTGTCGCTTGCCCACACATGAAGCACTATTCTTTTGATACAGTGAGGGCAGGAGGTCCAAGAGTTCATCCAGTGTGACGGGGACTGTGGCACGAGGAAGACAGTGTGTGATGGCGTTTGTGAAGCACATGTCCCTGGTTATTGAGTCTCCAATGGTCAATGTTGTGTGTGTGTGTGTGTGTGTGGTGGGGGCGGGGATGTGTGTGAGCTGTATTTCTGTCCTGGCCAATTGAGGGTTTCTATTTGAGTGAAAACAATGACATTAAACTTAAGTTTAGTACTCTGGAGTATTGGGCTGCCTCTGAAATTACATGCTAAAGTGATTTTGTTTAGAATTGTGCATAACTCCATTTGTGTGTGCATACAGTGGAGAAAAACTGTAATAGACCTATATATTTTACCAGGAATGACGCCACAGACACCAAGACGAAAAAAACATAAATATTGCAATATTTTCATCAGTGGGCTGTAATCATATTTGTGTTACCTCCTTCGGCTATAATGACTGAACATACATTTATCTGAATGAACATTTTAACTGTGAGAATTAGATTAGAGCACAGACTTAGTCTCTCCAAGAAGAAGGAAGACAGGCTTTTAAATAAAGGAATAGCATTAAAAACATGTTTTGCTTAGTCGTAGTGAATGGCGTTCTCGGAGGTCTGCCCTCACTCTTCTGTGAGTGCACTAGCAGAAGACTAGTCCTAAAAACACCTTTAAAATTTACATTAAAAGATCTGGTTATGAGCCTCTGACAGGTGCTGTTGGAGTGGGAATTAGGCTCATGCACGGAGGGTAGGTAGTATGACCATGCCACTAGCCATGAAAACTACTACATTACGAGGTCATTATGGATGTAAATACATTGAATGGTTATTGCTGAACAACAGCAACTATAAGTAATATGTATTACGCTGTTAAGCTTTAAAATGTCTATTTATAATGTTTCATGTCTGCGTGGATTTAAAAATACTGCATTAAGGCAATGCTGCGAGAAACCCAGTTGGGGGTTCCACATTTTGGACGGTCCCATCAGTGTGCGAAAACACAATTAGTCTTGATTGGTTCCCCTCCCTCAACAACCGACTACATTCTTTCAATCAGGGAGGTCTCCAGCATTTTAAATTACACACTCTCTGGATGTGGTGCAGATTGCTTTGTGAGCCAATCAAAGCACAGTGCCACGACTGCAACTAAGAACGTACTATATAGAGGATTTAACAAAGGAATAATTATTATAAAGTCCATCAATTAAAAAAAAACATTAAAAGAAATTCATGAAAAGTTGATAGCGCACAACCTATTGATTTTAGAACAGTGCTATATGCAAACCTTATCCTCCATGAAGAAGATTGTAGTTACTGCTGTGTAAGTACTACTCAGTAGTATTCCAACTTTACAAATCAATACTTATCCAACAGTTTTAAGCTAGAAAGCAAACATCTTCTTGGGAGACGGTGAAAAGCCGAGCACTGGGAAACAATGGGGCCCATCTGGGCCGTGTCTTGCAGAGCCAGACGTCTGTTGCAGTGTGTCTAGCATGAGCGGCTTAAGAGTTAATTTCCTGGCAGTGATTTGTAGGAGAGCAGCATCAACAAGCGGCTGCAGACCGGAGCATGAAAACCATTACTTCAATCCCTCACTCCCTGACATTAATAGGATGAATAAATGTTTTTGTTCTCTGCTTAATTTGAATGAATCCATCCAAATGGCAATGGAAACAAGTAAATATCTATCTCAGCCCTCTTCCTCGTAATAGAAGACAAAGAGAACTCACTCTGCCTTTGCTTTTTCTTCCACCTACTGTTTGAGAATTCCTCCGCTCGGCGCCAAGCTCATATATCAGATGATAACCGAAATGACTGGGAACACTTACCGAGGGAGGCTCTTTATTTTAAGTTGATTCACCCGCGCCACACAGGAGGTTGTCATGCTGAACTTTATTCCGCAGTAACTCACAGGGAGATTTTTGTGATCCCAGACATCCGATGTGACAACTTAGATGCACTCTAATTATTATATCCTGCTTCTTAACTTGTGGTAAAACGAAACCAAAAAAGTAATTCCCAGACAGACTTTATAAATGAAACAATATAATAAAATCCTGCGGCCGGGAGCATTTGTTATTAGACAGGAAGACACCACCGCAACTTTTACACTTTTATTTCACGTGTTTTGGCGACTCATTTGTAAAGTCAGCCAACATTCAAGGAGTGGTTCAAAGCTGCTAAAGTGACCATGTTATTCTTTTTCTGCTATTTCTGGCAGTTTGAAAACAACATCAGGTGCATTACCGATCCTTCTGGACTGGAGAAGGCCAAACTTCATTTGCCTGAACAGTAGCTTTGGAAAACCTATAGGGCCAATGGTTTTAAACCTCAGGCAGGAAGTCACCCTGTAGTATTACTACTTAACCAGCATCCAGCAGACTGCAGCATCTGGGTCAGGAGGCATTCAGCCACGCGGCGCTCTTCAGCTCTCAGTGGACTTCAGTAAGTGAAAAACAACTATACAAACTTGTGTGATAGACTATCTTTTGCTCGCACACAGCCACACATATCCTCTGCTCCCCAAATCCCTGGCTGAATTACCAACAGTCCCCATCTTTAGTTTGGGAAAGGGACAGGAGAGTAAGTCGGAGTCACACAGAATAACTCAGGCAACTGAACAAAGCAAAGCTCAACACCGGCGCTTCCACGTGCACTCTTACCGTAGGCTGAGGTTATTTTGATTGGATCTAAAACTATTCTTCTGAAGGTCTGGATAACTCGGGTGGTCTAAGGTGCCAGTCCATAGCTGTGTGACGGTCCCACCATAAAATGGCTGCGATCAAATAGATATGGGAGATAGACATCAAAGGTCACAAATAAACCCTGTCGAGGGGGAAAACTCTGTGTACTTGACCATTCTCTTTCTTTTTTTTTTAGAGGAAGGGAGAATCTCACCTTGAGTTTTGGCAAGAGAGGCAGCCTTTGTTAATTTTTAATGCATTTGGAAACTAGTAATTAAGGGCCTCCTCCCCACCTCCCCTCCCCCCCAATGGACTGGGAAATTGACATGCTCTGGAGAGCCAGTGAGTAATTATATTTGTAAAGAGCAGTGATACAAGATTCTCCCTTCTGACTGGGACTCATTACACATCATTAGAGAGGCACGGCAACTAGGCACACACACACACACACACACACACACGCACACACACACACGCACACATACACACACACACACACACATACACACACACACACACACACACACACACTTTGAGACAGACACACAATGTCTCTTTCTTTCTCACACATACAGATCAATGAGCAGAAAGCCAAACACTGTTTCTCTTTGGTAAACAAACTCTGCTCTTCAGGGCCACTGACCTGAAGAGCGGACAAGTCCTAACAGGACAGTGTAAAACGCTCCACACCTCATCCGGTGGTAATCATACGGCGCTGGGTCAATAAATAATCAGATCACATCTGAAATGAATTCTAAATAGTTGAAGGTTCAGATATGAAAGTTTCCAAATGGTGCCTCAGGAGAATTGTGGTCCACCCTTTGAAGCAATAATTACCATTGCAGCAGCGTAGGGCTAAAAGCTGCTGGGGGATGAACGGCACTGGAAACTTAGTGGACTCCTCTTTAATTGGAACTGGGAGTCGCCGACGGTCTCCGACTGGAATTTGTCTCCACCATGTTACCACTTCTTTCTACAGCATCTCTCCTCCCTTTTTTTCTCTGCTAGTGTTTGAGTTTCACTGTACAATTGTGCATTATATAAGACCACGCTGAAATGTAGACTAGATCCACTGCGGCCTGTCTTTTGGAAAATACCAAACAAATGCTAAATCCATATTTCATAACGCACTGAGCATCATCTTTCAATAACTTTGCCCCAATTGAGTAAAACGTTGAAAAAAGCGCTGGAAGCTGTAAATAAACTATAGATTGAAAGTGAAATAAATGCAATAGATAAATATAACATCCGTCACTGACATTTACCAATGTTTTGGTTCTGTCTAAATTTTTGAAGTTTGCTGGTGAAAACATGTTTTTGTTCTTCGTATTGAAAAGGGCTTCCAGAGATTCGTTCGTGTTGTTGCGTAATAGTTCTGGGCCTATTGTTTATGTAAAATGAGTTACTATTCTGATTGTTTCAAACTAAGGTATTTACTGCATTATTAATTCCGTATACAGATTGCCCAGGGATGGTGGGAGAGCTATATTAGTGTCAGAAAGCGTAGTTTGTTGCCTTGTCTGCTTTCACTTTAAACTCATTATCTTGTCTAATTCTCTCAGCCTTCATTATTCCCTCATCCCTCTAAGCAGCCTAATTAAAAGAGCTTTCATTTTTTCATTAATATTTATTTATTTAGCATTTCTACATGGAACTGCGTCACCCAGTGTGGAATCTAAGTTAATGATTTTCTTTTCTTCCACTCCTCAAATAAAGGGAGTCCTGCTGCACAGTACTTGAGCGGAAGCCACAGAAGAAGTACAAACTGGAGTATTTGCTCTCATCTAGCTGTCAGATGACCTGATGTTACACTCTGTGTGCAGTGGCTAAAGCACAGTGTCCAACACAAACCGCTAATCTACTCCACTTAATGCTATCTAGACTAGATTAACACTGAAACTGTTAATGGCACCCGTATTCAATGAGAAACTGCAAAAAAATAAAATTAATACATGTAATTACAACTTTTCATGTTCTCAGCATTGCAATTCACGCTTTATGACTGAAAGTCTTCAGACAGCTTAGCGTTAATTGGCCCATCATGGTCTGATTTCTCTCTGGCCTTGGTTTTATTTGGTTTATACGAGTGTGTCTGTAATAACAGTTTAAAGCCGTACCATGGGGAGATTATCAAACCGTTCTCCAGCGATGGACATTATCGTTCAGCTACATGCATCGCTTCTTCTCTGCCCATTTTTCAGATTGGCTGCTGGGGAGCTTTACCAAGAGAGCCGCTTGGTGAACAGTACATGTGTCTATGTCTGTGCATGTTTCTGATTTTAAAAAACGCATTCCGCGTGTGTGTGCAGATTGTTTTTGCTTGTGTCTTACACACTAACGTGTGTGAGGGTGCACATGCTCAGAGTACTCCTATGTGGTGTTCGAGGGTGTGTGTGCATGCATGTAGAATGACATTTAGCGAAATGTGGCAGCGAGAGCAGAAACATCTGACTCATAATTGAAGTGCCATGAAAGAAATATGATCATGAATCTGTATTAGGCTTACGTGCTGGGCTTTAAAACAGGCAGCAGTGGCACGAGGCAGTGTGCTCAGACAGTACTCTGATTACCTGACAACCCTGAAGGCTGATTACAATGCTCAAAGTGATACTGCACAAAAATGACAGGAATAGAGGAAAACAGAGCGCATTCAAGGCAAGCGATCCTGATGACAAAATCGATAGGCCGCAGCGCTCTCATCTCCATTAAAAAGAGAGTCTCAGGATGAATGAAGTTGTCCCTGCGTGAGTCAACCACACCAGTCATCTCAATGTCCTGAAGGGTTAGGAGGCACCTCTCCTCAGTCACCCTATTGCTCTCAACAGTGGAGCAGCAAGGCTCTGCTCCTTTCAGGATAAGGCTGGTCGGTCATATTCAATATTTTTCTTGCTATCGCCAAATGCCACGAAAAGACAAATGTCAACAATGCACGGATCCTACCAACGAGCATATGCAGCCTAAGTTTGATATCGCTCAGTGCCCTTGATCCTTTTGCCTTTCGACCCATTAAAACAAAGCAATGTGTAATTATGGCACCTTGTCACGGATTGTTAATTTCATATACATGTTGTAAATCTAGTCAATGTTTAACAAGAAAAGAGACAGAGAACATGTTAATCAAATGTTGGTGTAGCAGACACTTCTCATCTTCTTTCCTATCTTGTTAATCATCCTGTGACTGTTCAGATTGATTAGAGCGACCTCTTATGGGCCCGACCCCCAGGTTAGGAGAGACTAACTGACCATGGACACTGTTGTGTGTTTGAGTTAAAGCTGCAGTAAATACTCATTAGCACACCAGTGAATACAATTTAACTTTGAAATAAAGAGGAAATTGCACACTCATTCTATTACGAATACAATATGATCTATTATAAGTAATAAAATCACTCTTCACTGCACTCGATTTCACTCCTCTCAGGGTAGTGTACGGTGGTCCATGCTAGCAAACATTAAATAGGTCGTGCTTTGTAGACAGTACAGTCACTTCTCTGCAACTCGGCTCTTCTTTGGAAAAGGGCAGGCATTTAAAAAAAATACACGGCAAGTGATTGGATGAACCATCTGTCAATCAAACTCATACCGACGCGGGTCGTGAGAAAAGCAAAAACATCTTTTCCAATGGGAAAAGCCTTCAGCGTCATTCTTTGCGCTTTCTAAAAACAACTCTCCAGTTCTGATGTAGCTGATGCTGTTACATCTATGCTCACCTACTCCGGAGCCGCCATTGTTGTTTAGAGCCAACAACGCCTCTCGCACACATTTAGGCCTCACCTGTAGCCGTCAGTCGCTCCTCACAGGACACTGACTGGTCCGGTCTACTTGAACAAGATAGGATTTTAGCAGCCACGCAACGTAACTTCTCTGCTGATGTTACGCTGCATTTTCACTTCACACAGCTGTTTGCAAATATTCAATTTAATCTGCGGCTGTGAACTGTCCCCGACAAACGCAATATGTACCTCTCCTTGAAAAGCGTTTGCCAAAAACGACAGTGCTCAAGCCTTTTTATTACATTACTTGAACTCGGAGCTAAAAATGGAATGATATATTTGTGAAGAATTAAATATTTATATCTTCAGTTACAACCAATAGGCTGTGAGCCACAGATAGTAGAGAAGTCTGACAGCACTGAGAGAGAGATTTATGAATTGTCGGTTTTAAAGTTTTCATGGGATTTGTCGACCTAAGGAAACATATAGACTTTGCCGTATTCTTTATGTTAATAGCAGCCAGGGAACTTCCAAATCAGAGGCAATATTCTCCACAAATGCAGATAACAACTCAGGGAAATGTTGTACTCAGAACACAACCACTCTAAATAAATAAATAAAATGTGTGAGGAGGGAAATTAAGAGATGGTTTGAAAAGCTACAAAGCTTGGGTAGTGTGCTAACAAACTCCATTTTGTGTTACTGCAGCTGTTTCCATGGAGCGCTCTCTCCTTCTCTTTCGCTCTCTCTCTTTCTCTCCACTCTTTTCTTCACACACACACGCACACACACACACACGCACGCACGCACGCACGCACGCACGCACGCACGCACGCACGCACGCACGCACGCACGCACGCACACGCACGCACACACACACACACACACACACACACACACACACACAATCCTGAAAGAGGATTCAGCTGTGTGTGTCAATCTGCAACTCAGAGAGAACCTCTCGTGCTCTCTCACAGACTCTTCTCCTCTCTTCTATCTCTCCAGTATCACGCCCATCTCATCACTTTTTTCAACCTCATTACAATAATTTTTTAATTTATTCTAAACCCCAGTCACAACAACAAACCCACATTCAGCACACTCAATTACTGTGATTTTGATACACGAGCACCACATCAACAAGAAGCACAGGAACCCGTCCGTGTATTTACAGTGCTGTGTTTTTTCCCTCGGCCTTATTTGGAGTGTATGTGGCAATCAGCAGTGCTCATTACACCTAGCTGCCCTATAAAGACGGCCCAGAAAAATGTCCTTGAAGGAGGCGCTGAAGAAGAAGAAAAAAAGACAGGAAAAGCTGCTTACCGAGGACACCTACGCGGTAGTTGAGAGTGATAACGATGACGTTTCCGTAGCTGGCGAGGACACTCCCGTCGATCATGTTGCCCGTCCCCTCCATGTAGGATCCTCCGTGGATGTAGACCATCACAGGCTTGGCCCCGGTGTCTCGTATGTCTGCAAGAGCGGCCATCATTAACACATTCACATTGTGGTCCACCCACTCCGATCAAAGGGTCAGCTCAGATTCAGATACAGCAGATACAGCGCATGGTGGCCACAAACAGACAAGCTGACGGTCACCTCTCAGATACCAGCTGTGGGATGAAGTCTGCTACTACCTACTAATGGAGGCAATATTATTTCATATTTGCTCTATGAGATACAAATTAAGGTCCACTCATTATGTCGACTCAACTTTATTATAGTAATTGGCCATCTCAGCTGAAAATATGGCTTGCCATTTACAAGATTAAATATTTATCATAAACCAAACTATTAGGGCCGTATTTGGCTTTGTGTTGTATTCCAGGAGGTGGACGCACTTTCCAATATAGACACGCAGGAAGCCATTAGGGAGAATAAAGAGAGAGGTACTCTGACACATCTCCTAACCGGGGAGAAGGCTAATCTGGCTTGACAGGGATAGGGAAAATGCACCGGCTAATTACACAATGCTACCGCTGCCTCCTTTTTACGCAGGCCTATCTCTGTGCAACACTTTATTTGCACGGTCTTGCTTGGCATTGCAGGCAGTTACATCTGTGCTTTAGTTTTGGTAAAATGTTGTTTATTCTATTCCCGAACCAGAGCTTGATACCCAGCTGGAGCGACACTCCAGCCAGATAAAGCACATCCAGAGGTAGAGGGAAGAAAAAAGCCTCTGTTTGAGGAATAGACTGAATTACTGGCTGGCTAGCTAGAGCTGGGAGACAAGACAAGAAACTCTCTCTCATTTTCACTCCTGCTCCCCCCCTGTGTTCTGTGTAGCTTTTCGCCTTCCCCTCCCTCACTTTGTATCACTTTCACTCACAGACTCTCCCCTGTCTCTCCCTGTTTCTCTCCCGCCTTCCCTCCATCTCTGTCCAACTCCTTGTTTCTCCCCCCCCCCCCAAACGTGGTGAGAATGAGATGGGGTGGGAGGGCAAAGAGTGAGGAAGACAGAGAGAGAGAGAGAGAGAGAGAGAGAGAGAGAGAGAGAGAGAGAGAGAGATTAGAAATAAGTATAATAGAAAGGAAGGCAAAAAGGAGGAAAAATAAAAAGGACAGAAAGGAATAAAGATATAACACAGAAGGAGAGAACATGTAAAAAAAAAAGAAGAGAGAAAGCAATGGACTCAGATATAAAATGGTGGTATTGTATTTGGGTTGCTATGGTGACTGAGAGCCAAAATTCAAAATCCTCAAGAACAGCTAATCGCAGACCACATCCTGCACGGCCCAATCTGCATCCATCTGCAGGCACTGCTCGTCGTTATGCACCCCATCACATTAGCATGCCTAACACCGAGGACAACTACTTAAATGCATTTAGTAGAGACATGTTTTTTCTGTAACCTCTATAGCAGAGCTCAGCCTTGATTCACAGGTTTTTTTCCCCTGTTATTCTGTTGGTTATTCATGGCCCTGTTACGTTTAAAAGAAAAGCCATAACTTGTATATGATGTGGCCTTATTTATGGCTTTCTTTATCTTGCTGGTATCTGAGAGGGCTACACAGTGAAATGTGATTTACGGCTGACACTTCTCTATGCACACACTTATCTTCTACAAGAGGAGGAGGGGATGCAGTGAGAAAGCGTGAAAGGTTCAGTCAGAGAGGGGAAAAGGGGGGAAGAAAGGGAGAAAAACAGCATATCCTACACAAGGTACTCAAACAAATGGGCCACAGATACAAGGGGAATGGCATAGAGGAAGACGGAGCAGAGGGCAGAAATAAGAAAAAGAGATTAGTCATGTCAATGTTATCAGTCACCTCTTTTGTTGATTCACATCAGGTCTCCATGACAACAGTTACATCCCTTTGGGAGAGCGATACAAAACATTGAAGCTCCACTTGTTCTAATCTATTTATTGTTTTGATCTGATGTGGGCGGTGTCACACAGATATGATATATAGTTTCTCACTCACTCTGATTTGTGTCAGAGGAAAATATACATGCAACAGATCCCAATTGGACTTTAAAGTGAGAAATAATGATCCTTTCTAGGTAAACCCACATGTGGGCAGCAGCACAGCATGATGTGGAGGTAAGGAGGTGAGTAGCTCTCCTTAACCTATCAGATCAGAGCTTTTTCGGTTGCTGCGGACGGCCTAATCTGGTGTAACAGTGGTTACCTTGAAAAGCTGCCTCCTGATTCACAAACTTCTCGGAGGCAAACACATCATTACATCAACACAAGTATTCACAGCATCACAATGTAGCACAGAGCTCTGTGCTAGGAAAGAAACAGTGATAGGTTCATTAATGCACACATGAGTATATTTGCAATAGAATCGCATGCACAAGTTGAAAATAAAATGAATGAATAAAAAGGACCAATAAACTCATGTTTTGGTGATAAACAAAGAAATCTGTGCGTGATAGAAATGCAGATGACAGCTGATGTGCAATGAAGAGTGAGCTGAACAAAAACATTATTCATAATAACACATCATTCTCTCTCACATGTTTCGCTCAATCAGATCACGCAGCATCTATTATACAGTGACATACACACCCTGCACATATCAAATATGGCATGTATATCAAATAGCAAATAATTGTATCACAGTAGAGGAAATAAATAAAAAGTCCTCAGTTCACTGCACTAGCTCAAAGGGCAGAGGACAGTCACACCTACAAATACATCACAGGGCATGGATTTTAACAGGATCTGAGGAGCACAACCTCTCATAGGTGCATCACAGTGGCCCTGGACTGATTGGAGTGTCAGTGGGAGGCATAACTCAGGCCTGAGCTGAGCGTCTAAGTGTTGCTGCTGCAAGTGAAACTCACCAGGAGAGCTGGGACGACTCGTTCATTTCTCCTCTATCATATTTTCTATCCCCCACTGTACCTCCAGCTTTTTGTCCTTTGGCTTTCCCTCCAATGAAACCAGTCGGCCATATATCTGACATTAAGCGCCCCCAGAAGCGGCCTTGACACTCCGGATCAGGACAGGACAGAGGCGAGTGTGGAGATAAGTGTCAGTGGCATTCACTGTGTCAACACTTGGTAAAACATGGTGTCTGTCAGCAGCTATCAGTGAGGTCTGAGGTGGGAGGGTCACGGGGGGGAATGAGGGGGGGTGACAATGTCCTGATGTGGCAGGACATGACATGCACCCTACTGTAGAGCTCGTGTCAGGCCAAGCTTCACGCTTCATTCATGACAAGTCCATTACTGGCCATGTTCACATTTAAGAAATGCAATTCGTTTAACTGGAGTGCTCCTTGCAAAACAGGGACTGTAATTACACCGAATTATACAGCAGCTTGTGCTGTTGTACAAGTCACTGACAGTATTCTGAATGTCACCAAACGTCTGCTTAATATTCCCTTTATGTTGAATCCAATGAGCTAGCACTGTGTTACCAGGCCTCGGAGGCTGCAGTGAAGAAACACACAGTAACACAGTTTCTATTTCGGACCTGGAGAAGTCAGTGGAAGAAGACCATGAAAACAAATGCTGTTGTTATTTTTAAACCAGTGGACTTTCAGAGCCTGAACATCCACAGGAGTGATGGGATGGGCATGACAGGAGCACCATGTAGTTAGAGTATGTCAGAATCCACAACAATTGACATTTTTGAGAGCAACATGTGTAAATAAAGAAAATCTCAACATGGCATTGGAGACGTGTGTGAGTGTGTGCACGTCTGCTATGAATCTTGACATCGGTACAGTAAAAGTAATGGGAGGAATGACCTTTGTGTCAAGGTGACTTCCTGCTCCCTTCGCTGGCGTGTTTGTGTGTTAAATATGGTGTTGGCAACGGGGCAGACACAGAGCAGTGTGTTTGAGGATAGAGAGAAAAGAGAGTCGGGGATAGAAAAATAAAAGGAAAGACACGGTGAGAAGCATTCCAGGCTATTAGCCAAAGCCCCCTCCAGCTGGCCAGGATCGAGATGAGAGGAGGAGGCAGTAGAGGTGCTGTCATCTCTAAGACTCACGGACAGCTCTTTACTCCTTGAGTGAATGAAGACTACATCTTTAGTCTTTCAAGGAAGACTGCTGTCGTTGGCGAAAGCCACACAATCTGACGCTCGGCTGTAAAAACCCATGGAAGGGTGGAGTGCAGCACACCGATAAACACATTACAGAGGAACAAACAACACAAACCTCGGGCAGACGTGCAGTGGCATTATACGGAAAGTGCCTCAGTGAGATAATTCAAAACCTATCTTCACTCTTGTTCACTTGTCTAGATTTTTCAAAAGCAGCCTTGTTTTTACATGTTTTTGCCATGCCAATTATTTCGTGCCACTGAAGAGTAAAGGACAAGTGTGAGAAAAACAAATTGATGACAGCAACAGTCTAAGTCTCCCCATCCTTTGAAATGGCTCAAATGATGCCCTTGTGGAGCAGCCATTAGCAGCAATGCTTATCTTGCAAAGAAGCTGAGCAGCAGTATTCCAAATATCGTCCGCATAAAAGAGCTTCAAAGGGGCATGATTCCTCAACCTTGCCACATCACAGAGAATAGGATAGTGGAAGAACGGAGAGAATGATGTGTGAATGGCCCCTACTGTCGATTCAGTCTCCAGCCTGCCTGAGCTGAGCTGAGGGCTTTGCTGGATGGGGATCCAGTCAGGCCTGTGCAATGGAATTAATGGTAATACCCAGGCAGGTGGAGCTCAGCTCTGCTCTCTGGCACAGCAGCAACGGAGGGGTTCTCCAGGGGAGGGGGTATGCGTGCGTGTTGTCTATTTGGTGCTACACGTGCGCGCGTGTGTTTGCATGCTTCACTGGTTTAAAGGATGCGGGTGTTCATGTCTGAGTGTGTGCATGCTCACGCTGGGTGGAGGCATTCCTCCTGATTAGAGCTGGAGTCTCAAAGTGCCAAATGAGAGACAGACATACACACACATCCATTTTTCATCAGTGGGAGAGGGCCGAGGCAGCAGTGGTGTGAGACACTCTCAAAGTGGAGGAGGGACGGCTGCCTCTCTCTGCCTCACACTGGGCACAGTACCTCAGCATCACTGCCATGTTCCACCATGCCATGTTCCTGGGAGATTTAGCTCCTACACAGCCTGACTCACTCTATATACATGCCCACCTTTATCTAACGACAGCAGGTAGGTGATTGAAAGCTTGCGCTCCTTTTTTCTTCTTTTTTTCTTTTTTACAGTGCAATAACTGCCTCTGTAAAATTGAGTCTTGATTGTGAGCCGATGTAAATCGCAGCAACTTGGCCCATGCGCTCGTGTTGCTGGAGGGAGTGTTGCGTATAATTTGAATGCACTTTGGATGTGCCGGGGGGGAGGGGGGAGTATTGCTCAGACAGACGCGCGGGCACACAAAGGGACAGATAGGAAGACACGTGAATACACAGATAGACAGCATGGCTAAAAAGGTGAGCCTCTGGGACAGCCAGCGGACTGAGATATAAAGTGTTAAAAAAAAGTTATTATATTCCCAGCTACAATTAAAGTTTTTATTAGCTGGTCTACTGCCTTTTATTGTAAATGTATATCTTACTCTTCCATTACATATGTTACTTACATTTCTTTGGCGTTGTGAGAAATCCTTTATTGTACCAATAAAATGTATTAGAATTTTGTCTGGAGGGTTATAACAGGCAGGAGGGCGGCTCCAATATGGTGGAGGGAGCGAGGGAATTAGCCAAGGATAGACAGACTGCCAACTGAGACAGCATGGTAATGTTGGGATGAACAGACTGAGAGATGGAGGGGGTTAGACAGAGAAACAAGACAAGACAGCAGCTCTCTGGACAGAATGTGAATATGTGGATAAGAGGTGCATCGGTTAAAGAGTGAGAGAGAGAGGGAGGGACTTCTGCGTGTGCTCTGATTCGAGATGTCCTTTAACTGGAATACAAATGTTTGATTGTTAATGGTTATGTGTGCAGTACATTTACTGTAGACGCGGAGATTGCTATTACCCCTAATAATCCTACAGCCACTAGTGAGAGTGGTAGTGTGTCAGAGAGCTTACAAGGACTTTGTCAGGAGTGAAGTCTTTTTCCTCAAAGAGGTAACGGTCCCTCTTTTGGGGGAATTAGGAGGATGTTACTGAACACTGACTTCATGTGATGGGCCATGTCACTTCAAAACAGACACATTCACCAGAACAATGAAAATCTTCTGGATCATGTTTCGGGATTGATGGCCAACTCTGTTACAACGCTGTGGCAGAGACTCTGCTGGGACTGTACTGTGCTTCTACGGTGATGCTCTGTAAATAGCATTAGTTGCGCTCAGGAAAGAATAGACTTGTCACATTTTCAGTGAGGCTAGTCTTGCACAACGGCTTGGAGACCAAGCCACTGTGAGCGCATGCAAAGACTTGCCAGACAAAGGGATCCACACTTGTCAGCAATTTTGAACGGACTTAGGGCTACATACACTGACGCATGCGGGCTTGCTTGAGGGAAGACAAACATACACATGCATGCGCAAGTGTACACACAGTAAAGACAAAAACTGAAGGCAATTTGGCATCAGTTGCCACAGCTTGCCCTGGGCTTGAATGAAGGAACACCTGTGTGTCAAAGTGGTGCCATGGCAACGCTTCCTGCTCTCTGATCAAGGCCAGCGTGAAGCTTCATTCTGAAAGAAGAGCCCAACGGCAAAGAGGAAGCTTCACTTCAATCCCTTAAACATCTGGAAAGGAGCCTGGCCAGTCGGCCTCCAGTGGCTCTAAAACCGAACGCGGGACCCTCAGCAAAGCTGGTATTGAGTAAGCCAATGTTCATAAGTGAAAGGATATGGCAACTTGGTGTGACATACTAGTTTTCCTGCTAAGTAGAAGGTCCGTTAAAAACATCTTGGCTCCAAACACACAATCTTGCTCTCCGAATATACACATAATGTTAAAAAATCCAATCTGTGCATACCAAACAGAGTGCACATCAACGGCTTTACCTTGATACCCAACATCATGCTTGCATCACCTTCCCTACTGTGGCAAAGGAAGAGAAGGGCGGGGCGATATCAAGGGTTTGATTTAGATTCAGAGACTTAAGCCGTTTCTGTTGCAGCACAGGAATCGTCTCTCATTGTAATCTCGGCATAGATCCACCCTGAGCCAGGAATATCCCAAGATAAATATGGAGAGTGAACAATGCGATTGCTGAGCAGCAACTTCCCATTTTCAACACCTCTCGCCTCTAATCCTCTCCAGCAGCACTCCTGAACTGCCGCTCCTCATCTAAATCTGCTGGTAGACCCGGTGAACAGTCTGATATTACACTGCTGCTTCACTTTCCCTCTGCCATTATAGCCACAAAGACAGCTGTTGGCCACATCTTAAGAAGGGGCTCTCACCACTACCTCTGCCCTTGTAGTCACAGTTGCTCCAGTCACTATGTGAGATATTAAAATGAGTCAATCTGGGCTTCGTTATCTAGACAACTACTAGGTCCCATCTGACTCTGAAGCCAAACATTCTAGTCATTGATTGAATTTTGATGCTCCGAGACAGGAGTCTTCACATTCACTCACACAGTCAAACATTTGATCAAAGACAACATTGCTCTACAGATTGTAATGTGATCGGGGTGCTTGATGATTGATTTTCCAATTTGAAACCAAACAAAAATCAAACAAAAAAACAAATATGATCAGAAAACGGTGACATTTTTAGAAGAAAAAAGAAAAAACATGCACCATCTTTGTTCACCATGGAAAATACCTTCATCTTCATCACCGTCGTTATCCGATAAATCCTCGCCCTGTTTTTTTGCATGGGCCCCTGTTATTGAAGCAGGGAGAGACATAGAGAGGCACAGGGAAATTCAAAATAGCATGTTTGGCAACGCACAGATGGGAAAAAAGGCAATTCAATAAAAATCTGTATTTGAGACCACACGTGAGTGATATACCAGATAGACCAGGGCGTTTCTTGTTAATGCTCTCAGCACATACACAGAGAGGAAAAATAAAAACATTTTCATAGTATACAGAAAAACTAAAACTATACTGATCACAAAACCGTTATAACAATGTAAAAATCAAGACGTAGAAGGTAACCAAAACATACCATAGCATAATTGGAGCAGAGTCATACACCACTGACATATTTCAGAATAATTAGTATTGTTTTATAAGGAAAACTCTCTGAATCCAATATACGTTTGAGGAACACCGTTAGCTGAAAAGATTTTCTGAAATAATAAAAGACTTAGGCTTTTTGAGCAGGGTTTTGATGTGAAGACTTTACTGACCTTCTATTCTCTTCTAATGTGGCCATCCAAAGATGACATGACAAGGCAAAGAAAATGAAAATGTGGTGACTGGCAAGTTAAAGAATATAAAAATCAGGATGAACAGAGTTTTTAAAGTAAAACAAAAAAATATGTGCAGGATTGCAACTTCCCTTGAGGTGCTGGAGATTTGAATAAATCATAAGACTGCGTGTATTATGTATACTCAGCGATGTGTGCAGTCACTTCGGCTCGTCTCTTTGCCCTAAAGAGGAGGTAATATGCCGTTGTCCTTGTGCTAGATGTTAGTATGAAGATCTAGAACCCTAGGGCGCATGCACACCATATACACATATAGTGAACAAGCCCTATCTTGACCTACTGCTCACACAGTGGTATTCTAAACTGATTAGTCTGTAATCATTTTGAATGCCCACTAACAGCAAGGCTTAATGATTTCATTGCTGGCTAGTCAGTTGGCTAAACACATCAGTTTATGCATTCAACAATTGATCAGCTTCTGACAATAATTTATAGAAATATGATATTTTTGAAGAATTTTACAGTTTTGGTGATACCCTGACCTTTCATCGAGCACCACTGTCAGTTCAGATTTTCCTCCTGAGCAGCTCTTGACACAGTAAATCCTAATGTTTTTGTGACCTTGGACTTTTCCTCTATGAATACAAATTAATATCAAAATCTAATGGGCTGACTGTCAGGGAATTTACTGAAGCATTCATGATGTGTATCGTTTCTCAAAGTGTTGAAACAAAAATAACCTCATCTCACATCATGTGGCTGTTGATTGAGCTGTCGTCGGCTAAGTAAATTGGTCATGGGACAAACAATTACCTGGGGAACCCTGGTCGCTTGCTACCCTTTGACCAAAGTATGAACTTTTTCTTCAAGACAGCTAATAGTCTGCATAGCATTAAATTAGGTGCGGATATTCATGGTCCCTAGAAGATGATGCACAAACAGGCCAGTGTGGGGAAATTTGGCAAAGTGGCAAGTCCCATGATGTGCTCAGGCCCGAAGACTCTTTGAATGATCACAATTTCAAATGTTACATTCAATAATTCCTTAAAAGTCACTAAGTCTTTAAAACACTATTACTGTCATTTGTGTGGAAGCAAGCCAGCCTGGCATAGGTACCAGTTAAATAGCCTTCATTTGAATGAATGCACCTCTCTGTTTGAACACCTCATCTGTCACAACCGTCACTAGACGGTAGTGCTTTTATTTTTGTTGTCTTGTCACTTCCTGTTTTACTTTGAAATCATCCTCCTGTGTCATGTCTGCTGTCTTTACTTCCTCATATGTGATTACCTCTCCCTGCCCTGATGTGTTTCACCTGTGTCTCGTTAACTCCCCTCCCAGTGTGTATATATACTCTGTGCTTCACTTGTCTCGTTGCCAGTTCGTTTTTCTTCACCTGTGAGTCAACTTACCAGCGTTTTTCCTGCCTGATATCCTGTTCTGATTCCGACGTCCCTTCGTTTCCGAGTAAGCCCGATCCCTGCCTGTACCTCTGCCGAGTTTGACTGCCTTCCTGTGAATGACCCTGGACTGTTTACGTTGACGATTCTACTCTCCCCTGAGTGAGACAGCTGCTCTCACCACAGCGGGTCAGAGCCTTGCCGACCGGCCTCAGTCCCTCCCCAGTTACATCGGGAGAACCTTCGGCGGTCCTTCTCCAGAGACTCTATCCTGTTGCAATATTACCTTTATCAATAAAGGAATCCTTGTGAACTTTACTCTCTGCCTCGGGTCGTGCATTTGGGTTCTTTCATTAGTGCTCCGGCGTGACATCATCCATTGTTAATTGAAAGTTGCAATATATTGCATTATGTAACAGGCCATGCAACAGTCATGACATTTACTGAGTAAATTCAAGCTCTTTAAGTGGAGAAGCTTGAATTTGTTGACTCCACAGTCTGTGCGGTGACCTTGTTCAGTCTAATAAATAGGCATGATGCATAATGCAGTCTGTATGGGCAGCTTTATGGGCTTTAGACAAGCAAACATAATCATAGGACTATGACAACTTCAAGCTACTACTTTGGCTGAAACAGGTTATTGGAAGGTTGTGTAAATCTGTATTAGCTATTGGAAAGGGTAAAGTAAATGGCTTGCCAGGTGTGGTAATGTAATCAAAATGTATAATCCATGAACAACATACAATATTAAAGTTGTTTGCATGTGTTACTACGTGAATCAGGTGGATATTAGTGGTGTTGATGGTGGTGTGTTGTTTCTGGTAGCGGACTGGGTTTTACAACTCCGGAATGTTTCATCTTTTGTAAGAGAATGAGCAGAAATACGACATCTACGTTACAAAGTAATCCACCTGGACTGTAAGCTTGCAGGTATTTAATTGTCCAACGCAGCACATTGACGAATAAAGAATGAGCCAATCTCCACTTGTTGAGAGCCAGCGTTTACTCCTGAAGCCCTCTGCATCGGCACCGCTGCCGATACAGTGCGTTGTTCAGTGGCCGTCAGTGTCAGTCTAAAAATGGCCTCATTCTCAGAGTTTGGCAGGTATGGCGCTTTAAAGCTGAACAAATGTCATAGCAGCAACAGGTCAGTCAAGAGCATATTCCTTGTACAGGGAATAACTGCCATTAAAGGCAGAACCGGTTGGATTTTTCAAAAAAAAAAAAACAATGTTTAGACTCATACAAAAATAATCCCTCTCATTCATCACTTATGAAGTGTGTGGCGGAGGCTGCGTCTGCAGGGACCCTGCCCTCTGCCTGTACTTTCTTATTGTGCTGTGTTTAGGTCATTTCTGGGCATCAACTTAAAAATGTAGCGACCCCGTGCCAGTTTGTAAGCAGTGCACGCATCCAAGAGGAGGCCAGGAACATGGCACAAAACAGCGGCAGAGGACAATAAACGAATAAAGCGAGGCAAAACGCCAAGCGGGAAAAAGCTCATTCCAAAAGAAATTGTGACTCTGGGGTCAGCTGCAGGCGACAAATCCTACTCATTCTGCCTAAAAGCTATCAGATGTCATGTCTCTCTCATGTGAGCTGCAAGGGAACCTACGCTATGCTTTAGCAGAATAACAGCCAGCACCCAAACAAAGATGCCTCACCTGCTGAAACAGGCTTCATTATGTCTGGTTAGTGATTGCGGTTATTCTAGCATTCACTGTGCCGTCGACATGGCAAAACAGTGGTTGACATAGATTGGATGGCAGGTGTCGACAGGGAAGCTCTGTCACTCTTAATCGCGTCGTCTGTGAGTCTGTGTGTGTCAAATGCTGGATCTATAATAGGAGCTTCGAACGTAACACCCTCAGTGACTCAGCAAAGAAGCCTATATTTGACCTTGACTCTTTTAAAGTGACGCCGAGTGGGACATTGCAATCAAATACAGGGAATTGACAAGTTTCTTTGTTGAGCGGGCCTCCAGGAGTTGACATTTGCATCTCTTTAAAACATGTGGCATCTAGAATAAAAGCTTTTATTCATGTTCCTTGACAAGCAAAATAGAAACCTGTTGCATTTTATCAAATCAGGTTCAAAGAAACTGCGTTTGATGGGCTTACTTGTTACATAAAAGCTGTTGAAATTGAACATTTTCAGCAGGATAGAATTCCAAACAAAAGACGCAAGTATTGGGCTGTAGAATTGTACATGAATAAACCAAAGCATGCACACACACACACACACACACATGAAGATATAGAGTACTGTGAGCCCCTCGAGACTCCTTGAATGAATACAAAATTCACTCAATACATCGTGGAAGGGCTGAATGTTAACTGCTTTTCCTCTGCTGGAAAAAGGTTCACTGACAATAGATGGGCCTTAGAGTTAAATATCAGAAAGGTCAGAATGTGGAAAGGGACTTAGTGAAATGTGAAATGTTGCAGCCATGACAATTTAGAGCAGTTATATTCGGTCTCTAATCCTCAGGTGGCCATTTCAGAGTGCCGGATCCGTCTCTCTTCCTGTTTCTCTGCTCTCCATGTCCCTCTTTCTCTCTTTCTGTGTCTGTCTCCATCTCTCTCAATCCGTCTCCCAGTGTAGAGGTTAAGGAACAGCTTGGGAGGGACACATAAGAGAGAATGATGGAGAATGCAGCTAAAAGGTTAAGGAGGCTGTAATCCTGCAGTAAAGGACAGCCAAAACTCACACTGCGCTTCAGCTGTTCCCAAAATACAAAAAGAAAAACAAATAGAAGGCAGCCAAGTTGTCTTTCTTCCTGTCTACAGCTCGATAATGAAAAGAGACATGTTTAACAGAGACCACAGGCTTCTGAGTATGGTGGCAGTCGAACACACTGAGGTCTCTTACCTCTGTTCTAGATCCCTAATGAACCATTTATTCCCCATATTAGGAACAAAAAGACTACTCTGCACAAATATATAACAGAAACAATCAAGACTCACCAGGCTTTCGGCTTCTTAATCATTTAAGTATCTGCTGCACCACAGTTACTGAATACTGTATGCGTCATTACTGATTTCCGATGCATTCAACGCCGTTGAAAGCCAGAACAATGCAGGTATGCATGCAGCCTTCAACACAGTTGGTGGCGGTAGCAGACCAAGAAAAGTGGCAAAACACAGCCGAAGGCAGTGAAGAGGAATATTGTGAGCAAGCAAGCATGAATGCTGCTCAATTTAAAATATGAAAGGAATCAGCGCACAAATGCTCTCAAAGAACGTGTTGAACCTCAGGGATGCAACAATGCGTTTTGGTGAGAAATGCTAAATGTATAGATGACTTTTATTTGTTTACAAGTGAACTTCGTCGGGGACCTTAATCTCCATGGCAAATGCCAAAACATCCCACAGATATCAAATGTATTAGCCTGAATTGCAAGAGGATTTGTCTGAAAGTATGACTGTTATGGTGCGGCCATAAATTGACCGATTTGTTAAATAAACTTAAAGGAGAAAATTAAGGGGACATTAGGGATCAAGAACATGGCTCTCAGCTACAGAGATCCCAGAATCAACAAATAAACAGGGCTTTAAGACCCCACAGGCTGTGTCTTCTATTCCTTTTTAGTTTGGGATAAACAAGAGAGATATTGAGCCTTGGATTGACTGGGGAAGCTGGACAGCACAGCGGCATGAGGCTTCTGAATAGGGACTTCCTGCTTAGGTCGCGTCTTGCATCTCAAGTTAGAGTGACTGGATCTGCCACTGGCTGTTACAGCCCTCACTCGCTGGGGTCATAAACTGTCCCGGAAAGGACGATCACAGGAGATCATGGAAGTAATTTTCCGTCAAACAAAAGCAGACATCTGCTCTGTTTTCAAATCACACAGGCTAATATTTGTTCCCGTCTTCTTGGAAGGTTTTTTGTGCAGTCTGCTTGGCGTACAGATTCCCCCCCCCCCCCCCCCCCACCCCCCCCCCCCCCCCCTCGCAGCAGGGTTGAGTCGGCCAACCACAGGGATTAACCATGGTGTGGTTACCGACTGCCACGGCACAGACGCAGTCTCACCAGGATTGGGGCCCTGTCTTTCACAGCTCTCTAGCATCTGGAGGTCATCTGTTAAGATGGAGAAAAAAATGTCCAGTGTTTCTGCTTCGGGATACTTAATCTACAGGTTTGGCAACTGATGGGGCTGTTCGGTCCTGGCACCGGGCTGCGTAACACATGGCAGCCTGCTGCCTGTGAGGGCTGCATAAGAATGATATTTGAGTGGTCCAAATCAAGCCAAAATGTAGAACAGATTTTGTTGCACTTATCTCAAATAGACTCATGATGAGGGATGATTTTAGGAGTCAGGAAGTGTGATATCAGAGTGTCTCTCGGAGGCTGTGTTATTCAGAGAGACCAGGTTGAAGGACTCTCAGGACATTTTTTATAAGAGGGTGAGGGGCGGTAAAGGAGACATGCTCTAAAACCCCAGAGACAATAATTTTCATATTGCATAAACGGGCAGCATGCAGCACAGTGAGTGCACCTTATCACAGGATCCTCAATGATCTCATCAAAAGCAAAGTCTGTCAATCAACTTAACGGTGTAAACCTTTTTTAAAGATAAAGATTGACAAAAAATATTTCAAAATTGACCCGTCTCGAGCCAATCCAGCACTCTGAGGCTGAATAGTGCTTAGCTGTGTCCCCGCACATCATTACCCCTCTCTTCACTCCACTCACTCTGACTCAGGGAAGAGAAAATGACCGAGTGATAAAGCCAAGGCTCCAGAGTCTGCTGCTCTGTGCCCTGGGTGCGCTCTATAAGGCCACTTCAGAGGGAGCAGTGTGCTACGGTGCTGATCTTGCATATTAGACATCTTGGACACACGGTGCTGCACTGGTCTAGCAGGGGGTAGGGACAGCCATTCTCACAATTGTATTTACGTCAGTGCAAACAATAATTTGTTTCTGAACAAAGAGCAATGCTCTGTTGATTTAGCAAACGCTGCACAACAAGCCCTCAATAGCAACCTATCATGCTGAAAATAGTTACATTCACTATAATTTTGTCTTGAGCCTTCCATTATTTTTGGAATGAGTGTCTTTGATCTTTTGTCAGGGCACTACTGTGCGGTTTAAGAGCTTTCCTCCTGTTTAATGGAGGAAAATTACATATTTGATATTAGTGGCTTCACAATGCCCAGTAGGGTGGTAATAGCACAGGATATATAAGGCAGACCGTCTCAATCATTCTCAATCTCTAAGTGAGATGAGAATTATTTCTTAAAAAACAAATTCTACAAATATATTGTTACCACCACTGGATTTACACAAGCTCTCCATTGTACAACTCATTGCATACTGGCTTCTTGTCTCATAAAACAGAAGAATCAGGTATGATGCAGTTTGCAAGGTTCCTGGTCGACGTACATTATCTTTCTCACTTGATAAGCATCACCAGTGAAAACAAATGTCCTTCACACTAGGTAAGAGGGCCATTTACCCGCTCCTGTCACAAACAGCATACTGTTGCTTGGCAACAACTACACAACCGTTTCATCAAGTCATCAATAGTCAAATGCAATACTCCAGAGGAAGCCCATTCATATATATACGGATTGTAGAAATGGTAGTGGAGGCATTAATAGTACTGAATATGCAGTGTGTGTATGACTCTACTGCCGTGAACAGGTCTCAATTGAAAGCATCGCAAAACTTTAAATAGAAAACATATACCCTACCTAATTGTATTACCAATTATATGGATCTGATTCAACTATTGAGATTCAAATATTTAATGAGAGAAGTTATTCCCAATTCAGTCTGAATTGGTCAAACAAGAATTTAACTTTCTTGTTGCAAACATTCAACCAAAACCAACATATGAGGTAGTGCTTGCTTTGTAAATTATTCTGTATTTACACCAGTTCCCAGCAACCCTTTGTGAATAAAGCGACGGAGAAACTATGAAACAATCATCTTTCTGCACATTAATGTGTCACAAAACCAACATATAAAACTTGTGATAAACCATTTTCTCATTACCAAACATGGGGGAGATAATTGAAAAAGTGGAAGGGGAATATTAAAGAGATATTTCTGTATATATTCCACAACTGGGACTAATTCGGAAGCAGATGTGCCTGGAGGGCCAGTCTTTCTCTCACAAAATTGGTTTTACCGAAGCAGAATGTATGAGCGCACAGAGGGAGGCCAATAGCTGACTTCTGCCTCCATGGAAATCAACAGCAGAGGTCTCGCAGCTGAAACAGAATCTTTTCTGTGGAGCGAGACTTGCTCTTCGTCTTCAGGCTACTCGTAAGGTCCTCGATTGCCTTCAGGCAGGCTGAGAGCATTTGACCTCTGTTGTTACCAACAGTGAGAGTTTAACTGCTGCTAATGAAATTGGACTGCGTTTCTCTGTGGCTGTGAGCATTTGCCACATGGGTAGATGAAAGCTGTCATGCCAATAAAATACACCACTAGGCCCTATTTGAACAATTGTGAATCATAAATTCAAGAGAAAGGTGGCCCTCCACTTTTTAGTGTAAATTTAATCAACTGCTGAGGGCTCCGACGCTTTCAGGTGTCATGTTTGACAAATACTTCCAATAAGCTGGTGTCTAAAGTGCTGTCAGAGCCGTCTGAAACATGATCAAAGTTATTTGCATACCAAGTCCAAATTTGATCTTCTAGTGTTTTAAAGCAGCACTCATGCCTCTGATTTAATCAACAGTTGTATTTGAATTGAAGAGGATTACACTTTAAACATGAACAAGCCATACAATCATGTATAAAAAGAAATAAATAGATCTTATTCTCAGACATCATGATCTATTGTTTGACAACGAGCCATTATTTATTTAGAGACCTGCATTTTCGCTCACCTCGCAAAACCACACTTCAGCATGCGTGCACAAACACACACACACACAAACACACACACACACACACACACACACACACACGCACACATACACATGCAACACAACCACTCGCTCATCTCTCACGTTCATGTCAAGGTTGATCTGAGTCACAAGTCCCACGTTCATCCCAATTAGCACTTTGATTTGGGAGTTGACAGGTGGTGATATTGGCAGCTTTGGAAGGATGCACCCATCATTCTCCTCTCTCTTTTACTCTCTCAATTCCTTTCTTTCGTTCCGTGTTGGCTTTCTCTTTTTTTTCTTCTTTTTTTTTTTTTTTTTTTTACATACCTCCTTTTCTACACATTTTCTTGTTGGGTTTCCTGGCACATTCCTTGGATATTCTTTTGACTGTAAAATGAATGGAAAAACTACAAAATAACAGAGAGCTCTGGAAAAAATCGCATGTGACATGCAACAACTCAGACTGAGTCAGACCCTCCCCCTCCCCCCACCCATCTCTTCCCCCTCTTCACCCTCCTCCTCCCATCGTCCCAGTCATCATCAACAACAAGAACAACAACAGAGGACCTGTTGAGAAAGTAACTGGGGTGTTGCTGCAGAAATATTCCAAAATGGTGGAATGAATTTGCTGCATCCTGGGACACAGGAAGCCCATATTCACATGCACTTCTATTTAAGACCCATTACAGCCACACAGTAGGCAGGGAGACTGCATTCCAACGTTTTGCAGTTCACATTGTAATCTGATAAGTGAGAGTGTTATTTGACATTGCCCATTTGATTCTCAGAGCACTTAACATTTCAAGCCTTTTTTTCCCTGTGTGGGTCTCCTTCAAGTGCTGAAATAATGGTGGCCATTTAAAAGAGTCAACATCAAGACATCTGAAACTTGTGAGACTTTGAGTCCCAGTGGAGCCCAATCTGTTGTTTGCCTTTTGCACAAAACCTGCTCTTGCTTTTAGCTTTGTGCAAGGACAAACCGGATGAAGCAAGGAGAGTAAAGGGTCTTACATAGGTCAGGCTGATGCCACAGGCCTCTCGTGTACCAGACAGAATATTTCACCAACCCTACAGTAGTAGATCATTCACTTATGAGGCAGGCTACTAATCGCTAATGGCCAATACCCCCAGAACAGTCAAGACAGTGAGGGTAGGAAGGTGCACCAAGTATTTCCAATCTGCTCTTTGTATGATTACATTTCTTTTCTTTTTGGGGGGTCATATTAATAAGTCATTTAGTCATCAAAAGAGGAACCTCTAACAATGGCATGGAAAGGGAAAGTTGATGAAAAGACTAAATGAAGGATCAAGTCAAGATGGGGGGTTGAGATGATGGACACGGACACAGCATGCGCCAGACAACAGGTCATGCTCCGCGCAAAATACAGAGTTGACACACAATTTAAGAGGAAAGACAGAGTGAGAAGGAGGCAAGAGACAGAATAGTAGGAGGAGAAGTTTTGTTTGGTCCTGTTTACTCGACGCACTCACCATCCTCAGTTGGAACATAGATGTTTAGATAAAGACAATCCTCGTGTTGATCCTGTATGTACGTAGTAACTATATCCAGGTTGAAGGTGAACCAGATAGGCATCATGATCTCTGGCACAGCGTTGTGAATATTTTGGGGGCAGACAGGACCAAAATGAGTGGCGTTCTTGATCCCTGACCAGGAGGAAGGGGCCTCCGGGGGCATGAAGCGTTTTTCTCCCACAGGGGAGGCGGCGTACGGAACCCCCAGATACTGGTCCACCGGCCCGAGAATCTCACTGGGCAGGGGCACCCTCACCCCTCGGAGTTTGCCATACTGCGTGTTGACAGTGGGGTGGTAGTTCTGACCTCTCACGGCCAGCAAGCACCAACAAAAACTTAACACCCACAAGGACACATCGAAACTGGTGCAGCTGCGGGCACCGGGCCAGTTCTGAGAGGGGAGGTGACCTCTCTTTGGAGAGAACCACATGGTCCTTGAGAGCGGGAGCGAGAGCGAGTGCGACTGTAATTGATCAACATACAAGCCGGGGCGAACCCCCCTCAGCACAAACTTCCCGCTCAGCCCTGCAGTCCAGCCACCTGAGGGACAGTCATCAGCTGGGACACTGGAGCCCGCCGGCTTGTAGACGAGGAGCAGCAGTCACAGTTACGCACTCCTCTCTGCAGCGAGTTCCTTATTCACTGTCCTCTCGTCCGATCTTCTATCCCGTACTGCAAGAGAAGAGGACAGGAAAATTAATGACATTTCCTTGACAGGCCATCAGTTTGCGGTTATCATTTTTAGTCAGTCATTTTTATTGACTTTGTAGAGTTCTTCTCTGGTTCAACATTAAATAGCTCACAGAAAACATGACAGAGCTTCATCATCAATTCACATAATCAAGAAGCTGCCTTTGACTTGGATATTGCAATGAACTGCTGGGCAACTTGTCAAGATGTTCCTAATAATGCTGATAAGTGAAATGTGAAAGGCATCAACTGAGAGTGGGGCATTATTCTCTATTTCAAAGGCCAATGATTACGGTAATAGTTTAAGAATAGGTTCACAATGTTTTTTCTTTCATAAAACAAACATCAGATGCCAGTATGAACGCTAACACAGGTTCGCTGTAATATTTCCTCCTGTGTATATTGACCATTAAAGATCCCCTCCTAATGTCGAGATCACGAGACACAAATTAAGCCAGGATTTTCCGCTTGCCGACAGTTTTTGAATCTCTTGGTGAAAAGCCCCAAATGAAAGCCAAATATGCATTGGCTTGGCGCTCGCACATCGGGCGCTCGAGTGCTATGTGTGAACTGTTCAGAGATGTGAGCCGACAGTCTCAGTGCATCGCAGACACATTCCAGATATCTACCATGCTGAGTATCTGACCTGGGAGCATGAGACATGGGTTGAGGGGAATACCGACAACGGGGTTGTAACAGTAGGAGCTTTAATGTATGTGCTGCATTTGCATTGTGAACCAACGTTGCACATAAGGGTGTTGGATGTTTTCATAACTCAGTGACTGATCTACATAGGGGACATAGTAAAGACATGTGCGGAAGAAAACGTCATAAACAGCGACTACACTAACCCCCTTTTCTGAGCGTGTTGTTGTGATAAAACGTAGTTTGGAGGCCAGACATACTCATTGGGGATTCCTCCTGGTGAAAGATCCTGTAGTGTGTGACCTTCTGTCGCCGGTCAGTCGTGTAGTGTGAAAAGCCCAAGAACTTAAAGACTCCCGATTACAAAACAGCATGTGTAGTACGAACAGTACAGCGACCCGACGACTTTGAGGATTGTGTCGTGTGAACTTGGCTCAACATGCTTCCAATGGAAGTGATGTGAGACAAACACATATCTAAAGGTTTATCTGGAGCAAATATGAGAATTCTACAGTCTGAATGAGTCAAATCAAGTGGGTATCGCCCAAAGTTACAGCCTTTTAGTTTCCCTCTTCCCGTTAAGCTGCAGTGGGAGAATAGAAACAAAGAGAGAGGGGTTTATACTTAAAAGACACCCTCTTGATTCCACTATTTCAGAGTGCTGAAGCCTCATAATAACCGCAGATTAATTATAGCATGTATATTTGCAGAGAGATAGGACTGTGGATTTTGTCCCCCGTCAATTCCCTTGAAACACATGAGGAATGGATATTAGGCAAGTATGAACGGATCCTTTAAGATGATCTACATTTACAGGGAAAGCACTCCTAAAACCCATCAGCAGCAGTCATACACAAGCACATAATAACAGGATAAAAAAAGACATACCCTGCTTAATGTTATGCAGCGTTTCCCTTTGGTATAGATATGAACAAGGTAGAGTATAAATGTCATCTCCCTTCTTGCTCCTACAACAGATCCCTTTTTGGGATTAACAGCAGAAGGGAGGATGTAGCTACAGGCAGCACAGTTACCTCCAGCGACAGCGCTGTAAATGCTAATCAACAATCCCAGGGTGAACCTGTGGTGCCAGTGACAACACCTTCCCACACTGCCTGATCAATTTTCAATTTCTGTGGCTTAGGGTCCCTCTCAGCGGTGTGCGCCTACTGCAGTATTTGCTTTAATAACAATGGAGAAGAAAAGCCAGCATTTAGAGGAGGGTATTGCATTCCAAAATGACTGTGTAAATGATTTATAATGTACCAGCAGCCGTTGGTGGGCCACTAACCACTGATAGAAAGCAATCCCGACATTCCTGGTGGTGTTGTTATCGCTGGCGGCTTTCCCATTTGCTGCAGACCTTGATCAACCGAAAGCCTGCCGTTGGAAGTTGTACAACGTAAGCCTATATATACAGTAATGCACAGTACATATTGTAAATACTGCGGATGAGTCCACCTTCACTGATACTTGTGCAAACAAAATGTGTGAGGTGGACTATTCCTCAGAGACTCGGCCCGCCGAGCACCGGCTAAATCATAGTTACATGAAAAGCCATCCATATCCAATCCAGATACCAAAAGGCATGCATTGCTGGGGGGGCTGGCAAAGGCTTCGTTGCAGGAGCGGAAAACCTAGCAGAACGTTACTGCCATATCACCAACTTCAAATACTATATAAAACTATATTGTTAAAAGATATATATATATATATATATATATTAGATATATATATATATATATATATTATATATATATATATATATATTGTTAAAGACATATATCATTGATCAGTGCCACATACGAGTGATATGATTGAACCTAGGATGGACCTTTATGAGAAAACACTGCTCACCAAGAAAACACCTTCAAACACCACAAAACCCAACCAGTAATATAAGTCCATATAATGCGCTCTGTTGCAAGTTTATTGGCTACACCTAACTAATTCTGTTTAATACAACAGTCCTGCAAACAAATCCCATCGACATGAAGGTTATACAGTAATGTTACGCTTTTGTTGAAACCGTTTTAGAGAAGTGTTGATTACACTTTATGGGCATTTTCGAAGCTGTAGTTTGTGGTGCTGTTGAATTATATTGCATATCCTGAGGGTTTTCTAATAGTTTGACCACCCATTTACATCCTTTTCTAACCAAAACAAATTTGATGTATTTCAGTGACTAATATATTGGAAATATGATGCAATGCAATTCAACAGAACCATAAACTATAAAAATGATCACGAAGCTGGTTCTGAAGTTGAAAGGCCCATTTATTTTCTCATAGATTGCATGAAATTCTCGAGTCAAAAATCATTAGTAAAAAAATTAAGAAAATATCTGGATATTTGATAGAAAGTCGAGAGTAGAAGCCTGTCTACATAAAAACTTTGAGAGAAAAGTTAACTACGACTCCCAAGGTGCATTTGGCAAGAAACATTGAATCCTCTGGCTTGAAATTCAGTGGAAGCAAAATATTATTTATTCAGCTTAAATTAATTCACTCTTAACTGTAACAATGAAGCATTATAAATTTACAGCTGCTCCGATTCGTGCCCCAGACTGGCCTCCTTTCCATGGCAACAGCCGCCAAGGCTCCTGGGTATTGTAATGTTTTGAAATATCCTCTGTCCCAATTACAGACAAAACAGGATTTCTCAGAAACAAATTTGATAAAATTATGGCAATTACATGAATAGGGTCATTACATATTTCCGGGGAAAGTCCTGTGTTTCTCTGTTCAGTAACATTGAGAATATAGTTAAAGACCCTTTCATTCATACATTTTGATAACCTCAGTCAGGATGTTTATTCCAATATAAAACTATAAAAAATGTTGAAGCTGGCTTTTGGTCTTCTCTCAATATAAAATAAATACTCAGATATTTTATATATATATATATATATATATATATATATATATATATATTTAAATATTTAAATACTCCTTAGTTGTTGCTTGCCTTTCCCAAATGTCATTTACCTGAAAGGGTCTAGTACAGAAGCTGGGTAAGAGATCCTGGATTCACAGTTTGTGGCTGTTCGTCGGCCATCTTGGTTTGAGAACATTTTTTGGCACTTCCAGGTGCACTGGCCAGTATGTGGCCCACAGCTGGGTGAATGCAATGGTGTCTAGTGTGGTGGCTGGTGTTCAGCTACACCATCAAGCCCCATGCATAAAGCCAAAAAAAAAACGCTTTTGATAGCTGTCCACTTAGTGGACCACTGTGGCCCGAAAGGGTTTGTAAAGAAACAAATGTAAATGGGAGCAGACTAGATATTGCTCTCATGAACTTCTTTAGAGGACACTCAAAAAGCTACTTGGCGTAATTAAACACATGTTCATGGGGAGCATTATCTAATGTGCAAACTCTATTTTTTCCGTCTCTTACTTGTTCTCTGTCCATCACCTAGTACTCATAGTCTGGATGTGTGTGCTTTGTAAAAAATAAAATAAAAAATGAACACAGAATGGGCGTAACACCATAAAAAAAACAAGCAAAAAAAGGCAGCTGATGATCTCTGACACATTTCTGATTCCTCAGTAAACACTGTTTCAACATGTATTCAAAGATGTCTTGGCACATTATTATTCCCCATAGACACATTATTTTCTATTTCAACGGAGGCCATTCATGTTTAGATCTGCACACACAGCACAGAATGAGTGTAATAACACAAATTATTGTCGAGATGAACTACATCAGGTCAAACTTTTTAATCAGGACACAGCAAGGACATAGGACAGTGTGATGGAGTGTGTGTGTTTAGGAGGACACACAGCACACCAGGGACTTCATCTGTCTCCCCTCCAACAGCATCTCAAAGGTCCTCTCCGCTTTGATCTCTCCACCTGCTGAAGCACTGCCAAGGGAGGAAACAGAGAGAGAGAGGGAGCGATTGCATGAGTTCTCCCTCATCATCCCAGAAATATTGATCGTCTCATCACCGTGGCCTTGCATCCCATAATAAATACAACTGGGCGATGGAGGCGGGGGAGGAGAGAAGGAGGGGGTGCTGAGTCCTAAGGGAGGTTATTAGCCCTTAATGCCAGACGGCACTCCACCAAGTACAAGCCGTTAAACACAATCCGCCCCAATTCTACGGTCTCTGAATAGATAGGACATGTTAGATTCTGCCAGTCCAATCCCTATTCATCAATATTCAAAAAGAGGTACAAAGTAACAACATGTGAGTTGTCCCCATACAGATCCCCATATTTAGAGGAAATACGTGGACTTTATTCGACTTTATTTTGGTCTGAGCCCACAGCTGTGTTCGCCTATTGTAGAAGACCCTTTGTTCTCCTGCAGCCGAGAGATCTCTGCATCGCAATAAAAGTCTTAGCACAGAGCCAAATGTCCTCCTAACGCCCTGACATCCCTTAGAGAGAGGCTGAATGGACTCTGTTAAAAAAAAAGGAACCAATACCAGTTCTAAGTAGATGGAGTTTCTGACTCTCACCACTCTGTTATTATTGTAGCTGGACTGCAACAAAAGCATTCACAAAGCTGCATTAGTCCCCTGGAACATCTAACTTCCGATGAAGTGAGCTGTCCTGACCTGAGAGAGTGTAATCACTGATTACAAATGATTCTGGTGCTGTTACATTATAACAAAGGCTGAAAGTGCCATTATAGAAACGTTAAGAGACGAGCAACAAGATAGGAAGCAGAAGGCAGAAACCCATGTACCCGAGCGGTTACCTCGGCTGAACTCATTAAAATGTGAGAGGCAACGGCAAAAACTTAATTGTGTGTCTTCACCGCCCATTTGTGCTCCAGAAGGACACCAATCGACATCAGTGCGACGGCTCCATTTTAAAACAAGCTCAGCTGATGATCGGATTGCTCTCTGGCCTCTGTGTGTCAATAATGTGGGAAAAATATGTGTAAATTGTCTGCTTACACGTGTTTATTTCAAATAGGCAAACATGGATTTCAGCACAGCAAAATCAATATTGAATGTACACATACTGCACGGCTCCTCTCCTCTGTATGTAAGCCCCCGGGCTTGACGAACAACAGCCCACCATATTAAATCAAGGAGATTGGCATGTTTCGGAAACAACATTCACACAACGTCAAAGCAAACTGCGGCTTCATAAGGCTCCTGCTGGGAACCAGTGCTACTAGAATAGTGAGGGATGAGGGCCCACTCTTTCTTCCTTTTACTTTTTTTCCCCGTCAGAGACAGAGTCTGTGCAGTCGTTATTACTTAGGAGATTTCGCATTAAATCAAGGACAAAGACGCAGCACATTCTGACTGCTAATCACGCGGCGATGCTGACATATTTCTAAGGAAGCAAAAAGGGAGAAGGTATGGAATGACGGCACTGCCACTGTGGCCGCCTGCTAAGCCGTCTGTCTCCACCCCTTCTCCTGGCTGCTGGATAAATGCTTCCGCGTGTATCGTTAACAGCCATGCGGCCAAGGAAACATGGGGAGGTGAGCTTGGCAGGCCAAATAAAGACAGATTCCAGGTGTTGAGATGAATTCTATGGCTGCACAGCAAATAAATAATGGCAATTCTGTTAACTGCTGACGGTGCTTGAAACAACTGTTTGCTCTTCGTGACTAAAATAATAGGGACAGATTTGATCTAGAAGCTGCAAGTCGAGGCAGCGGCCCGTGCCTACACTGATACTGCTGCTTTTTCTCTTCACCGGCTGTGCATGCCTCTGAATGTCAGATATGGTTGAGGCAGTAATACAATATGTAAAACAATATGTGGGGGTATAGGGATATTAATCAAGGCCAACTGACTGAATTAAATAGAAAAGGACTGGGGAGGTTACATAAAAAAAAAAAAAAAAAAAAAAATTTCCCCAAGAGTTCATCATCCTAACTCCTATCGATCCAGTGCAGCATCCCACTAGACACTCCTTCAGGAAAGAAACTCAAACTAGCTAATCACTCAAGCAGCCCACAGGGATTCTTTGAGAAACCGCAGGGGCACGTATTGGGTCTGTCTCTAATCTAGCTGTATGTAAACACATTAAGGCTTTACACATGGCATACTCATTATCCACCCTCCCACAGATGCCGTTTGCAGGGTGAGATCTGTTCACTTGACGAAGTGTTTTGTGGGCATTTTCTATCACCCTGGCAACGCAGCTCCAAAGTGCTGCTAACAAAAGAGCGCAAGGCAAAGATGGCCTCTGTCATGTTGTTATATAAAATAAATAACCAACTCGTGAATATAAACAAGGAAAGTCTAATTAAAAAAGGGTTAATTTAATTCATAACCAACTCGTGAATATAAACAAGGAAAGTCTAATTAAAAAAGGGTTAATTTAATTCATTTTACACATTTCACATCATCTGTTACAAACCATTTCATCTAACCATATCTAGGCTATGTTGTCACATCTCTGCATTAGTATTAAACATAGGTATACTATACATTTTAAGGATTTCCTTATCTCTCGGCTCTATGGTTGCCAATGTTAGTCTGGTCCGAGTTCAAGTACATTTAATGACTTTTTAACTAGCACCATCATCAGGTCAAAATGTGTCCAATAATTGTGTATTTATACCCAAATACCTGCAACACAAATGACATTCCCATCAGCCTCAGCTGTACTTTGTGTTCAGTACTTTGGCAAATGATAATGGGCGACTGTGGGTCAGTGGTTAGCATGCCCGTCAATCAGGGGGTTGGCGGTTCAATCCCCGCCCTAGTCGATGTGTCCTTGAGCAAGACACTTAACCCTGCATTGTTCCCTGTAGCTGTGTCTACAGTGTATGAATGTAACATGATTGTAAGTCGCTTTGGATAAAAGTGTCAGCTAAATGACATTTAATGTAATGTAATGTAATGTAATGATAATGTAATAACACACTCAACTAAGATGGTGAAAATGTCAAACAATATACCTGCTGAAAATCAGCGTGTTAGCACTGTTAGCATAATTTTGCCTTTAGATTAAGGCACCTCTGTGCATCTCAGCCTCACAGAGATGCTAGCATGCAGTAGACTGTTTATTCAATTCGATATATTTATAAAGCGTCAAATTATAACAGAAGTTATCTTGGGACCCTTTTCATATAGAGCAGGTCTAGACAGTACTCTATAATTTACAGGGACTTAACAGTCCCTTGTGAACAAGCACTGGGGGCAACAGTAGCAGAAAAACTAGTCCCCTTAATGGGTAGACACCTGGTGCATTGCTATTTTAATGCCAGATTTAGCAACTCAGAGAAGGGAGCAGATTACTGCAGAGAATTTGAAAGGCTCAACGTCAACAAACTGGATTAATACAGAAATATTAATATATAGACCAAGATATGCAACTGGTCAAAAAGGTTCTTGGTGGTAAACAAACTTACATTTAACATCCCTAGTGCTGGATTAAGGAGTAACTTCACACCTAGTTGTGTTTTTAAGCTATAAACTACACTATATGATGTGATGAAAAGCATCAATGCTTTGTGTTAATATCGACATTTCTTCCTAAATTTATAAAAAATTGCATTTCATAGTTGAAATAGAGTCGACCGTTTGGGATTAATCCATGTCATGAAATAAAAGAATGTCAAAGCCCTAGACACCCCCCCCCCCCCTCCTTTTTAAAACCAACACGCCCATGGCAATGACAACAATGTGTACGGCATCCCGCAGGGTGTAAGATAACAGCCTTACTCGTGTTTGCCTTTTATTGTCCCCTTCATCCATGACACCACTTTTACAAGACTATTGCTGATGAGAAACTAGAGGGGGAAAAGATTCACGGTGAAGAAGAGTAGGCCAGCATTTCTATGGCTTCTGTGTGTTTCAAATTCAGCATGACGCCTGGGTAAATATCCAGCGTATTATCACCTAAGTGCCTGTGATCAGCTGATTTTCAAGGTGTGCTCTACTAACATGGCTACCTGTTTGTATGTTATGTGTCCGAGTTGCTGGTCAAATCATCATCCCACAACTATGAAGTGGCAACACATTTGATTGGACATGGTGAGCACATGTGAAACCTGATTGAATTCCTAGAGAGCATACACACTCGAGCATGCCAAGGAGAATTCAGCAGATATTTCAAGCAGCTCCTCTCATCTCCTTCAATGTGAGGACAGCACGTATAACATGGCAGCACTAACATCAATTTCTGGCTTACAGTTGAAAGGAGGATGGATTCTGGGATGCAGCCCCTATAAAATTCAGGCAGGTGCCAGGAACCTAAACAGCGCTGGCATGGCACAACATATATAAAGCCAATCAAAGTTTAGGACAGTCACTTTACATGTGAACTGGTGAGTATTATTTCTGCTGTATTCTTTGGACGAAATGCTGCTCGTCGTGGAGCTCGTGGCTTGTTACCACGAGTTACTGCCTGAAAAGAAAACACACCTAACATTTACACTGATTGATTGTGGTTTGAAATTAATGAGAGTATCATTTGGGATAAATTGTTTGTTTCCTATTTAAACTCTATTAAATGCTTCAGGTAATGAATCTGAACATGCAGTGCAACGCACACTGATCCAAGTGGATCAGCCGCACCAAACTGACGTGGATGGGAGTGGGGGAAACATTTTTTTTAAAGCAGCTATACACACTTCACAAACATATAGAGTTGTACTGAAGGTTTGCTGTAAGTTAATTGAGGTCTGGATGGTAATTACAACAGGGAGTTGATCTCTCACAATCAGGGCTCCAAGTTCATTGGCACTGCATTACAACATCAGAGATGGACCAGCTCCTTTGGCGGGTATTGAACCTTCCTCTGGGTTAAAGAGTCCATGCAGGTGTCCTTGGCCTTAATAGTCATTTGCAGAGACAGTATCAAAGGTAGATATGCAACTAAGAACGGAGAAAATGAATTATTGCGGCACCAATTCCAGAAACTAAAACACAAACAGGAATATATACTCATAAACCACACAAGGCCCGGCCTTTGAAGAGCTGGTCATCCTGAGGACAACACTTAGCTATGCATTTTAAACAGCAGTGAAGCCTTGCAATGAGTGGATGTAATTCACCACTTTCGTCCACTGCATTTTGAATTATGTGTTCTGCAGAGAAAGATACAAAATTCTGATGTACTTGTCCAGAAGAATTTAAAATTATTATTATAAGTTAGTTTTTTATCACAAAATGAAAGCTTTCACTGTGAAATGTAATTGCCTTGTGCATTTGGGTGTGTGTGTATGTGTGTGTGAGCATGTACGATATGTAGTGTAAGTATGCTGAGAAAATGAATCTTTCATGGCCTAATAAGCTAAATAACAGCTTTAATTTAAGGTAAGTAGGCGGAAGTGCTCAGTGAAAAGTGAAAGATCAGCTGTATCATTCGGTGTGAAAGGGCTCCGCACAATAATACATATACCAAGCAGAGACATGACCCAGATGCTGCCTGTAAAATTAATGAGGTAATAATGCATTAGGTACCTTCGCATTTGCAGCAGTTATAGTTAATGTGCAAAACACGGAGCTATTCCACATTCAGGTAAAATATGGTGTTAGACTGCTGGAACGGGGATATATTAGTTTCATGTGATCTAAAAGTATCCCAGTGTGTTGTATCATATATCATATGCAGCAGTTGTGTAGCTTCTCCCGTTCCCTTGAGGCATGTGCTTTAACATGTTGCATATACTTTTAAAACTGAGTTGCACGTCTCAACGTGCTTAATTGTGATTACTGAGCCGAGAGGCATTTTGAGAAAGTAACATGTTCATGAAGCCAACCCATTGTTCCGACGTTTCTTTTCAGAGACCTCCACTCCACTACCTGGCTCCCTTTCAGAGTATTCACAAATGCCAAAAGCACAGTGGTAGACTGATGCTATTGACATGCAAATGCCTGGTAGTTGCAGAGAAGTGAGAGGTGCCAAAGTGTATTGTTGTGTGACAAGCAGGATTTCTGAATACATAGCTGAAAGCCGAGTTGTACACGAGTGCACTTGACACAGAAAAACCCTCAGCATCTATTTTCTTATATAAAAAAAGGCATAATGGATTCATGAGCATTATTGGTTGTGGGCCCTATTTACAGAGGGAGCACAGGGTTACTGTAGCCTAATGACAACAGATTAAATGAGGTCTGTCCACTCTACATGGGGCTTGGAGTTTTATGGGAGCATAATTAAGTTTCGAACCGACCCGACAGCGATGTGCTTTTAACTAAAGGTCAATGGTAAACAGTGATGTGAGCCACACTTGATTACTATGTATATCACAACATCAAAAAAAGAGGTTGCTGCACTAATGAGGGGGTGACCTTCATCTTCAGCGTAAACAAAAACCAAACAAACACATACCACGCCACATGGCCTCTCTCAGCCATTAACAAGAGGTGTTTAAGAATTTAATAGCACTTTAATATCCAGAAGGACTCTACGGCAATCTTTGACATTTTAGAGAAAGGTTTACTGTGAAATGTAATCTGAACACGTGATGTATAATACTTAATTTACAGCATCAGGAAAGTCTGATTACAGAGCTATGAATGTACAAATAAACACAAAAAACTACAAAAAATAATGAGAAAAAAAAATCCTCACTGTTTTCATTTAAATAATATATTATCTACATTTATAAAATATGACAATCAGAAATGTAAATGCAATTTGAGCATTTACATGTTAATTCATCACGCTACAGACTCATTCAGAGCTGCAGCCAGGTGGATTAGTGAAGATGATATCAATCACCACATTTGAACGTCCCCTTTATTCCAGTAGCATTACAGCCGGTGGCTGTTTTCTCCAATGATCCCAGGCTACAAGGCTGAACTGGAGGCTAGGGTTCCCCTTTAGGGATTCCTAAAGCTTTGGGAATTCATTTTAAAAATGTGAGGATAGAGTCAGATTTATAAGACCATTTTTTCTTGGATTTGGGTCTGGAGATATTTGAGTGTTAGATGGCTGCATTGGTTTAGCTGGGTGAAAAAAACAGGAAAAAAACTGAACGATTTCCTGGAGGCAAGAGAAGCAGCTGTTTTCCTCCAGTGACTCTCCCAGTTGTCTGTTTAGAAAAAGCAGGCCGTCTTTACTCTGCTCACTGCATGTTCACATTGATATTCCTAGATATTATTAGTAAGGGCCAAAGACTCCAGATGATAATGAGCTCCAAGGGACATTTTAAATGACAGTGCCCTTTCATGAAGGGAGAGAGTAAAACAACAGAGGCGACCAACGCTGTCTTGTTACTAATACTCATCTGCATGTGTGTATCTGAGGGGCAAGGCCAGGAAGACAGGATGTGACTCTTCAAATACGCAGGGGCGTGAGGCTGTTAGTGTGAGGGGGTGAAGCAGAGACATGCCTCAATATCACACATGGAGGAGGGAACACTTTCCCCTGACAACAGTCCTTTGGGCTCGCCCTGGCCGATATGTCCACTCTCCATTCACTATTTCTAATCCATGTCTGAAAGCCTATCTTGAATGTCAGGCTTCTTTCCTAAATTGGTTTGTGTTCTTAGTGATTGATTAAAGTACTGTAACCCAGCTTTATCAGACCACCCTGAAACTCTGCATTTCTGCCAAATCTATTAGGTAATGCATCTTTTGTTATTGCAACACCCCCCCCCCCCTCATCTTTTGGGAAACGCACAGATCCATTTACTATGATAGAGTCGTACCTGGCCATGTGTTAGCGCAGCAGCCTTTTGGATCAAACAGGGGAGCAGCCCTAAGCCCAACAGTTTGTGACAAATGTGGCATCCTAATTCGTGTTTCATTATTCGGTGAAAAACTGTGCGCACAGTGACATCCTGTGAATACAGTGAAACACACCCATGTCCCGTGACATTGAGCGAACAATATGGCTATAATTCTATGAGTTCTAATGCTGTAATATCCCCCATGCCATTGCACACAGAGGATGAGCGGAGAGGAGAGGTTGCCCTGATAGTGCTGACGCCTGAGTCCTAGACGTTGCACTTAGAGTGTCTCCTGCAGGACATTATTCAAACACACACGGGCAACTACGAAGTCCACGAGACAGGAGTAGGCCACTACGATACCAAACACGCACATCCTCAGACACTGCGGCTTACCGAGGCTACTCAAGGTCATGCAGCAAGGTGCCACACGTACAGGTTGCCCACTTTTAAAAAAAAAGGTTGTCATATGCATATTCACATGGTGAAGTACAGCACTGAATGTAGTAGGATGAAAAGACTCTCTCAGTTTACGGAACTCAGGGTATGAATTAAAATCTCATTTGTGTACTTTAAACAGAATAGAAGACCACATTAATGACTGCACGATTAGAAGTAGGCCACGTCTAAACACTGGAGGCAAATCTGGCCTTGGGTGTCTGCACTTCCTCAAGAACTGCACACAGCACGCACTGTAAGCTACAACTGTATCTTTGCTTCCTATTCTGTGCCGACTTTGCAGCAAAAGGAGCCCTGAGCAATGACAACACATACTGTAGATACTGTATGTACTCATATTCACAGTGGTCACGCATCCAGACTAACACATGACGCAACATCTCCGAATCAATTTGCTCTTACGATACAACTTCTCCCATCTGCCTCTTTTTTTTTTTTTTAAAACATTCCTCGTAATGTTTTTTTGTCGGTGGAACAACGATAAACATCCTCCTCGTTCCATGTTTCATTAGCAACCTGAGGGGGGGGGGGGAGGGTTTTCCTCTAACATCTGGATGTTAGCTACCTTGAGTGAAAAGTCATATCGGATCAGATCCCACTACATCAAATGCAACTTGAGGGCACATTATTTATTCATTTAGCAGCTGACATCCAAACCATGCCCTAAACGGTGACACTTTGAAAAAACTATTCCTCTGTGCCTGAACTGTGCCGATACGAAGACAACTAGCAGGATCTGGCAGGGGGACGACTTTCACGTTCCTTTTACCAGGCAGGAACGCAGATGAGACGGCACAATGAGGCCAGCGTTGTTTTCTAAGCTGAGGAGCCTTGGAGCTTCTGCGAGGAGAAAACACAACAATGTCATGTGACTACAAGGCCCTGCTGCAATTTTCCTATCCACTAAAAGCCACAATTGCACATCACATATTACCAATATTTACCCCCTGTGGTGAACAGAAAGCCTGGCTAGAATAAATACTGGCCAGTGTGGGTGGGTGTCAGTTTGTGTTTACAACATGCTCCTGTAGGTATGCTGTACAACATCAGGAGAATAAGACCTCTTCTCATTCAGAAGGAAGAGAAGCAGGTTTTTATTCAGAGCTTGCCTGCATGACAGAAGCAAAGTGGAATGCTTTCAGGAACCAAATCACTTGTTAATGGGAAAGATTTGCAAGACTTCTTTTCACCTTTTGATCTTTTGAATCATTGAAAAAGCATTCTGTATACCCGCACACCTCGTGGTGACCTACAGAGGGACACAATGTTGAAGATTGCCCCTCAAACTTAAGAGGTTAGCATCAGCGACTTGGTATGCAGACATACTCCACAGTGGAAATCCATATGTGATGGATACAAAGAAAAGGTTTTCAGTGGAAGAGGAGAGCCGCTGCTGGATTAAGTGCTTTAGATCTAATGATGAGAAGGGGCCTGTTTTTATTTGTTTTCAAACAGGCATTTTGCTCTTGATGGAATGGCGTCTGTGTTCTGTCTCCGGAGGGTACAGATGCTCATCAAAGTGCTGGCTTTTGTCAAACAATCCATACACTCTTAATGCCACATAGCACAAGATACTTGCTAGACAAGTTCAGGGAAAGAGCAAAAATCAATGAGGGACAATTTATCCCAATTTACAATGTGATTATGGTACATACCGTTTTATATCATACACTTTTGGTGTTTGATTGCGCACCATAAGGGGGACAGCTCATGTTCTGGGAAGTTAGCCCCTCCAGCTCAGAATTCCTTGGTGGGATTCTAGCTCTTCCCATCAATATCTGCGGCAGTGGCTGCCAGAAGATTGGTGGCTCTGAATGCCCGGGGCTGTAAATCTGGGCCAGGGGTTGTGTGGGATGCTCAGATAAATGGGTTGGGCTTTGTTTTATTGCAGCACTGCTTGTCTTAACTTTCTGTGTCTACCAGGGATTTAGAAAATGTGCTACTGTCCTTGGGCCTCTCTCTGCAACAGCGGCTCTGAGTCGGGTTTGAGTCAGCCCTGGTGCCCAAGATTACATAAATATCCTCTATGAAGCCGTTCACCACTATATCCACGCTTTACTGTTTGGTCGCCCTTTATTTTTAGCAGTGTCGTTTTTTTTGGGGTTGTTTTTTTTTACGTGGGTATGGGGGTGTAAGGCTCAGATTAAAAGGGAAACTGAGGATCTTCATTAACCCAATTTGATGAGTCCCTTTCACACTGTGCTGAACAATTAAACGCAAAAGAGTAAACATTTTCTCAATGGAGGATATTATACTCTCAAGTCCCTCTGCTCTGAATCTTTTGCTAATGGGTTTGACTAAAAAAGACCTTAACATGTTGATGCAGCTGTTTGTCGTTCGTGTGCAGCAAAGCATCAATATGAAGGAAAAGTGGGCCACCGAGACACAAAGCACAATCATCCCCGAGGAAAGTATGTCACATTTCCGACATCTTTTGTGATCAGGTTTCCTCATTCGTGCTTCCTAATGTCTCCTTTCCAAAAGCACAGTGGGAAACAAAAGCTATGGCTTATTAGGTCAGTCCTGAATTCCTTTTTACATACTGGCCATGGATCTGCTGGATAAATCACATGGGTATCATTAGAATCGACCCTGAGGAGTCTTGGGTTGAAGCACGTAAGTGTGTGTACGCTGGATAATGACACTCCTTTGGGTGTTTTTTCAATAGCCAATTAAGAAAAATGATGTGCAGCAGTTGGGCACTCTTGCTGCAAAATAAAGTGTGGATGCCTTTTGCGCTGTACAACACAAACTCTTCCTTTCAACTATTTATTTCCAATGTAGACTATCTTTGTCATACAAATCAAGAAGAGATTTAAAGAATGTAAATTCAATTATCCTTGGTAAATTGTTATCTTCAGCAGTAATAGCAAATACCTCCATTCGACATCCCATTAGTTAACATATTAATGGGTGCCAGGCGACCAAAAAGCTTCAACAATAAATGCTTATTGTCGCGGTTTGCTTTTGGAGTTGGGGCTTCTGTAGAATTTTAAAATGCACGAATGTATGTGAAGCAGGTTTGGATGGAAAGAGGATGTGATTAAAGAGAATAAGAGATGGGAATTCCAGTTGATTCTGGGTTGTCAGAAAACCTTCAATCATTTAGTAATTTTTAACATGGCAGAGAGATCTGCCTCAATCAAAAATCTTCACATAAAAGGGGGGAGCGCCGAATACAATTCCGTAACATTTGTATTCTGCTTGTTGTTTGTGTACCGCTGTACAATACAGATAGTTAAGCTGTAGTTGTCCAGAGCATGAATAAAACAAACGTGGCAGATTTGAGTTTGACTGGCTTCCTCCAGCCCAGAGCTCACTTGTCAAAAGGCTTATCCAGGCTACCTTTCTCCAACCTAACCATTTTCCTCTTGTTTCCTTTCAATCTCAACTCTTCCTCCAGTCCTTGCTCTTATCCTCTCTGATCCCCGCTCCATTCCCGATACTCTCTCCGAACCATTTCTATCCAACAGTATCATTTCACTCTTCAGCTTCAGGACCGAACTGCCCACCGTTATTATGTCATTCAACACCTGTACTTAAAGCCGGCTGAAATTCACAGTGGGCGCCAACTACAACTTCTGGAGTCTCTCGTCTCCCATCTACCTTCCTGTTGTAGTGACTCGAGAGACCAGACAAAGCGCCACTTTCCAGGACTCCAGAAAAAAATACATGTTGTATTTCAAATGTCTTTTAGCCCATGAACTACCACGTATTAATGATCACGGTTCAAACTGCATCCCACATAGTATTCTTCATTCTACAAATAATACGTGATTGTGGATTTTGGAGTGCATAACTTGGGCAGTTTTAGCATAAACCCTCAAATCTGTGCTACTTAAAGGATCAGAAAGTGCCTAAAGGATCCCTCTAGTGTTATGTGTTCACCCACATCACCAAACTCTTTAAACAAAACTTATTTTCACGATAATAAAACAAACTCTCAAGCTCCTGCCCCCGTCCTCACTTTTTTAACTCAAACCTTTGTGATAGTGACCTACAGCCACCAATCCATCAGACCTGCCATCTTGGGAGAGCAAGCCACGAGGCTATTTCTGTAGTGACCCAGATTTTCAGGTGAATCGGGATCCACATCAATGTAATGAGCTGCAGCCGAGTCGAAGAGAACATATTAGGTCAAATAAACTATTTAGCATGCATTTTAAAGCTTGACATGTGTACACTCACAATATCTAAACTAATCAATAAGCTACATGTTCTATTATTTAAGCTCCAAGAGCCAAGCAAAGTGTGTATCCTGCCTTTAAGACACAGCACAGAGAAAATTCCTGAGTCTAATTTCCTTCAATGGTAATTTTGTCAGATTATTATCAAGTCAATTTCCTGGAGCCTGTTCTTACACAAAGTGATGGCATGATGATGGAATCATTGGAAGAACGCTGTAATTGAGGAGGATGGCGTTTTTTTGGGAGCAATGCGGGGCACAGATGGGCCCCGAGTTTGATGGAGGTATTTTTCCGTCCTCAAAGGCTATCAGGAGGCATTGCCAAGCTGGCAAGAGATATAATTAGACTACAGTCAGGAGCAGGTCTACATGTAAGCACCAAAATAAACCAATCCCAAAGCACATACTGTCCTATTAAGGGAGAGGGTTTACGGTGGCATTATGGCACATTTAAATGCGTCCACACTGTAAAACACATTAATATAAAAAACACATTAATATAAAAAAACTGAATAGAATTGGTAGCTTATTATTTACTGATCCACATTGCTTTACTCTTGTTAACCTATTAAGGTTACTGGAGACTACAACTACCACAGAACACAGTGGACATCCATCAAAGGGCTAACTCACACACACATTTCATACCTGCAGGCACGTTGGAGTCTCCAGTCAACCTGATTTGCATGTGTGTGGGATGTGGGAGGAAATGTGAGCATCGCTACAGACAGAGATGTTGCTGCCACTGAGGACACCAAGGACAGGTCCTCACTATTGTTTTGGGGGATTTGGGATATCAAAATGGTAATTTACATTCTACCGTATTTAAAACTGATTCTTGTAAAAACATCATAGAGTTTATATTCCTCAAAATGGACTGTTTGAGGCCAGAACAAAATGAAAGGGATTTAGTATTTCTCCACCACAATTGTGGGAGAAGGTTTTGAAACATTTAAAGAAATACTTCATAGAATTCATAACACTCCAATCAATCAGGAAAATGCAGAGGAAAATCTTTATTTTCTTTTCTACGGGTCTAGTCACAAGATTCTCAAAGGGTGCGGTTGCAGAAGGAGAATTTGGACTATTTCTATAATCCTGGCTCTGGCCCTGAGTAGAAACATAGTGCACACAGGGACACACCAAACGCCCTTTGGTTGACTGAGCTTTACATTTACAGTATGATACACATAATAATTTAATTATGGTTTCCTGGATCCTCAGAAGCCAAAAATGGTGAGATAAAAAAAGAACGCTGAATAGGCAACATCTCAGAGAGGCAAGAGCTCTGAACAAGTCATATCTCGACCTAATGCCTTCTCTGTGTCACGAATACAGGTGAAAAGTGTTGAGAGTCTGGCTAAAAATAATAATAAGATATACATAACACTTCTTCATTATTTACAACTTGGTCGTGAGACAGAAACACAAAGATAAGGCAGCATGACACCGCCACCGGACTCAATTCAGAAGGGATTTGGTTAAATCTAATATCTAATCACACATCGTCAATATGGCGAGAGGGCAGAGAAGAAAGGACGCGACAATAAAAAAGGAGTATAAAAGAGTATATGTAACAGCCGACCAGTTTCAAAGAAAAGTGCGTGTGCTTGTGCGTGTGTGTGTGTGTGTGTGCGTGTGTGTGTTTTGAGTATCTGTGTTGTGTGGGAGAGAGAGGAAGGATCTCTTATAATCTCTTGCATTACTGTGGTTATTTCCACTCTCTTCGTCACCAGCAGCATGTGCTCTGTGAGATTTAAAATATTTTAAATCTGTAATCTGTCAGCGTTATGAGGTTAACACACACATCTGCGAGACTGCGTCCTATCCGTCACCATGCCTTGTGCTTCTCGTCATACATCACGAGGACCTGGCGCGGCCTTTTGCGGCTCTGGCTGGGAAAGACTCAGTAACCGGTGTCTGTAATTTCTCCACAGCGGTACAGACACGCTGCTGGACCCATGAAGAAAATTAAGGATAAATGCATGCAGCTAAAAAAAAAAACAACAACAAGAGAAAAACAAGCTGCGGCGCTGCGAACCGCGAGGAAGCTTCTAATTGTTTCCCCAGTGTATGTGACCCAGTGACTCTGGAGGAGTTCTTTTCTTGTTCCTTTACTACAGATAAACCAGAATTCATTATTGATTTGGTGGCACAGACTCTTACGCCACATGGTCTTATGAGTGGGCCCAAGTGTTTTCTTAGTTTGGTGCGCAGTTGCATTAGAGCCTCCCTAATACACTCTCTTTCACCTGTCTTACACACAGTGCCTGATTTTCCTAAAACTCTGAATTAATAACCAAGACTGAATAAATTGAATGGGATTAAAGCTTGAACGACAGCGACCCATATATGAATATTAGGTTGATGGAAGACACTCCAACGTAGCCCATTTAGCCAGCTCCATGTCATGTCTTCATGCGACAGGCTTTTACTAAGCTCCTTAAGAGCCTGCCCCTGGGGGATCTATGGTAGGCTGAAGGTACTGACTCAGGCCTTATCTTCACTAATTTACCACATGAATTAGACGGGCCCTTGCTTCTGTGTCCTGCCAGACCCACACAATACTCACTCCACGTTAAGAAAATGAGGAGAGAAAGGGGCTTAGCGATTGCTTGGTCGGATAAGAAGCTGGGGAATTGACAGGGGGGAAAACGCACACTCTGCCACATCAACTTTACCTGGACAGAAACGTTCATCCCCGGGATTTGAAAGTGTTGATTCGCTGTCACTTGTCAGTCTATCCTCAGGGTGGATTAAGCGGAAAAAAAAATGCAATTTAAATCATATGGATTAAGGTGAACTTTTGGCAAACAAACAGGCCGGGCTTCACCCCTGTCAGCCACAAAGTAGCGACCGAATGACTGTTTCTTCGTTCCTTTCAGACTTACCTCAAATTCTTTTTTGACAGACAATTTAAAATTCAAATGAGATGGCAAGCTGCAGATGTGAACTTTTAGATGAAAGAAAGTGCCGGGCCACAGAAATCTATACATACATGTCAGAGTTAGGCGTTTGTCATATCATACTGCATGTGCAACAGGCCCATCCAATCGTAGCCTGGAAATAAGTGTGACACTTTCCCAAAGTAGAATCAATGGAGTGTCCACAAACTGGCATCCACTGCTTCAGTGGACTGACTGCTGTACGCCAGTTAAAAAGGTCATTCATGTCTTTTGCATGTTCCACATGAATGAAATGAACTGAGCTTCATCCCAATCTAAGCTTATGTAAGTCTAAGTACAGCTTTCCATCTGAGAGCCTTTCTCCCGATCATGGCAGCCTCTCGTCGTCTCTCCCTCCTTGATGCATTTTTAAAAAGTCTCCTTTAAAGAGGAAAACAATTGAAAATAGCTCCTCACTGCTGCTGCATACTTGGTTATGTCCCTGATTTCAACTCAGCAGGCGTCATCCTCTGTCTGTGTATTATTTTGTGTGTGAATTTTAGAATTAATAAATAAATAATAAATAGATAACTTCTGGCAGACAGTGTGCGGAGACATACTGTGTGACATCTGCTTTGTAGTTAGAATGGCGATGTCCAAAAGAATCTGGTTTACTAAGCAGACATTGGTCTCTGGCAGGGAAACCTGTTAGTCAGGGGAGATGTTTTTGGGCCATGAACAATGGTAAATCTCTATTAAATATGTAATGTGCAGTAGACTTGAGGCGTATCTTTGTGCCTCAGGCCAAAACCATTTTGTTAGTCAAACAAAGACTCTTTCATTTTCTCCCAGATTTAACAAATATGTCTACTTCATTATTAAAACGAATATGACACAAGTGTAATCTAGTAAAGTGTTGCTTGTTTTCAGTAATACAAAAAAACAAAACAATCAGGGTGTTTTTTTGGAAATTATATATATATATATATATATATATTTATTGTTGATGAATGTGCATCCCCCTGAGCAAATACGAACAGACAAGTTTATCCTTCATCATTAGTCACTGTACATCTACGTCTGGAGCCAGATTATGAAAGAACTCAGTTGACACATCGCGATAAACAGTTTGACTTGAAATACGCTTTCTTTGTGGCCAATTCAAAACCTGAAGGACTCATTTACAGTGAAGTGATAGGAGCGTTAAAACTGATTTCTCTCACTAAACAAATCTATTCTCTTGCACTGACAGAAGAGGACGTCGATATGTATTTATATAGTTGTATTTCTGCTTTGTAAGACTTTCCTAAGCACTGTGTGTCTTTAAGCATCAGCCATCAAGGCCAACGCAACCCGGTTAGCTTGTTTGCTTGGCAATGTCGTGAAATATAATATGCAATAAATCCAAATTCTCCATGCCTTCTCCTTATTGTGTGTATGACATTGCGAAGTGGTGAAAAGTGCTCGAATAATGACAGAATTTTCTTCAGGTGTGGGATAGGCTTTGATAGGACATATTTTCAGAAGGTCAGAGGTATCCATTTGGGAAATTACTCAGCTCCTGCTCCTGCTGCTCCAAGACAACACGTCAAACACAATGAAGAATATTAGAAAACACAAATAACCTTCCGCAGCCTCTTTCATACGTGCAACAACACACCTCTGCATATACACAGAGGAGCACGCCTTGCGTCCACACATCTGGATGTGAGAGCAATAACGAGAGGCTCTGAAGGCTATAGAACAAGAGGGCTCCCGGGCCAATGAGCGCCTCATCCATGCTAAGTCAGGCCAAGGCGTACTCAGGTGTATTCACTTTAGGTCAGGACGAAGCCATAGCTGACCTTTGCAGCAGACTCACTGAGCCTTTCTTGAGCAGCCCGGAGGACTCACAGGGTAAACAATAGACTCGGTGCTTGCACTTTGAAGCGCTCTGTGTGTGTGAGTGTGTGCGTCTGTCAGTGATCACATGTTGACCACTTCCCCGTGGCCCCGAGGCTTCAAGTCCAATATGTCCGACTAATGAACACCTTCAGCGAGCAGCGTTCTCGGTAATTATTCTCCAACTGCTGAAACACGATGCACTGATTTCGGCTGCCATGATTGTTACACGGCTCAAGCACAAGCCCAGGACATTTTTTAGGAAAAGAAAAGAGTGCGAGAGTGGGAGAGAGAAAGAGAGAGAGAGAGAGAGAGAGAGAATGGATATTAAAACAGCAGGGAACTTGAGAAATAGCACTTTGCTGGACTGGAATACAAAGTCTGAAGGGCCAGAGAGAGAGAGAATTCATAAGCAGCGGAAGCAGCAGCGGCAGCAGCAGCAGCATGCATAATCCTTTGCATGATATCGAAGACACACATACAATATAAATTAACGCAATTTGGCGGCAAATCAAAATCCGGAAAGTGCTAATCAAATTTCATAGGGCGGTTTATAAATGCGTGCAACAAAAACTAGGGATTGTATGCGTCTGCGTTATTATCACCCATTAAGGGCTTCTGTCATTAATAGTGCGAATGCATGCCAAATAAAAGACTGGATCGTTTCCTAAATGCTTAGGTTTCAGGGACACATTGCTATGTTCAAACAATCACCATGACAACTACTGCTTGACATTTTCCTTATTCCCTTTTTGGGATTTAACTCTTACTTAATTATTCTCTCCACCGTTGACTACAATGAGGCTATTTATCGTGAAGCCTCTGACATGTGTCCAACAATTTAAGAGAAGGAGTAGAAAGAGGCCTTCATTATCATCACAGGGCTTTGAATTCATACTTTCTTCATGCAGGGGCACCTTGTGCATGTGGTTTCTACAGCTGTCACGGAGATTATAGAGACATGGGAAAGTGAGCTTGTTTACTACGAGGAATTGAGCAGAGTCATGAAAAGGTCAAAAGATCAATGATGAGAAGAGGTGCTTCTCATGATATGCTGCTCGGTCAGAGAAAAATAATATCCAAACGCACACTTGTTGTCGCTATGTATGACAAATGAATATCCTTAATTAACCTCATTGAACCACACGCATTGTGATTATGTATTCAAATTGAGTGAGATGTTTATTCACCGTAACCTCCAAAATAATCTGTTCATGTGCAAAACTAAGACCAAAAGAAAACTGGGATATCCACGTCTGCATGTGGCGGATGCTGCTGCTCCTCGGCACAACAGATGGAGGTAGCCTGCTGCAAACCGGTGCCAGATCCCACTCTCATTAAAGAAATACAATCGTATCTAGCCTGGGCGATTTGATTCAGTCGTTCTTCTGTTTCATTTCCGTTCAACTTTAGAGCTCGCAATTTCATTTGCCTGAAGCAGCAAGTCACAGGGCTATTTCATTTGCGTTAAAGGTAGAGCAGAGAGAGAGAGAGAGAGAAAGAGAAAGAGAAAGAGAGAGAGAGAGAGAGAGAGAGAGAGAGAGAGGAGAGACACCCTGCGCGTCGCGCTGCTCCATCACCCACACAACATGTCTTTATGCCCAAGTAACAAGTGCTCTGAGCAATTGTCACATTATGTATGTTCTGCATTACCGTTTGCAACACATTACATCTGGCAGCGTGGGGAAAACACACACACGCGCGCACACACGGTTATCCAGCGTTTCAAAATTCCTGCCTCTTATAAGACTCGAGGTAGTCCGTTCCAAGTCACACACACACACACACATCCACATTGGAAGTGGCACAGCCGACGTGCTTCGTGCCGTTGTAGTGCGCTGCGTCGACGTAGCGCCACAGATGTTCCGCTCTTTATCGTGACGGGGAATACAAGTGCAAGTGGTCTAATTTGAGACCAAGTAGCCCGATGTGCTCCCCCCCCCCCCCTTTGTAACTCTCTCACCACGCAGCCTTTGAGATTGATCCCCGTGCTGCTCATCAAGTATCATGAACATGACTCACCTGCCTTGTCGAGATGTAAATCCCCCCCATGCCTTGCTTTTCTGAGAATAAAGAGCCGGGACAATGTTTCACTGTTTCGGGGTCTTCACTTGCGGTCGGGTACTCCAAAAATCCGTATAGTCCGCGCGCTGCTGATGTTTTTCTGGAATGACCTTCCTGTGAAGCGGCAGCGTCTCTCATTATCCTCCTCTCATTTTAATGGCTTTCTCCCGCGTTATTGGGGCGCTGTTGTTGTTGTTTTTTGTTTTTTTTTTCTTCCAACGGAAAGCTGTCCTCCTAGTGCTGGCGCGTCTAGATGCTTTTTGCCTGGACTCTTCGCGGGGGCGCGCGGCGCGATCCCGGCTGAATATTCGGGAGCGCCGATTGGAGATGGAGAGGAGAGTTACTAGGTAACCAAGGGCACACGCATCATATATGAACAGAAGCAGAGGATGTATACCTCCCGACTGCTCTGCCCTTCTGGACTGCCGTATTTGACAGGTCATCAAAAAGGGCTTTTTTTTTTCATCTTCAGGTTTCACTGAGGGGCCACACTTCACTCTCACAAATAGCATCCTATTAAAATGTATATCATTCTTTCTAGAGAAGGTTTGTCCTATGGGTTTTTTTTTTGGATCAGTGAAATGGATAAAAAAAAGATATACAGGATCACACAATCAGGGGTTTCAAACAACTCAGCAATATTGTCACATATATACGTATGTATATATATATATATATATATATATATATATATATATATATATATATAATAGAAGGCATTCACTTAACTACACGTTCCTATACATTGTGTAACTCTAGTGTGGTTTCCTGTGTGCATTGAGTGGCAGGTGCTGAGCGGTATTCATCAAGCTTTGCAGCAACTCAGCCACACCTCCCCAATAAACCTTAGCTTGCATTACTCTGAGAAGATTCCCTTTAATCACATGCTCACATGCTCCTTGATTGATTTGTTTGTCGAATTGCGAAGGTTTGTGACTGCGGATTTACGGAAATGCTTTGGAGACATATCTCTATGGGCGTGGCTCTATATGTGATCTTAGAGCCCAGTAGCCCCATGATACAGTAAACAGTTTATCCCCCCACAGAAGGGCCGCTCACTCTGTTGACATTTGTTAATCTGGGTTGAAAACACATCTCCACTCCTTGGCCTTCAAATCCATTTGAGATCAATACTGCATCATCGGTGCTTTGTCTTTCTGCATTGTTCCTCTATTGTCCTTGTGTTTATGTTGTCCTTTACGCGTTTGTCGTTTTACTGAAATTGTGCAGCACTTTGGTCAACATTATCTGTTTTTAAATGTCCTCTACAAATAAAGTGGACATTACTTTTGCTGTGAATCTGAACCGCAGCCTTTTAAATGTGCCTTATCGTTCAAAGGCTTTCTTTGTCAAGATCAAGTTAAATAAAGCTCTTTATGCAATAAAGTAAGTGCATTTTAGGAGTTTGAATGTAAGTAACAAAATTGCTTTATTGTTTAAACATAATCTAAATGCTGAACTGTATAAACATATACCACAATAAATGTGTAGCAATGACTGACCAGTAAAGGTCATTTAATGCAACTATTACCATCACAATACAGCAGCCCCTCTTACCTCTTTAATGTCTTATGCATGTTTAAGTATCACTTCATTATACAAAGGTCTCCAATGGTAAGAGTCACAACTGAAAAGCAAGAGCTGCCATTTGTTACTGGCATTCATAACTCACCCAGCAGAAAATAAATCATAAAGAAGGCAGAGACACTGACACAAACAACGCAGTCGTAAGACATATTGTGTTTTAGCAAGAGGCTCAATGAACTTACCAGCTAGATATATATTTATAATAAACCAAACTGTGTCTGAAAGCAGCAAGACAGTGGCCTAATGTCAGAGAAGAAACACGGGGTGTGTTTCAGTTTTCCAGGTAGGCACAAGCGAGTCATTCATACTCACATGGACCATTTTTCTCTCAAGGAGGGTGTCAGCTCAGTTGCAAACAGATGAATGCCTGCCCTGAGGCAACTGGATGGTTAGTTCAAACGCATGCCGGAGAATAATATTTATGCCTTAGGAGTGAGCTTGAGCATCAAAATGAAAACACTGGATGGTGTCTGAATTCTATTTTTGCCCAAGTTGAAATTTGCTGAACATGAAGCTCAAATCGTGGCCACTTACCGCCATCTACAACATTTATGAAGGGAACTGTCCCGTCTGAGCAGCAGAAAACCATAAAGTAGCCTGCTTGATAACGTTCAGGCAAGCAATATTACTGCAGAAAATATCCATGAGGCATCATGAGAAACAGGTGGGAACTGACCACCGGCAACTTTTTAGGGTGCAATACTGCTGGGAAACTGCTCTTACTTTGAAGTATTTTCATCCCACAAAACAAAGATACACTGCCAGGAAAATCATTGCTTTGCTGAGGAATTCCATATTTGGATACGATTTATTCGAATTTATTAACTTGGTAATGAGGGACAAAGTCCTTCAATGAGCAATACAAATGTAAATGAGTTGGAGTTACCTAAAGAACTAAAATGGCAAATATTTTCAGTTGTCTCTGGCCAGATGTAAAAAAAAAAAATTAAAACATTAAACATTAAAAGGATGCATGTTAAATAACGCTAAACAACAGTCGTCGGGACACATACAGGTATAGCAGCACAGGCAGCAGAGACTAGGACGCACACGAGAGAGAAGCAAGAACACGAAGCAAACAAGGAATATCAGATCTGTCAAATACTGTGTAGTCAAGAATAAGGAAGAAATGTCAAGCAGGAGATGCAAGACGGGGAAGAAAAACCAACAAGACAGTCCAGCAGGACAAGAGAGTCAGCAGAACAGTAAAGAAGATAAGTGACATCCTGATGACCACGGCTGTATATCAATAAAGAATAATTTCATCTGCACTCAAAAGCAATAGAAAGTATTAAGACCATGACAGTGTCTTCTTAAAGATCCATCCCTTTGCACTGTCTTCTGAAGAAAGTACAAGTATACCAAAAAAGACATATTTCCCTGATCTGCAATAGCTCTCCAGTAACTTATACTTCTGCATCCGTGGTGCTATTAATTGAAACTATTATTGTTGTTCTGTCTTAACGTGCACATCTTTTACCCACCTGAATCCTATCATTTCTCCAGCTGCTGAAACAACAATTGTTTGCACATGAGGATCAGTTCAAACTGTTAATGCTGCATGTGATCTTCAACCTTCCCAAATCTTTTTCATGTAAACGACCTCAGAGCTGGATCTGAGAAATCAGACAAAGCTGTCTGTGAGCATCGAAATGTCGGGTTTAATGAAGCTCAGCTCAAAAGAGAAAGCGGCTACGGGACTTGAAAGGAAAACAGCACTGAAGTAGATGTCCAGTGGGAAAACCCAGGGAAAAAAAAACACTGTGATATTTTTAAAACCACAAGACGACTGTTTACTACGGCCCGACATCAGCTGCTTCAGGGAACCAATCACAGTAGAGGAAACTATGAGTAACTTCAGTCCAATTATCACAGGCTTTGGTCAAGTACCTGCTATTTGTTAGAAGCATGTTTTATAATAAGACTGAGCCGGTCACCTGACATGATGTATTACAGCCCTGATGAATTATCAAGGAGAGCAAAGTGATTCTCGTGCTTTATTTTACAATGCTGTTCGTCACTTTAACGAGAATGTGTCTTCATCCTGAGGGAATTCTGAAGTTCTTCTAGAGAAAGCTTTTCCTAGAAATCGATCTCTGCTCCGCCACCTAACCCGACTGGAAGCAGGTTGGCCTGGCAGCACGGTTACCACGGAGATCGACCCTCATGAAAGTGGGCTTTCTTTCGTGACACCAAATCCAACTTTAACCAAGATTAACCCAAGATTATCTGGCTAACTAATGGCATTAGTTCATTAAACTGCCATCCAGTTGAGCTACTTGTCTTTAGTTGTTCTTTTATATTTGTTTTCAGACATTGCTTTTTTTTTTTTTTGCTCATATAATCGCTGTTCGGGTCACAGCGACATGCTACTTATTACATGTATGGGCCTGTAGGGAGTTTATGCCGAGTTTAGCCTGCTAATCGAGCAACAGAGTTTTTTGTTTCAAGTTCTGCCTTGTGCCTGGGTCTTGTGATGCCTGTGGCTTTCTGTTACCCTTTTGCTTTTACATCTATCTGCCTCAGGGTCTTTGTGCTGTTGTCCTCACTCAACGTTACTTAGATCAATTTTTAATTGTTAACAGAACCGTGCTTTGCCTTGATAGGACTACTAAGAGTATAATTGTTCATGTAGTACTATTCACACATGGCTTTTTGCAAAAACGTTTTGAAGAAAAATGTATTAATAAATAGCAAAAATGGACGATGAACTCTGGTGTGTCTGTGGATTCAATTCTGTGAAACTCCTTTTCCCCAGAAACTCGTAATTTACTTCAGCTTATAATAAAATCATCAATATCTTTTGTGAAACGTTTAATATGTTTGATAAGTAGGCGAATAGTGAGTAGGATAATGCAGCTTCAAATTGCTAGTGATCACAGATAAAGCCCTCGGCTCACTCTTTTCTGTGGTCAGGTGCTCTCAAAGGAATTGGACAAATTGGTTGTCAAAAATACACTGATATATTTGGGCTCCCCAAAGATGTAGAGCAACTCTGTGTATGTGTGAAAGCCCAATTCTTCCTCAGCAGGCCGCAGTCACAGCGCCTTGTTTCATCCACGTGAGGAGAGAAGCCAAAAACAATCAGATAACAGTCATACTCCAATATAGAAAAGGCAAGACATGGCGCTGGTGCAGACAGACCACAGAGCCTGTGGGGCATATTGTCAGAAACAGACCCGTGACTCTCGACTCTGACTCTGTTCATTTACATTTACATGTTGGGGGTACAGGGCAGCTAACAGGTGCCGTAGGGTCCATCAATATATCCTGAGTCCACCCTGTCATTTCCATGTCCTCCTTAGCAGCACATTCAGTCAGATGTCTGTTGCACAATGTAACGTTAAAGGGGACACATAGCGCTAATTTTCAGGTTCACTTGTATTTTTGGTTTCTACCAGAACATGTTTACACACTTTAATGTTCCAAAAACACTTTATTTTCTCATACCGACTACTTAAAACAATGATTTAAATACATTTTTAAAGAAAATGTGTTTTTCATATTTTATTGAAACAAAAGGGATTTAATGTGTTGCTCGGCGTGGTCCTTTCCCCTCATTGTGCAGATTTTATTACAACACTGACTCACCTAAAGTGGGACCTTCAGGGTCCACACAGGTGGTCTCCATTTACTCAAAACTAATTATGTGACGTCTCAAACCCACTGGCTGCACCAGTGATTATTTAGGTTTGTCTCATGATACTTACGCAAACATGTATTTTGTCTTTCTTTTATAATGTATTGCATTTATTTTTTCTTTGGTGTGCATACAAACATACACACTATGTATGTTTTTTTACATGATGAATTATTGCAAAAGAAGTAAAAGTCTGAGCAGAATTTGGCTTTTGGGATACTTTAAAATTGACAGAATGTACTTTAGTTGAAGCTGATCCAAATGAATCAGGATCTCCTGATCTGCTCTGTTGAGTCCTTCTGTCAGTTATCTGTAACAGCTGTCCAGTGCAGAGCATTACACAGTCGTCACATGGGCTTTATAAAATACTTCCTGCTTCATTTTGAGTCATCTGCAGCTTGTTTATTTCCCTTATTGTAGCTTTACCCCAGAGATCAACACCGTAATCTCTGTCGAAGCTTGCCCAATTTACTCAGCACCTTTCAACCTTTGGTTTGCAGATCAAGTATCAAAAATAGAAAGTGAATAGCGGGAAAATGTAACCATGAATTTCCCATAGCACTCCATTGATATTACATCCTTATCTCACTGTGAAATTATGCTAGAGAACTATTAAAATAAGATTTCCACTTTCACCGACAATCTTCTCATCCTCGCAGGGCTGAAAATGGGATGGGATGATGACGTAGTACTTTATTACTTTCACATTTAGTATGTTGTTTTGCTGTTTATCACAATGGCAAAATATACTGATACAGACACCCTGCACTTTTAAAAGATATTAAGGATCTATTAACAGTCACCAGGTCAAAGGCATAATGCAAATTATGGTGGTGACAAAACCCTAAATTATCTTGAGATAGCAAGGTTAAAAACAAGCATTGGCAAAAGGAATAATATATATATATATATACGGTTTCCCCTTCCAAACTGCATTAAGAGGCCGTTATTTAAGTCATAAAACTTCAGGGAATCTTGATGGCCCTGGAATACTCTTATGGTTTATTCAGAGTTCATGTCCACAGTCAACTCACGTTAATCCCGCTGTATATTGTACCTACCCTTTCATCAGTTCTCCTCCATTTTCAGCTTGGTTGAACTGCTTTTGGTGCTTTCAGAACACATTCATGGTATTTGGAGACCGTCTCCTCGCAGTGATTGGTTCTCAGGCAGAGGCTGATTACAGCGTGCCCCATCAGGCACTTTCCCGGGTAGCCTCGAAAATCAGCAGATCTCCCCAGGACCCCAATACTCAAAGAAACAAAGAGTTTTAATCAAGCTGTTGATGCATGCTTTTAATACTAATGTCTTCATCAGACACAATTTTCACTGGTTTAATGTTTACTACCACACTGTATTTATTAGGACACGCTTTTCTGTACACTAATCTTAACGCCATTATCGTAGAAAAGGGTTAGTCACAGCATGTGTCACTGCCCAGGGGTGGGAGAGGGGATTTAGGGATATTTCTGTGCCAAGCACCGAGGGCTCTGCTGGTCTTTTTCCCTTCCACAAGTCTTTAAAAAAAAATGTAACATACTAAATGTGCTGTGCACAGATTATTTCACTGTCTGTGGTACACATTATTATATTTGTTATGTAGAATTACTCGAAAAAACTGAGGTAACCAGGAGTGTGCAAATGGGAAATGTTTAATTTTTCGCAGAGAAATGTTCGCAGAGTGATCATATCGAAGTAAATAGTTGCCAGTTGAGAAAGCTCCAATCTTACTGTTTGCTATCAGTCTGTTTATGCTGAAGTGATACTTGACTAAACTGTGCAATAGGCAAAAAGCAGCTAGACAAGAGCTTGGCTCTCATGCTCAGATTTCCATATTTATTGCTTGAAATCCTGCAGGGAGTTCAACTGAATGCCAATCGTAGAGCTGACTCACTGAAACAAATATGCATCTGCAGCCTGCACACTACAACCCAGACCCCATACTGTATGACGCTTGATTGATTAGAATCTACCTTTTCAAGTTAAACGTTATCGTATAAGTAGCTCGCTGTTCGGCACGGAAACAGTGCTGAAGCCCACCGGCTGCTGTTCGGTCTGTGTTGTAACGAGACCACAACAACATCTCTATTTATAGAGCACTTCTCAAAACAAATGCTTGGCTGAAGGTGGCAAAACCAAATCAGCAGATTATAAAATCATTACAATTTATAATAAATGATTGATATTAATCTAAAAAATAACCAAACTCTCATACAATACCAGATTAATAAAAAAAATGTCAAAGTAAATAGTAAACAGTACTGATTTGACCAGATGGTCCACATGAGATCAGCGTTTGTGCTCAAGAGCAGTGGTGCAAACCAAGTAGATTAACAGAAGAAGCAAGCAGAAAAAGCAGCCTGACATATTGTGAATGACCGATTTAATTTGACTTCTTCTGGACTCTAACAGAGCAGAGACGTGCAACTGATGGCGAGGGAGCACAAGAAGTTTTATGTCACAAGTCGAAAAGGCTGGAATTAAATTACACTGAATTACAAGACTGTCCCGGAGGGTCTGTTACGTCCAAAGGGTTCTGCTTTTGTTGTTCATGGACAAACGTATGCATTTGTTTCTGCGTTTGATTTCTCTTTAATAAATAGCACTTCATGTCACAACAAAAACAAAGAAAGAAGCAGGAAGAAAAGGGGGAAATAAACAGCATGTGTAAAGTACCTCCTCAACTCTGCCCGATGCATCAAGGCCCTCTCTTGTCTCCAATGCTGCAGACACTTTAGAGCAGAGACATGTCTAATTCTATCTGATGCAAATATGTGTGCGTTGCTATTGTGAACTACGAGTCAATTATAGCACCGTGGTTATTCTGAGTGGGCTGAAGGTGGAGGCACCTCAAGACATTAGTATGCCAATGTGTTTAAAGGCCAATTTCACCCTGCATGCCTCTGGAACAAAACCCTCAAAGAATTTGCATTTCAACAGAATATCACTTTTTCACGGCCTGTTTATGAATCTGGGTCCCGTTGGTGCTCCTATTTCACATTACGTAGCCTGGATGCATAATCACTTTTGTGTCAAATTGTCTTCATTGAGTTGTAATAAGGAATACAAAATGCCAGGAGAAAACTGTTTTTTTGGGATTATATTTTCTTCAAATTTAACTGAGAGCTGGTGTTCTGGCAGGGATTCCCTCAAGTGTACAATATTGTTTTTTATGCAATACACTCCTCATTAAATACAGGATAACAGGAATGAATTGACGGTATTCATCACTCTCCGGACTTAAACGTGGGTCTCCTCGTGCTGTGTGGGGAAATATTGTAAAACTCAATCATATGTTTCACACTAAATGGATTCTCAACTCCCTCATACAAAAGGACAAATTAGAGCACTGTATCTCCTGAGCGGCCCTCCGTCCTCCCTTTATCATTGGTAGTAATGACAGCTTTACAGAGGGAACTAATTAGCAGGGTTTCTCCTGTCAGTGCTGCCACCAGATGAGCCTAAGCAAGGTCTCACAGCTGTAGAGGAAAGCATTGGTTTCTCACGCTTCTCAACTATGTTGGTCGTTTCAAATGTTTGCCTGCTCTCTCTCTCTCTCTCTCTCTCTCTCTCTCTCTCTCTCTCTCTCTCTCTCTAAAAGAGAGGTGTATTCATACTCTGAGTTGAGGTTAAATGCAATTAACAGCTAAATAAGCATGTTGTGTACAGTATGGAAATGCAACACTAAATAACTCTGCGGTGAGATAGTAATTGAATAATAGATTCTTCCCCAGACTTTGAAAGCTTAATGTGATTTATAACATTTCAAAGGCGGCTCTCAAACAGTTTTGAGTGTATGCAGTGTGCACTGTATGTCAAGTGATCCTATTAAAAATACAGCACTTGCTAAAGCAAGCAACAAAAAAAGAAAACCTTTCTAAAAGACAATTTCTCACTTTGAAATATTTTTTGCCTGCAGCATGCAATAAATGAGGCTCCGGTGAGCAGGCAATAACTTTTGTCAACAATACACAAAATGTTATGGGCTGTAGATGTGCAGTATGTAGTCTAACAGAATCCTAAGAAGAAAAAAAACCTAAAACGCATTATGTACAGACAATAAGTTAAGAGGAAGGCCCTTTTGTAGATTAGCAATACTCGTAATTTCTGTTTTCATGTTCATCTTTTTCTTTCTACAAATGAACGGGACAAAAAAAGATTGAACTCAATGTGAATATTAAATGAAAGAGGCTGCCACCATGAAATAAATGACTGTGCTGTGGTGCACTCTAAAGTCAGCAAGAAAAGGAGCACTGTGAGTGCATACTTTTACAAGGTTGGTGAAAAGAAGCATTAAAGTACATATCAAAGGAGAAGAGCATGTCAATTATTTATCAAAGTGAGGAAGAATCACACGGCAGACGCATAAACAAAGGTACGCTTCTCCAGGATGGTGCTGGAAACAGAAAATGGACCGGGCGCATACAGGATAGCACTGTCCGGCTATCATAACTGCACAAGAACAGCAACAAAAATGTATAGAATATAATTAGAAACTGACAGAAAATCAAACTTCCAAGTCATTCTGCAAATGAGTTGAAACGATTCATCTTTCTTTTATTTGTTTGACCACACTATGCCGCCAGAAGCATTACCATTTCTACATGTGTCGATTTTAGTGTTCTTTGGTGGATGCAGAAAGCCCTGCAGCATATATAGCTTTGTTTATCTATGGAAAAGGTCAGCGTCTGCACATTTAAAACGTCTATGTTATATACCTCCATTTGCAAACATGTAAGCACATCTGCAAAAGCATTCACACTTTATTGCATTTACCTGTAACGCATTATAAAAACATACAGCCTTATGTTTGCATACATAACATGCAATTTACCTCCGATTCACACACTGAAGAAGAACTCTGAAATGTCCGAGTTGTGGTTTGATGTGGACCGACATGAGAAATACGATCCATTCTGTTTAAATGTGTACAAGAGGGGAAAAAAAAAAACAGAGTGACCAAACCAGTGAACCGTGGACTTGGTTAGTGTCACATTTGCAGTTCCATTTATCACCTTCAATACTGTGATATAGGATCCCTGGAGGGGCTATATATAAGGAGCAGACACACAGCTCCTCCTCTCGCTGCTTCTACTGACAACAGAAGCCCGATTCTGCCACCTCCAAAGTCTCCATCTGCTCCCGCTGCACAACACGACAACAGAGAGCTGCACAACCCAACACACAGTCAAGCCAACCTTGACTGTAATACCCTGTGACGGTTTGTGTTTGACACAGGCATATCCGCTTGATGCTTTGCAGTTATTCAGCGGCAACGATTGTCTACAGAATAAATGCATTCGATGGTGCTGTGAGATATTTTTTTCTGTCTTTCCAAATTACATCCTGCCCGTGTTATTTTGGTTTATTGTATCTCGACTCTTCAAGCTGCAAGTCTGCAGCGCATCAGTGGGAGATGGTGCAGCACACGGAGAGATGGAGAGGAGAGAGGGTGAGTGTAGGTTTTGGTATGGTTTTAGTTATTCATGTGTAACTGCCCCAAAGACACACACAAATAAAGTATTCTCCACCATCTCACAATACACCAAATATGTAGTAGATAAAAGAAACGCAGACCCCAGCAACCTCTAGAGAGGAGATTTATGGGACCTCCATGAAGTGAATCTTCCATACAGAAGGTGATGGAGGAATGAGGGCACTTTAACTCCCATTACTATGTGATCAAAAGTCGTTTCTCACTCTAGATTACCCAGTGGAGGCACAGTGGGATCCTATAAAGACCAACCTGAAATCCTGAGAGATAAGGTATTGGCGTGTAACAATGGTGAGACACTTTTGGGCACATATTTCTCTTCATTAAGCGATAAATAATGCAAGGGGAATCATATGAATAATTTTCTCCCTAATGGATATTGCATGCTGAGAAAGGAATTCCAGTTCCAGTTTTTAAAAATTTAGCATGTGAAATGATGCGTCGCTATGTGACAAAGTGATTTTTCAGGGCAAGAAGAGAGTAGTGCAAATGCATCAGAAAGCCTTAGAAAAAAAAGGTGAGACTGAGAGAGGAGAGATGCTGGGACTTCTCCCATTGAGTCAGACGGCATCAAATTACTTATCCTGCCAGGCCTCGCCTCGGATGTGCTGGTAAACACCAATATATTTGATCTAATTGTTAAACATTCGGGGTGTTATGAATCATTTCTTTACTGCTCTACTTTTCCTTTAGACTGGGAAGTCTAGAGCTGTGCACAACTGAAACTCATTTAAACACTTGTATATGTCCCTCACTGCATATAATTTATTTACTTACTATTCTGGGTCTGTTTTCGTTTTTTTAATTTATTTGTCTTTGCCTACTAGAGCTGGTGACCATGACAATTAACTAATATTCTCTACTAGCTATCCTGAACATTATCTGGGGGATGCAACCAGCACCATAAAAAAATCCAGTTGAGACTTTGTTTAGAAATCAATACGGAAACAGTGTGAACATTTTTTTGCCATCTATCTGAATATAGAATGCCTCAGACCTTATTCTCTTCATCAAAACTCTGAGATGCATATACATTGGAAATGCAGCCCGTCATCACCCGATAGGATGGGACGCATGACATACTATGGAAATTCAAATAGCATATCTGATAACGCACCGAGGCTCTTTCATTACGGTTGAAGGTTCGGATGGATGAGTTTTAACATCACAATGAAATGTATCTTCTTGCTGTCAAAGCGTGTCGTAACTTGCATCTGTACAGATATGAAGGAAGCAGCAGAAGCATATGGCAGTTTACAAAGGCCGGCAATAAAGGACGTGGACTTCTTTCAGGCCCCTGTGATCCTACCTGCATTCAGCAGCATGACATACAATATGCATATGTTATCAAAGTAAAAATCTGGCATGAAACTTTAATGAACAGCGCAACAGAGGGAGCAGTGCGAACGAGAAGCTGATATGCTGAAGGCAACGTGGAATTGTTTTAACGAAGCGCAACGGACAAGACGCAGGGAACCTGGGAGAAGGAGAACAATCGCTGTAGGCATTGGTGTTTCACATGCGAATGTAAGAGCCACCTCTGCAATTATACATACCACTGAGTTAGGACATGGCTGCAATCCACAAAGCAAATTCCCATGCTTTGAACAGAGCCACAGTTTGCCTGGGGACTTGGCAGCTCAGGTGGCGAGCATGGTTCATTTCACCATTTGGGAGAACTTGTAAGCTTTAGTTTACACGGTCAGCAGCTAAGTGTTACTCTCCCATCACGAGATGCGAGATCTGATGTCTTGTCCTTGGACTACAATCTCTTTATCTTACTTAGATTGCCAAACACCACTTCCCCCGATGAGCTACATTCCCCCTTTTGTCCAAAACAAACAGCACAACAAGATTCCAGCACCAAATTGGGAGAACTGTCCTAGAGCATCAGCAAAGTTTGACCCCCGCCTACATGCAACCTATTTTGAAATCAGATTGCACCCCGATTTACCTCCACACACCAGACAGCATTAGTCCTCACCAGGGCTGGAGTTGCTAGGCAACTGAAGACACTTGCTGCAGACTGAAATGATTCTTTGATTCAAGGAAAGATCTTATATAATAATGCCTTACAGGGGAGACATTTTATTTAATTGCATAAAAATGGTTTTAGTAATTAGAATGAATGTAATATTATGTTCTTTGGCACACTTAAAACAGCACTCATGAAGGAACAGTCTTCACCGAAATGGGTTTCCCTTCAAGTTTAAGTTTCGTTCAAGGAGTTCTGCTGTTATGAATGTGAATCGTCAAAAGAAAATGTGCACACGCACACACACACACACACACACACACACAGACACACTTCATGCATCATGATTTCCTGAATAGTAATTCAAATATAAGTTAATGCATGGTAATGATTCCATGTGTGTCGATGGTGACTTTGTTTAAGGTCAAAGAAACATCAAAGTGTTATAAGGGGACGCCACCCATGTGTTGCAATTAAAACGGGCTTTTCTAATGATCCCCAAATTTCCTAAAACACATTTACATTGCAGTAAAAATGGTCAGATACACGGGCCTTGACTCTTTGTCACATTAGTTTCCTTGTGTTAAAAAAGAGAATGCTGCAATGCTGCACTACACCAGCTATCCACTGTGCAAAACATGAGACTATTTCAGTAATATGTTAATTGTGGTTCATCTAGTTAACATAATATGTGGGTAGTCTGTAACAGCAGTAATTACCATTTTCTATAAGCTTCTCCGTGCTGCAGAGACCCCTGGGAAATTACCAGGGTTAAAGGTCGCATGGTGGGAGCTCCGTGCTGTGGGTGACCTAGAGAAGCTTCCTGGAAATGAAGGCAAACTGGCTGCAGGGAAATACACAACTTGCATGTGCTCGGATTATCTAAATCATGGGTGAGGAAGCTCATAAATATGCATATTCATTATCCAGTGCTGCATCCTTCTCACGGAATCCATCATGAAGATTAATGAATATTATTCAGTCATTCATGACTTACTGTAAGCAGCAGTTTCTAACGTGAGCAGACAGCATCACCTACTGACTATAAGCAGAACTCAACAGCAGACATGTGATATCACGTTCTACTTCAATGACTTTGATTCTGCAAATAGGTTCCTGTGTGAATTGTAACTTTTACTGTTGTAATCCTAGTTTGAGCTGCCATTTCTATAAATGTCATCATCTTCATAGCCTCAGAGTAATAGAGTAAATTCTGACGAGTGGTCATATTCAAGTTCATGTTACCGCAGCTGCTGTAGACAGAACAAATGGATGTCGGTGAAAAACAAAAATATGAGCTAACTAAGTTGATTTTTGTTTTATATTTAACCTACTAGGCCCAAAGGCAATGTCCCTGATCTCTCAGGCAAGGTTATCTACAATTGTGCGGTTTTATTCTTTTGTTTTTTTTCTGCCTGATTTAAAAATCTTTCAGGCTCTTGCCTCCCGAGACGAAAGGTAATTGTAAAATAATCTGTTTACTTGTTTTTGTCAACAGCTTTAATAAGCACTAAAATAATTGGTTGATGAATAAACCAAGTGTGTAATAAAGCCTCCGCTCGCATTCCTCTGATTTCATGTGTTTTATGTACAATCTTAAATCCTTAATGTGAATTCTTCTGTGTAATTCGCCAAGCCATTCGCATATGCCGACCTCTTTGTTTACCCATTTATTTCACCTCTATAGGCTTCCCTTGGTAGCCCCGTGTTTAATGCCAAAACGCTATGAAATGTGATGAATTCCCTGTGGCAATGTTTAAGAAATGCAGACTTAAGGACAGTGTGCATAAAGGGTTGAACATGTCTGTGAGAGAGGCCACAAGCACTCAATTTGACATTGAGATTGGGCCATACAGTATTCAGGATCATACACCTCCAGTGATGAAGTAAATGCAGTCTAGTGTATCACCACTAGCTGTCACTGCATAACCACTGGTCAGGCATGAGCTGAGTTCCAGTTGTACAATGCAAAACCCAACGGGTGTAAATCATGTATAAATAAAACTCAGACTTGTTGGTCTCATTGAATCTTTAAGGGAAATTTACAGTCAGACTTACATTCAGCAAACACACACACACATCTATGTACGTGCATAAAAAAGGGAGACAAAACAAAACATTGTGTTTATTTGATATATGTGTTCGCTGTTTGTCTTTTCTACTTCAACGTACAGTGACAACAAGTTAATGAGGGACATTTTCTTTTTTTACCATGAAGAGTTTGACTTCACACACTTAGAAATTGTAATCTTATGAATTAGGAGTCACATGTGTCAGTTTCTCCTGCTCGTCAGTCTTGCTGATAGACCTTTTCCTCGCGTAGCGGTTGGTCGGGATGCGCTGCAGCAGCAGCAGACACTGACTCCTCAGCTCTTTGTTCATACAGAGCAGGATTATGGGGCTGGAGAGCAAAGGCAGGTCCAGCAGGAAGTCTCTGACCATCTCCTGACACACAGACAGGTGCTCCATCAGTGCAAACACAGCACCTGCAGTAGACACACAGTGTACTTACTTCCTGACATCACTGATCAGTTTAGCAAGTTAAATCATATGTAAAAATCTGCATTCGTGGAACTGTGCACTGCCACAAAACGGGCACTTTATTGTACTTAGTGACGTTTATATTTATGCACTACATGTTAAATAGTATTCCAAATGTGTAAAGGCTTCACATAGGTTTGTAATATGTATCCTATTTTCATTAGAAAATCACAATATGTAAAGTGTTGAAGTTAAAGAATGCTCACATTTTTTTGAAGTAAATCTCAAAATGATGCGACATGCACATTTAAAGAGTTTTCGATTGCTGTAATTTGACTTTGAGACTTTTCTCACTTCAGTGTTGGTCTTCATGGATTTATTACTGAAGCAAATATGAGGTTTCAGCAACAGTAAAATTAGGACGTTAAGAAGGAATCGCACAGACAAGAGGAACAAGACAGCAACAAACAACTATTAACGTCCATATGAGCAAGTAAATATTGTTTCACAAAAGACCAACTGACAGCAAAAAGTGTCAAACTAGCGAGTCGAAGCAACCCCAAAAAGACAGTGACATAACATTTACTTACCAGGAACATGTGCTGTGAAGGTGATGAGGGATATGAAGCTGAACACTTTGACCAGGTGCACGTTGACCTTCTGGCTCCTGTGCCTGTGCTTAGCGCTCTGGATGATGGTGTGTAGAATGTGAGTGTAGAAATACAGGCTTAGTGGCAGAAACACGGTGGTCTTCACCAGCAACAGGACCCTCACGACTTTATCATTAATGAAGGAGAAGCAAGTGAGGTTGACAGGATCCAGGTGGTCCACGTGGCCGCCCAGGAGCCACAGGGTCAGCTCCTTCAGCCCACCAGGAAGCACAGGGAACAGAAGCTGCAGGGCCAGGAAGGCCCTGCTGTTAACCAGGTGCCTGCAGTCACATACCACTGTCAGGTAGATGGAGAAGGTAATGAGGGAGACGTAGCAGAAGGATGCAGAGCTTGTCAGGTGTTTGGCGCCCACCATGATATCGCACACACGAGAGCCGAGCAGCCAGCGGCCGTGCTGCTTCCAGTGAATGGTCATAGGCCACAGGCTCAGGTTGACGAGGTTGCAGCAGGTGCTTCCCAGGATGAACATCGCCACATTGCCCCTTATCTTGCTTCGCTGGCTGAGCAGACAGGCCACCAGGGACAACAGGATGAACATGTTCAAGCAGAAGCCGGGGACCAGGAGCAGGACTTTAGAGGAGGCACAAAGGCTCAGGTAGTCGGAGACATCGCACAGGGTGAAGGACGTCTCATTCATGGCAGACCGTTAATGAAGATAACAGCGATCGCAGAGGCAGAGGGAACGACTGACTTTCCTACGTGTTACAACTTGCTATAGAAGATGAGCCTGTAAGACTCTTGGGTAACAAGGGCAGAAATACAGTTTGTGCAACATGTGAAATGCAGACTCACTCTCCCCTCCATCATGTCAACATGTTTTCTTCCTCTGTACTCCATGTCCAATCACCTTGACTTTGGTTTCTTCTGAAGCTTTTTGTTTTTAAGACTTTCCCCCAGTGGACCCAATTACAAAGGATTCAGTTCATAATCCCCTTCCTCTAGTTATAAGCCTCTAATAAAACTGATATTCGTGATCACCAACTTGACAAATGGCTGGGACGTAACCTTAAATTCCTCCTCTTCTTTCCCAGTGATGTTACAGTGCGTTCTTATGCTTTCATCAGATTTGAATGACCACAAAACACCTTTTATGAGGACATTTATGTGTACTTGTGATTATTCCTCTATTATTCCCAGCTCTTGCCATTGCAATTATTCATTCCTGAACACAAACAAGGTGATTTTGCTCAAATACCCTGATGAGACTGGGAGGTGCATTCATCCTTCAGTTATTAAGATCTGTCCATGAAATATCGCGGTTTGTTAATTCTAGGTTGCGTTTCATTTATTACCTTGCGATCCACACGTCATTACCCAGCAGCGTCCTCCCGCTCTACCAGTGCGGAAATAGTCCTAATGACAGTGGAAAACACATTTGTTTACTTCTCTGGGGCTTTATTAATGTGACACAGAGTCTGGTTGATTAAGTAGCTAACCACTCTGATATTATCTAAAAGCAAAATGACCTACATTGCAAGAGTGCAGCGATATTTAAATGTGTGAGTCAGTGTTGCATTTAATGCATTTGCACGACATGATGTTGCTGTCCTGTAAGAACAGGTGTGTATTTACTTTTCTCCGTGCACGCTCTTGCAGACTCTCACACAGGGGCAGAGGGTAACCGATGATTCACATTGCAACATTCTGCATTGCAAACACTTACTAATCAAATATGTTGTCTTAGGCTTTTTTTTAGCCATGTGTTTCAGTTGATCCACAATTTTGGAACATTCATTTATTTGTACAGACATTCCTGGTCATCACAGGATGAATGCTATACTTACTTTGGTGTTAACCACCAGCCGGTCATAATGTATTTCTTCCGGTACTTAATTCCCCCAAAAAGTCATTGCATCAGCCTCAGCTGAACATTTTTACAGCTAATTACCAATTGTTAGCACGACACTAAGAAGGTGGATATCATTGCTGTTCTGAGCTTTGCCAGCTAGCACAAGCATTTAGTCAAAGCACCACTGTGCCTTAGAGCCACACAGTGCAGCTAGCATGGCTAAAGACCCTCAGGCCGTATTATCAATAAATCAGCATTGTTGCGATTAGCGCAGGGTTGTGGGAGTGAACTTGAACTGGAATTGCCCATTAGAGTGGCCAATTGATCATCGGTTGCATAATTGTCCACCGAAGTGTGACATTGTGTCGCATTTCTCCACGAGTGGAATCGGTTTCGACTTACAGTTATCTTTAATGTATGTGTGTACAATTTGTACCTGCTCATTACAAAGTGTTTTTTAAAAAAATGTATTTCAAATTCTGAATGCTTTTCAGGTCTCATTAGGGTTTGTTTGTTTGCTTTTGGCATCGCTGCCTGAGTGATTCCAGCAGGAGAGCTGGTATAATTGGTCAGCATGAACGGGCCTGTCGAACGCATCAAGGGCCACTGTGTTCTTCACATGGCATCCAATCAGGCTGCAAGAGAGACGTGATTACTGAGCAGGCAGAGATGGACACCGCTGCAACTCTATACCACAAGCAGTGAAATCAGAGTACATGGATATACTGCGATATCCCATATTGCTTTGATTTGATTATTTTATTTCTTTCAACCAAGTTAGATATACAGTACACTTAAAATAGGAATGAGGGGGAGGAGGGATGGCAGTAGTCCTGGAGTGTTGTTATTCAGACTCGTATGTAAATGTTGAACGCTATCAGTTTGTGTCCCTGATGGATTTCAGCTTCCACTCCCTCCAGCACTGGGTGCTCTGAAGACTGGCAGACAGGCAGACAACAGTGAGAGGAGATGAAATTGATTGAAAATCAGAGATGGTTGCAGGACCGATTTGATCAAAACAGACTGCAGAGAAAATGGTTGGAGTGATAGAAAGGGGAGATAGAGGAAGAGAGACACACGGAGAGAGGGAGCGCTGTCAGTCAGCCGTGAGCACAGATCGGCCTCAAGGTGACAACTCCTTCCATGAGATGGCTTTCCACAGAGGGTAATGGAGCTTGGGTCTTGTCTCACAAAAAGCAATTTATAGCTAAGCCAACGGAGCTCTGAGAGAAAGAGTCTCGCTCAGTGTCAAATATTTTCGGCAACAAATTGTGCTGTGTCAGGCCTGAAGATTTCTACCTGAGGCCCATAACAGTCTGAGCCGGAAACATGACGCTTGCGCTAGAAGTTCAGGTTCTAAGAAGCTCGAAAGGACGCAAACAGCAGTAAACAAATGCTTGAAGACATTACAGCCAATACACCCACAGGCTCTATTAACCACTCTTCTCCAGGAAAATCCTTTCAAACAGCACAAGTTAATTAATATAGTTGATGTAAACGTCACTGGGAAGTTAATGGAAGTTCATATAAGTGCTGTTAAGTATATGAATATCTCATGAATGAATCCTTTCTCTAAATCAGCCCATGAGACTCCTTAAGGCAAAACTGACTGTCGGGGGAAATAAAGCGCCATGCATTTATAACGTAGGACACTAGCCCTGTGTGCTTTTAATGCCATCTGTGGTGGCTGGACCGATGGATCCAATTTTGCTGAGAAGATTATCATCTTGCACCTTAAATCCTGATGAGGGTTACAACTGGGCTCTCTCCAAATTGTTGTTTGGACGAAAATCCCCAAAATATGGCTGGCCTTGGCTGAATAGGATTTAATGTTGCTTCTAGGGAAATGAAGAGACTTCTGTGGAAATCTCTCAAGCAGGCACACCACTCCCCAAATCACAGACTTCCTTCTCTGATTTCCTTGCCAATTATTCCTAAGCTTTTGTTTAGCACACAGACTGTGTCGTACGAAATCTCACTCGAGCAGAAGATGGGGGTAAACTCAACAAAGCTCGGATAAACAGGAAAGTTAACTGCGTCAAACGATTTCTTAAGTGAGTGGACCACATGATATGGCCCTTCTAGTGAAGCCAAGGGGAACACACAGGTATACTTTCTGTGTGGATTTTTTAAATTGAGAAATACACAAAACTGAATTGTGCAGTACGCTGTATATATTATAATCCCACATGTTTTTTTTCCCACATGCACTTGAGCCAGATACTCTTTCTCCCCCGCCTCCTCTCCTGTCCCGATGGAAGTACTAATTATGAGACAGACGAGTCTTTGTCCGACGACAATTACCAGACTCAGTAATGTGTGTTGCAAACTGTAGATTTCCCTGTTGGTTGAAATGTTGTGGAACTATCCCACAACCCTGCCCTGACATCAGATCCTCTGCAGCACAGCTCTCATTCGACCTTCAGTCTGTTTACATCAGTGTCTTTATAGCCGCCTAAGCCTGGCATGTAAATTCTTATGGATCCAGGCTCTGGGGTGTCTGCTTGTGTGGGCTTGCCTGTGGAAAACCTCAAGGACAAAGGCAGGTATAAGAATCCGAGACCTCTCTCACATTTTTATAATCATCTCTCAAGTATACCAAGTGCGTATGGAGAATTTGTGTGGCGTGACGACCTGGTCGAAGACAAACGGGGAGCAGCAGGCTAAACTCCCCTCTGATTACACCATCATCTCTGATTTGCGACGGGCCCCAAGCAATTGTTATGGTTACTGTATACTGTGAGGGTAGAACGCAGTGTGGTTAATGGCACTTAATACAGCTGTAATGGGAAAACTATCACACAGGAGTTGGCATGGTGTTAAGCCTCCTTTCAAAGCAACGGAATGGATCAGTGATCCGACCAGCTTTGTATTTGTTTGTGCAGGGTTGGTCTTCTTCCATGCCACAAGCGCTGTGCGACTGTACAGTGTAGTCTGAGTTTGAACAGTTGTCTGATCATTTAATTGTTGTGTCCTCTTACCTAACTGATAGATGTTAATGCACTCAATGACCCAAACTATATAGTCGACCCAAACTCACACGCATTGTGAACCGAACATCAACCCTGATCTCTTTCTCAACAGTGTTCATTTCAACACTAACAAAAACAAAAACTACACGACCATGTGCCTTTTTTTCTAGACGATGACCAGACGGCACCGACGTCCTTAAACATTAACTGTGATGATATTTAAATGTCCCTTACCGATAGCACTTTGTTGTTTAGCACTTTAGTAGCACTTAAATGGCACTTACGGATAGTACGCTGTAGTTTAACGTTATTGAAGAAATTGTACTTGCTTGATTCTTGTTGTTCTGAGTTTGGACTCATGGTTTAATGCACTTATTGTAAGTCACTTTGGATAAAAGCGTCAGCTAAATGACATGTAATGTAATGTAATGTAATGATATCAACATGCATTATTATTAACAAAAAGTTAAAAAAACACAAAACAAAACGTAACCAATATCTAGCTGGGCCCTCCTGCACTTTAACCACTTCAAGCTGTGGTTTGTTTCCAGGGTGTTGTATTAGCGTTGATAAATCTGCTGCTTTAGCTGCTGTCCATGGTGCTGATCAGAGGCTGGTTTGCAGGATGAGAGTTGCATGGTGACATAGCAGTTGTCTGCTTTGCAATTGTCTGGAGAAGACCATTTTCTTTCTCTTGGGTGAGAAAAAAAAATTTATTTCCCCTGGGGCCAATCACAGGACTAAGGCTAAACCATGAGTTGAGGGTTTCCGGGTGAGAACACTCATGTTCTGCGAAAGGTAACTCTACAAAAATGTGCAAACATGTAGTTTTAAACATTTTAATTTAAGATTAATGCTGTCCTGATGACTGCCTCTTTAAAGACCACCTGAAACCCCCTGGAATGTTGTTTTTGCTGACCTCTAGTGGTTGCTGAATGGATGAACATGTGTATTCCAGGACCCCATTACATCTCTGTTGGGATTACAGATGTACAAAAGCCAGTTCTGACCATGCTGGGTGTTGTCAGAGGTGAACACAGTGAAACAGAGCTGATCTGCCTGGTGGTCACTCTTAAAAATGTTTTTTAAGGTATTCTGTTTCTGCCAGTTGGAGAAACAGTTGGCTAAATACAGCTTTGGGGGCAGTATTGAGAACCGCATTGTCGTTTTCCAGCATAGCTTTTTAGCTACATTCATGAACTATATTTACCTCCTGTCTGTCTGAACCAATTCATCATTTGTGAAATTGCCCTCATTAGCATATACATTCTTGAGTTTTGGCCAACATTTAGTTTTTGGAGCTAACAGTGACCTTTCACCACTAAATTCAACTCAATTCAACCTTGAGTGCAAGTGGAAGTATGATATTGGGATATTGCATTCACGAGAATGGACCGGAAGGACATACTAACGGTGGGACAGACCATCTGAAAACATCGTGCCTCCAGCCACGGATATTGCCGTTGCTGAGGCAGAAAAATAGCAGCAGAAGAATGGCCTTAAGGGAAGATGAGATCAATTCAGCCGTAATTCAATTCAACAGGTGGTTGCATGTTGACTCTCACTGGGACTCAACATCAAAGGTGAAATGTGAGTAGCGTGTGAGTGCTATTAAAGTGCCATCTGTCCATTTAATCCACATTGCTCCTGACCTCCGTATGGCAGCCTCTGTCCTCAGAGCCTCTGCAGTGAACAGCAACATTGTCTTCGCCAGACACAAATGGTTTGTGTTGAGCCGGTGTAAACATTTCAAACCGGTCTCATATTAAGCCAAACGCCGGTTTACCGGAACATAAGGAGACTGAGAAAACCCACGAAAGAGAATGAAACCACTCCTGCAGTGTTTACACAATGTTTATTGGCTCACCTCTTGTCGGCTTCAAATGCAAAAATGTTGCCATACTCATTAGTTTATTTTAGTTATTGATTAGATTATTTGCCATGCCTTACTCACTTCATGGAGACATGGTGGATTGATACTGTAGGCCTACATTTGATTGGAGAATAACGGATGTCAAAACCGGAAATAGACATATCTTAATAGCCAGGGGTGGACTGGGGGAAATGTGGCCCGGGGGTTACTGTCAGACCGGCCCACTCGATACACGGCGCACTGCCCACTCAATGGATGTATCGACCATTCAGTGGCCTACTTGGGAAAATACAGCTAACATTGTTTGGGCATGCGCTAAAAAATTATGGGGCGTGGCTTATCTCCGTAGCTTTACTCCGTGGAAACAGTTATCATTTCCACCATCCACCATGGAAGAAATAACCACTATCTCTGCTTTATACTTGTTGTGGGAATCCCACAACATCAAACGCCCTTGCGTTTGGGTTCATAACATCACCCGTAGGCACACACAGCTCGGTGAATTTCACAGACTAACTGCCGCTAGCAGAGCTACAGGAGTAGCAGCAGCCAGTTTGATTCACCAACGCCACGACGTCAGTGATGACGGGCGGAGCGTCTCAACGCTGATTGGCTTTCGCAACTCGGTGTCAGGCGAATTTTTTGGTGAATGAGGCAAATTTTTCGCTGAGCGGTATTTTGTCGCAACGCGTTTGGTTTGAACGCAGCATTAGAGAACATTTAAGCTGCTGGGGGATGTTTTAGGATACACTGAGCACCTATCTCATCTTCTCTCTCTCCTTATGGATGAATTTACATCTCTCCATTGCACCTTATTAACTCTGCTTCCTCCCCGGAGTCGTTGTGACTTCACGTCTCATAGTGTCCATTGGACCTGGCTGTGTCTGATGCCTGGTGAGCCGGCCTCCCGCGTTGGCCTGCTGATGCGCCTCCTCTCTACCTCCTTCTGTTTCATGGATTGGAGTTCCATTCATACATTGTCATATTCATGTAATGTGTTTATGTAACTTTGTAAATGCTGTTCATTCTGTACACATGACATCTATTGCTTCTGAGGATCCTCCTCTGTTGCTCTCCTGAAGGTTTCTTCCCTTTTTTCCCTGTCAAAGGTTATTTTTGGGGAGTTTTTCCTAATTCGATGTGAGGTCCTGGGACAGGGATGTCGTATGTGTACAGATTGTAAAGCCCTCTGAGGCAAATTTGTAATTTGTGATATTGGGCTATACAAAATAAAATGAATTGAATTGAAATATGTATATATGTGTATATATGTTTATATATATGTATGTATATACATATGTGTGTATGGTTGTATATATAAGTATGTATGTATATATATATGTATATAAGTGTGTGTTTGTATATATGTCTACGTATATATATGTATGTATGTATAAGTGTATATATATATATATATATATATATATATATATGTGTATATATATATAAATGTGTATATATATATGTATACATATTGATGGCCTAAGAGCATCTCACTGATCTCGACATCTCATTGGTTCAGATCCAGATTAAAATATGTTTACATATATTTAATAACGTGTTAAAAATATGTAAACAAATATTGTGTATTACTCATCAGAATAATGGTCAAGCTCTCTGAGTGTTTTCTTTCAGAACAAGTTAGTGTGATATATTTATGATATATGACCCCTATCCCCTATGGCCAGCAGGATTTCTCTAAGCTCATTTCAAAATCACAGAAAACTTGTAGTTAGTAGCAACATCAGGGGACTTTTATTTGACTATGGCTTTATATTTCTCTGAATTTTTAGTGGAAAGTGGAGATGCTGCCCATACATTATATAATACATTATATAATGTGTGGGCATAATCCCAAATGTACCAACCAACCCCTCTGTCACACGATGTGGCAACTTTCAAAGGGGTCTCTAAAACAGTGTAAGTTATTTTTGCCATTGACTCTGTGAGTCTGGTCCTCTGCTGGAGGGATGATGCTCTTAATCTTCCATAAATGCTCAGCTGAGACCAGGTGACCGTGGAGGCCATAGTAAATGACCCACATCCTTTTCATTCTCATTAAACCATTCAGTGACCTCTCGTGCCCTGCATTGATGAATTGACATGTGTCACGATTCTCCACTTTTCCTTTAATTTGCACTCCTTTGAATGCAAATTCCGACTATGTACAATAAAAATTGATGTCCACTTGGATAATGGGGCGCAGGTGCAATGCAGCAGTTCCTCATGTTTGAGACAATAATGTGTGAAGAACGTATGCATTGAACTATAATGCCAGAGTATGAGCAGCATACACATGAGACCACTTTGTAATTCTACTCAGCGGTAATAATTGACATTTTTAATCTATCTTGACTACCATCTGACGGATTTGTTATTCAGTAAATACAACATGGCAATGATAAATTGTAACTATAACAAAGCAATTTTTCAAGTGGATCCAGCAGTCGGGATGTGTGTCTCGTGTAAACAGCTTTGATAAATGCACTCCGCTGTGTTTGTCATCCTTTTGCTCAATCATTTACATGCTTAAATGAAGCAATTTGTTTCTCAGAGCGCAATCTGTTGGAGTAGATTATCCAAGATGGTGATGTCCACCTCGATAAAAATAGAAAACCAGTCTAGCCACCCACTTGCACCGCCAAGAGCACTACAGCGGGCTTTGTTTCAGTTGAGAATTTGGAATGATTGCGAGGAGTGACATCCGTGGAAGTATGCGAGAAAACAGAACTTTAATTAGTGTCATGAATCTTTCTGGAGAGGTATTGAAAGTGTGGCATTCGTGTGGTCTCAGCGCGAGCTCATTCTGGCTTCCTGCGCCGTGGTCATTCATCATCAGCCAAACAATACAGTGGGTGGTGGAGAGCATGATAAGAAACATGGAAAAAGAGAGGGGTCTGAGAGAGAGACTAAGGAATGTCAGATGTTTACCACAATCTGTTCCAATCCCATTATTACAAAAATACAAATGACTCCAATAACTGTAACAAATATCATAACTCCAAAAGATGTCGTTTGAAGCTCCAAAAGCTAAGGCACAGCCAGAGAGGGTGTGGAATTGGTTCTTTGATCAACTTTTTGACACTCAGAAACACAATTCAATCGTTCATGTACGCGAAAATAACTGATTGATTCAATTAGTACGTAATTCAATCTTGTATAGCTGCGCAGTTTTGAATTCTGCCCGTGCTACTTGCAACTTATATCTTGAAGCTTTTGTAATATATATGCAAATCTGTTTTCTGACACATTTCTACGAGCAAATTAAGAGTGCTAGTTTCTCATAATGGCCAATCAATTCCTCATTTTGAAGATTCATTTCAGCAACAAGCATAAGCCCTCGCTCACCGTAGAAACTCTTCCGCTGAGTGATCCTTTTGCACCTTTCATTTTTTTCAATAAGAGATCAATTGGGCACCAGTTTTATTTTCAAATCCGCTGCTTCCGCTTATTTAGCTTTTTGCTGACAAATAGTTTCTGTGCTATCGAGCAGATGCACTTTCCTGAACAATCTTCAATAGTTGGAAATTAAATCATCATATTTGCACTCTGCCACAATTTGTAGTTGGGAGCTGAAGCATTTTCGCCACCAGCCACTGAACCAACTCATTGCTACTGCACCTTCTGAAGTGTCAACAGAGTTAAAATAAGAAAGGAAATAACCTGTCATGTATAATTTATGAGGCATGTCTTCGCAAAGTTGTATTGCTTCTCATTTTCTGTGAAGGCCATTCTGTGTGCGTGTCTATTGTTTTAAGACGCTTCAAAGACATTGACTGTATAGAAGTACTGTATTTGTCAATGTACTGATAACAGCGACATCCTTATCTGCATTCACGATTGACCTTTGACCTAAACTTAATTTCCACATACTTCCTAATTTTCCCTGTCAGATTTCTAAACAGAGATGGACGAGGATCCAGCTATTCTAACTTTTGTATACGTTTCTCCATACTTCTTAACTTTCAGTTTGCGGGTTTCTGTCACACTTGGTTTGAGCTGACATTATTTGGATGGAGCACAGATGTGCACATGTCTGCTTTGTGTGCACGCCTGTGTGCCGGCATTCTGCTACAGCACATGCAGCTGTGCTTTTGCGAGTCACTTCTGTGGGTACAACACAGCATAATTACTCCGATGAACACTGGATGGCTGAGTGGTTTCCTGAGTTCACAAATCTGTGGAATCATGAGCACACACCAAGGCCATTTATTTCACGTGGAGATAGGGGCAAAAGGGTTGAGAGACTTGAAGCAACTGAGCCCAAACATTACTGCTCACATGGCACGATACCCTATTAAAAAACGGCACTATCCTGTATTGTGAAATATCGCTGCAGTACCAAGGCAACGATCTGCAGTAGACAGGCACAACATTATTTGTGTTTGGCACATGTGGCAAGGCTCTTTACTGTATTAAGGGCAGCCCATTTTAAATGACTACATCCTACTCTACTACACTAGAATGTAAAATAATGTGTTAAACCAAAGCACAAGCCAGTTTTAGATTGACTTTAATAATGTGATAATGATGCATGAACTGAGCTTTAATCAACTGAGCCACTCATGCTGCAAAAACACAAGTTGGATTTTTTTCTCCAAATCACACCACTAGGTGGCACTGGTCTTCTAATCTGGAGTGTGTGCAGCTACTGGAGAGGGCGGAAAAGCATAACCACCTACCTGCAATTTACATTTACATGTCTAATAGCGCATGGGGCGCCTTCTCTCAGAGTGAAACTGCTTGAAAGCAGAGAAGAGCATTTCCCTCCCACATACCGTAGCTGGAATAACAGACTGTGGGCCCAATATACATTTGAAATCAAACAGCATCTCTCATCGAAATGATCAAATGGAAAGGTTTAGCATTACTAAAGCTGCATCCACCTAAATGTAGAGCGCACTGTTATATTTCTGCACATCAGATTGAATAGCTATGGTGTTCACCAGCAAGTGCATGTCATATGGTTCAAATATAGCATAACAAGCAAAACCTCCTGACACACTTAAGCAAGAAAGGTTGTGTGCTGGTAGTGAAATATATGTTGTTTCACTGATGTGTGTTTTACTGATGTCAGCTGGCAATTCATTCTTATGATAATGCTCATGTCCTGGATTCAGACAGAAGCTGTATACTTGAATAATAATGCGCTGATGGGTTTGAGCCTCAGTCTGCCATGAAACAAGCATGACAGTGATGGGAATGGAAACGTGCATGAAGCTGCCCGGCACATTCCCATTTCACACCTACCAATCTGTCCTCTTTAGACAATAATGAAAATAACAGGGCCTATTCTGAAACGGATGCCCTTTTTGTCAACCCCTTTATTCTTGAGACCATTTCTACAATTTCACAATTTCTTGACTCATTCGTCTTTCATTTTCTCGTCGATAGAGTGCTTCTCTTTCATTGGATTACAAAGAAAAGTCATTGAGATTGTCACAGCTCTGCATTTCTAGTGTATGCTAGTCAGCCATAGTACCTTCACTGTGGGTCACACATACGCACACACACCTACACACACACACACACACACACACACACACTGAAGGTCCACCGTTTCACTCTGAGCTGCAGAATAGAGATTAGAACCTTCGTTTGTCCTTCTACATGGTCAAGAACGAAGAACTATTTTACACTGTTGTCGTGACAACCTACATCTGAACGTGTTCGCCACCGCAGCATGTCTACTATTTTAAATCGGCTGCATTAAAAGGGGCCACTTTTAACCAATTTACATTATACTGCTGCTGGTTAGCGCTATAGAAAACACTGAGGACAGAGAAGAGGAAATGTATCACTTCAATGTGGACGATTCTGACAAAACTGAGTTAAAAAAAAATAAAAAATTCAGCTCAGTGTTAATCTTTTAAGCGTTTACCTGTCATTTACTGTCTGCCGTGCTTGTTCCTCTCTTATCTGTGTTTCACCGAGGGCGGTGCTTTGCACACGCACTCCCTCGTGGGATTTCGAACACTGGGCAGTCAGCTAACTTGTTGCTCTCGCTACCAAAATGAGCTGCTCGCTTTACAACAATGTAATGCAATTACTTAAACCTTGTGAGAGTGGAAGAGCTACGAGTGAGGAAAAGTCCGCTATAGCCGCTAGGCTAATTCATGTAGTATAAAATGCCATAGGCATTCAGGAAGTGCCCTATCTTAGTACTGTTTTGTGAAACATAATTATTGTAGATTACAGCACACTTGTATTGCACTGCAGAAGGATTTATGTTTTGTTTTGGTAATGGCTAATGTTCTGAAGTGGCTCACACAGAAACGGGTGTTGAAAAGTTGCATCTTTCATATTGTAGATGGTTGAAGTCTGATTTTGGAAAGCAGTTTTCATTCAGTTAGATTGTATATATTGATGAAACAGTAGCCCTGTGCAGTTGAATAGAAGAGCTGCATCGAAGATGCGATACATTGAGATGCATCAGGAATCATCACGCATTCGAACCGTTCAACGTAAGGCCAGTCCAGATTCACACCTCTAGAGGACAGTAGTGCAATATCTTCTGTGGCTCTGGAGGTGCTTGATGATGTCATAGCGATGCCATCAGGGTTGGTTTGGGACTGAGATACAAGCTGGTTATGCATACTTTGAAAGATGTGGGCATTTATCAAGCAGGGAGGATCTAATGAAACAAACTCTATCAAGTTGGATTATGGAAAGTGTAGTGTTTTTGCTCTGCGACCTCTGCTGCTTCAAATTTTGTTAGATTTGTGTCTCACAACTCCCCTGACTATAGTTCAATGCTAAATTGCTGGATTACTCATATAACTTGACATGATGTAGTGAAAGCATCGTATAATCACATCAAACAATCTATCTTTTGACACTGGTTGTTTACAGTAGCTTGTTTTATGTGACAAAACCTATGAGAACATTGATTTTTCAAACCACTGACATTGTTAAACTCAAGACATGCTTCTTGCTTGGCTTGTTTGAATCTTAGAATCCAACGGGCTCAGTGTGTGTGTGTGTGTGTGTGTGTGTGTGTGTGCTGCAGATGTGAGATTGATTTATAACTACAGAGGCACAGATTGATGAGCAGACAGGTGGCAGGCGACCAGCTCTCTCTGAGGAGGAATATGTAGGAAGATTACGGCTTATTACTGCAACATGGCTGTTACCGGTGTCATTCAGGAGGGTAGTCAAGCCTAACCGAAAAGAGCCAGAATACGACAGACTACAGTGGCAAGGTGAAGTAGCGTCCCCTACCCTTAATATATGTGATGGTATAATTTAGAAAGTACTTGACCTGAGCTGTGGTACACATAAATCTGGCCAAATGTTGAGGCAGGTCTAAAATACACTAAAAGTGATTCAGATACTATGTTTTGTAATGAATCCCAAATGTGATGCAGTACAGTATGATTGTAATTACAATGTCCTTCACCCGCACAGAGTATGAAAAATGGAAGCAGAGTGAGCGCCAACTGATTTACATACAGTAACAATATGAGCAATCACACAGACTTAATTGGACTTCAAGAAGAGCACATCAAGGTTAGGATTATCATTATTGACAGATTCTCTATGACAAATAAGGGCTAACCTTAGCCTACGCAATGAGCAACCAACGGTTGTTTTGCAATAGACTTTTTAATTACATTTACAGATTTACTGTGTTAATGATATACTTCATTATTGAGTCACCGGTTTTCATCATCATGTGCACTGACCTCGCCAAGGAGACATTTTCCATTGTGCTGCCTGGGCTTACTGTAATGTATTATTAGTATTCAGATAATATCAACTTGTGTAAATTGTTCATGGAAAGCCTACTATAACTTTAGATCTCCCTCTTTCTTGGCTCAGCATCACAACTGATATTATGATTTCCATATGAAGAAATAGCTTGCCTTTGAAAAGCAGCAATAATTTCATTTGGATTTGAGATCAACTTAAATCCCTCTGAGGCAAATTTGTAATTTGTGAAAATGGGCTGTAAAAACTTTTTTTTAAATAACGGTGTCTAGCCTGTGAGACTACATGATTTAATGTGAAACAGGGCCAGAATTTACTTGTTTAAATTTGGATTCAGGCAAAGGTAGTTCAAGGACTTTACTTGGCACAGATTCACAAAAGGGCCTAAAGGCAATACAACATGTCTAAAGTAAAGAAAGTAACAAATGTCAACAAATATTCTAAATTAAACAAGTATTCAAATAGTAGCAAAAAAACAACTTTCATTGATTAAAACTGAAATGAACTTTTTATTTCTGGGAATGCCCACTGGAAGGGATCTCATCCACTCTAACTCTGCACGTCTGTGAGCAGCAGTTGAGGAGCTCAGCGGACAGTGAATGCTGTTTGTTGTGAAATGAGGAGCTATTTTGTGAGAGAAAGAAATGAACAGAAACAGGGCGTCCCGCTGCGCTGCTCATGGACAGATAGGACACAGTCATGGACATAATGTGCAATGTGTGTTTTTTAGGCATTAATATTCAAACGTCAGTTTTGACCAATTTTTGACAGCCCTACTGCAAAATTTGAGTAATGACTGAACACCTCGGCTTCAGCAGGCCCTCTTCATCTGCAGTTTAATGGCCCACCTGACAATTTCAACCTACTGTAGTTTGGAATATACTGCCCATGTCTGATTGGAAAGTGATGTATTGTTTAGCTCTATGTCAGTTTTGATATACACAGGTTAATAATAAAAATAAATTAGAATAATCATAATAATAATAACAATGTTTATTGTCCTAGCCTTTGGCTTCACAGGTTGGATAAAATATTAAAAAAACACAATACATACAATAAATAGCATAACAATAATCTAATGCAGCATTATGGAAATGCAGGAAAAAAAACACATTTAATAGATTCACATTCCGAATTACATTACCAATCATTTTCTAATGATTTTGATATGCCTGAGCCAAGTCTGTGAAGGAGTCGGTCGACACTTGAATACCTCTTCATAGATTATCAGTCTTATGTCCACTGATAACGAAAAGGCCAAGTGGTAATGGAAGCGACATCCAATCAATTCTTGTCTAATGAAAGCATTTTCTTACAAAGCACAACGGACATTCGCAGAACAGAAATGTTACGGTTAATAATTGAACTTTGTAAGAAGTTGACACCGGGTGACATTTGGTGTGTTATTGAAGTGACATCGAGGGAAGACAGTTGACGATGGCTCGGCTGATATTTACGGCATATCATGAATAGTTCCAGATGAAGGTCGGTTTGCTTTACTTCTGTATGGTAAGACGTTTAAGAGATGCTAAAAGCCTTTACATGGACTGACCTTGATGTGCTTTAGGCTAAAGTTAGTGATGTTGCGTGGGTTTTGGTAGGTGAAATGCAAACAGAGCGCTCCGATCTTAGCTTGGGTCCAGGAGGACAGAGACGGGGGAGTTAACTCTGCTCGGTTTGAATAAAAGGCTGCAGGGTAACAGTGATTAATCTTTCCCTCCGCTCTCACTTTATGCCTTTGTCCCTCTGCCAGTGTGCAGTTATTCCCCTTATGGATCTATTCTGTGTCATGGTTTGACCAGGTTTTTCAAAAAATCGACTGACTGCAAGAGAGTTTAGTTTGCAAAGAAGGGAGGGGGACTCCAAAAGAAAGAGTGTCCAACCACTTTCATCCATTTATCCTTTTCAATGCCATTGTGAAGGCCTTGCAGGGGTCGAAATTAAAATGAAATATTCACTTACGCGGCTCTGTCAAGCTGCTCTGCTGTTGTGGCGTAAATAGGTGGAATGGAAATAACTTAGCTTAATAACAACTTTGGAAAAGTTTATGACTCACACATGTGGAGCTTTGCCTCTGGCTACTTGTGGCATATAAAAACACATAGCAGATGTTAAATCTATAGACATAGTATTCACAATACATAACAGACGGTAATGACATGGACGTACAAAATTACAAATATACTAAACAATTTAATTATAAATATGTACGTGGGGAATGTCCAAGAAGGATGTGTGTGTATATCATTACAAATTTAAAAACTGCATTTTGGATCATTTGGCCTTGATTTCCTTAGATGCTCTTGACACACTATAGTATATTACCTGCCTGAGGGGAACTATACAAACTGTGAGAAAAGGGAATATGTCATCACTTTATTTCCTGCTTTACATTGGATGTGGGCTGCATATCAATTTGTGAACTGGGAGACACAGAAGTGATTAAATGGGATGTTTTATTAGTCATCCATATTTTAAGAGATACTGTATGTACTGGATCATCGGTTTCACCCATGATATTAGAGACACAAATATTCAACAATCTGTGTAAGAGACAATTTACAGTTTCATAAAAAATGCGATAAATTCCACTGACATGGTTACAATTACAGTCCTGATCACTCTTGTAATATATCACACTGTATTGTCTCTGCATTGTAGGGTGAATAGCCTCTTGTAATTCTCAAGAGGAAATAAAAGCCCCGTCGCCTGTAGGGCACTAGCAGAGCCTCTTTACCACGCCGGGCCTTTCTCATCTAAACACAGCAACATGGCTGACTGCCCCGTCGCCTTTTCACTGGGCACGCCAACAGAGAGGTGCGCCCATGTGTGGATGGTTGCGAATGGGCCGTAGGTTGGTGGGAGTGTTGGGGATTGGGGGATGGAGGATGTCCCTTGAACCTATTAATAGCTCTCTGACAAAGCACCTCGGGGAGATATCACATGCTCCGCTGACCTCCTGCTCAGAGAAGCGTCTGAGTAGCTCTCCAGAGATGGGCATTCCTTACGGATACACAGGAAACACAACCCAGATGAGTGGCATCACGTGGTCTTTGATGGGAGTTGAGTGCGTCTGAGAGCTGTTCAAGACAACTGGGAGAGATTACTTTGTAACAAAATACACTGTGAACACATAACTATGAAGAGGCTTCCAATGTGAACAACTTAACAGCTGATTTTTTTATTTACCCAGATCTCCCAAACTGCTCTTGCACCTGTGAGGCTTATAGAGCAAGCACATGTGTGTTTCTTTTCACCTGGCTTCCAAGCTGCTCGGCTTCGGGTTCATGTACATGAATGCAAGAAGGAAAATAACTCTAGATTCAACTATTGGAGCATTTTACATCTTCCAGAACTTTAAATAAGGGCTATTCAAGTGCTCATAATGGGAAGTTGACTTACCTCAAGAAAAAATATCTGCTGAGCTACAGGCATCTCTTTTCCAATTTAAGTCTATGGGAATAAGTCTTTTTGAGCCCAATCGTATGCCACGACTGACCTGGAAGGTGCAATTCCCTGTTTGGCCACTACCAAAACTTCCTGGGGGTTTGAAGGGAATGTTATTAGTTTTGCAGGGAATTGGCCATAAACCTAAATGTGTTGGACAAATTGAAATTCTGATCTGATGATGGTGCTAGATGACAAGTCCGGGGATCACAGAATTTCTCTCAAGGGAAACCGTAATGTCTGTACATAATTGTCTTGCAATCAATCCAGGAGTTATCCATTCTGAACTATACCCATAACCTCATTGTTGCATTCATGGTAACTTTAGGGGATCACTCAAGTCAGTAAGCTTATTTTCTCTGAACTATGAACGCCTGCACAAAATATCCTTTTTTAATCCATTTGTGAAGATATTTGATTAAATAACAGTTTGACCTGTTTGTGGCGCTAGAAGAAGGGTCAAGGGGTCCCCAGAGTCTTAAGGATGAATTCTCTCAGCAATATGGATAGATGTGCTAAATGTTATGGCCACCCAATAGTTGTCAAAGTACGTTACTACAAACCAAGAATGTCAACCTCATTCTGGCACTAGAGAAAATGTCAAGAGAACAATTGGGGGACGATGAACAACCGTTGACAATTTCATGCCAATCCATCCAATAGTTTTTAAGGTATTTCAGACTAATTGATCAACCAGCCGACTAACATTGCCATACATGGAGCTTCGCAGGCAGGAAGGCTAAACACCTTCTATGCTTTCTATGTTTGAACACGCGAGCAGTATAAAGCTGTTCTGACATTGTGTGGTTTTGAAAATTAAAGATCACGTTACACTTTTGTGGCTGAAGTATCTGAGAACAGTTTTCTGTAGGAGTCAAGATTTCACCTCTGAATATGGAGTTAGAATGCAAAATGAATGGAGGTAAATGTAGCAGAGCAGGTCAAACTATTTTTTTTGGAGTAAAATGATTCCCAAAAAAAAAAAAAGTTGCCTTGAATTGACAAGTGAGCTACCAAGCTGCTCTTAGATGATATTAGGACTGATAACCTAACTAGATGTGAGTGAGTCAAATACATCGCATTAGCATTCAGATCCCCCTTCATCAATGTAGGACATGTTCATGAGTTGTTTGACCCGGGGCTGGTATATGCCAATGGTCTTCTTAATTTCTCAAGGAAAGCAGTCTCAAGTCTCTGGAGTCAGGAAAGAGAGCTGCAGTATGGTTCTTCCATTATTAATACATCTGAGAGGAAAACTCTGTTTTCAAGCTTGTATAGTGGGGTGAAGTTTGCCAAATTATGCACACTTGAAATTCAATGAATAACTTATAGCTCCATCAATAACATCACTTCTATTTTCTGCAAAATAAGAGTTATTAAACTAAATGAAAGATATTAACTTTGTTTAAAATATTTAAACATAAATGGCAATTGTGTCAAGGGAATAGCTGAATGGGATGTTTTGTCGGAGAGAGAAAATGAATATTGAATATATGTATATATATATATATATATATATATATATATATGTATATATACATATATGTATATTTAATGGATATGATGATGTAAAGTCGACAGAGGACTCAACCTTTAACTGCTCTTGACAGAACCCCACTTAATACAGTCATAAACTAGATTAAGCAACCATCTTATTCCCATTATGACCAATTATTAAAGTTTACAACAGCAGATTGACAGGAGACCAGAATGATAGCTGACCTTGACACTAATAAAAGCTTCCTTTATTCATCCAATCGTCTATAAAAATGTATCTGATACCATCTTGGTGCGCTGAAGCCTGTAACAAAGGGCTAAAGAATAAGAAACTCCTTATCGTTTTACACGATTATATAAGTAGATCAGTTTTGGTGATAATAAGGCGGGGACATTTTGCAGTGTCGTTCAAGTGTCTGGGACATGAATTTGATGCCATATGGACAGTTTCTAATAAATCTTCCATTTTGTTATCATTGTGGGGTATCTGTGGACGTGGCCATGTAAACTCCAAGTCCTGATTCGGGGCCCTGACCATCTGGCCTGTGTGTCCGGCCTGTCAGCTCAGCAGAAACCTGGGGATAACTAGGCGTAATCAAAGGGCACAGAGCCACGGACTGCCACTGTGGCTTACACCATGCATGTGACTTTCAGCGAGACAGGTGTACACGCTAGCAGGCAGCAGCTGGTCATCATGGAAATTGTTCACTGTGATGGTAGAGTTATGCTAATTGCCCATATTCTTTTTCTTCTTGCGGTGCCATCAACAGTCATGATCTGTTACTGTGCATGATGTCTGTAGCTTTCGAGCTATCAACATGATTTTGTGAGAAGCATAAAAGAACATGTCAACAAAAAAAAGTGGAGATGATGATTGTCTCTCTTTTATTGGCATCTTTAGCAGAGGGCAGCTCTTTCTTTTTTGCATAAACTACAGAACTTTAATAAGAGAATTGTGCTTTTATGATATCATTCCCTCAGAGTTTCTGATGACAAATGCTGACATCTGTTGTTTCCTGTCATGTTTGGACCGAGTTATTTCTGAGCAACAAAACACTTGTCATTGAACATATGTCCTGAGTAATTGGCTTGCAGCACAGATACATATTACAGTAAAGCGGTTTGAAGCCAAAATAAAAGCAGTAAGAAGCAAACTTTTTTTTTCTAAGCCAAGTATGTCATTTTAGATCACTTTCAATCAGTACGGTGCCCCATCACAACACACAAACAACTATTTAGGCTATAATTGTAAAACAACAACACAATAATAATAATCATCATCAAGTGGCGAAGTTACTTTTTGAATACTTCATTTTTAAATGTTGTTTAATCCACTAACAGTAGAAGATGGAAACTAAATTAGGAAGGCAGCATTCTAACTAACTAACCATCACACTGTGCTTTCTGCTTGTATGACCTCAAATTTAAACATGAATATTTCAAAGTAACGTACCAATGTTACGTTTCAAACAAGCAATTCTGTCGGTTTTCTACATCTTTAAAAATCTTTCTTATCAAATTGGATCCCTTGGTATGGGAACACGGCACTGATTGTTAGCTTCAGTAATGAAAAATGATGACAATTTTGTCCATCTCCTGAAGTTGCTGAAGCATGAGCTCTTGTACAAGCTGTGGTTGAGTATAAAGACAATCTCTGCTCTCAATCAGTCAGCCCCACGGAGCCCCAACCAACAGCGCTCAGGTTGTGCTGCATCTCTGGGCCAGGAGCCAGAGCGCTCTCGACACAACATAGGCAGAACGATCCAAACAATGCCACCCTGCATGGCAGCTGCCATACACTTTTCAAAATCCCAGTATGTGAAGTATGTGAATTCAAAGCTCATATGAATTCATTCTCAGTACATAGAGGATATTACTGTGGAAAAACACACACAAGATTTGTGTGGCATGCAGAATTTCAGAGCCGTTTTACATTTCTGTAAACCCTTAAAAATAAACAAACCCCGAACCCGTCCAGGTCTACGGCGCACGTGTGTGCTTATTAACATATTCAAGGTTCATCATCAGCTCATTACAATGTGCTGGAATGGCTTGGCAACATGACGAAATAAATAATGGTACAATGTTTTTTTTTCAACAGTGCAAGTGAAAAAGGCATTCATCCGTAGAGACCCACATAGACCTGCTTTTGCCTTCTTTAGGGGGTAACGGGGACTTTTAGGGGGAAATAGCAGGTCAACACTTTATGCCACATAAGTGGTGCACATTTTCTGAAAGCTGGGAACCTGAAGATTAATTTAAGATGCAGCTCAGCAGTGAGTTGTTCGAGTCATGAATCAGAAATACAAAATTAATTAATTAATTCATCGATTGATTAACATCAATTGTGAGAGTGAATAAGGGCTTGGACAATTATGATGAAAGTATATGATTGCCATGAATTGTTGCAGCAGTTTTTTGACTGATACAATTTGTGACACAGATTTGGTGCTAAATTTAATAATAATTAACCATTAGAGAAGGGATGAAAAAATTGTATCAAATCTCTTCAAAATACCAAATCAAGACACCAAGACCTTGAGGAACACCAGCAGAAAAAACCCATGCAGCAATTTGGCATCTAAAACTTTTGATATTTGGAGATTTCTTTTGATTGGATGGAGAGCACATCTGGAAATACACTTTTTGTTAATATATAACTAGGAAAGCCATAGAATGCCCTGAGTCTCCTGTCACATTTTAAAAAATGGTTTCATGACCATTTAGTTTATGTGAAATGGATAATAAGGGGATTAACATCATCACACATGGAACTCAACGGGGCTCATTGGATTCACAAGAGTCTCAGCTTTCGATTCACAATTTATGGAATTTCAAGATAGTTTATGGTGCCCAGTATGCAGATATAATCAAATACACCATTTTAGAAAAAGTGGGGGAAAAAAGCATGTTTTTTGCCGTAAACGAACGCCATGGGATTAGCATAATCGTATGTCAAAAAAAGTAAATAACTCAAGTTCTGAAGCAGTCAAGTCCCATGTATATAGTTACAAGTACTCAAATTCTTCAAACTGACAAGTCTGAGTCTCAAGTATCCAAAGGTCTACATAATATCGTATTTAGATCCAAGACAAAGGAAACAACAGTAGATGGTTAGATTAAGTGACTAAAAGTTGGAATGATTAAGTGATTGCAGGTTTCTATTCATACCCTGGTTGTAGCTGTATGTGCTCTTATGATGGAGCTTATGCAGGGATGTCTTACCATCGTGGACCTGTAAGTCTTGAATTATGGTAATAAAGCAATTAAAATGTAAAATAGTGGAATTCAATCATAGATGTGTGAGGCAATATATACTGCAATGTCAAAAGTAATGTAGTAATGTGACTGTCCTAAAGTCATAAATCAAAATCAGGCTCACTTTCCTCCAACCCCCACACACCCCCGCCCCCCTTCTCTCACTTCTTTTTTTAGTAATGTGTTGAAACATAGTGAATTGATGACGATCTTCAAGCCAAGGGGCTTTAATTGTCCCCAAAGAGTATTCTTCCTTAATCCTGGTCAATATGGAGTTAATTCAGAATGAAATTATATTTTGTTCAAGATGAAAAAAAGAGATCGCTTGTCATCACTTTAGGATGTTTGTGCCATCAAAATGTAAGGCTTTATAGATAAATACTTGCTCGCAGCAGGGTTGGGTTTACTTTATTTCATAGCTGTCACAAGGCATTATGCACCCTTCTATCACCAATGCATATATGTAAACGCTAACGGATCAACGCTATCTAACATTTGGGGCGCTACAACATCCAACACTCCCACCTGTTTAACTGACTTACTCCAAGCAACTTGGCCACATCTTTTGGAAACTGTATAAGCATCATTAGTACAACTGGTTAAAGTAGTTAGCACTAAGTATTACTTAGTATAATGTTGCGATTATAATATAATGTTGCGTAACAGTACGCATCAAAATATTACAGAAATAACTCAATCACAAGATTATGTTATTTTTCATTCAAATGACAACGAGAAGCTTCATTTTGATTTATAGAACAGAGATGATTGACAAGATCTGTTCATTATAAGATAATCCAATGAGTGTTTCTCTGTATCCATGTTCGATCTATGAGCAGTCATGAGGCTGACAACACACTCCAGGTAATTGGCCATTATGCATTCTACCCAGTATGTTATGCAACAACATTTTGTAATTCATATAAACTCTAGAAGAACGTCATTTGTTTTTTCTAGAATACCTATCTAGTCCGTACAAGTCATCTCATAAGCTTCAGCAAACAGCATACAGCAGCACCACGACCCGTTCTCCTGTATCATCGTTATGTCCACCACCACAAACACGTGAAACAAACTGGTCAGAGACCAGAGAACAATAATGGCTTTTGGGTGCTTACTGTAGCCACTTGCCTTTTGATAACTAGCAACCAGACTCCTCCCAGTCTTCTGTTAATCTAGCTGGTGACAAGGCGCAATAGTGAGGTGGCAAGTGATAAATGGCTGGACTTTGCTGAACCCTATATTGTTGTCATCTAGCCAGCACATCAAGTGAAGCTTGCACATACCAGAAGTGCTGGAGGTTCTTTGTATTTTTCGGGGTTGAAATGGATGTTAATAAACAGCCTCACCTGAGCTCAATCCTGTTTATCATTGTAGTGATTAGGCATGCTTAGCTTGTTAAGCCTAATCCTCAGCGTTGTAATCCTTACTGTATTTCAACATATCCAACATTTTAATTTCCTGCACAGTGCAAGATGTTATGGTGCAGCAACTGAATGTGCACCTGAAATTGCATCAGCTGATTTTGGCACACTAGTAAGTAGATTTTGTTCCTCTTGAAAATAAATAGCAGCGAGACTTACAAAGCCTGAAAGCTGAAATGGTTCAATGAAATCTCATGAATTTCTATGTATGTCATATTATTTTTTCAGTGTCCCTCCCATTATGTTATTATGTTAAACAATGTAAAAATACTAGTCGCCACATCAATAAGTGTCAGGATATGGATTTTTTTGTGTCTTGTGTCCATGTTGTCTCGTGATTTCCTGTTTTATTTTGATAGTTAACTTTCCTCTTGTTTCAGGCAAACTTGCTCCTCCCCCTGTGTGTTTCCCCGCTGGTCTGATTGTCTGCCTCGCCCCTGATTGTTTCCACCTCTGCCCTTACCCTGTGTGTATATTGTCTGCGTCTCCCTTTGTCCGGGGCCAGTTCGTCTTGTCTTGTGTACCAGAGAACCAGCGTTTCCGTGCCATTTGCAATTCACCATTTTCCAGGTCATGTTATTTTGTTACTTTGTTGCTATTTGTTTTTTTGCTATTTGCCAGGTTGAGTTCCTTTGCTACTTTGTTTATGTTGATTTTCTGTTTGTTGTTCCAGTTTATTAAACTGTGATTTTTGTTGTTGTAACTGTGCCTCTTGAGTCGTGCGTTTGGGTTCAAGTCCTTAGTTCGGTCGTGACAATAAGTAATTACAGTGAATCTTCGCCTACACGACAGGGTCCGGAAAGAACAATGAACATGATGAAACCTTTTCAGTAAATGGCTGTGAATGATTTCTTAAGAGGTTTAGTCATACACTTAGAATTTGCTGAAACCATCCCTTGTCCCTTCAATCAAGTGTAAAGAACCTGCATGAACTGTTGGCTCTCTTGAGAGAAGCAAGAGCACGAGAGTTCAGGGGGCTGAAACCCACAGCTTCTCCACCTGCTTCTGACACTGATCAAACTATACAGCACCTATAAGACCACAATGACTCCAGCTGAAGCTAGAGTTGTACTCAGTCCACCGGGTTGTGAGAATATCATACAATGTCACTGCTTCCAAACAGCCAATAAACATAGCTGGTCCTGCCTCTTTTCAACTTTCCATACAGCAGTTTTGAAACGCCATTGTGGCCAACCAGCTATCACAGTTAATGGGTCAATGTACCCTCCATGGCTTGAACTCAAAACTTCAGAAACAGCATTTTTATTGGCAATCACACATTAATGGAACAGATGGCTCGTTCTGAAATAAAACAGCCATTCAATAGTTCAGAAACAGAATTAACTGAAGCTGGGGGCATATTTAGCACTAAGTGACCTGCTCAGCTGCATAGAAAGTGAACAAGCAAAACAAAGTAGAAACCTACTGCATCAGGAGAGGTGTACAGTATTTCATTAGACCCATTAGACTGTGCTGCTTTGATAAAAACGTACATGTATTGGTAGGTTGAGCAAGTACAAATGACATCTGGGGATTTTAACATACTATTATGTATTGTTTTGCAATACAAAGGAATCTAGTCCTGCATTTTTCCAAAAATCATATTTACTTTCATCTAAACATCTTTGTCTCCACTTCTTCTCACTTCACATCATTTTCGCCACTTAGCTCAGGAAGCTGTTTTGGCACAACTTCGTTTCCTCCACTGTATTAAAATCACAGCCACTTTTTTTTGTGTGTGGATGCTTCTTTGTTCCATTCTGGTTAGCTTATGCCAAGACCAAGACCCACATGACATTGCAGCACATGCCCTTTGATACGCCATGTCTCAGTGCCAATTGTGCTAGCTTCTTACGGATTTATTTCCAACTCTGTTTAGAGAATATCTGCTACTTTTAGAGGCATTATGCAGTGCGTGCAATGCAGAGAAGATCTTTTTCTGCAGCTGCACATCTGTTTATAAAAGCTACGTTGTCCCTTCATGTAGAAACTGATAGTCAATCCAATAAATCAAATGGCAATGGCTTAGCTCTCATTAATCAGTCTTGGAAATGTAGTTAAAAAGTGCGTGCCAACATACATGTCAGAAAATATTACCAATCTTTTTTGTCAAAGCAGATTAGTTCTAGTCACGTCCTGCGCTATCTAGGGAGGCTATCTTTCATTGTCTTTGATTCTGCAATGTGAACTTTGAAGATAGACATCAGTAATAGACCAACAGGCATAAATCTTACACCACGTTCTTGAACTCCTATCAGAGGAACAGTCTGTCATAATACATCTGAAATTAATTTAAAAGAAATGACATCCCTCAGTAGTACCTGCAATTAAGTCATGCTAAGTGAGGGTGGATATTCCCAAAGTGTAGGCAACCTTGGTTTAAATTTATCCTGGATTTATAGGGATGAATATTAAGTCAGAACTGCCTTTTGTGTCCAGAGACCAGGGGCTGCTTTAGAGGGGGAAGTAAAGTAGCTTACAGAGACATAGTGATATATCTGAGATCAATGAGGTAAACTCTGAGGGACTGTGATACTCAGTTAATGTTAAAAGAAAGGGGGGGGGGGGGGGGGGGGGGGCGGAGGGGGCTGAAACATTGTTACCATGTGCAACTACGGCATACAGATAGCAGTACCCTGGTTACTGTTATTAGTATTAGTTGCTACTTTTGGTTCCATTAAAGGGTTGGGGTGGAGAGCAACAGCAGTTAGGGGACAGGGTCGCTCTGTTGCTTCATCTTGAGAGAATTATGGGAACACTGCACCTAATATAGGGCATCTCCCACATCGGAACCCAAGGCCATGAACGCATATCCTACCAACATGAAACTTATACTGCAGATAACAGATTAGCCATAGCATAAAACATCTGCATATTGTTTACTGGAAAGTAAACCATCTATATTCTGTTTGCCGTGCTAATGTCTGATCATGATCATCTGATCTTCATAAATCTTTTGAATACAACCTTCCAATGGTAGCAGTTAAATGTATTAGGCCAACGTTGGCATGCTAAAATGCCAAATGTTACATATCAGCTGTAAACATTCATGTCAATTTGAGATAATGGCAATGCAAGGAATTAAAAATCAAAGCTATCAATTATATTCACACTAATATAATACATGCATGGTGATTTTCATTGGGGGTGTTGCAATGAAAGAATGAAATCTCATTCTTCTTTAGTGTGAACATGTCAGAAAGCAGGTAATCAAAGATAAAAGTTCAATCACAGCTATTCAAAGCTCCAAAGTGACTGTTTCATTTCGTTCAAAAGAACATGCTTTAATTACGTTACTGTTCAGTGTTTTAAGATTTACTCAGCTTTCAGTGTGCGTTCAGGAGCATCGCACCCGGCACACTAGATCTGCGTGATGACGATGCAATTCATAAGACACTACGATGCAATTCATAAGACACTAGTGATGGCCAAAAATGTTTTGCAAATCAGTCAAATCTCAAGTCTCTTATGGTGGTAATAAGTGCTCCATCATCGCTCCATTCCACCAGGTCTGCAAAGCTGTATCCAAGGAATTCAAAGGATGTACCGTACCATTATATTTCCTGCATCTATTAACATACAGTATTTATTGTTGGCATGACATGACACAAAATCTTAGATTTTCATTAAAAGATAAATATTACAAGGCCAAGTTAAATGCGAGCAAAATTAAGAAGAGGGTTTTATATATGCATGGTGAAGACACAGCAACAAGTCCCAACCACAAAGCATGGTAAATGAGATGGGGTGCTGTAAAGCACCTTCACTCCAGACCGAGAGTCGGTCTCGGCTCACCTTTAGGGAGAAGTCCCAAAACAAGATCCAACCACAAGGAACGGACGTCCACGACTACGGATGTGACAAAAATAATTATATTGCGGATTGCAAAAAAAACACTATAAGTTGACTGGTAAATTTCCCTTATTGGAATAATTATGAATGTGCTCCCTTGAGTGCCTTGACAAAGCTGCCTACCTTGCTGTCCTATCGTGGTAGAGAAGTTCTTTGCAATTTTAGGACACATTTTGAAACATCCAGTTTTATTAAAGGATTTAGACATTTTAGCTTCTATGTGTCTTAATAAGTCCGGTTTTAGAGCTTTACATAGCAAAGAAACTGCCCTCCTCAAGGTATCTAAGGATCTTCTTTTAGCAGCGGACAGCGGGGAGAGCTCGATATTAATTCTTTTAGACCTAAGTGCAGCCTTTCACACAGTAGACCATGCCATTTTAATCAGCCATCTTAAAACCTGGGTTGGCATCAAGGACGGTGCACTTAGTTGCTTTTATTCATACCTTTCAGATAGAAGCTACTTGGCCATATTAGGTAATTACTTATCTCTACATCTCACATGATCTGTGGTGTACTGCAAGGTTCAATCTTAGTGATATTAAATGTTGGATGGCACAACATTTTCTTTAACTCAAAATCACAAATCATATTATTTAGTCCCGCACACATATTGGTCCCATTGAAAGATGGTCACCTGTCTGTTAACATAAAGTCAACTGACAGAAACAATTTGATGCAGATTTAATCCTGAAACCACAAATCAGAAAAGTTGTTCAGTCCTGTTTCCTTCAAATTAGAACCATCTCCAAAATCAAACCAATTCTCGAAAAAGTAATTCATGTATTTATCTTTTCAAGACTTTACTACTATAACTCCCTCCTCTCTCGCATCCAAAAGTGACTCTTTCATCTCCAACTAGTTCAGAACGCAGCAGCTTGGCTTCTCCCTGGTTTTAACAGACGACATCACCCCAATTCTTCCTTCTCTCCATTGGCTCCCTGTTTGTTTTAGAATTTATTTTAAGATGTTACTGCTCACTTTCAAAGCACGTCTGGCTCTGGCCTCAAATCATATAGAAGAAACGTTGACCTCTTATGAGCCAGCTTGCAGCCTTAAATCCTCAGGCTGTTCCAAAGTCGAGGCTAAAAACTAAAGGTGACCGTGCTTTTGCCATCAGGACCCCTCGGACGACCTGCCTGAGGAGATATGGCTAGCAGAAGCAGTAAACTCTTTGAAAGTCCTTCCTAAAACCCATTTTACAGACTGGCTTCTATGTGATTTTGTCATTTTACTGCTTTATTTAATTTTAATGTTTTATTTATTTTTTCGGAAATTTTTGAGTGCTATGATTAAGCGCTATGGACAAATCCAAGTCCATTTACCATAAGACAGCACTGTGAGTAAGTGAGCGGAGGCGGGGCCACTGCAGCGGTGTTTGTGGGTTAGTGTGTGTATCGACTGGCCGTCGGAGACAGAGTGAGAAAGTCTGACTGGTACCAGTGTATCGATAGGTATGACATGATGAATAAATGAGTCGAGTCTCAAGCGGTTGAAATGATTTTTCAGGATGGTTGTGAATAAACATCGCCTGGACCCTATTCCAGCTGCTGTATTGGTCCATAATGGATCCTCAACAATCAGTAATTAGTATAGGCAGCAAAAGAACATGACAAGATGAGCTGGGAACAAGAGAGCAGTCCAGAACCAGTCCACCACATTGGGACAATGTACCCGAGGGCCGAGGCAGCTGTTTATCATACACACTCAGCAACTGGGCCACCCAAAATCTGTATCACATTTCAAAGTTGGATGCTTATCCCAAATCCTGTGTTGAGGAAGTGGCTGTTGACGAAGAAGCCAAATCTTTCAAGTAGAACCCTTCTTTCACCAAACTGCAATTTATATGAACCCTCCTAGCCATCGTCCAGAGAGAAACTTTCATTTACCGTCTTTGTGTGTTTGATTATTATATTGCAACTCTTTCACCACCTACCCATTTCCAGAAACTCTCTCTCTCTCTCTCTCTCTCTCGCTCTCTCTCTCTGCAAGATTGTAGCCTGTTGATTCACAAAGGATAAGATGCAATTTCCAGCTACAAAACCTTTCTAAAAAGCTCTGAAACTACAAATCTGCACCAAAACTCTCTGCATGCCTGCCTCGGCATGCCGATAACGTAGAATAACCGGAGGAGGCAGACTGCGGTAAAAATAATCCGAAAATGTATCACAGGGGCCTATTTTCAATTTAGATTCAATCTGATTTGTAAAGCATTTTCTGATTCAAATGAGGGAATAAGGAAAAGGTGCTGATGAATATATTTCACTGATAAAGACATTGTGCTTTTATGCCTGCTAATTCCTAAAAATATAATTGACCACTTTTGCTTGGTTTATTTTTGCAAAAGGAACCTGATACCACTGGGCGGCACACAAGGGCTTGCAGCTGAACATCCCCCCCCACACACACACACACACACACACACACACTACCAGTCCTCCACCCCGCTATGGCTTAATACTCATTCTTACAGGAACACTGCGGCTCTTAGTGCCCAACCAGCCAGGCCAGAGAGGGGTGGGGGTGCACTGCAGCACAGAAGAATCACTTCGACAATAGTGACTCAGATTTCCCTCTATTATCTTTGAGGAAGGACAACAAATTTGGTTCAGGCTTTTTCTTTGACATTGGATAGTGTAAGTAACTATGTGGCATTCAACATATTAAATAGGAATTTGACTGCTGAATTCATTCACAATATACATATCTATATATTCTATTCTATCTAAAATATCTTTTTTTTAGAATTACCCAAAGATACGCGCTGCTATGTGGTCTCCATTCTGTAACTACCAGTCTGTGTGCTTGTCCATTTGTGCATGTCGATACAGGTATCTGGAATTACGCATGTCTCTCCGTCTGTCTCTATTGAAACAAAATCATATTGGCTCTCCTTGGAGACATAAAGTTGCCCATGCAGTTTACTGCTGAAAGAGGTCTTCCAGCTTGGAGGTTAATCTGGGATTTGAGCGGCTGTATGAATCAGCATTAAGCCCCTGACATTGACATAATAGTGAGGTTGCGTTCTCAGACACAGTTTAACAGAGTAATGGAGATCTCATTGCTGATGTCCGTGAAGCCAGTCTGGAGGAGGCCAGATTGCTGCGGTGCTCAGTCTGCCGTCCTCATCAGTCCTGCTATCAGCCCGGGCTGCTGGAGCTGACCCCCATCCGATATCACCCAGACCTACGTCTGTGTCCCCCTGACCCTTTACCGTCACCTCAATAATGGAGGGAGGAGAGGAGCTTACCTCGCCTTAAAAGTAAAAATAGAAAAAAACAAATATGATATATCTTTAGGTTTCGACACTAATGACATTCATTCCATTATTTCCTCAGAGGAAGAATTATGAGGAGATGAGTAGATAAACATGTTAATTTATAGCAAATACATTGCAGAGTGTTTTAAATGTAAGTTCCCCTTTCCCAGTTGTTACCGTCTCTACTACTGCTATGATAAGACTTTGATCACACCACGACATACTGTATGCATTTGGAAGAAACTTCACTTGAAATGATCCCTGGAAATGTCTTTCTGGGTGCTAGAGCTCAAACTCAGAATTAATACTGTATGTAGCAATTTTACTGCAGCAATTTTCATTCCCAGAATGAATTCAGTCAGGTCTGTAGAGAGATCACAAACTCGTGGACAATTATCCCGCTAATGACAAGAGTCTAATCATGGCTTGGTAATGATGCTCTGTTTTCATCCTCTGTGAAAAGCCTCACAATAAAAGCTATAATCATGCTCACGCTATTGCAGCCCTGAATGGTCTCCTACGTTTACCGTAAAGGTTAAACTGGACATCCACCCTCTTGTTGTTTTTTTGTGTGTCATATCTGTGAATGGAAGGTGGATAATTTCTTAATGGGGCAATCACACCCATTAACCGGGTAGAATCAAACTCTAGAAAACATAAACTCACAATGCAACACATGAATATCCTCTCCTAAAAACAGCTGACCAGCATTGACAGAAAAACATGCTCATGTGATCAATGGGCGCTCATGGGTGAACCGTCGTGACAACAATATTATATCTTCGCACACATTTGGAAGTATCACATCAGAAAAAAGCTGTGTAGAAATGGAGAAATTCGATCAAACTTTCTTGCAAAGAAGTTTTGAAGCTAGCTTGAGGTGGTTTTTGCCTCTGACAATTCACATTTATTGCAATCGCCAACACCTCTTGACCAAGAGTTGAATCCTTAAAGAAACAGTCAATCAGAAGGAATCATACTATTAAGTCACTTTAGACCACTCTGGAGAACAGTGGACATCTGCTATGAAGTTTGTGAGATCTGATAACCAATGCCCCTAGCTTTAATTAGCTCACAACGCTGTGACTTGAACATTACACCAATTATCTTTCTTCAGCCATCCACGGGGAGGAAACGCTACCCGCTGGAGGTTCTCTATAGGGGATGCTTGGGCAGCTGCACCTCTAATTACACCTATGGGGAAAATCTCTTGGATAGCAGTTTTATTTATGTTCATAGTGGGCAATTAACAGCCGCTGTATGCCAATGACAATGACTGAGCATTTAGTGTTATTAAAAATACACAGTGTACATATGTCCTGCTTAGAAATGTATTGAGTGGTCAGTGACTGATGCATATGAGGCTTAACCTCCTCTCAACCCTGTACCCCGTGTCTTGTGTTTAATTGCATGAATATTTCAACAGTTACTGCAAGTCCTTTCACATGTTGTATCAGCAAGATCGCAAGTTTTCAAGATACCCACTTGAATTATTCATTTTAACACAAAATGTTGTGCATCCTCCATTTCTTGCAGAGTTTTGATATTGGAAAGCCCATAAGACAAATCAATAAGCTTCTTTTACTGAATTAATATCACTTTTTTTTCCCAAACTATATCAATGAAGTTCATCTTTGTTCTTTATTTCTCTTTGTAAAATATGAAACAGATCCCACACAAAGACACGCACTCAGGCATATGTTTTAAAGAGTGGGCTTTGCATACTCCCTCTCAAAAGGTCAGTAGACGATCCGTCTAAAAGACTTGTTTTCAAATTGCCCATTTGGCCAAAACAACAACATGGAAAATTAAACATAATATTTCACATTTCCATACATGACATGTAAATTTGGGAGTTGAAACATTAACTCCATAATCTTATTTAAATATCTTTCCATTCAAAGTAATCAGAGATTACATTTTCATAAAGGTCAGTTGGAATAACACAGCCCACGGCAAACTTGAGGCACACCGTTTCAGGAAGGTCCATGTTCAATAATGTATGAATACATGCTGTTTCATTCAAATCCATCCCAATTCAGCGATGTCTTTGATGAATATCCCATTACCGAGATTTATGCAAATAAAATGTCAGTGTTTTGACGGTTTTTTTGGCCAGAATGCAGAGTGAAATGATTCAGAGACCATTTTTGTCAGAGGGCAGGCTTTGAGACCGACGGCCCCCCACAGTCAGCCTGCTCCTCGTAAAAGCGGGATGGCACTCTGGAGCTGTTTCAGCATTACTGATGATTATTCTGTGCTTTCTCATGCACTTGCATTCAAGATTGGGACAGTCACTAATTCATGATAAAGCTCATACATAATATATGTCTGTTTTTCTTTGATATAAGATGACTAACTGCAGTTATTGCAAGTCAGCAATTGACAATCTTAGTGGGTTTTTTAAATCATCAATTCTATTATTTTGAATTTCTTACTTGAGTGTGCTATATGATATGCCCCTTTACCATTTCTTGAATAATAATTTTTCCAGGGTACTTTGCTTTAGGTCCAATGGTATGTCAGCTGATCCATATGGATAAGCCTGATTTGTATTTTGCCCTGGATGAATTGGAAGAGAAGCCTCTGGAAACTCAGAATAAAAATGAGAATACATCAACACATGGCATGTCAGCAATAATACATGTTGGGGTTTCCCAGTAGCATAGTGCTTACTGCAGCGGCCAGGGTTCATATCTGACCCATGGCCCTTTGCTGCATGACGTCCCCTCTCTCTTTCGCACCCCTTCCTGACTATCATCATAAAATAAAGGGAAAAAAGAAAAAGAGAAGAAATTACAAGTTTTTGTATTATATATAAACTCCTGGTGCCTTCCTAAACGTTAGATCACTGACAGGCCACTTCCTATTTCAAGATTTTCAGCAAAGGCAGGTTTAAAGGCCTCACCTAAAGCAGGCGTCCAAAGGTCATCCCTTTGATAGAGGGGGTCATGAGCTCTCCTGCTTCACCCTGCCACTTGGCAGCTTGCCTCTTTCAGGAGCATACTGTCGCCTTTTTTATTTCTACACCCCTGTCTTGAGCGCATGGCAGCTGACACTGAAGCCACTGGCCTTTACTTGTTTGTTTTGAATGCAGTAGTGAACTCTAACCACTGAATAAACAGAAGTAGATGCAGATTCTGCAAATATTAGAGGCAACTATACACATAAAGCATTGTTGGGACTATAAACTCATATTTACTGAATCAACTACATTTTCGATAAAATACTGTGTCTGAAATGGTATAGTATTGCATGTATAACACTGAGCCATATGTGAATTAACCTCAAGTTCACCCAACTAACTTTCTTGATTGGTCAACAAGCACATGGAAATGCAAGCAATACAATATACCTGATTGCTCCATGGTCAATTAAGGCTTAGGGGGAAGCAGATGAAATCAATGATGTTCTTCCGGAGGATTTAATGGAGAATTAAGACATGTTAGGAAATGTCCAACGTCTCCCACCATTAAAAACGGTAAGGCCCATGCGGGACTCTTTGTGTAAATAAAAGAGGGTAATAATAAGCTCCCTAGTCCTGATAATTGCAGTCAATTTAGCTATGAGTAGATGTGAGAGTGAATGGAGCTGGTGTTATCTACATGGGGCCAGCCTGTGATAGCAACGCAGAGTCCCAGGGTCCTGGGAGACTAATAACACAGTAGGATTACTGAGCGCTCACTCTGCTTGTACCAAGGACATTTGCCAATAACAACTTTATCTGCCTCCTCCATGCGCCTTGGGTTCTGGCATTTGTGACTGCTGGAAATTAAGAATTGCTTTGTTTCTTCTCCAAACTGGGGATTGTTGACTGTGGCGGTAATCAAGACAAAAAACTAAAACTAAAATGATTCTTTCAAAACCCTTTTTGATAAAACCTAGAGCAATTTCATCATGTCACTGTCATTTTGCCATGTCCTTATCAGTTGATTAATCAGGGCGAGTTGTCTGCTGAAGACAGCCAATTGAGATCTGCAAGGATGTTCTGTGTGTTTTCATAGCAGTCATCATCCTTCACAGGGATGTCATTATCACACTACCTACTAACCTATTAATGGGGGCGGAAAAAAGGCCTACAAATATAGATTTGCATTGATTTGGCAATTTAACCTCCATTATTTTATGCTTGTGCCTGTCTCGTTACCATTCCACATCTTAAAAATCTCTCATTATAATCTATTGTATATGGTCATGATGTGATGTAAATCTTTTTCATTGTAGCAATAATCAACATAGCATCCAATTTGAGTTTGAACAATGAGCTGATTAGTTGTTTACTGAAGTTCACATGACAGAAATTTCTGCAACTACTTTGATAACTGGCGAATCGTCATTTTCCATACGGAAATCTCAAATATTCTGTACTTCTCGCAGTATGAGAGGAAATCTGTCATACGTATATCATATACTTTGGGATTTAGGATTATTGGAATTTGAGGTTTATATTTGTACAATACAATGAATCTATTGCAAAATTAGTAATGAACAAATCAGCAGCTGAATCAATAATGAAATAAACTGTTAGTTGTGTGTCTTCTTTCCACTTCCTGCTTCTCAGGATCCATATTGCATACTGGTGCCAAAGAACTAGTGCTCTTCTCTCTACCTCTCATACCTGAGGTCAAGATGCAGATGTTGCCTCTTTCATTTGTGTCATGTGCCACACTGCTTGCTAAGAAAACCAAATGCAGGCCCTCTTCCCTGAAATGAGCCAGATGCTCCTGACTTTGATGCACTGTAGGGAACACCTGGCGTTAACACAGTGTTCTTCAGGGCTGTGTTGAGTATGTAGAGGAGCCCAACTGTCTTTGAGCAGAAGACACTGGTGTGTCTCACAAGCTAGAAGAGACAAACTCAAACACTGACCCCCATCCAATAGCCAGCATGCCTGTGGTGATGAAATGAAGCACAGACAAAAGATTTGGGAAAGGCTGTCAGTTGAGTTTAAATTTGTTGAAACATACTCATTTGTTGGTGTAGAGTTCAAACTGCGTACTCAGCCAAGTTCCACTCAGGGTCAGCTAAGTTTACAATTTAATTGCTGCCTACGGCTCATCCTCTCTAGCTGAACGCTATCAACAGGGATCTCAATGGACAGGTCTTAGATATCCATCATTTTGGAAGCGGATGAGAGGGCACTTCTATATTTCTTGCACACTTATTACTTGTGTGCAACCATTCGGTCTTCAACCGCTCTAATCTGTAGTTTAACTTGTCAAACATGTATCAAAGAACACTGCAGCTCTTAAAACACAAACACAAAGCAGACCGACTGGTATTTCACTGGTTGTTTTTGGTCTTTCCCATTGAATTCCAGCAAACTGGAATGTCCCCCTGCATGAATAGGAAAACAACGTATTATTCTATTAATATACATTTGTCTTTGGGGTTAGAAGATATGTTGCAGTGAGATGTTTGAGTGTGATTTAATTAGACTACATCCATTACAGTTATCCCAAAAGACATTTTGCACAAAAAAAAAAAAGATAAAAAGAAAGAAAGTCACACCATAAATGATACGGGGGGCTACACTAGATGTGAGTTTAGTGTATGTGGTTAGGCTTCCCTGTCTGGCTGAATAAGTTCCTTTCAATTATAGTGACATAAACTGTCTTAAAAAATGAAGAAGCTTGAGCATAGGCCACCGAATACAGTGCTGGATGTTCACACAGTAACGTATGAGCCGTTCTTTGTCTCACACTGAACAGGCAGTGCAGTGAAAATGTGAGCTTTTTGTCACGCTTGACATCAAACTGGTGGGCACAGATTTCGTAGTAAGGGCATTTATTACACGGAAGACCACTTCCAGCAGTAAATACATAGCGGTACATCAAAGGGCAGAATGTAACAATTGAGAGTGGGCATTGTTATACCATGTATAATATGAATGTTTATACCTGCTTCAAAACCTGTCACCTCATGACAGTCTGGTCCACTTAACAGCCCAGAACCTATTACTCACTGCGACCTCCTAACCTGTTCAGCCATTAGCAATTAAAAACAGAAAACAGGTGGGTTCAAAGTAGCAGAAGAAATGCAGTTAGAAAAGGGAACGTGGCCGGTGTTTGACGGAGAGGAGCTGCTGTAAAGGGAGAAGCATTCTACAGATGTGTTACATAACACACAGAAAAGAGACATTGTATGATGGGATGAGATCAAGAAACACAGAGATGTTAGTCGCGACCGGTTTGCCTCGTCTCTGAGCTGATGGGCGCGTGAATGCTGGAGCTCGGTGGCTATTTCAGGGCTCGTTCCCATCGGGGGTGGGTCTTAGCGACATGCCACAGGACAATATTTCATGCATCACTGAGCTGCCTTGAAACTAATTCAGCCAGTTCTTGATTTGTTTGGGTCTTCTGCAAAGCTGAGTATTTATAGAATATTTAGATACTTTGTCGTTCAAACCTTGAAACCTCAATGTACCTCATCAACGTGTAAATCTGTTACAATGTACAAACTTACAATGGAGATTGTTGTTATTCATTTAGGATCCAAAAGCGATAAGTGGTAAAAGCACAGCACTGAAGACTGAATTCTATACTTGCGGCTCAATGTGGAAACAAAGACAATGTGAATTTGCATTTCGCAAGTCCTGTCTTTAAACTGTGAACGCCATTACAACTCTGGAAAACAATGGACCTCTATGAACAATGGCTTCAGCACAGTAGCTACACAGTAAACTACGTTGAGACCTGTAATTTGTGCTTTTAATTATATGCTGTCTTGTCCAGACTCCATAGGAGCCGGCCTGAAACATGATGCTGATCTTTTGCATTGCAAAAACACTTTGGTGTTTTTATAGCATAATAATTATTAGTTTAGCAATTTGTCCAGTTATTTATTCTGTGAACTTGGGTCATTACCTCATTGTCACATTGTTCTTTATCTTGACGATACTTATTAGCTCCAGTCTGATCCACAAAGAGATTCAGTGTGTTCTGCTTGTGTGCATCCATCATCATTGCAACCTTTGAATATGGGTGAAAATAATTAACTGGGAAAAGCAGTGTGAGGTCACAAAACAAATACATGGTGAGGGTTTATCTTCAGTTTCCTATAGTCACGACCAAATGGTGGACTGGTTCTCAACCAATCCGTGACCAATTTCTGATGAATTATTGAGAACAAATAATAAACTGACCCTGCTACTTTCTACCATCAGACTGTGTCAATCTTGGCATTAGTAGTGTTAATCATGTATTACAAATGAACTGCTTCAACTTAGTGTTGGCAAGTTAACCAGGTCATAATACTAACAAAATATCTTTTTTTGTTTGTGTCTTGTAAATGTCTTTACAAGAATACATTTGAACACATCACAATAACTCAATATAATAGAAATATGGATATAACCTTGCATGTCATACCTTCTCCCATTCCCCCATTTCTACACTGTCAAACAAACAACAAAAAAAACATCTTCAAAAAATAAGTAGAAGTGAACTACGAGTTCATCCTTTCCTGATAAACCTCTCCACCTTCGTAGCATGGAACAGCCTCTATTCAGAACTACTAAAATGGGTGCTCTGTGAGGAAATATATTTTTTTTTTTGATGAAGTATGTTTCTCGAGCCGTGTTCTTGGAGATGGACCAAGTCTAGCTTTGCTCCAGGTAATCTAACATTAGTTGCATGTAAGTGTGTTTCAAAACAGACATAAACACACACACAAACAGCCACCCAAACAAACAGTTATTCATCACAAGGAGAAAGAAACATAGGCAGCCCCTTGTGCTCTATTGTGATGCAACTATTGCTCTGACTGGGGAAGATAGTGTTTCCTTTAAATGTTAATCATTGGGCCAACATAATTAGCCGCTGGCCCAGAGTAACACCCCGTGTCAAATGAAGTGCCGGACTTTCCAGTGGAGAGTGGTTGCACTTGAAAGTCTGGAAGATTACCACACATAAGCATAGCCTCAGATGAAATTTCCCGGTTGGCAAACTTAATATTTGCTATGCAATTGCCTTGAAGGTTTTGAAGATTTAGCAGAGAAAGTTGTGATTGTTGGACTGAACCTCCACAGAGACGTTTGTGTGAAACTCCCCTCACATACTGTCGACTTATTTTAATTCATAGTGGGCCCTCTCAGCCCTCTATATGCCTTACCAATGCTCAGGGAAAGAGAGGATTGATGAAGTTTGAAATCTCCTTGACCTTATTTGTTTTGTCATTTAGTGGAGGGGAAACATCAGCAGATAATGACATTAAAATAAGACTGTTCCCAAACGTGTCCTCGTCATTTTCTTCACCGCAGACATTTGTTCAGACCCATGAGCTTTCAAATTTCTCAAGGCCTCGTAAGTTAAATTAATTATTAAGACTCAGGCCTGTTTTTTTTCATGATAAAGGGAATTAGACTGTCAAACGGCAATATCCATTTGCAGCGTCTCCCTGTATTGATTTTGGGAATTTTGCTTTTAGACACTGCGACATATTGTGCCTCTGACTGAGAAAACCAAACTGTCATCTGGGATACATTTACCAACTTCAGACATGGTTATCGCTGCAATACTAACATTTCTCTCAGGGGAAATCAAAGAGAGAAAGAAACAAATGATTATTTGAAATGATTCAATAACTTAATGTTGGTTGACCACAAAAAAAGGACGTTAAACCAACGGACGATTAAGGCGTACGACGGTGATGTGATCCATGAGTTGCATTCACAGTCAGTTGACTGTAAGTAATGCAGGACCTCGTGACCTGGGTCTAAATAGTGGTCTGCCATAAATATTGATAAAAGAGGCCGGCGCTTCCACAGGCTGACAGAGTTAAAAGGTAGGACAGGCCAGACAAAGAGAAGTGGACAGCTATGTGGATGAATATATAAGTGCCCCACAAACACATACACACACACACACACACACACACACACACACACACACACACACACACACACACACACACACTACAATGCGAGTCCAACAAGATAAAAAGCACTTCAATTAGTGCAGGAAATATTGATTGCTATGCCTTTCTTGGTGTGCCCATTGAAAAACGGGACACGCAGAGCACCAAGTAGATATAGTGTAGGGAAGATATGTCATCTAAATATCTTCAAACCAATTTGTCATTGACACACAGCATGCACCTAGTTGGTTTTCACCAGCGTCATTATCCAATTAAAATAATTCCACAGTTAGTTTCAGAAACAGTTTGATCTTTTCATGGACCCCAGCCTTACATCGATCATAACAACGCTGCACGATTTACACGGAGAAAAAAAAAAGCATCCCGGGTTCGCTCCTGCCTACATTTAGCTCTGCATGCTTTTTCCGTGACTTTTAGCAACACAATTATTCATGTGACAGCGGACGTTTACATGTGTCAGCATAAATTATTGACATTTATACGCGCCGAGCCATAAATAGTGTTGCGAGAGGGGGTTTGTGCCTTTATCCTCTGACAGCCTTTCCATCGCTGTCACCAGCCACTCTGAGTTTTCACAGTCCAGTAGTAAATGGGTACACGGACAAGGAAGTGCTTCTCTCTCACTATTCATCTGTGAGGCGGGTCGATCAGTTTTCTGTTTGTGTGATTCACATTTATTATCAGGTTACTGTGCCTTTACAAAACTTAAATAAATGTGTCTTGAACTTCTCTTGTAAATACTTCTTGAGAAAAAAGGCCGAACCAAATTTGAGGGCCACCACAGATCATCATATAATGGCCGATAAGTAAAAGCACATTGCATTGCACAGGACACAAGATGTCTCCTGCTTCACTGAAAAGTCTTGTGTGTATGTGCAGTGCATACTTCAACTTTCCACATCACACTTATGCGAGTAAGTTTCCTTCTTGAACACATTGGCCTCCAAAACTGTTATGATGTCACAAAGCTCGTACATACACGTTGTAAACACTGCCTTCCATCAGCAGATGAATTTTAAAAAACAGCCTTCTCGTGTCAAACTTTGCACATGCATCACTCTGCACAGTGAAGGTCAAAGCATCCAAGTCGTGTAGCAAATAGATAAAAGACCATTTTTTAAGTGATGGGAGACTTTTGAACCCTCAATGACAAAGTGATGCGATGGTAGAAAAACATCAACGTTTCAAGTACATCTACTACATGTCTTTGGGATGTGAATAATGAGATTTAACTGCACTTCACTTTTGATTCCAGACAAGGGATTCTAATAGATACAGTTGCATCCGAAGAAGAAAACCGCTGCTGCGTTTTTTCCTTAACTTCTCTTGTTCCCCTCTAACCCCTTCCTCCTTACTCTAATAATGATGAAAAAATAATTTACTAGTCTCCTCTTTTCTTGTTCACAATGTACTTTTTTTTACTCCTCGGATTTAGCTTCCTTCTCTGCAGCCTTGTTGAGTGAAGTCGGTTCAAGCCTGGGGATCTCAGGAAATCCAAACAGATTAAGAGTAAGAAGGACCTTGGAGAACCCAACTTTTTATCCTCTCCAAGGTGATAAATGTCAGCCTTGGTTTTAGCCGGAACAATGATGTACATTACAAAGGGGCATTCCATCAGACATATTCATCCACCCAGATTCCTTATTATTGCTGATCATACTCGAGATATTCATCACAACTACTACTGTTTTTCAAAAAGTATTACACCTGACACAGGCCTTCCTCCAAAAAATGTTAACAAGCGCCATCATTTTCCCTCGACTACAATTACGGGTCTACTGGTGAGGATGGATGCCGGATCAGTGGCTGCAGTGACAGGCTATGCTGAGGAGCTGCATGCTGTAATGGTCCACCATTGCTCAGTGTCCGCATGAATGAGAGAGCATGCCATTAGCACCACAGGCTGCTCCATGTTGGTGTCTTCAATAATGGGCCAATCAATGGCAGCACAGGACTCAGGAGCACAAAGACAAGGAACCGTAAGCATTAATGATGTGTATGTTTTCACCATGTACATATCTCACAGACCCTCGAATAGTGCACGTGAGTGTGAGGTTATTGAAGATGCATATATGCACCCATAGAAATAAGACCTTTCTCCTGTGGCAGCGCAAGGAGAAATTCTGCATTGCAGCATTAATATTTTTTGAACAACAGTACCGTCTTCTATTGAGAGTCCCAGACAGAAGCAGAAGTCTAAAAGATGTGTCCATGTGCTCCTTTCCTATTAGGAAGAGAAAGGGTTTTGGAGGATAGGCGTTTAAAAACTCTCCACATCCAAGAACAGATTCCAATTATAGATCAGGGCTGTGCCCGTCTCAGTCTTCTTTCCGTCAGATCATACTCTGGAGCGTGTGCATTTTCTCCCTCAGCAAAACAAACACAAAACACATTCACATTCTAAACTGCTCGCGGTGAGGACAGCAGCAGCCAGAGAGAGCGAGAGACGGGGACCATTTGAAATCATGTCAAAATGTTCTAGTTGGAAGATAGTTTTACCCAGAGCTCCCCGGCTATGCGGGGTGAGGCCCACTGCAAAGATGCGTCTTCAAAGTGAATAACTGTGTGAAACTACCATCTGTTTGCTCCGACGAATGAGTTTGGCGCTTTAAAAAAAGGCTTATTTTAAGAGCAGGAAGTTGTAGGCTTTGATGTCGATAACATGCTTATAATGCTTTAAAAATCTGAGTTAGATAGAGATATTTATACCGGAACGATCTATTCTCGGACAGTGCTTCACTGCAACAAAACAGAAAATGTAGGATAACACACTCTTTTTATCATTAATATTATTATCTGGCTTATTTCTGTACCTTTTATATTTCCAGTAGAAAATCCACATGTCATCATTGTTACACAGCAGTGCTATATCAAAGCAGCAAGCTTATTTAATTTGAAATATAGTGTTTGCTGTCGAGATCTCTCTGGTGCAATGAATGAATTGGTTTTGTTCTCACAGGAATATCCCTGTCTTCTTTTTAATTGAACAATTAGTTTGTAAACAAAGCCGAGCTGTGTCACCTCCCGCTGGTTGGACTGGACACCAAATACCAAATATATATAACGGACCAAGAACTCTAAATGCATCCATGTGTGAAGTAGAGCTGCAACAATTAAATCTGATATAGATTAATTTAATGAACTGACTAGTGTAGTAACAAACAAAAGGTTTGAGAGAATAGTCAAAGATAACCATCGCAAGGTCCCAAATCTCAGGGGAAATCTTCATTATACTTATTTTAATTTTTTTATGAGATAGGATCTACAAATTCGACAATACACAAATCAGAGAAAGGCAGAAAATCCTCACATTTAATAGGCAGGAAAAATGAGGCAGTTTTGCTAATTAAATGATTGACAGAGTATAACATTTGTTGGAAATACATTTCCTCTCAATTGTGTCAATGGCAGCTGGCTCCAGTGCACCAAACACACTGTATCAACTTCAGAACAAAACTAACTAATTTACGGAAGGAAAGGAAGTGGCGCAACGTTAAGGATGCCAACTGCCTTACAACCTTGAAAAAGAAGAGGTCCTGCACATGAAAGTTTGTATATAGACTTAAGAGTTTTAGACAATCAAAGGGAATTGACACCTAAACCCCTAACTACTGAATACAAGTGAGCAACAACACACCACTCAAATCAACACTGGCTTGTTCCTCTAGATCAACACCATGGACAGCGACAGCATACCGACAAGTCATACTAAGCGGATAGAAGCGCGTGTGAGCAGTTTACAAAATGAGGAACAACACATAGCCAGATGCAGCCTATAAAGGCGTAGTCGCCATTAAAACCGACAGGGTGGGGGCGAGTGTCCCCTGTTGAACCGTTTCAGGATCGTATCCATCTGCTTGCGACGTTGCGAACGTTTCTCCCAAAGGTCAGCTGCACTTTCTGGGCCCTTTCCCTTCGAGAGGTATGGCACCAACGTGTCCTGACGTCTGTCCTCGGCGATGTAAAGGTTATTCCGACCAGTCTTAATCCCAATGTCATGACCTCACAAACACGTGGCTTTTACCTTAAAGTGTCCGTGGCAGTAGCCAATAAGCTAGGTTTGGTGTCAGTCTGAGGACGGGGATGGAGCCTGCTGTGCACCTGCCCAACGGTAGCCACCAAGGTGTTAGCATCCGTCACCGCACTAAACTTCTTCACTTGTTGCACTCGCCTCGTCAACTAACACCTGTTTCCTCGGGATCTGCACGTATAGATTTACGGTCACATGATCACATTAGCATAAACTAGCATAAGTCAATTTAGGCATGTGGTGAATCCACATCCTCTTATTAATTAACACGTGAGAGAACAAAACCCCACAATCTGAGGTTCTGCTTTAGTGCCCCGCAATATTTTAACTTTTGTTTATATATATCTTTTTTTATGTTTCTGAAGTGTTCCTTTATTAGTTTACCTGTTTTAATTTATTTTTGAACAATCCCTATGTGTTGCTATAACACAGTCGGACACGTAACGTTTCAAGTGCCTGCTAGATAATTTAGGTGTGTGGGCAGACATCACCGCATACCTGCAATGAAGAGCAAAACCGTAGATACTGTAGTAGCATTTGACTATGCTCAGTATGGCCATGATCTTTTCAGATCTCACTAATTTGGCCTTGGGGCAAATGATGTGTAAGTCAGACCTTTTCCAGCTTTTTGTGTTTCTGGCATAACAGTCTGTTCAGTGTCAATTATACCTTTATTTAAACCACCTTAAAGGTCAAGGCTGACAACTTTTGGAGGAACATGGTTTAGACCTGTCTGTCTGTGACTAGCTGACTCGCATTGTATACAGATGGAGGTACAGGGCCTGTAGAAAGCCAACAAAACGTCAGTAGTAAAGACAATAGTGCCTCTTTTAGTTAAGTCTGAAGTACTGAAAGCAGTGAAATTGATCGTGTAATAAAATGAACCATCACATGCTTTGGAGGAGTTTTGCTGTTATTATTTGAGGCAGGCTTCTCATGCTACATCTCACTGCTGCTATTGTACTTACAGTAAAAGACATTGACGTGTGCCAGTTGAAATGCATTGTTTGCTGCTCCAGCCCCTCATCTCATAATTATAAAAGGCCACACTTCATACTGTCTGGTTCTCTTTCTTGTAGACAGCTAGTATGTTCATGCTTCATAGCACTTCCCCATCTAAAGCTATTTCCCCCTTAGCCTAACCTAATATTGACTGGAATAGGAAATTCAAAGCTGCTGTAAACATTAAAATGTATGGCAAGCCAACATCCAATTTCACAGATACAGGCCTGGGAGTTATTATGGAAAAACAAAGCTCAATCTTGCTGTGCATTAAAGAGAAAAAGACAATACTGTTTTTGCTTTCTCTGCAAGGTCTTCCAATCGTGTACACCAAAGAGGCAATATTTTATGGGAAGAGCTAAATCAAAAAATCACATTGATTTATGTTTTCTCAATAACACACCATTTTACAGGTTAATAGACTGCCTCTGCAGGGAGTCTGGTGAAAATGATGGTAATAATTGGCATTTAAGGAGCCAATGTTTACCTCTAAGGCTTATCTCAGCTGTGGTCAACCCCTTACCTCACTACAACTTGAGTGATTTTGTACTAGCAGGCCTTGGAAGGGTCAAAAAACCTTGTCAATGTGTCTCTCAGTTTAATTCTATTAAGCACAGGTTCAAGCTCCAAATTAAAATGCAAATTACCTCCGTAATAAAAGCGAGCGAAAGTACAGGCAGAGATAAGGTACAGCCTTTCCTTTTATTACCTGCGCTTATGAAGTACAAACCTCTTTTTAATGTAAAACTTAATTTAATTCGGAAGAACAAAGTGTCTTGAAACACATTGTCTCACAACACGTTCTGTCCAGCTTGTGTCATGTTTGAAACAAAAAAGAGCAATGGCTTCAAAGCGTGTTTTGTGTGTTCTCTCGTTTTCTTCCACTGGAGATAGTTTTTGAAGTGCTTGGACAGTTTCTATGCAATTGTTTTGTTTGAATTAGGTTCAACTGCATCTTCAATTCAGATGATTGTGTATTTACCATTTGGATTTATGTAAAAACAACATGGTTGCGCAACGAAAGGCAGTTTGTAGTCACATTTTATAACATAAGAAAACCACACAAAAACAGTAAACCTATATTATATGTGTTGGGTGGAGGATGAATTTAGGAGACTCATGGCATGATGAAATATACCTCTCTGTATTGCAGCTGATACTTCTGTATCACTTGCCAGAGAGCAGCAGGGTGAACAGGAAGTGGCTTGGGTGGGTATCTAAATATGTAATGTGACCTAAAACAGCCAAGAGCATCCTGATGATCCTGAATTTAGGCAACTCTCTTCCAAATAACGACAACACAACGGCTTCCTCGGCCTGCCTTGCTTCTTTTTGACAAAGTATTGACGTAATGGTGCTAATATGAAAATGGATTTGTCAAACTCCTAAATCTGCATCTCATTAAGTGGATGATGTCTGTTTGTGACATTTCGTGTTCAGTTGTCAAATTGTGAGCAGTCTTCCGGCTCTGTGTTCTGCCTCCTTGGTTCCCTGCAGCTCTCTGAGTGAGAGCACGGCACCTTCTGGACACATGTTCCCAAGTATATGAGGTGAATGTCAGCATCAAGGAGATAACAGCTTGACGTCTCGCTGCTCTCTTATCACTGCGCAACGCTCCAGAGTAGCACAGCTGCAGGAGCAGGAGTCTTATCAAACCCAGTTTGAGGTGAGAGAGCAGCAGAAGGATGAGCCTTGAAAACCTTAGCATGAGCTCTTCCGGCTCCCCCCAGCGACACCCTCTGACTCCCCACACGCAGATATTACGACTAATATTCTGCATGCCCGACCTTTGCATTTAAATAAGGAAGAAAAGTGTGGGAAACAGTGTCATAAACCGAGCTCTTTAGTCATCCATCGACGATTAGCACGGCGCCCTACGACACAGAAGGTGACGGTGACTCTTTTGACGGCTCAATGCATACAAATTAGGGCTTTTCACTGTGCTGGGTAGACAAACTGTACGCCGCAATTATAGGTCACCTCAAATCTGTGGGCTGAAAATAATTAAAGTAAATTAAAACAGAAAAAAATGCCCCGCATAAAACTGAGAAGAACACGGAAAGATGCAGAAGGAGATTCATGGGCTGTGACGCAGACATCCATCAGTGTCTTTGATAGCATCGCCTGGTTATCTTACATATACAAGACAGCATTGCGTATTATTCACATTCAAGTAATCCAGTATCGGTGCACTGATACGAGCGGTGCATTTAGAATGAATATATTTTGTTTTATGAATGAACATGTGGGGAATGCCCACAGGCTATTCTTCATATTTCTCGTGGATACATTACTTTAGCTGAGCGGTAAATAATACATAATAAATGGTATTGGTCTTGTACTTTTAAGTGTTTTAGTCTCTATCAAGGCCACTTGCAGTTGTTGCTCGTCACAAGCTATGTGAAAGGACAGTGAATTATTTCTGCATTACTTGGTGCTGCAATGCCTTGCTCCACAACTACGACCAGCCAGGGCTGCGTGTATTCTGCGCCAGTGTATCAGAAAATACCCCCGGTGTCATTTTCTGGGAGGAAGAAATGCTGCACTCACTAAATGTGGGGCTACTTGTGGTTCCTAGATTTCTAAAAAGTAGGATGGGAGCAAGAGCCTTCAGTTATCCAGCTCCTCTTTTATGGAACCAGCTTCCACTTTCAGTCCGGGAGGCAGACACAGTCACCTCATTCAAGAATAGACTTAAGACTTTCCTGTTTGATAGTGCTTATAGTTAGGGCTGAATCAGGTTTGCCCTGGTCGAGCCCCTTGATATGCTGCTATAGGCTTATAGGCTGCTGGGGGATGTTTTAGGATACACTGAGCACCTATCTCATCTTCTCTCTCTCCTTATGGATGAATTTACATCTCTCCATTGCACCTTATTAACTCTGCTTCCTCCCCGGAGTCTTTGTGACTTCACGTCTCATAGGGTCCATTCGACCTGGAGGTGTCTGATGCCTCCTGCCTGGTGAGCCGGCCTCATGCGTTGGCCCTGCTGATCGCCCCGCCCCGCCCCCTCCTCTCTACCTCCTTCTGTTTCATGGATTGTGGAGCTCCATTTATACATTGTCATATTCATGTAATGTGTTTATGTAACTTTGTAAATGCTGTTCATTCTGTACACATGACATATATTGCTTCTGTCCATCTGGGGAGAGGGATCCTCCTCTGTTGCTCTCCTGAAGGTTTCTTTCCTTTTTTCCCTGTGAAAGGTTATTTTTGGGGAGTTTTTCCTGATTCAATGTGAGGTCCTGGGACAGGGATGTCGTATGTGTACAGATTGTAAAGCCCTCTGAGGCAAATTTGTAAATTGTGATATTGGGCTATACAAAATAAACTAAATTGAATTGAATTGAATAGTAGCCTCACCTCTTCCTGACTCCACAGCACCAGATTCTGTTCTTCAAAACTTGTAGCCTTCGACCACAACAACGTTGACTCACGAGACATCACTTAAGGCAATTTAGCACATTAGACGCAGCTTCTTCTGTTGCTGCAGAAAAGCGTTGCACAAGTTGTGTTCCATCCGTAAACTGGATATCTGTAAACATGCTTTCATGTGTAACATTAGGGGAGTTCCTATTTTAGTGGTTTTATTATTCCCAGACAATGATATTGAGCAAATTAGCCAGATGCCATGTTGTCTTTTTAGCTTAATTAAAAAAGGTGAAATAATTGACTTATTATCATAAACCTAAGTAGTTTGCTATTATTTAGATTATTTTAAATCTGGATTGGTGGGGGGAGGGTCATTTCTATGATAACATATTTGCTCATTAATTCAAAAGCATTCCATTCTGTTGATGTTATGAATTAAGACATAACATGATAAGATGAGTTTCTGAATGAGATCAAGCTCTCTGCTTCAGTGTGACCCTTAACACAACCTCCTGTTCATTTTTCTAGCATTCATTATGAAAGGCATGGGGAAGTGCTTGCTCATGGGGTTCTGGTGTTACATAAATGACTGTGAGGGCGAGCCAAGAATTAATCGGCACAATTAATTACAAGCGCCATATGGTCAGCAGTGTCTCAGTGCCATTTCCAGTTAGACTGCTCAGGAGGTGCTGAGAGGCCTGCTGATATTTGCACAAAGTCCCTGAATCCAACAGGATCACACACACACACACACACACACACACACACACACACAGTGATGTCAAATGCAAAATTGAAAACGGTGCTGAGCACCCAGTAAGAGACAAGTCATTAGGGACGAGACTTTTAAAGAGGTCACATGATTGTTCCTCTCCTCCATCAAGCTACAGCGTTTGAGGAGTAAAATGGAAATGTAAGTATATAATAACAATAACACCAGAGAAGATTCAAGAGCTTACTTAAATTACAATGGCAGTTGATTGCATACCGTTAAAACCGACAAAGCAGAGGAGAGCATCAACACACTCCTCAGAAATTAGATGGATATTGTCCCACCTGCCACGGTCTGTATGAGTCACGGCAGACACTGGTTACATGCTGAGTGTACTTCATGCACACCAGCTGTATTAATCATGCATACATTGCCTTGGGGAGTGAATGGAGTTTTAAGCTGAACTCAGTATCTTCCTTCTGATAAACACTTGGCCAGAGGTGCAACATGTAGGAAATTCAGAATAAACATAAGCTGGCGAGTTGTTTGAGTATCAAGCATGCATTTGCAAATACTTACTGGATGTACTGTGGTGTTGCATAATGGTTAATCACTCAGCGATGATGTTTTTTCAGATTCAGACACATTTTATGATTAACAACGATGGCATCTTTTCTAGCAAGGCTTTGAAAAATAAATAAATAATGTTTTAAGGTTAAATGTGATATTGATGATATAGATTTTAAATGTAATGATCTACGCTATTTTATGGCTGAAATCCATAATGATAATTATAATAAATATAGGTGTCATCCTTTTTGTCATTGTCTGCTGCTATTTTGTTCTCTTTTTAACTGTGATAGAGTCAATCTCCAAGTTAACGCGTGAAGTGTTGACAGAGTTGGCTCTCATTTATCAGTTAGTCAGCATGGAGCAATCAACATTGAAAGGAATTAGGCCTTGTGTATGGTCTGTTAACATGAACTGTGAATGTTCACTGCTAAAATAGTTTTAGTATTCATGCCCACACTCTGGTGACTGTTGTTCCCTTAGGAGGAATGTTGCCCATTGTTTACAGGCAGAGAGGATGCGCTGAGGTAATGTGAATCATTGTGATATGAAATATAGCAACAGGTTCTGACACACTGTCTTTCTGTGATCAGGTGTTGCCATTGTATCTTTTGTGGTAAGCATTGTAATTGTAACATTACCTTTAAGTATAGCTGACACTGTCGCCGTGATTTAGTACATTTAATTAAATTAATTCAGATGCTTTGCTATTGCACACGATACGTGTGCCCATGTGTGCAAAAGATGAGTGAATGCTGGGATGCTGTTTAATCAACCTATTGGAGATTTTAGCCTGACATGTTCTCCACAACCATCATGAAGACAATTGGTAGGATAACTGCAGAAAACAGTTCCAGTAGAGCTCCAGAAACTTGGAGAATGTATGACAAGGATCACTGAAGACACTTTATGTGCTCGGTATAGTGCCAGTTACCTGAGATCATATGCTTGAGGGAAGTTTAGCTGTTTCTACTGATATTTTTTTTGATATACCTAAACCCCTCGGTAGACGTCCGAGGGAGGTTGCTCATTTGTCAAAGAGATCGCACTGTCATGCCGCCGTGGTCGTATACTGGGCAGCTTCCAGGTGTGAGTGCAGAGTAACTGCTGCTGCGTGTGCTAAAGAATAAAAAAAGAAGCAACCCCATCTCCGTCCAGCAGATTTTACAAGATGCTGCATTATGTTCAGTGAGCATCCAGTGCCAACATGTACAAACTCAGGTAGTGTTGTAGTATTCAGATGAGTTGTTTGTTGGTTGTTGGTAATCGTGCTGCCTGTGTTCAACACGATGTGAATGGTCTGACCATCTGTACAGTCTCTAGCCCGATGCCATTAGTAAATAGAGTTGTATCTGCGGTCATACTCTTTTATTTCATATTCCTGAATTTCCTCATGAATTCCTTCGAAATTCTTCAGTAGATATTTCATCACACAAGGAGAGGAATTTCTGAATATTGCATTGGCTGTGTTCAAGACATTATTGCACATATGCATGCATATTTATCTACAGTGCGGTTAAATATACTTCCAGTGGTCAAATCAGATCACTTCTCACATAAACTAGTGGCGTATCATGATAAAATAAAGGAAGGGGTAATAAAATCCCTGCAAAGAAATGTTGACTCTGATTGCAGTACTGGTGTGCTGATGTTTCGTAACTACCACCCCTTGCATCTTATTCCAGCTGGCTGTGGAAATAGTCAAACCAGACGAGGACTTGTCAGACCAGATCCAAATATGCATGCTTGATTTTCAGTGCAGTGATTGACAACAGCTCCTAATGCCCTCGGATATTCTGTCTTCCTACCGTTGCAGAGAGATAGGATTGAATGACAGCTTTTCTCTCTCTTCAACAGCATTTTACTTATTAATCACATTGAGAGTATGAACCGTGAAATGAAAGCCATCCCGCTAAACTACTCCGGCCTTGACTAAATAAATGGTCCTCCGAGGAAAATAACTTTTCATGGGATTGGTTTGGTGGCAATATTCCGAGACTATGCAAAATACTACAAATATGCTGTAAATCAAACGCTGACATAAACCTCGAAGAGAATTAAACAAGTTGCTTCTTTTGCACTGACAAACTTTAGATTACTGGAGATAATTTGCTAAGCAACCAAAAATAATCAAAAACTATTAGTCATGCTGTGCACATTTAATTAATGCTTTAAAAAAAAAAAAAAGTTTAAAAACATAGAATAAATAAATATATTTTCCAAATTGGTGGTAACCTAAAGGTCATAGAAGGTTACAGAAGCCGGCGGGATGAATCTCAGTCGGGAAAATGAAAAAGTAGCTCTAGTCCTTCATTACCACTACTGAGCTGCCCTTGAGCAAGGCCCTTCACCCTCAACTCCACTGCTCAGTGGCCAGCAGATCTGACTGTGGTTGCACTGGGCATCTTCTAGGTGTGAATGTGTGTAACTGCTAATGTGATCAGGGCGTTCCTGAAAAAGGTAACACAAAGGGGAATGTATAATGCACAATGGCTATTCAAGCAGCTAACACAACTCCCTTTGAAAACCAGTAAGGCCGAATACTAAGCAGTGTTTGGCATCAGCTCTGCCGTACTATATGAAAATGAAGTCAGTTGCATCTTTTGATTCATTTAAATGAGCTCAATGAACTGTGAAAAATGTTAATTTTCTTCACGGGGGCCTTTTGTGTTCCACATCCCTGAGGAGTCGGCAAGAACACATCGCCAAAGTTGGACCAACCCGAACAAAAGTGATGTCAGTCTCCGGCACGGTAAAGCATTTCCTTCTTTCAGGTGAGCTTCGCTTCACTGATCTTTCACGGCTCCCTGGGTCCAACATAAAGGTAGACATTGCCCGTTGAGCACATGGTGAGTTTTGGACACTAAAAACAACATACATGCGCTTGCATTTAACAAAGACTGCCCTCGTGTCAACTATTTACGTATATAGGCTTACTGTACCTACTGCCTAGTTGCCCCCGCTAGCTACTAAAAGTGTACTAAATGTGACATGCTTTGGCTTTTTAATGGTTGTGACCGTGAATAAAGACCTACTTGGCTTTACAGGAGCAGTGCTGCTCCTTCGTTTATTTTTGTTCTCTGCCTCAATCTCCAGGTGATGTGGTGGTTCACTTTTACACTGTGATCTGCAGGCTTTAGTTCTATCTTTATCTAACAGTTTTCTCTGCTGAATCAGTGTGCCATCCTGAATATAATCTTCAAAGGTATATTATAGACCCTTCTGTCTGCTTCTCTCTGAAATCACTTTTTTTGTTTTCTATCAATGCATTTTATTCATATTGAGGCATAGAGTGCAGTTAGTGACAGTGTGACAATATGTTGTGCATGAAAGTTTATCTTACCTTTTATTGAACTTCATAAACACCAATCACAGCTAGTTTCATGCTATTCACATCTAACAAGTTAATGTTATGGACCCATAGTATAGTATATAGTATATATTCACACTTTCCTCCCACTCTATACTTGTATGCAATATGGCACATATAGTTTTACAGAAGATCAAAGACTTTACATGAGATACAAAGTGCCATATTCGCCCCCTGGTATTCGTGGACATGCGCAAATTGTTTAAGCTGTGATTATAAACTATGCAAGTTCATGATCAACTCTGACATATAATTATCATTATATAATTCATCAAAGAAAATGTGACTTCTAAGACCTTTCATCATTTAGTTCAAAGAAATAATGTCAGCCATATTTGATATCCACTTTATCTGATGGCTCTGTTTGTAAGAGGCTTTAAAGCGACGTAAAACTCACTTGAGTGATAATGACACTGCTTTAACTTATGACTTTCTGTTAAAACTGTTGTTTTAAACAAATACAATCCAGAATATCAAAGTCTGTAACAGCCAATGATTATTTTTACAAGCACAGCGAAGTAATTAAATCTGCAAGGAGCAACACAAAAGCTTGAGGGTGAAGCATTTGTTTTACTGAGAAATATGGGTGAGCATTTTGTTAGTGACAGTGATTGATGATCATCATTTCTGAGTTCATATAAAAGGCCACCATAAATATGAAAGTTAGTTTTGATTACAGTCCCCAAGTACATCTGAGACAGTAATGCTACTCTGTGTTTTGGTCACTTGAAAAACCCTTTAAGAGTCTCACTAATTTAATGCATTAAACAAAAAGAAGGGATTCACAAAAAAAAAAGGGAGCTTTTTCTATACTGTCCTAACCTCAGCCTGGTGACTGAATATGACCAGGGAATTAATATGACCAGTACCTTTTTCTTACTCGGCACTGCACGTCCTACACTGCACACATGACTCACACTGATGTCTCAGCCAGATAGAGACAGAGAACATCATTTCTGTACCCGAGCAGAACCTGTGCAACAACATATCCCAGACTGATACTGTGTCAGACTCAGGTTGGGAACCAAAACTCTTTTTTTTATAAGCGTTGTGACGTTCGAATAACAGGTCAGGAAGTTTGGCCAGAGACATTTTTCAAATATGCTAATATGTTGCTCTCAAAGTCTACAAGCGGAGATCAACAGACAAAGGGCTCGGACAGGTCAATAAGAATTGATGGAACTCATCTGTGTGAAATACGGCCTTATGGAGGATTTTGAAACATCACCATAGTGCCTCATTCAGTCTACATTTCAATACATTTCAAAGGCATGTTTGAAATGCTCTCACAGACTACTGTAGACTTTCAAATTCAGAACTGAATACAATAAATGTACATCGTTTTGCATAGAACAATATAGTTATGGCTATTGTTGAGAGAATGGCATTACGTGGCAATTGATATACTTTTACAGTATAACTATAACCCTGTTATCTTACATTCTGGCCAAAATCAATTGGTATTCTCACCAAATTATTCTGAAAACAAAACCGCTCTTTGCATCAGCGCTTTCGTTGCAGCAAAACAGCTGGAAATAAATGTAAGTCATTCATTTTTTGGGGGACAATTTCCTTTAATGGAAAAAAGACAAATGGCCTCATCCCGTCTGTCAGAATATTAATTGAGATTTATAGCTTGAGGTAACTTTGAGTGCAGCAGTCCTGATGAATGGACACCAGAAAGCAGATCAGGAGGCCGTTCTAAAAGTCTCAGGTTTGTGCTCTTTCAGACTCCTGTCGCTGAAGATGAGAGGGGAGTCATGCAGTGCGGTCTTTGACAAGGCAGGGCATTGATGAAAGGAAACACCAGGGGCCACAATCTCTGCGTCCCATCTCCATGGTGCAACATATTAAACTCTCATTTACTGACAAAAGACATTCAGGCCTGCTGTTAGTCACACTAGTGCTACAGCAAGTAGTGGCAGAATGAGAGATAGCCTCTCTTTGTCTTAATCACCCTTCAACATATCGGCTCTCTACTTTAAGCTTTTTAGTGTCTTGAAACCTGAAATATCAGAGGCTTAAAGGACACAACATATCACATTATAACATTTACTACAATTTGAGTTGTTTTGACACTGATACCAGTATTGGAAATTCCTCAGATACAGTCTAAAATGATGGAGTGGGTATCTCTGAGTACTTGAGTCTATGCAGCGATCCAATGTAAGGTAATCATTATTCATCAGCTCATGCTACACAGGAACAACACCTGCACATGTCAATCACTACCAGATCTGTATGCCCGAATGGTACTGCACATGTGCAAACTAGTACTGCACACATGGTGATACAATATTGTGCATCCTTCTTTTCCCTGATGGTGCTGCATTGTGAACAACAAATCAAGTTAATGTTAGCTGCTGTGTACTAATGTTGGCTAAATAACTGAGCTAACAGCTGCCGTTATTGGAGGTTGCACTGAGTTACTCTTGCGGTATTATGAGGCACTCAAGCACTACTCAGTAAAAAATGGTATTGCGGCAAAGTAAATTAATAACTGTCACGATGTGTTCAATGCTATTGTAAGATTTGTGTTCAGAGCTCCGGGTCCCGCGGCCGCAGGAAATTCAGGATTCAATGAGTTAAGTTTAACAATATTTAATGGCAAAGATAATACTCATGTAGCGTTCACGATCGTGGCACCAGAAAGGAGGAACTCTCCACAGACGGCTGGCTCCCAGGGAGCAACAGACCGGGGCTGTCTCGAGTCTCCAGACCAGTAGAACCATGTCTCCCCAGAACAAATGCTCGGTCGTTAGTCTGGTCATGCAAATGAATTCACACCTAAAGGTTAGTTCCATTGGTCAGTTCAAAGGATGCCGCAGTTCTGTTCTCTAAGCCAATTGATAAGATGGCGAGGTCAAAGCTCACACTTCCGGCCAAGGACAGGAAGTTCCCCTTCAGAATAAAACCTACTATCCTGCCTTCAGAATAAAAGCAACACATTAGGTTTCAATCGGCATCCATTTTAACTATTGTCTAAACAATAAAACATTCATTCATTCTCATGCATCATACAGTTAATCATTACATTTGTCATTAAAACAGAATAATAAAACAGTGATCCTCTCTTATGTTTCATAATACATTCCTCCAGAATAATCCTCATAATATCCCAAATTAATTATCATATCTTTCTTTATGTATTAATTTAAAACATAAACTTCTTATTAACATGTGCAAGTGCATATAAAATCCACTACAACCCAACACAATATTATAAAATGTAGTTTTTTTTTATTGACAAGAAACGTAAAAGTTTTTAAAATATATATTGGAAAGGGAATTAAAACCTATTTAACTTAATAACACTCCCTCTAAGCAGCTTATAAAACATAATTAAATCTCCTCATGTCAAGATTTTTTTTAAACAAAGTAAATATTTAGGTAAAAATACAATTACGTTTTTTCCTACAAATTTTAATTGTGTGTTTTTATGCAAATAACCAATATAGATGTAAATAACTAAGTGCAAGGGTTAAACTGACTCTTACTACAATAACCAGCAGGAAGGTATGCTGCTAAGCTCACATCCAGTTTCACATCCAGGAAATGTAAATTTGCTCCACACATTTTGGTTCCTATGTTGATAGAGTTTCTATTTTCCATATCAAACAGGAATTAGAGGGAGAATCCTTTTAACAGAGCAGTCTAAATTCTTACAGTTGTGGTAAGTGGTTTAAAAGCTGTGGACAGGGATAAAAAAGTGACTGGCTGTTTAATGGCTGGATTTTGACACAGACACACCCTAATCTGCTGTTACTTCTGCTGTAAACAGAAGTGTTCAAGACAGCTTTGTCAAAGGAAGCACCCTCCTTTAATAGGGCTACTTCTATCACTGATGAAAATGCCGTCTGGTTTAATTCAAAAATGCATTTTTTTCAATGTGTAAGTATTTCAATGGGAGAGGACGTTTGCATATTCTAGTAGATTCAAAGCTCCATTTTGTTATTAACTCTGAATGGGCTATGCCTTATTGTCAAAAACATATGCCACAAATTGTTTTCCCTCCAAATGTTACCAGATGCAAAACACATACTGTGGATGGTGTGCCTGTCAAAAACATCTGCCTACAGAGGAGAGCGCCTGCTGTATTATATTCCATATTTGAACACCGAGTGAATATGCAATGTAAGAACAAGAAGAAAAGAAACCGGAACACGATGATGGGGAGGTCTGATTCTTAAATCTTAAGAAATACATTTGCCATCGTCATGCAATGAATGCATTTTCAAAAGATTATATGAATGCGAGTTTGTGGTTTGCGGTGTGTATATAATTCTCAATTTATTGATTTAGCCGTGCAATTACTAAAGCATAATGAATACCATAAATCATACTGTGCTTTTCCAACTGGAGTTTCACTCGCACAAAGGCACATAATTTTCATTTGACATGCATTCATGTGGTGGAGAAGATATGCAGTGGAGGAAAAGTAAAGGTCCTCATTATTTCACAGAATGGACTCCGTGGCTTATTATTACTGACGCATTAATGTGAGCACAGCATTTACATTACATTGGGTGAAGGTACAGCTCCTTTACATCACTTGATATATTGTTTGATAGTTTGCTCAATCACAGTTAATCATAACTTTTTTTTAAATAAAAATGTAGGAAAAAAGAGATAATTGTCAATAAACAAGGAAAAGTATTGTAAAGAGGAAATTGGTTTCATTATTGATTATCGATGTACCTATTGTTAGGTAATTGCTCAAGTAGCGACCACTAAAAGCTGTTGCCACATTACAAACAGGTGTAGTTTAGATAATGAAATCATAACAGAAAACATTGCCTCGTAAAAACCCACACCATCTACGCATAGGCCTAATATGTCATCCATTCATATTTTGTGAATTTGAGCAAATATTTTTGACTGATGTTTCTTCCACAGGGTCCTCTCCCAAAGGGAATTTGGACTGATGTTAATGTAAAAGCAACTCATCACTTTCTCTGTGTGTGAGTGGATTTTATTCTTCACATCTTGTGGTTTCTGTGTGTGTGAGTGGATTTTATCCGCTTAAAAGAGCTTGGTGGTTCTTTCCATGCCGACAAATGGGGATACCCCCTTTAATACAGATGTTTTCCGCGTTGTCGCTACATCTGTGCTGAACCTTGTAGTGCTAGCTTGGTACTGAGACCAGCGGCGGAGCCTTCGTTGCAAACTGCACTTTTGAAGAACTATTAACCAATAACAGACTGCTAAACGATGTCAAAGGGTGTTTCTTTCATAATCCTTGCTCCTCCCCATCTTCAGCTGCTTTAAGTACATAAAGATAGCAAGTCTATTGCGTTTAGGGAGATCTTTTATTCTCTAGCAGCAGTGCTAATCATGCAGCGGCCGCACTGAAATGCTTTTGAATGCATATCGTGGGAAACATTGAAAATACCTCCATTAATATTTGAGCTTTGCGTTGAGCGACTTTATTAAATTATGTTTCCACTGAATTGCAATAAATCTGTCATAGCTTATTTGTTCTTCAGCCATGACAGCACATATAATTAAGCCCTATATTTCAAAAACATTGAATCAGCTAATGTAAAAGCATATCCACAACACGCCCATAAGCTCCCATATGTCCAGCCTGTAGCCAGCATATGCTGAGCTGTTGGAAGACAAACTGTCTCTCTACTTTAATCAAGACCGCTGGTGCAGTGTTACAATTCTCCCAAGGTCCATAAACTCCACGAAACTCTTTGCTTTCCTACTATGTATATAAACGCTAAGAGGTGTTTTAACACAGACATGCAGCATGCAAGTAGATTATATATATATATATACTGTATATATATATTGTTTGGTTGTATGGACTCAGAGATAGAAATTGCAGCATAAACATGCACATTTTTAAAAGAGAAAAACTGAATAAAACAAACAACAAAAATAAACGCAGCTTTTTTTGTTGTTTGGACCACTCATATACCACAGAGGAGACTGTGATCGTTCAATCTTATCTCTCCACATGCAGGCTTAAGTCGGCAAGGTCTCTAATTCTGCACAATAGTGCAACAGCAGTATTTTAAGACTGCCTTGATTTAACTGGGTGAAATGTTGTTTTTTCAGGACATGACCAGAAACTTTGATAGAAACCTTCGCAGACACATTTGTTTCTGCAAGATAAACAGACACAATAGTCAAGTGCAACAATAACTGGCACCGTTTCCTTACTATGCCAAATCACTACTCCTGCCTAATCAGGATGGAAGAAACAAAATATAAATGAAAAGAATCCAGACATAGAAGGACAAAGCTGCCAGAAAGCGAAGACCATTTTGACACACGTTTCTCAGCTAATGATAATGTAAATGTGTGTCCTTGGGTCCTCCAAACATCACAAATCATTGAAAAAGCATAAGCTCTGCTGTACACCAACTGCCCCTTTCCTCACTAAGTCACATTATGTTTATGTAACATAGCATATTACAATAGGAGCGTAGGAATAGCGATGAGCCTGTCTTTATTGCAACATGTTAAATGTGATTTCAACATTTCCTTGACTCAAAGCCCAGTGTAATCTGTATTGCAGGCTGCAATGGCTTTCTGCTATTGCCTTGTCTTTACTCATTCACCTTGTTCACAGCAGCTTTGGGTGACAAACCCAAACAGAGCATACCGCACCGAGGAGTGTTGCGGGAAAAGGGATCAGTGCCCAGGGAATGAATGCTGTTTGCTTCAGACACGCTCATGTCAATGAACTGTGATGTCTTAAAGACAGCGAGGCCCAACTGGACACAGTTTAAACAGTGTGAAACCTCAGGGGGAAGTCGGGCCTGATGGTGTGTGTGCGCTACACGGCCAAGCGTCATTCAAAGGTTCATGGAAAATCCATGGACATGGATCTTTTTCATGGAATGAGCCCACATTTAGATTAGCCTGTTTATTACATGAACAAGCTTGTCATTATGTGACCAGACCATTTATTTTGACCTGTTTGCCAAATAAATGATGAGGCTCTGTGAGTTAACAACTTTCATTAAGGTTAGGATTAGGGTTACACAACTAAAGAGTTCATGGTGTCCATAGAGGGTCTGGGTGGACGGATGGGAAGAGAAAATATCAGGCTTTCCAACCTCCAAGCAACATTGTTGTTTGGTAGTTGTTCTTTAAAGCATGACCCTATACTCTTTACTACATACAGTGTTTACTTTTGCCACAATAACCACAATATTAAAATACCAAGCTATTGACAAGCCAGCCGCAGAAGAACAACCACTATGTTCACGATTGTTTTTTAATTATTTGCGTGGGGGGGGGGGGGGGGGGACTGCATATTCACACCATGCTACAAATTGTGTTGGAATGAGGAATTAATTGAATTACATCAGAATGAGTCTTCGATTGTCTTTTCTTTATTGAGCTATGAATGTTGAGTGTTTTTTTCCTGCTCCGTGAGAGTTGAAACGTGTTCAGCTTTGGGTAAACTGCTACACTCGTCATTGTCACTTCTTACACGGCTGTCCAATCACAATGGAGCAGGGGCGGGGAAAAATTGTTTATTTATAGAGCACTAAAATTAGGATAAATTAACTAATTTGCAACAAATCATTATCACCGCAGGGGAAATACATTCACCACTACCACCACCAGTACTCAATTGAACCCAAACTATGATCAACGTTCCCTAAAGCTAACAAGACCGTAACCATATGCCCCGAGTTTTCACCATGTTGCACTGTTTCAATATCGTATTATTCAAAATGTTTAGACCTGCGTGCTCCATACCTTCAGTATTCGTGTTGTAGTGAGATAAATTACTGTATTTCAATTTTGAGAAGTCATGCTTATAATGTGCTATTATGCCAACACAATGTGTATTTTTCATTTTTGGTGATCCAACTTTGTGCAAATTAGAGTATTTGAATGGGATTACGTTAGCTCCATAGTGGTTATTTAAAACATGACTTTAAAGCAGTTCATTAAAAAAGACTTTTCTTATTCCTCTCTTAAACAGAACATCTAATGTTGCACCTCCTGCTCTAATGGCCTTAAATCTGGTCATTTAGAATCATATATTATTTCAGTTCACAGCCTTGGGTGGCTTGTGCCATACAGTTTGTGTTCAGTTCATTCTTTGGAATAACAAAGGTGTTGCATTGGGGGCCCATGTAGGAATAAATCATTTAATAGTACATTGGTGTTTTGACTCCACCTTGAGAGCTCAGTGAAAATCCCATTACCAATTATTGTAGCTGCCTGACAGGTTACCACAAGAGAGTAAAGCTTTTGTTATAATGCGGGTTCATTTTTTAGGCGAAACATTCTGTAGCAACAACTCGAGGCAAAGCCAACTATTTATAAAAAATGATCTTACATATTAGCTTTGTGGAAGCAAGAAACACGTAAACAGCCACAATATTTCAGCAACAAACAGAAACATATTGCGATACAGTGTTGGTTGGATTTGTTGCTGTAGAGCTGATGCAGCCTCTCAACCACTGACAGCTCTCAAGTAGCTTTTTGTGGAAAGGGGCAAATAAAACACAAAGTACTGAGCTCAAGTACTCGTTTGAGGTACTTTACTTGACTATTTCCACTTTCTGTACTTCAAACCTCTACGTTTGAGAGGAAAAATGCATTTTTTTCTGTATGTACATATACACATGCTATACATACATAAAGTAATGAAAATCATTTCCACCTCCATCAGCTGCAACATTAAAATGCTGCTTTCATGTTATTGCATCAACAATAACAATTATTTGCATAATTTATTCACTATCCAGTTATTTCCTTCGTGAATTGTTTTGTGTATAAAACATTAGAAAACGGTAAAACAATAACCATCACAATACACTAGAGCACTCTACTAAATGTCTTGCTCTGTCCGACCAGCAGGGCAAAACTAAAAAATACATTAATTCATGTCGAGAAAATACCTACACATCAAACAAGGCAAAACTGTGACACCGTTTATTCTGATTTTAATCACACAGTGACAAAGGTCGGACTATGATGTAGTCTTTTATGCCTTTCAGACTTGTCTTTGCCAAGTTTCATATCATTCCATACTGTAAATATTGTTCCCATCTTGTGGTTCATCTCTTTAGAAAGTGACTGAAAGGCTGTCATCTGTACAGCTATTCTGCTCTACCTGTTTCAGATTTTATCGAGATAAACAGATGTTCCCTGGCAAGCAGTGTATTTATAGCAAAGAGGAAAATAAAAGCTTAGTCAGGGCTCAAAAGCAAAAGCAGAGACGGAAATATCCACATATTTTTTTGCCCACAAAGGTAGATCACAAACATTTTGTATGGCCTTGATTGACGTCAGTTATGTTGTGATTCATTTCTGCCCAGACAGGTAGGACAACCCATAGATTCAGAGATCCCCAAATCACATCTGTGAGTCCGTGAAATAAAGCAAAAGGTTCTCCACAACACTTTGGTTACTAGAGGTGTGAATCTTCACTGTCCTCACGATTCAATGTGATTGTGATTCACCTGTCAACAATTCAAATACAATTCTTCATGCATTTCAATTTGTCACATCCTCAATTTTCTATATTATTGCACACTTTTTTTGGGGTCAATTGATACATGCAGTCGGATTAATCTGAACTTCCTTTTTATTCAGAAAGTATTTTCAAAAATCAATCTAATGTAAAGGCTGCATCTTTTCAATACCGGTGTCTGTGTGCGCCGCCACAGTTCATTAGCAGACAGGGCACTTCCTGAATGCCTCTATATATACATATATATATAAATATATATGTATATATTTAAATGTATACATATATACATACATATACATACACATATATACACATATCGTGGTTCCAGAGTTTTGGGTTTTCTTTGAACGGCTCTTAGTCTGGACTCAGGTTTACTGAGCCACGCAAACTCCTCGGAGGAGAAAAATACAGTTTTTTACATTTGGGTTGAGGACGTTTTTGGTTGAGTTCCGCCGTGCTCTGGCACGTATGCAAGCAGTAGAGAGAGGGGGTAGGCGGCAGAGATGTTGGTGTCCAGGCAAACTTGACTTGAGCATGGCAGCCAACCGCGTTAATATGTGGTGGGACCCTAAAAAATCCAATACCGGCCCTCCCTCTGACATCGCCGGCCCCGACTATGTTCTATGCTTCACAGAACACGTTACATTTACTCTAATGCTGCGTTCACACCAAACGCATTGCGAGAAAATATGTGTGTGCCTACGGGTGATGTTATGAACCCAAACAAGAGGGGGTTTGAAGTTGTGGGATTTCCACAACAAGTATAATAAAGCAGAGATAGTGGTTATTTCTTCCATGGTGGATGGTGGAAATGATAACTGTTTCAACGTAGTAAAGCCACGGCGATAAGCCACGCCCCTTCTCCGCCACATTTAGCGCCAATGACGTGAGTAAACGACAAATAGTCGGGCGAGGAACGCAGCATAATACCTAAATTCGATAATCACTGACCGACATTTATACTGTATTCACACTCATGGTTTACATCTTCTTTACTCATCTAATCTCTTACGTCAGTCTAACTCCCGTGCCAGTCCGCCCCTGTTTTACGCTGTATGAATTAGTGGACGTTAGTTAAGAACAACATTCAACATTGTTGAACCAGAGCAGCTAAGTTGGTGGCAGGAGCAACATGTTAGCGGGCGGTGTTTGTAAGCTTTTTACATTACATTACATGTCATTTAGCTGACGCTTTTATCCAAAGCAACTTACAATAAGTGCATTCAACCATGAGTACAAACTCAGAACAACAAGAATCGAAAAAGTACAATTTCTTCAATAAAGTAAAACTACAAAGTGTTATCAGTAAGAGCCATTTAAGTGCTACTACGGCTCTACCTTCCCTATTAAAGGTATAGTTGAAAAAGATGTGTTTTTAGTTTGCGATGGAAGGTGTAGAGACTTTCTGCTGTCCTGATGTCAATGGGACCTCATTCCACCAATGAGGAGCCAGCACAGCAAACAGTCGTGACTTTGTTGAGTGTTTAGCTCGTAGTGAAGGAACTACAAGTCGATTGGCAGAAGCCGAGCGAAGTGAACGAGCTGGGGTGTGAGGTTAGACCATGTCCTGGATGTAGACCGGACCCGATCTGTTCGCAGCACGGTACGCAAGTACCAATGTTTTGAAGCGGATGCGGGCGGCCACCGGTAACCAGTGAAGGTCGCGGAGGAGCGTGGGTGAATTTAAACTCCGTCCTCGTGGAACGCAGAGGTCACAGGAGAGAAACAACAGATTGCATGACAGCAATCAAGACTCACAGAGCTGAAATGAAACCCAACTCCAAAGTGTGTCATCCAATTATTACCTCAATAATCTGCATATACAGACTGTTATTGTATTACATTATTCCGTTGCTATGCAACTTTCTTTCTCAAAATAATGGCACCTGTTTTATCAAAGTGCATTGATGCAGATTTGACCCTTTTCACAGCAGACATTTTGGCGTTACTAATAAATGTACCGATGGCTCTGTTCTATTCAAGTGTCCCAGTAAGCCGTGCCAGTAAGACATGCTGCATGCTCAAGACCAGGACCCTGGAACTGAGGCAGCTGAATTTAATTCAGCCGTTGTTCATGTTATGATTTGCGCTTGTGCTTCCATGAAAAGGACCCATATTAAGATGCAGGGCAGTCATTAGTGTTGAATGTTGTTGCATTGTTAAATCCAGCTCAAAAATGACTGATCAAGTGTAGATTTACTTTGAAATTTACAAGTTACATACATATATCTGTCAGAAAGGGGGCTTTTTAAAAAAGAGGTACTGTCACATCTCAGTAAAGTTTGTATTCTTTTATGACAGCTGTGATCTGCTAAAGTGCTTCACAGCAGAGTGGGAATACACAGAAAACCCATCTCTTGATTAAATGAAAAACTTATTGTGTAAAGGAAGATAAATATTGAAACGCTGAGAAGGAGAAACTACACACTTGGAGAAAATCCTAGTTTATTTCTCCAGAAAAGTTACCAACGCACGTAAACGTGAATGTCTTCCCTGAGCACAGCTACCGTTCACTGAGCCCGGAGGCTTTCCGCTGTCACTCGACGACATCGGAAAGGATGAGCTGAGTCTGCTTTCAGTTTCAGGACATTTTCCACAGGCTGGTGCACACTCTGAAGTTGCAACAGCAGCCTCCATGGTGCTCAGGGCCTCTGGATGGGCAGATTATATAATGTCCTAACACTACAGCGAGGCAGAGGAAGTCTCTCAGCGATGGCGTCTGTTTACCCCTTGACGCAGATACAGCATCATGACTAAAACAGCTAGGCAAACAAAAACAACAACAAAAGTTCAAAAGCAGGATAATGCCTGCAGTGTATGCAGTAAAATTATGGTGAACATGTGTGATTCTTGTCAGTTAGCGACTGGATTTAATGATTCGTAAAAAGACAGACAATCTCATATTTACTATAGATGTCCGCAGATCAGGGCCACTGCTAAATGCATCTGATTCTGTATTTCCATTCCCTGAGTGCTCCTGTAGAATAGTGTTTTTGTTCATAGCATCTCGTCCACCAGCACTTTTCCCTGGAAACACACACAAAAACACACACACAAGCAAGCACACATAACATCTACTCCTGTGCTCTAAAAAGTCAACCAGCAGCAGTCTACAAGGTGACAAATGAATGCTGTCACTTGGTTAAACACCTACTTGCACGTTTATTACAGTTGTGTACCGTTGTTCACGGTTTTGGGTTAGTGTGCGTGTGTGTGTGTGTGTGAAATGCTTAAAAATATGAACAGTGAGCCTTTTCTTTCCTAACCTTCCTCCAAAGTCTCCCTCACACACACCAAACAAGATCAAAATACAAACTGTGCCTTTAGCTACACAAACAATGGGTATATTTTGAAAGAGAGGAGGAACTTGTACCACTGGTAAATGTGGACGCCACAATAATAGAATACATTTGAGTAGATCGAGAAGTAGTTGAATAAACCTGTAACCCTGCACCCAGTGTTGCCGGTCTATCTGAGGGCCATTAGGGGAGTCGCTGAGAGAGCGAGTGTCACTCTGCATTACTCCACCGGTCTCGTCCGTCCGTTCCATTCTGTCTGATAGGATACAGTCTTATATCATAGCCTGCTGCGTTAAATCTGAAATCACACAGGCTGCATCGAGCCTTATCCCCGCTGCACCGATCCCATTCACGCTAATGCATTCTTTTATGCAAAGGCGAGGACCTGACGCCTGGGTGAAGACATCGACGTGACGTCCGTACATGAGGATCCTGGTAACTCACTACATCTTCACCCCGGCCAGTGTTTACAGACGTGGGGGACAAGTTGAGGAAATCATAGTTAATCTTAAATTGAGCAGAAGTTGCATGGGCACTAGAGGTCTGGCTACCCTCCTGATGGACCACGAGAGAAATAACATGAAAACATTTGCTGTAATCATTCTGCATGTGTGTCAGTTAGAGGGGGAACATGCTGCGGCCCGAGGCTCGCAGGTCATGAGTAGCAGGGGGGGTATTTGTATTTGTGTAGAGGACACAAGGGCACATTTTTACATTCTCATTTGGTCAAGAACTAATGTTTAATATGAGCACAATCAACGGAACGCACCTCTTGTCACATCACTGCATTGTGGGGGCGTTGTATCAGTGATGTAATTATTATGTAAGATCCTACCGCTGCAATTAGATCCTCTGGAGCGGTAGGAGTGATGTGCGGTATCTTGAAGCCTGGGACTTTGTGCTACTGGTGTTTAGGAACACTATCAGGGTGTCTGCATTGGGAGTGGGAGAAAAATAATTGACATTCTTATCTTCTAGGATTCTGAATTGATTCACAGATCCCCAAAATAGATTTAAATAACAAAAAAAGAACAGATTTTGCATTCGACTGCAAAAATGAATATTCTATTGTGTAAAAAAAAAAAAAAGCCGCAATACTCAGACTGTGTGACTCATGACCGTGTTTAATGACAAGAAGATACTATCATCCAAACTTTGTACTTTTACTACTACCACATGCACACCACTTCAGGTGTTGAAATGTGAGCTTGACTGGCCGGCTAAATTATGAATGGACAGTTGGTTTTTCAGTAAGTTTTGGAGCCTAAACTTCATTGTCAATTCTTCATTCATATAAAAAACGTTTTAATAGAATTGGATTTCTAATAATAATAGTTAAACTAAAATAAAATGTGGCAAATATAACAGTATTTCGTCCCATACTGTCTTCAACGTGACATGCTGCCTCTGCTTCCTCCAAAGAGCTGCTAAATGATTATCTAATATGTGTGAGACATGTCTCCACAGTATTTAGCTGAGAATTCTTTTTTCTCTTCGAGAGGAAATTATTTGATTAGCTTGACCTTTTCAGGGAGCTTGACCTTTCAAAATGTCAGGTGAAAAGGTTTTAAAATAAATGTGCCAAATTCTCTGAAAATTCATGTTTTAGGGGCTCATGATGACCTATAGAAGAGTGGCAAAAAAAGAAGGTCTGACAATGATGAATCTTACAGCTCAAAGCAATTTGCTATAGTTCAGATATGTTTCTGGAGACTCCCTACAAAGCAGAACTCCCACTGAGATGGACTGAACTGTGTGTGTGGGCACCTGTCCAGACTTCTAAAGGGAATGCTTCATATTAGGCTTGTGCTCACGTGGGTGCTTTATTTCTTCATAACATTAACCAAAAATGTGGGTTTACTAGATGGGCAATAGAGGATCAAGTTCCCCTCTGTGACCGCGTCATTTGTCAACTCTGAGGCCGATCAAACCAACTCCAATTTCTCTGGATTTCCTCTGCCTTTGTTGTCTCCACTCTAGCTGTCTTTAGTAATAATCAGCTTTCATGTCTAATAAATGAACGATTTGATTGCCAGTGTTGCCACATCTCCACCGCTGGTCAAAATAAACGGAAATGAATTAGGGTAATTTTGCAAGGACATACGCACATGCGGAATAAACGTGGATGAGCAATAACGTCTTCTGTCAGAGTGAATTGGATCACATGGATGACACATCTGGTGCACTTTACCTCTAGAAGAAAAAAAGCATATATGTAAAAAATTAATGACTCTAAGAGGAATGTGGTGTTCAGGAATGACGTGAGAAATGTGATAAACTTCAGGATGTCAACGAAATGTCCCAGACACAGGATCTTTAAAATATAACCGAAAGTGTGGCAAAAAAAAAAAGAAAAGCTTGTCTCCTATGTGCACAATACAGGTTGAGATTATGATTTCAGTTTTTCAATAGTCATCTTTATTCACAGTTCAATATTTGTAAAAACCCTAAACCACAGCATCGTAGTCGTAAGCCGTTCCAGCTCGGTGGTGATTAGTTGAACTGCAGGCAGCATCCTTAATCTCCATGAACACTTGAAATGACTTCTAGAAAACCCCTCCAGCTGTCAGGTGGATACTGTATGTTCTAGACATACAGTAGAGCATCTGCATCTCCTCTGCTGGCATCAGTGAATAATGCAATCTGCAGCGTGACATAATATATAATTCACACAACGTAGGCAGCGAGGCAACCCCTATACTAACACTGCTACTGACTTTTATTTGCTCCTTAAAACGCTTCGTGGCCAGTTTGTTTTTGTTTGTTTTGTCAATAAGACCATTATCATCAGCTCTACCACTCGCCTTGATTGCCCATGGCTGATCTATCTTGACATACAATCTTAATACAAAGAATACTTTAAAACATTTGCTACAGGTGACATGGATATAGAGACAAGTGCACATTGTGGATGTTTTATGGCTATGTTTGCTGTTCTGTCAGTGTATCTTCTTTTCTTTGTTTCATCACACCATTATATCTCCTACACACAGCTAATGGAAACCTCCCTGAGATAGATCCTTTTCTCCAATATTTGACACAGTCACACACATGCAGGTATGGCGTTGAAGGTCTGCAGGTGATTTTTATAGGCGGACAGTCGCCTTGCAGATGTCCTCATATAATTATAGCAATGGTTGTCTTCCAAACCGCACAAACAGCGCGGCGTCTCTGCGCTCCAACGCCACCCGCTGCTGCCACTGACAGCACACGACATGAGAGAATATGCAAATGTGTGTCAAAAAGGGGGGACATTTCCATTAAGCTTCATATTCCAAGGTGAGGTTTTCAGGGTGATTTGTATTTGTAAAAAATGCTTCATTCTCATTCACGTGCAGACGAGCTGCCTGGTCTTGACCTTGTCCAGCACTCGTCACTATCATACATGAGAAATGCTGCAGTCCAGACTCGTTGGGTTCGGTTCAGCCGGGCTTCATTTCAACTTGGGCTGCTAAACTGTTGTGTTGAGAGCATTGCATTAGCTAGATTACAGTTTTATCTGTCAAATGAATGCGCCTGAAATAGCTGACATAACATTATGTTGCAAATCCAATTTCGTATTGATTGACAGTGCAAGATTCACCAAGCCCACGCTATGGCTTCCTGCACTATTAGAGCATATTGCGGTGTTATTTGCATTGGAAAGAGGGGCCATTTGCTGGGAGTAATTAGTTAAGCTCCTCTGACTTTGGAAATTTAATTGCAGGTACAGTAGAACCGGCTAACAGAGTGATAACTGAAGCATTACATTCTGTGAAGGACTAACAAACAAAAAGAGCCTCCCTCACACACTGACTGGCACACACAACCCCAAGAAAACGAAGAGGCATACATCATCTCCTGACCTCTCGATTCTTTGATCCATTAATAAAATGCAATATTCATACTCCCATCTCCTGAATGTTTCATTATAACTGCAGAGATGTGGAGTGCATTATTAAGAAGTATGGCACTGACTATCTACAGAATGTTTATCATTTATCATCTGCTGTTGGCTTAGTGTGTTGTTCCACTGAAATGCTTAACCTTGAATGCTGCTTTCTTGCCTCCTTTATGTTGGAAATCAAAGCATAAGGGACTATCATTAAGTCCATATCATGCGCTGAATGCCTGAAACCTCTATGTCTGTTATATCAAGATAAATATTTTCTTTGCTTTTTTTTCTAATGTGCCTATGGTATTCATAGTTTGACAACGTTTATTGTGGCTCGTCATGTTTGCTGTTCAGCAGCCTACACAAAAACCTGTTGTAAGAGTGTTGTTAAATCACCTTAAACTGCATTAGTTATTCACAGAGAATATCTATCACTCATTATTATATGTAAGATTGATTTATTAGCTGTTTTATCTTAACACCCATAATAGCTGGAACATCAATCATAGGACCAGTGCTGTTAATGTTACACAGTGGACACTGTTAATTATTTAAAAAGGATCAGTGACTATTATGGTATTTTTCCTCACCTTTCCCATTATCTGTAACAACCAGTTTTTTTTTTTCTCAATTAGGCAGCGAGCAACACCCATCTCCTATTACTGGGATATGGCAACAGAGGCCATGGGGGAAGGGAAAATAGCAGGCTGCTGTTGTTGTTATCACTGCTGCCGCTGCTGCTGCTGAGGGACTGTTTTTAGCGTTTTCTTGGCTGCATTTCATTTCTTTCTACGTGTCACAATAACTTGCTCCTGATATTAAACCTTTGTCACTCCCTTTTGGAGGTCTAAAATGACTGGGTCACTGCAACCAAACCAAGTCAGTGCCAGGTTGGCCTTTTCCCCCCTCTGAGCTGTGCAGGTGACATTAAGCTAAAAAAACTGTCCTGGGATATAATAAAGGCATCTGAAATCCAGAAAGTAGGCAAGTGGGATTTGACATGTTCCTTAAGCCACAGCTATTATAGGCAGCAATGTTTGTGCTCTGGGAAATGAGACGAGGTTCAGTTTCTGTCCTGTTAGCTGTTGGCTATGTAAAAAGCTAAAACTAGCATTATTTCATCCAACACTACTCACAGTAAATTTAGCTTGAGCTGAAACTAGCATTTTCTTTAAAGCTTTTTTTTGTGCCTTTTTACAACTGAAAATGTCTTTTATTTTGCATTGTGCTTTTGACATTCAGTGTTTAATCAATTATTACATTTGGATCTCAATCTTTTTCTAATTGGCGGCAGCATTTTAAAATAAATGTCCATTGCCATTGTAAAATGTTCTTATGTTAGAGGGTGCTAAGTGCAAAACTGGGAGCATCATTATTGTCTCCACACGGCTCTGAGGCGGTGCAGGGAGGCGGCCGTTAGCCAGTGGGGGTCATGCGAGGCCGACCCGGCTGTGTCAACAAAGAACGGGAAAGCTTGTATAACAACTCACCCAATTTGGCATGCGGATGAGAGGGCACTTCAACATTTCCCAAAAAACTCTCATGCACAATTATTTCTAGGTTCTGGGTTGTTGGTTATGGTTGCTCACCCCTGCACTGCCGAAACTCAAATGGCCAAAACCGCCCTGTGGTTCTGTTTGTGCACACGTGCGTGGACATGTACGTCCAGTACATACATGTGTGTTAACTGCGGGCTACCCTTCTTCGGGCAGATGGCCTGTTCCGTGTCGCTTAAACCTCATGTGGGGAAGATGTCTTCCTGCCACGCTGCACTCACTGCTGCGGCCGCATGCAATGCCAGAGGCAAAGAGAGTGAAATGTGTCAGCATGTGCAGCTGATAACACCGCCTCTGTCACACTCAGGCCAAAGAGTGTTTGCTAGGAAGCCAAAGCGTGTGATGGGTTTGTGACGCAGCACGCAGTGGCATCCAAATAGTGAAACCAAGGGGAGGCACTTTTTCCCTCATCCCTCGAACTACGTCATGTCATTTATCGTGTTCCCGCACGGACACTTTTCATTTTCCTCGTGGGGAGTTCACAGCGATTCCCCCCAAACGTTTTTTTTTTTTGTATTCATTAATTTTTTGACATGTATTAATTGTATTATCCAAATGTGATTTTCCACATTGTACAATGTTTGCACGGAATGTTTTATTCAACTAGATGTGTTGTTTCTTTACATCTGTGTGACACTCTACGACAATGGCAAGTGCTTCATATCTCCTTAGGCCGTTGCTTTGAGTCTCTTTCATGGGAAGAGGCACTGACAGAATAAAGAAGAGCTCCTTGAGAGCAGAGTCTCTTATCAGCCTCCAACATCTGGCCAAGACTGATAGGCTCTTGGAATAGCTCTCTAAATATCATTGAGTTTGAGCTGCATAATGCTTGTTTAACTGCATACTTTCTACAATACTAATTCACCCCTTCTCAATATGTGTCTTTCACCAGAGGAACCTATTTCTATGATTACTGAATTTAGTTGCTCAGCAGGGTCGGAATTATGTGAGACAGTGTGCTAAATGGTGTGAAAAAGAAGATTTAAAAGTTGAGTCAAGTTGTACGTGTGAGCAAAGGAACTGAAACATAATGTGGCGAGTGCTGATCATACAGAAGAATATGGAATGTCCAAGGTATTCATTGTTTAAATGTTTAACATGAAAAGCAGCTTATTTTGATATGCACACTGTTATTTGCAGGAAAATCAGCTTTGTTAAATCCAAGTCATCACTCTAGATGTAAGATGTATGCTCTTCCTGCACTGCAACACGCTGCATTAAAGCTTGCAGGTCATTTGCAGCTGATTTAAGAATTTATCCCAACACCTGGTTCTGTACCTGAGCCTCTGAGCAGATGTGTGATACTGAGCCAATTTTGCTCTTGTCTCACAACATGGGCAGGATGGAGTGATCAATTATGCTCATTTCTTCTCTTGGTCAAAGATCTTCCTATCTTCACACAACACGTTATGTTTTCTTGTGATTATAAAATGATAATTGTATAACCTAATATCAACTTTAGATGAACAGGTGAAGATTGTGATGTGGTTAGCAGCCTGTATGTCTAATCTGGGGTCACTTGATTGTGACTGCAACAGGAGCAAGTCTTCTCTAATACTGTTATCTGCTGATGTTGTATTTTTTTTGTATTTCTAGGTTTTCTTTTTGGCATTTCCCCCCATTTTTAAAGGCCAAATCCCCATGCAGCGCAGAACCTGCTGTGGCAACTAACACCCGCAGCTCTCCTAGGGAGGCCGTCGACAGCCATGTGCTTCCTCCGATACGCGTGGAGCCACTCAGTGTTTCTGTTTCTCTTGGAGCGAGCAGCTTCACCAGGAGGGTGCAGCACATGCAGCGGTTCAAAGAATCTCCTGCCGATCCTAATCCAACTGCACACATGCGTCCCGGACAACCAGTAGGAGTCACCAATGCCGTGACGAGGAACGCTGCCAGTTTGGTTTCATGGAGCCGGAAAAGACTGGAGCCAAACGCAGCGGTGGTGGATGAGGGATTTTGCTCTGCTGCTCCTGGTTACACAACAATGTTGCATTTAGGCAATAACGTGGGTCACATTTTTTGATTGATACTTGAGTACAGAAATGTACTTTTTCTGAATTTAATGAAGGAAATGTATAGCTCTTTGTCTCATCACCTGAAAGACTCCGAAGCTCCGGAGATAAATCTGAGGTCACAAGATAATTCAAGGAATGAGTCACAACTATGTCTGTTCCACATAGTGCTACACACTATGTGGATTTCGTACAATATTTCAGATTTTCAAATAACTTTTGTTTTATTGTTTTTTGAGAAATGCTGGATACTTTCACCTCCTCAGGCCACAAAGCATTCTTATTTTTCATTTATTGACCTTTATTTGACACATAGAGAGAGAGTGGACACATGAGAACACTGCAGTTATGCGTTATGTGCTGTAACCACGCTCACAGCTGAACATACATTCATGTCAGCGACCATAATCACTAATGTTATGTCAACAATTTAACAATGCTTCATTTTAAAGAGAGATACCACCGCATTACTTCATGTGTCCACCAGAAAGGACTGACCAGTTTAAATTTCTACTTTAAAATGTCCCAACCAGTGCAGACTGTATATATATATATATATATATATATATATATATATATATATATATATATATATATATATATATATATCAGTCACAAGCTCTAAAGTTTGGGAATCCCTGCAGAGTATACATTAGATAATAACTCATGTCTTTATCACACGACCACAAAGAGATGGTTTGTGTTCAATCATTATTTTGGGATCACAGGAAAATGCAGTTTATTCAGTAATCATGAGCAAATTAACTCTGAGAATATTCACACCCGTCCGTGGCCCCTGGATTTTTAATAAATGTTATAGATTCTAACTTATTTGCTTGTGTTTCCTCAAAGAGTGGGAGATGAAGATTCCACCCTGTTATGTTGAGAAGAGAAGGCAGGGATCATATGAATAATTCTTGCTGGTGAGCCTTGCAGTGCTCAGAGCTATAGCCCGTGAATCATCATCATCATCATGAGATAAAAGGCAACATCGTTTCATCTATTTTTCAGTCTTTTTCACTTCGCCTGGGAGAGTTTTCAAAATCTAGAAAGGCATATCATGAAATGATTTGTTTTCATATAGATCATATCTGTGAATTTCGACACAAAATTGAATTCCTGCGGAGGTTGAGCTTCGAGGATAATGCAGCATGGCCAAAATGTCCTAATTGCAAATACAGCAGCACAATCATCACCATTTAATTTCAATTATATCGAGGCCTTATCTCAAATGCTCGGGCTCCACTTGTAGTGAATGTTATTTCTTTATGGGTTTTGTTTGAAATGCTGCATGATTAACTCGATTCACACTGAGCACCAGCGTGCACCGTAAATGACCAATTAAATGGCCCCTTTGGTATGCTGTAAATTAATTGTTCTATACAACGTTTTAACAAACCAACATCACAGGTGGCCACTTATTATTAAACCAAAACAACCTTCAACATTTCAGCCCGAGGTGTTATGTGCTGAAAGTTTGTGGGTCACAGTTTGACGTTGGTCATGATGACTTCAGCCACTAAGGTCGGGCTAACCATGTCCTACGACTCTGAAATGTCGGCTGTGGAGACCAGAGAATCCACTGGCCCTCTTAAGGCATTCACTTATCTTCGGTTTCAGGTTACTGGACACATAATTTGCTGCTAAAAAGTTTAAAATCTGACACGGTCTGTCATGCGTTGAAAGTGCAGTGCAGTATCAATAGCTGAAGCCTCAGCCATTTCCAATGCAATTAAAAACTCAATTTTCAAAGCGCGTTGCCGGGGGTGATAAATGGGCCAATAATCCCTTAATTGTTCTCTCTGATGCAGAATCGTGGGAACGATAGATGTTTCATTAGAGACGGAGGAAAAACTCGAAGTAAATAAAATGAGACTGAGATATCGGTTTGTTTATGATGGTCAAACCTCCAGAGAAGGTGATGAAACAACTATCTGCCATAATGTGTTCAGGACCACAGACAGTTCCTCACGTCCATTCCGCCCGCAGGTGCCGTGTTGGTCCGGCATCACGTGCGTTCAACTTTTCCTCTCTCTAACGTGAACATAGGGTTGCTTCACTGCACTCGGAATGAACGGGGAGGATAACGACATAAATGCTCCATTGCATTTTAAAAGGCTCTCGTTTAAAGGTGCTATATGTATTGTCTCCAACATGGACACAAACTTTCTCCCTGTGGGGGAAACAACCGCAGCTCTCCATGTTCGCCTCTCCGGAGATCCGACGGGATCATTGGCCACCTGAGATTGCGGTGTTTCTCGATGCATGCGGCCGGCAGAAGACGAATATTGACAATAAGGGACGTGCTCGTTCCAAGGCGTCGCAATCTGGCGGGTTGAGGCTTTTTTTAAATTTTGATTTAACGTCAGATCAAGTTTGACCAACATTGGCCCGCCGCGACGGGTCCAATCGGAGTTCAGATCAGCCCCCCCCCCCACTAGCCCCCACCCCCCTCCTCCTCATTCACCCCCCGCCCCCCCTCTCTCGTTTTCTCTCCCTCTCTTAGTTGCACAAAAAAAAAAAGCTCTGCAGCTGGGCTGCACCTCAATGAACCTAATTGGTGCACTGTGAGCGACCATCATCTTTTCCTCTGGATTTCCATCGCGCCCGGCTCCCATCCAGAACGGATGCATTTGCTCAGACAGACGTCCCTTTGAGGAGTTGAACAGATCGGTCGGAGAAAATGGCACAACGCGTGGTTCTGTTGCTCCTGTGGCTCTGTGACAGATCGTTCGCAGGATTTCCCAATCAGATAAATATCGGTAAGTGTCTCTGCTGTGTTGGAATAAGAGGCTGCGGACTGTGGTGTGCGTGGACAAAGGTTGCCGTTTTTTAATCCGGAGCGCGGAGCTCTCTGCGCAGTGATAAGAGACTAACTTGATTTGACGTAAACTGCGATTTTAAAACCGCTGATTCTGTACAACTATAGATGAAAGCCTCATATAGTGTTGTCCGTGTCACTGGGAACGTTGGCTGAAATATATGAGAATAATAATAATAAGGAGGAGGACGAAAGACGAGTTGGAGAGTTACAGACAGGCGCACTGGTCCAAAAAATAAATAAAAATGCACGATATAGTTCTTATTTCATACGTCAGCCTCCTTTCCCGTGACAGCGGGACGTATAGAGTTCCTCCTCGCTGAGGGAAACGAGGTCTCCCGCTGACACGAGGTCTAAAAAGGCACAGATGCGATTGTGTGATGTTGTTTTTTTCATCTCTTTAAGGGGGACTGTTCATGCGTTCCACGGTGCAGGAGCACAGCGCGTTCAGGTTCGCTGTCCAACTCTACAACACCAACCAAAACACCACGGAGAAGCCTTTCCACCTCAACTACAATGTCGACAACCTCGAGTCGTCCAACAGCTTTTCGGTCACCCATGCGTGTAAGTGTGCTTCTGTTTCAGTCGTGTCCAGATCCCCCCTCTTCACTCATGTCCACAGCGGAGCAGCAGAATCATGTCAAACTCATCCATATGGATTCTATAGAGGCTCTCAATCCAGGGAATTAGCCAAGTTCACATCACTTCACTCTCTCTCTCATAACATACAGATTTGTCTAATGTACACAGTGTTCTTCCCATAGTGATCCTGTGCTTTCTTGGGTTTTATCACACACATGCATACATCCTTTGTTTTATTTTTTTTTTACATTTATTTTTAGAAATGTACTTTTACACATAGTAACATTTTGGAGACAGAAGCTGTGGTTGGAAACCACATTCACAGTGTTTGTGGCTGTCTGGATATATTACACACACATGAATTCCACATTGTAAAATAAGTTCCTTCTGCATATACATGCTGGCCTTGAAAATGCAGCCAGTTACAGAAACCCTGTGTCAAGGACTCCGCGCTGGAGGAGTGCATGTGCTTATTTTATAACTCAACAACTGTTTTCATCACATAAAGGATCCACTATTCCAAAGGAAAGGATTTAAAGTGGTAAAGTATCTATTAAATATAACGCATGGTTCCCCCCCTCCTCCATGGGTGCTATTATGTCGTTATGGTCCAGCCCGTGATCTAACTGGTGCAGTGGCGGATGCCAACCAATCACCTCTTTTTTTTTTCACCCCCCCACTGGCTTCAGTTTCTTGAAAAGTGGACATAAAGAGGAAGAGATAGAGCCGAGTGCCATTTTGTGATGTCATTTTAAATGATGGGTTCAGTTTGGCAGAATGGCCGACTCTAAAGACGCACGTCTCTCTCTGACTGGTGCGTTTGAGTCCCTCTAAAACCTGTGTGGCACAGTCGTAATGGCCCCTCTGACTCTCCATGTGACAGAGCATCTCCTCCTGCGTCGTCCTTTACCTCCCTCTGTGTTACAGAGCATCTCCCCAGCAGTGCAGAGTCAGCTCATTAGCACCCAGCCCTCATAGCACCTCACCGTGCTGTCATTGGGTGAAAGGGGGGGGGGGGGGGAAGAAATCCATAGCTCCCCAACCAATGCCAGCAAATGAGTTGGGCTCAGACCTGCAGAGGAGGTGGGTCTGAGCAGCAAGGGAGATAAAGCAGAGCGTCATATCACAGGCAGCAGAGCTGCGAGGGCCTTAACGAAGGCACCCATAAGAAACAATAAGCAAATGAGAGTGAATAAATAATAGATAGTGCCGTGCAATTTCACGCATGTTGAAGAGGAAGGGAAGCATAGTAGAAAATGGCTTGATATCAGAATCTAATTAAATTCAGGGGCAGACAGAGCTTTAGTGAGAGGAAGGGGCTCCTGTGGGAGCCGTGGCCCCGTTTCTTGTTTCTTGCTGCCACGTCTTAGCGTCTCCATCAGGACTGCCTGGAACTTCTGATACAAGGAAACTATGAGCTTTTGATGATGCCAAGTAACCAATGTTGAAAAGAAATGAATCGCGCAGTGTTGCAAAAATAGGAGAGCGATTGTCAAATGTCATTACAATGTTTGGTGAGAGCATCTTTTTCGCTTTGATGTGCATATAAATAATCTGCGCTGCTTGAAATTTCTCTTTAGTGTCAAATGTTCGGTCTGCTACATTATACAAGAAGACAATTTATTATTAACAAACTAAAAGCCATCTAATTATTGTAATTGTAAAATAAGCAACAAAATCAAGCAAGGACAGCTCTTAAAACTGATATGCAGTTTTCTTTTGAATCTGATCTGCGTAGCGTATGATCAGAGATCTTCTTCAAGGTAGTGCCTTGAGACGCTTGTCAAGCTGAGCTCGCAAACTGCAGACAGCTCATGCTGAGCTCACCACAGTCCATAAGCACCTTAGATTGTCTCTACCAATGTAGTGAACCAAATAGAGATGACGGTTATTAGATATCACTTATGTGCTGACTTCCAGGTCTTTGAGCCTTTGCCTCTGGTAAGCTCCGTATTTCATATTTGTCAGCGCTGTTGTTTGTTTTGCAAGCTCTCACAATTGTTTAGTGGACATTTAAATGTAATTTGTCATCAATAGTCCCCTGAGGTTGACGCAGACCTTTGTCAGCAGTAGCACATATCTATTTTATGATTTAGCAATCTGAACTAAGTTATTTATTTTTTTATTAATTTATGGAGGTTTGGGAAATAAATCTATTTCGAGGCGAGCGTTATTGCTTTGATCAAGATGAGTTCTGGCTGCCTAAGACCTTGCAGAGTGGTAGAAATGACGGCATTTGTTGTGCGTTGTCCGGACTCCCCTTTTCCTGGAGCTGACATTCTGCTTCATGTGCATTCTCTCATTACTCCAGGACAGATACTGCCACAGCCCTCTGCTCTGACTCATCATGTAGATCACTCCTCCTCGTGCGCCGAACACCCTTTACAAGTAATACCACAGAGGCAGAGGGACAAGAGCACACGCATAGTGATTCTAATTTCTCTTTTTAGAAACAAAACATGGAAAACTTCAGGTGTGATGAAAGGCACAGTCTCGTGTCAGAAGCGCTTCTTTCAAGTCAGTTTAAAACCGTATGCTATTAATTGAATTACTGGCCAGCAGCAATACAATGTGTGACTTCAGTAATCCTTAAGGCTCAGCTTTGTACTGCAGAGGCATGGTGTGTGCTTTGGTGGCAACACTGTTGTTGCTTTGAAGTGACATCAGAAATTGTGAAATGTGTAATTACCAGTGCTGGGTCCATAATAGCTATGGAAACTCTGAGTCAGGTACGCTCACAGGGAAGACAGGACTAGTTCAAAGCACAGGGTACCGGTTTGAAGAAAGCCGAGTCGACAGCATTAATGTTCCTGATGGTCACGGCTTGCCAACTTAATGACACCGCCATCCTTCTCTTTTCTTCTTCTTCTTCTTCTTCTTCTTCTTCTTCTTCTTCTTCTTCTTCTTCTTCTTCTTCTTCTTCTTTGTCTCCCTTTACCGGAGGCAAAGAAAACACTGAGCCCCCCCCCTCTGCCTCTCCGCGCTATTTATTAGATTATTTGTCTTGATTCCTGTAAAAGGCCCATTTTGCAATGCTTGGCTTTTGAATCTCATCTCCTCATTCCTCATTCTGTCATTAAGCTAATGGTCTGTGTCCCTTCTGCCATCCTTTTTACATGTGCCTACCCCTCTTTTATTGAATCCTCCAGGTCCTTAAACCCTGGCAGTAGCAGATGCTTCTTTGGCAGCACGGTTCAGCCACCGTCTCCCACCGCTGTCAGCTACTGTAGGCACAACTGTTTGGTTCAAAGAGGATGGAGAAAAAATTGATAAAACAAGTGATTTGCACGAGAAAGAGGAGAGACAAGAGAGAAAGCAGAGTGAGTGTGAGGTGCGATGCATCTCATTGTAATTTGAGACACAATGTGGTTAAAGGAATGATGTAACAGTTGGGAGATGATTATTTGCTTTTTTTACCAAGAAGTAGAGAGATTGATATCACTCTCATGTCTGCATGATAAATGTGAAGCTGGAGCTAGCATCCTGTTAGCCTAGCTTAGTATGAAGACTGGGAACAGGGAGACACGGCTAGCCCGGTAGCTAGAATGTTATATCTCCTGTCTCAAATCCACACAAAGGCATGATGCAAAAAATATTATTATTCTTTTTTTTAAGACGCGGTTATACAAGTGGGACAAATCATTTCTTAGTTGCCAGGCAACCAATTGAGGCACCGGTAAGTTTCTGGTCCCAGTCAAGAAATAGTCTTGTGTATAACCCCCAGTAAAGCAGTAAATTGTTGTTTTTACACTTTGGTTTTTAATTAAATGAACAAAGTACAGCATGTTTATTAATTACCTTTCGAGGTCCTGGTCGGTGTATTCGAGCCAGGCTAGTGGTTTCCAGTCTTTATGCTAATCTAAGCTAACCTGCTGCTGGCTGTAGCTTCATGTTTACCGAACAGACTATTGAGAGAGGTTTCAATCTTCTCTTATTTCATCTCTTGGCAAGAAAGTAGACAAGTGTATTGCCCAAAATGTCAAACTATTCCTTAAACACTGCTTCAAGTTAATAGCAGTGACTTAGGGACTTATGTTTGGAAGATGTTCATGCTGCTTTATTGTCAGTGTGAAGCAGTGGGCAGAACAATGAATGAGTGTGTGTGTGTGTGTGTGTGTGTGTGTGTGTGTGTGTTTCTCATTCTAAGTGGCTTAATATATATTTGGGCCAGAAAATACCAACGGTCTCTTTCCACTGGCGGCGGCGCCACACGATGACTGAGCACATGTGGCAAATGGCATATGTCGTGAAGCACAGACAAAAGGGCCCTTACTAAATCTTCGCGTGCATTGTTCTATGTGTGTTTTTTGGGGCTGTTGTTGTTGTTGGTAGTGGTGGATGCTGTGTGAATGGATGGTAAACAAAGCGACAGGAAGGCATATTTTTCCAGTGCATGGCCTGACAGATACAGGCTATAGTCCACAGAAGCTCCTCAGGTGATTGTAGTAGTGCTACACTTCTTGTCCTCGCAGGCTGTAACTCAGCTTGAAAGGTGTGACCGGGGAAACATGGCAGGGGAAGCTGGGTGAGAGTTGGGAAACGGGAGTAGTGGGAGGATAGAGACAAAGACTGCAGTAAGAGGAAGCCGAGAGGACGGAAAAAAAATGTGAATAAAGGATGTTTTAGATGCTGCTTTTATAGAGAGAATGTGTGTGCGTGCACACATGTATGTGTGTGTGTGTGTGTCAGTGTGTGTGTGTGTGAGCGAGCGAGCAAGCCAGAGAGAGAGAGTTCTCCGGGCTATGGGGGTTGTGCCGGGACATGCCATCACAATCCAGCTGTGTTGAAGGCCCAGATGGAGGTTTGCTTATGGACGCACAGGCTTGTGCATATGCATGTGTGTGCGTGTGAGCACATATGCACAGATCCACGCACACAGACACTGTAGGCGGATGCAGTCACATATGCGTGGACAGACGCATGCCATCTCCCGCTTCATATTTCTTACTCAGTGAATTTCAGTGTTTTGTACTGAAGCATCCCTTCACACACTTCATCATTCATCCAAAGTAAAGGTCACGGTAAAAATATTGCCGGCTCTTTGCGCTCACACAATTTTAAGGAGGTACTGTTTGTGAAATGCGAAGAGTAGACAAGCATATTTGATAAGCACCCTGAAGAAAACACGAGCCACCGTAGTGCAACGTAATGGTGTGATTTGGAGGCCAGCGGGCCCGGCGGTCTCTGAGGGGAGCTGGATGGGGGGCCTCGGTCAGATGAGTGGGACAGTAACAGCCCCCGACGAGGTTACATGCTCTGGGAACAGCAATGCCTCTGAGAGGGGAGCAGGACGTCAGCAGAAGGGGATGACTGACAGTGTAGCTCGGTTTAAAAAAAAGAAAGAAAAAAGGACGAGGCAGAGAAGGGAAGGAGTTTCTGTCAGATGCAGTCACATGTTATGATCTGACTCGAGCTTAAAACATGTCTGGCAGAGTAATTATCATTATTCTTTTAGGAACATTACGACTAAATATAAAAAATTAAATTTTACTTGTTACTACAAGTGCTACAATAATTGCTTTTCCACGACTGAAAAAACACGTCGTGTCTTGCTGAAATGTAGCACAGATGAAATAAAGTCTTGCTGACGTAACTCCAAAAACTGGTACTGTTTGTTGTTGCCATATGAGGTTAATGTTTTTGTTCCATCCAGCAAACACATAAAAGGCTGGAAGAACTCAAAAAGCCAAAGAAACGTAACATTATTTTGACCTAATTTTCTGGCCATGAGATGCCCTCCTCTGTATTTCTATTTATTTATTCTAAAGTCAGGCACACAGCTGAAGTTGTAATGAGATTCAAACTAGAAAACATAAAACACACTCAGAGGCAGATTCAACACAATTATTTTTTAATCAGAATATCAAAAGATCCTCTTAAACCCAACCTGAGGAGAAGTGTTGCTGTTGGAGTGCTATTTGTCTTGGAATCAGTGATGCTGGCAGATGTTGTTTGATAAAACAACAGCTTTCCTCCCTCGCTGCTGTGGTGGCTTCAAATCTCCATATATCTTTCACAAACACTGGGCTACAGCAGGTATGGAATATCAAAAGGAATCTGGTGTCGGGACAGTTTTTGAAGTGAATCACATCACAGATGTACATTGATAGATTTCTCTCCCTCTGACAGTTATCAATCTTTTGTGTTGCGTTCAGACCAACGGTGGGGACGTTGAGTTCCTTTGATATCGTATTGATTTCCTTTATCTATCTGCTTAATTTCCAGGGGCAAATGTGATCAATTGCGCGCGAGAAGAGGAATTAAGGTGAAATGATTGTGACCGGACTATCATGGCACCCTGAAAATATCACACTGCAGCCTGCGTTTTTTTCAAACGAGCAGCCGACATAGGATTTCCATTCACAGTGCTGTCACATGTGACTGATGCTTTTGATATATTATACATGAATGCTACAGTAGTTCTGGGACTGCCAGAAATGCTTTACATGTATCAGGGATGTTACATTATCACTCATAAAGCTTTAACACTTAAATAGGTCCTGTTGACAATAACATTACCAGAACTCTAAAAAAAACATGAACCAACCAAGAATGAATAAGAACGATTTGTGCACCGCTGACCCATGTGTGAGCTTTATGGCAAACCCCTGAAGGCGTTGACCAAGCCCCCCCCCCCCTCCCCCTTTTTTTTGACAGCAGGCATGATGCAACATGACAGCCCATCTATGCTGCGCACATCTGTTCACCACTGTTCAAATAATGGGGTGTTCTCTTATTGAAGATGATATCAGGGCCGCGTTGTGATGAACAGGAGGAGCTGGCTGACCACACAAAAAGCCAACGATAAAAACACCACGAGGGACCGACAGCACAGGAGACGCACACATCAGACGCATTCGCTGCTGGGGAAAACGGTTCATGACAAGAAAAGAAGCCGCACATGTGGTGCATTATAAGTTAAATAAACAGGGGGCAAGCTGCCATTGTGAACTATTCATCTCAGGTGCACCGGGGATATGTCTGCCAGCAGCTCAGCTCTGTGTGATGGCTGCTTTCCATTTTGTTTTCTCAATGAGCAAAACCTCTCAAGGAGAGTGGAGCACGTCGTTTGTGGCGGAGATTATTTTCCATTTGAAAATGTCATTTATTCTCATGCGCAAGTTGTGAAACGGCAGGGATGGAGTAAAGAAGAAGAAGAAGAAAGGAAGACCATTTCAAAAAACTCTCCTTACATTGCGCTCAGCATTTTTTGGGGTACTTTTACTCCCCCTGTGTCTTTCTCATTTCTATATTCCTCCTTTTATATGTATTTAATCTGTCCCACAAAGCCCATTACAGTGATGTTCACGCAGCCATTGCAGTCACACTCAGCTAGCTATTGGCCATTCACTAGACTCCCCTACAATACCCGTAATCACTGAATCAGTAATCCCCTACTTGAGCTGGAATAGCACATCCGCATCGTGCCTCATCGGAAGTTGCTGCATTGGTCTGGCTTCACTGGGTCCATAAGAAACTCTGAAGTCGTGTTCAATAGGAGATGCTGACTGCATTGTCCTATCCAAGGTCAGACAGCTTATGAAAGAAAATAGTTTTGAGCCTTTTATTATTTCGGATGAGCTCAGAAAAAAAAGCTTTAATTGCCACCTATGTACGGATCCCCTATGTGTGTGTGTCTGTGTGTGTGTGTGTGTCTGTGTGTGTGTGTTTGTGTGTGTGTTTGTGGGGCGTAGGATGATTTTGCGCTAAAGACAGTAAAAAAAAAAAAAAGAAGATGCCAGGACTTCGGGGCGATGTTGTGATGAATACCAAACATCAACAGGGAGTGTCACAATGTACTCTCCCAACTAGTAAATATTGGATCACAGTGCGACGGGGCTTCCAGATTCCAGCTCTCCGTCTGCCGGCTGAGCAGATTGATCTGCACGTTTCTGGCGTGCTTCAAAGGAGGCAGTCGCGAGCAGAGCCCTGCCAAAGCTGCATGTATGTGCAGAAACAAGGGATCCATCATAACTGATTGCTTGTGACAGTTCACAGTCGCCGGGCCACTGGAGCGTCACAACCTTGTGAAACTAGTGTATGGGCACTTTAGCATACAGGCTGAAGGAGAGGAGGAAGATAAGGAAGATATTAGCATATTCCTCGCAGTGATACAGAGATACAAATAAAACATGCCGTGCCATGATTAGCCTCTGTGGTTAATATTAAACCTGTCTTGACTGACATAATGCAGACCAACACATCTGGAAACAAGGGGGGGGGGGGGGGTTATAGACAATTACTGCAGCTGTGATTGCAGTTGCAGATTGGAGACCCCGGCAATGATCTGTTGACGTGTTGGAATGAACTGCCGATGACACCGAGGCAAAGCTATCTCCTGGCGGGCCTGAGGAGTGAACCCAAGCCACTCAAATCGTTTTATCTGTGTTGTCACCATAACAAGCGGCGATGCATTTCGGATTGCTCACTGATTCCCATTGAACACACGAGTGTAATCGAATCTGCATGAATGCCGCGAAGAGTAGAATGAGAGTCAAATGGCCAAGAGTAATAGGCGTTGAATTATTTGGTTGTCGTCGGCTAGGTCCGAGGTGCTTTGACTGATCCGCCGGTCGGTCATCGAGGAGGTGGAAGCTTTTGCTTTTTCCAACTGAGATTTAGAAGTCGCATTAGTTGGTGTGCACGAGAAAAAAAGATTGGATTGTGACGCAGTGAGGCCGCCTGACTTTACACACGTCTTACGGCGAGTTCTCCTATCTTTGGTGCTCACTATCCCCATGATTGAGAATTAAGTGAACATGATGTGCTCGTTCAACCATGACCCTCCTCTGTTTCTCCCTTCAATGGTTAATTTGCGGAGTGCTGTTTGTGTGGCTCTTGCCATTTCACACATGGATACATAAAACCTGTGGGCGGTTTCTCCCTGGCCACTGTCCGTGTTCGTGTGTCCATGCATGGCCGTGTGATGAAATATTGAAGTGTTCTATCATCGACCATTGGGTAGCCGCCGGCGCGACTCCTGTCCCTTAATTTTTATTTTTCCTCCCGTCTTTATCTCGGCGTCGTGGATTCATTTTCTCTGGCGTGGCAGGCAGATCGGTAAGGCAAACCTCATCTGGACCCATGACAGAGCTAATCCATCGCAGCTGCAGAATGAAAAGGCCGTTTGGAGTGAATCCATTCCGCGGGCCTCAATGGAAAGCTTCTCTCAGATGCCAGTGCCCTTTGCAGCCTCGACATTGCTAGAATATGATGAAAAAGGACTTGGGAGAGTTCAGTGGCTTAGCTATGTTGATGAGAGGAGGGACCAGTGGAGGAGTGAGGCACGGTGCTGAAGATGGAGAGATGAAGTGACCAACCACTGTGTTTGTGTACGTCTGTGTGTGTGTGTGATGTGAACTGGGTTGTGAGAACACGGCACCGCAGCCCCTGCTTCATCTCTCCGGTGGACAGTGGCCAGCAGCAAGATGTCCAGTTTACAATTAACTTACTAGAAAGGAGCGTACAATATGTGTGAAATAGGACCTTGCTCTGTCTTGAGGAAATGGGGAGCAAGACTGAATAACATACCTTTCTTAAGTATGCCGAGGGCATCTTCTCACCACTTTGTGCAATGTATTTTCCCCCTGCACACTGTAGTGCTGCTGCTGCTGCTGCTTTACACAGTCCCATCCCTGAGCTGTAAGGGGATAGACTTTGGGTCTTTTATGCATAAAGAAGCTTAAGTTAGGAAATTGCTCTCAAGTGGCCGAAGTTTGTGAAACGTCAGTGAACATTTCACTCCCAATTTCAGGGTTTTGTCTCAAAGTTAAAGCTTTTCAGCCCGAAGACTCCCTGCAACTGAGTGACATATTTAGGTGTAATGAAGAGGAGTTTCCCATCGCAGAAGTATGCAGTAGCCATGTTATGGGAAAGAATGGGATTGGCAAAAGATGCAGGTTTAATAAAACTATTACATAATAATTAAACCTTTAACACCATCTTTAAGACTCAGTGTACCTTCTCTCTCTTTCCACCACAGGTATCGAGCCTCCTGCGGCCTCCCAAATACGATGGACATGAACGGAGTGTTTATTATCGTCTGAATAAGCCAGAAAACATGCTCTTAAAGAAAACAACCATTTATTACAACTTTTCTCCTCCAAAAAAAGTTGGCTTGTTTACAACTCTATGATCGTCTGACGCGAAAGCAACCACAAGCCATCAAACCAAAGGCCCAGAGCTACGAAAAACTAAAACTAAATATTTCTTTGGGGACTATTTCTTTGGCTGTTTCACTGAAGACAGTTTAAAGTGAAGCCGGTGGATTATCCTGAATAATCAACACATTGTAAATATGGGGATTTTACTGCGACCGTTAAATGAAAAAAAAAAATCTGTATTTCACGGCAACTTTATCACTCTAGCTTCGAAGTTAATTTACTTTGAAGTATTTTTGCTTTTGATCAGTCTGCCATGCAGCTCCCGTCCATTTCAGTGTGTCTTCATCATGCTGTCATGAGACTGATACCGTTAAATCTGGGACTTATTCTGACAGCACAGTGACCATATCAGACAAGATATCATACAGGCACCAAATTAGACGTGTTTTTTTCTTATTGAACTTAATGCCCAGCACAGATCCAGATAATGAAAGGTCAATGGAGAATCCATCTTTTCATCTAATATGAGAAAACGTCTTGCTCTCCTCTCTCCAAGCGACTATATGAAAGGCCTCTAAATCCCATCGGGGAGAATCTTTATTGTTTTTTGTGGGAAAGTTTGCTTTAGACAATAAATGCGAGTAAGGCGTATTCAAGGGTTTATAGGACAGGGCCCGGGCACATATAGGATTGAAGCTCACTCACTGTCATCGCTCTCTGTTTTCCATCTCTGGCTCTCTCTCGGCCCCTTCCACCTCCAGTATTATCATTCAGGGACAGAGCGTCAACTCAGCAAGGGCACTAATAAGATGAAAAGTGGTGCTGGAGTCTACGCACTTAACCAAGCCGGGATTGAGGCTGAGAAGGAGAGGGAATTATTTAAGTGATGTCTTCAAGGTTAAACAACTGGTCCTACATCCCGTCCTCGTTGACATATTCTATTATTCTTCATAGAAAGGCAAAAGAGCTGGGAGGTACTGATCCAGGAGAGGTAATAATCAAGCTTCACAATGCAAATCCCTCCGTGGCTCGGCTCGGTTTGTTTCATCGACATAGGATATGAAATGTGACATGTAATTTGATTAGCGGCACCGGGGGCAAAGGCTTAGTTTACATGCGCAGGAAGTGTAACTTGTGAGAGTGGCAGATTGTCATCCCCTCTTGGTGGCCCTGTGTGGCGCCCTCTTTGGCTTTGCGTGTGCATATAAAACACACACGAAAAAAACGGATCAGAAATCCCCCTAAAGGACAGAAACAACCAGTCAGGAAGTATTACACTCAGATGGTTTGCACTCTAACTGGAATATAGCCATTTCAAGACTCCTCGCTGCCCCGTTTTGCAGATTAGGAGAAGAGAAAATGACAAACAGAAACTAGTTTAGCAAGCAAGACTGCAGAACAGATAGAATTGATGTAGGGCAGGAAAAACAATCCAGCGTTTTGACAGTGATGGAAAAATATATGCGCCTGCCAGACACATGAACAAAGTTTACTCTGCTTGTTTTTTTATCTAAAAAATAAGGAGCCAGAGAGGGTTTCAGCTGCCAGATATTTCTCCTGCTGTGTACAATTGGATTCAAAACAAGCCAGTCGCGTCTACACCTGAGATATCACCACAAATCTTCACCCAGGCGACTCGAGCTCTGCTGTAGTCAAGTCCAATCAGTTAGAGGCGTCGTCTTAAACTCTTCCTTTAATCTCCTTGGTATGGCTGAGTGTCCTCCGTGTGTCCTCTTTTTGTGAAGGCATCTGTCATGCCGTCCGAAAGTGAACTGTTTCCTGTGATTCAGCGACGCTTAATCTCCCGTTTGTTGTGAAGGCGGAGCCCCTGACCACTCCTGACAGCAACAGTTTGAATGTTTGCTGTGTTGGTTCCGACACGTTGAACTCTCCCCTAACGAGACTCGCCGCGGGCACCGAGATGCTGATTAGACACGTCGGCGCGCCTTCAGAGGTGGAATCCACACCCCTCTGCATCCGCGAGCCCCGTCCTCTTCCTCGCGTCATGCTCCATCCTCTTCCCTTCCCGTCCCGTCCTCCATATTCATCTGCGATGAAGAGCACGCTTTAGGCCCGCAGTGCTGATCGGGAGGATTAGTGGTGTGTGAGGGACTTTGTCACCAGCTTTCTTGGAAATCCAATTACAGAATATCATAAGCCTTACATGTTTCATACTCTGCTGAATCCTCCTTAAAAAAAGAAAATGCACAGAGGCACACTCAAAGGGTCAGTGTTCAGCAGCTGTGTGCTGTGGGGACATCTTCCTGAAGGTGAGAGGAGTGATCATCTTCGAAAGGATAAGACAAGTCCTCTAGCACTCTGCGCCCCTCTGCATTGCAGCAAATTGTGGACAGCAAGAGCCTGTCGGGTTTGCTATTTGTTCAACGAGATGGGAATGTTGGAGAGCGGCTCTCGAGGTGAAGCGAGGGCCAAGGGTGTTGGTCTGTTATCTGCTCTCATAGATAATTGCACGTGTCGAGGAATTAAAATGCAGCGGACGAGGGCAAAGGGAGACTTCTGCACGCACACGTGCAGGACATCAGGCTGAGCGTGAACATGTTGGACATTTGAAATGCATTGAAGGGAGCTACAGAGCGGCAGGGTGCTTTCAGCCCTGTGTTCAAACAAAAGCACGAGGGCAAGACCTTGAAGGTGAAGATATCTGTCAGGAGGAGATGGACTTGAGAGTCATCGACTCCCTTGAGGATTGCTCACTGGCCACTCTCACGAGTACATGACTCTATCATCAAGATGGCAGGTGGAGAAGAGGAGGAGCTGCTGGTTGGAGGGCTACAGAGAGAAATAGGAGGGGGGAGAGAAAAGCTACAGCGATGGGGAATGACATCCCGTGTGACTCCGGATCAGTTTCTCGTCTTCAAGGCATCATATGGATCGTACTTTGCAGCAGTCGAACCATTATTTATGGTAAAACAATAAGTCTTTGAATGCAGACCAGCAATAATACTTTGAATCGTTAAGTATGTAGAAAGCAAAGAAAGCAAAACACTTTCTATGAGACTCATGTCTATAATGCTTTTTAAGCATGCTTGAAATGTGTTATAATCTGCTCATTGCACTGTGTAAATATGCACCCATAATGCTTTATGACTCAAATCATCTTGCATAGATTTAATGAACTTATTTCCACCTCGCTTTAAGCAAACAATAAACACTTCTGCATTATTAACACAAAATAATGCATTACAGTGATCAGCAGTTATGAAGTATTGTGATGCTTGACCTTATGTGTCATTATAAAATGCTTTATAATCTTTTTGATTATTGTATTTATAAAGTATTATAAGCAGAGTATAATGCATTATAAGTTTGTTTATAATGCATAATAGACGTAGAAAGTGTTACCAAAACTTATATTGGCCAAATCAATTAAAACAAGGATTTATGACACATATCTCTGTTAGAAGGAAACATGTTATGAAAGTATAACTACAATGTTGAACATCAAATCTTCTAGTATTAAAGTTTTGAAAATAATACTACATATCCTATTCATCAAGTATTTTTTCTACATTCTTTCACCTGCCATATAGTCCTGGTTAGGTTTATTAGTATTTCTTTTTTAACCACCCTATTAAGTCACATCTCAAAATTGTAAAAATGTATACAAATATTTCATTTAAATATTGTGTGATTTTAAAACGCAGCCAATTCAAGTAATCCTCCCCGGGCTTACTTTGGAGACGATTTGAAAGAATCAAACACATAATTCACGTGTAATATCTCCGTCCTTCTCGCTAACAGAGCAGACGTCCGCTCACCTCTCATTAGGACGCAGTGGGGTTGTCGGTTGTATTTCAGCCTTCCAGTTGCAACATGGTATGAGATGCTTCTTTCCCCTATGGATGCATTTTAGGCCCAATTCTTGAAGCTTCAAAGAAAATGTAAATCATGCAAAACCAGAGTTAGAATTTTACGCTTTCACACAGATTTCCATAATGTCCTTCTCAGTTGGATTCCCCACTCTGCAATGAGCTCAGAGAGGATTAAATATACAAAAAACTAAACGAACATTTTAATTTGATACTTTCGTATTAGTTTTCATTCATTCTTTCTTTCTCCGAAGGATATTCCTGGTTACCTGGTAACCATACAGCTCTGTTTTATATATACTGTGATCAGTATTACACAAATCAAAGTAAATAATAAAATCAATCATTGTGCCATTCTAATAAATGCTTAACTCATGCAGTTTTGCTCAGTCGACACAATTTGGGTTTGCTTGTTCTCAGAAATGACTCCTGTCATATTTCTCTGCTCTGCTCTTCATGTGTTATTCTAAAAATAAGAGCAGCACCGGTGCCAAAAAATGAATTCCACTTGTTTTGATACTAAAACATTTCCATTTATTTTTCAGGTTGCATTGGATCAAAATTGTAGCCGTGAGCAACAATCTCTCACCTACAATTGCCGTGTTGGAATAAAATCCTGTTTCTTGTAAGAGTTGGCCAGGCAGTGGAGAAACAGAACATTTATACGTGCCTCCTTTGTGTCGACTCTGCCAGCATTACAGGCTGCCCCCTCTTTCATAGAGACCCTCTAATTTGAGCCGTTAAAGTTACTAGCCAGTAACCTCTTTTGTGACTTGTACTAATGCATCTAGCAGAGAAGGAAGCTTCACACTGCAGTTGTTTACACCAGATAGATACAATGAAACGTACACATCCATTCTCCGTTATTAAATCTTTGCATGCGCTATTGCGGCTTTACATGACCACGATTACTCAATTTGTATTCAATTACGACATTAAAAGGTTCAAATAATAGCTGAGCTGTCCTCAGCGTGTGGAGATACCTTTCTCTTCGTGGGTGAGAGAGTGACAGCATCCCCAGGCCAGGCTCCTTACCCTCTATCATCCATCATACACTCAGACAAACACACAAGCACAGGCATGAAGACACATACACAGTTGTGCGTCTGAACTCACCAGTGGATTGCGTGTACTTTGTGTTTTTCAAACCCAAAACAGCAGATGAGGGCAGGAGAGCTTGTACATCCTTGTTTATTGTTTTCTGCATTTTGCTTGCGCATGGCAGTGTTTCTTGGCCCACTACTGCCACCAGGAATCAGTGTGAAACCTTTGGTTTTGTACTCGCGTGCGTGCAACTGCGCAGACAGAAAGACTGCTCCATAGCGCTACTGGTTGTCAGAAATGTACTTTGTTATTTGCGGTCAATGAAGACAACATTTTGTGTCATAGCCTGCGACAGTTTGTGGCTCTGTGGCTCAGTTGAAGCTGAAGAAGAAGAAGAAGCTGACCATGAACAGCATCTTCCGTGTTTTAAGTCCATGGGGACCTTTGTAGCTCTCTCACTTACACGTCATACTACCGCGATTTGATTAAGTCATGAAATGCTCCAAAAGTTCTATAGTGATGAAAGTATTTTCATATATCAATAAATACTGTATCAAAATATGACAAATATAGGCAAAAATCACCTTCAGAATTGTCAAACTTTGGTATTACAATAAACTCTGTTCCACTGTTATGCATTACATCGGAAAATCATGTTGTACTGTGTGTGTATTGTGTAAAACAAGGTATTTAATTACAGTCTGAATGGAAACAGATTTTTTTGTTTTACCGCAACATGATTCCACTGAACATCGATTAACAATAATATCAAAATACACACATGGCCCTGCACTAATGTCAACCACTGGATACGTTGGCTGTATGCAGTCAAAGTGTGTGTTTTAGTTTGCTCTATTTCCACAATGCCAGAGTCACTGTCATTCAACCTAGCAGGTGATTTAAAGAGGATGTTGATGGTGCAGGACGACTAATGGCTACCTTTTAACGTCTCACGGCACCATTGCAGTTGAGTCGTTCTTGAATCTAGGGCTGCCATTTGAGTTAACAGTTTGAAGCACTTCACATCTCTACATGACAAGAGCTGATGCAATCCCCCAGGGCACTTACGAGCTATCTCCCAGTGACAGCCTGGTTCCTGATGCAGGCTGGTGAAACTGGGAAGGGGGAGGGAGGAGGGAGACCAGCGAGAGAAGCTACGAGGACCAGGAAGAGAAGGAGACACATTCTCAGGAAAATGGAGGACGTGTGGCTGAGATGAGAAACAACGGAGACAAAAAAAGAGAATGTGGGTTTTGCGGAAAAAAGACGAGGCAAACAGCTAAAGAGATACAATCATCGTTGACATTTACTGTTCCCAGCCCCGTTCCCAGGGCTGCGCAAAGCTCTGCCTCATGGGCCGCGAAAGAGCACGCGATTCAAAATACTTTTGAGAGCAGGAAAATGTTTTTTTCTTTTAATGAATTAGCTCAGCGTGCCTGCAGGATACCACATATCCATCTGAACTAGCGTTCCAGGCCAGCCATCTCAAGTGATGCATCAGAAATGCAACATCCCCGTAGCACTGCCGAGTGTCCTGATTATAGAAGGGAATGAGGGCGGCACACTGTGTGTGTTTGACCAGTGAACTGGAGATGGGATGCATGGTCCCCTGCAGCACAAAGGGGGAGGAGGAGGAGGAGGAGGAGGCACGGCTAGCTGCAGAGAAAAAAAATAAAGAAGGGAAAATGAGTCGGAGGAGAAGGAAAGGAGAAGGAGCAGATGAGAGGGATTTTTTGTTGTGCTGTTTACCACTCAGTCCCCAAGCAAGCTCTTAATGGCTCTGTGTAGATGCACATGGTTGTCTGAGGACTTGAGCAAATTAGCATTATTGAAATTCAAGGTGACACACCCAGAATCTTTGAATCATATTAACTGATGTGTTATTTTGTCAGAGTTGGAGACTCTTATTTCCACCTACAGGACATTTACTTCACTTTTATTTAATTACCAAGAGAGACGAAGACGATGCATTTCTCTACAGCAGCTCTCTCTCTCTCTCTCTCTCTCTCTCTCTCTCCTGACTGTACTGTGCACTTCTTTTTTTTTCTTTTCTTTTTAACCAAAGTCTATCACAAATCTCTGCTCCGCTGATGGAGCGGGGCGATATTATGTGGGAAACAATGTGAGAGAGGCAGTCAGGTGGAGAGAGATACTGCCACGCTTGAAGAGGATGTATGCTTTGGGGGATGACCAGATGGCTGAGGCAAAAGGAGAGGTCAAATAGAGTGGTGAGGAGAGTGGAGAGAGACAGGGAGGCGGTGAAGGAAGAGGGGGGATCAGTACTGCATGGAGTCACATCTCTGGGAGAGTGAGTGACGTGTAGGAAAGCATTCGGCTCTTTCCATACAGTCTGTGGAATCTTTCTGAAAACATTTAAGTTCAGATTTTTGTTCTTAAGAATTGCAAATAATAGGAAACTCAATATGCAAAGGTTCAGAAATGAAGATGCAACCAGTACTTTGTGTTAAAAAAACTTTGAGCATTTATTTTCTTTTCTTTAATGTATTAATCTGGAATCTCACTCTACTTTTCACTGCAAAGAAACATTTAATTCCTCTACTTCAATATGTTTCTATTGAATGCTTTTTCTTTCTTTTTTGTGTTGCTATTTCCTATTAATACATTTCCCCGTGTATATATTATGCTTATTTGTTCTGCTATCTTTTTATTCACCCTTGCTTGAAAGAATCAGTTTACTAAAATTTAAAAGAGTAAGAAATATACACTCTGCACAAATTAACGAGGTAGCAAATTGGTCCACCTTGTTACATGAATTTCATACAATTAGAAAGTTACTCAGGATTATGTGATAAAAAAAAACAAAAAAAACACGAGCTCATTCCTCAAAGTTGATCCTGGCTGTTGGTGATAACAGCCAACACTCCTTTGGTTTTTCTCCACCAGCACTGGGTGAAACAGGAAATGGTTTTCCACTATTTTCCCACAGCAGTTTGTGAAAGGGGTGTCTGTACAGGGTCCTTTTTACTGATGTGTGGAGACATTTACTTTATCAATCACGATGGACAGCGCTGCGTATTCCACCTGAATGCTCCTGGAGCTCAGATTCATACATGTGTTTATATACTGTAGCTCAGACACGCTACAGTATATAAACACATGTATGAACCCACGCCGTCTCAACATGTGGCGTGGCGTGTTCGCCTCTGACCACAGGAATGTTCCAGCGGTGATTAACAGTGAGAAAACCAGGTTTCTGCACAGCTTATCGCTCTCCATTGAAAATAAATTATGTAGCTTCCATTGATTGTATTTAGCGCCACACTAACTGTAGTGGGGTGTATTTACAGCAATGCATGCGCGTGGATGTGAAGGCCAGTCCTGTAGAGCCACAGATGCTTGTGAGGACAGACTCTGCAGAGGTTGGAGGTGCTGATGGTGTTGTGGCAGGGTGCCTTGTTTCTGCTGGCAGTTCTGGTGCAGTGAGCCTGGCTAGTGTGTGCCCCCAAAACAGAACGGGTCATTCTTAGTCTAGAACATCCGTGGGATCCTCACTGCCATGGGAGACCATACCTGGAGCGCAGTTAACTCGAGATGGCATAGCTCATGGGAAAGCGCTAACCTTTCCACTGCAATAAGGTGGCAACCCATCAAAAAGGATGCAGCATCAAGACACTGTCCATATAACCAGGGCAAGAGGGAGGTTAGGGGGACATATCTGTTCCTAAAGTTTTGGGCTTGCTCAAAGCTCAACCTAATAAGCAGAGGACAGCTGAGCAGAAAGAAAGAGGCTGCCAGATCTGATCCCGTGGGATAGCTTCTGTGTCAGAACTGGCCCAAATTAAGAGGGAGTGCAGAGAAAACTGGGCCTCAACGAGGACTGCAGCTCCTCCTGCCTCCCATTCAGTGCGGGAGATTGCACCACTCACCCTGCAGCACTTTCCCACAATACCGCTGTCCATCTGTTGATTCACTTATCTAGAAACTGTGTGTGTGTGTGTGTGTGTGTCTGTGTGTGTGTGTGTGTGTGTGCGTGCGTGCGTGCGTGCGCACTGCTGAGAATGGATGTTTGTACCTTGGGAGAGGTGTCTGTACCAGGACAGATAGGGAGGGAATGGAATTAAAACGGATGAGGCAAATCCCAGTAGTGACTAGATCTCTTATTCCCACAGCCATTGTGCTTAGGAGCCCAAAAAGAAACGTGACCACGGCCATGTTGTCCTCTTGAGATGTCTGAAAGGTTTGCACATACTGTCCCACTTCTTTTTCACAAAGACAAACAACAACAACAAAGAGGTTATGGTGTGCTATGTTACATTGTGTTATGTGTGGTTTCATATCGCGGGCAATTAGCTTGGCGACCCAATGTGTCCAGTTCAGCATAGATAACCTTGATGAGTCATTTAGAGCCGTGTTTTCTGTCTGTTGTATCTCATCCGTAACAATTGTACGAATACCCGGAAACAAATATTTAACGGGCCAATTACATAAGACTGGATAGTACCTGCCTTCCCTTCTGTCAGCCAACCGTCATACTGGAATATTCAAAGGGTTTACGGATGTTAAGAATACCTGATTACCCGGTGGGAGCACTTGAGAGTCAATCAGAATAAGTGAGCAGCCATTCACGATGGGGTGGGAAAGGAGAATGCACCTGTAGCTCTGAATGTTAGTTTACACATTAATGACTTCTGACTGACTGGAAGTCGCTGCTGCCTGAAGATGTACGCCGTCCCACTAGAGCGCATGATAGATAAACAAACGAATGGAAACGTTTATGCCTCTGAAGAGATGTCATCAGGCGCACACAATGAAAGAGTAGATGGGGGGGGGGGGGGGGGGGGGGGGGTATTGTATTACTGAGAGATGTTCATTCCCCGAAGAGGTTGTTATACATTTTTTCAAGGTAAAAAAACATTCAGATTATGGTGTAACTGTTTCTTTTCTTCTACCTTTGGTCGCCTCAGATACTCATCTTCATTGAACAGTCTGTAGCTGGTCGAAAGTGGGGGTCAATCTCGTCTTAAAATGTAATCTCTATCTGTGTAAGCTGCCACTCAGGTGCGTCGCTGTTTGTGGCTTCGCCGAACGCAAACCTTTTTGGTTTGAACTGCATTCACTTTTCACTGGAGGCAGAAAGATCTGTCTTTTTCAGCTCTTTTGTCGTGAGACAACGGAAGCGGTGACGGGCAGCTCACAGCTGCTGCGAATGCTGCAGTGAGTCGTTCACTGTGCATGAGGGAACAAAGCTATCACTGGTGGGAGCTCCTGGTGGGAGCCGGAGACCTTAGGTGAACGGCGTGACTTCTTCTATCCACTGGCTGCCACTTTCCTCCCGAAACAAAAAAAACGCACATGCACACACATACTGTACCATTTGGGTTCACAGCTGCGGGATTTTCTTTGCCGACATCCTATCACAACGCAGTCCTCTATTACCAGATCGGCTCACCTTCTGATGCAATGCGCGCTGTCCTTTTGTGCAATGTGTATGAACACACACTTTTATATTGTGATCACGAGGGATGGGTTTCATTTAGGGCTGCAACGCAACTCAATTTAACATGCACTTTGGCAATAATACATAGAAGTTAAAGGTATAAATTCCATAGCCTGTAACCCTACATTGGGTGGGTGGGATGGGGGGTGGTGTGGGTAGGGTCGGGAATGAGGTTTCAAATTTCAATCTTTAACTGTTCCACATGTGTGAATCCTCTTCCCTGGTGGGATAAAAACTGTGAAAATAAATAAAACATATTTACAGAAAAAAAATATTACATAGAAGTAAACAAAGTAAAGGGGAATGGTCAAAGCAGCAGAGGCAGAGATAATGCATAATGCAACTTAATAGTGTCTTTCATTAGACCCTTCCTAGCTGGTAAATACTCACATCTTTCAACTCCTCACCCCCAATTTGTAATACAGGATTTCTGTTATCATTGTGTGATGTTTCCGTAGTCCGGAACCAAGCCCAGTTAACCCTGATGTCATAATGTGACATCAGGAAATTTTACAGGCTGAGTCGTATCCCTAATGACAATGACCATTAATTTAAATTAGGAACTCTCTGATCAAAGAATAACAGAATATCAATTAGTTAGAACATCAATTTAGTTGAAGTGAGTTTCGCGAAGTTAATAAAAAAATGTTCTTCTTCATTTTAATACATCACCTTAAGCTGTAGGTAATTAAAACGGTCATACTGGTGTTCCTGTAAATAGCATTTTTATTGTTATTCATATTTTTCCAGAACTTTGTCAAATGTCTTGGTGGTCGTTACGTGACATATACCCTTAATTGTCAATTAGTGGTCGGTCAAACAGCCCAATTGATCTATAACTGCCTGAAGTGAGGAGACACACATGTGTGAATGTGCATATTCGGCTGAATGATGTCCTAACACTTGTGTCCTCTTGTCCTCTGCTGGCCTCCCCGCAGTCTGCTCCCAGTTCTCCCGCGGAGTGTACGCCATCTTCGGATTCTACGACAAGAAGTCCATGAACACCTTGACCTCGTTCTGCGGCGCCCTGCACACCTCCTTTGTCACACCCAGTTACCCCACCGACAACGAGGTGCAGTTTGTCATCCAGATGCGCCCCGCCCTCCGCGGCGCTGTCCTCAGCCTGCTCTCTCACTACAAGTGGGAGAAGTTCGTCTACCTCTACGACACCGACCGAGGTAAGTGACAGTGTGGGCCTTGAATCAGGACTTCCAGCTTGAATTACAGTGTGGAACCGCAGGACATGTTACAGAGGCTCAGAATAGCACACCAGGGTTAGCAGAGGACAGATTTCCCTTGTAATAATTCATGAAAGCTCTTTAAATGCTTGAACTGTTAACACTGCACTATTTTATACAGTAGTTTGGTTTTATGCAAATGTTAAAAACTGTATACTGTATCCGCCAGTAGCTCTTAACTCTTGCAATAACACGTTAAGAAACAACGCATCTTAAGTACTATAACCTTTGGGTTGGGATTTTTTTTTTATCTAAACAATTGTCTGGTTGGTGTCAGTTAATCTTCTGTTTAATCATGTTGTTGACATTGGTTTGTCTTTCATCTGAAATGAGGTATGTCACAGCTGCTACTAAAGTGTTTCCCACAGAAATCAGAGTCTCTGGCTGCCCGTGGGTGCTTCTTATTGTGTTGCGTCAATGAGGGGTTTTGTGCAGTTCCCAGAATGCATTGCCTCGTTGACAATAGACGCTGGTTTAATGCAGCGGCACGCCGTGTGTCTGATGACCTGTAAACACGGCAAAGTGTTCATTTCTGGGTGTTCCAACGTCGAACGAGAAAATGAGCTCATTATCTCTCAATAGAATAATGATCCCCTCCTCCTACAGAAACTTCAATTTGCTCAAGCAGCACCTGGGTAGGAGGGATAGATGTATATTCAGGATTTGACAGACAAAGCTACAATATGTCTTCCTCTTTGCGAGGGTGCCGAAAAAGGGGGGCTGCGTATGCCTCCTGCACTGCACCGAGCAGTTTGGAAGCCTGTGTTTATTTGCTCATTATAGAAAGGTCCAGATATGCTCCGAGCTATCTGCTCTCTCTATGGTTTGTTTTCTTTTTTTTTCCAGCCCAGCCTCACTCCTCTCTGCGTCTTGCTTTGAGGCAGAATATGAAGTGTCCTCTAGCGCACAGACCTCAGTCTTTGGGTCTGCAGGCCTGTAGGGTCCAGAGCTGTGGGCCTTAATCCTCCAAACAGCCTGCAGATAATATGTGGTTAATTAGGGTCACTCTTACGAGAACACTCATTGGATCTTTCCCTGTGGATGCTATCAACCCACACGTCCTTCAGCACAGCCAATACTGCCCCGTACTGGCCCTTCCCTCTGCTTCTCCTCTTCTGTCTGGCAAGAGAGACTGTCTGGGGCAGAGTTGGATACGTAGCGGAGGTGGGGAAGAGAGGCTGAAATACCAAAACAGAAGAGGTGCTGGAGAGAGAAAGAGCGATGACAAATAGCTGTGTACTTTGAAGAGAAAATAGACGGACACAGGTCAAAAGAGCCAGGGAAAGTGAGGAGGAGGAGGAGGAGGAGGAGGAGGAGGAGGAAACAAAACAACGATACAATCCAGCAATTAAGGCAACAGCAGGCGCGTGTGATTTACAGGCTGTTACCTGTGTACAGACAATTCCCTGCGTACTGTACATACCCGTGCTGAGGCCCATGCCAAGCCACTTTTACCTCTCTCCCCACTGCCAGTGGTGTAAGACGATCCCTTATTAGTAGGAGGACATTGGCCCCAGGGGGGGATTAAAGTCGTTTATTGATGCACTCCATCCAGCACTTTGGGGGGCTTTGACACTTGGCTCATCAAGCAGACAGATGTGTCAGGGAGCCTCTACCTTCGCTTATCAGGTAGTGCAGCTCCCCAGGCAATATGGACACTTGCTGCTGGCTGAACCAGGGGGAGTGACAAGGGAACATAGTCTTCAAGGGTGTATGTAGGTTTTGACCCTCTGGCTCGGAGGAAGAAGTAAAATTGTCAAGACAACTGTTTTCTTCTGTATCATTGTCTGCATTATTTGAGTTTTTTTTTGTCTGATGTATCTTTATTGACTACATCGGTCATGTTCCAAATGTATCATCTATTAAAGAGTATGTTAGGTAACACCACAAAATAGTTAATATTGTTGCCAAATTCATGATTGAATTGTTGCTGTTAATCGGTTAACCATTGTTTCATCAGCTTCAGCTAATCATTTCAGCTGTTTATGTATTACTTTTATTTTAGGGTGACTGTTTCAACTATGTATCCATTACTTTTACCACATAAATTCAACTTATTATTGATTACTTTTAATCAATACAAAGCAAACAAAGTTAAATTTGGCTAATCAACGGTTCATCCATTACTTTAAGCGTACTATTTTGACCTCTCTGTATGCTTTCTACACTCAACATGTAATTACTCATGTTGGTGTGTGCAGTTATATCACTGTAGCTGATACATTTGCAAAGAAATCCACATAATTATTTTTGGGATTTTGATTTTCCTCCTTCAAACAATTCTATGTATTTTTGATTAACGGGTCATTTGTTTTGTTTTTAAAATTAGATGAGCGACTGACAATCTTTCCACGTATCCTTTTTCAGCTACAAGTACCTGGACGGGGTGTCACGGATGTCTCTGATTCTTTGTAATTCTCAGTAATGCTGCTTTGGGTCACTAAATTGGGAGTTAATGAATGATCATTGTCTTGCCCATTGTGTAATTGCATTGCCTAAAAAAGAGGCCTAGCATGTTGACAAATGAACTCTGACCTTAAATGTCCCCGAAATAATCTTTAAACAAGTAAAAAGCAAAGGCGATGTACAGTGTTATTATCTTGAGTGCTTTTTTGCCTTTTAATTTGTGTTTGATAAAAGCATTGATCATCCATAATAGTGGAATCAACCTTTCAATTATTTTCCAAACTCTGCTATTCAGGAGAGAAAGCGCAGCGCATTCACTAGCTGAGTTCCACCAAGAGATTTCAGTCAATAGAAAAGATTAATTACAGCCTCACTATTCATTTGGCTCTTATATTGGGCTGGCAAAAAAATGCTTTTAGTCCTTAGTGTAGTGCTTTCAGTCAGAGAGTGATGGTCCATATGCTTCAGACTCAGATGTATTGGAGGGAAATGAAGGTACATTTGTACCCTAAATGCCATTAGGAGACAGCTGCATGAAAACAGATGTTATGATGAAGGAACTGCACTGGAAGCAAATGGAGCTTCTGATATTAATGATTGGCTCGTATTCTTTTATAGGATGTAATCTATTGACAGGGAACTGTGTGTGTGTGTGTGTGTGTGTGTGTGTGTGTGTGTGTGTGTGTGTGTGTGTGTGTGTGCTTTAACACATGAAAGGTCCAAACAGATATTACTGCTGGTTCTTTTGACTCCCAAACATAACATATGACTCACCGGGAAGGACTGACAGTCCCCGCAGCACTCCTTCAACCGAATACTGTGTTTTCCCCAATTCTGAGCTCTGCAAGAGGGAATATTGCTTACTCTGTCCTTCCAGTTTGCATCAGCAGACACATTTCCCCTTCAAAATCTCGAGCTGGATAGGGTGAAGGTAGATGGACCTTGCCCTTTCTGTTCTGCGGTCAGGTATGGACAGGTAATTGCCAGGTCTGTGCAGCAGAGACAGATGATTACAGGCTTTATTGTCTCTCCCAGGCACAATCAACCCTGATTCAGCAATCTCACCTCTACTTGATTTACGAGTCACTCTCTCTCTCTCTCTCTCTCTCCACTGTGTCTTCATATGCTTTTAGCTTTCTCTTATTTCCCTTCTTCTTGAGAGTCTTGTGAGAGTCAGCTCGCTGTGACTGTAGTCGTACAAGAGTCAAAACATTTTCCTGCCTTAAATGCTGCAAAGTGGTCAAGAAAAGACAAACCAGTGGTTTGTTTCATAATTCGTTTGAAACCACAAGTGCACAGTGTAAAGTTCAAAATGTCTCCAGCTGACCTCTTCAGTCTTCAAGCTTCCTGTTGGCTACATGAATGATGTTGTGCTTGAAGACTGAGGCTATAGTTAATATGTCCCAGTACAGGACAGGCTAAACCGGGGTAAGACATCCCTCAAGCTGAGAAGCCACGGCGTGTCAATGCAAGCGGACTGCCGTCCCTGAGTCTAACTGTCGCTAGCGGTGTGCCAAGAGCATCCTAGTCTGAAGCGTAGGGGCGCTGACCATCTGCCGTGTTTGACGATATGCGAGCAGGAATGTGTTGTCAGAACAGATACTCCATTACTTACTTGTTTGCTTCTTTGGCTTTGGTTTTCGGAAAGGCAATCGAAGAACATCGCCATCTTAACACTTAAAATGTGTATTAAATGAGTATTGTTCTAAATCTGAGATGCCCGCTGTGCCTAGTTACGCTTGCTAAGCCGTGATTGGACCATCGCTGCATGGGGGAGGGGTGAAGAAAAGGGTCAATTGTATGCCTGCCCTCCCCTCATGGCTGCTGTTTCACTCTGCTCCGTGTCTCCGTCGCTCCCCTGCCTCTCTGTGTTACATTTATTTTGTCAGTCTTGAGAAAATCCTGTTCACCTTGAACCGAGCAGCTAGACGTAAAAAAACAAAACAATGTGGATGAAGATGTACGTATGACTGATGGAGTCCTCTGACGGTGGGAAAGCACTTATATTTTCCATTGACATTTAGTGAATACCAATCTGCACTGATATTTTGTAGTAGGCCTGGAGCCTCCACCTCTTTATATTCATGATGATGTTGTGAGACACGGGATTTCAGCCCGTCTCACAACATTCAGCGCCACACCAAGTTGTTGATGACATATGAATATCAATGGCGGGTCATCGTTTTACATCATTTCCTCTACGGTCGATATTCTGAATGTGATATAGTTAGGAGGAAAGCGATCCAACACGTATCCGCTGCACTCAAAGAACAGAGCTATTTACTTTTATCATTTAACTGCTGACAGTTGAAATAGCTTTTCCATGTCATAGTCTCATTATAGCACCAGGAAGTCAAATGTTCTTTGAACAAAAACCTGCCAAGTGAAAGCTGAACTCCAGCATTCGGTCCAAAATATATATATATATATATATATATATATATATATATATATATATATATATATATATTCACTAGTCAATATTTCAAATGACCCCCAACTTCTGAGGAGTCAATTCAGCAAACTTATCTGGAACAATAAAGTGCATGGACAGTATTGATCATAAGAGGTTGCTGCAGTATTTGTACCCAAAAAGGGAACAGCTTATTACAAAACATGCAAATATGTGCAAATTCTGACCTACACTATACGGTCTCCAAAGTGTGCGCAGGCATTCATACAGTATTTATCCGAGTCACTTGTCCGTCACATTTATTGTTAAAGGTCTTAAAAATGTCAATATTGAATGAAAATGTTGCTCTTAAAAAAACACAGGCAAGCACTTGCAGTGCAGGAAGAAGTTGAACTACACCAAATCTCAGGGGAAATATAGTTACTTAAAAAGTAACAGTTTTAACCTATACCTAAATCAAACAAGCCAATTTGGGTTTCTCACAGTGGAAGCAATGATATGATTATGTAGTTTTTAAACACTGCAGGTTGATGATAAACTGGATAAGTCTGACTGATAGAAAGAAGCTGAATAACGTAGATGTAGGTACGCCTTTTGTTTACGTAAAAATGTCACCCACATTTCAGCAACGTGATGCCAGAATAAACAGCAGGGTTCTACTTACCATTATAAGGCAATGTGCAGACATTGCACGTTTGTTAAAAGCGCCTGAAAGTCCATTTTGTTTATTGTTTCAGTTGTATGGTTTTATTTTATTCATGTTGTATTCATTCAAAAGACATTTAAAAAAATTTTAAATTGATTGTTTGTGTGTACTTGCAATATTACCTTTTTTTATTATCATCTCATTGGGCTGAAATGGCATTTAAATGACAATAGTAATTTCTGGGACAATATATTGCCCAACACACCTATTATAATTATTGTGACAGTCCTAGATGTAGATGCCTTGGTGAAAGAAAAAACCTTGGTTACAGAGCACATTATAGGCAGGCCGATTTCCTGTCACACCTTTTAGAGGGACAAATGATTTTCAGTCAGCTAATTTGTAATAATTTACAATTCGTAATATCAAAGAAATAGCCACACAGTAAAAACAAAAAGGATCCTATTCAAGCCCTATTGAGATTGCTCCGAGCAATGCATACAGTAGACTTTATTACTATTATACAAGGTGAATATTAATCACCCAATACAGTACTAAAGCCGCTCTTTGAAGAATGCTAAATGTATTTTCTTATTCATCAGGTGTTAGAAATAACACATCTTGATATTCAGTCTTTCATTTTCGTTTTATGACTAATTGAAGGGCCAAATTGCTGTCCTTAGCTTGTAATTTCAATTTATTGGTTAAACCCTTTTAATACCCTCCCTGATGACATGCATCTTGTCTGTGTCCTAGTCATTTCCATGCTAAATAGCATTGGTGCTTGCGGACACCAAGTGCTTAATAAACCAGATTAAACAAAGATGTGGATCATGGTGCTGTTCTCCCTGAAGTATGAGTTTAGGGTAAATGTCCTAAATTATATTGAAGTGGATGAGAACTCTGAACGTGTGATTGCCTCTGTAATGGCTGCCATTGTCAGTGGATGGGTAATTATTATTACATGAATATTTGCAAACACGCTAAAACGCAAAAACAAATCAGATTAATGACATTGTAGTTGCATCAATCAGGACCACTTGGCTATGAATGAATCCCTTATAAGTCACCACAGACCCTGTTGATCAGCTGTTAAACAGGCAGACATGATAACTCCAGCCTGGCACAATTGGCAGAGTGATGCGCCAACAGGGCCACGAGGCTTGTGGATGACCGCACAGAGTTAGCCTCATTTCTTCTAGTTCCTGCCAAGCTACTGTAGATAGAAGGATAGGACAGATGTGAGGGGGGGGGGGGGGGGGCAATCAGGCAGATACACTGTAACCACAGCAAACCTTGCTCCCTATTCTTCTGCAATCCTCTAATTGGCTATCCAGAGACAGTTGCCTTTGTTCCCTAAAAGAGTCAAATAATGAATGTCTCCCGCTGCTCTCCTGGTTGCCTTTGATGGCAAACCAAATCAAGTCTGTCCTTTAATTTGATTTTAGTTGCCTGGCATTGCTCTTACTGTTGTAAACAACGTAACAAATAAACAAATGCGCTACACTACCAAAAGGAAAGTCCAAACTCCAGTGATTAAACACAGGAATGGCATGAAATGGCTACTCCTTTTCTTTTACATAATCATAATAAGGTTTGGAGATATATTTTAATGTGCAGTGCCATTAGGTTGCAAAGCAATGTTTTTTTTCCGATGTGACTGCAAACCATCAGCTGCCTTTTCCCTTTCAATTTGTCATTTTTATGCCACGCTGACACTTTTCACACAAATAATGTCTAGACGAGTGCAATGTTGTCACCCACTATTGTTGATTATAGTCTCCGCTCACAATGTGAGATAATATGTGTGAATGCTAGCTCCCTAGCACGTCTATATCATAGACCACAGCTTGTTTCCTTGGCTCTGTGGTCTCATCATAGCCACTATAATGGCACATCAGCTGCACCCAGCTGAGACTTTACGCACACACATATGCCTCTTGTGCTTTAGTGGCCCTCTCCTTCACGCCAGCTTCATAACAGCTAAATTATGCATGCATCAGGAGAATAAATCAGCTTGGACATGCTGACAAGAAAGGGCACATCAGAGAAGCCATAAAATGCACAAGAAAAAAGATTATATTAAAGAAATATGGATGAAGCTACGCATCACTGATATTATTTTCTCCCATTTTTATTTTGCACACATAAACAGGTATCACTGCCAAAGTGTCATCCACATATACAGATAGTCCAACCTGCAGTGGCAACCTCTGTAATTCAGTAACCTCTTGAAAAGAAGATATTCGAGAGCCTTTGTCTGTCACAATAAGCACACAATAAACCACTATGCTGTCTCCCTGTCCCTTTTTAACAGAACCTGGAATAAAGCCATATTACCACCTACCCACTGCGAGCTTCAGCAGCCATGAAATTACTGCTCGGAGCTTCTTTTTTTCATTATTACAAAGGTCCTGGCCTTTTCTTCATGCTGCCATCGTTGAGGTTGATTACTTACACTATGTTACAGGGCCAATTTGTTTGTAGAAACAACAAATACAACATATACACAAGAGTAAAATAATATCTGGACTCTTTTCATTTACGGTAAGTCTCTTTTTCCGTGTGTGTCATGTGTCCTTCATTTTCAGCTGATCAGCCCAGAGCTGACCAGGGCACTTGATCAATCCTTTCGACACACACACACACACACACACACGTGACTCTATGTTGTCTGTTAGCGCACACGCTCATCAGTGTGTGTGTGCCAATACGTCTCAGTATGCCGTGTGAGTGAGAGAGAGAGACCAGGAAACAAAGACAGGCAGAGATGGAGGAGCTCTGTGGGTGGATTCTCACAGTGGAAAAGCGCCACTCTCCTCCCTCCTACATGTATGCACTTCTAAAGATACAGACATCATGCTGCTTCTGTTTGATTTGACATGTGCTGTCTTTTTGATTAGGACAACACTTGGCTGTGAACTGCTTTTGGTTATAGGCCCGCTGTATGCAGCACATCAAAGCCTTGGCTACACACTTGTGGGCATCACGGCGATTGCTACGTTTCCGCCATGGAGGTGAAGCCTCCTCCCCCTGCAGGCAGGGAGAAGTGGAGGAGCTCATACTGTAGCTCTGGCTATAATGGTATTCTCTTCCACTAAATTGCATAAGTTGAATGGACCTGTTTTTGCGTCTTTGTCTTTTAATTGTAGTTAAACACTTTCCTCAAAGGCACCTCAATTACCATGTCTTTACAGCTGCTCAGAGATTCTAGTCTCATTCTTCATCAACCGTCAGACGTTGATTGCCTGTTTGTTGCGTCTGTATATCATTTGCTGGACAAGTCAAGAGCACGGTTCATATAATCCCAGCCTATTTTATTTATATTTTGGGCCTGTGCCAGATGACTAATGAGAGGAAATATAAAGCCGTCTTCCTCTCCCAGCCCAAGATTTTGATCTCCACTGCGCAAACACTGGAGGGATCCTCAGAGCCCTGTGAGCATACTTAGCCCAGAGGCAAACACTCTCCAGGCCCTAAATACTGTAAGTATTTATTTTGGCTCCCTCAAAAGACAATAGAGACGAAGCAGCTGTGAGAATATTTATACATTAGAACGTACGTAGCGACGTAGTTAATGAAGAGTGAGAGTTTGACAGATGAAGAATTTAAATTGTATGTTGTGTTATTATACACAAGGGTGTGAACGAAGCTGTTATGTTATGACCTACTCAAGTTCCAAAACACTGAGTTTGCTAGGATTTCTGCTCATATTGACACATTCCATCCAGTTCAATCCAAGATTGTAGTGTTTCAATATTTTGCAAAAGAACCCACCACCAAATGCACAAAATGAGAAAAAGTTAACTTTTTTGATGCAATCAGAACATCTACATCATGGCACTACTTTTTGTGCAATCTGAGCCACTTAAACTATTATTCACAAAGAATAATAGTTTTTTTGAGAATCAACACAGTATCAAAGAACATGATATTGCAATACTCAAGTCTATTGATATTTTCTTATACCCCTATCATAAATGTCTATTAAAATGTCTATTAAAATTGTAGTATTGTACTTGAATTGATTTATATAAATATTTTATATAGCAACAAGGTTGCTGTGGTGTCTGAAAAGTTCACTCTCCATCTTTCTCTGCAGTTGTTCAGTCCTGAACTTGGTATCAAGCCAAATCCCACAATTATGAGCCAAAGCCGTTATCTTTATGGCTTCAATTCAGCCGTTTCTGATGCGTCCTCTGAGACCCTGGACAAGGCTCAGCAGCCACAGACCCTCATTTACCAGTGGATTGCAAGTTAGAGGGGAGAGCAGCCACATTCACTATTGGCTAAACAGCCACCGCCTCTTTTTCATGTGCGAGCTTTGGACTTTGATCCTTCAGAAATGAGTTCAGATTGGGGGGTTTCACAGTCTTTGGTGTCGGCAGGTAGAATCAGCTGCTTCTGGTTCCCTTTTTTCCTTGTGTTGTGTAGTGTAGTGTAGTTGATGGCAACTTATTTACTTACATTTCATAATTTGATTAGATTAGTAGATAACATTTTTGATGGATGTGGATTAGTGTAATACCAACAGTGACAAAGTGCGATGATGCAGTGTAATGTAAGCAAGGGGTATAGTTGTGGCTCTGAAGCAGTTGTGGCTAATGCAGAGCAAGATGCTTAGAGGAATTTGCAATATGGTTTCTCTGATTTGCCTAGTTAGCCTGGATCAGCTGTGAGATAAGAGAGGGGGTGTGCGTGAGAGAGAGAGAGATGGAGGCCTGTGACACTCTGCGACACTCTGCACCGTACCCTAATGAGAGGCAGGGAACCAAAGGAGCTGGGCAATGAGATTAGATGCAACTCAATTCAATTACCGCTGAGCCGCCACGGGTGACGCTTCAGAACTCATCCTGTTAAGATCCGGTTCACAGACGAAGCTCTCACTCAGCTGCTGTATGCTGCACTGCCACAACATGTCACTCGCAACAGCTCTGATTTATAAGCACACGGGGCGTCGTTAGGCTCTGTCGGGATTTGCTAGCAGACGCTGCAATGTTCTGATATAGATTTAAGGGAAAATTACGAAATAATTGAGTTTTCACTCATCTCAACCGTTTATACACTGCTCCACCAACTACAGAGTTGTTTCAAGTGTGTATTTGAGAGTAAAGAGAAACCTAATACCCTGTTCAAGCTTGATGAAAACAAAAGCGTTAACCCCCCCACACTAACATATTCCTACTATGCCAATTCTGCCTCTTATTCTAACCCTAACCAAAGTCAATTCTCAAGCCAATGATCAGAGGCAGAAAAGGGCGGGTCATTTAATCGCCATATCAGGATGCCATCCATACTGCTTTGTCCTCACCGTCCCACCGCAACCACTATACATCTATATAGATATATCTATATCTATATAGATATATATCTATAGATCTAGATATATATAGATATCTTATGTCTGTTAGACGTAGGCTGGAATTATGCATCAGTGAAGATACATGTAAACTTCTCCTCGGACCGAACGCAGAGAATGCTGTTCATAGGTCACGAGGTTCCAAACGAAGCAAAATCACAGATACACTTTATACTCATAGTCTGTACATATCTTAGTTTGAAAGAAACTCTCAATGTATCCAAATGACCTCTGTGCACATCCGCCTCCAGTACATGCATCCCCAGCATATTCCAGCCTTTACAAATTAAAGCAAGCAATTTCTGTCTCTCTTCAGTCCAACAGACTCAGTCTGAGTTCACCTTCGTCCAACTTAGACCCACATCCTGTCAGTGTTAGCCAATAGACAGACTGATGTACTATGCGTGGAAATAGAGAAGTCTTTATTTTCTTATGCAAAATTGTACATACAACGCCGGACTATAAACTGCAGCACTGGTCTCATGCATCGTCATTCTAACAATATGTGTGGTGAATAGACCCCTCCTATAGGAGAAGTATAGGTGGAGGCACAATAATTATCTGAGCACGCTAGTTAACACTGGCTAGCAAGTTGTATTGGCTTGTTTTTTATATAAGGGCAAAAGAAAATATGAGTTTCTCGCAACATGTAGAGTCCCTCAAAAAGTCGACACTGGAGCGGAAAGGCCGGCTAGTTAGCTCGCTAGTCTCCAGAGCTCCTGCCGGCCTACTACTGGAAGTAGCCGAGGAACCGTAGGCCCAGCGCCCCCTCTGGCCACCAGCCTGCTGTTGGGCGCTTTTTCCTGTACATGTGTGACTTTAGCATGAAAGCATGGCAGATTTAGCAAGGCAGCTAGCTAGCTAAGTAGTTAACGAGCCAGTAGCTAAATGAGTGAAACTTAATAATTCGTCCTCGCACTCTTATCACAGCACAGGAAAGCACATTGCTATCGCTAGATAAATAACTTTGTTCAGGGTGTTTTCTATAACCAGTGTAGGGATCATGCATATGAACACACACACACACACACAGACACACATATACAGTATAACATGAATATCATGTCCTGTGTATCTTATGCTTGCATATCAAATATGCACATTGTACTCTGCTCCACTGTTTGTATGTTTCTTTGTTAACAGTACGTACTGGCGTCAGCGAGCATTACACCATGTTTAAATTCTCCCCACCTCGATGGCATGATTAGCTCTGAGGAGCATGATCAGCAGAAACTGCTGCTCTCTGCTGCGACATCTGCACAGCAGGGATTTATAGCCAGTGATAAGGAAATCTTGTTGTGGTCTTCAGTAATTTATGTAGTCGACTGTTTTACATTTTTGGACGAAACACAGATGTGGGGCTCCTGAATGCAAAGAGGTGAAAAGGATTTATAGCTTCATGTTCGAAATAAATATCACAAGCAAAAGCATTTATGAGGGGTCTTCAATGCTGTAGGATGAATCATGATGATGAATCTATTGATTAGCTGAAGCTGAAATGGACTCCAGCTGACAAAGGTGATTGGCATTTGTACATTTATGCAGAGAATAACAAACCGCTTAATTTTTTTCTTGTTGGTGGAGAAGAAAAATGAGCTGTCAGTCGTGTTGCTGCTGTCACATTAAGTTGCACTCAAGTATTTTGTTAAAATTCAATTTTGAAGTCCAAACCATGAAACATAAACTTTTCTGCTGACTGTCAAAAAAATCATGAGCAAAAATAATCCATTTCTGGACAGACTATTTACCACCACCAGATTCCATCTCTTAATTTCCATACAAATGTAAAACTAGTCAGGGATGGCATCTTCTGTGAATCTTAAATGAATCCAATTGTTTCAACGCAGTTCAAGGGTTTGCTGGAGGCAGGAGAAGATGAGCTCCCCACAAATCGGCAATTTCAAAATAAAAGCTCTCTGTGATTGTAATCTGATTGACAGGATACTGTTTCCTTCATTCACATAAGAGTTTGCATAATTCATGTTTTCCTGCCACCTCAGACCTCAGAAATGAAAATTGGAAATGCACAGATTTTATACAGAACACTCCAGATACTCAAATATATCAAGCCCAAATCCCTAGAGCATTCCCCTGTAGGCATTTGTATTTTCTTTTGACGTGTTCTTGCCTCTTTCAAGCTGAACATAAATCAGTGATTGGCCTGATACTTGCAGCCCTGAAACAAATACCCACCCTATCATGTTAACCCATATGCATGGCATGTCGTACACCCAACGTGATTACAGTGTGCTAAATGGTTCATTGGCATTTTTTTTACCTTTACCAGCCATATTCTTGTCAGTTTCCAAACCAAAAGAGACCATTTTGACCCAGTTAATCTGCATGACATCTCTTAATGTGAGAGGCTTTTATTGCTGGGAAGACTGCCATGCTATCCAGCTGGCTTGTGGTTGCTGAGGTTCTGAGCATATGCCTGAGGAAAATGAATAATGCATCCATGTTATTCAAACCTTCTTTCTGTAACTTTTGCTTTAGGTAGGGGAGATGTGAGGAGGCATACGACATGAGAGACTGCCGCTGCTGTGCTCATGTAAAAATGATGATACCTCAGAAAAGCTTCAGATGTTTTTTCTTCACTTTTACATTTATTTCTTTTTCCTAGAGAAATTGTGGCTTTTGTCCAGGTAGAAATCAAAAGTACATTTGCCGATTGTATTGCCTTCAGGCTACACTACCTTCATATTCTTCTTGTCTTGTGGTGTTTCACGTCAGATGTACAGGTGTTGATACTTTTAAACAGCTCTGTGACCCAGAAGCTACAAAGGGACTATACTGTATGTGTGCCTCTACATGCCCTCAACAGGCAAACACAACATCATCTGAACTCAGAGTTGTGCTACAAGGCACATTAATGAACTATGCTGAACTCCTTGGAGATGTGACCTGATAACCTGTTTGCCAGATAACCTCGAGGTCTGAGAGGCTGTTGTCCTCTGGACTGATGACGCACAGTGCGTCATCCTCTGCAGCTCGCTGTGCCGCATGCCAAAAGCTCATCCGATGGAACTGTGGCCGTGCGCTGCAGAGGCGGCCGCACACCGGGGTTGCAGACACACGCATTTACGAGTCAAGAAAAAGAGGGCTGCTTGACCATTCAGATGGACTGGAAAAGATTTCAAAAGCAGAGAAATGAAGAGTGTCACAAAGTGGATTCCTCATACAGCTGTTGTTGTGTCTTTAGTCTCTCTGCTGGCTTTGTCTGCAGACGGTTTTCTTTGCACACAGCTGTTCAGTGTGTCAGGCAATTTGTAAAATACCAAATCACATATGACATTAATAGTAATTCTCATAAGATCTTTATATGTCTGAGTGCATGCCCAGATTTGCTGTTGCTGCAAGTTTTTCGCCGCTTCTCTGTATCGGCTAACCACATGACGGACGATAAAAGATGAACAGAGAGAGAGAACAGAAGCTTATTGTACATACATGTATTACATTTGCTTTGTCCATGTCTTAATAAAATACCAGTAGTGTGCTTGATTTTCATTAATAACCTTTATGTTCATTCGCACCTCTTTAATGTTGGAAAAGAGTTACGTTTTCTTTTTACTTGTGCTGTGATAGAACTTCATTATTCATTTTGTGGTATATGATTTGACCATAGTGTTTCTGGGTGCCCTGTTAAATTAAAATATTTCACGTGTGAATTAATCATCGGAAGGGCTCATTCTCCATTCTTCTGCTAGCATAATGATCTCTTTCTACGACTGGCCTGGATGAATCTTTCATTGTCTTTATCTTGAAATGAGTTGGCGCAATCCTCCAAGGAGACACGGGCCGGGATGTGTTTCACCACATTGTCAAAGTTAACATGTGGCTGAGCTAAGTGCCGTGATTTAATTGATGCCAAGCGCAATAACATCACCCGCTGATCTTTTAATAATATGGAGATACAATTCCTGTCCCCTTACTTCATAATGATATTGCCTTTTCAGTATGCAAAGGTAAATTCACAATGGCTTCCACCCTCGCAAATAAAGTCTAGACTCGAGACAATATTTTCAAGGGCCTGCAGAGTTTGGAATGCTATTTTATATTGTAATGAGATGGCCTTTAACCTTTGGATTCAAGCAAAAGCCTCTCCAGAATAAATTAGCAGCCTCCCAGTTCTTGCATAACTGTAACCGTGTGCCTCTTTTCTGTCTAATCCTCTGGGTCTCTCTCTCTCTCTCTCTCTCTCTCTCTAGGTTTCTCCATACTGCAGGCCATAATGGAGGCAGCAGTAGCTAACAACTGGCAGGTGACCGCCCGCTCTGTAAGCGGCACAACAGATGCAGCAGAGTTCAAGCGCATCATTGAGGAGATGGACAGGAGGCAGGAGAAGCGCTTCGTGATTGACTGCGAGGTGAACAGGATCAACACCATACTAGAACAGGTGAGCCTCAAACTCACTGCACATGTGGTAACAGCTGTCGATTAAATAACTAAACACCTGCGCTGGCCATCTAGCCCTTTTCAGGCTTCCTGGTTAAGTCACATCATTACCAAGCACATTTTAAGTAACAAATGTTAAAGGGCCACTCCATCAATTGTACCTGTCAACTTGTTAGTCATGGTGATATTGAGTTGGACTGGAAGACGACAAATATATAACAAAAACTGGATGCATATGAAATAAAGCTGTTCAAAAATATCGATTCAGTCCTCTGACATTAAAGAAGTGCTGGAGTGGTTCTGCAGTTTTGGGAAGCATTCAGTCCATAATACGTCTTTTTCACAGCAGACATTTTGACTTATAGTAAGAAAAACTGACAATACCACTGATTGTTTTTATTTCTATGCAAGTGTTCAAACGTGACTGTGAGGCAACATGAACAATACCAGGACCCTGAAATCAAAGCAGCTGAAGTGAATTCAGCCATCATTGATTATTTGCACCTGTGCTTTTCCTACTGTGAGATGTCAAAACATCTTCCAATAAAAGTGGCCTATTCAGCATTTTAGATCAAAGATCTAAGACTCGCTAAGTCTGACTAAGATCATTTTTGTTGTGCTGCTTGTTTTGCATGTGAGTTTCTACAAATAGCTCATATGTCATTTCCTTGAGTTTGTGTAACCTCATAAATGCTGTGTTAAGTTGAATGTCAGGCAACACAGTAGATGTGAGAAGCTGCGTTTGGTTGCTAAGTTGGAGGCTTGTTTGAAAACCAGTGCGTGCTGTTGAAGCGGCCCGAAAGCCTGAGGTAGAGAGGTCCGAATGTGAGCAGCCATTTGGAGAAACCACTGGATGAGGCATCGTTTTTAATGCTCCTCTAACAACCCCAAACCCCTCCTTTCCTCTATCACAATGCCTGAGGAGGAAATGAAAGGTCCACCAGTCCTTGTAGTAGGGGAAACACAATTACCATGAATAGATGAGTGGCTATTATGCCATGCATCTCCTCTGTTGGGCCGCCCCGCTCCACCCTACACTCCTCTGCTTACAAGGCAATCAGCTCCCACTTTGGATTCTGCTCGTTAACATTCATTTAGATATTGGCTTCTCTCTGCCTCACAATATCCCTTCAACCAGTGTTTGTTTCCCTTTTTTCTTATGAATCTAATTCGATCCCAGAGTCACAGTTTAAAGCAGAATGGCTTTAAGTATTAATTTGTTGCGTCTAATGTAATTCTTGTACTGCACATTTCCTTCCTTTACTATTCAGGCACTATACGGAAATCTATTTCCTTTTTGTGTTAAGACTATGCTTCAGCTTTTAGGAAAAGCATTACAAATCACATGTTAGGCATATTAATGGTTGCGTCTTTAATTGCTCCCCCCGCCCCCTCCTGCAAACAATAATAAGGATGCAGAGCAATAATCTGTTTGATGTTTCTGTCGTTTTTCAATTAATTCATTATTTCTTTTTTGTCTAGGCTCTCTCCCTTCCTCCACCTCATACTTTCACCATCAAACATTTTTCTCCCTTAACTTTGATTTAGTACAGAAGGGGAAAATAAAGCTTTTACAACAACTAACCTTCAAAGCAGCAGTGTGCTCATTGTTGCCCCTTGTTTCAGTGACAACCTCAGCGTGGGATTTCTTTTTGTTCCTAGAGATAATTGAAATAATCTGTCCAGCTCTGCCAATATGGATGAGTCACAAGCATTCAGCAAAGCTGCTGGACTTCACTCGGCAGCCACCCCCTATTGGGCCAGACCATTATACATTGAAACCAGGATGGACTGTCCCCCATGAGGGCAATCACACCAGAAAATGGCTCCCACTGTCAGCTATGTGGAAACCCACTGCGTCTACCTGCTATTGTAGTTCTATTAGCCAATGATTGAGGGTTCGAGTTTCATCTCTGGACAGGAGTGAGAGTTTAAGCAGAACCTGCGTGCCGAGGCCAGTGTGTGTGTGTGTGTGTGTGTGTGTGTGTGTGTGTGTGTGTGTGTCGCTTCAATCCGTCAAAGTCACTGCTGTTGAGGGAGGATCATGAGGCAGGACAGATTCAGCCAGCTGATTGCTGGGGGAAATGGGAATCAGCTCAGTGGCTTAGTTTTATGATTCTGTGGGAGTAATCCCAGCACAGAATGAGCGTCTTCATACCAGGCAGTGAAGTTCATGGTGTATAGAATCGGTAATTGTCGAGCTTCCACAATCTGGTTCAATGGTTGCACACAAAAAAACTCTCTCTCTTCATTAGCACCACTTTTGATCCTGTTGCTCTGAATGCTCCGGTCTTGCTGGGCCTTTGTTTCTCTACGACAGTAGTGCACTGCACTGTTAGAGTGTATCGGCATTGCAACAATGTTCCTCAATATTTCATATTTAAAGGAACATCCATGTATACTATATGTACTCAATTACTGTACTCAAGTACAATTGGCATTTTAGTTTGCAGGTATTAATGGACGATAGGAACTTATTTTTTGTATAAAAACAAAACAACAAAATAACAAAAATATATAGATATATAAAACACATTAAAATGCGGCTCACACTGAAAGTATAATTAGCTTTTGCCTATTTACTCTACCAATCGATGTATTCCAAACTGGGGTTCAATTAACAGTTATTTTAAATGTTTCTGTTTATTGTTCATTGCATAAATTGACAAAACAGTCCAAAATCCAAAGATAATTTAGTCATAAGTATACAAAAACAGGAATGCAGCAAATCCCTTCTCTCAAAGGCCTCCAATCGTGTTTTCTATATGAATAAATAATGACTTTAACGTTGGTTGATGCTGAGCTATTTGGTCTGAATTTAATGTTATAAAGAAATAAGTTTCCCGAGACTTTAGGCTACCTGAGGCTACATCTGATTCATTTAAATAATGAATATAGCAGCAATCAACTAATTGCTATGTTAAGACACAGTGGAGTAATGACTCTCTCTCGTTCTCTGTGTGAATAGAGGAGCTTCTCTGTGCTTTGCCATGCTGGCTAGCTCCGCCCTTCTGGACGCTTTGCGCTGTTCTCATGTTGCAGTTCCAGCTGATAACGGTGTCGTCGTGGAAACGTAGTGCCCATCCTCCGATTCCTCTAAGCTTAAAAATGTCGTCATCGTCTCAGCCCTTCGTCATGTTGAGCTTCGTGTGTAGGAAATCCCTCAATGATAGATATGATCATATGCTCTGAATTTTTAATGTGGCCCCTTTAAGAAGCTGGTACCAGCAAATACTTTACCTTTTTATTGCTTTCAGAAGAAATTCTATCGTCAGAATTGTCGCAATTTCATCTCGTGTTGACAAATCAATTAATTGACTCTTGGTTTCCGCTCTGTGCTTCGGTGTTGGACAGCAATGTCTTTAAATGGTCATTGATCCGACACACAAACAAACACACTGGATGTACCTCATTTTCAGTCGTATGCACACTCAGCTGAATGTCACTTTTATTAGCTTCATTTATCAGTTGACATGATGTAGAAGTGCGGTAAGGAAAGTATTTGCATACTGCTGCATCAGGCGCAGTTTTGTTTGCTGCTATATAAGAGCAGCGTGAGTCTCACAACAAATTTGTTTTGGGATGCTGAGGAGAATGCTACACCCGGGCTATTATCATTTTATGCAATAACAACCGCTCAGGATTTATCGCTAGGACCTTTCCATCAATATACTGCACTGCAGATAAATTAACCCAATGCCTTCCATTCCTTTCCTTTCGACAAAGACAGGAGAGCCTCTGCTCGCTGAATCATATCCAACTGACTCATTGAACCATCTAGGTTTATGATAGTAAATGGGAAAACGTGTGTGGCATTAAAGAGGGGCAGAATACTATGACTGAATATAAGATAATCATCTCTGTAATACCACCACTCTTCGTAATGATGACTTTGTAGAGCGAGTATGTGCATGCCGGTCTCTTGAGAGCCTGCATGTGTGTTTGACTGTACATATGCTCATGCCTAATCTGATCCATCTATGAGATTGCACGTATAGCGTCATATCTGCCTCAAGGCTCCATCCTGGCCCTCTTTCCTCCAGGGAGTTCTGTGCTGGAGTCTGCTCAGAGGCAACAACCTGCTCATCACTAGTGTAAAGAGAGGCAGGCAAAAAGAGAACGGCGTCTGGGACAGGCCCAGGGCACGCAAGCTGTTCAAAGACAGACAGGCAGTGAGCCCTCTGCCAGCCGCAAAAGCTGCATTTTCATGCAGGGGAAAAAAGAAATACAATAAGAAGTGAAAAGGATTGACAGAATGAGAAGAAGAAAAAAAGAGCGGTACATTTGGGGATTTGTACGGACTACATTCTGCCGCCTGTAGAAGCATGAAGGGTGGCCACATTGCCTCCCCATGGAGAATTAGAGATCCTCCATACCCCTCTCTCTCTGCTCTTGAATTAAGGACTGAAAGGAAAATCCACAGTATGGATGATTTATAGAAGAAAAAAATGTGTTGTATCGAATTCAAGAAAGGGAAAGAAATCTGACCATGGGAGATAAGGAGTCGTGGGAGAGGGAGAGAATGCACACTAGATTGCCAGCAGCTGATAGGAAAATGTCAGCAATAAAAGGAAGATGCTCAATCAGGGTTGTGGATGAAACAATGAAAAAATGAAGCAATAGCAACATCCCGTAAAGCAGGGGGATGACATGTGTGTGCTCATGTAACACATTGGCAAACGAGAGGTATTACAAAGTGAAATAAAATCTGAATGAATGTTCTGTAAACATTGAACCCTCACAGACATTCAAGCCTCCCTAGTTTGACTACGCTTTCTGGTAACACTTCCTGGCATGTCTCTAATTTTGTTCTAAAGGAGAGAGGCGGAGAGAGGCAAGACAGAGAGCTAATGTCTCTACTGATATGAAAGGTGCTCTTGATCTCAACATCGGCTTATTGTTTCCCCCCCCCCCACACACACACACACACACACACCCACCTCTGCAGGATGTACAGCCGAGGATACATAGTGTTTTTAAATCACTAGCACCAACCTTGGCTGTTGAGGGCCATTTACGATTATAGAATTAAATGGGATTATAGTGTTATCATTAAACAGAATGGGACCTGCTGACTCGACAACTGAATGGGAAGCTGAGACCTGTGACAATTTGCCTGTGTAGTTATAACTGTGTTAAGAACACCGTTTTATAATAGTACAGTATTTAAACCTGAGGACCCCCCCCCCCCCCCCCCCCCCCCACACACACACACACACACACACACACACACACATCCCCCCCATTATCACTCAAGCTAAATTACCCTGATCATGTTCAGTGAAAACGGAGAAGGGCATCTTGCTGTTTCGGAGCCAGGTTTTGCCACACAAACACAAGGGCGTACCAGCTGCAGTGTCAGTGACTCCATCCACCCGAGCTATCACGTCTCACAGTGTTCGGTATCTCAGAGCAATGCCATACATAATCATCTGGATATGAGTCAGGTGTCTCTAAAATGTTCTGCATTTGGTCAAAGGCCAAGACTTTATGCCCCTGCTATCTTCAGCCCCGTAATAACGCGACTGCCAAGAAAAGCTTCTCAGCCTCAGCTGCCACTGGCTATTAATTAGAGAGTGCTCCACCAAGAGCACTTCTACCAAGAGCCTTGAAGCACAACTGGAGACTGAAGAAGTCCTTTTGTGTCAAAGCATAAAGCTCTAATTCACCCTTCTGTCCATCGTGAATTATGTGTGAAGTGGATATCTTTGCCGCCACAAATTATATGCTGCACTGATTAATAATGCAAATATAATGTACAGTGATATTCAAGCCAGAAACATTAAATGTTCCGTCACTACAGCCTCGACCCTGCATCCAGTTGTTCCCCAGAAAATCAAGGACGAGATCAAAGCTGCTTTAATGTTTTAATTGTGCTGTATCACGATTTACACTTGACCAAAGTTGGTTTGCAAGAGAGAAATCAGCCATATGAATAAGTGACACGATTATGTATTTTTTTCGATCAGTTGTTTTTGCCATGAATACTTTCACACATATTGTGAATATCACACGGAGCAATCGTTTATTTTATTTTTTTCAATTCTTATTAGATTTTTTAAATCTAGCTACAGATACACTATACATATTCGATGTTTCAAGCTTGCGCAATTCATATAAAGGCATCAACCAATCGGGTTGTGGGAAATGGGTTGAATTGTGCCCAAAAGATATATTTATGAAACAACAACAGGGAGGCTCTGTGGTCCAAACCAAGATGGCACACTTTCAAACTCCTTTCAACCTTAACAAAGATCCACATTTTCTGTTCTTATTTTTCACAATAAAAGCCCTCGCCACATAATACTTGCAGACAACTATTTAGCATTTTTGTGTTGTTTAGTTGTCAACCCCCTGGTGTCTAAATGCCTTAATTTAGATGATATATATATATATATATATATATATATATATATATATATATATCTTCAGATTAATCGTCACACATCACGAGCAATTTAGTTACATAGCAGTCAACAATAATAATTCCACTTTTGAATGTAATTATTAAAATAAAGAATAAGTAATTTACTAAATGTGTGCCATAATAATATTCTGGCTTTCTAGCTATGGATACATTCTTTGAAGTTTACTTTTTTAACATATTTGTTGTGGTGGAACAAAGATTCATATCTGATCATCTCCCATGGATGAGCAGTGACCACCTGGGCTGTTGAAAATGATGGCTTAAACACTGATTATCTTCATAATTATAACCTTCCAATTAATGCTGAAGTAACCATTTGACTTTGATGCTCAACTTAATCAAAAAAAGCTTCGCTCATCATCTCCAATCTGAGGACTTTTTTCTTCCTGTTTTATGTATATCATTGTAGATTGTAGAGGTTGGAGCTATGGAGTGTTGGTTGGAAATAACATCAGGTGTAAAAAATATTATGAAGGTCATTGATATTTATTGATATTTTATATGGATGACTTGGTTAATTGCAAAAATAATCAACCAGTTAATTGAATATTCCGTATCACTTTGGCAGGGAGTCTGGTCTTAAAGTTTTCATAAGAGGCTAAAAGTAATTTCATTTTTATTTGCTCCCTTTTGCCTCAGTGAATGGTATGATATCTTTACAAACTCAGGGTAGCCTATCGTTTTCAGTCTGCTTCTTACTGTGTTGTGGCAAACTCTGCAGTGGAAAGGTCAGACTTGGGGGAAAACGGTCTGGCGTTTTATTGAGACTGCGTAGCTGTAGTTTTATATTTAGGGCTCTATCTCTCTCTAGCGGTGCCGAGTCTGGATGACGGTGAAATCAAGGTCATCCTCGTTGTCTGTCCCCATCACGCTTTAAAGAAAACTCCAGTCTGCAAAATGTTCACTTTCTTTCAACAGCAGAACAAAAGGTGGTGGAGCCAGTTAGCGGATCGATGTGAAAGATGGTACACTGTATGAAAAAGAGGAATGGCATTATGGAAGCACACTAAACACATTTCTTGTTGTCTGTGTCACTGGGAAACCAAATAATTGGTTAGTAGGCTTGTGTTTGTATGTATGTGCTCCAAAGGCGATCAACGGCAATAAAAATCGATTCAAGCCGAATGGAAGACAAAAAATAGAGTCTCTTGAAAATCCAAGGCCGTTTTTGAAATATAATGCAAAGTCTCCCAAGTCTGTGCTTTTGGTGAATATCTGTTTTGAGCTGAAGCCATCGTAGCAAAGTTAGTGTTTAACATTTTGAGAAATACTTGTGAGATGGGAAGATGAGATGATTAGCCTAGCTTAGCATTAAGACATAAGGCAGGGGAAACAGCTAGCTAAAAGTGTAACAAAAACACTGTTAAAGCTCATTAATCAACGCATTGTGCGTCATTTGTTTAATCCTTTCACAAACTGTGTCAGTTTTCACATTTTTCTAGCTCTTTCCTCTGAAGTCTTAATGCTAAACTTGAGTCATGACTAGCACCTTTGTTGCTCATGTCTTATCAATCACATCTGGACGTCACATTGCACATTTGCTTAAAAGACGCCACATGTTAATTAGTGAGCTTTAGTGTTTGGTAGTTGTGTTTTTGAACTATGAACAGAACCAGCTGTTCCCCTGTCCTTCCAGTCTTTATATGAGGCGGAGCTTATCAGGTCTGGACTCCGACTCCGTAGACGTGAGATTAGCATCGGTGTTCTCATCTCACTCTTGTATTCCCCAAAACTATGCCTTCAAATGCCTATAACTGAACAGCATGCACTGCTGCACTTTTGTTTATAAAGTGAGCTAATTTCTTATCTGAGTAAATATTGTTTCAGATAACAGTGTGTTATTGCTCCAAAAGTATTGAACTTCAAAGGAAATTAAAGAGAATCGCGTCTTATCAGCGCCATTGAAAGATAGTCATCACCGTCTGCAGCAGCGAAGGGATTTAAGGACAGGGCAATCAGCGAGTAACAGTGAAATCTGTCCGTCTCAACTGGAGTCGGGTCTCGCCGTCTGCCTAATTAAAGAGGCTGAGGGGAGAGGTTGGAGTGATCTGGCCGGAGGTTCTGTGTATCTCCATGTCATCAGTGCCTCGCTGTGCTTCATCCCAAGGTTGTGGCTTGTAGCGGTTGCCAGGCTGGCTGTGAGCTGCGGGGCAGCAGGTGGGGGGGAGGGGGGGGGGGGGGGGGGGGGGGGCGAGGCCTTTCTCTGCCTCGCTCCAGGGCAGGTGTGAGGAGGCTTCAGGCCCGAGTCAAGGTTAGCAGCACTCGGTGAAGAGGTATGGAGCTGTGGGGTTTGTCCAAGGAAAATGCAGCATGGCTAGAAGTATGAAAATAAGACTTTGGAACAATTACAGTGGGATCCGTGTGGCTCTAATAACGCCGCAGTGGAAGTGTTGCAGAGGTTTCTTTTCACGGGGCTGTCTGTCATTTTCTTATTAGACGCAGATTGATGGATTCTAAAAGCCAACTCTGAATTATAATCAGCTCATTTCCCCCTTTTTTCTATTTCTCTTTTTTGATTTGTTCTCCTTTGTTTGACATCCTGCGGTGTTGGAGGTTTAAAGCCCTAATGATGGGGAGGCTGTCAGAGAATGCTGACCCACCCAAGCAGCTTGATAGCGTGAGTGAAAGGCTTTGTGTGTTTGTGCTCCCCGTGCGCTGTCCTTTATGAAAAACACCACCAATTTCCCTTCATGTTTTGTGTGCAACCTTCAGATTTCCATTTGAGAGCGAGAAAAGTGGTTTATTTTATTCGGGAGGATGCTCATTCCAAGCAAGGATTGTTTGGCGCTACTGTACACAGTTCTAGTACTCCCAGATCAGTTTAAGTTCACCCCAGCTAAATTAAAAGGTGTAATTGTAGTTGAAATGAGTGAAACTGAAACCGTCCTTCATAGATTTTCTTCTTCTTTTTTCTCCTCTTTCTTTTTTGTGCAGCATCTGATGTGAAGATACACGTTTGCGTTTCATCGCTGAGCGGGAATGTCGTAAACGATCCTCAGTAACAAATATCCAACATCCCCGGCCTAACACGCACACACAAACAGATGATGAACTGACAGTTTGTTTTCGTGACAGAGCCAGAACATGTGCAAACATGCTGATTTTGCTGTAAACTTGTGTTGCTGTGTTTGTAGAACGCAGATGAAAAAGGAGACATGGTTGTCAGGTTTCTGCATGGCAGCCACTCAGAAGTCCATCCACAGCAGACTCATAAATAACAGACCTCATGAGGCCCAGTTGAAAACCCTGTCCGGCATGTAATGAGAAAAAAACAGACAGGGCAATTTAGAGTCTCACTATTTGATTCATCTGTAGGCCTGCAACACAAAGAAGACACTCTGGAATAAAACGCAGCATATGGTTGGTTCTACAGTGACGGAATGGCTTAGAACACCACTTACTATTTTCAGACAGGCTGCGTGGGTTGAAACATGCTGTTATGCTCCAAAGGTGTGATATTTTCAAAGCAGAGCGAGATCCACATCTCACTGTAAATGTCTTTGAAAAAAATGTTTTTCCCTATTTCTACCTTCTGTCCAACAGTTGCCGAGGCCTCCTATCTCTACACCTTGAATGCCTTCAAAGTGAGCAGAGCATTTAAGGGTGTTCCACATTGTGTCTCTCTCATTATCAGGTCCTCCTTAATTATCACTTCCTCTCGCCGCACCCTCTCGCTCTTGTTATTCCGCGTTCGACTCTGCATTGTTTCAACTTCAGTGGCACCCTGCGTGCTCGCTGTGCCTCTTGGCTCTCATCTCATGGGTGGTTTACTGTATCAATGTTTTTCTCCCATAGGTTGTGACCCTGGGGAAGAACAGCCGTGGTTACCACTACATTCTGGCCAATCTTGTGAGTAATAACCGAGCCGCTCCCCTGGGAGGGAGTGGAACCAGCATTTTTTTGCTGCATGTGATGGGACAGTCTCAGCCATAAGCACAAATGTGCATGTGCAATAAGTAGATTATAAGCTTTTGTATGAAATCAGGCAGAGAAAAAAAACACACTTGTATATATTTTTCTTTTTTCTCCTTAATATAGGGCATCTTCTTGTTTGTTGCCCATGTCTAATCAATCACAATCTGTCAGTCTGACTACATTGCATATTGACCTAAATTAATATATTTATGTTTAAGTATAGTTGAATGTCCTGAGCAATAAATAAACAGCATTTAACCTTTTTAACCATCTTTGGAGGGCAGCCATGTTTTCCTCCCACTCTTGGGAGTGAAATGTTCATTTAGCCCTGATATTAGCATGAGAGTTTTAAAGTGGAGGCCGGCCCTGCTCTCACTTGCTGATCCCCTGCTGCTATTTCCCCGACTTTTGAAGATGTGATTATGCAGCAGTTGAACATGTGTCCTTGCACACCATCACACAATGCTGCTCTTAAAAAACAGCAATTTGACCATAAAAATAAATAACTCTTGCCATAGCTCCAGGGCGAGGAAGGAAACGTGCAGGATGCTTCAGCAGCAGAGGTTTTTGAAATGCATGAGAAAATTGTTTTTTTTGTTTTTCTTTTTTTTTCTGAATAAAAGTAGGCCACCTGTGTCAAGTAAAATATTTTGACTTCCACATGATCTGACACAAACTCGACTGGCAGGTTTCTGTAAATAAGTTTGGGTTAGCCTACACCACAACTTTTAAAGAAGTAGGTGTAAAGGAAAACACATTGCTCTCTCAGCAACTTTGATGATGAAAGCGCACCTGGCCCGCTGCCAGAATATCTGCTAATATTTTGTGGGTGCTTCTCCCTAGGTTGAACCTCAAAGAAAAATACGTGACACAAGTTTCCTTTTTGTCTCATATCAGGGATTCACGAATGTGAGCTTGGACAAAGTCTTCGCCGGTGGAGCCAACATTTCAGGCTTTCAGATCGTCAACCCTGAGAACCCGATCGTGCAGCAGTTTATGCAGCGCTGGGAGCGACTGGATGAAAGAGAATTCCCAGAAGCCCGAAACACTCCTCTGAAGGTACTTTGCTTGCAAAGCCTTTCATTGCACATGCAGAATACACCAATCATCCCTTCTGAAGTGCTCTCTATCGGTTCTTCTCCTCCTCTTATCCTCTGGTTGCCTTTGTCATTCTGTCTCACTCCCACCCCTGGCCTCCTCCTTGTTGCTTTGCATCCCTCTCAGCAATCCATATATTGATAGGCGGTGCAAGGCAAGGTTATATCGCAGCCTCAATTTACATCTAATTAAACAATGATCAAGGAAGAAATGGATTTTGAATGGCATTTAATTAGATTTTGTCATGGTGCAGTGGTCAACAAACAAGTGGCTCAAACCATCAGTGGTAAAAAGGTCAGGCGAAGTTGGAGGGGAAGTGCGTGGGAGATAAAATCACGTATTAATGGTCTATTTACTTCCCGACTCTGCACTAAAAGTTTTGAACGAGGTCCTGACCGTCTGACATGTCTTGGCTTTTCTAATTACATCTGTCTATCTGACTATTTTTATCATAAGCAAGGCGTCAGAGCTTGCACCCACCCCACCCACACTGACTTGACATGCATGGGCCGAAAGCAACTCATGGACTGCCCCAATTTTCCACGGGATTAATTTGACTGCAAGCAAAAACTTATGCAAACAGAGTCATTTGAAAATATTGTCAGAATAAAAGTCAAACTATTCTGTTTTACTCTTAGAAAACATATAATACAGTCTTTACACAGTATAAAGTATATATCTGAAAACCTTTACAGGTCTTCTTCCTCTCACCATGTGTTCCTGTCTCACAGTGTGCACTGCGTTCTCTTTGATTTTGTATAGTACACTTCAGCTCTGACCCATGATGCCATCCTGGTGATCGCAGAGGCCTTCAGGTACCTGCGGCGCCAGCGCGTGGACGTCTCTCGCCGGGGCAGCGCTGGAGACTGCCTGGCCAATCCCGCTGTACCTTGGAGCCAAGGCATCGACATCGAGAGAGCTCTCAAAACGGTAGGGGCTTGGAAGAGAAACAGAGTGGGGAGAGAAAGAGTGGCAAGCTGATAACTAAAGGAGAGGCTGGAAGAATTGAAGCAGAGATGGGGAGTGAGAGGGTGATAAAGATGGAAAGTGACAGAGAGAATGGAAGAGTGCGCAGAGCTGTTCTCCTCCCTCTGCCCCCAGATATCTCTGCACAGAGCTCACTCAAATCCAGGCGCTCATTACCATAAAACTACATCTTTTATTAAAGAGTATCCAGTTCATCATTTGATTAACAGACTGCGCGCAATCTAGTAGCTCCATGGACACGAGCACCTTAATGCCAGCTAGATATGCAAAGTGATGGCTATTATACATTCCCCTGTGTCTGTCTGTCTGTCTGCCTGTCTCTGTCCCTCGTGGCAGGTCCGAGTACACGGTATGACTGGGAACATCCAGTTCGACAACTATGGCCGCAGGATCAACTACACCATCGATGTTTATGAGATGAAAACCGGTGGGCTGCGGAAGGTGAGTCAGAGCTGGGACCTCTATCAACTCTCATCCATCAACCGTGAGATCCAGACCTGATCAAAAACCCTTTAGCACATATCAAGGTTTCGCTCATTACTCAAAAGTGCGGAATTTGGCCAATTTTAAATGGTCGATCACCTCTGCTGAGGAACTAAAGTCAGTGAATGTTGGCCATGTGTTAAAAACTATTTTCAGGGAACTGATTCAGCATGATTCTGTGAAAGAAGACAAAAGAAATCAAACAAGCCTCTACCTCTGTTCATTAAAGTGCTGAGGGCTTTTCCAGTCATGTGGGACCAGCAGGCCTGGCAGAACAGTGCAGAGTAATGCAAATTGCCTTCCTCTACCTGTTAGGTACCACCTCTGATGAGCTATCCCAAGCATCACACGCCACACAAATCACACACAGCCTGCTAGCTCTTATAGCTTAAACTGCCCTATCAAAAGAATGATAGAGGACTATTTCGGTGTAATAGCGCAGATACATGATTTTTGGCCGCTCTCATGACAGTAATTACCATTCAAATAAACAATTATTATAAAAGGATCCAAGAATTCCTCTGACTCCTCTTAAAGATGGTAATTCCCAGCGGTACATTGACATTATCACCGGTATCGCATGATGACCTCTGGTTTTATTTCCCAATCTCACCGAGTACCAAACGACAGCTGTGAATTTCTTGTTAGCTGGATAAGTGTGGGCTCAGTCTAATAATGCCGCCTGCCTCCCGAAGCCCACACTTCAGTTAGCATCACACAGCCCTTACAGCCTTCTCCGACAGCCGAACAGAGAGGATGGAAGGAGTGTGGGAGGAAAGGAGGTCAGGGGGGGAGAGAGTGAGCGAGTGAGGGAAGATGATGCAAGTGGGGCAGCAGTTTGTCAGGACCTGCAGCCCTAGTCACCCCACTGACAGTTGGAGGATGAAGCTTCTTAACTGTGACTGTCACGAGTGATGTATGTGCTGATATCTGTCCAAGCTGCTGAGGGTGAGATCAGGACTCTGCCTCTGGAGACCCCCCTCCCCCCTCCCCAGACCCCCCCGAGTAGCATTTCCCCAGTCTTGCAAGTGCACTAACTACATCCATAACTGTAACCACAGTTTGGAGCTGACGTTTGAGACGTTTGTTGCTTTCTAGCGCCTCCACTTGGTGTTTAAAGACTCTGCACTGTTGTACACCTGTCTGGCCTGAACATTTAAAGATCTGAGGCGCACAAAAAAAAGAAAATGCAGACCAGATGTGACGAGGAAAGTCCCAGCCAGCAACAGTTAGAATATTGGCAGCAACATATGCAACACGTTTCATCGTGAGCCAGAGCAGCCATTATTTCAGACGGGCAAACAAACAGTTGACATTGGTTTGACTTAAGCATCTGTACAGCAGAGTACAGAGAAACTCCAACAGCAGACTGTGCAGAAGAAACTGTGGAGCCACTGGAATATTATGCTAAATTATTAAACGTGTATGCAGTTCACAGGCCTGAATATCAATTATTTACCATAAAACCTGGGAAGCTGAAGGTCAGAAGGGGATTGAAGTTGTTTGTCGTATGCTCATGCAGCTCGGTCCCTGCAAATGTGGCTATATGAACGGATGTAGATCATAAATACCAATAGTATATTTTCATAATTTCTTTTTTTCATGACACCAACTGCATGTTGAATGTAGAGGTATCAACTCTGTTTCTGCCATTTTAGCATTCTGCTATTCGCTGCTGTTTTGGTCAAACTTCATGGCAGCAGGCCTCAATGTTTCTTTAATGAGCCTGTGATCGTGACAGTTGTTGCTACATATATCCTCAGTGTGCTGGAATGCATCACTAACCACTGCTTTCTCTTTGCAGATTGGGTACTGGAACGAGTACGTGCGATTTGTAAATATTATGGACCCGCAGGTCTCCAACGACTCCTCAGTGGAAAACCGAACGATTGTGGTCACTACTATTATGGTACACTTTCCATGCAGTTTTAAATGTTTCACGTATTCTGCCACTCAAGGTCATGGTGTTGATTCCAATGAGTGATACATTCTGTCCTGGGTGGGTAGAACCACATCTTTTTTGTGTTGCTTTCCATCCACTCACTACATGTTGAAACAGTCGGTCTGACACGGGGGAGTGTTTCAACTGTATCCGTGTGGGTGTCAAAGCATTTTGATTTTCCATACTTCAGTGGCCTGTCGTAGCAGTGACATCACAATAATGGTATAAATGATAATGGTTGACTCCATCAATTACAAAAAGCATACAAACGCATACGTAAGTAGACCTGTCTGTCCTCATCAAGTAAATGTTCAATGACACTTGGGATAGACTGGCCGAAGAATGACTAGAGGATGATACTGCAATGGTTTCTCAAGCTGGGCAAAGCAAAATAATCAGTATTGGAGGAGGGATAAGCAGGTGTGGTATTTTTTTTTCTTCTTGATATCGCCTCTCCAATCTATTTTGTATTGCTCCTACATGTGTTCTGTGTTGAAGTATAACTTCCAGGCAGTGATTTAGCCGGAATCATTTTCTGGGAATTTTTCCCAGTCCAAAGAGTGGGAAACAAACAACATAACTTCCATGTATTTATTTTCAACTCAAGGTCGTGGGCTCATTGGAAAGCCGGATAGCCATTGCAAATGTAGTTATATCATAATTACCTGACGTCATACGTCATTCACTGCAAACAAACATTTTAAAGTAATAAAGATAGTGTGTGTTTGGAAAGCGATCTCTGTTATTTATGCGCACTTAGATCGTCTGCATTTCGAGGCGTAAGCCAACGTCTCTCTGTAGCAAGAGGAAACATTTTGGATCTGCAGATGAGAAATACAGTCAGGAGTTAAAATGTGTGTTCAGCACAGAACAAACAAACCATTGCTCTCCTACTTGCACTCGAATTGTGTGTGGCTGTAATGACAATGCCTGCTCTCCTGAGCAATCCTATTGTTTGATAATGATGATGAAAAGACGAGCTGCACCAGCGTTTTGGAAAGGAGAGGGAAACTATAGCACGATCCTGCTCTCCGGATGTAATTATTTTATGGATGGAGTATTTTTTTTGCATTTTTCTGGAAAGCAAATAACGTATTTTTTTTTCTTCTTTTTTGGGAATGAAACAGCCTTTAACTGCGCATTGGTGCAATGTTCTTGAATATGTTGAGATACTATGGGCACTCGGATCCCTCTCCTGTCACTGGCATTTACTTATGAAACCCATCCCCATTCCCATCCCCACCCACCTCTGAGCTGACCCACACCTTGCCTACCAATGACTCCCAGCCCCATTAAAACTCATTCTGGCCTTCTGTCTTCTCCTACAATACAATGAAAAAAAAACTTCCCTCTCTTAACCTTTCTTTATTATGCCACAGAGTTGCACCCTTGGGCTCAAAAGGGGTTGGGTGCATTGGGCTTGGTGTCTGCTGGCTGCCACGGCTTGATGAAAGCAGTGTGACCACATGATCACGCTGCTGTTATCAGAGTATAGTTGTGCATTCGCAGGGCATCATCTATAAATGCATGACAGCATGGATGTGGTTATAGCAGCTTATGATATATTGAATATCTGTCTGTGATTGCGTATGTGTGTGTGTGTGTGTGTGTGTGTGTGTGTGTGTGTGTGTGTGTGTGTGTGTGTGTGTGCGTGTGTGTGTGTGGGCGTGTGTGTGTGTGCACGGGCACATATGAGGGCATGTATGCATATTTCTGTTGAACTGAATGTGTGCCAAGGCATGGGAAAGAATAAACCAGCGTGTGTTTGAATCAACAGGAAGCTCCTTATGTGATGTACAAGAAAAATTATATGCATCTGGATGGGAATGACAGATATGAAGGCTACTGCGTCGATTTAGCATCTGAGATTGCCAAACATGTTGGAATTAAGTACAAACTGTCTATAGTAATGGATGGGAAGTACGGAGCCCGAGACCCCGAGACCAAGACGTGGAACGGGATGGTGGGTGAACTGGTCTATGGGGTGAGTACTGGGAGCCTTAATTTCGCTAATTACATGACAGTTTGCAAGGAACTTCAACATGAGAGGAGATCTCATTTTTCTGTCTTAAGATTATCACCAACCCGTTGTGAAGTCATCAGCTCTTGCCCAGTTCAAAGTCTAAGGCTGTCTCAGGACGCTCTGCTGTGAGTGAATTTGTCAAATGCAGCCTCGAGCACTGGGGGAGTTGGTGATCATCTTGAGACGGAGAAAATGAAATCATTTCTCAGGGCTGTTCACTGCAATTAATCCTTTTTGCTTAGCCTAGAAAGCTCTCTCTCCCTTACAGTCGCAAACAGAGGTAGGTACATGAAAACACTGAGTCCATATGGCAAACACACTGTAATCACTTTGATGAATGAAAGATTGTATGCCTTTGAAGTGATTGTGTAATTATGTTCAATGTTTGATGTGTATGATGAATATGCCACGTTGTAAATTCACAGCTGAGAAAATGTGCCTCAGAATCAACAGCTAAATGGGGGTTTGCGGTTTGAAACAACAAGATCCATATGTGCTGCGCTTCATAGAGGTTGAACCTCTCACATTAAGGAAGGGTCACGCCGTGTTTTACATCTGACAGAGCGCTCGGGCTCTAGCAACACCTCAGGCATTCCGAAAAAGTACGCCCCTCTTTTTTCTCACCTTTCTCCGAGGCCACAGTAGTTGAACAGGGGCCAAATGCAAAATGCATGAGGGTGAGGCTTCCTCATCTGTTCAATTTCCCAACTATCAGCCTGAGAGATTGCTTGGTTTGATGTGCTTTCGCCACCAAATTATCTTTCAAATGGGAAAAGTCCACTCCCTGCAGATGGAGGGTGAAAGAAATATCCCACTCACGTCACTGTCAAGTCTTTCCCGGTCTGTAATTTTAAAGCAGGTGGGCCGGAACTAATAGTTTTGTACATTTTGACCTTTTGACCAGTAAATTAATTTGATTTTAGTTGTCTTTTAAAGGTTAGGCCCGAGGCTGCTCTTTATTGCTTTGTTTCCCTCAACATTGATTGAGTGCTGCTTACTCCTGCACAAGAATTAAATGGTTATAGCCCCTTCACAATAATGTGTTGACAGGGTAAAGAAAACAGCCATGTTTATTGGGTCTATTTGTGGTGCTCCTACTTTGACCTTGTAAGAAACATGTTCGGCCTTGCGCTGCTTCAATCCAATGTGTTTCTCAATTTCGACAAAGACAATACAGTACAATGCAAAGAATGGTGCTGCTTTGAAGAGGAGCAGTTATTTAATGAATCACATACACGCTAGCTTCTGTAACAGCGTCTAATGTGCTTAATTATGTCCCTCTTTTCATCCCACTTTTATAAAGAAGCCTATAGTGATTTCTAGAAAGGCAGCACCACCTCCATGGATGTGTTTTGATAACGTGATGTGATTGAAGCAGCAGAGCAAAGGAGGCAGATAAAGAGAAACAGCTTGGAAAAAATAAATAAAGCCAATGCCAGAATAAGTCGTGTTTGGGAAATCCAGCCTACTGAATGGCATGTGATGAAGTTTACACAGCCACAGCTTGCTAAAAAAAATTGTTTTGGTAGACAGCAGTCTCTTTACTGAATATTCTGCTGTTTAGATTGCACCCATCACTACTTATTCAATATGCAATATTAATGTAACCGACAATTAATGAAACAGAAAGTCTAAAAGTAAGACGCAGTATAAAACTGCTTGTTTTATTGCACAATTGAAAAGTTTCCCGCTCAGTACCTCATTGGGTCCAGTTTAAGGAGACATTTGGTCAGACGTGACTCAAACACCCATCTGCCTCGGCAGATTCTTTCCAAGCTGTCTCTCTGAAAGTCTAGGAGGACCCCTCGTGAACTTTTGTCTGTGTTTGTGTGTGTGTGTGTGTGTGTGTGTGTGTGTGTGTGTGTGTGTCTGTGGCTTTTTTTCCAGCCTGCCATCAATGTTCACAGCCGGTGGCTTACTTCTTATAATTGTGTATAAAATGTGCTAACAACATTGTTTTATTCTTCTTCTCCAGGTCCAGTCATTCATAACACATACATGTATAAAAGACACGTTTCTTTATGCAAGTCTTGACTAATGCTTGCTGTGCGTGTCCCTGTTTCCAGAGAGCAGATATAGCTGTTGCACCTCTCACCATTACTCTGGTTCGAGAGGAGATGATAGACTTTTCCAAGCCCTTTATGAGCTTGGGCATCTCCATTATGATAAAGAAGCCACAAAAGTCCAAGCCGGGCGTTTTCTCCTTCCTGGACCCGCTGGCCTATGAGATCTGGATGTGTATTGTCTTTGCCTATATTGGGGTGAGCGTGGTCCTGTTCTTGGTCAGTCGGTTCAGTCCTTATGAGTGGAATCTCGAGGAACAGGACGAGACCAAAGACCCACAGACACCCCCCGATCCCCCCAATGACTTTGGCATCTTCAATTCCCTCTGGTTCTCACTGGGCGCCTTCATGCAGCAGGGCTGTGACATCTCCCCCAGGTGGGTCGGCTTCACAGTAAACACAAATGTGAAAAGAGAACAGTAGAAATAAAATGTAAAAAACTTGAAATTGTAGCTCCACATAGAGTATATCAAGTGTCTTCGTTTCCTGTCCTCTTCCTTGAGGTGTTCATTATTTGAAGCTTAGCTCATTTCACATTTATTTCAGCTATAATATGTATAATTGAGTTTGTCAGGTTGTATATGGAAATTATCAGCACCAAAACGGTTTCCACAATACTTTCTTTCGGCTAAGAAATTAACTTTGACCCAACTTTGACAGCCAATTAAAGACTTGGATTTGAGTAGATTCAGCGCATGTTCCTTGGAAATGTGCTGTTTTGGAATGCTGATGCGGCACAGAGTCAATTTACATGGGAATTATGATTACCGGTGCAATTAGGTACATTAAACACAACTGTTAGCATCTTAGTACGGTTGATGGGTACCACATGTCCCTGCGTAATTACATTCTGTGTTTGCCCTCTCGCAGGTCTCTGTCAGGCCGTATTGTTGGTGGTGTGTGGTGGTTCTTCACCCTCATCATCATCTCCTCCTACACGGCCAACCTGGCTGCCTTCTTGACAGTGGAGAGGATGGTCTCTCCTATCGAGAGTGCCGAAGATTTAGCCAAGCAGACAGAAATAGCATATGGCACTCTGGACTCAGGCTCCACAAAGGAGTTTTTTAGGGTGAGTACAAGAAAACAGTGTTGCACACACACATCACCTTATTAATTAATTGTCCAGTAGCTCGTTTGCTCTCGGGTCAAATCTCCATAATATGCAAAGACGTAAACATTTTGCACTCGGGCATGGTGCATAATAAACATGACTTTGTGTAATGTCATTTATAAACTCCTCTTTGCAGCTTTTTCCATTTCGTACCTTCAGTGCAGCACTATTGACCCGCACAAGATTGCTCCAAATGAGGCATGTTGACAGAGAAGCAGCTCTTGAACTCTTATGACACAAACGTGAAATTTATGCGGCAGAACTGCAGTGTGCAACCTTGAGGCACTGGGGCTGTCAGCAGAAAGTGTGATAACAACGTGGAAGACTCAGAGGTGATAAAAACAGGAGGCTAATCAAAGCATCCACATCAGGCTCAAACTCAGAAGGGTCAGCTCATGAAATATAATTAGCTAGCTGGCCATGGCTGGTAAATTGGACCTGATGAAGAAGAGCCCTGTAGGTCAAACAGAGCAGTCTGAAAGACAGTTCAGATGGAATAAGCAATATGTCTGTCGGCATGAGGGACTGGCCTAGCAATTAAGTGATAAATTAAGTAAAATCTGAAGCGAAAGTGTATTTGGCTCACTGTGCAGGAGTTACACGGCGCTGCACATCTTTGAGGCGATCGACCTTCTGCTGTCTGAGCTTGTGGCGTAGCCGCAACAGCAGTCCAGGCCTTTGCGTTTGCAGAGCACTAAGTTGAAAAAGAATTAATGGAACAGCCCCTGTGATGACGAAGAGGCAGTATGACAGTCTTTTATCCGAGGCTCCCTCATTACTCATCAGCAGGAGAGAGGAACGATTCATATGGTTCACAGCTGCAGACTGTTGGCAGAAAGAGCAATTCATTTGTACTACCCTGGGTTGAATTGCTCAGAACAACGAAATGCAAAATCAAATTCATGGTCGGGGGTTTTTGGGGGTTTTTTTGGACAAAGAAGGACAATATGGCGTCTGCAGAGTTTGTTTTTTTAAAGGTTTGTTTCTTAGGAGCTGTAGAGTTTGACGATTATACTGTACATTGTTGAAAGCATGAAACATGACATGCATGACAGCAGCACTCTGTTCTCCACACAACACCTCACAAAGCCTGTCGTCAATTTCCCCTTCATCAGAGATGCTGCACAGGTTTATATAGAGTGTAGGTCCTTGTGTCACAGACATGATGGATGCCAATTACAGATTAGGTTTGCAGCCTGACGATGGAGCCAGCCCGGGTCTGCTGGTAGAACAAACTGAGAGGTGGTCGAGGAGTCGCGGTTTTCCTGTATTCTGGATAATGAGTGTCCTAGTTACATCCCCAAGTTCTCAAATAGGAAATGACATGTGTGAACTGCTACTCCAAGGGACTTTTAATTAAGGCTGTAGAGGGCTGACAAGGAAAAAAACACACTGATTAATAGGAGTTAAAGTTCTATTTCAGATCTGGTTCTCAGGAAACACATTCAGGCTTAATTAGACCCATACGGCATCAGCCAGCTGGAAGTCCAATATTTCAAACGCGACATATGTCATCATCTCTAAACCCCCCAATCCAACCCCCCCGGCTTCAATTTTTGATGATGTTATAAAACTGCATGACAGGTAGAACACACACAGTAATGTTTGAACCTCTATTTTTCGGCTTTCTTTGGAAGCATAAAGCAAAAAATAAGATGCAGTAACATGAATATGGCTTGTAATAATGAGCTCTAAAACCCTCTACCTCTTAGTATGACGGTTTATGTTTTCAAGTCAGTCAAACGATCTCATTGTCTGCTGTCTTTTTGAGATCCTCTGTTAGCTCCTGAGACATTGACAGCTTGGACATGCGGCTCATTGCGCCACAGTGACATTATTCACATCACCGTGTGCGTCTTCATTTGGTGGTGGGAACGAGGGGAAGCTGCAGAGGAATTTTCAAAGAGAGAGGTGTTAGAGTAGAGCCCAGAGAAAGCCCCTGATTCAGCTGCTCACAACCAACTCGGACAGATGGTCTGGGAATCCGTTGACGTGCCCAGTGGAAGCCTGAATGGCTCGAGGCGCTTGGCAGAGCGGCTCTACCCGCACTTGGCTCCTCTTCCCCAGACTGCCCTGCTTGTTTGGGCACCCTCTTCTCCTCTGTCTCCAGCCTGTCTGTTGCTTTACCTTGAGACAATGTGGGATAGCTTCAAGCTTCGTGCTGCTCGTCCTCAACATAGCAGCTGCCATGCCCCGCTGCACCACTTTGATTTGTATCATCATTTTAATTCCTGTCGTGGATCTTTTCATGCAGTCGGATCAATATTTGTGTTTTGGATGATGATGACAAAATGATGAGTTGTACCTACGAGGCCATGTTTATCTCCTTGATGAGGGTTTTATCCCATCAAAAGGTTTGACTCTGTTACATTTTGAATTGTTTGAAGGAGAAGCTCAATCGTAATAGTGGCTGGGATGATAAAATGGGCAGATGCGGCTGTTTAATTACGTGTAAAGACCAGGGTGAGACCATCAAAGACAACCACACTGCTGTCCCATCATGCACCTCATTTAACAGCAATGAAAGAATGATAATTGCACTGAGGAATGAGACACCGGCATTGTTTGTTTTCTGTTCCCCTCAAAGGATATTACATCACCCAAAGCCTCAACAGCAAACACCATGCATCTTACTGATCTGCAGGTGTACTGGAGATGGGAACAACAGCTTGAGTGCTGTCACCAATGCATTTTACTAAGCAAGAAAATCAATTTCACGTCTCAGCTACTGTGGCGCAGACACTATAGCTCCTGCATGGTCCAATGCAATGTTTAATAAGTCAGTTTTGTTCTATGCAGAGCAAACCTGCATTAGGCCAGGGGTGCATGAAGAGGAGCCGGCAAGGAGATTTACTCAAGAAATCCGAAGGTTGTCCTGCAATCACAGGCAGCATAATTCCCAGAGCTGTTGTCACTCTGTGTTTCAATACAGTGCAGAGTGAAGGGGAGATTAGAGTCTGTTTGCATAAAAGAGAAAGCTGACAAAAGTGATGATAGACTAGTGCAAGATAGGCATAACCTCTGAGGAAATGCGCTGTCCTCAGCGGGTCTTTTCGAACCTCAGATGAGCAGCAACAGCAGGCGCGAGGAGAACTATAGGAGTCCAGCAACAAGCATCAAAGACGAGCAATTGGCATTCCGGTGGGGGTGTACTTTGTCATTGAAGCGCGGTGCACTTCAATGACAAAGTACACCCCCACAGCCTCAACTTTCATTTCTGCATACTTGAGATATAGGTAGAACTGACATGCAGGATATTGGGGCGGAAGCGGTGACGTCCACAAACCAACATGTAAAGGAAGTAAAGTAGAAGAACATGTAGCGGTGGGTGTTTGGAGATGGCATTTAGATGCCACACAAGCAGTGGAGCATGTGGGAGCAGCCATAATGAAAGCAGCCTACAACGCAAAGGAAGAATAAAAAGCAGGCTGCAGTTTGAAGGGTAGTGGACAGAGGTCTGGAATTGCTGCATAACTGAGAATCAATAGAGATTAGGTGGTTGTTTAGAATGGAAAGGGCAATTGCTTTGACTTTGGACTTTAATCACTTGTCTCAGACATTTTAATCACATTTTTTGGACAAAATCTCTAATCTAGATTTACTAATGATCTTTCAATAAATACAGAAAAGCAAATCTCACATGTCTTTCTATCTTCCTTTTGGTTTTCAGTGCATAATGGAAGACCTTAAAGGCTTTATATTTCTGTCCAATAAGCATTATTTTCTCTCCACTGTGAAGAGATAGCCTGTTTTAGAGAGTAATACTTATATCTAAGGCAGTAGAAGGCAAATAGTGACCTGTGGGCCAAATCTGGCACTGCAACAAAAAAAAAAGATTTGTTGAACATAAAGGTTTTTCTTAAAAACATTTAACTGTACTGTTGCAAATTAAGTACAAAGCTCAGCTAAATCTCAATAAATATGACAGTGTAATAGAAATGTACTAAAAATTAATTAAGTAACAATAATAAAGTATGAATAATGTGATCCAATTCAAACAGTATTAATTACACATCTTTCGCATATTGGACATAATAAATTTACAGCTCACAAATACACATAGGTGGTAGCCTAAAAGATAATAACAACACAACAGTGCCTTTATCAAACCACAACTAAAGCAGATTACTGTTTATTGTGTGCATATTAGTGCAAACCTGTAAAGGAACAAACAGCGGACAAAGTGAACTGCTGGCTGATGAATGTCGTGGAGCATTTAGCACCTGTAGTCAGATATTTCCCTCAGGATTTGGTGATGACTAAAACCAATCTAATGGGTGACTATTGGACACACATTCATCAGGTGCCAGGAAACTTAACTCTAATCCAAATGTTACTCCACATCTGCTGGATGTGTCAATGGGCTGGCGGCTGTTTGCTAACAAGTTCAAAATATGTGTGTAAAAGTTGATAGGTTTTGTTTTTACAGCTTGTTTTTGCTGCCACCAACAAATTACTTATTGTGGCCCCCCTCCCAGTGAAAAATTCCAGCAATCGCTGGCTGATGCTTGTACCTAATTGCCAACCCCTGCTCTCAGGAAACCTCTATGAATATATGCATTAGAGTGCCTGTGCATTCATTCTGCATGTGATTTGGACGTGGTGATACGTAAGACTTCTTCCAATAACAATAATAATTAAAGCTGCGAGCAGCATTGATCGGGCCCTCGACAATTCACGCACGTCGAGGGTACTTGCTGGACGCCGGTTCGTGCGGCAGAGTGTCTTTGACTGTCGGACCAAGCGTCCATGAGTTACAGGTTTTTTTTCCTGATTTTTACAAATTAATATTTGTAGAGGGCAAACTCTAAATTAAAGTCAAAGCAAATGACAATACTGTTTTGTTAACTTTCATTCAAGTCCAACTACATCAACATGGCACTGTAGGGAGTTGAACCCCATCCCAGTAAACTGGGAGCTGCTTTTTGGACTGACATTTTTAAGGATTAAAAAAATATCATACAACTACATTTAAGACAGTATATGTGTGTGCTAAGTTTAGGTGCGTTTTGAGCATGTTTAGCCCCCCAAAACCTCTTTGCCTTCATGGCAAAGTGTCAATGTCACGGCAACAGCCTTGCACAAAACAAGATTTTGAAAACCTTTAATCACCAAGGATTTTAGACCACTGACCACATTTGAAGCCTATGAATCAATAGGAGAAGGTTGCTTGTAGACTAGTTTAGACGCGTGCAATGAACAGATGCAATGTCCAGGTTTTAACGTGAAAAGATCATTTATTTCTAATGTTGTACATTTTCCAACACAAACCAAAAGATACGTTCCCTTACAAAACCCATTTGTCTGTTCAAAAAAATGAAGGAAATCAAAACATTCGTTGCGACACTGTCTGTTCTCACACGGTCAAAAATGGTGTTCTCCTGCGAGTCTAGCAACTAATTAAATTAAATATGTCTTTACTGTTCACTATAATGATTCACATATTAATGAGACATGTAGATATTAGTCCATGAAAAATATGTATTAACCACAACAGGGACAGTAAATATTGAACACAGAGCTTATAGTGCAAGGTCACAAAAACACAAATATCTAAAACCATAAAAATGAGAAAAGATATATACATACATACATTTGACACATTGTGAGATCTGATGTGTTGTTGTTGGGTGCAGCATGCTGTTTGGGTCCGTACAGGAGTTGCCAGTTGTCTGGCAGATGATGAGGATGATGCATAAACAGCTGTTAAACAAAAACAAAACAATATCATATATGCTGAATAGAATACAGGATTAATAGCAAATCGGATGAATTGTAAATTATTTTGAATCTTCAGCTAGAAGAGACAAAGAAATAAAAGACACCAGATGTTTACTCACAGCTCTGCACATGTTGAAGGAGAGACACTCAGCATCTCTCTCCAGCTCTTAATCTTCATACATCTATTGTTTTCATACCAGATATTAATAGTAGTCTCTATGGAAAGCAGGACATACAAACAAATATTAAGTAGCCCAAGTATAAGGACTCACTACTCGTTTTAATAAACTGCTAGTAGTTTAATCTATAATATTACTTCATTTATTAATTGAGTATATGTTGTATTATAACCATAATCTGCTAAGTAATATTCAGCGTGCATGTTTATCACGTGACGTGATTAAAAAGAAACATTGGGACAGTCTGTTCATAGTTTGCTGTTCTTTCACTGTGTGTATGTTAGCATTAGCGTTAGCGCATTGTTAGCTTAGCGAGTTCGCTAGCCTTAGCTTCAACAAATAAGACGGTGTTAAACTAGTTACGGTGTCCGTGGCTTGCCGGGGTTTACTCGCTACGCCGGCTGCATTTGCCGTGTCGCGTCACGTGACACCGGACGAGAAGAAAGATTAACATAAACATACATATAAAGGTAACTTAGGTCTTACCGGCAGTGGACATGAGCTTGTGTGAAGCTCCGTGCTGTTCTGAAGCCCGCAGAGACGTCGACTCCACAGGCCCACTCCACACTTATTCTATGGTTTTTAACGGCAGCTAACACGGTGTTTAACTAGTTACGGTATCCGTGGCTTGCCGGGGTTAACTCGCTACGCCGGCTGCATTTGCCGTGTCGCGTCACGTGACACCGGACGAGAATAAAGATTAACATAAACATACATATAAAGGTAACTTACGTCTTACCGGCAGTGGACATGAGCTTGTCTGAAGCTCCGTGCTGTTCTGACGCCTGCAGAGCCGTCGACTCGACACGCCCACTCAATACTTCTTCTATGGTATTCAATTGCAGCTTGCATCCTTGCTGTATCTAACACTGCACTAATATTCATCAAACTTTTAAAGGAAATAAAAAGAAGTCATGCAAGAAATAAGTCCCAGCTGGGACATAAACACAGGTCTCCTGCTTCCAAAGCATAGTTATAACCCGCAGGGCTACAGATACAGTTGTATAAATCACATTTTTTAATAGAGTATGTTTATAACTTTAGAATAAAAAAATGTAAAATGTTCAAAATTATTATATGGATGTCTTCAGGGTCAGTATGTCATGACATATGACAAATATGGAGCAGATTATATAATGTATGGCCAAGTTAAACAAAAATTAAATTTTCATGGCGAAGTCGCGCCCTACACACATAGTTTTATATTTTTAAAATCCTTTGATAACTTTTGACTACTAAGGTCTCAAGATCACACTGCCCGACGTTGGAATGAATCGGGTTTAAGCTCCAGGAGGAGTACACTGTTTTACAACTCGCCAAATCGTGAGGAAAAGTTAAAAAATTGCCACTAGGTGGCGCTATGACTTGAATTCAAAATGATCATATAGATGTCTTCAGGGTGAGTATGTCATGCCATATAAAAAATATGGAGCAGATTAGATTATGTATGGCCGAGTTATAACAACGTAAAGTTTTATGGAAAATGGCGTTGCTTTGAAATAGAACCCTACTCGCATAGTTTTGAAATTTTATAATCCTTTGATAACTTTTCATGGCCAAGGTCTCTAGAACACATAGCCAGATTTTGGAATGAATCGGGTTTAAGCTCTGGGAGGAGTTCGCAGTTTTGCGACGTCCAAAAAATTGAAAAAAACGTGAAAAAAGGCTAAAAATGGCGATATTGAGAAATTCACTGCAGCGCCCCCTAATGTTCAAATGTTACGAAAAAATCAGGGTAGGTTAAGGGATGCAATGTGAACATATGCTAGCAATTTGGTGAGGATGAACAAAGTTATTTGGAAGTTATGGGTCTTTTAATATTAGGCCACGCCCCATGGATGTTAATTGGCCTATATCTTCTGAACGCAACGTCATATCAACAATCTTTTCATAACCTCAGATGACATTGAACCTATAATGAAGCTCCGAACCTTTTGTGAAAATCGGACCAAGGGTTTAGGAGAAAATGGAAAAAACGTGTTTTTTACAAAATTCAAAATGGCGGAAAATCTATTTTGGCGCATTTTATGGACCCCCTGAACATATTTGTAGAGCAGGTCCAAGTGAACATGTGTAAAAAATTTCAAGTCAATCGGCCATTGCTGGAAAAAAGTATTAGCTTTTCCAACACAAGGGGGCGCCACCGAGCTAATTTTTTCGTTTTTTTTCCGAAACCCCAATCAGATAAGTATTTTCACCGATCCTGATATGTGTGGGAATTTTGAAGTATGCAACTTTAGGCCTAGACCCTCTTTTCCCCTTGCAAAGCGCCAGCATAAGAATAATAATAATAAACATAGCGAAAACAATAGGTCCTCGACCGACTACGTCGGTTCTCGGGCCCTAATAAGCACCCACCTCTGGCTTCCCTCTAACCTTGTCTTGCTAAAGCCAAGTCCTGTTCCAGCATGACTATTTTCAGACAGCAGGAAACTCACTGCTTCAGACAGATTTGCAGGAGAAACACCTACACAGATTATGTAACTGTGTTGCCTAGGTAGGAGGTTGGTGGAGAGCGACAATGTTTTAACAGAGCAACATTATGATTGATTTTAGTATAATTTGCTGACATTTTAAGGTTCACTTTATGACATTCAGATCATTAATATAGCAGCAAGCTGCTATGTTATAATACCTTGGAGAAATGTCTACAACTACTACGCTTTTACACTTTTAGATCTGTCAGCACTGTTTGTCGGCGCTGTTAGCGCTGTTAGGCGCTGTTAGCTGTGAGACACCGGCTCAGCCGTCGCCATGTTGAGAGACATTTTGAGGCAATAGATATGCTTTCAATTTCAAATGTAGCACTTTGGAGGAGGAAGATGAAGCTGTTTGTAAGATACCCTCCATAGACTCAGGTTTCTTTTTGCCTTATACAATAGCTATTCAATTGAAATAAAATATGTAAACATCCATCCATCCATCCATTTTCAATACCGCTTATCCTCTTTAATTGTGTGGAAGCTCTTTTAGGATGCAGGGCAATTATATGGTGTAAAGGAGAGCCACATGTATAAAGATGCAGTTATGGCCACGTATAATTGCTCAACAAATTCTCTGTTCATTGATGATAGACTTTTGCAGTCATTACTCCCTAATTGAATTTCAAATGACCACTGTCAACCCGAGTGTGAATGATTACATTTAAAAAGAGATGAGAGTGGATTTTCAATGCAATATATGTATGTGTGTGTTTCTGTGAGTATGCATGTTTGTGCCACAGCAGTCAATAATCAAATATACCTCTTTCCCACATGGGCTTTCTCATTGTATCTTGTTTTGTCTCGCTCTCTCGCTATCAGAATCTGCTTTAAGCATTTCAGCGGTGACTTGAGTTGCAGTGGAATCGGCCTATTTAGGTTTTGGTTGCACTTCGTCCCTCCTCTGATATTGATGAATTGACTTCATAAAGCACTGAGGCAGCACACGGTGTCGTCAGTAATCAATGCCCACATCCATTCTTTTCTCTTCATTTGAGGAGGCGTGTGCAGCTTTCCCACTGCAGAGCAGATGAGCCTGGGAAATTGCCCTCTAAACTAGTGTCCTTTCCATGTTGTCTGACAGATGCAAATTGAACACATTTAACATGATTGCCAACAAAAACATCACATCTAACTCCGACCACCCCATTCGTTGCATTAAAACAGAATGGTCATCACCTCAACTTCAAGGCTTTTTCATCTGAACAGAGGACATTCATCATGCACTTTTTAATTTGTGTTATGTTGCTGTCTCATCTCATCCTCACCCTTTGGCCTGATGCTCGATGACAGATGCCTACAAACAAATTGTTTACGATTACATAAAGCCAGTAAAGCACTTTAGTTAGGTCAAGGTTAATGCTTTTGTTTATTAATAGAAATGCATTAGAGATGGATATACTCTCGTTAAGGGCGGTTTTACCAATTAAGGACAGTGATGAGACTCCAGAAAAGTAGTATCAGTATCCATGTGCAGTTATCTAACTCTCCCAGTAATAGAGCTTTATAATACATGATTTGTAGCCTACTTTTTTTTTTTTTACTGAAGACCTGTTAATTGTTACAATGAACAATTATTGACATTATTGAATAACTTCAATAACATATTGAAAAGTTACCACTACAATCTCCCAGAGGACATATTATCAAAAACTTTTGAGAAGCTGGAAGCAGCAGATTTTTGGTATGTTTAGCCACGCCAGCTAGCTAAAAATGCCAGTGGCGTTACTAAAAAACGCCATTGTCACATCAATTTTTAAATGTTGTCAAGTGCTTTGGTTTATGAAGAACTGCAAAACTAATGCCATTCTAAGACGATAGCAATGGTACATCATACTTGCTAAACATCAACGTGTTAAGCATTGTCCGTGTGAGCATGTTAGCGTGCTGATGCTAGCATTTAGCTCTGAGCACCGCCGCGCCTCACAGAGCTGCTAGTATGGCTGTGGACTCTTGCTGATTCTTTTTCTGTCAGTCAACTAATTAATTAATTATTTCACATTTTAGTATCGCTTAACTGATGACTTTGATCTCGTGAGGTTAATAAAAAAACACACACAAGGGAAGTATTTCTGGCAGGTGCTGGTATGTCAACAGCTGGTCCATATTCCATACACAAACGCTACGATTGACACTAGATCTTTTGATTCAGCCAGTTGATGAAAACCATTCAACCCCCTTGGTCTCTCTCTGGCCTTTACTAAAAGAACGCCTATTTTTGATGTGGGATCCAGTCAGCAGCACACACAATGCCACTCGGCAACTGGCTCATCGCTGCTTGGACCAGGATCTGTTCAAAGTGTGAAATGCCTATGCCAAAATAAATCCAGCGGCATTGAATAATTTAATTGATGCTTATTATAGATAGCGTTCAACTCCCACAGATTTTACAGGCTCGCTAAGCCTGACCCCAGGCGCTGGGAAAAGGCTCATGTGTGTCACTTTGTGATGGGTTGCCTTGTGTCTGTGTAACCCGCTTTCTTGTTCACTTCTCTTAAATCTCATGCACGTTGCCTCTGAGTCACAGTTGAGATACATTCAGGACAGTGTTGTTGAATGACTGTAATAAGTTCTACAAGTTAAATTAAGACTATCAACCAAGGCTCAAACTCAAGAGATTGGTCCAAAACTTTTGCAAGTTTCCATATAGATCATCATTATCCACACTTCACTGACACAAAAGTAAAATATTTCGAAGATATTTTTGCATAACCAAGTCCACAAATGCCATTATTTCTACTATAACCCAATTTGCATGACAGTATGTACTGTGCAGATGATGTGTGGTCCTCATTCACACTCTGTGAATCTGAGCCTCAAGCTGTAAAAATATATTTTGAGAGTGCATCTATCCTGATGAGGAGAAATGGATTTAGTAAAGGTTTGTACTTCATGATCATGTAAAGTCCACCTGCTATATTTTCTGGAAGTATTTAAAGATATCACACTTTCACAAGATGTCTATGAATACTTCATGATGCCAGTATAAATAAAGTGATCATTAAGCACAAAAACCCTGCAAAATCCATTCAATGCATAGGATTTCTGTTTGTATTTTTCTAAACTACTTCTCCTTTTTCTTCCCTGCACAGCGATCCAAAATAGCAGTGTATGAGAAGATGTGGTCATACATGAAATCCGCTGAGCCCTCAGTGTTTGTTAAGACCACACCCGATGGCGTAGCCCGGGTACGAAAGTCAAAGGGAAAGTTCGCCTTTCTCCTCGAGTCCACCATGAACGAGTACATCGAGCAGCGGAAGCCCTGTGACACCATGAAAGTGGGCGGGAACCTCGACTCGAAAGGATACGGTGTGGCGACACCCAAAGGATCAGCATTAAGGTGGGTGGAATAATATAACAATATCCTCCATGTTGTTATAGTATTCCACCTACCCTGATGTCCCCCTGTTGTCATACTCTTCTCTTCCTTTTCTTGTTGTGTTTTTATGGACACAGACGTAACGGTAGTATGCCTTTCAATGCACTTGGATACAAAGGTTAAATGATAATCAATGTTTATGTTTTATACATGGGATAAGAGCTGCTAATATCCAGTAGAAGAATCAAATCCCGATGATAAGGCTAAAGCTAAGAATCATTTCATATTTATGTCTCTCTTACTGTTGCTTTTCTCTCTCCTTCGATCTCTCCCTCTGTCCTGTGTGCTGTCCTACCTGACTGTTGTGTTGTCACTTTTAATTTAACAGTTCAATGGTTTTTCAATTTAGCCTTTAAAAGCTGCGCTGTCACTTGTGACGAATGTTAATTGCATGATGTTTGTTGTTGTTACTTTTCTTCTCAATGACAAGTGTCCCCATCCCGCACACTTCAGTTCTAAACTACGTAACCCTTCATGCCACCTTTTCCAAGATTTAACACTGTCTTTACCTTATATGAGCCTTTTCTTATCTCTCCACATTCCTTAAATTCTTAAACAATTTGTCCTTTCCTAGACCATTCTGAATAACAGATTATGTGCATAAGCCCCTGCTTTGACAGTGGTAGTCTCACTACCATTACCTATCATTATGATGCTTAGTACAATTATTACTTTGCATTAGATTTCTCACGGACCTGTGCATTTTCTTACAAGTTATGTTTTATCGTTTCAAGAAATGCTGTTAACCTGGCAGTTTTAAAACTGAATGAGCAAGGCCTCTTGGACAAATTGAAAAACAAATGGTGGTACGACAAGGGAGAGTGCGGCAGCGGGGGAGGTGACTCCAAGGTCAGCCTCGATGTCACCACAATCGGGTACCATAGTGCAGAGTAATCGGCAAGGCTGTTACAACAACCCAACCAAAACCGAACCAACTGTCCGACCCAAACCAACCTGCTGCTGCCCCACGGCACATTACCCAATTACCTGCTAGTCTGACCAGACGCTTTAACAGCTCAGATCAACTAAGGAGCCTTTGCATAGCTGACAGAAAAAAAATGATATGTGTGCTTATTGAGACGGTAATGTTTATAGAAAGAGAATAAAGACAGGAGTTGTTTTCCAGATTAATGGAAATATAAAAAAGGGAGACTATTAGGTGAATGTGGCTGCCCTGCAGTTGTGAAAGGTTGAGCTTTATTTATTCACCCTTACACATGTGTAGGGTAGATCACCTAGTTGCAGATGTTAGGGCTTTGTCTAGCTAGCTTCGACAGTTTGAGTAAAACCAGTTGATGAAGTCACACGCATGTGATTCAAGAAGAGGTCTTTAAGTTTGTGTGATTCAACTTTTTACATTGAAAAAGGCCAGAAACCTCCAGCCTTTCCTCCTGAAGGTGAAGTTTGCTAAAATACGTGGCTTTGTAGTACTTCACCGCACAGTTGCTTCACATCCATGACACTGGCCCAGAACCTGTGAGCTTTAAATCCTCAAAATGGCTGCTCAGCTGAGGCCGACAGGAAAGCAAGGGGAACAGCTGCGTCTTGAGGGGACTAAGCATTACAGGCAAACGTGAGAATTCTAATTAAACAAAAGACAAATGATTTCTGTTTAGTCATCTGATCAACCACCTGTGGTTTGATTCCACTACATGCAGTTTCTACCCCAACTCATTAACAACACGGCTGTGACCCTTTTGACCATCAGATCTCTCCCTCTTCTTCTATGGTTAAATGATGAATGATTTCTTTTTTTTTCCCATTGTGGAAGCTAATGGTGCAAAGTGTGAAACCCCTCTCTAACATGACCACATAATGTTACTTAGATCATGTGTCATAAAGAATTGTGCTATTTTCTCTAGATCACATATTAGATAGTTTCATTATATTCTTTACACTGGAGGTCAATTTAGTAACAAATGAAGCTATCAGCACAAATGTGATGATATGGATCAGGTAATTGGTGAGATTACAGAAAAGCTGCAAAGGTCCCATGGACTGCAGATTGTGTCATTACACCCTTAATGTCATTTGTCATGAACTGGCCAAGCCCACAATGAAGGCTTAGCTGCAGCCAGCCATCTTTAAAATAGAGGCTGCATGAGGCATAGATCAAATAATGTCTAACTTAAAGCCAGTGGTTGTTTTTTTGTTTTGTTTTGCATGTCACCTTTTTCAATGTTTGCATTGCTAACATTGCTATGTTCTGTAGTCAGTGAGCTCAACAGGCCTCCCTGTGCTACTGATGCTCAGGAGCCATTTGAAAGCATCTGTCTCTTGTGCTGCCATCAAGCTTTGATCATGCACAGGTATGTACTGTCTGTTTCCTGGCTTGTTGTGGCTCCCCAGGACTCAGTGGAAAGGCCCGATTAGGTGGAATAAAGCTGCCTGGAGCGCTGCGCTCCAAACATGGCACGACTTGGGCCCATCCCACTAACAGCTCCATGTTCCAACAGACATCAGGAGATGCACATAATCATGCACAGCTGCACGTGCACCCTCTCTCACACACACACACACACACACAGCTCTTTCTTGCCCTCAGGCACAACACAGTGCAGCCTAGATTGAGTTTCAGACACAGAGCATGTTACAGCGTAATTGCATTGTTAATCAATGTCTCTCCGAGGCAAGACAATGGTCAGGTCTTCCCAGTCCGTTTCTCCAGATTGGCTATGAGGGATATACAGTGGTGTAATCTTCTCTCAGTGCATTATGCATTGCACAAGTCCCCTTGGGGGACATTGTTCCCAGGGAGTAGTCAGGTCACACGGGGAGATTGACGTGAACCACAAATGATTCACTGTTCACATTATCACTGCAAAAAGTGATCTTTATGCAGCTTTTTTTCCTTTTTTTTGTTGCTAAAGTAATTCCGTGCTTTAAAACATTATGATAATTTATGGTTACGTCTTTGACGTCTCATAGATATCAAACGGCACAAAAAAAGCTGTGTCAGACATTAGATTATGCAGCTACAGGCACATATGAGGGGAATTATTCCACTGATACTTTTGAGCTTATTCCTGCAGCTCTGTGCCGTTTGGTTGGGATACACTCATCTGACACTAATCTGGCGTAATTGGGAGATAAAGTTTTCTTAGCGATATGTCGGGATAGAACACGTAGGAATTAATTAAGCTTTCACTTTTGGGCCTAGTTGCTTGGATATGAAATTGGTTGTAATACCTCCAGAATTGATTGTTGTCGTGCTGATGCTATTAGCTATCGCAAGATTACGCTGACTTTGTGGAAATTACTTTCAGTCATTTTTCTGTTTGTTCAGACAAAGCTCCTGTTGCACTGAACTTGTTAAATGCTGTTCAGAAACCCCCTGTTGTCCATTACCCCCCCCCCCCCCCCCCCCCAAACAATGTAACCCAGTGCTTTTTGGTATTCATAGACTTGCAGATTGTACTTTGAGTACCTGCTCGTCGCCCTGTTAGCAGCGTCTGCCGATTACTCTAAGCGATATGGGTAGGTCCTGGCTTTAGACTAGGGGTTACAAAGGTAATAGGTAGAATGCCTGCTCTGTGATGTTGACATAGCCAGGAGCCCTGCTTTATCGCTTTGTAAAGTATGTAGTAGTTTAAAAGTTGAATAACATAAAATAACATAATATAATGTTATTTATGTTATTTCCCACGTGAAGAACTCCTGTAAACCTTGCAGTATTGAAACTCAGTGAACAAGGCATCTTAGACAAGCTGAAAAACAAATGGTGGTACGATAAGGGTGAATGTGGAACCAAGGACTCTGGAAGTAAGGTCAGTCGCTGCAGGTCTTTTGTACTGATTCCAAATTGCATTTTGACGTACTGTTCATATGCAAGACAAGACTTCTCTGACATCTATTTTATACATTGTGCTTATTTGCCACACATAATATTTTTCTTCTTTTTTTAGTGCTTTTTCTGCCACAAACTGTAACACAGTTCATACGTGGCTTCAACACAAGGCACTCCTACCCCAAATTGATTATTTTTTTCTTTTATTGCAATAGATATGAGACATTTTTTTATGTAATATAAAATGTAGAAACTCTCTTTTTGTGAGAACTGTAAAGATAATAATGTGGGGAAATTGCCAAAGTGCCTTTTAGATACACTATGTCAATTGAATCACAACAGTTGTTGATGCTATTTTTGCTCATTTTCACTCTTGACATTCATGACACGTTGACCATTATGCTGCTGTTCCTATTTACCAAACTGTTAATGAAAATTTGATTAATTTGTGTCGTTACTAGTTTGCATCGAGATGTGTCTATTAGACTCTTTGGCCTTCTGTGGTGAACAAGCAAAGCTTCTTATTGTAATGAGTTACTCAAATTCAACTTCCCTAAGCGGCGAGAGCCCAGTAGGGTCCTCTAAATCTTTTGGCTGCTCGGAGTTGAGGTTAGAGGCTCTGCTTTCACAGGACAAGATGTTGGAGAGTGTAATAAACTCACTATTTAACCCTCTGAGATACAGTCAAAGCCTCAGATCATAGGTCAGTGTTGCTTGATAGCTTCATGACATGCTCATAGGGTTAAACTGCAAATAGTAAAACTCTAATGAACAAATTTTTTATGAATATGTTTGGTAGGTAAGCAGCAGCAAAATGGTTTGATCTTTAGTGTTTTTAAAAAAAAAAAACTTAATGGAACTATCATTCATCTATTATGAATTTGACTGTACTGTATGACAATGTTGCCATGAGAGTTATACGTACATGTCGCCAAGATGATGATTAAAAAATAAAAGATAGGGATTTTCAGAGCTGTCGACCTATGCGATACTGACCAGCTTCCTTACATGGTCAAGATCAGAAGCCATTTTACATACATGTAGTGTAGGGAAGGGAAAGCTCTACATTCACCAGCAGATAGAGCATTCAGAGTTGGCTTCTTTCTCCTGAGTGGAGAATGGTTTGACTATGGCAGTCTTTGTGACAACCATAGGAAAATCAGTTCAGTCAGAAATGCCAGCCTTAGCACCTCATTACATCTTCAAATTTTTGGTTGCTTGTAGCTGTTAGTGTCCATAATCTGCCATACAAGTAAGATAGAGTATGATGATGTACTAGTGCAGTTTAAATCAAGGCTCAGTTTGAAGGATGCAGGCTGTGTATTGTTCTGCTGCCCTTGCAAAACTCTTAACTACATTATTCACTTTCCCCCAGGACAAGACAAGTGCTCTCAGCCTAAGCAATGTGGCTGGTGTCTTCTATATTCTGGTTGGAGGGCTGGGGCTGGCCATGATGGTGGCTCTGATAGAGTTCTGTTATAAATCACGGCAAGAAACCAAACGGCTGAAATTGGCCAAGAATGCCCAGAATTTTAAGCCGGCTCCCCCGACCAACACCCAGAACTTTGCCACATACAGAGAAGGCTACAACGTGTACGGAACCGAGAGCGTTAAGATCTAGAGGTACGTCGCCTCCGCGTCCGCGCTGTCCCCGGGCACAGTGGCAGATGAATCATTCAGCTTCCTGTCATACCAGAAATTCATTTGTATGTGTTTCTGTGGAGCTGCTGCTTGTGAAATTGTTTATGGTTGTCATGTTGGGCACAACAGAGCACACATGCCCACTCAAATACAAAACCCTGAGATATTGTTTCTGCCTTGTAACATACAGCCGCAGAGGGTGTGCCTCAGGCTCCATGAAGGTTACAACACACAACAAATACCAGATACACAGTGCAGCTTCTGAAAACTCTTTAGTCATTCTGCATTTTGTGCATTTAACAAGTTAATACGTTTTGTTTCGTAACTGCAATTGCAAATCTTTGTGTGTAATTTCTCCGAAATAAAACAATAAAATAAAATAAAATAATCTCTTACCTCTAACGGTATCTAATGCAGATATTTTGGTTTTTACTTGCACAAGTTTTGATATTTCATCTATCTCAATACAATAGAAGTGAATGGAATTCAATTTGCTCACAGCAAGTTTTTTTGTGTCCGCTTGGTAGCAGCATAAACACAACATTTACAAATCATTACTTTATAAAGTTTATATGCATTGAATAATTAACATTAGCATTGGCATAACCCCGGGGCTGTTTTGGTACCCATCAACTCCTGAGGGGAATATCTGGCTGTTAAGCTGCTAAATGCACAACTATGTTTACCTGCTACATGCTAATTTTGTCATTTCTTAAATTTGAATCCGAAAACATTGAGGAGGGCAGGGAGGGAGAATCAAAACAGTAAATCTGCGAGACAGGAAACCAAAACAGGAGCTAAAAGAGCCTAAAACGCTCCATAGTGCTGAGGGGACCTGTAGAGTTGGGCACTATGACTATTACATAGAATAACCCATTTTAAATAAACATGTGTATTAGTTAGTGCAGTTTTGAAAAGTTCAGCAGTTTCTTTTTTAGAAACAAACCTATTCCTCTGCATAACCCACAGAGCGCACTGTGAACTGCTTTCATAAGGACTATTTCTTCTGTAGAAACGTATTAGGTAGTTCCACTGAAAGCTCACTAGAGGTAAGCGGAAATGAAAACTATATCTCTATGCAGCACTGAATAAAAAAAAGGGGACCCTGATGAGTACAACCATAAATGAATTGTTAGCTTGGTATTTGATTGGATTTATCGCATGTGTGTTCTCTTGCTTCTTGTTAAACACCGAGTGTGATTTGTCTGTTTACAGAAGCACAGCTGTACACCAGAGCAACACCATTCAAAGGCCCCGAAAACATATTGAGATTAGTTACATGAGAGACTTTCGTCTTTGTGTTTTTCTGGGCAGCGCTCTTCTTCTTCTGAAGAAGAAGAAAAAAAACACATACGTCGAATTTGATAACAGTTGTCGGGCGAATCTGATCAAACCATCAATGCAGTTCTGATGAAGCGGATGAGTTGAGTGTTTCAGGGTTAAACTCAGTGAAAAACATTGGATTTAAAATCATGTTTCAAGGGGCTTTAAAATATAGGAAGATTGTAGCCTTATTTTAGTTGCATGACAAGTAGTACTTCAACTTAAATGCATATTTATGTTGAAATCTTTAAGTTGACATTTTCAGTTCACAGTCATACGCAGATGTCTCTTCTTTTTTTTCTTGATAATCAATCTTTGCCTCAACTCTTCTCATGTTTGCTTGTGCTATGTATGTCAACACAGGTTAAGGAAACATTTCCATGGTCCTTTACAACTGTGACTGAACATCTATGGGAAAGGACAGGATCACGAGGATTGAGCTCCAAGACGACTCCTCTCGGGCGGACACGGCACGATAATCTGCAATGACGACACGACTGGACTGGTCACGGGAAGAGCCGCTGCGGTTCCCTTCTCTCAGTGCCTTATGGAACTCCGAGTCCAATCAATGCAACTCATTCACGATGATATTGCTTTTTGCTTGAAACTCATACAAAACGGAAGAATGGTGCAGTGATTAAAATATATATATATATATATATATATATATATATATATATATATATATATATATATACACATAAAATACATTTGACATGTTACAACGAATGAGAGAACTAAAGCCATCATTTGCAACCCTAAGCACACTTTGAAGTGCCAGAAAGACGACAAATCTTATACGACAAGTGTCTAATTGGTTTCTTGTAATCAATATGATCAGATTACTCTTCATCCTTCTGCTGCCAGATTTTTACTGATTATATGTGTTCAAATAATTTTATTAGATCTATTCAGTGCACTGTAAGACACTGGTTAGTAGACTATAGCTTTTATACTGCTGTGAGTCACTTATAGTGACCTTGTACTTGTTTTAAAAGACAGATTGATCTTATTCGAGCGAGATGCCATTGAGCCCAAAACAGTTACAAGTGTGTTGTTTGTACTCTAAACTCTGGTGCTGCTGCCACTGTCTTCTGAACGTGTAATGAGACTTGTGAAGATGAGAAAATGATCTGGTTTGGCTTTTACGCACTACAGAACCAGGTCATAGTTCGCACTTCCAATACTGCCAAGAGTGGGATTTGTATGACCAAGAGTGTGTAAAGCAAAGTATTCATGCTGAGTAAAAAAAAAAAAAAAATCAGTTTGTCATCTCCAGTTTGTAAAATATCAAAGGAGCACTGACTCGCTAAGGTTCGTCTCTTTTCAAACAATCTTTCCCTGAAGTCTAGAGTCATTCAAGTCTCCTGTATATGAAAGTAAAACCAAACAAAAAGGGTCATTTAATTGTAGATTAACTGCAATCCAATTAAAGGATAACAGTAATGGCTTTTAAACTGTAGTATTTTGGATTACCGTACCATTTCCTTTAACAATTGCACATTTTACAATGAGCTGTGGTCTGCTTTTAATTTGATTTCCTTTAATGAGCATTGCAGTGTTTGGTGACTTCACTTAGTAAATGAAAATGAAAAATATACGAATACAACGGAAAATAGATTTATACAAGGTTATACCAGGGAGATCCCTGAAGCTTAGCACATTTCCATATTGCTGTAATCATTTTTCTTTCTTTCAAAAAGACTGTGATTCCATAGGATTTAGGAAGATATTTATCTAATCACCTGAAACTATGGCCAGATAGTTTTATAAATATATATATATTAAAAAAAGAAACTGATAATGTGAAGTAAACAAAAGAACGAGCTGAGAAAGATGTGTACATTTAGATAAATGAGAATTATTTATATTACATGATGACCGATTGGTTTTCCCCTTTTGGTTCTTTCTTTTTTCTAAGAAATTGCATGTGAATTCAGTGATGCTTGACGAGCTCTGCTACTCACAAACCGACCTTAGGGTAACATCCAGCCCTGGTTATTCTTTTGTAAATCAGTTTCACCTCTTTTCTTTTTTGTATGCGCCTCACCTTCTGCAACAAAAAAAACAATAAAACTGCTGGGCGTAGTAGTGGGTACAAAAGAGCAAGAGATGCATGCTTAATTTGCTGAACCTCATTAGTGAGGCGCTGTACAGAGAATTTTAATACATTTTGTAAATAAAATGTACAGAAAAGATTCGGTGTCTTTGTTGATATCATTTCACAACACATATCTTCGCTGAATAAAAATGCTAATGATTTCGAGGCCTGCTGCGGGGCTCAGGTTAAACACACAGCATACTTTAATTTCAGTGTGGCGGAGTGTCGGTAGCCCCCTGCAGACAAAGATACAAAGTAATAGGTCCAATATTGAGCCGTTAGTCTGTGGAAGTGTGTGTGCATGTTTTGGATCAATAGTAAGCACCATCTGCTTCACTCTTGCTCCCCTGCCTTGCATCCACTGATTGAGGGCTCCATTGACAGCTTCATCTGGCATGTAATCTTTCTCTCTCTATATATATAAGATGTGACACAATCAATAATGTATTATTATAAACACCAACATACTGCACACGGATGCTGTGTCGCCTCCAATTCCAGCACAAGTTATAAGCTTTAAAAACTATATTTGAGGGAGGATGTTTTCGTCGGGATTTGCTTCAGTAGATACAGCAGAGGGGACAGTTAATCATTTAAACCCTGCTTATTCCCATAGTGTAAATTCTCATAGGCCTATAGTAAATGAGCACAATGCTCAATAGATTGCCCAGACGGTCTGTCGTTTTACTGGTCTCTGGGTCTGCATTGTGTGCTAAAATGAATTCCTCCTTCCAGAGATCCGGCCTGCCACAGCTCAAATAACAAATCCAACAAACATGGCAAAAGACCAATGTTTTTGTTTTTTTCTCTTTCATTTTTTTGGGACGCAGACACTATGATTTAGGATTTATTCACTGCACCAGTCCTGTAGAACGGACTCGGGCTGTATGACATGCTACTGTACGATCCAAACAACCCATTTCTGACAAAGCATAAAAGGATATTGCTTTTTTGTTCTTCCTTTTGCTTCACTGCCTTTCCTTTTGTGCCATTTTTTTCTTTCTTTGTTATGCCTGGACTGCTTTCAAATAGGAACATGACAACGTGGGGGAGTGGTGCGTTAGGATGGCACTGCACTGCAGTACATGATGCTCATGAGACTGTTCTCTGGAATTAGTTTACGGCGACACAGTGGCGGTGTTTGTCCTGCAAGAATGGGAGAAATTTAAAATAAAAGAGGCACCGAGCAATTAGGATGAGGCCTTTCATAGAGAGAGTGACACAAGAAAAGGATCTGTTAATCTAATCACAGGAGAGCTCACTTCCAAGAGGACAACTAATCATCCAACATGCATGTGTCGAACTGTGCGACTGTAGACCGCTGACTCCTCGGGCCTGTGGCTGTGAAAGCTAATCTGATCCACCATGGGCTGTGTCACTAAGGGGAGTGTGTGTGTGTGTATATGTGTGTGTGTGTGTGTGTGTGTATATGTGTGTGCGTGCGTGTGTGTGCGTGTGTGCGTGTGTGTGTGTGTCTGTGTGTGGTTTATATCTCAGCCCCGCGGTAGTTTAAATACACCCAGGTAACAGAAATAATACACAACCCCTCCACAATAAATCACTGCAGGTATTAGAGTTAATTTGGGTTTCTACGTTGCTCAGAGGAAGTGGTTGTGTATTTTATATGAGCCTGTGTGTGCTTGTGTGTGTGCGTGTGCATGCACGTGTGTGTGTGTGTGTGAGAGAGTGAGAAGAAGGGAAAGAATGTGTGTGAGAGAGAAAGAAAGAAAACTCAAAAGGCTGAAGGAGGACATGTCATGGGGACGATACTTTGGAGAAAAAAAAAAAGCTTTCTGGTTCACCAGCTCTCTCACTTTGCAGCCCACTGCAGTCGTTCACCCTATCTCTCTCTCTCTTTCTCTCTGTCTCTCTCCAAGGACACAATGAATAAATCCGATTCCAACTCAGTTGTTCCATTTTCCTCTTTTCTCCACTTTAGCTCCTTAGCTATCTTAAAGTGCACCTGGAGAGATGTGCACTTGACATTCAAGTTCAGTTGACATTGATCAGCTTCCCAAACATGCACTCTATTTGTGTAAAATGATAGCTCAAAGAAATCTAAAGCTAGGAATCTCCGTCTGTCTGTGTGCGTTGATGGGCGTGTCCTTTGTATAAGAACCATTCTTTTGATCTACTTCGCACTTTGGGGGTACGTCGCTGGGGACCCGAGGACGCGGAATCTCGAAGGTGGTGCAAATTGCCCAGATGGTGGCGCTGTCACAACCTGTGACTTTTGAACCGTAAGCCTCAGAAAGAAAAGTACAGTCCAGACGAATCTACCCCCATAAGCCTAAAAGTGTGGACGTCATTGCAATTTGGACACGTGACACATTCAATATCAATAAACTTGAATAAAAGTGTCGAAGCCCTTTTTAATGAACTGCATAGATAACAAAGATGTGGAGAGGTGACACATGGAAAATATACGTGGAGCCTTTAGGGCATGACCGAAACAATGAGATATGAAACTATACATATGAATATTTATTTGCACAGAAACACCATTAGCATTCTGAATTGAATCAGCAATAACACTCTACATGAAGCTATACAAGGGCTCAATATTGTCTCTTTAACATCATAACTGTTATATAAAAGATGTGCATGTGCCATGTTTTGTTGGCATGTCTCCTATGTATGCAAAACCCCACTTCTTCAGACTGTGACTAATGCAGGTGTGACTCAGAAACTGTGCAAATAGCAAAAGGAGATCCTGTTACGGTTTGACAAAACCTGAACGGGCAAGACTCATGATTCGTCTTTGAACACAGCTTGATTGCTGCCAATAGATGTGCCAGATCCTGCATCTGCAGAGACAGCTGTCCTTGTGGGAGTTTGGTGCACCACAGATTCAGGGTTTCGAGTTAATAGAGAATGAAGGCTGCAATACACAAAACAGATTGTTCTGACACCGAAAAAACAAGAGAGGTCAGATGAGAATGGAAAGGATCGCACACGCTTATAGGCAGACCACATTGGTGGCAGCTCAGAACATAAAAAGGCACCGTGTCCGTCTGATGAAACAGAAAACCTGCACTTGAACCTTTACGTGTTGTTTAACTGAACGGAAAATGTTATTGCAGTAAAAGTATGTAAGTATAATTTGTAAAAAATATACTAAAACTACTACATACTAAAAGTATTCAAATTAAAAGTGATTGTTATTATATGTAATATAATGGGATCATTATGACTCATGCATTTATGTAAAAACAGCATTTTACTGTTATAATTGGTTGACGTGCATAGATTATTCTTTTCCTTATGGATTTAATTCATCAGCTGATTTTCTCCATTCATTTTCTCCATCATTTTCTCATTCATCAATTAATTGTTTGGTTTGAACACATTCTGAAAATATTGACAGGTGCCGCCACAATAATCCAGAGCCCAAAGTGACATTCCAAAAATCAATTAAAATCATTTAAATAATGTATCATAGTAACTCATCACAGCTGAGAAGCTGGATCCATGAAATATCTTTGAAAAATTACTTTCACGCTCATCAAAATAGTTGCCAATTAATTTGTCAATCAACAAATTGTCAATCAACCAAATAATTAATCTACTCATCCTTTCAATTGTACTTGTATATACTGTTGGAATGTTTAATTTACACCAAAACATCATATAAGCTCTTTGTGTTTTTTGGGAGCAAAAATCTTAATTTGTAAAGCAAATAAATCTGTCAAATGCAATAAGAGGAGGACAGTATTTCCCTCTGAGGTGTAATCGAGTAGAAGAAGTGACATGAATAGAAAAGACTTAAGTACAGTAAAAGTATCTTTACGTTCACTTCAACCAGGGTAAGGTCGTACGTCACAAAGCACATGGTCACTCATTTTGTCGGATGTCGCAGTGGATTAAAGACGCTTCACTTCTCGCTCTAGAACATATTGCAAGAGTTGTTCCCACTTCCCCTCTACCTGCCTCAGGGATGCACCCAAGGTCATCATTGCCTCTGTTTCTCTCATTTCCATCGCCAATAAAGTGAAAGTTTTTGCTCAGGGAGGCTTTATAGAACATGTTGAACCCACTGCTCAAAACACAACATATCTCGTGGCTGCATTACATTATTGATTGTTGAGTCTCCGGAGAAAACGGTATGTCTTCCTCTGCAGCAGTGATTTCTCTCAGTATTAGTGCAGGAAGCCTTTGCTCTTTGATTCTGAGGGACAAACAGTAAATCCTGAAGGTTAAACATTGCTGTCGGATTAAAGGCCAATGTTGCTGTGCTGTGAGGTCATCATTTTACATTACATTTTCCTCTTATTCATAACACTAAAATAATCATTTGTAGGCATTTATAGTATACACAGGAAACACACAATGTGTTTTTATGAAAGTATTTTTCTTCACTTTCTTTAACTGACACTCAGATTTGGCTCAGGGGATCAACAGGACTTCTTTAAATCATAAGGTTGGTGTTTGGATCCTCGACTCCCCCTGTTTGCACATGTCTTTGTGTCTTTGAGTGAGACACTGAACCACAATTTGCTCCCTGGGTAATTCGCAGCAGCTCACTGCTCGTAAAGGGATGGTTCAATCAAAGGTCAAGTTCCATGTGTGAGGCCATTACAATAATGTTTCAGAAGCATCCCCTTCATGTTGCTAGATTCAGTGTTGGAGCCTATAAGTACGTGATCAAGTAATATTTCTTGTCAGAAATGGTGAACTAAGAAATACATTTATACTGTAGGTAAGACTATTTCTCAAAATGATTGTTACTCAATAGGTGACAGGTGCTGCGTTTCCACACTGGAAAGGTAAGGTTTGTAGGTTTAATGTTTAATGTGTAAGAAATGATTTTATTACTTAATCAAACATTGGCTGAGCAGAATTCTATTGTCATGTCTGATATTTGGTATTGATATACACAAAATATATTGTATGTAATAGTTGTTATGATCGAGTGTGATGTTGTACAACTTAAGGGGAACATTCATGAAACATGAGGTTATAGCAGAACAGAGACTAACAGCCTGTTTGTGAATGCAGGTCAGGTGTTTATTGTGTGAGGAGATCCAGCGACTCCAGTAGCTGGCGAGGCCACCAGCCTGATTTCCAGGAACCAAGACTCCCGAAACATCCGGATGAACTATCTGCTCTGTGGTAGGATCGTGCCAGTTTCCTGGATTGGTACCAGCTCGAACATATAATACACTTAGGAATGCACTTAGGAATGACGGATCAGTTCAACATCCCTGTGGTCAGAAAATGCTGACTTGAAACTGTGGAGAAATCATATGTAAGGACAAATATGCATTATGACTTGATGATCACTAAACCAAGTTTCTGGTACAAGTGTGTTTTTTTTAAAGTTTTTATTTTTATATCCATGTAAATGTTGCATTTGTGTTGTCATTCATAAGCAAACTGGAGTTGCAGTGAACTGAATTCCCTTGTGTTGGTTGTGTTGAAGGTTCCTGTGTTTGAGTGCGTTACACTCAGACAACATATCAATGGACATAGTTACCGTTGTGACCCTCTTTAGTTTATGGACTGCCCTTTTGAAGCCTCACGTTTGGCATTTTAGCCTTTGCCACCCTTTCTTCTTTTTTTCGTCACTATCTTTTTCTTTGCAACCAGACGTGACAGGAGAGGGCGGAGCTAAGTACAACTGAACGCTGAAGAAGAGTTTCTTAAGCAATCAAAATGTTCTAATTAAATTCATGAACTGAAAACACACTGTAAAAGAGTTAAAGTTGTAAAATGAAATTACGGAGAACTCCCAGACCGGATAGCGCCGTGGTAGCGACCTGTCAATTACAAGTTAGCCACGCCCTAAAGCATTGCCTGCTTTATTGTCTATTTGCCTCTAAATGGGACCATATTTTATGAAATGAACATCAAGATTTTAAACCAGCGATTGAGACCATAAATACATGTTTACAATGTTTACTGAGGGAAAAAGTCATTTTCTCATTGACTTCTATAAAACCAGACGTCTTTTTGCAACCAGAGGAGTCACCCCCTGCTGGCCAATAGAGAGAATGTAAGTTTATAGCACTACAACATTGGCTTCAACCCGGAAGTTGCTGGCTGGTTACACTAAGCTAAGCTAACCAGATGCTGGCCTTGTATTTAATGGAAGGATACAAGAGTGGTGTAAATCTTGTCATCAAACTCTCTTTAAATTACAACAGTTGCGACATACTTAGGTTGATTCTTATTTAAATCGCCTCCAATGGTTCCCAGATCTGAACCAAATAGTGCACCTTTGGGATGAGATGAAAAAAGATGTTCACAACATGGATCTGCAGGTTCTGCATAACAGGCTCAAGTCAGCGTGAACCAACATCCCTGTGGAGCATCTTTAGAATCCTGCTGAATCAGTGCTTTGACGATTTCAGCTGCTCTGAAAGTAAAATGAAGAACTAACAAATTCTAAGTGAGCCAATGCGTGTAGTTAACCGATTCGTGCCAGCTTTGATTGTTCATGTATGTTATGTACTTTCACTTAACATGTGGAGGACAGAGGACTGGGCTCAAGCGACTCAAGCAGTGTTGGATCAAAAAGAAATGAACAAAAAGTAGCAGGGGTTAAAATCCTGCAGAGCTTCATTAATACGCCCCATTAGACGTGACAAGTAGCTCAGTGTGACTTCACATCTGGACATTGCATTCTTCAATATAGCTCAAGGCAGCAGGCTTTTATATAGAATACTTAATAAATGTGCCATACAGCTGGCTGAAAAAATATCCCCTTTGAAATCCATTCGTGTTGAGCTAAATATATTGCACCGTTCAGAATACATTTATAAATTGAAGTGATCATCAGTCATCAGCTGCCACCACGCTGTTAGTTGTTTGGTTTTTCACGAAAGGGAAATTGCTTTGGTAACTGTCTGTTTGTTTGGGTTGTGCTGGTCACTGGTCTTCAGCTTTGGCTTGTACTCTAATGTGTAAATCAAACATCAGAACAGATTTTCTATGCTGTTGTAATTTCTCTCCACAATAACAAAAGGGAATATGAGTCAGCTGAGGTCCATCCCTAAAGAAACCCCTGATTGGCTTTTGATAAGAGTTCAATTGTATGCTGTTACACAACTGCAGCTTTTTCTAATCTGCCCTGTTTGTCCTGATGAGTGGGGCAGTGCAAAATGTTTTTTTGACTAAACTGTGGCGAATTATGTGTTCTCACAATCTAAATAAACACATCAGCCCTAAGAAAGGTCACTACATAATGTGTTGACTCAGCCGTAAGTCATAGGAAATAATGTCTCAGAATGATCTGGGCCATGTTTCCCAAAAGCATCTTGACGCGGAGATGATTGCATCATATGACATACAATCATATAGATGATCTGAGCCTTGAAGGCATAGTTTGACATTTTGGAAGATAAGCTTATTCTCATTCTTTCCGAGAGTTCAACCCCTTTCTCGTAGACTTTTAGGCGAATAATTCATAAAACATATTTATTCACTCCAAGATTGATTTTCTCATGTTTTTTGCCAATAAGGCCGGTTCAGCCAATCCAGGGATGTTACACATGGCAACGTAACTATAATATTGACGTTTGACAGAAGATTGCGCTCTTGCATGAAGTCTGATATAAGAACATGTTTTATTTTTGGCTAAATGGACGATAAAGAGTCCACGAAGTGCATATGCTGGTGCATATGTAGCCTATACTTGTACTGAAGTTATACATGTAACCAGCCTGCTCTGTGAAAGTAGTTTCACTGTCAAAACTAGAACAGGTTTGTCAGTGGCACTGTCTCTGTGGACTCTATGACCGTAGACTAAACCAGTTAGCCCAGAAAAATGGAGCCTTTCCACAGAAGATGTGGCATGTCAGTGGTATGTGAGGAGGAGTCCAGAGTCCTGTTGGCCAAGGGGAAACAAGCTTAGTCTTAGTGGACCTGTGCGCCTCCTTGAGGGAAGGATTTGGATGAGGTGATGAAGAGGATGTGAGGAGGATCTTCTCTGCTGGCTTCACAGTTCTGTGAGTTCAACTGTGGGAAGTCTGCTGAAGTTTATTCAGTGTTTGACTTTAACGAAAATGTTTCAAGCTTTCTAAGGAAGTACAATTGTTACTTTTTTTTTCAGTGATGTGTTCAGTGTTAATATGATTAACCGGGAAAATAATGGATTCAAGCAGACGTCAAGCTCTTGCCATTATGATCGGAATGGGGTGACCTTGAATTATATATATAGTTAATTATAATTAAATACCACGAATATCAACCTCTGCATTTTCAATTCCACCACTGTTCATACCACAGCTTCTTGATTTTCAATTTTGTTGAGAATATTTCAATGTTAATGCGTGTTTAAAAGATGCTAGAACACACAAGGCCAGGCGTGGCATACAATAGGAAAACAATCGTTTTGCTCGTGGCGCATTTTTTGTGATTTGTCTCACTGTGATCGGAGCATCAGACACCACTATGTTGCTCTGGGTGCTAGAGCAGGTTAGCTTGTGCTAAGCTAAGTGGCTAAACTAGCTTTCTATGTATAGTGTGCAGACATGAGAGTGGTGTCACTCTTGTCATCATAGTCATTGCAATAAAGCAAATAAGTGTATCTAAAAAAACAAACATTTGATGCTCAATAGATAACTGATTTAATTTTATTATGGCAAATTATGGGGGAAATACTGCATATGCGCATTTCCCCCAACTTTTGACCTTGGTCTATGACAAGAACGACAGTCTTATTTTTGCTTTGTTTTATGGTGAAATAGAATGACGTTCTTGTATAATTTACAGTGTATGTCAGGAAACCTTTTGATATCAGGCTCATTTCTGAAGGAGAACCTAAGCTACTGATGGTATTGTGATTAGTTACTTCACAGACTTACAGTTAGTTATTATAGACTCTTCTTCTCAGCATTAGTGTTGGCCAGTCCGTTAGAAGCTCATCGTATCAAAAGCAAAATGTTCTGTCAGTACCTTGACAGAGCATGAAGTCCCGTCTTTGTTTTACAATACCAGGCTTCCTACAACTCCGCTACAAAGTCGAACAAGATGCAGGCCTAGACCTTACCTGAATATCAAGGATGAGCGAAAGCACATTCTCTGACTGTGTGACTGTGAATGTGAGAGTTAGAGGAAAGGCTGTAGTAATATCCTGGTTGTTTAATGCTCCTATTCATAATTGACAGTAGTGCTTTTTAAATTTGACGAGCCCTTGAGCAAATAAATAAGATGTACCGTCTGAAGGTGAGGATGTATCAAACAAAACCTGAATCAGGCAAACAGAAAGGATGTGCCCAACTTATTACTGTCAGAAAAATAAAGTGTGTGTACAGTAGATGAACGGCATTGTCCGTGTCTTTGAACAGAAAGGGATGTTCTGTCACAACCGCTCTGCTGGAACCTAATTAGAGCTCCAAAGGCAGAGCGGCTCTTTCTTGTCGGCCAGGTATGTGCAGATGTACCTCAACACACCTTTGAACAATCATCAAAAAAGTTCAATCAAAGCTTCAGTTTCAATAGTTTTTCTTCGCTCCCTTTTAATGACACTCACTAGGTTACAGTAGATTAGATGCAAAGTGCAAATGCCATCTGTGCTTTTTGATTTGCATACAAAACAGTCACTAATGAATCTCATTGCAAGCACACGCATGAAAAAATGGATCTATCACAAAGAATGTCAACAAATATGTGTTTTAAAAGTCTGCTTTGCCACCATTATACAAATATACCGGCTTTGCAAGGATGCCAGTAGTCTTTTAATGAGATGTTTTAGCCTCTGCAGGAATGTTGCTTATTGCTAAAAGGCCTTTAGTTTTGAAGAGGAAATTAATGAGGTGCAGCTTTATTCTCAACATTTTTAGCAAGAAAAGGGTGTTAAGGGGCTTTTAACCCTTAATAGAACCATCATTTTAACCATAATAGAAGTTTAACAGTTCTGTACCTCAAAAGCGTCAGAGGGCAGGGGGACCGTGTTCGCCGAGAAATGTGTATGACTTGAAGGGGATGTGATGGAATTCAGAGCAAATGCTGTTTTTAAGTAGAGTCATGAGCATATTTTCAAATTCACTGTCATTTCCCTCATTGACCATAACAGCAGAAACACTTCATCTGCTCGGCTGCTTGACGGGCACTATTCAACAGGGACCGGCTGAATAGAAGCACCGAGCATGCAGGAAGGCCTCGTCCAATCACGGTGCGCGGACAGGCGTACCACCCCGAGAAAGGGAGAGAGCCAGAGCAGCGGGAGAGATACTGAAATTGCATTACAGGAATATGTGATATAACAATAGTAAAAGGTCTGGCTGGTGTATTCTTTCTAAATGTCAGAGAGGCATACTTGGTTATTTCATGCAAAGTTAAAAGTGTAAAGAGTCTTGAAGAAATGAGGATTTAGCTGCATCAGGTAAAATGTCTCCAGCTAACCTTTCATACTATAGAGTTGCAATATTTGTCTTTTTTCCCTAACACAAAGCCTTTTCTGCACTAATGAAGAGAGAGAAGGAAATCTTCAAAGAAACAATCCTTTAGGAAAAATGTTTTACAGTGCCAAATTTATGGGATTTTTCAATTGTCTGCACATAACACCCATGTCTTATATAGAAGGCTATATTTGAGCCATCTCCCACAGCAATAGCTCAATTTAATAGAACAGTAACGGGATACTAGCCTAGAACAGTGTTCAATTTGATTACGCAGTTCATGGGGACTGCGGACTTTGATAACGGATTGATTTATTTTGCAGGGAGCTTGAAATAATAATCCTCGGCTAAACCTTCATTGCCTCCAGGCTCAAACTTTTAATAACGTTATGAGAGAGATGAGAATAGTGCATCACTCCAGGCCTGGTGCGGCTCTGCTCAGCCAGCCTGTACATTAGGCTCTTCCCGTGGCTGTTGCATGATGGGTTGTTTGTTTTTGTGTGTTGGTCGGTGTCTAAGCCATCCAGGAATTTGCCCTTGGGTTTATCCTAAAAGTCATACATCTACTTAAATTGCCTTTGCCATGAATCATGGTGGTGTAGAGTGTTTACAAACACAGTACCTATTTGTTAAAGCTACACAGTCCCTATCATAGTTGTGTAGTATATTACAAACCAGAAGAGAACATAGGGGGTTTAGGCTTCACTGGCTGCAACCAAATGCAAAATTAAGAAAGGCTGGGATGACGGCACATATGGGAGATTGTGATATAAACAGGCTGAAACTGGCACTGGGGGCTCATAAAAACTGAATGGAGACTTTGTGTGAATTATTTATATCTGTAGAGCAAAGACCATACGGACGCTGCATTCTCAATGAGCATGTGTGGACATGAACATAATTGCTGACATGACAGTCAAACCGCAACTATAAAAAAGATAGAAATCCGGTCAAGATTTGGTGATTTAAAGGTGAAAAGATATTTAAATATCTAGGGTACATTCTAATAACAATGTGGATTGAACCAGTGTAGTCGGAGAGGGCGTAGTACTACGTAGACCGAGTATGCCTGTAGAGGCAGTGGCCCCCGGGGGCCAACAGTATGTACGACTCGCGCCAACATACTGGACGCAGCGGCTGAGGCTGCAACCGCATCTCAGCTGCTGCACGCCGGATAGCGGCTGAGCTACCCCATCTCTGTTGCCTGTGGAGCAGGCGGGACTCTGGTGGAGTTTGCAAGTACTTCACGTTGAATCAACCGGATCACGAATCTCGAAAGCCTGTATTTTTCTCCTCCGCAAATCGCCACCTAACGTGGTGAAGGAGTTTGAGTGGCTCAGTGATCCTTATTATTATTATTATTATTATTATTATTATTTATTTATCTTTAGCTTTTAGGATGTTATAATTATGTGAGTATTATGAAAAGCGCTATATAAATTCAATGCATTATTATTATTATTATCCTGAGGCCAGACTAAGTTCAAATAAAACAACCTTTCTTCCTTCCCTTCCTTTCCTTCTTACCTTTCTTCCTTCCTTCCTTCCTTCCATCCAATAAATCAGTCAAAAAACAAAGATTAAATAACATTTAAGATTCTTCAAAACACAACATTTGCATATTAATCACTGATCAGCGTTCCCTGATTACTTGTATAATCCAATGAACATAAACAGATATTTTTATATAGTTTTTATTTCTAAACAAACAAAAGGTTTCTTCAAGGCAATAAAGTGAGTAAATGGTAATGTATTCCTTTAAAATCTAAGTCAACATATGTCCAAGAAGGAACAAACAAGGAAATAAATGCTGCTTCTTCACAAAGTGAAGCGTCAATGTCTCTCATTACCCCGAGATGGGGCCAACTCGTTGCAGAGAAACAAGCTCAGGGCTCCCAATAATTCAGCGTAATGGTGAGTTGTACTTTGATGCACTTTATATTTGTTTTTATGCCAGTAGTATCATTTTATTACATCATATTTGGTATGTCATATTTGTCGCACACACCGTGAAAATATTGTCTTATACGAAACCGATCTGTGGCGCAATAATGGTTGGGGTCCGCTGATCTAAAGGAATGTTTCGACATTTGAGCAATATGCTAATGAACTGTCTTGCTGAGAGTTAGATGAGCAGATTGATTGAAGTCGGTATCATAAATATGAAGCTACAGCCAGTAGCCGCCGAGCATAGCTTAGCATACCATAAAAAAACGGAATGAATTATTCATCTAAATGACAACAATGTAAAATCAAATCAATAAGCTGAGCAGAGGTTGTGTAATGGTGCGTTCACACCAAACTTTTTGCGATTTTTTCACGCGACCAGATCCTATGCAAAGTCAATGCACAGACGCGTTTGGTGTTTGTTTTATTTATATTCATATTGAATGAGTATGATTTTTGGAAAATGAAAAGCACACGGATGGTGCAGAGGAAATGCGCTCGTTCTCTGGGCCGCTATACATTGGTGGAATCAAATATGTACCTTACCCATGTGTGTGTAAAAAATGCTGATATGAAATATTAAAAACAACCAGTAGTCAATGTGCAAGCTGCCAATTGAATGGTGATTTAAGATACTCTATTGGGTTCATATATTTTTTTATCTGACTCTAAAAGAGTTCGTGCCTCACCAGTCACGGACCTCACCGCACGTCACTGGGCGGCAGCACTCACTGTGCTGTATATTTGTATTATTAATATACAGTACAAGCTTATAGATGATGTCTTTATAAGGGCATGTTGAGAACATGATTTACAGAGACAGAACACCAACCTTGCGGTTATTTTTCCTGTCAACACATGCAAAGCTGAGACGTTATTATTGTTCTGTGTTTGCCTTGGACAGACGACCTCTTATAGCGGTTTTAGTTTTGTTCTCAGGGCTGAACTTGCTGCCACAGTGCAGACTAGACTTACTAGACTCTCTGAATGTGGGTTTTTCAGATCCTTCAAGGACCTGCTACACCGGGAGGAAATCTTGCAGCATGCACTCCATCCGTACCAGTGGCATAGCTGCATTGGAACTGCTTTCTGCACCGTGTACTATTGATGTGCTCCAAGGCCTCCGATCCTGAAAAAGGACAGACAGCCTTCAGATTATTTCGGGATTGTTAAAGAAAACTCGCTGAAAGTGACCTCTGGAGCTGGGACGAACTGCAGAGGGTGATAACTCTCTTACAAGTGACCACTTGCTTGTTACACGTAGTCATTTAATCCATTGTTCATATAAATATATTGATTAACTACAGGGAAGTGAACTTGCGTATGATTTTAGACTATCAAATTAAATATCATGTTCAAAAGGCATCAGTGTGCTGATCGGACCAGTGCTAAACTATGAGATACTATTTGCTCATACTACCGCCCACACATCATATCATTAGGTCGGGGGATGAGATAGGTGTCTGGCCTTATACTCGCTATCATCAGACGAAGATGTGATTATTCACCAGCCGGCGCCCCGTCTCCACACGACCACAAAAGCTCATTACGATTGATAACTGATAGCATCGCTTAATCATGACTGGACAAAGGCCATGGCCATCCAAACAAGTCCCCCGATTGAATTAATGGTATTCATTAAGCCCCCAATGAGAGCCTTTACAGATGCCGCGACCTTATCGTGCCACTTCATCTTCTTGGAGATTGACTGAGGTAAAATACAAGCTCAGGGAGGGACAGAAGGTGGGAGAAAGGAAGAAAGAGAGAGAGAGAGATTGAGATTGGGGGAAGATGAGAGAATGAGCGCCCAGAGAATAGAGAAGGAGAGGACTGTGAAGTATCAGAGCTGTTCATGTCACCGCAGGTGGATTGACACATTTCCACTGGGGGGAACGGTTCCAGTACAGATTGTCCCAGAGCAGATTACCATCAACGTAACCGTGACTTGAGCATGCTTGAACTAATGGCCCTCCAATGGCATATTTCCTCAAAAGTCTGTTGAAACATATGTGAACAACATTAGACATTCCTCATTAATAGGACTAACCTGAGGCGTAATATCAACCCAGGGACCCCAGACCTTGAGTTGGAGGACATCTTTCAGCTGCTGCTTTAAAATCAGCACGAGCATGAACGTGCATGCCTGTAAAATATGAATCATTTACAGCCGCGCCCAACTGCTTGCTAACACGCTGCCGTGCTCTCGGCCTCCCCGAAGCAACTTTGAACCAGCAGCTCAGGAATACACAATGATTTTGACCCCTGAGGTCCAAGCACAGAAGGGATGTGATGTAGTTAAGGCAGCGTTGCACACTGTTCACCCCAATGGTAGGCCCGGGTGTGAGGTCGCGGCTGACTGCACTCTTCTTGTGATGGCGCTTTGGACTTGGTTGAGGCTCTGCTGGTTAGTCCAGATGCACTGCAAGTTCTGTGGCAGTCGTGTCACAAATGTACTCTGTGATCCCAGGAAATGTACTTTTTGAGAGCTTAAGGCAAAACAAAGATATGTGACTCTTTGACAATGTACGAGGAAAGTTTGTTTTGACATTAAAATGAGCATCCAACTACTGTGATAGACAAAATCAACATAGTTCTACAAACTGTACCATAAAAATATATTTTAAGAAATGTCCACTTTCTTATGTACAGTATTTGGACCTTAAAGCTGTGAACTGAATGTCCCATGTAGCATTATAACATGAGGCAGGAGGGCGAGTGCACTGATGTATGCAATCAGCTTCATCATTAATCCAGAGGCTCTAAAAACCATGATAACTATCCACAGACACCCACAAAAACATGCTACCATCATCACCAGCCACGGCAGAGATACGTGTGAGTTAAATTGGAGATTTATTGTTGCACACATACGCGTTCATTCAAATGAGTGTGAAGCACTTTGCGCCACCCATTTGAGGAACCCCTCACTGCTGTGTGGCACCCTCTGTTAAAACAGTGTCACCGCTCTGCCGGCTTTTGTTTGAACAGTAATTCTTTGAAGTGAATACATTCCTTTTTTATTAGGCTCTTGACTTACAGAACTTCACACATGAAAACGGACAGGGAGCACATGTGTGACAAACAAGCACAAGTCTATTGAGTTGCAACGTGTGTGTGTGTGTGTGTGTGTGTGTGTGTGTGTGTGTGTGTGTGTGTGTGTGTGTGTGTGTGTGTGTGTGTGTGTGTGTGTGTGTGTGTGTGTGTGTGGTGTGTGTGTCTATACAGACAATTTAGGCTGACACTTTTAAAGATTAAAGTTCGGGGACAAATTGGCTAACTGCTGTACACTGTAGTCATTCGTCATTGTCAGCAGTCAAGTCTGTGCACAAATGGCCCTCCCCCCTCATGAAACATATTGTTGATTAATTCATGTTTGGTAAACACGCAATTTCTTTCATTTAGTCACAGCTCCGTCTGTAATTACACAGAGGGATAGCTATCATAGAAGCACTCATTGTATACAGCGTTAGTGGGTCATCTGCAGTGAGACAGTAAGGGAGAGGGAGGGAGCGACAAAGTCCTGTAGAAACCCTTCAAGGTATCAGATTTGCAAGCAGCAGCAGGGAGCATGCAGGGGGAAATGAAAGTGTTGCAAGCCCTGTGAGAGCTGCTGAATGTGTTTGTAATTATCGACTGAGTGGCCAAAATGCTGTCACTAATAAACAAACATGCTTGGAAAAAGTTAGTCATCTGTGGGTGCAATTTTGTGGCATTTTATAGTTTAATCCCTTTGTCGTGCACATGAAAGTTAATGAGTGAACCTACCGTTTCTTAAGAGGCTCTGAAGTTCACGGGTCAAGCTACTTTTTTTTTGCCCTCTCCCTTTTTCTCTCTCCATTTTTGCCCTCCTCTACAGAGACTGGGTAAGACAGCCGCGAATCATCTGTGAGCCTATTAATTAGTCCAATCACTGGCAAACAGGCCGGTGTTATCACTGCAGCACGACAGTCTTTCAGAGCTGAAATTAATCCATGCACACTACTGTTCCAGTGCCAAGGGGAGTAGAGATTTAGCTCCACTGGCGCCGCGCATGGATAAATCACCAGCACTAAGCAGCCTGTAGCACTGTCATGGCAAAAGAAAAGGAGAGGGCAAATAAAATGTGCTGCTGTTTATGACAAAAACAACATTGTATTTGATGACAAACTAGTGATGAGCACTTTGGTTCAAAGAGAAATCGCTCTGCAGCTTAAAAAAGAGGGAATGATTGTCAGAACTAAAGCGAATAGAAACGAGTGAAGAACGTGTAACTGAGAAGAACAGAGATGCCAAAAAGATCTTCAGCAAACAAGGTTTCCTTTTATTGAGAGAGAAAGATGAATAGCAAAAAATGTCAGAATTAAGTGACAAGGAATGGGAACATGCAGTGATTGGAAGCGTGTGTGTGCGTGTGTGTGCGTGTGTGTGCGTGTGTGTGCGTGTGTGTGCGTGTGTGTGCGTGTGTGTGCGCGTGTGTGTGCGTGTGTGTGTGCGTGTGTGTGTGTGCGTGTGCGTGCCGTGCGTGTGTGTGTAGGCATGTTAGTGTATTGGTGTCCTCTGTGCACAGCTGTATGCCTGCCCAAAATGTTTCTGGACAGACTTTAGGTTGTGGGAGTATTTCGAAACTGTGTTTCCAGCTTAGACCCTGTTTACGCTCCTTAAAAATGCAGATGTTGGTAATAATCCTGCGTTTGCTCATTTATTTGGGGGGACTGCACCTTGCTTTATTAAACCCATCTATCACTCACAGCTCCTGAATCAATGAGATGCAGAGGAAAGCAGTGTCAGCACAGAGGCACGCAGGGAGAATACCACCAGCCTGTACAAGTCAGAGAGCGAGGAGTATTGAAGCAGGAAGAGATCAAAGCATCTGTCACACATTGTGACTGCGTGGTGACAGAGGTCAGTCTCTTGTGGGCTTTCTTAAAACAAAAATATGCTCATGCCATTAACACTGTCGATGAGAAATATAGTTTAAATAATGCACCAAAAAATATATAGCAAAACCCCCCAAAAAAGTATCAGGTGCTACGTATGTATGTAAATAAAGACCTAAATTCAGCCAGGTAATTAATTTCACTCAATCTGTATTTAGTATTCAGATATGCACTGTTATCCCGTATGGGGCTCATTGAGGGGAACCAGGGGTGAACTGCTTCAAACCGAGCCCATCTGGAGACTCCCTCCCTGGGATTCACTCTCCTGTGGTAGAGAGGGCCACATCAACCTCTTTTCCACAGCTGCCAAATCCACCGCCCAGCCTGCCAGGCACTTGTTAAATAAGTCTGTCTCCGCCTGCGGACCTGAGCAAAAAGGAACTATGGAAGAGATCTGGCTCAGCAGAGGGAGATGAGAGAGTAGGGAGAGAAGAAAGTTGGAGAGCAAAGTGAGAGTGGGAGGGGAGAAATGGGCGGGAGGAAAAATATGGTTTGCGGTGAGAGGCGAGAGAAAGAGTTGCTATGAAGTTGCTATGAAGAGAGACATCAAAGGCTCAAGATTGTTTTGTAGTTTTTAGTGTTGCTGCTAATCGGCTAACGGAGCCTCCTCTTCAACTGGAGGGAACGGAGAGGCAGAGTTTTCTCAAACATGTTAGGAGAACCTCCCTCCATCACTCGAGCTGTCCGTCGCTATGGTCAACGGTCGGTAATCTGTCAGTGAGTTATGAGGCAGCCTGTTTATTTATCCACACTTTCACCTGAGGGGGAAACTTGAGGCTACACACTCAAGTCAGACTTAAATATGCATTATTTAACATAATTATTTATTTTTTTCCTCAATTGGGGGCAGCACAAAACGTTGTAAACACAAAACTGTGATATTAACACCTTCTGAAAGTTCATATGATGAGCATGTCTGCAAACAGTTACGCATCCAACAGACAGGAAGGAGTCGTGTGACTGGTCAACTGAATGTAAGTCCAATATTCGCTCTCTTTTTAATCTCTTGTTTTGACTTCTATAATCTCCTGAGGGAAATATCTGCCTCTTTAGCCGCTATGTGCTCCGCTGGGTTTACCAGCCCGTCGCTAACTGTGTTTGTCTGTGTTTGGAGCTGGGCAGGTAGCAAACAGACGGTTAATCCTTTCAAGCAACTGCAAACTGTACGCTCAGCCCAGTCGAAGCTGCATTATGAATTACATTCATATGGAAAACGTATTTTGTCATGGATTACGTTTGCTTTATTACAAATAAGTTTCAATGAGTCCGTAAAAGAGGAGGAGGTTAAGGTGGTGCATGAGTCAGAAAATGTGACTACTGTTTGTGTCCCAATTACTTTTGTTGCCTAAACCCCACCCAGTTGTTGCATTGTTGTGCCATTTGAAGCCAAACCATGATGTTTTTAACTAAACCTAACCAAGAGATTTTGTAGTATTTTTGTTTTGATTCGTTTCAATTTACAACCTTAACCACATGTTTAAAACTGTTTAAAACTGTTTTAAAACTGCCATCTGGGAGAAAATCTATTTCCCTAGAAAGATAATTGCAAATGCAGTTTTGTTTTATGGGAACGTCATTTTGTTCGCAGACCAAAGCAAAACATTGATAAAAATAAATGCTAAAAGCTCCATAGAGTTGTGGGGAACTTCCAAACTTGGTGGTGGCTCTGTACGTTACCAGTAACCGTTCCACAAGACGTCAGTTGAGCCATGGGTAATATGAAAATATTGATTTGTGCAGCTGAAAGTCACAAACTAAGTCCTTGACTGTTTTGAGACATACTGTCCGAAGATATGGACTTGGCTTGAGACAAGAAAGACATTCAGAACAATTTTTATCAACAATTTTGAGGCACTACATCTGCGATATTATTAATAATTAATCTATTTTTATAGACGTATTAGTATGTGCTATTAAAGAATGATGATTTACTTCTTTTTTTTTAAATAGCTCCACCTCGACGAACTAGAATAATATTATTCTACATCATCAATAACAATCTAATAATACTCAGTGCTGCATCATGAGTACTTTTACTTTACTTTTACTTTGATAGTTTTGACGCCAACACTGCACTTCAAACGTCCACAACAGAATCACGTGGTTGTTAGTAAAAGGCAGCAACAGTGGAGAAAACTTGGTGGGAGGAGTAAACAGACATGTTCATCATCATCATCATCATCTCTCAGCGCCAACAGGAAATCTCTAGGGCATGTTGCAGAAGCCTCACACACTCAGAGGCCTTGTCTGTGTTTATCCAAGGGTCAACACCCTCTTGAGATGAGCTCACTGGAAGGTCAGTGCACACATCACCCCTGTTACTATCATATAACCATCAATCATCGCCCTAATTCAAGTCTATTGCTGTCAAGTCAGGCAATTACTAGGGCCTAATTGCAGGTAATGTCAGTGAAAGCCCAAAGTCAACCAGAGACATGCAACAAACTGAATGCTGAATGTGGACTGAAAGCAACTTGGCTTACAACTTGATTCCTAATGGCTTTGTACAAGCATTCGGTAAATATTCAAACAAACAAGCCACTCTTATCTTAGACTTCCATGTTCAACATTTATTCAGTTGAGTTCCGACACATTCAAGAATGGCCTAGTGAGAGGAGCAGTGAAGTGCCTAAAACAAACATTTTGAGAACAGAGACAAAAGCTCTAATTTCAGAATTTCGAGGACTTCTATTGGGCGCGATGGTCTTAAGGTGCCATGACGCTCATCCATAAATCATGCAATCATCATCAATGCATATTCAGTGAGGCTGTACCGCTCCGTGTCTCTATGGGAGATTAGAGGGAGCCCGGACTGTGACAAAACCCAGCTGATTGTAATGAGCTTTTTTGTGGCTTCCTGCGCTGACAAAACAAGCCTAAATTAATCATGATACCAACCTCCTACTGCGGCAAGGAAGCCCTAAGCTTCCATCGGCAGTCCCAGTTGTAAATTGGACCCTGAGACAGACGTTTCCTTTGATGCAAAGTGAATTAGGCTTCAAACCGCTTTGATTTAAGTCATTCACACTAAATCGGTGGAAGAATATGTTTTCAATAATTGGCTTGCCTTTATGAAACATGACTCGAATGGTTGCCGTTTGTTTGTTGCACCATCTGCAGTGAAAGGCGTTAGATAAGTGAGAGGGATGAGGGAAGAAACAGAAGCAGAGATACACACTGAAACCTACAGCCGGTATCTCAGGAAGCAAAATGCCTGTGTGTGTCTTGTGTGTGCGTGCATTTGTGCACTAAAATGTGCGGGCAGAGATTTGTTATTTTTTTACTTTCCATCTCCTTCTGGCAACATGAGACCAATTCATTATTCCGCATACATGTTGGATTTTCAGGTAATGACCAAAGTAAAGTATTGTAAATCTAACTTCTCTTGGTCACTTTGAATACTTGTTTGACACATAATCCTTCGTATATTGAATGAACTCCCTGTTCGTTAGCCTTTAGTTACTGTCGCTACGCCTGTGAAGCTCTCCGTTCCCACCTGACTCATGAGGCAGTTCACACAGTTCACAGTGGTGAAGGTGGCAGATTTACCACTCAAAGTTCAAAGTAGTTTTTGAAACAATGGCTGTGATCTTTGACGGAGACAAAAGCCATCCCATTTAATTAGCTGTAGCTAGCCAGCTAATTAGTCTAAAGTTAGCTCCATGAGTTGGTTGAAAACTCTTGTGTCCGACTGGCTTTCAAATTTTTCTTGCTGAGTTCTGCGGCAGTACCACTCTACACGTCACATGCACACTGCGTCAACATGTGGAGAAGTCCAAAGACTGCCAGACCTGCCCTGCCTAGACATGTTGCCTTGCAATGACCGGCATGTCAATCGCTGTCCGTGAGAGCGGATTTACTGAATGGTCAATTCACCAAAATAAGCACTGACTGCCTTTTAGGTTCCAAATAATAACATTCAAACGCAAACACACCTGAAAACCCTTGACAGCCTTTTAATTGCACTATAAAATCACTTCCTAATTGTACTGCAAGCAGTGAGAAATGATGGTCCAAAGTTAAAATGACAGCAGCTGCTTTAAATGTGTGTGTCCTTTACCTATCTGATGATGAGAACATCATCAGATAGGTTAATGACATTACCTTATCAGCTGATTCACCAGCTGGAGGTGTCCTCCTAGTCAGGGATGAAGACACTGTTGGGGTTTCGATTTGACAGGAAGCCGAGGACACGTCTCATCAGACTCTTTAGTCACACTGAGAAGAGACGCTCACATCCTCTCTGTCTAACTTATACTTGCCTCATCATTCCATTACCTGGAGTGCCAGAGGGCCCGTGGGACAGGACCCATCTCCACGGGAAGCCAAGAAGCAAGTGAAGGCAAGGATGAAGGCAGGTAAGCAGTGGACGAATGGAACATGAATATATCAAACATATTTGAATGTCTCCTTCTCTGGCAGATTGCCTGGTTTGGGTGGATTTCATTCCAGCCACATCCCTTCAGGACAGACTTGGTCTTCTCATTTTAAGGCACATCTTCCCATTTTTGCATGTTTAACATTTTGTGATAAGAGAGAAACTGGGTCACACTAGCACTGTCTCATTCCAGTCACATAATTTCAATGGAGGGAGAACTTTTGAGCGTTTGCATTGGGGTGATGAAGTTTTAATTCAGGGAGTGAACTTTGGTAACAACTGTTTTCTAGCGGGATATGGAAGGATTTAGTGTTTGACCACTTACACAACCGCTATGGGAATAGAAGGAGGGGGAAATAGTTGTACAAATTACTTCTGCCCCAAGACCCATTGCCTTGAGGACATGTTATCTAATACAGAATCTCACAGTTGCTGCAAAAGTTGGAGAAATATACACATCCTGCTGGTTCAATATGAGAACAGGGATGCCCCAAAGTAATCTTCTGAGAATGACCTACACTGTAGCACATGAATAATGTAGAAAAACCATAAAATCGCAAAAAAAGAACTTTAATGGTTTTTCCTCGCCCTATACAAACTATCCCAAGAGATGTCACATTACAAAAAATCATATGGAAACAGCAGCTAGCCAAGCAATATGAGCCATAATAAACTTGCTGACTGCCGTAAATATGACTCCCATCTCACAGTTTTAGGTTCTACTGAAAGCCACTGAACTGTAGACTATACAAGCTGTGTCAAGGAAGTGTCAAGGAACTCGATAACCATGGTAATCAATGCAGAATTGTCGTTTAAAAGAAGGCTTGAACAAAGATTTCCCAGAAAGGGGGAGCAGGAGGAGGGAAAATGAGCGGATGTGTGAAAGAAGGAGTAGGACTGAGAATGAAAGAGGAGAGGAGGGGTGGGGTGGGAAATAGAGGAGGCAGACAGGGGCGCTCAGACTGAGCCATTCTAACTGAGTGAAGACTATAGGCAGCTATTTGGACGGCATCCAGACACCTGGAGCTGTTATCAGGTTGCAGTGTGTTGGGCTTTCAGAGGGTTGTGAATGGGAAGCCGGAGCTCAGCACTAACAGGCATTTCGAGACTCTTTTCCTCTGATGATAGTGGCGTTTTTAAAGCAGGTCAAGCTGACAGGGCAGCAGCCGGGACCCCTGTGATCACTCCTCTTCAAGGAAATTTGACAGAAGGAGAGGATGACTGGACTGTTTAACCGCTAGCGCAGCTCCTGGAGCCACATTACACACACCAGGGAACAGAACAGTTTGTTCCAGCCAGTGAAACATCGGCAAGCATGCGCATCAAGTATCAACTGTACAGAGACACTTACAGTAAATAGCTGTGCAAACAAACAGACGTTCTTTTGAGCGTTCAACATTAACCCACAGGCATGGTTACAAGTATAGTAGAGTACGTTGTATCAGGTCTCTTGAGAATTTGACTGCGTGTCTCAATCTAAAAATCGGTAAAATACAAAACAAAATCCACATATCACGAACCTTCGCCAAGCAACGTAACATTTTGACTAACGGCCTGATTAATTTGCATATTTTAGTTCAACATTCTACGAAAACAGCAAACAGTTATTGATGGTGGCTAGCAACCAATATGTCTGGGCTACTGAAGTATGGGTTTACTAAACTTACTCAAGTCCTTACGGAAGAACCAGAAACACAAAGAGACTGGGGACCAAAATACTGAGAGAACAAAGTTGCACAAATTATTTTGTGTCTGCATTCTGTAAATGTCTTTTAATTTACTGTAGTGTCACAGTTAAGTAAGCTTGTGTTAAGTTGTGGTAAATTGCCTTTTCCACATTGTTTTTAAAAGACCAACAATTTAATTTGGACACCAGATTTAGGGTTCTAAGTGCTTACAAATATTGCCTGCTTTCTCTGGTATGTCGGTCTGGTGTGCAAAGAATAATTCTGGTTGAGAAGTTTATGTGGCAACTTAAATGGATCAAATAAAAGCATCATATTCAAACACAGGCCTTTCAGGGACAATGTAAACCCCGGCCTGCTATAATGGAGTGGTCCGCTCCTCCGCGACCTTCACTGGTTACCGGTAGTAAACATTGGTACCGTGCTGCGAACAGATCGGGTCTGGTCTATATCCAGGACATGGTCAAACCTCACACCCCAGCTCGTTCACTTCGCTCGGCTTCTGCCAATCGGCTCGTAGCTCCGTCACTGCGAGCTAAACACTCAACAAAGTCACGACTGTTTGCTGTCCTGGCTCCTCATTGGTGGAATGAGCTCCCCATTGACATCAGGACAGCAGAAAGTCTCTACATCTTCCGTCGCAAACTAAAAACACATCTTTTCCATCTATACCTTGAATAAAGAAAGTAGCACTTTAGTAGCACTTAAACGGCTCTTACTGATAGCACTTTGTAGTTTAACTTCATTGAAGAAATTGTACTTTCTCGATACTTGTTGTTCTGAGTTGTACTCATGGTTGAATGCACTTATTGTAAGTCACTTTGGATAAAAGCGTCAGCTAAATGACATGTAATGTAATGTAATATATAGGAAATATTTAAATCCTTTATTTAAGTAATACTGATACCAGAATGTGAAAATACTTTGAAAAATGAGTAAAAGTAAAAACAGTCTGGCTACTAATGGCGATGAACGTATGCATATATGAAATCTTTCAACCAACAGTGATTCCAGATAAAAAGAACACAATGAAAGCCTGCCAGCCATTCATCTTCTGCTTTCCCCTCCAGCTGCACAGCTGAGGAGGAAGAGGAGAAGTAGGAATATTTATTTTCCAATGAGCATTTGTCCTTGGTTCTATCAGTCAGTGCTGATTGAGCCTTTTTGTTTCCGCTCATTCCTCTTCTAGTCCCTCTGAAATGCTAATATGGCAACTTAGGTCGCCAACGTCAGCCTTTCTCAGCCTTCGCCTCACGCCTCACATCATTACATCTTCTGGATGAGATCACTCTCTGTCTCTCTCTCTTGATGTGTGTGCACAACAGAACTGAGTTTGGTTCCGGCTTGTTTCAAATATCTACAAACTTAGGAGAAGGTCAGCGGTCATGTAGATGTTGCATCCTCCAAGACGAGAGGAGAACAACAACATCCACATACTGGTAAACACTGCTCCTCGTCACATTTTCGACAACGCAGTGACCTTTCTTTGTACCGTTCCGAAAAGAACCAATTTCAGGCAACTTTATCCGCTTTGCGTGTGGATGAAAACTCTAATTTCAGCTGTTTCTCAAAACAGTTCTTTCAGTGGTACCTGAATCCCCGGGGTCCTCACCAGAATCCGAGAGAGACCAGTGCCTTAAATATCTGAACACATGGTGCCGAATTCTTCCTGATCTTTCACATCCTCCTGACTGACAAATCCAACTGTGTCACTCATCCAAGTAAAATGAATGTGGTGACAAATAAGAAGTAAAAAACCTCTGTGTATGAGTCAAAACCCAAAGAGAAGCAGAATCAAAGATCTGATGGGGCTGCTATCTAAACTGCTGACGGGCCGAGGAACTCTCAAAATCACACTTCACGTTATGATTACAGTGTGCCACGACTGCACTCTATCGGATCTGCTCTTTGGTTGGCTGAGTCCTTTCCCAGTATCTATTCTAATAAGCGGGAGAGTTAATCGAGAGCATAGACCAACACAGCTTCCCCCCCTGGGAGCAGCCAAGCAGTGCTGCTGACTGTGGCGCTGACAGCCAGAGAGCATTAAGCACAGGGGTACTCCCGCCCAGTGCAGGGGCTCAGTGAACCATGACGGTGTCATTTCTTTTAATAGGGCTTCTTTCTTTCTCTTGCCCTCTTTTTTCTCTCTTAAAGTCTGTTTCCTTTTTCTCTCTTCTTCTTCTTCTTCAGCTATAGTTTCTTTCTCCTCTGTTGTATACTGCCAGCCGTGAACCCTTCCCAGCCGCCTATAGACTTCCTCTTTGCTAGCTCTCACATCCTTTCTTTCTTTAATCCCGGCCCTCCTCTTGCCTGTTTAGAATGCAAGACGTGGGGATGCGGTTGTTGCCGAGAACCCCAACGGCGTGTGGGGAACTCTAATTGGTTTGCTTAACCTTCAGAGCACAATGAGCAGGCTGTAATGAAGGCTCATGATTCATGGCCAGGTAATAAAGCTGAAGAGGGCCGTTTACCCAACATAACACACACACACACATACCTCAAGAAGCTCTGAGTAATACACAGCTGCATATGGGATTTAACACAACATCAGGAGTGTGTTGTCAGACAGGCGTATGGTCCCTAATAAAGCCTTAAGCTATTCTGCTGAGAGACTATTGAAAGGCATTCCTTCTTGGCAAGTGATTTTTTATCAAAAACATGCAACCAACATGGCAACCAGGTGCGGGTAATGTGAACGCTGTATGCTAGAATGGAAAATTATCAGGCCATGTGACAGTGGATGACATAAATGTAAAAGTTTTCAGGGTGAGCGGCTCTGTGACAGACCAAAGCTACACAGGTTGCTCACAGGTTACGGACGGCCCACTCCTTCCATATGTACAGTAAATGTCTTGTCTCGCGGCTGAAAGCCAAGCTAAATTGAATGCGGTATGTTCAGACAAAGGCTTTTCAAAGGAGACGGCATTTAGATCGCGCACCCTGATAAGACACAATGCACAAGAGCGAAATGAAACTTGTTAGCACCACAGGGCAAAGCTTCACACAAAGCTGAATTAGCTTGTGTGTGTGTGTGTCTCTGTGTGTTTGTGTTGTGCATGTTTGATGAGTTTTTTTAATGAACTGGCGGACTCCTGGTGGATATTGCTGTGTCAGGGTATAGTCTGCCTTTTAAGGGCCTCTGAATAAGTTATGATATTTGAAGAGATAATGAGATAGAGGGCGTGAAGGAGCTGAGATCATCAGCAGAAAAGTCTTAATATAAACTGACAGCTGCAGATTGTAGACACTTTTCAAGGTCAAACTGAGATATCCAGAGCAAAACACTTGCAGAGATTCTGTTTTTGTGTTAAATGTGAGTTTGTTACAGGCTTTGGAAGGCACTGGTAGGGACTTTATTAAGGTCTTCTTTTCAACTTTTCTCGCTGCCTTCTCCATTCAATGTTAACATATTTACATCTGACCTAACCCCTAAATAATTTGAGCATATAACAGAATGCAAAGACTGCATGATATCAAAGCCCACTTCTATTAGCTAATAACATTATAACAATATGACTGCTGTGCTGCCACCTACATTTCATATTGACTCTCCTTCAGGCCTGTGTATCCACAGACACACTGCAAATCAGAGGAGCCCTGATGCTCTGGTGCACAGATGTGCTGTGTCATAGAGGTGCAATGAATTATGGTCATTGTAGTGTAACAGGCTTTCAGGGCTTGGCAGCATTAAATCTCGATAGTTTGAAAACCACATCATTGAGAACCTCAGGCTTCATGTATCACGGCACCTGCAATAAATCCAAAACAAAGGTTTACGTATTGGATTGTTAATTTAGCTAGTTACATCCTGTGATGTATATATTCTTCTATAAATAACAATGCCGTTGCTGGGTCAATAGACTACCTGTTTCTACTAATCAATGCCTGTAAAAATGAATGTAGAAGTAACCTTACCTACGTAGTTTGGGGTGATCGGAAACACTCGAAAACATCTTTGAACAATCGAGTTTTACAAGAGACAAGCGCTCAAGGTAGAGTAACTGGTTGGTTTGAAAAAAGTACCTGTGGTTAACTTCCCCACCTGCAACAGAGAGCACTGCACAGCTGCTTCCCGAAGCCTCTCTGTGGAAACCATCCAGGACTATTTCCCATGCAGTGGATTAGTTGGATGAGACAGCCCCAAATAGTTCTGGGGGCAGCTGTGCTTGCTATTTTTAACTTTTTAAAACTTTTTTTGAACTATAAAAGTCATAGGAAGTTGTAGCTGGGCAGTTCTTACGTATCGCCAACACATACTCACCCCAAATGCGTCAAATAGTGCAGCTAGGTCAGTGGCACTGAGCTTCAAACTATGACGCTCTATGTAACTCTCTAGCTTCATGCATCTCTGCTAAGTTTTGGCTTGGGTGTACAATCATGTGCTCAACACGCTGAGCTGACCGTAAACAGGCCAGAGGCTGTGCGGCTGTGTGTTGCAAACTGTCAGAAATATCCCAATTATTTGCACATTCAAAATGTGCTGTCTACACGTGCAAATAATGCTCTGAAAACCTGAATAATATTGGCATATCCCACATGTATTAATCTGAATGAGGCCTAGTTCGGAATATCCAAACCGAATATGCTGTTAACATGACCCATATCGTATATGTTGTCATTTGGAATAATAGTGGAATATTATTGTGCCTGTAAACGTATCAGTGACGGCGTGTAAATGTTTTTTGTACGTATGTTTTTCGTATGTATGTAAACGTATCAGTGACGAGTGACGTGACAAAATGTCAACTTGTAGTTCACAAGACAGGAACTGCTGTCTCCTTGATGAAAGTCTGTGTTTGCTTGACCCCTTTCACCTGCCCTGTGTCGGCTATTTTGCACTGCCACCACAAAGATGACATGTATTTCATCATTAAAACAAGTGCCAGAGAGGACCTTATAATAGAAAAAGTCAAAGGACCTTTTTGCATTTTCATGACAACTAAGTGATGACAGTAGGCCATATAATATCGAGGCCTTGAACTTGCCTCTTTGTTGCAGATGTTCCTGTGTCAGAGGAGGTATTTTATTTATTGGAGTCAATAGAATGAGTTCACGATGATGAAAAACCTGTTAAAAATGGTTCATTTCCCATGTCTTCATCAACAGTTTTATTTCTGGGCCTTAAGCCTCACGCGGGCCCACAATGCCATGTTGTCATACTGATAGCATGCACCTTGCTTCTTCAAATAATTTATCACCGATTGTAAATAATCTTTTGTTGAACACCATGCTTAATTTTCATCCACCACATTTCTGCCCAGATGCTGCAATTATGAGTTTCTTAGCCAAGCATACAAACAACACTGGAAGGGACCAGTTGTGAGGCCAGTGGTTTTTAATTGTAACCTGGGGCTTCTGAGGTAACTGGGAATTTTCCACTAAAGGATTCTAATTTTAGTCATCCTAGTGGTGCGGTGTGGTCAGTCCACCACTTTGATCCAGACTGCAATATATCAACAACTATTTGATGGATTGCCACAAAATTCTGTACATGTGTCCATTGTTCCCAGAAGATTAATTCTACTCTATTTCTCGCACAACCAGCAGGTTGACGTTTGTGGTTTTGAGTAAAATGGCTCGACAACTACTGGCTGAAGTAACATTTGACAAACACTGAGACACTCGTGTCACCCTGAGGACAATCTGGGAACCCATCCACTCTTTGTCTGACAATGGATGATACGTGCTATATTTATGGGGTTCTGGTGTAGCCAGCGGATATCCATGCTAAGACTTCCTTTTTCACGACTGCTCATTGTTTACATCAACTTGAGATGCAAGACTGGAGTCACAACATGTACCGGATTGTTTAATAAGTAGCCAGTTTACAATCTCATTTTAAACCAATTAAAAGATAAATCATCATCACACGATAGCCCAGATTGCATTTTGGTCATTGTGTTCCACTTCTTTTGCTCTCCACACGGACTGTTTACCTGCATTCACCTGCTCAGACTACAAATGTAAACCAGAACACTTCCGATGCCAAACTGTTGTCTCTTTGTTCCAATATGAATGTAGAATCTTTTTTATAGAGATTACCTCCAGGATGAACTTTAATAACTATCTGACTTTGTATTTGTCACCATCATCACAGCAAAAGGTGTGGTTTATGACCAAATGCCTGCACAACAGATGACATTAAATCCAGCCTCAGCTGTATTTTATGTTCAGTGCTGATTAGCTCATGTTAGCATACTAAACTAAGATGGGGAACATGTTTCACGTTATACCTGCAAAGCATCAGCATGTTAGCATTGTCATTGTGAGAATGTCAGCATGCTGCATTCGGCCTCAAGCACCACAGTGCATAGGTCCAGGCTCACAGGGCCACCAGTAGTTATTTCATATGTGGTTCATTATCTTGCCGAATATAAATATAGAAAACTGTATATCCCCTTTATAAGCCCTAGACAAAGGGAATTCTCTCTGTGATTTATCGTATTTTAAGACTATATGCACTCACAGGATTTCTCTCCTCCACCCAAACCAAGTAACAAAGGTGAACACAGGCCCTCTCCGAGATATTTCACCAGGAAAAGACTTAGCAGTGTTTAATCTATCCCCTCCATTATCCCTCTGGTACAGTATATAAACCATCACAAGTGAGACCGGAGAGTGCTGTGTGTAGTTTATGATTTATTATTATATAACATGACGTCTGGGTATCGAAGTACACATTCTTCAAATGGTTGCCTCTTGCTGCCTTTTAAAGCCACTAAAGTGTGAAGGTGCCTGTTGCGGCAGCTTTAATAACGGTCTTTTGTGTTCATTCATGTTTTTAAATGAATTCATGAGTCCATTCTGAGTTGATGTTGTTGGATGGGTGTGCTGGTTTTCATTCTCTCTGGTGAACACAACAGCAATTACTTTTAGTGGTCGGCCTTTTCACAACTTCCATTCACTATTTTTGAGCCTGTCCATTCAGCGGAGGAAGAAGTGGATCGTTGTGTTTAACTACAGGCATTTCCCAGTGAGTGCTCGAGTCATTCATCATGTAGAGCACAGGTGAACTCACCCCATGAGGGAAAAAAATATGAACACTGAACCGAGCAAACAGATATTTTTCTTCCCAGCAATGACTGTGGTGGGAAGGTGAGAATAAGAGTGTAAATCGAGGGAGACAGAAAAAACAAAAGACGGTTGACGGCTGACAGTATATGAAATGGACTGAGGTCACTAGGTCCTGGATAGGAAATGGAAAACCCTGGCATACGAGAGTGTTAGATTATCATGGCATGATATCATTGAGTCAAATCAAGGAGGTGACATTGCAAAAATATTCTTCCCATTCCAAACCAGGAGTAAAAATAAGCAAATAAAACAAGAAAGACAGAGAGAAATAACAAACACAGCAGCACCGAGAGAAAGGCTGATGGGTAGATTACCTCTGGGTTCACCCCAGGAGTGCCTCTTCATCATGCTGTTGGTCTGGCTTAGAGGTTTTCATATGGGTAGTGACTGTTTATTGAAGCTGGCACAGGTGTGAAGATGGTGGCCTCACTCGAGCCACAGCGGCGTAGAAAAACATCCAGGGAACAGGGAGAAACCATCATCCTGGCACATGTAAAGGCTCAAATAAACATGTATCTCACTCATATTTCACCTCTTTGGTTCATACCGTATAGGACATCCGAAGTATACCAGTGTCTGTAAGAAGATAGTGTAATGTATCTCTGTGCCTGTACCTGCTCAAGGCTACTGAGCAATTTGATGCCTTAAAACCCAAATTGTAAGCATTCCTCCGATGATGGAGTTGGCAGCACAGCATGGCAAACCTGAGTATGGGTCACAGTATTCTTATTCATTACTTATGAATGCTTTCCGCTGACGTGTGCACCACTGTCATGTTCTAAATGTAAACACAATAGAGCCAGACAAACTCCCTTTGTGTTGAATATTTGATTAAATCTGCTTTTTTTTAACAAACCTCTTCTCTTTTTTTTTACAGTGTTGTAAACCACAACCTAGCATATGAGTTAGCTAGTGCGTATACTTCTTGGCTAATATGATGGTTCATATTTTAGGCGGCTATAATCAATTGTTTTATGTTATAAATGGATGTGAAAGGGTGCCTCATGAAGATGAACTCACAGTTAATGATCTGTCTTTCAGCCTCACAATGTTTCGGGTTTTCTGGGTTCACTCTCACAGCGGACACCGTGGCGCTTTCGGCTGCAGCCAGCAGTGAAAGCACTGTGATAAACACACCGTACGCTTCAGTATTTCGCAGCTAAGGTGCCAGATATTTATCTCTGGCATTGGTGGAGACAAAAAACAGAGCTCAAAAGAGACTATTTAGTCATCGGGTGACTAGAAACACAACAAAATAATTGTTGCTCTATATCTTCTGGATGTTTAAATAGGCATCCGTTTGCTAAAAACTTAAACAACTCAGTTATTGCAGGATTAAATACTTAAAATTAAGTGGTGTGTTACTTTTGTTCTTTTGTGATCCTTTATGAAGCGGATCCAGCATGTCTGTATTGCTCTGGGGTTTTCTCAGCTCCTCACTCCATGTGTTCTGTATGTCTCTCAGGTTCCCTGCTTTTCATTAATAAATACGATTACAGAGCAGTGTCTCTGCTGATGGTGCTGCAGTGAAACAGACCTGGTTGCTCACAGAGGAGTACTGCTGAGCTTGAGGCAAGGCAAAGAATTACAGCCTGTACAGCAAAACATCACTGTTTAATAAATTGCCTTAAACAGTGAAAACTTGGCGCAGGGAAAAAAAAATAATGATTTAGGGACAGAAACTTTCAAACTTCAAGTACGAAAAGAAAGTTCAGATGTTAAAGTTGGGCAATTTCACAAGTGACTTTGTGCAATGTGAAAGGATAACCAGTCTGCTGTTTGCTTTCAGCTCATTGTTTTGGTGTTAAGGCCAGAAGCTGCAGAGCTCTCATCATCTCTCGTCACTTCCAGCAGCAGCAGGCAGCTGTTTTTAGAGAGAAAGCTCTAGAAACTACTGTTTTAAGGCCCTTGAGCACCTATTTCTCTCTAATGCTACTAAATACTTTAACTGTACTTTTTACCCCTCTACTTTTTAGATTTCAATTGTTGCATATAAAAACATTGTTTCTATTTATTAACTATAAAGCATTCCAATAATGACCCTATGTATACATTGCATGTCCCTGCATGTGTTTCCTGCCTATATATACACGGTTCCTGTTAAAAAAAGACAAAAAGGCTCCCAAATGTAATGTTAAAACAAAAACAGTCAATGAATAAGTGCAACCCTAAACTGGTTATTGTTTACTAATCCCCATGAGCAGGGTTACCTTGAGAAAACAGACAAACCCACCCTTTACATGCTAGAAAAAGGCCAATAAACTGCACCAATTCTGTGCAGAATGAGAAAAATCAATTAAGTTTACTCTAAGTGTTTCTACACAGAGATCCACACAACCAAATGGAAGCAGCGAGAGCGACGTGAGGGTATACAAAAGCAGCACAGTGCAAAGTGAAAGGCAGGGAGAGGACTCAGATCTTGATAAGGACTCTTCTTAAGATAGAAACCCACAGCGAGAGTGAATTCATCATTGTCTGGGGAAATGGGAGACGTTGTTCAATTCACAGGAGATTTATAGGTAGGCAATCAAATGCCACGGCATATCAATTAGACAAGGTTACACCTCCGGAATGCAATGTGCAGAGACAATGAGGTAATGTAAGGGGTGGAGAAGTGTAAAACAATTGACTGTGAGGCTATTATTCTGTTAGTTATAAATCATTTGAGCTAATATTTGATTCCTTATGATTGATATTGAAAGTTTAATTGATTAAAGGTTGGGAATGGAGACATTAACAGACAGCACATCTTTAGTTGAGACCAAGCAGACCATCTACCAACAGCGTGTAGAAGTCATGAGCCTCAGCCCAACACTCAACTCCCCAAGGTAAAATATAAGAGTGCCTATTCGTCCTGCAAAACTCTATCATCTGGCAGGGAAAGTCTCTAAATCTTGTTATAAGCTCAGAGAGGATAGAGTGGCACACCATTTATGAACGCTGTATTGAGGCCCGAGGGATGGTATGAGAATTATTCCTGCTTTTTTTATTTATTTCCGATGCCAGAAAAACAATCACAACAACAAAACTGGTTTTAATTGTCACAGGCTTTACAGTTGTGTTGTTGGAAACAAAGCAGCAGATAGGGAGGTGACTCAGACGGAGGCATTGTTTGACCTTCGCCTCAAACAATGTCAGTAAACTCCTCTTTCCACAAAAAGGACACATTATTTCCAATTTGATAGAGCAAATAGCCTCAAGCCCCTATATATTCACTAAACATTTTCAAAAAGGGCTTTGCAATCATCGTAGATGCATGTGCCTAACTATTCCAGTCCTGAATTATCTGCCCCTCAAAGTCATTGTGCCTGCTGCTTGGAAGAAAAGCGTGGACAACGTGCTTAGGCTGAGCCCCCAGTCACAGGCCCTATGAGGGTTACTTTGAATGACTTTCTCTCTCTACGATTTTACTATCTTACACAATGGAGAAATGACTTCCAGGGAAACGAAGCATGCTTAATATTGATCAACAGTCCACAGAGAAGTTATATAAAGATACATAAAGCATAAGAAAATGAGATGTTCTTTAAATGTCATTATTCACCCAATATGCAGCTGTTTAAGTTCAAGATCATCCGGACACTGGTATGCAGTGTTATTGATGTATGGCTTGGCAATGCTGCCCTTTAGTGGCAGCTGACTATAATCACTTTTTTCTGCAGATGCGTTGGAGGAATGAAACATATTGCGCTGAGGAGAAATATGGCTGTGATGCAGTGGTAAGAGCAGAATCAATCTCCAAAAATATAGCAATACATTCTCACCTTCTTATAGCAATCAACTTCATGCTGGCAACATTTCACAGTGATGAAATACCCATATTCTGATCCCCATTTCTCTCCCTTATTTCCTTCCACAATGTGTGAAAACCAGCGATTCGTCAGTGAGACAGGGTGAGCTCATATCATGAAAGAGTGTACCTCTCTGTAGGTCAAGTGCACTCAAATGTCAGCTTTTGTCCCAAAGAAATAAAGACAGATGTTTTGTGGCACTTGCCTGAAAACAAATCTAAGCTGGTGATCCATCAAGCCCCCAAGTTTCAGCCCCGCTCGGTGCACTGGTTTCATCATCACAAGGCTCAAGGGCGGACTGATCCACAGGCTACCTCTGGATCCTTGCCTCGGAGATCAAAGTGTCTACATCTGAAAAGAACTAGATTCATTTTGGCTTTGGATGTTGAAAAAGTAGAAAACGAAGTGCCACATTCAATCTTCTTAAAGCATAGTGTCCTCAGCTGGCTTTTTGGTAACATGAATGTCAAACTATTCCCCAAGTCCAGCAGAGTAACTGGTGTTTAGAGTATTTGATGGTGTTGTACACAGAGTGGTGCTGAGCTCACTGTGACACAGACTCTCTACCAGGCTCGCTATCACACTGTTCAGCCTGCAAATAAAATGTAATAAAACACCTGTAATCTGTTCAAGACTATATGATTGTCAATACTTTCCCACTCTACGACTTGTTCTTTTTCGATAACATTGCTGGGTAATATTTACCAGGGTTCTGAATGAATTCTTCACACAGGACCACCACTCCATGTGCCACCCACATAACAAAACAAAGGGGCAACCAAACTACACTCGTGGTAAATAGCATGTCCAAGGCCTAAAACATGCATAAACAATGTGCATGACATCACTGGCCGCCACCTTCACATTCAGACTCACATAGCAACAAGTAATTGATAGAAAACGGTCACTCACGAAATGTGTTTTACTGCCTCTATGGCCGAGTAATAATGACACAACCCGAAGCTATAAAGAGAGGAATGTTCTCGCGCCCGCATCACGTCGTCGCACAGGTGTTGCAGCTGCCCACTTTGTCCACTAGGTGTCGCTCGACTACTGCACCTGGCGCATCAAGCCCCCAACCTCCGGCCCGGATTGTCTGGCTTCGTAATTGTCTTCGACCAATCACACAAGAGGTGGGCGGGTCTCCATTGTTACTACAGACACTCGAAGAAGTTTGCGCCGACCTGCGGCAGCTGCACCTATGAGTCTTCACGTCAATGAATAGCCGCGGCCCGCGCGAGACGAACCAGCTGATTATGCCGAGATAAAGAGCATCTGACTCGCGCTCCGTCCGATAATGGCATGCGATGGTTCACCGTCGGAGCACTTCCCGGACAAAGTGATGCCCAGAGCGGCTCCGTGCACGTGCAACAAGAAGTGCAGGAGTCGGAGCGGCAGCGTTGTCTTCCTGGGATTATTCCTGCTGTCGCTGTCTCTGCACGCTGTCACCCTGGTGTGCTATTTGGACCTGCGGTCCGAAGTCAAAAGGGAAATTATCCACCAGAAGCGGGATTCAATATTGACACTTGCGGTCAGTGACCTGGCTGACCCGGCGGCGGTGCTCTCGCCCGGGCACCCGCGACAGGACTCCGGCGTCAGCCGCGGCGCAGAGGGTCATGAGGTAAAACATATGTATTTATTTTTTATTTTATTTTGAAGTATAAGAACAAATAAATTAAAAAAGAAGCCATGATGAAGAGCCGCGGCAGCTCATCCAAGGCGACATTGTTTCCATTCCTCACGCGGAGGCTGTTCGTGTACGTTCACCTCCGTTCAGGTCTCCGGTTCCCGTGTCGCGGTGTCGGGTTCTGTGCGCTGTCATGGCATGTTTCTGGGCAACTTGTTTTACAGTAGCCTGTCACCGAGGTTTGCCAGCTCCAGTTTCCAGACAAATATGTTCTAATGCTTCCGTTGCGTGATTCAGCCTCTTGGACAAAAATGCACGAAGGTATGCGCTTTAAAGTCTGTCACCTGGCCAACGTCTCCTGTTCAGGTAAACTCATCCGGGGGAGGAAGTGGGAGAGGTGTGGGGGCAAAGTGTGCCTTTTTAAAAAAAAAAACGAGTAACATGCCGCCACCAAAAGGCCACAGTTAACCAAGTGACGTCAGGGATGGCTTTTCTCTTTCCTGAATCGAAGCACGTCACCCAACTTCTCTTGTTTCCAGAGATCCCCACACAGACAGAGGTCGATGCTCAGAACTTAGGCAGCCTGCCCGGTTGGATTCACAGAGACTGGTCAGTCGATGTGCTGGAGCAGGTGGACGGAAAATTAACAGGATCACCAGCAGGTGCAAAGCCCAAGGGCTGATGTAAATTCATCAGGACTTAGATGGAGCAGTTGGTACTTGGAGCTGAGCCAGCCTCATCTCAACATGTGTTTTCTTTTCTGGCAGAGGGCTGATTGAATGTTCATCTTGTTGTCTGTGGCTTTGGCCCCCCCCCCCCCCCCCCCCCCCCCACCAACCCTCTATCCCCATTACCACACAATCCCTAATTCCATCAGTACAAAGGGACCAGGCGTAGGTCTCAACTTGGCATTGCTTGCTCAATTAGCTCACGTGTCACCGGTTGTGTAACCTGTTTGCAGAGAAAACGATCCTCTGTGTGGGGCATTGGCCGGACACTTAGCTGTGCAGAAGCGTCAACTTGGAGGGCGGAGGCATGGAAAGATTAGAGAGATCATTTGCTGGTATTGGTGTTTGCTCTGCAGCATTTCCCTCTCGGTGGGAAGCTCGGCCCATTCACTAAGTCGTCAATGTGTCCTTTGCTCAGCTTATTTTAGTTTGGTTTCCCCAGTTAAAGGCGAGTGAAATGGGCCTAGTATTGAACCCAGATGGTGACGCTTCATGAGGTGAAAGACTGTGGCCCAGCTGTAAATGTTTAAGAGCGCTGTGATGCTGTCCTTGCCAGATGTCTGCATTAAACAACTCTGATTACACATCCCACAGTTTACATAGTTGGAGAAACGGGAGCATGTGGCATTCGGACGCAGCAGCCGCACTTGTTAGTTTTTCTGGCATTTCCTTTGAAGAATCTCTTTTGCTGAGCTAGAAATTGTTTGTTAGATTATTCACACACGCCTTCATCAAAGCAACTCCAGCAGCCTCGGCCAGATTAGATGCGATGTGCAGCTATACAGACAAGTGTAAAAGTCATGGAAAGTCTTCAGAGAAAACGGAGCAAACACAACCGGGAACAAACAAACACACCACGTAGGCCTGCATGCGGCAGATATGAAGAACATAATGCACTCTGTCATCGTAAAGATCTTATAGTATCAATGTGTAACCTCAGTTTGGAGCTTACTCGGCTGTGTGGTTAAGTTTTATTTTGAAACAGACAAGTGGACTGTATTTGTCTTCGTAATAACAGCGTTGCACACCAAATTAAGTGTTTTTTTCAGGGGGGTTTTCAGTTTTCAACCGTCTGGTCAGTGTCGACATCAAACATTTCGTTTGTTTAGTGGCTTAACTTTTGCTCAGTTGTCTTGAGGAAAAATAGTTTGAAGATGTTAATATCTTCTCTTAAGCACTCATGGAAAGGAAAAAAAGTAACGTTCTTGTGTCTATGCATTGGGAAAGTCTTGTAATGCTTGAATTTGATTATGAAAAGAAAACACCGTCCTTTGTTTGTTCTGGCACCAAATTTATTTTGAATCTAGTAATATTATATTATATTTTTTCATCCAGGTTTAGGTTTGGTCACATTGGAGTGCATTTTAATCTCATCTGTCATCTTCTACTTATATTACAACATTTTGTACTGACATGATATCCATCCACAACTGATCTGAAGAAAGTGATAATCACGCCCAGATAAAGATCTCGGCTACATAAGTGTAACGCTACAAGTGTCTGATCGGTTTTCAGAATCCGTCTGTGAACAGAGGGGGCTGCTTGTAACTTTGGTTGGGGTGTGATCCAAGGGAGTGAAAGGAAATAAGCCAGCAAAATGCTGTCATACCATATTTGTAACATTATAAGCCCATTTGTCTGTCAGCATGTCTATAAAACAATATTGTTGATATATCTTCAGAGATTTTCCTCACAATGATACTATGTGTAACAGGAAACTGTGCAATAAAAGGAGGAACAGTTTGGAGAGATCTCTGATTGAGGTATTCCCAAAATGTCTGACATGCACTTCAAAGTAACATAACACTTCACACTCTTCCAAATCCAACTGGTAGCTTCTAAATGAGAGCAGATAACCCGTCCGTGTCTGGTGTGAGACAAACTGTCATGCCCTCAACAGTCACAGTTGGTATACCCTTGAGCAAGGCAGTAAACCCCATCTGTCCTGCAGACCTGCGAAGTTCCAACAGTAAAACGCCCCTCCCAGGTGTGTGCAGCTCGTGGGTCTGAAGCCCGGGTGTGATGCAGGGCATTACTGAATAAGAGCAAGTGTTGCTCACAGGCAGCCTGACCCTCGTTCACCTGACCTAAGTGAGTGGCACGTCATAAAAGTCACCCCATGGAATATTTAATTGTGTTGGCTCTGATAGCGTTTTATTCTTCAGCCTAACATTTTTCTTATAACCATTATATGAAATAATTTTCTCCTCTGATGTATGCCTTCAAAGTCCCACAGCGAACAGATGCTGAAACATCTGGAGTCTAGTTAACTGCTATTAAAAAAAGTCAGTTTGATCGGACACAAGGTCCTCAACAGCGTACAAGCGCTGGGGCGCCGGGGTGGGCTGTCACCCACATCTACTTTTAATAGTGACCTGTGCAGCATTAGTTAAAACGGCAGTATCATTTGTGCAGTATGGAATGAATCAGTATGGACACAAGTGTTATAAAAGCACATGGCAGAGGAGGTTAAAACAACAGAGGTATGAGGCCTCAGACCTTTCCATATAAGACTGAACAGTCTTGACAGACGGATGGCGTAGACACCCAGTAAAAGTCCAGAGTCACAAACATTGGCCGGGAGTCTCTTTGCCAGCAGTGTTGCAACAACCGGAAATGTGATTGGCTGCTGACATTTCCCCTAGGTTGTGCTATCTATGGATTCTGTTATTAAATCACCCGAGTTATGGTTTAAAACACATGGAGCTCCTAGAGAGCAGTGTCTGATATTGGCTGTGGAAAGAAACCCTCCTTTTTTTGGTGTAACTTTAAGAAGAAAACCCGCTGTCACATCTCTCAGCAGTCTGCATGCCATTAAAGTTAGTCATGCTTGTAGAGCGGTGATGGGCACCCAGTTTGCAGCATCTGGCACCCACAGCCACCAGCCCTCCTCAACCCTGTGACTTCATTCTCAACCGCAATGTAGTCCTTTAGACACTGCAACAACCGTAATGTTTTAGGAACAGTATTGGTCAGAAAACACTTGCGCTGGAGCCTTTTTTTATTTTTTATAAAAGTCTTGAACATGTATAGATGTCTGTGGTACGAGTGCAGTAATGGGAATAGATACAAGCTGGTGCAATAGTAAGTGCAATTAGAGCAAAAAGAAGTCTTGTGATCACTAAATTATACATCCCTGGGGTGACTGAATTTGAGTCATATCCTCACAGAGCAACGGGGAATCGCGGAGTCTGCGCGCAACAGCACACCCACGCTTTGAAGATTTGAAAGCCCTCTAATTAATAGCATTTTTCCCTTGTGCTGGAAAAGAATGGTTTACTCAATAGTTGGCACTTGGCATACATGCCAACACGTTGTCATCCTGATTTACTGTAACCCTGCGTGCCTTTGAAGGGTACGAAGGTTGTAAATGTTGTAATGAAGTGAAATGAAGCAAACAAGGGCGCAGAACCATTTCTCAGTCATATAATTGCATAACTTCTTTTTAATTTAAAGATCATTATGTTGCCTACATGTGTAACAGACGCACCAGTTGTTGTGGTAGCCTAGCAGATTGTTTGTTTTTGGGTCTTAAATTGGCTATTGAATCATGTTTGGTAGTGTAATGCCATATGCCTGCACATACACACAGAATCCTTTGAGAGGTAAAAGGTCCCGATATGCCAACAGCTGGAGAGGAGATGTGGAGACACCTGTCCACACCAAATGAACAGCAAACTTCGCTGCTCTCGGGAACGTGCGTGCGTGTGCGGATGAACCCCTCCAACACGTAGCCTTCATCAGGCTGGAATTCCCACACTTATAAGGTCAGACGCAGCTGGACAGCGACACAGCCAGCGGGAGTGTTTGACATGATACCGCTCATCCCTTACCACAAGGGAGTAGGGGGGGGTTCCCACATCTGAGGCGAGGTATGGAAGAAACTCGAAACATAACTTTTCCTGTCTGTCTTCTTATGGTCTTTCAGTGGCTCTGCTTGAAAACCACACAGAGGCACTGGGAGTTCACGCCGCGTTGCCGGAGAAGGAGATCTCTCGCCGCCGGGGTTTGAAGTAAACACAACTATGTTTATTTGAGCGTCACAGCTGGAAACACAGAGTATGTCATCTTGTACCCAACTGTCCCCATGGAAGGAAAAAGAGAGGTCAAAGTGTCTGTCAGTAAGCTTGTCTGATTCATTCCCAACAATAAGAAAAAACCAACCAAAGTCCCAGCAGTCCGGCGCAATTATTAGTTGTCTGGTTGACTGTCATCGGCTATCGAGAGCCTGTGAGCCTCAAACTCACACCATTATTCACAGTGACACTCCAAAGTGTGACCGAAAGCGATCTCGAATTTTGACGGGGCTCGACGAAAAGAAGGCTTCTTTGTCTTTTGGATTCTGGGAATCCTCCGAATGTGATGTGCTCACAAACTGGCTGCTCGAACACTCGTTTAACACTCCGAATACTCGGCACAAAACATTTTTGTTGGTGTCGGGTGCCGGCCTCATCTCGAGCGTGCCACAGTCAGGTCAGCACGTCTTACAGAGTTCATGTGAATGTAGGTCGACCAGAACCAGTCACATAAGAACACAGGCATGCGGTTTGTCCCGCCACTCACTCGCCCATGGGAACACCCCACCACTGTAGCATAGCGTTTCCTGTTTTTAGGGATGAGCTCAGATCCTTTTCTTTGACTCCCCCATTTTTTATTTTTTTTTAGCTTATTCATCTACCGCTGAATAGGGCTGAGACCAGGTGCCCCATGAATGGGTATTGCTCTCAGATTAACCACAATTCACGTCCTCCTTTTGTACAAAAAGGTGAATTTTAGAGCAGTCTTGTCGATGTGACTGTCTCAAACGGCAGAAACGCAGACAAAAGTGACTTGGGTTACAGGATGTGTTACAGCCCCAATGGGACAGACAATGACTTGGCCACGAATGAATGTGCTGGCTGACAGTGTGTCACATCTTTTCAAATGCCCCAAGTTGTCTCTGTTCAAACATTATAGCCCAAGAATAGAAAAGGCCACTTGTAAATTGGGTTTCACTCTCAAATACTTGTATCACTCATTCCTTTTGTTTGCTCCACAGGATCAATATAAGGTGGTATTCATGTTCGGAGGAGCGTCTCGGTGTATACAGCAAGTGGCCCTCCTTGAATTTCCTGCCGTATAAATTTTCCATACTCAATATGTTCTTTTGTTTTTCACCAGGAGAGGTTACTACACAGAAATGGTGAATTCCACGCCACAGAGGACCACAGGGGCATAACTCAGCGGGCGAAAAGAAGTCCCGGCAAGCCGCCAGAAACGGGTATGTTTGTTTTGGATTTCTCATAACTCACTAATACTGTCTGGTCCTTACACCTTGATACAGAAGTCGTGTACTGGCACTCAAAAATAAACCACAAGTCATTGTTTTCTGGTGCACCTGCATCAGTCTGTTTATTGGATCTGTGCTCGGCAGCGGCCTCGTCGTCTGTTGAGCAATAGTTTCTGTAAGTCTCGTTGGTTTCGAGGAGATTCAGTACAATGTAAATAGCTTTCGGTGGTCTTAAAGTTATTACATTTTCAAAACAATTTGATGGTTTCTCACTTGTGGAATTGATTTTTTTTTTTACTGCTTTGTGCTTGCTTAACAAAGCAGCTCCACCACATAATTTTGCAGAGTTCATAGAGCAAAGGATTAAATGGCATGGGATTGATTATTACTTGGATAGCAAACAAGGACAATATGGAGCTTGGGAGGGTTTCACCAATTTGAAACAGACATCGAAGCCTGTGTTGATTTTCCCCAAAATAATATCAGGTCCCCGAAATATCTTTTCTTTCTGTCGAATAAGCAGAACTTCACTCAGGTATGTCCCTCTGGAAACTAAGACAAAACTAAATCACTTCATGGTACATGCATTAATTTTTTAGAACCAGGTGGCCGTTTCTGAAAGAGGTTATCATCTGAGACTTTGATGGCTTTCATTTATTCCCCCAAATTGATTTATCGTAATCAATGGTTCCACAGAGAACCACATGGCCAATATGTCTGAATTGGCTTTTGTAGTTTTTGTTTAGAATGTTAGCTATGCAAATAAAAAAAAAAAGCAGAGCCTTTGAAGTTTGATGTCTGAGTGGAACAAGTGCAGCATGATCACAAGGCATTCCAATGTCTGTGGCGTGACACTGAATACTGGGGGGAGGGGGGGGGGGAGGGGGAGGAGAGTTTAGTGATTGTGTTTAAATTAGAAGAAAAAACTCACCTTTTGAGACTTTCTACATAAATCAGTAAAGTCCCGAGCCTCTAAACACTAATCATTCCCAGGTCTCTCCTCTGCTCTCAGCGCACAGACAAAAGCTTTTGTAATCTCAGCCTTAGATGTGTGTGTGTTTGCACGTGTGTGTGTGTGTGTGTGTGTGTGTGTGTGTGTGTGTGTGTGCGTGTGTTCTGGGCACTCCTAACGGGCACCAGATCCCAGATAGGGCTGCTCGTTAAGAGAAATCTATGCGGATGCATCCAGTCATTTAGCCAGAGGAGAAACACTGGCCATATGTTTGAGGGGGACTCAAACTGTGAGGTTTTAAGGTTAAATGGCCTTTGTAGTTGTAATGACATGGTAAACACAAGAGCAGCGAGACGGCTTTTTGAAAAGGATTCTTCAGCTGCACACGGAGCATAAACACGGACACACGCACACCAAGTGCATTTTGTATTTCAAGCACTGACATAGATGCCCCACCAAGAGCCACGCACACACACACACACACACACACGGTTGTAAAGGGGAGACGCGCGCACACACACATGTACACACACACTTTCATCTGCATTCGCCATCTGGGCTTGATTCAAAGAAAAGGATTTTGGCAGGATAAAGTATCTCTCTAATGATCTTCTCCAGTTCCACTGCCTGTGAATGCTTAAGGCACTTGTTCATACAGAGGAGGTGAAACCACACTTACAAATTACTACACTAGAAGATACCACAGACTGACATACCTCCACTCCAGTGTTCAGTGCCGAACATCGGAATCTGTTATTTTAGCCCACTTAGGATACCTACACGGAGTGAGCTGGATACTCGAGATGTTATCTGAGATGATAATTGTTCAGGAGACCATTTCAAGGTTAATCACACAAGTTTTGTTTCTCACAGAATCCACTGGAAGGGAAAGAAGGAGAGAAAAGAAAAAAGGTAATTCATAAATCCGACAACATTTCAGTGATCATGGTCATTGATTCGACTGCTACCTGCTGCCTACTTTCTGGAAGTATCTCTGTCATCCAAAATACAACATCCATGTTGACTTAAAGCGATTCAATATTTGATTCTGTCTGTCAGGCACATTATTCCTGCCTCCATCCTTTAATACAATAATTTACAGATGCTGTGCAGATGTCGCGCTAAATAAATAAAATTGACCCAACAGTCAAAAGATTAACCTGCTTATTTTCAACCATTTTGCTTTCTCTCTTCACAGGGAAGAAACGGTCTGTGCCGGGCCCCCCTGGCCCCCCTGGTCCCCCCGGCCCACAGGGGCCGCCGGGCATCCCTGGAATCCCCGGTATTCCAGGAAGCAACGCTGTGGGGCCTGCAGGACCCCCTGGATCCCCCGGGCCACAGGGACCTCCGGGCACTCAAGGTCCAGCAGGTATTAAAACTTTTAAATAGAAATGACGAGATACTGCGCAGAGATAGCCAATACTCGAGCCAGAGGACTGGGGAACACCCACGAGTTGAGAGATTTGTTCTTAGATTACAGTTTTGTTTCCCGCATGAAGACACGTTCCCACACTCGAAAGGGGCTCAAGTTGTCAAAATCGATGAACTCACTGGCTTCACTGTGAGTTTCTGATGCAGAATGTTAAACATAGTGTGGGAGAGCAGTGATCGTTCTTTAAACTATTTCAGTGTTTGTTTTGTTTTAATCATCATCATCATCTCATTTGTTCCCCAGCAGTGTTGAAGGCCAGAAATGTATCATGTCTCTCTCCCTTATTGTTGCAGGAGTTCCCGATAAGACCAAAACAAAAGAATTCCAGGTAGAGCATGTCAGCTATTGAAATTAAATTTCACCCCACAAGCAATCCCTGATGAAACAGCTGTTCTCTTGTTTTAATGTGTATTACACACCAGAGATCTTTTGTTTGTTTTACTTCTCAGCCGGCAGTGGTTCATTTGCAAGGGCAGGAGACGACCATCCAAGTGAGAGAAGGTGGGACTTCTGTCTATTAAAATGATTAATGTGTCAACGCCCTTTGTCAAAGAACTGGGTCTGCAGCTGTTCAACTATACACAGACTTGCACCAGAATAAACATACGATTTTATGATTCAGAATGTTGCTACCAATATTTACTTCAAGATGATGTGAGATTGTAGTTGCCTTAAAGTAATTGTATAGCTATTACACAATTGGTTTACTGGGCTTGTATTATAAATTAGACACGTGGTAACTCTGGTCAAGAGCAGAACCCACGCATGTTAGCAGATTTAAGTCACCCTGCATCTCTTCATCAGTCTAAAAGGAGTGTAAGCATCATGAGCAGGTTTACATATTCTGCCTGTACTGAGCTCTGGTTGTAGTTAAACACTTCTGAGAGCTGTTTATGTTGACTGTTTGCCTCTTGTTTGTTTGCTGGGTCTTGTTCAGATCTTTCTGAAGGCATCCTTAGGAACTGGAAGATGGTGTCCATTCATCACCGCGTGTTTAAAATGCACTCTCGCTCTGGCGAGCTGGAGGTGCTGCTGGACGGTGTCTACTTCATCTATAGTCAGGTAGAAGTGAGTACGGTCCTTGACGCAACTCTTATAATTAACAGTTCAAAGTCAAAAGAACTGGCATTTTGTCTGTAGCTAAGCTTAAAAACCTGTTCGCTCTGCTCATCCATAAAGGCTTGAGTTATATTATGATAAATATTTATTTTCACTCTCCCAAAGTGAACGTGGACTACTTAAACCCTTGTTTGCTACTCTGATATTCCAGCTGTTCCAACTTTAAACAAGCTCTTAAATAGCATGTGGATTAGTTTTGACTACCCGTCTCAGTCTTCTGTGAATTTTATGTCTCCACCAGGTGTACTACCTCAACTTCACCGACATTGCCAGCTATGAGGTGATGGTGGACTCCAACCCGTTCCTCCGCTGCACCTGCAGCATCGAGACGGGCCAGCGCAAGTTCAACACCTGCTACACGGCTGGGGTTAGCCTGCTGCGCGCCGGCCAGAGGATCTCCATCCGCATAGTGTATGAGGACACGCTCATCAGCATGACCAACCACACCACCTTCCTGGGAAGTGTCAGACTTGGAGAGGCTCCATCTGCTGGACAGAACTGATAACTACACCACCACCTGCCCTCGACATGAAATGCCCCTGTCTTGCCCCTGTTCCGAGGAAACTTAAATCCTCCGGGTTATCAACATTGAGGAAGCCCCCGGGTGACTTTTGTTCACTTTCACAGTTCTGTATTAAAAAGGACAATATAGACTGTTCCACTTCCCCCCTCACATTGAGTCTGTGCAAAGAGATGAGCCTTGATGAGCCTCACCAAACAAAAGTTTCAATTTATCGTCACCATTTTTGAGTCAACACAGACGGCATCTCTCTTTATAACCAGGAAGGACACTGCGCTGACATTATACTTAATATTTACATATTGTCAAGTGCTGTTGAATGATGATCTTGTATCTCTGAAAACACCAGCTATTCAAAATGTTTTATTTGCAGTTTGTATACTTGGCCATTTTAATTAATTTAATTATATTAACAGTTATAAGTAAGCTAACAAGCGCTTAAAGCACCATATGCCCCTAGGTTAATAAAACAAGTTTAAAGCCAGTATAAAGGTATCTATGGAGTTATAAGGTATTCACAAAGCAACAGCACTATATATTTTGCACACATTTGCACTACAGCATCCCTGCAGAATATCAGTGATATGTTTTGTTACAGTGCTATTGTTTAGTTACCGTATGAATGAATCCATGTGGAAAAATGATAGTTGTTTATACGTCTCTGTACATATTGTATATAAAAAGGGATATACTTTTGTAAATGGAGTTGATTGATGGATTAAAATGTTTCATTTTCTGTCTAAATGCATTTGTCTGGCTCTTGTCTTTGTGATGGTATTGATTTAAACGGCTAAAAACTTCTCTCCCATATAGAGTCCGTTGGCAGGAGTTTTGATAGGAACATAAGATGTTCTTTGAGGCCTTTTTGGCTTTTGTTTAAAAAAGTTGCTTTGACTTTGCAAGTTCCACAATACACTGAAAATGTGTCTAATCTTCAAGCTATCTAAACGAGTTCCATCTTGAGAGGCAGAGAGAAGACAGTTCCTCATTTAGAATCTAATTTTGAAACATTTAGGTTTCCGGGGTTAACTGATGTGTGACCTCACCCATTTGAGTAACGTGAGAACATCGAGTCTGTCTTTCGTCTCACAATGATTTACAATGCCTTATTATCACTAGCAGCATTTATGTTTTGTCTGAGTCTTTTCCTGGTGCACAGAGCCAGTCTTTTAGAAAATGATTTTCGCAAACTCCAAGGGGAGATAATTCTACAATTAAATCAGCCACGTTCTGAGGGAGTCAATGGGAAAATGGCCAAGATGTCTAAAACAAGAGAGGTATATCACTGATTATGGAGGATGGAGTCATCTTGGACAATGTACTACTGAGATTGATGCCATTAGTGAGTATTCAGCGCTGCAATAATAAATTCTGTCCTAATGCTTTGTTTTCTCTTAGGACATAAAGCCAAGTACTTTTCAAAAAGCTCAGAGTTCTTCCAGGAGAGTGAAACGGCAACAGGGCAGCTGCAGAGGTGGGTTGGAGCCGAGAACTGAAAATATGGCCATTAGCTACGGTCTAATCTGGTAGTGAGACCATAAACGGTATATGCTAAGTTAATTCAATTAAAGTATTATGTTTATTTCCTCCTCTTGCCAGCTCCAACATCATTCCTGCATTTAACAGCTAACACTAACAAACAGCCAGATATAAGAGGTAAAACTAAATGCAAGTCTTTGGCTGTTGAACACACCGTATGCCATTATTTTTGAATAAGTATATCTTGCCTTATCCCATAGGAAATATAACAGTGATCCCTTGGACTGTTTCTGCCCAACAAGGAAATGCAATTTCACAAAAGGAAAACAGAATTGTTGTCCAAGAAGATGGATATTACTTGGTGTTTGGACAAGTATGGTGTCACTGTAACTCAAGCATAACTAAATTGAAATTAGATCTGATTTGTTCCAACTGTTCCGCTAATGTTCTGCTAAATCCACAGGTTTTGTTCAAAAGCCCAAGTACAGTTATGGGTCATATCATTCAAAGTTTGGGTTCCACTAGAACGAGGACGACATCAACAGAGCTCTTGCGCTGCCTGCAGGAGATGCCCGATGAAGCTCCGGCCAATACGTGCTACACTGCAGGTCAGTGAGGCGACACTGCGGCCTTGCATTGTGGCCACTTAAAGATAAAGTATTCATCTATATATAAATATATACGCGTATTCGCTTCTTTGCCAAGAGTTAGATGAGATCACTGATACCACTCTCATGTTTACATGGTCAATATAAAGCTACAGTCAGCAGGTGGTTAGCTTAGCTTAGCACGTGGACCAGCTAATCTTGCTCTGTCCAAAGCTAAAAACAAAATTCACCAAGGGACACTTGTTTGCTTAATTTGCACCAAAATATTACACATTGTGGTTTTCTGGTTGATTATGGTCCAGAAGTAGTGACTTCCTGACTTCCAAAATGAGGTTTCCCCATTTCACAAATGTTGCACGATTCCTTTAACTGAAACAGCCTCTCCAGTATTATCTCAAAACACCAAATGAGGGCATAACTTTTGTACACCTCTTTTGTATACCTCTGATTCCTTCATCTATGTATCCTCTCCTTCAGGCATTGTGCAGCTGCATCAGGATGATGAGCTTGAATTGGTGGTACCCTACAGGCCCCATGCACTCATCTCTATGGACGCACAGTTTACATTTTTTGGTGTCATACAGCTAAACTGAAACAAGACAGTATGAAGATGATAAGCATGCAGCTTGTTTCTGCAGGATGTAAACTGACACTGAGCTGTGTGAAGGGATGCTGATAAAGGACCGAGTGACTGACAGGAGGAGGAAAACTGTAGGGACTCTTTTAATGATGGTCCCATCTTTACTACTCTTAAATAAAAGCCTTTAACTGTAAAGCTTCATGGTGTATCTTTCAGGTAGTCCGCCTGGACTGTCCCCGAGCATTGTTTATGTGTGCCTCCGCCTCCTTTCAACAGTCTATTTTAACACGTCTCCACCTCATCTGTTTATTTGTTCCTCTCGCCTATTTTAGAATGGTTTCCGTTTAGGAACAAACAAAGGTAAACATTTATATCGCTCTGCTCTGGGGGTGTTTTCCTGTTAGACACAAACTGCTCAATGCTGTAAATACTTAAAGATATCATGATGACTTTTTAGTTGTTATAAATGGGATAACATGACTGAAATGCCTATATGCCTGTATTCACGGTAAAGGGTTAAGGCTCATCACTTATTTTGAATGTATGAATCTGTATAACTGGTTTCATTAAACACAGAAATATGACCATCTTAGTCTAAAAGCCTGTTTTTATCCAAATTAAAAAGCATTCAGATATTTTCTTAATATAAAGTGATATAAAAGTGGTCAGGCCTTAATAAATATAGAATGCCCAGTGCCTATCTGGTGTCCACAGCTGTTTTCTCTCTCCCTTTTTTTCATGAAGCATTGGCTATAAGAGCGTGTGTGTGTGTGTGTGTGTGTGTGTGTGAGAGCTCTGACAACAGTAGTATTACAGTTGAGCAGAAGCAACAGCAGAGGGAGGATGGTAAGACATATGTTCTCTAATCTCCTGCTACTCTGGTCAATCAGCCACGACCTTTATATAACTGGACTGACACATGACGAGCCAAAGGTAGACTCAAATGTATTTTATTTTGTATAATATCATTACCATTGTTTTTCAAGTGTGGTTTCCACGGCTCACTCATTATGATTAATGTGCCTTTCATTTCAAGAAGCAAGCCTGGAACAACCAGAACCTCCATTCTGTCCCTCTGGATTTGGATGTAAGGCTGAGGAGGCTCGACCTGTCCAATAACTTCATCAGACAGCTGCACAAACTTGCATTGCCATACTTGGAGCAACTGGACCTGAGCTCCAACCAGCTGGATCTCATCTCCGAGGGCGCTTTTGAAGACCTGGCTCGACTTGAGGAGTTGAATTTGTCGAGAAATGCGCTGAACAACGACGTTGGCAGTAACAGCAAAGCCCTCAGATCCATCAGTAGACTGAAGAGTTTGGACATATCGATGAACGGCTTGAGTGAGGATGCAGTGGAGCTGTATCTCCGAAACAAATCGTCTCTTGATCAACTTAAGATGACTGGTAATGCTTTAACAAGACTTTCACACAACTTGTTCAAAGAGAGTAAAGATTTGAGGGCCATCACTATTGATAACAATCAGATATCGGTGATCGAACGGGGGACATTTGAACCGTTGAGCCACTTAGAGATGCTACATTTGGCCAGAAACAACCTTGCGCATATCTGTGATTTTGAATTACATCAAGTCAAGTATCTGAATCTCAGTCGAAATTCAGTTGAGTTCTTTGTTACGCGTGAGGATGACCAGTTGTACAGGCTGGAAATTCTTGATCTGAGTCACAACAAACTCCTTTATTTCCCAATTGTTCCAAAAATGAACAGTTTGAAGTATCTGCATTTACAGAATAATTTGGTTGGTGCCTTAAATTCTGAGGCTACAATGGTATCAGAGGCCAATGATCTTTATAGTGAGATTATGAGTGAGAAAACAGTTAGAAAAAATCACCTACACTCAAACTGGAGGCTGATGCCACTGATATATATCGATCTGAGCTATAACCACTTCAGGTCTTTCCCACTGGAGACTTTGAGCCGTCTGACATCATTAGAAACTCTGAATTTTAGTTTCAACTGTTTGCAAAACATCACCTGGAATATAAGAAATGATGATGTTTCAGGATTCCGTCGGCAGCTTTTCTTTCCCTCCTTAAAGTACCTTAACCTGCAGAGTAACGGACTTGCATACATTTCTCCACTTTTTCTCAATGCGCTCACACAAATAGAAACGTTGAATCTACAAGACAATTCTGTGCAGCCTTGTGCCTCTATTGACCAATCAACACAGGAGATAGATCTCAGCCGCTCCTGTGTTGTCATTGGCCAGCTAAGGACTCTTAAACACCTCAATCTTAAAGAAAACAACATCAAAATGCTTCACCCAAACACTTTTTTAAAGACCTCTTTGGTTTCTCTGAACCTTGCAGGAAATTCACATATGGTAGTGCGACGGGATGCATTCGAGGGTGTGCAAACGACTCTTCAGTCCTTGATCATCAGTGAAATAAACATGACCAGCTCTGATCTGTCTTTACCCTGCATGCCAGCGTTAGCTCAGCTGAACATATCCAACAACCACCTCGATGTGATACCCAGCAGTTTGAGCTGCTCTCCTCTGAGAGAAATGGACATAAGAAATAATCATTTTGTGTCTTTAAACAATTCTTTGATCCTCGCTTTATCGAAGCGCCTTAATCTTATGTACATAAGTGGAAATAATTTCAACTGTTGTGACAGTAGATGGCTGATAATCGTACATGAGCTGAAGATGAAACTGCCTGATGTCAATGACACTGTCTGCTTCACAAGTGATACAAACATTGCGATGACAGAGTATCTGAAAAGGCCTTCAGGGTATTGTTTGTTTCATACAAAAGCACAGGAAGTTCAATTTGGAACAATGGTCATCATTGTTTTTTTTGTAACTGTAATATCAACGGTGCTCGTCATACTCACCAGGAAGGTGTGTTGCACAGAGATCATTAATAGTGTGATACGTTAAATCTGTGGTCATTGGTTTATTTTGGACATGGTTCTATCTACGCACATGGGTTACATTAAGTAAGAAACTCAAATACAACAGTGAGAAACTGGATAGCAAAATAAAGTAACTGAAATCCCTTTGAGTTTAATTTTGCTTGACTTTTAAATTCAGTGAAATCTTCTAACACAATTCTATACTCATCTCCATTCAGGGTTTTCTTTTATGACTCCCCGTGCACACTATTAATCTCGTATAACATGCATCACACTGTGTGAACTGTGCAGCAAAAAATGGTGTTTGGTTATGGTCCAAATCGCTGATCAGGCAGATCATTTGTGTCCATCCTTCATTGTGAAATGTTTGCAAGCAACTAAAAGTGTAGCCTTGAGTCAATTTGTTATGACGTCTGTGAGGCCTTGCACAAAATTCCCAGAATCTGAACTCTGAATCTGAAGAGACCTTGTGCACACACTCACACACACATACACACGCATACAATACAAGATCCGTTACTTTCTGCATGTTTGTGTTTTGTAATGTATAATTGACTCTGGCCCTGATAATGAAATGCAATGTTGAATGTGGCAACAGTTATGCTATACATACTACTAAAAATGCTGTACATAAGATATGTTGACAGTCCTCCTTTTCTATACCTGCAAAATAAATCTCTGAGGTTCATTGTGAATGAATTGTGAATTTCTGTTTTTAGTTGGACAACTTTAATTACACCAAATCAAGATTTTGATCATACAGTGTGAAGAGCATTCTCACTGAATATGGATTCAGAGAATAAGACCCCTCTACAGGGTATTTGAATACAAATATATTCAAGAAAGGTTAAGCTAACAACACATGAACAATCTTTGAATTGAATCCCACACTGCTGATCCACAGACAACGAGGTGGGCTGAAAAAGCCTCATGACATGTTGAGGTGTAAAATAAATGAGTCATTCTAAGGATTTTATTACATTCTGTAATAAAGTAGCTCAGGGTTCACTGGGGAGAAACTGCTGTTGCAGGAGGTTATCCTGTTAAGCAAACCTCTTATTGTCTTCTTATTGACACATCCTTCTCCTGTAAAACTGAGGCGAAGTGCCATTTAGCACTTCTCTTGCCCATTTCCACTTTGTCCACCGGGTACAGCCAGAGCTGCGATGCCAGCATAAGTGCCAAAGAGCCAGGATGCCTATCAATCTGGCTCTTGAGCAATATAGCTGTAGGAAATGTCTGTGGCCCCACCCACAAAATGATGGAACTAGATCAAGTAGCAGCATGACAAGTTCAAGCAAAGAGCACTGAAAGAAAAGAACATTGTGTCGATAGTATTAGGTGTAAAACCATAGGAATGCAAGTAGTAAATTACATTCATTCTTCTACTTAGTAGTTAATGGTAGCTGACATGTAGATATTGGTAGCAGCTTGTTTGCTAGCACAGAGAGCAAGTTATTGGAAACTATCAGTCAGTCTCTCACACTAACTGTATTTCCAGTAAACCGCAACATTACAAGTAGGCCTATCATGCCCAGTTGAGCCGGAGACTTTGGAAGTGTTTCTAAGAATCAGTTTATCTTACATCAAATGTAGCACAAGTCAGTGGCATTGCCATTAATGTTGCACACATCTTGTTATAATCAGATTGAAATCCATTGTTGTGTGTGTCAGTTCTTCTGTAAACCCATCACGTGAAACAGTTACTATTGTTGTGGAGTACAACCCAACAATTAATGAGCAAACGGAGTCCGGTGAAGTAAAGTTAGTTCTCAATATTTATTCAGTAATAAAAAGCAGAGTTAATGCTCCCGTACAGTTAAACGTGCACGGTCCTACGTTGAACACCCAACAGGGTTGAGTGTCCAAGGAAAAAGGCGCTTAAACAGAGTGCGCAGAAGCTGCATATAGGATTCCTCTTATCAGGTCCCATTAGATTAAAAGTCAAAACTGATGCAGAGGGGGCAAGGTTTATACCAAGCCTGTCTGGTAGGAGCACTGAGTACTGTCCACTCACACTGGCTCACGTCCATTGGTTGTGGTGGTCTTCATCCATCAGTGTGTGTGCATTTTGTCGGGGTGCAAGGGTGGGGGCATGGCGTTGTAGGCGGGATGAGGTGGCCTTGATAAACACAGCTGCAGCTCCTGAGAACTAGCTGTAACTGTTCTCTCAGCATAGGAGTTGTTCTATGTGTACGAGCATCAGTAAGCCACTGTCTGTCTTCTCGTTCCCTGTTATCAGTGAGTGCTTCTCAACTAACCTTGAGTCCTTGCCCTCGAGCAACCTCCGTTCCTTTCTGTAGCTTTCTGCTGTGTGGAGCTTCCACTCTAGGGTCACTGTCCTCAGGGGGCCTTACTGCGCATGCGTCAAAAGTTAAAACAATAAAGTAATACAAGCCTATGTGTCTCAAGTTATTTGCCAACAGGGTAATGTATTTATTTTTTCCCACACTATCTAAGCATATAGCTGTTTGTTCTGCTCTCATTTTCTTTTGTATGTATTTACAATGCACGTGCAACTTCACGTTTTGCCTTCTTAGGTTTCCTTAAAAACACAGTCGTGTTGTTATTGGTTTTCACCAGGATGGGGACATGTGATGACCATGTCAGGTTGTCTGTGATGCTGATTCCCAGGAACGGTGAACTTAAAAATAAAGTCAGCTCCGGTAACAGAAGAGTTATAGACATTAGGACGTCCACTCACATCGACGTCGTCATACCACACCTTTCCTTCAAATGCAACAGCTAGCGTGAAGGTACTTTAGCTACACTCAATTAAAGGCGTTTTCAACATGGCGGGTGCCTTTCGTGCTGGCTCGTCGATGACTTTCGGAGGCTGAAGAAGGAGCGGGACACGTTTCACTGACAACCGCGGATGCAGCTTCATTGCCATTTTGAACCTCGCTAACATCAGCTACACAACTAGCGGTTCGCTCGTTAATGCTAACCATTAGCGTGTTAGCCGTTAGCTCGTTAACGTGAGCTAACTGCCGACCAGACGACCATGACTCCGCAGCAGGCCGTCCACCGCCGGCCGGACCCCGCCACCATCACACAGAAAGTGCAGTTAACTCTCAAGCTTTTTATGCTGGAGATTGCCCGGAATGCACTTGATCAAGAACTCCTTAACTTCACCAACAAGGTAAGTTAGTGGTGGCATTAGGTTGACATATTTAGCTAGCTACATAGCAGGTTATCGTGACCTGTGGATTCATTTAAGTAACTTAGCTAGCTATCGTGGTCAATCCTGCTAACGTCACCAATACATTTACTTTGCTGACTGAGATTGCAAAAGTGTAATGAAACAAAGCCCCTAGGAAAGTTACACGCAAGGGTTGCCAGAGCTTTAACCAATGCCTATGTGTTGAATACTTTTCCAGTTAATTCATTAGTTAGCTTGATATGTTGATCTGTAACATGTCACAAAATTAAGTATGTTAGTGAGTTGGCACCTTTTTAGTTTTATGGGTATTTTTATTAATTTGTCAATTGACCAGTAATGTGTTTAAATAATTGTTATTGTTAAATACAAATTTAACCAATTTTTTTTCTTACAAAATCACTTGTTTCACTTCCCCCTCAGGCCTATGAAGATGTTCAAAGTTTCTTGAATTCCCCTTTCCCCACTGTCGGTGTCTTCAGTGATCTGGTTCAGGCTCTGGATGCAAAATATCAAGCCATTGACAAGCTCTCCGGCTTATACAAGCTGACAGTCGGTAAGTCAAGAATGAATAAATTCTGGCTGCTACTGTGACATTCTGCATTCATCATAATTACAATTACAATAATATAATGGGGGGAAAAATACAGTAATAGGTACATTTAGATAAGTCAAAGTTTAAAAACAGTTGCATCTTAAATTATTAGGCTTTTGACTCAATTTCTGAATTGACCCACTGGAACCAGTGTATCCAACTTCAAAGTATTGTTTTGCAGTTAATTCCAAATGCAATGTGCAAAGAATCTGAAAGCAGTCTTTAACAGGTCGGTGTTAATTATAAGAAGCTGCAGCACTAGCTAGTCCTGTAAGCAATTATGTGTTCTGTGTCAGCCAATAAGTTGGATAAAAGGGCAATATCCAGTCATTAAAGCTTACTTTGCGGTTATGACATGCTGGTTTCTTCTAATGGAACAAGAAGGCCAACTTAAAAAAAAAAAAAAGAAAACAGTGATGAGTGCCATAGATGTATCCATTTATAGCTTTAATGGTAGACATTAAGGGGCGCATCACCATGATCTAGCACTGATCGACCGATTGCTTCCACAATCTTCCGTCTACAAGACATAGGGAAGCATGACTGGTTTCTGTATCAGAAAGTTGCTATGTTCTTTTTGAATTTTTTTGTGACCCGGTATGTGATTTAAAAGGTATATTTAACATCCATCCAGTTGATATACACATGTAGACAAATGTAAAAAAAAATGATGTAATAGAAATCTGCCATCAGCATTACTCAATAATTTAGTGTGTGATTTTCATTGCAGCTTCATTTAACAAAAGACTCTCCTTCTTTTCTCATCTTTCCAGAGCCACAAGTTTGTGTCCAGCCTACTGTCAAAAATGGAGCGAGAGCAAATCGGCTTCAGCTACTCAAAGACAAAAAAATACTAACGACTGATGTTCTCAAGTTTGGGCCTATGTTGCAGAACTCGCTCATGGCGTCCTCCATAGCCAAAGCAGTCCAGGTGCTTGGAGCCACGCTGTCCCACCAGCAGTTTAAATGTTTTCTCATCTCCCAGCCTGCAGCTGTCCAGCAGGACAGCATGTTATGCAGCATCTCGTCCAGCTACAACAGCGCCGTTGCGACTTTGAGCTCATCCCCTCACTTACAGGCTGAAGAAAAAGAACATTCTGTTATTTTTGAGGAGAAATGCCGATCAGATGCAGTGATTCTTCCACCTGCGATTATTGAGATACCCAAGACTAACCCAGAGAGGCCACCAATAATACTGCCTCCCATACAGGCTATATTCCCTGAGACCAGTAACCCTAACCCAATGAAAATAACACCACTAATGAGCTGGGGATGTGAGGAAGATGTCCAGGTGCAACACCAAAAACAAACATCCTCTCAGCTGCTTCACTTCCTGAGAGCAAAAGCTAAAAACATGGGTGCACTAGAGGTCACTGTCATGGAGAGGAGTAGGAGTCTGTGCCTTTCAAGTTTGCCACTGGAGCCTACCATTAAAACACAAAGCTACCAATTCAGACATGTTGTGACTGATGATCTGATTAATGCATTAGCTCCGAAAACTTTATGTGCAGACATTGAAAACCAAGCCCCAGTGTTCAGAGTAAAACGAGTGGAATCGAGTGGCTCTCTGACCTACACTTGTGTGATTGCAACAAAGACTGAATTATGGGATTTTGGAGACATTTTCACAGAGGTGGGACATGGGAAATCTGAAGCTCACCCCTTGGATAATAAGGACTGCCCAAATAACATGGCTCAAGAGGACTCCGGTCTAAACATCCAGTGGAAAACCAAACCTCTGCAATGCACAGAACCTGAACATGCGAGCCATTTTGCTGATGCAAAAAGGGTACCTATTAGCTGCATTAGCATTCCTGAGTTCCATATCCGAAGGTTTGAAGAGTCTGAAGTTGTGGTGTCTCATATTGTCAGTCCAGGCAACTTTTACATACAACACGCAGACTCCATCATGGCGCTGCAGGCCCTATTTACAGAGTAAGTCATTCAGCATGGATTCTAATCTCTTGTCTGCTTTTTTTATCCGGCTTCTCTTAACCCTCACTGATACCCTGATCTCATTAACAGAATGTATGAAGCCACTTTTCCTTTTTTGTTCATTGCTGCTTTTAAAAAAAAAAATAATAATAAAATAATCCACATGTTTCTGGTTGTCATTATATTTTTTTCTCATTTGCAGCAGCTGGAAAGCCAGTAGTTCGTATGCCGAGCAGAGCTGCATTCCAGACATTGGAACTAAAGTAATGGGTTGGTTCCCTAAGCAAGAACAATGGTGCAGGGCTCAGGTGACGAAGATATGTGGAGTTAGTGGAGGTGCGTCCAGTTTTGTGTATTGGAATAGTTTTACAAATGCATACCTCTAGATGGTAGCAGTGTCACTTTGCTCGCCTGCAGCCAATTTCTTCCTTAATTGTTTTTAGCTTAACCATGCCATGCTCTCTGCCTTTTTGGTGTCAGATAATAATGCCGCTGATGGTGGGACATCCATCAAGGTGGAGGTGAAGAAGCTGGACTACGGTGACAAAGCCTGCCTGTCACTGTTGAACATCAAAGAGCTGACCGCAGAAATGGCCGTCCTACCACTGCAGGCAGTCGGGGTCTCGCTGGTAAATGTAAGTGGTTCCATACTAATAATATTTGTATTTAGAGTACAACCAGCATTGGGAGGGTTATATTATGAATGTTTTCCGATTACAGCTGCATGATCTTGGAAAAAAACTGACATGCAAAAAGGGTAAGGGCAAATGAAAAGGTTAGATCTTTAAAAAAAGTGTGTGCTCTTTCAATCAATTATGTGCTCTAGTAACAAATTATTCTGAAACGCATTGGTTGTGTAGATATGAATGGTGATGGCAAAAAAAATCACACCTGTGAGCAGTGCGAGCCACTTTCAGGCCAACCTGAGCAGGGAAAGATGCAGACACAAACCCGTTGAAGTGTAAAAATATACACGGTTCCTTATGAAACTGGCGTTCCTGCTTAGACTTTAGGTTTATTAATGGGACTCACTGGATGTAGGGCTGCGCACGTCTTACATTACATGTCATTTAGCTGACGCTTTTATCCAAAGTGACAATAAGTGCATTCAACCATAAGTCTTACGATGTGACTATTGCAATGTGGATGTTGCAACGATTTATCCCAATTACGTGACGCAGTTTCTCGAGCGGGCGTTCAGATTTTCTATTCAATGTGGCCTTAGTGTATTGGCACGATGCCAAAGCGTAAAAATAAAAAAGTACTCTATAATATTAATGTGAATATTATTACAATATTGCAGATTATCTCTCTTAGCTTTGCATCCGTGAAAATGGTTAAAATACTGTCCTCTGCTGTGAGTGTAGACTCGGTTACAGTGTTGGCGTTTGTCCACATGATTAGTCACAGCCTTATCTATTGGGCAAAGGAAATAAATTATCTCAGTTCATGGTATTTATTGTTCATTTCCTTCCCCCGAGGTGACGCCTGTGAATGGAAGTGATTGGTCGGAGGAGGCAGTGTGCTGGTTCAAAGCAATGGTGCACAACAGAACGCTCTATGCCAGACTTTACCCACAGGGGCCCAAAGTCACAGTCGAGCTGTTCCTGGAAAAGGGAAAGCTTGGAGCTATGAGGTAATTAATTAGGAAGCAATCGGTTAACTGTGAATTATACATTTAGAATTAACAATAAGTATGCCCCTTTGTTTTATTTTACCTGCTAACATTGTACAAATTACATGTTTTGTTGCATTTAGTAGTAGTAAATGGACTGGATATATGCTTATGTTGGCCTTATGTGTATATACTGGATGGTTTCAAGGCCAATATGAACCAATATCTTAACTCCACAATGGTTTAATCTAAATTACAGGAGGGGTGCATCAGTGTCTTTGAGACTGGCCCAGAACGGACACGCAAAACACAACAAACTGAAGAATGTTGGGCTCATGAAAATAAGTAAGTTGAGTTACAATTTAAAAATAGTTTACCCCAAATTGTGCATCTACAGTAGGTGGCAGTGTAGCCTGAGTATGACCAGAACAGCTCTCATTTCTTCAAATCTTGTGTTTTTTTTTTTGCTTTCTTTAGGCACAAGTCAACTTAAAATGAAGAAACAGGAGTCTGAGTGGGAGAAATACCTCATCTCGTGCTATACTCCAAGTAAGAAGTAATTCAGAGAGTAGGGAATGTTTCAGATCCTATGTAACTTTGTTTGGCATGTCTTGACAGCCAATGAACCATTTAAAATGTAAATACAAATGAAACGCACCAATCCAAACACGGAGACGTTTAAGGATTCTTACATTTAAGATGACCATCTAGTTCAGGTTACGCCGTGACAATCTGCAGCAGCTGTGTAAATGATACAGTACAAAGATGCATCAAGGATATTTAAATACGTATGTATTATGAATGAACATTACATTAAGACTGAACGCATTGATTTGGATTAGTACTCAATAAGTAGCTTGTATCCGCGTTCTTGTATTTTTTTCTTGCATTACAATTCATAAAGTCAAAGCTATAGCGTAGTGATTGAGGGTGTAAAGGTAATGTTCTCTATAATATCATTGCAACTAAAGAATATTTAGATTGTTTTCATACATATTTGTTGAATATTGTGTGAAACAAGAATATTTTTGGGGACATTTTTTTTAAATGCATGTATGTTGTGTCGGGACATAAATACCTAATTGTAATATACAAATGGTTTTATTGAGAACATTTTCCCTTCATTTACCCAAGCAAGTGTGTCAAACCCTCCCACAAGACGGTGCCAGTTCAGTCTAATTACCTGCCCTCTAGTAAGTGGTACTTGAAGTGTCTGTGTGCCACATACAGTAGGTCTGTTATTTAATTTTCCTTTCATAATAATCATCAGAAAAATTATTGTACAATGGCAGTTCTATTTTGAATTTACAGTGTACGTATCTATCTCTACTTTCATAATAAAACTGTTATCTACAAGTGTGTGTGTGCCGTGTTTCTGTATTGTATATTACTGTTTCTTCCATAGAGGAAATATAAATGAGGTTTAGTTCATTCAAAGAATTACCAGGCCGCCCAAACCTTCCCACTACATTTGTCATAAGTGACGCAGAAAGGCTCATTGCCTAGTGAACAGCTGTAGATCATCTGATGGTACAAGACAAATGAGCACATTGTGTTTCACTTGCATTCAGTTTGTTGCTACTGTACATTATTGTTTCTACGGTTACAGGGAGGAGTTTGACCAGAACAAAATGTGCAATCTCAGTTGACATCAAAATATTTATTCAGATTCTGAACCTGAGCTTGTGTGTTTTTATAGCAGAAGGCAAAGTCATAACCGCAAAGTAAGCTTTAATGACTGGATATTCATCACGAAAAATGTGTCTGTGCCTGCTTTAGCCAATTTAATGAGTTATCATGAGCCACTGGCACACGACATTATTTAAAGTTATTTTAGTTTCATGGTTATAATCACAATATATTTGCTTATTTTACAGTATAGCAGCATTTACATTTGAGATATGGTTATGTTACAACAATTTGCTTGAACAAATCAGAGGACTGGTTTAATTAAAGTGTGTGTGTGTATACAAATGATTGCATCTTTAAGACTGGCTTTCATTTTCTACTTCATAGTTTTTTTTGCATATGTATTTTCTGGATGAATCTGCAAATCTGTTAGTGACTGAGCTGTGAATGACCGCCTCAGGTCAGAGCTTCCTTCTTCCCTGCCAAGCACAATACATAATGTGGCCGGCTGAGGTCTTTTGTGTCCACACAGATTCTTTCTTTTGCGGTAGGCGGAAATCGAGGCGTTTGATCTGAATTGTAAAGAGTCTTGTTGCGGCCCCATAAAGGCCACCATTGTATGTAAATGGTTTATATCGGAGCATGTGACCGCTACGGTGCAGGGCACTGGCTCGTGGCGGAGGAATGATTAGCATTTTCCAAATTCATGGTTCTCAATCCAGCCTTCTGGCTTGCTAAAAAAAAACCACTTTTAATTCATTTCTTGTCTGTACACATTTTTGTGTACCACCACAGCTGAAGGTAAAATGTTCTCTCATTAATTTCTGTGTTATACTAACATTCCTCGTGCAATGAGGGCAGATTGTGTGTGTGACGGCTGACATGCCCCATTCACTTGATTCGACAAATGCATTTTCATTACTATTTATGGTCATATTATTTTAATGAATTAGCTTTGTAAGTGTCATCATTTCAAGTATTTATTCTGGTGAATTGTGTCGCCTTTCTTACAAACAATAGAGCTCTCTCAGTTGCCTTAAAAAAAAAAAGAAGAAAAATTCTCATGAGATGGATGTCTTGCTTGTTCCTTGGAGAAATTTGCTGGCAGTTTGTCAGTCTGTCTGCAACTGGGCTGTAGGTCAGTTTGGGAGTACAGTATTAATACAGGGTGAGCGAATCACGTGGCGCCGACAATGTTTCGTAATTGGCGTCCGGTTTGCGTCTTGTGACTGGGTGCGATGTTAAGCCGTCACCCCGGCTCTTAAATGGCCAACTTGCTGCCGGGCTATTCTGTTCTGGTGTTCCTCACTCTGCCAGCTGGATGCTCGGTCCACACCGCGACATGGTCATCTTTGGACCCGGCGCTGCTCACGCCGTTTGCGCCGCTGGCTGAGCCTGGTAAACCTCTACAAACTACTGTTGCAACAGTTACACTTTTTACTGGACGACAACAATAACCACGCTATTTAAACAGATCCTTTGAAAAGGTGTCCTCAAATGTTGATATACATTATAATTTGGTTTGAACAGTGGACCTTAATCTAGAGATGTAGCTTCGTCGTCATCCATGTAACCTTTAATGGTAAATGTAACCTTTATTTTCTCGCAGACCTGGAGTCGAAAATGAACTGGGGCTCCTTTTATGCCGTGATCAGTGGCGTAAACAGGCACTCGACCGGCATCGGACGCGTTTGGCTCTCCGTCATCTTCATCTTCCGTATCCTGGTCCTGGTGGTCGCTGCGGAAAGCGTCTGGGGAGATGAGAAGTCCGGCTTCATCTGCAACACCCAGCAGCCCGGCTGCAACAGCGTCTGTTACGACCAGTTCTTCCCCATCTCGCACATCCGCCTGTGGGCGCTGCAGCTCATCCTGGTCTCCACCCCGGCCCTGCTGGTTGCCATGCATGTGGCCCACAGGCGCCACATCGACAAGAAGATCCTGAAGAGGACGGGCCGCAGCAGTCCCAAGGAGCTGGAGCGCATCAAGAACCAGAAGTTTCAGATCACCGGAGCCCTGTGGTGGACATACATGATCAGTATCATCTTCAGAATCGCCTTCGAGGTGGCTTTCCTGTACATTTTCTACCTGCTCTATCCTGGCTTCAAGATGGTGCGCTTGGTAAAGTGTGACTCGTACCCGTGCCCCAACACAGTGGACTGCTTTGTCTCCAGACCGACAGAAAAGACCATATTCACCGTGTTCATGCTGGCGGTGTCTGGGCTGTGTGTGTTGCTGAACCTGGCCGAGGTGGTGTACCTCATAGGCAGGGCCTGTAAACGGGGCTTTCAAGGCTCTGAGGAAGAGTCCAAAGGAGCTTGGATAAGTCAAAGATGGTCTACTTATAAGCTAAATGAAATCAATCAGCTGATAGCAGACCAGTCTCTCAAGTCTAAGTTCACTGTGACCAAAAAGAGCCCAACTGAGAAGAGTGAAAGGTGTTCTGCTTTCTGAAATGCTGCCGCTCCCGTTTCCTTTAAACTAATCCACAGCATTCCCACATGTCCATGGATCGTTAATGTCACTTATTGTGTACACATCTAAACCATCTATTTATATGTCATTCAGTTGCTGTTAGAACTTGTCTAAACTAGTGAAGGTAAAGGACCGTGCCAGGGTTGTTGCATGTTTTAGACCATGTTGACTTCATTAGAGGCTCATTTTAGTGGTTTTCATTGGATTTGAATTATTTGGTTTTCAAGCGAAGCAACTTGCCATCTTGAGCTGATGAAGCTATATCCGTGTGAGCATCAAACCGTCATAATTCTTTGTCAAAGTTATGTCATTATTATAGCTTGATAATACGGTTCAGACTATAGATTTTTATAGAGTCCAACACAGTTGTATTTACAACTTGTGTTTGGAAATTGTGCCCTTAAAGCAAACATTGATTTGAAAAAGGTTTTATTAATTTTATTTGGCATTATATAACATGATTCTTGGATGACATCCAGACACTCGCATCCAGTCTCAATCATCATTTCAGTCGCGTTAGCGCGCATCAATAATGTAGCTTTTGGGCCGTTGTCCGGGAGGTACAAAAACAATAAAGACAAACAAATTCTGCTCTTTAAAATATGCTTTGTAGTAATATGCATGATTTCCGATGATTCAGCAAATATGTGCTAAAACACCAGTGTGGTCCTTTTAAAGCCGCACATTTTACAGTAGAGATTACAATCCTGGATAGAAAGCAAACCAGGTAATAAGTTCCATATGTAATTCCAGTCTGATTCAAAGCACGGATGCAAAGGGAAGTTATGTGAATAAATGCCCTTCAAGCCAACATGGTATGTCAGATTGTATCAGACAGTCTCGGTTGTGTGACTCTGTGAAGCAGACAGCTGCACAGTGTTAAGTGGACAAAGATTGAGATGATAAGTATTCGTTTAGCCCCTTTTATGTCATGGCTAAATTATAACAACGTGAATCCAAAGAATTATGGCCGACAAGAAATTATGGTGAAATCAGCTCATTATATCATAAAAGTGGTGACTGCAGAGTTTTCAGACTCGTGTGATCCAAACATTTTCAATAACTGCACAGCGTTGTAAAGTCCAAAAGTCTAATATTGTTGAAAGAAGGTTCACAACATAGAAGAAATATGATGCTTTAGTCCATATTTTTCTGGCCTTAGCCTTTCATAAACAAAATTCTTTGAGGTCAAAAAACTGTTTACTCTCCCGCTTGCCGCGGCGCACACAGAGAAAAGTTCACCCGGACAACATCTGCTCCACATTTATAAATACAATAATGATATAAGATAATGATAATGCTCTTCTGCCTGAACGATGCAGTTTAAAAACGTGTATCACTGGTAGATCTGCTGAGTGAAACATGGCTGAATTCAGCAGAAGACCTCAGTAATATATAAAGAAGTCTGTTATGTCCAGTTATAAATATTATCAGTAGATTATATGAAATAAGTACAGCAAGTTGCAGGAGAAATATCATTCAGAAGAATACATGCCAGTATTATGAAACTGAGAAAGTTAACAAAGATTTTACTCAAATGAAAACTAAGTTCCAATGACAAAGAATACCCAAAAGAATAAAATGTGACTTTGAACTACAATTTACCTACAAGTAAGCAACAAAGACAAAAAACTACATTTTAAATTATTGTCAACATTACCACTGCAGCTTTAATTGTCATCCAACTTTGGAGAGTGCTATGGAAATATTCTAACAGCTGTCATTGGATATTATCATTCCAAACTAAATTAATTTGAAAACACAATTGTTACTCAAACATATATTTACTACTGACCTATTAATTATGTAAAGTCAACAGTAGTCAGAATGGTGGACAGAGCGAGAGTTTATTTCACTCAACCACTCAGTACTGTACCTACTGTATGTCTTTGTATTCAATTGGAAGTACTGCCTACTTACTTTATTGTAGCTTCTGTTTGAAGTGATCTTTTTTTGTCTATGAAAAATGTTTACGGTTGACCCCTACTTTTTAACAGAGGCGGTTGCACGTTCTTTCCTCATTAGTACCCTGTATAATATTATTCAGTATCTCTCTGTTTATGTAAATGTCATGTCCCATACGCTGGTATCTGTTTGTACAACGGTTCTATTATACAGTTATACACATTGTAGTGCATACAAAAACCCGGATGTCGATATTTATGCCTAAATGTACATAAATGAATTCTCACCCTGGTGAACAACCCAGATAATGTATATTATATGTGTATATTATGTAATATACTGAAATACAGTGCCTGATAATTTGACATTATTTTAAGTTATTTAGCAAACATATGACGAGTTTGTAAACTAAATGGATAATATATATATATATATATATATATATATATATATATATATATATATATATTTGTTAAATGATAGTAACCTGAGTAGTTATATTTAAAGTGTTTTCCATTTTAATACTTAGATCCTGGGGCTCATCTCATTACTGATAACTTTTTTTCCTCCTGTCACTTCTTTGTAACTCGAGGATGCAAATGGCTACTCATCTCCAAATCATGCCCCCCATGATAGGAGAGACCCGTGTGCTATTTTTAGACCACTTGTGGCCAGACAGACCTAGCGGACAGCATCATTGGCCAGCTGCCCTGTCACTCGCTGAAACAAGCGAGTAGAGGGGCTTTAACAGTTTACATTAGAGAGTGTACCCTGTGCCAAATTTAACCACAGTGGGGAGGGGGCGTTGGAGGGAGGGCAGGCCGGACATGGACGAGAGTGTGTGTGTCCAGCAGGTTTTGTGTGTGTTGTGGTCAGTGGGAGACCCCGAGGCCTGGATCCGGATTCCTGCCTGATCCGTGTGTGGAAACAGAAGACTGAGTCGGTGGGTCTGTCGGTGTGGTGGGTCTGTCGGTGTGGAACAGAGGTTGTTTCCAGCAGAAGTCCACATTTCCTGTCCATTCAAGGGCATTGCTGGGGGCCCAAAGATCAGCCTGTCAGCCTCATGGACCCTCGAAGACGCGGAGGGCTTCACTGCAGCAGATGCACAAGCTGACAAAGGTGGGTTTATCCAGTAAATGTGACTTCTCTGTTTGTGAAGTAAAACCTTTGTTGATTGTGGTACTTTCCGCAGTTAAAGTTCAGAAGCCCTACTCGGGGGTGGATGTTGTGACCACAGGCTCTCGTCTGTTGTCTTTTGTGTGAACACAATGTTCGGAGTTAGACATACCTATTTAAACTTTTCTAATGTCCATCATGTCATTATCTTTTGTCATTGGGGATTACATAGGCGGAGCGGTTTGATATTGAAAGCATAGGTTTGTTTAAAATTGCAACCCAACACATTTCAGCAATAATCAGAATAAATGAATCCCTCGCAGTAGCATAACATTAATGTGATGTCCTGCTACTGTACACTACAGTCATCAGAAGATATATATATATATGAACTGATGCATTACAGGATGGTACCGATATGATTCCACTGTTTCTAGTTGCACTTCCACTGCCTGGTGTTTGATTTCACCTTCTGTGTGGCTCATGTTGCTGGGGCCTGAGCCGTGCCGGCCAGGAACCACATAATCATGACTGGAAAGTGCCTTCCCCCCTGTCTGCACTTGCCAAAAATACCCTCCTAAAGTAAATATAATCCTGTCTGTGTCCACGTGTAAAAGGCCACTACCTGCTCAGTCGCCCAGTTGTCCACTCGGATAGCCGTGTGGCTCCTCAGAGACTTGTTTAGTCTGAGCTCTGTTGAACTTAGTGGGATGTTTTAGAGCATTTGGAGTCATCGGGCAACCTTGAAGCTTACTTTAACCACTGGATAAGTATTATTACACCAGTCACAAATCAAACTGAGAAACTATTTTTGAGCTTTTTATGTATCTCCAGTCCCAGATCTGAGCTCACACAGCCATGGGGGACTGGAACCTGCTGGGAAAGCTTCTAGAAAAAGCCCAGGAGCACTCCACTGTGGTGGGGAAGGTGTGGCTCACCGTCCTGTTCATCTTCCGCATCCTGGTCCTGAGTGCGGCGACCGAGAAGGTGTGGAGCGACGAGCTGTCGGGCTTCACCTGCGACACCAAGCAGCCCGGTTGTGAGAACGTGTGCTACGACATCACTTTCCCCATCTCCCACGTCCGCTTTTGGGTGCTGCAGATCATCTTTGTGTCCACGCCTACGTTGATCTACCTGGGACACATCGTCCACCTGGTGCGCATGGAGGACAAGCATAAAGAGAAGGACAGGCTGAGGGAACTGGCACATCATTCAGACAAGCAGGGCCTTATTGTGAGTGGTAAGCACAAGAAGGTTCTGGTGAGAGACGAGAAGGGTCGAGTGCGCCTGCAGGGGGAGCTCTTGCGCACATATGTATTCAATGTGGTCTTTAAAACCCTGTTCGAGGTGGGTTTCATCGTGGCTCAGTATCTCTTGTATGGCTTTGAGCTGAAGCCCATGTACACATGTGACAGGTCGCCCTGCCCCAATGTGGTAAACTGCTACATCTCACGTCCCACAGAGAAAACCATCTTCATCGTCTTCATGCTGGGAGTGGCTAGCGTGTCTCTGCTCCTCAACCTTGTTGAGATCTACCACCTGGGCTTCACCAAGTGTCGCCAGGGCATCACCTTCAGGAGACGTCATCGGCGCCCTGCGAGTCTCCCCATTGAGCCCAAAGAGGCCGCGGTGCCGTATGCGCCGAGTTACGACGACTACTTCCACCAAGTTCAGCCGGCCTACCCGCCTGTACCCAGCTACGACCTCTCCCCTCTGTCTGAGGGCACAGACTCGTCCTTCCACCCCTACCACAGCAAGGCGGCCTACAAACAGAATAAGGACAACCTGGCGGTGGAAAGGAGCAGCAGCATGCCAGAGGAATGTGACCTAAAAGGAAAGAAGGGAGCGGGGTCAGCCCCTGGGTCACCTACGCAGGCCAGGCCAGGCCGCACTGCCAAACACAGCAACAACAAGACTAGAATAGACGATCTGCAGATATAAGGGGTCTTATGTTTCTCTGAGGGTGTCTTAAATTGCTGTGAGGGGATCAAATGTCGTTTTGGAAGCATGCATACATGCTGAACTGACTCCCCTCTTTAAGACGGGCACACAGAGAGTGCAGTTGTACAGTAAGACTGGGGGTCAAGAGTCACATATCCAATGAGCTTAGACTTCGTCAAGGAAGTTCTGCTCCACTGAGAAGTGTCCCATCGCTGGCTTTTCTTTTGAAAAACTGAATTGGAATTCACGTTAGATAGTAGCATTATTGGTATAACACCATATCACTACTAGGCAACGTCTCCACTGCTCACTATTATCACCCAGGAAATCAAAACAAATGGACAGAAAGACAGTTTGCTCAGGTTTCATATGAATGTGAATGAGCCTTCACTTCTGCGTATGAAGTTGTCCAAACTTTGGGAATAGAAACTGCTTCAGCTCTGGCTTGACCTCATTCGAGGAAATCCGAAAGGGCAAATAGTTAAATTTAACTTCCTTTAACTGTGTTGAGGTCTCCATTTAGCATAGTTCACTTGCTTAGACTTGAAGTGAAACGTTGCGCAATACCCGACAACACATTGGACGCTAGAAAAGCTGTACCTAATTCCAGGAGGCGCCCAAAAATAAATTGCAGTGTTCTCAGGAGTCCTCACATTTGTACTGCCTCTTTTTATCGCGACAGCCAGCAAGTAGATCATTCTAAGCACATTGTTATGTTTATCCGTGTGTATATCCGTGTTTGTGCCGTTAGTTTTCTGTAAAGCACTTTGGCGACAACCATATTTTTTACAAACATATTTGTAAAACTGCTTGAAAATAAATCTGTCTTAAATTTGCAAAGGAAGCAGTGTGTTTGCAATCTCAAATCTTTATCATGAAAATGGAATCTAATTTCAGATTTCTCAAAAACTAGATCCCTTCCGGAGTGGAAACAAGGCTATAGTTCATATTTAGTTTCAGTATCATATATATATATATATATATATATATATATATATATATATATATATATATATATATATATATATATATATACTTATATTTTGTAGCTATGCATCTGAATATTTATTTTTTTGAAACACTGGATGTCTGAAATTAGAATCGACCAGGTGTACTTTGAGTCATCAGTATCCACCCACAAACATGTCAACCTGTTCACTACGGACGTGCTTGAGCGGGAATAAACATGTTGTGTTTGTCTTTGCTTATGCATATCTCACACATGCACATCTTACACACACGTGTGTGCCGGGAGAACGCGGCACACAGGCACCCACCGGTATGGAAACCTTGTAATGAAGGACATAGCATGCTCATGACGAGGAAGCGGCTCGATAGCTTTTGACTCGCACATCCATCATTTTCTGTCACTGCTGTAATGTGTCATGGGAAGAACAAATGGCATTTTTACTGCACTTTGTATTAAAACTGAATAAATGACTCTTTCAGCTGAAGTTTAAGGATGTGTTGAGATATGTGTGAGTGTAGTCTGGACATACTATTCCGTACTTTAAGTGTGTTGTGGTGCCAGAAAACGACGTATGACAGATCTCCCAGACAAAACTGTCCGGAGTGTTATTTGTAGTGTATGGCTCCATAAAGTGAACCAGAATAGTCTATAATTCTAAAGAAATGTTCCACCTCGTTAAAACGGTATTAAAACATGATGGTTACCGTTATTTTAAAACATACATCATCTCAAGATGTAATAAAGTGATCATCTTTAAAGAAAAGGGATTATAAAATGTTGACAGATGAATTGATATGACTTATGAGTATAGCTGTACATCCAGCACTTTGAAATGAAATCCTTTTAGTGTCGGGCCAGCTTTTGGAATTCTAGTTGCATCAGAGCGTCGTAAAATAAAAGTTTTTTTTACTTTGACTGAATCACACAATGCAAGTATGTGATATGTTAGCATTAGATGACATGAGGTAGGTTTTTTTTCTATAAAACTGCCATGTTTTTGATCAATGGTAGCTTTTTTCTATTACGTGGCTCTGCAAGTGAAATTAATAGCAGCATCCTCACTCTGACACTCAACTCTACAAGAATGGTGATCTCAAAGCAGCCTGGTGGGGAGAGGGCCTGCACGTTCTGTTATTAATATATCAGTGTTTTCTTTGTGTCCACCCCGTGACTTAGAGAACACATTGCAACACTCAATATACAATAAAGTTAGTTAACACGTTTGAACTGGTTAAATTAATTGTGTCATTAATAAAACAGTGTAAGATGTGTTCCCTAATTTAAACCTTAATTAATCATTTTCACAAAGCCAACCAAATGCATTATTGAATTAGCAATATAGAGTTAGGGGAAAAAAATGCACACATAACCCTAAAGGAAACATGTGTAGCTTGGCTCATTAGAAAGCCCTCCAATTACCTTACATTACAAAACTATCCGCAAAATAGATTATGGTATAATTTTCTACAAACACAGTATACAATACACAAATGAATACAGCAGCACAGCACCTCCACAAACAAACACAAATAAAACTTGAAATGTCAGTTATGATTTTATAGTATATGGGGCTTAACTAACTAAAGCTATATTTATTTATATTATGCAGTATCATTAATTGAAGCCGAATCAAGAGAGTCCAGACTGAGGACACTTTTAAACTCGCAGATATTCATGAAACAGCTGGACAACAATGATATACTGCATGTCTATACTTTTTAAATGTATACTGTAAAGAATATTTAACGTTTGAGGAAGTTGTTTCTTCAGTGTGTTAAATTCAACCGAAATTCTGAGCTTCCCGGGCTTTTAAAGATGTCCTGAGACCAGTAATTTAAAATATAAAGTATTTAATAAAAGAATAAGGATCATAAGCATATATTTCTGTCCCAGCCGGGCGCGCTCACGTGTCGTTGGGTCCACAGGCTATAATAACGATTTATATGAATCAAAATCTGTTAAAATAGTTAACTGTCTACCGCCTTCACGTGAGAGGACAAATGCCACGCCTTACAGAGTTTCGAAAGGTTAAGTACAATCCATACACTGAGCATAAAGCTTCTCCATTGGTTAGTATCAGGTATGCATGCATATACCTCAACTACACAGCATGCTATTTGCCTATCAGTACAAGGAGGCGGACTTCTCTAAGCAATAAACCACAATGCTACTTCCCTTATCTCTTCCCTTTCGGCCCTAAACAGTAAGATGGGCTCCTTCAAAATAAATGCCTCTCTTCCAGTCTCTTAGGGAGACCACTACTTTGACTACGCCTCCTTGAATTAATACATTCCATTCATACCTGAGTCATCTTTATAGTTATGATAACTATAAAACATAAAACAATCAGCATACAGTTACAATAATACTTATTCAGTGATTATACCTTTACAGTAACATACTTATACAGTGACAGTGACTTTTCTCCCATGTTTCCCAAACACATTCCTTCAGAATATTCTTCATAATATCCCTTATTGATTATCATATATTTCTTATGTATTAATTTAAAACATGGACTTTCCTATTTACATGTGCAAGTATATAAAAACCATTACAACTCTACAAGTGCTAAAGCCATAAAAGCACCTGAGCTGAGTTACATGGGAAATACCAACACAGACTATTACAATAAAGCGCCAACTTGGTTATGTGTTGGACATAAATGCCCACATGAGTTATTCTAACTGTACTCTACTGCCCTCTCTCTTTCCTCTTATTAAACACAGACTTGCTGCTCCTCTGAGGGTTATGTCTGCTGGTTATGCCATCTGCTGGGCAAAGGGTATCCATGTAATGCAGAAATAACAATAAGTAAACATTTATTTTGATTTATTACTTGATATCCGCCTATTTCTTTTCACTTCGAACATTTTCATTCGAGGAGTCTGTACCTAATATGAAACACATTTTAGGATAAGCAGGGCCCACATAATAAAATCATTACATTCTTGTTGTATTTAATGCCTGACTCATAAGTTCAGCACTCTCTGGCCTGTTTTTATTTGTATCACACTCACACTATAAACCCGACATGCTAATGTAGGCTAAATGACAAAGAGCCAGAAGCAAAGCCTGCCCTTGCAGCAACAGCAACACAAAGTTGCTGCAAGGGCAGGCTTTGGAAATATCGTCCGAAAGGCAAACGAGGCCTCTGATGTTTGCTGACTGAATCAGCTTGATTGCTTGCAGGCCTGTCACCTCATCAGCACACCAGCCGAGTTAAACTCAGTGCTGACTGCACAACAACAAAATGCAAAATATTAAGAAGAAACTCGGAAGGGAACAAACTGAAATCAGATGGCCAAATGGTTTCTGATGCAAAAAATCAGCATTATGGCACGCCAGCATCTGCCTTTTCTTTTTATTCATATTATGATGCAGAAGTCAAGAGGTTTCTTAAGAACTTTCCTCCCAGTAGACTTTATTCTCAATATACTTTATCATATATCTAAAAAAAGCTGGACATCTATGAAAAGTCTTGATGTGAATTCTGCTTTGAAAGGATTAATCAGGGAATCAATTTCAATAATTTTTACTTTAGCATTGTGTTATAATTGCATGTCAGATGGTGCTGCAGTGACAGATACATTTGCTTCTGGGATGAACACTATAATAAACCTATTTATCTATGACAAAGATGGGCACACAAAGACTGAACTTGCATACAAATACTGTTCAATCCTTTGATTCAGGATTACATAAAACATAAAACTGACATTCTTCGGGAAATAATCATTTTCAAGAAGTTCATCCTAAAGCTCAAGCCACTGTGTTGTCCCTCGAATTTTAATTTGTTGTATGCTTTCACAACGCAGCCAAAAATTAGAAAAATGATCCTTCAGCACAGAGAAGATGTGGACTCAGTTGGTCTGGATAATGTTCCTCTTCTTCTCAGATGTCATCCATTGATGCTTTTATCTACCAGAGTGGCAGATAAAAGCGCATCAGAACAACACAACAAACAGTTTAAATAAAAATCAGACAACGAAAGCCTTTTATCAAACTAATACTGATATATAGTTTTCCCTGTGTTCAGTGCATCTGGAAAGTGTTCAAAGCATTTAACTTTTTAGACATGTTGTTATGTTAAAGCCTTCATTCATTTGTTTAAATCCATCCTGTTTCCACTGATCATCCTTGAGATGTTTCTACAACTTAATTGGAGTCCACCTGTGGTAAATTCAGTTGATTGGGGATGATTTGGAAAGGCACACCCATGTCTATATAAGGCACTGCACAAACCAAGACATGGAGTCCAAGGAATTGTTAGTAGATGAGGCACAGAGCTGGGGAAATGTACAGAAAGATCTCTGCAGCATCGAAGGTCCCAATGAGCAGGAGTGGACTGGGGGAAACGTGGCCCGGGGGTTACTGTCAGACCGGCCCACTCGATACACGGCGCGCTGCCCACTCAATGCATCGCATGTATCAGTCAGTGGCCTACTTGGGAAAATACACCTAACATTATTTTGTCTCAAGCTCAAAAATGAAGGGGCGTGGCTCACACAGCTTGGTGAATTTCACCGACTCTGTCTGGATAACTGCCGCTAGCAGAGCTACAAGAGTAGCAGCAGCCAGTTTGATTCACCAACGCCACGACGTCAGTGATGACGGGCGGAGCGTCTCAACGCTGATTGGCTTTCGCAACTCGGCGTCGGGTGAATTTGTTGGCGAATGAGGCAAATTTTTCGCTGACCGGTATTTTGCAGAGAATATAGTCGGGGCCGGCGATGTCAGGGCCGGTTGGGGATGTAGGTGGGCCGGTATTGGACCAGCCCAACCCCGTCGGCCTACCCGTATCCCCTATGGCCAGCCAACCCCTGCCAATGAGCACAGTGGCCTCCATCATCCATAAATGGAAGACGTTCGGAACCACCAAGACTCTTCCTAGAGTTGGCCAGGCAATCGAGGGAGAATGGCCAGGGAGGTGACCAGGAACTGGATGGTCACTCTGACAGATCTCCAGCATTGCTCTGTGAAGACGAAGCAGACCTGTTTGGCAGAGTGGCCAGACGGCAGCCACTCCTCAGTAAAAAGCCTGTGACAGCCCGCCTGGAGTTTGCCTGAAGGACTCTCAGACCATAAGAAACAATTCTCTGTTCTGATGAAACAAAGATTGAACTCTTTGGCCTGAATGTCAAGCGTCCTGTCTGGAAGAAACCAGGCACCGCTCATCACCTGGACAATACCATCCCCACAGTGCTTCGTAATCATTCAACTTGAGTTTTCATCAATAATAGTAGGATAATAGTAAGATCAAATCTCATGTGAAATACATTTGAATAATCCAACAATATTATTGTGTTGGCTCGAATAGATAGCAATACTGAAATATTCAATATAATCTGCTGAAAAAGAACATTTGACACAAGACTAAGACTTAACAAAAAAAAGTAACAAAGAGAGAACGTTTTGACAAACCGTAATGACAAAAAGTTGATTAACATTGAATTACTTTTTAGTGTCTAAAACTGCACTAAAAGGATTTGTGTTGTCGACGAAAACTATGAAGGATGAAAATTACTAAAATGTGAAAAATGTTTAATAAAAAAACTGCCAAAATGAACACTATGCTGAAATAAAAACGGTTGAAGTGAGATGAACCGAGTGGAAACTTTGTCTCAAAAACAGATATTAAAAAACTGTATATTCGCAGTTGGAAAAAAAGTATAAAAAATATACTGTGTTTTCGCAATACTGAGCTTATCGCAAAAAGACTCGTGAATTGTGACGTAGGGCTTCTGGTGATTCCCACCAAGTCCTGAGAATATTGAGTCGCATTCATTTCAAGCTGAACCATGTTGCACATGTTCAAACCAACGTGGTATGAAATAAAAAGTGGATATTTGTTCTCATAAATTATCTTTAATTTCAGTTTCATAAATTTTTAGGAAAAAACAAATGACCCATTTCTGTGACATTGGGATCCTGCATCTGCCTCCAGTTCTGGGAATAGTCAGACTTTGCCTAAAAAGAATGACACACACCACTAATATTGTGTTTATGTTCACACCATTCATATACGATGTTGTCCCTCGAGTGGTAGAAGATCTGATTGGATAGGGAAGGCTGGGCTCTTTTCTGATTTTAGTCTGTAGCATTGAAACACATTCTCCAATATGCATAATTTACACCAGGCTGGCATAGTGTGGGTACCTTCCCACACTATGTTAATTACTTTTAATTAATTCTTATGTTTTTGCACTGTGTTTTGTGGCATGCACCAATCACCAAGTCCAATTTATTTTATGTGCAAAACATATGGGCAATAAACAGTTTCTGACTCTGATTCGGATGGTGTGTGTATAATAATATTAACCCTACATTATTTCAGTAATCACAATGCTAAAATGAAATGGGTTACAGACCAAAGGGGTTAATTAGCCACTGTAGAGACTGTCAATATAAATCCACAAATCTTGAGTAAACTGATATGCCATTACGCACATTTAGTATATGTATATGTATATATGTATATGTATATATGTATATATATATATATATATATATATGTATATATGTATATATATGTATATATATATATATATATATATATATATATATATATAGAGAGAGAGAGAGAGAGAGAGAGAGAGAGAGAGAGAGAGAGAGAGAGAGAGAGAGAGAGAGTGTATCATGGGCTAAAAAAACTGCACCAAAACTAATAAAACTGATGCTGAACATGTGAAACACAATTACCTTAACAAACCATATTCATGTATGAAGTTGGTACAGTAATTAACATCGTCACACAGCAAGGGAAACAATGACGACCTTTAGCCACACACATTAGCTGTTAGCCAGACACATTAGCTATTAGCCACATTAGCAAGCGGCTTTGTTGAAATAAATGTCAATACTTTTGTTTCTTAAACTCTCCAATCTTATGCTACTTGTGAGTGCTGTGCTTGTTATCAGCCGTGTCCCCATCTGCTGATATCCACTGTACATATTTATAGCACAATCCCATTTCTAGAGAATCTTAAGCACTGAATGTTTTTTTTTCTTTTTCAAGGATAGATTTGCACAAGCAGTAGACCAGCTATCAGGATCCCTTTGTCGTCTGTCTGAGGTCATTTGAAGTTATAGCCTACTGAGAGTCCGTCTAGCAAAATGCTGTGTGAGTTTGCCTTTGGCTTTTATTGTAAACACATTTTTTATTGAACAGAAATTTACCTGGTTCCTGAAGAAAAATCTGTTGTTTCAATCTGCATGGAAGTCCTCATAACGAAAACAAATGTGTGTAAATGTATTCATATGTAATGGTCTTAATGGTGACTGATTGAAAGCCTGATTGCTAAAAATGGAGAAAGACATTTTATGGACATCATCTTATATTTCACAACATATTATTTTGTATTGCATTATATTATATTAACCAAGAACAATAAGCCAAAGCCAAGTTTTTACAATTCTTTATGAATTATTTCACCTTGCATCATGCGGGTACATTTTGGGTTGTTTGTTTAATCGCAAAAAAAAAAGCCAATTGCATTAGCATATTAAATTATCTGCAAGTCAGCCAGCAACCAATATAGGGACCATGTGTTTGTGAAAGCCTCAGACCTCATGACCTTCACAAGAAACTCCAGCTCTTTGTTTTCCTCGAGCCTCGCTCCTTTTACATATGTCTTTATGAAGCATGATTAATTTGGCAGATGTTTCTGCTGAGTTACAGACACAATTCATCGTTTCCAAAAAAAGAAATTCAACTCATGAATGTGTTGATTGAAGAGGCACAGTGGTGGACATGTAGCGTGCTTGTTTGAAATAACATGTGGGGAAAAAAAGATTGTCTTTACACATCTCTCACATTCTTTTTTTACTTAAAACGAACATAACAGACTACTCTGAGCGTGTGGGCTTCATGTCCCTGTGTCCCGCATGAACTACAGACGGCCTTGAGACTGCTTGTATTATAAATTTCACATCTAGCTTATAAGAAACCTGAATACCACGACATGCTTGTATCATTACTGTAATGTCAGTAATAACAAACATTCAAAATCTGCATTGTCTTTGAGTGACTTAACAAAAAAAAAAAAGCAGAAAGGCTTGGAAAATATGTAACCTTTGAAACTAAAAAGTTAAATTTTCAAGTTTATTTGAACAAGTGAACCTTTTCCTCTGCATCACACAACTTCACTGAATACATCCTCAAATCACCAAACATCCTTGAGTACAAACCAGTCCTTTGAATACAAATTGATGAATAATTTTCTGATTCAAAGTCACAAGATGTCAGAGCTACATTACACACATTGATAATTAACGACAGGACATCATGACATTTTCTGCGCCAAAATACAACATGAAGGTTAAGCACATTGAGTTTATATTGAAGTTAAGTCATCTTTAATAAATGTATGCAGATAAGAACTGAAATTTGAGGACAGAATGATCAATTCAGCACTGCAAATTCTCACAGAATGGATGTAGAGCATTTTTGAATCAGATTCTTTACACATAAACATTACAAGCACATAGTGTGTGTGTGTGTGTGTGTGTGTGTGTGTGTGTGTGTGTGTGTGTCTGTGTGTGTGCGCGCACGCCTGTGTGTGAAAACGCATTATCCAAAACCCAAGATGTTTTCCGACGCGACAAAATCTTAACTGTAAAGAGACTTGTAGCTTTTGGCTAAAAGACAGTTTATAACAAAGCCTCTTAAAAATAGGGGCCGCCCTCTCCACCAAGCAAGGAAATAATAGAGCAGTTACATGCTTTAACCTTGTGTTAAAGCATGAACACAACCAGATCCCCTAACTGTCTGGTGGGTAAAGATGGTACTTTGTTTAGTGCTGGAGCCCATGGTGGTGCCTGTATCTGCCCATCTCCTCCAGTCTTCTGAGCTGATAAGGACACGCCTTAATCGTCTTTGCCCTTCCCTTTAGGTGTGCCTTCGTTCCAGGCCACATAAACAAACAAAGCCAAAACCACATGCACAGCGAGCACTGCAACAATGGCTGCATAGAAGTAGCTGTCGGAGCTTGACATCTTCATTGAACCTGGGAAAAGGAGGTGGAGAACCGTTAACGGTGACATTACATCATCTTTCATGTGAAAATGTACTACTTGATTGAACGGCCATTAGAAAAATAAAGAGTAGAAGCGAGCAGTGTGATTATCTTGATGAAAAAAAGGTTTCTATACCATTTATGCTGTGTTACTTTAATATCTACAGATTTATTAGGCCATTGTGAACAAGATTATAAACCAATGAATAGGAATGCTGTGGATGTACAGGATTTTGACACTTTTGATACTTATCTATGATACCGAAACATTTTGTAATTTTCCACAAATACACTCGCTTGTCTGGTTAGATTATTATTATTATATGGTTTCTCAATCAAATGTCAAAAAAATGTACTGTAAGAGTACACACTCCCCTTGGCGCCCCCACCAGTGCCCTCTTGGACGTCGTATGGCAGATAAAACATGACACAGTGCCCTCAAGGGGGCCCTTCCAGTGTAAGTAACGTTATCTAGGGCAGTGATTCTCAAAGTGGGGTCTGTGGCACTTCGACATGAGGTGCGTGAAATGGCTTTTTAGATTAATTAATTAAAATTATGATATTAAATTATTGTTTTAACTAAATAAATAAATCTAAATCTAAAATTGTTCATAGATCACATTCTATACAAACCAATATAATATATTAATATAAAAATACCGTAATCAGGATCATGATTTGATTAGCCTATGTTTGCACTGGGAGAGAAACACTTCTGTGTCTTTTGCATAAATTATTCTGTGTTCACACAACGAGTGACACAGCAACAGGCTACAAGTCATTTTTAATGAAAGCCAGTGACAGGAAGCTACAAACTGGCAGTTTGCTGAACAAGACTATATAAGACCAAAAAAATCAAATTATTCTAAGAACCATGCCGTTATCAAAGATGAGCTAGTTGGACCTTTTCGGGTTGAAGATAGACTCAAAATCAACTCCCAGACCTACTGCCAGTTTTTAGAAGATACTTTCTTCAAGCAGTGATCCAAAAAAAAGTCTGCATCTTTCAAGAAGACCATGATTTGTATGCAGGACAATGCTCCATCGCATGCATTGAAGTACTCCACTGCATGGTGAGCCAGTAAAGTAAAGGCCTTAAAGATGGAAGAATAAATGGCATGGTCCCCTTCCTCACCTGACCTAAACCCTAATGACAATGTGTTGGGCCCTTCTTAAACAGGATATTTGTGGTGAAGGAAAGATTTGCTCTGGAACAAAGTGAAGAGGGCAATGTGTGGTCTCGTCTCCTTCCATCTATATCAGTGGCACACACTAAACGTTGGAGGCTGACATTGCCCTGCTAACACAAACACACCAGTGTTGCAACCCTTACCCTCGAAGACGTACGCCTTCGTCGCGAAGTAGAGCCCGATGGGCAGCGTCACCATCAGGATAGTGAAGAACAACAGTGTCTTGAGGGCTGAAACCAGCGAGCTTTCATTTCTGCAGGAGCACAAGTTGAGTCAGTCAGCACACAGACAACCAGCCAGCGACACGACGGGTCTTGTGCTGTGTTCAACCACACAACACAAGAAATACAAGTCGTTTGTAAACTGTGGCAGATGCTCCACATCGAGCAGCACGGGGTGGTGTTTTAAAACAGACGTCACTCCGCAGGCAGAGTGGCTAAGCTAATATGCTAGCCAGCTAGCTGTTGATTTAAATACATTAGTTGTCTCACCCTCTGTAATAAGCCGGAGGTCCGGCGTCCGAAGCCGCTCCGACAGATCCGTCCATTGCTGGGCTGATCGGAGAGGAGATTACGAGTTTAAAAAACGGGAAATATAACCTATTAATGTTAGCGTTTGCCCCGTTTGTGTTGTGTTGTCACCGCAGCTCAAATCCCTTCTTCCGCATAGGATCACGGGGTCGTCACGTGACCAGGTTTGACTTCAATTAATCTCGCGTGACCAGCCTGGCGCATGTCCTGCAGAAATACAGCGTCATTTTTTAGAGATACAATATATTTCTTCAAAATATGGAACTAATCATCAACTTTCACGCAATATGTATCTCCTCTGTTTTTGTAGTTTTCTGTGAGGACGAACAATTTGAAATGTGATGGCCATGTGTTCAGATCCTTTACACTTAAGCCTATAGGAGTAGCAATAGGCCTCAACAAAGTAAAAAATACTCAATTACAAGTAAAGGTCCGCCATTCAAAATGTCACCCAAGAAAAAGACAACCAAAAGTACAGACGTAGGCTACACCTTATTATCAGAATGTACCCTTAAAATGTGATATTGTTATACAATATAGCTATGTTGGATTAATCCTGCACACATTTCTTATAACAATGCGTCAGATATTTAAGATGTTCATGTATTTTGTCTTTTGTTTAGTCTGCAAAGTAACTTGAAATTACAACTTTTAATACAATATGACATGCTATTTAACAATAGGCCTACAAGAGTAAATTTACTACCTTTACAGCCTGGCGAACTTGGCGTATGTTTTTTATATATTTCAATCTTTGTTTTGTTTTTTTCCGTTTTTTTGTTTTGTACTTCATTCATTTTGATGAATGAAGATTAGAAAGTAAAATACACCTGTGTGGGCGTGTGCTGGGCAGCTGTTGCCCTGCACACATGTTATAAAGATTTAAGTTAATTGTAAATAAATATACTATGTCTACACCTATTTATTTATTTATTTATTTTACACTACATTAGGTTCACATGCATTTAGGAGACTCTAAATCAGGATCATAAAGCGTCTTCTTTGGCCTTGGGGGATGAGAGAAATACAATTTGAATCATTGAGTCTGGACTATTTATTCAGGATAAGTGCTTTATTTGTTTGTATCTTATCTATTGTGAACAGTTAAAATAGCCATAAACAAAGGCTTGTCCTGTTCAGGAATTACAATTAATTTGGATTCATGACAGGAGTGTACTTTCTAATGTACCGTACTAGCAAATGGTAAAGCATCTCATCTCAATTCAGTCCAACTTTGACCTATATATATATATATATATATATATATATATATATATATATATATATATATATATATATATCATGTTTTCACAGTTTGTGAGTGAAAATGAACTATATGCTTCAGTCAGCAACTGTATTTAGTTAAACACATCTTATTTAGCTTATTACATTTTTTTTTATCCAGGCTCCAAAAATAGCAGCAAAGAAAGGATAGGTATATAACTTGCAAGTTCGTCATTCAAGGATCATTTATGGATGTCTTGTGTCATGTCGTGTGCTGGTGCACCCTACATTCCTGAATAATTAAACACCAGACTATTTCTTGTTTAAACGCAGAGAACCATTTGGTCCATTTCGCGCCGACTGTATACATTTAGTGTTGTGCACAGATGTGTTTCTCAGCGGGTTCCCCAAAAAACATTTCATTTGAAAAGACTTTCAAAAGGGAACCAGCCAGAACCATTAAGAATAATCCACTGATGTCTGTTGAAAAGAATCATTTTACTTCTTGTGGCAATTTCACTCCCAATTAATAACCCAACACAGAGCCCACGAAGACATAAATTACTCATTGAATATGATTCTCTAATCTGTTACTGGATGAACCACTGAGTGCAATTTAAAAACAACAATTCTGCCTTCTTTGTTTTGCTGGACGATTCATCAGTACTGTATGCGGATGAATACATGTGAGAAAACCTCTGTCAATATCAATATCACATTAAAGGCACAGTTTATATATTAGACCTATTATTAGTATTAGGCCTGCTTATATTATTCTGAGGAATCTGAAACATAACTGTACTTCAAAAAACAATATATTTAGATCAGGGAATACTAAATGAATGCAATTAGATGTCAATTTTAACGGACTGCGAGTGTATTTCTACAATGTAAAAAATCAATTAATATTACAACCTGGCGAACTACATGTTCACACTACATAAGTGTGACAATATTTATTGATAGATCAGATCAACACTATACATACAAAATGTACTACACACAACTGTATTGAAAACTAAATATTGATTCAAATCAAACACCTTTTTGTAATGAAGGCACATTATACAGTATGGTTTGTGATTGTACAGAAACATATTTTTTGTTTATGATTAATCAATAATCATTAAAGATTCTAAAATAAACAATGACCTTTTTTCATGAACAGGTCATTCCTAATTATTTCAGATCAAAGTTACACTGGACTTTTATTTTCTTTGGTAACAAATGCAAAACAAAAAATAATTAAATGGTTTATTTCTGTGAGCTTTGGGAATAAACCATGAACCACAGAAGACATGTTCACCCCGTCATGGTGGGATTATACAATGAAACTGCATCTAAAATTGAAGCTTGACAAAAGTTGTATTCTCAATGGAATAACTGTTTATATCTGGCAAAGGGGTCTTTTGGTGCAAGTTCAATACAGTACTACGTTGTCCTTCCTCAAGGAGATTGACCTCTGACCTTCCAGAAGTATTTCCCATGGCTCTCTCTGTCTGGACCCCTCTAGCAATTTTTATTCCATGTGTCACCAGTGCTGTTTGTCAAACATGAGGGCCCCCACACTCCACACCACACCTGTTGTTTTGACCTAGCGACAGTGTCGAACATGTTGAAACTAAAATGGAAATAAAGTTTCCATTACAAATAGAAAACACTTTAAAAATAGTCCATGCTATTCTTAGCGTTGTCATTCGCTGCTTTTACAACTGCTGCTAAAGGTAAGACGGTTGTTATTAGCATGTAATAGTAAGTATTAAAGTAACCAGGTATTTATTCAAGTACTGTACTTTATTGTACTTTATACTTCAACTCAACTAGAGGCAAATATTGCATAATTTATCCATTTATCTATTGCATTTATTTAATAGTTAGAGTTACTACTTGCTTTTTAGATATATTAGGACATGTTTGACGAGCTAAGGAAAGACTATGCACTGACAAAAGAAGCGTTTGGCATTTTGAGAAACATGTGTATTGACATTACTAATGTTACTAATGTAATATAAAATAAATACTATATATTATTCAGGTAACATTTTTCAGTGGATTGAGTACTTAGTACTAACCCTAACCCCTTGGCACTGTATAAAGCTGATAATATTCTCTTTTTTGAAAGCAGGACTCTTACTTGTAATTAAGTATCTTTGCAAAGATGTGTGCATACTTTTCCTTATACGGTCTGAGGACTTATTCCACCGCTGATATCATGATAAACTAGAGGTCACTGTCAAAAAACAAGGAACATGGGAAAAAAAATGTTGAGAAACGTAACATTTTAATTTAATCTATAATACCCAGTGCTGTATACTATTCAGACTGAAAATAAAGTCAAGAAATCAGATGTAAATAATCATCATCGTCTACATTTCCTGCTCTCATTGGCTTCCTTGGATCCATGCCACCTAAAACCTCCTGGTAGTATTGTGACCCACAGCCCATTGGGACATGTAGGAACGCATTTATATGCATGAGAACACAGGCAGTGCACGAGTCCATTAGGAGACTTGCTATTGGGGCAGCGGACTCACTGTGAGACCCCAATGCTGTAAAATGCAATGATGTGCAAGATATGTGGAAATTCCCCTGTGCAAAGAGGAGCTGCGTCTGGCTTCATCTAGGCAAAAAACCATTGTGGCATGCTATCGTTGGGCCGCGTTATGCCTCACTCTTCATGCATTGTGTGTTGTGGAAGTAATCTGTATCTCACATACCACTGAGAAGGACAATACATTCTCACTACCATCACGTGAATGCTGCAAAGCGCACTGCGCATCTCTAGTTTCCAAAAAGGAATAAGACAAGCCTTGTATCTGGCAACATGGTACAATAAATGTATGTCATTCCGACATATACCTAAATGACAGTACGGATTTATGGTGTGGCTTGGCTGTAGAAACCGTACCTGAGACTCAACATAGCAACTAAAGCAAACAGAGCTGACGTTACAGAGAAACCAAGGAGACAGTGTCACAGACGTGAAATTGGCAGAAAACAGTCACAACATGGATAGATAGCTCTGTCCTTGAACATAGCAAAAATAAAAATGTCTCCACAAGCCATTGCCCTTCACATTAAATCACCGGCAAAATGACGGACAGTGTGGGTGAATAGACTCGGCATTTCAACTGTTCATCCTGGACTCTGGTTTGTATTTTAGATTTATCTACTGAGCAATATAAACATGGCAGCTATTTCTTTACAAAGACAATATATATTAATATTATTATATTATTATATATTATATATATATATATTAATCATAATATGTCAGACTATTTCCGGGACTTGATCTTGGTTTTACTCCATGTTGGTTTTTCTACAGATTGAACAAAAAAGATACAATCTGTTAATGACTGAGTGCTGGTCTGCAGACAGAAGCCGGCTAGCTGTGTCCCTCTGTCTTTACACTAAGCTTAGTGGACTGTCTCCGGGCTGTAGCTTCATACTTAGTGGACAAATACGGGTATTGATCCTCTCATCTTACTCTCGGCAAGAAAGCAATAGAGCGTGTTTCCCAAAATGTCAAACAATTCCTTTGGAGATAACAGGATAAATAAATACAGGTAAAACGAGCAGTGAAAGGAGAGAATGAAGAGTGGAAGGTGAGAGGAAGAGGAAGAAGAATGACCCTGTCATTAGTCTGTGACTCGTCGGTGTGGTCGAGCCGATTCTGTCATCTTCCCTCGAGCCCCTTTAGCCACTCATCTGTAGCTGACCTTGCACTGGCATGTGGGCTGCTTCTTTCTTCCACATCAGAGCACTGTCTTGTAAGCTTGCAAGCGGGATTGAACAGTTGTGTGCAACATTGCTGCTCTGCAACTTGATCCATTCAGGATTGGGATTCTATAATCATCCACTGAGGATTTTAATTCGGTCAGACATCAGGCAGTGTGTCCGAGCTGAGCTGCAGCAAAGCAAGGCAAAGCACAGCAGGAAGGAAAATAAATCAGAAAACATTTATGAATCCTCTAATATTCCAGTAGCAGTGGATCATATCAAGAGTGCGTCACATTGACATCTCGGAGCCTCCCTATGAGGTGAACGGCTCACAGTTTGTTTGCTGGATTGACGTTTTGCTAGGAGGCTGTCAGAGCTCATCTCAGCTAGGGTGACATGTGCTCAGGCGCACTTGCACTAACACGTAATTACATCTCTGGCTCCTGATGCGTATCATGTCCCCCAGCCATTTAATAAACAAGGAGGCTAGCTGTACTTACTCATCCAATCATCCCCTTTTCTCAATTTCTACAATTTCTAAATAATTCAGGGTGGGAAAAGGGACGCCCGGGGCTTTGATCATTTTGGTCCGATAAATTGATCCATGCAATACTTCAGGCAGTTAAAAGACAGTTTTGTTTACCAATAAAATTGACTGAAACTGTGAGAGAATTTTACAAACAACAAGGCACATATTTTCCCATTAACACACAAAGTTTGTTTCACACATTTCTTCTTTTTTGAGGCCATAATCGCTCAGAAGACAAGCCTGAGGGTGAATCAGCATCATGGTGAATTAATACAGGCTACATTCCCAGTGAGAAGGAGCCTGACATATTCATTGGCTCTCAGGATGAAATATATGGCATGCAAGCTTCATCTTAGCTTTCACAGAAGCTACAATGTGTCAGATACAAGAGTACTTTTCAGGGAAAACAACCAACCTTGAGAATCTTCAATTGTTAATGCTGCATTTAAGAGTGCAGGGAATAGAAAATGCATGCAATCCCCTTCCACCATGTGGTTAACATACTCATTAACGACCTGTACATTGAGTCATTATTCTGCACATGATGTACAGATGCTGGGATGTGGAAGTCCCCCATCCAACTAATAAGCTATCCGGTGGGAAGTGACCAATTATTTGACAAATACTGACTAGTTACCTGAATACTTTTTCTTGCTTATTAACCAGGTGGTCTGTTTTTAAATAGAGAGCACAATGTACCGGTGATAACATGTATGGTTTCTCCTCTTAATCCGACATAGTTGAAAAGGAAAACATGATTACATCTTTACAACTGGAAAATCACACACATCTTATGAAAGGCACTGGGTGAAATATGGCACATATCCACAATGAGGCTTGTTTCCCAGTAAAACATGAAGATTACACATTTAACTCTGCTACATTATTGTTTGTAAAAGCCGGCAAAGGCTTACTCCTCAGTCCCTCTGTGGCACACCTGGAGGTCTCCATGAGGAGCAAACGTGGGATGCAAAGAGCAAGAAGAATTGTCTTGTATTCTTTGCGAAAGTTTTGGTTTAGCAGTCCATATATGACGGCGTTGAGGCAGCTGTTGAAGTACGCCATGAAGTAGCTTGTGACAAAGAGCCACTCAGGTATGTTGGGCGCAACTTTCACTGGGTTTATAGCGACTGCCAGGCCTATGAGGTTCAGAGGAGCCCAGCACACTGCAAACAACACAAAGACCATAAACATAGTCAGGAAGTTCCTCACGTCACTGGGTTTCAGTTTGGTCCTTTGCTCCGGTTTAACTCGATGTTTCACTTGAATCACCAGCACCCATATCCTCATGTAGCAGTATGACACCACCAGCAGCGGGATCAGAAAGTGTATGACCACCACTGAGATGGTGTAGTATGAGCTGACCGTCTGGGCGAAGGTGCAGGAGTAGATACGAGGGTCGTACTGCAGCGAGCCGACAAAGAAGTTGGGCACTGTGGCGAGGGCTGTCAAGAGCCAGGTGAGGCCCAGGTAGCAGCAGGTGTTCCTCAGACTGTATAGCCGGTCGTAGTGAAAACTGTGGCAGATGTAGCAGTACCGGTTGATGGCGATGGCCGTGATGTTGAAGATGGAGCCGATGACGCTCAGACCCATGACGAAGCCGCTTGCCTGGCAGTGCAGGTCACCCATGGTCCAGTCATCGTAGAAAATGGCCGTCAGGACCAGAGGGTAGGGGTACAAGGCCACCACCAGGTCTGCTACGGACAAACTCACCACAAAGATATTGCCTGGAGGACAGAGGAGGTTTAGATAACAGAACGAAACATGACCCAGACTGGTGAATGATTAAAGCAGACAGTACTCCCTTTTCACTTCCTGCTCCGGGTTAAAGTAAAGTGTGTCACTGGAGGTGCGATTGTGTTTACCACCACAAAAGAGCTTCACTGAGCCCTCTGTGGCTCATTGTGATGAGGCGTTTACCGTGTGCTCTCCACTGCACTGATATGGATCCAGGCAGACGCTTTGATTTTCACAGCTCTCTTTGTGTTGCAAGGCCCATTTGTTCTCACAGTAACTCTTTTTAAACCTCTTTTATTTATTCTATTTATTGCATATTTATGGTCGGTCAGTTTACCACTTTGGTCCAAACTAAAAAAGCCCACTAACTATTGTGTGGATTGACATGAATGAGGTACTGATGGTGCCCAGAGGATGAATCCCACTGAATTGGGTGATCCCCTGACTTCTTCTGCGCCACGATGAGATTCAGGTTTATGATTTTTTTAGTGAACTATATCTTGGAAGGATTACCCCTCAGGATAAATTGTAATAATTCTGGTGATCCGTTCACACCATCATCAGGTCATCATTATCTTATCTCCAATATGTTTTCGGACTAAATACCTTCAAAACTAACGTCATGCACTTTGTGTTCAGTGACAATAAGCAAATGTTAGCGCGCTAAGACGCTGAACTAAGATAGTGAAGGTGGGACCAAACCGGCTTAACGTCAGCATGCAACATGTTGGTGTTGCAAGCCGGCTAGAGCCTCCAGCATGGATGTAGACTCCGTGTGGTACATAAACTATGAACTTGTTTCCCGATACACAAATATATTGTGATACAGAACAGATTGGTTGTATTGACAGAGTTCTATTTGGTAAAAAGCATCAATCAGGCCGGATAGTTGAGCACATAAAAAAACAGGACATGAATTTAGTGTCAGATTACATTCAAACAAGTTCTCCTGAGGTCTGAACTGATGGTTGTGTGACACCGGGTGTCCTTGGAAGACATGAATCATAGAAAATGACGTCTGATATTGTTACAGTGCAGCTGCTCTAGTGGGTGGGGGAATAAAACAATAAATCTAATTATAATGTATACGATGAAGACGATAGATAACAAGAACATGCAGTACAGTGGAGCCACAAAGTGGTGTTTTGCAAAAGACGCATTAGTTTCCCATAAGTTTTGAGTTGATATTGTACAATAAAGGGGACTATTGTGTGTGTGTGTGTGTGTGTGCTACACATTTTAGGAGTCAAGATTTGTGATGAAGTGGACATTTTGCCCAAATAAACCAAGCTTTTTCCGTCATTAAATACAGTAAACCTAGTTTTTAGAGAAATAACTCTTCTTAGATTCATATACATATGTATTTAGATAATATCCATGTAGTGAGTAACATCAAGCAGTTTAAAATAAACCAGTCCAAAAAGCTGATAAACATTGCTTGTCATTACCAACTCATGCATCACTGGTAAGAATATAAACATTGACGGTTTCTGTAAATAATCTGTAAAGGATTATATATAATGTGCCTCATTTTATAAAAAGAACTGGTCAGACATTGGGGTTATTCAAGGGTTGATATAACATAAACTGAAGTTGAAATGTGAAGGTGCAAAGACTCTTGCTCATTCACAAAACAGCTGAAACAACAGCGTTGATTGGCAGATATGATGGGAGTGGATTTAAAACACATGTTGGCCATCAATCCCATGCGTTCAAAGCTTGTTACAATCCCTGCACCCCAGGGACAGGACAGCGCGGCTACAGTTAGTCTAATTTGAATTTACTTGCCTGAACTTGATTCATTAAATGTGGTCACAAAGAGAAAAACAAAGAATACACAACCTCATAATCATGTCATTATATTCCCACCTTCCTAACTGGGGAACTTATATTGGGGGACATATTTTTTTAGTCAGATGTTGGTCTTGTGTTTTTCCACATATCTGGAACAGGTCAATCAGAGACAGTCAATTTCTAAGTTACTAAAACAGCACAAGCCATCTCTCACTGAGATAAAGATAAAAGCATGTGCTCTTTATCCTCCAGTCTGCTCAGTGGACAAATCTGTCAGATTGTATTTGTGACGCTCACGGTGTGCATTTGTCATTGTGCAGAGGTTTGATTCCTCGCTGACATCATGCGGCTCAGTGCTATCATGTGCGCTGGCTGAGCAGGGTATGCTACAGCCTCATAGCTCTCTCTGGCTGAACCCTCTCACCCCTTGATCATCCAGAGGATGAGGTAAGTGCTAAAACACTGCTAAGAGGACTGCTGTGCAGAGGCCAGATGACTGTCTTTGTATTGTTGGCACCTATTATTAAAACATTGGTTCAACCACTGCCTCTCGCTGTTTAATTAAACTACTTGGCCGGCCCGATGGTTATCACGCCCAAACTCACAGCACTGAAAACGATTATTGTTTCAGTAAAGCCGCTGAACAACAACAGTATTCTTGCCTGTGGACATCTATGGCAGCTATTGTTATGAAAGAGTGTGGGTTCAATAGAGCTTAACGTGAATGCTGATTGGTTACAGGCCGTCAGAGACAGCTGACTTGCAGCCTTCAACTTCTCTGACTCCGTTGGTTCCGTAATGATCTGATCTTACAGCACACGCTCACAAAACAACCGTGAGAAAAGTCGCATCAAGGCAATTGAGTCTTGCTTCAAAGTGTTGAGCGACCACGTTGTGAATTCCCAGAATGAATGTCTGTCACAGACAACATTTTGTGGCTAATGAAACATAAATCACAACAATACACCCGGGAACTATTCCGCACTGTCATCCAGCACACAGCTGGCTGCAGCATTATTCAGAAAATACATGAGACAGAAACAACCCCCCACCCGGCATATACAGACCTGCATATCTGTAGGCTTGGTATTCAACATATGTATGGCACATTGCTTCCTTTTAGCTGAACAGTTCTGAGTAGTAATCATAATAAAAGGGCGTGATGCGGGTGCACGAATAATGAAGATACACGTGCAAAAGTTAAACGAGTCAATTTTCAATCGGACAAGTTGCACAACTATATCTCAAAGGCTTCTGTTGCAATTTCAAACCCACCGTCTGTATCCCATTACTCTCATTGCTTTGACAAGAAACGTGATATACTGCGCTTTGATTCACCCGGTTATATTTATACACCTTGGAAAACAGATGAATTCATACAAGTGTGTAGGACGGTTGGTTGGCATCGCTTGGATCCGGCTGAACATCAGCAACGTGAGGCCAATGGCCGACAACAAGTGCATATCCAAAATTAGATTACATTCTCAGTCAGTCTTATCATAAATAAGCAACAATAACCTTTCGGCAAGGGCATTAGCGCTGATGAATTAGTAGTGACTACTTGGTGAACTCGTCTTCAAGGGGCCAGAGACTTTTTTTTGAAGAAGTATAACATTAAAATGACACAAGCTGCCTTTTGGTGATGCAGCCCGCTATGAGCCCGGCCACAAACATCAAAGGCCATCCACCAATCAGATCCCTCGTGTCTGAGAAAGTAAGACTCACTGAGAGAACGCAGACCTTCAGGACACAAGCAGCGTCTGGTCCAACAGCGTTTCACTTGTTAGGCGTACTTCCGGAAACACGAGGAGGATAGTGAATTCTGCCAATTTGAAACAGAACAGCCCCCTATTCGAAGGAGAAATTGGATGTGATTAAAACACAACAGTGCATTAACCTTATCGAGGTGTGGTTTAGTCAAATAATCCCAACCTGATAACATCCTGCCTCCATGCCGACCACATTAGAACATCTAAATGTCATGTACTATTTGGTTGTTGGGAGAAGAAAACATGTTTAATGTAGTGTGCTAATTGATATCCCCCCTGGATATGTGCTTTCAATTTAAACTGGCTTCTGGTTAGACTCACTAAATCCACTGACTGCATTAAGCTCCCTCTGGACACTCCGGTTGTTAGCTTTTATTCATGATTGCAGACACTGAATGGATGCGGCACATTATTGAACAAAATTCATTCTCCCATCCTTACAAACCGCACAGCTCCTGAAATGGAGGTGCAAGCTGCACACACACACACACACACACACACACACACACACACACACACACACACACACACGCACACACACACAGTCAAGCTCATTCTTTCGTTATTACCTCCATCTGCTCCCCATCATCGTTTTCTTTCTCTGTCCCTCTCTCTCTCTCTCTTTCTCTCATGATTGCATTTTCAGGGTGTATTTTTAGTATGGTTAACCCCAGTGGGAAACTCTAGTGTTAACACCCCATTGGCAGTCCTATGCCATGCTCTACCCTTTGAAGATTCACTGGATAGATCCTTTTACATTTGCACACTTGAAAGAACCTGCAAACCTTTGAAAATTGAACATATGGCACCAGTTTTCCAGAAATATATGAAGATATCGAGGACAAATTCATCACTCAGTTGATGTAGCAGCATCTTTAAAAAATGTGCACACATGCACGTGCATTTGGGAAGGGGGGGTTTGGGGTGTTGAGGGGTGGATAGCGGAGGGATATATGGAGGCAAGGCGAGTGTGTTGAAGTGAAGCAGAGTGGAAAAGTCCTGATGCAGTGTGTGTAGAAACCAACCAGCAGTATGAATGGTGTGTGAGAGAGGAGATGGGATGTTTTCAGTCTTTCCACAAAAATAAATGTCTGTGTGTAGCCTTCACCCGCTGTGACTCATACACCTCATATCACTCGTGCGTCCCAGATCTTCTCCTGCTGTCATGCTTTCCTCTGTACAATTAAACATTCATAAAAAAAAAGGTAGCCAAACCTATAAAAAAGCTTGTTAAGAACCGAGAGGAAATTGATGTTAACAAAAGGAACAATTTCACTCACTTAAAGAAACACAAGATTCTGCCAAAGCTTCAGGTTTCTACTCAAGCAAGCACACCCAGAAAATGCAGCAACGCTGGTGAGGACTCACATGTGACTAGTCCAATTAAAGGAGACTTTTGAACAGGCCATTTACTCCTGCCCTCTTGTCTGAGACCAGTCGACTGTGGCAATTTTGCAAACCCGATAATTCAATTATATTTCCGGCTCCTAAACTCCTCGCCAAACCGCTCCTGGCTGCACTGGAACACATTAGATGTGTTATGTAATGTATTTGAATTTGTAATTAAAGTCCCACTGCCTGGTTCGCATGTGCTCATTAGCATTATGTTGTGATCACTTTAGTCTTTGGCCTTAGCAGCGGGCAATCCTGACTTTACTTTCAACCGTAGAGGGCTGCTGAGTACGATGGCGATTGATCTCTCATACCTTTAAGTTTAAAGCACACACAACGTCAAACATACAGGCTTTTTTGTACTCTTTGTTCTGTTTTCAGCCTTTGGAAGACACATCTCGGTGTTCTGCTCAGTTATTTTTGGAAAACAAAATCATGAGGTTCGATCATTTAATTGAAAGGTCCTTTTCTCATAATTCTTGTGACGTGAGAATACAATATGCATGATGTGTCTTTGTGTTACAAACCCAGATGCTTGTATGATTATTGCTGAGACTGTCCTGTGACTGTTTCTTTGATCATTTCCTTTGCCACTAAGTGCAAGACCACAAACAGGGATCAAACAGAGATACTCAAGATGTTATCATGAATACATGGACAGCAATACACACAATTTGCTACTTAACATTTGACTAATAACTGATTGATGCGATGGAAACTTATTGGGAAAGTGGCTGCACATGTCCACGACAATGCATGCAGTGGTATCAGGTGCGGATGTATTTTTACGATTACGAACACCAGGGCATAGCTGATACTGGACTCGTGAATCCATTGAAAGGCTTATCTGTGACAATTGGAGAAGAGTTACACATTTACTGAATTGACTCAGTCGATATTTAAAGTTTACTAACATCAGGTAAGGGTGCTTGTGAATTCAAAAACGTGTTATTTCTTACTTGCAAAGTATCCTATTTGCTATATTTTGGTAATTATGGTATTTTTACATTTTAATTTGATTTTAAATTTGACTGGCAAAATAGTTGCAAACAGTAATAACACAAAAGATCCAAGTGTATTATGTGTTTCTTAAAAACTGATATTCTTGTTACATTAGCTGATAGTCGATTGTGATGGAAAAACAAAACCCTGATAGATAAGACTACCTCTAACTAAACTATGTGTATAATAAGTGCACTGCAAGGAAAGGCAGACCCTGTACCCTCCTTCCTTTAGCCACATATTTGTACGGGCCCTTAGTTCATGAAAACAGAATTAGGGAATTTACCGATTAATTTCCAAATAATGCGAGATACGGCAAATGACAGGAACCAAGTAAAGGAAGGAATTGAATGAAAGAAAAATGGCCAAAATATCTTCTTCACCTACACATTGCTGTCTGTTATGCTTTGCAACACAATATGAGGCTGTGTTCATACAACCTGCACACAAGAGCATTGTAGCAATGCAACAGCTTTTGTCACCATGTTGCTCATGGGACACGACAGGTTCTGATATCAGGATGGATGTGATTTATCTGGAGAACCATGCATGGATAAAGCCAGATGGAGGGAAGAAGGTGTTCTCCTTTTTGATCAAATATGAAGACAGACAGGCAAAGCTGTGTGAACTCCATCCCACTGAGACTGCAGGCGCACATTCGATAGCAGCCTGATTGTCAGCAGTCACACGCTATAAGTTATATTACATAATTATAGTTGTGAATGAATGAAGAGCGGAAAGCAAAACACCCCACATACTGGAAGTAATTAAGACAGAGATAGTATCCCCTTTGAGCAGATTTAAGAGTCTGTTTGTTCAAACAGATTTTTCCTGAAATAACCAAACATATTCTTTCACATTCATTTTGATGAAATTAAATGTATGTCAGATTTTCCTGACATAACCAAACATATTCTTTTACATTCATTTTGATGAAATTAAATGTGTTTAATTTAAATGTGTTGTCTGCTTGTCCCTAATTTAGACACACTTCACAATTAAAGCTGCTATTTCCATCAGCATATATATTTGGTTCCATTCCAAAATCATCACTCTACCGTTTCTTCATCTCTCACCTGCATTCCTAAGCTTTTTGTTCCTGTACACCGACAGGATGACCAGGACATTGCCAGAATGTCGACTACGATGGTGAAGATCAGCACGCTGGCCAGCGCAGTGGACACTCCGGGGGAGAAGCGCTCACCCGGCGGTCACTCTCATTCCGGGACAAACAGTTCGACCCGTTCTCATCCATCACTTCTCCAAAATCCAGATCCAAATCCATCTTCCCTCAAGGTGCCGTGGCCATGGTGGGAATGCTTCGATGTACCCTACAGCTGAAAAAAAAAAAAAAAGATCTGGAGGGAGTCTTGAACTTTGTGATACTCCTGCTCCGCCTGTGGAGTCGTGGGAGGAAGACGCAAACTCTGACATGATAATTAGAATATTAATAGACCGCATGCATTGACATTTCAAAGGTGATACAGATGCCAGGAGCTCGTGTTTCACTGCCGTCCTCAGAGTGGTCCTCTGGAGTCACCAAGGCTCTTCGTCCGCGAACACTCGTCCAGTGCGTAATGGCAAAGATCGGAGAGCGAGGCTCATTTTCAGAGCGACAGAGAGTCCCGAGTTGTTGTTTTTTTGGGGGCATTAATAAAGACAATATCTGTGTTCAATTCCGTTTGCAGGCATGCTTTATGCAATGGTTAAAAATCAGCCAGTGAGGTTGCTGTTTCCAAACTATAACTCGTCTGCAATCTTTGCTTCCTGACCCTCTTCTCTGTACCCGTCTCATCAAATAACAACACCTAGATCCAACTAATTGGGGCTTTTTTTGGAGTGTCGTACCAAGAATACTGCGGTTTATTTATTGTGGGGTTTACAACTTGTCAGGTTTCTTACTCATCTTCATTAAAACGCAGAGCCTCTCGTTCCATGCGCATGGAAAATGGCGCCTTCAAGTGTCCAATAGAGACGTCTGCAGACAAAAAACATATGGTTCATATTTTATTTTTATTTATTTTTTATATAAAGATCCACATTTCGTTAATTTAGGAAATAATAAACCAAAGTGGGTAACTGCCCCAGGGGGACCCAAACCCGCAGGTTTGGTTTTCTTATTACTTGCCCATTTGTTGGGGAATTTACACAATTAAAGTATTACTTAATCTTGTGACCACGAGTCAAAATGTGATTCTATCATTTTTATTGTTTTTCTTTGTTTTGTGCTCACGTGATGCATTTCCCCAAATAGTTGTTTTTCATTCAATTGTGGTTCCACATATGTTACCTTTAGTCAGCGTTATAATCAACATGTTTACAGTAATATTGTCTCAATACATTCAAAGGATTTTTCGTGTGTTTAAGTTTAGCGAGTATGTGCTGCTGTCTTAATATTTTCACATAAAATACTGATAAACCCACTGAGGCCCTATTTGTTTAGCACCAAAACAGCTTATAAGGTAGAGCTTTACTAATTGACAGTGCATTACTTACATGTAAAAGCCCATTAATAGACATAAAAAAACACAGACAACTATGTGATTATTCTTTTGCAAATAGCTGGCTGCTAAACCTAAAATCAGAAATGTTAAAATGATACTCAAAGTGGCTTAAAGCTGCATGGATACTCTGTACATATTAAATCATGGCGCATATTGTGACTTTCTACTGTTATATACCACATTCAACTATAAAAATAGGTTCTAGATCATTTTAAATGCAAACATGCTTCAGTGACTCACTGGTCCCAGCAGAAGTTGACACTGTATAGATTAAATCGTGCATAACTCAACCATAAGGAGGATCTCTTTCGGTAAAAGTCTGTATCCGTAAAGGATATTGTTTTTAAATCAAACATACCTGTTTCTATTATGTATTCCTGTGTATATCTGCGTTTCCTATAAGTTACTGGATTCACACATTTTTCTTGGGATGAATAACGTCTCTCACACTTTCTTTCTTTTTTTTGTTCAGTATCAAATGTCTGCATATATTGTAATAACCTTGTTAATTTCTACAGAAAGGGACACACATCTATGTCAAGATACAAAGGTTGCTGCTGATGGAAGAGGACATTCAAAAGATTAAACTTCACTAAGTCTGATGACTTCTTTTGGAAGATCGAGAGTGTTTCTCTACAATAAAAGCTTCTTTACATGCATGCTGAAAAAACATGTGATGGGGATGGAGAAATCTTGTGTTTGGATTCCTTATTGTCTGTAGCGGTTCAGGGTTAAAACGAAGACTCAACAGCAGACACAGTACACTAGATTAAAAAAGACAAGGTCTTTACTAAAAGGCTGTCATACACAGCGCAGACCATCCCAGTGTCCCCCCAAGGCCTTAAACCCTGAACCCTCAGGGACTTATCCACGTCTCCTGGTCAATGGTTAAGTGTGAGAGACGGTGAGGGCTTGAAATGGTGTAAATGGAACAGCACTTTGCTGCAACATATCATTTGACCATGCCAATGTCAAAAGATATTATGTACATCTGGGGGTATATTTTAAATGTTTTACTCCCTGATTTGAACGTCTTCCAGGTTCTTTCCTCACGAGATGAGAGGTCATTTCAAATAAGCAATTTAGTCGTTTTGGTGACAAAATTTAATTGAGATTGACAAATATACCAAATTAAAACAGGAAATGATGAAAGAATCACGCAAAATGAAAGCCATGGCCTAACATGGCTTTGGCCTAACATGACAGGGTTTCGCTTTGCCATTTAGAAAAAAAATAATTGTAAAAAGTCAGTTTGGCACCTCATTAATTACACATGTTTACCTCTGGAGCAACAATGCAGTCACTTTCTCAAACCACAACATTTCAGTTACACTCTTCACACGACACACTGTGTAATCACTTTTATTATGAGGAAACGGTGCATTCCTGTCCGTCAATGTGAATGAGTCTAACATGGACTGTGGTGTTTCAGGTCACAGGAGCACTGTGGCTGTGTGATACAGTAGATTGTTACACGAGTCGACTTGCGTGAGGAAAAACAGCTTTACTTTAAGCCCAGGGGATAGATGTTGCATAGCTCAGCAGAAAGTGACAGGTCTTTGGGAAGTGCAGACATAAACACACTCATGATTACAACAGAGGCGACTAAACTGTCAAAACACTTGGGCCGTGTTGGTCGTTTTGCTTCTGAAAAGCTGGGCACACTTTGTGGATTTAGACGTTGGTTTCACCGCAGGCAAAGATGTCTTCATCCCGGGAAGTCAGGGAGCACCATGTGCCATCATGAAAATACCCGTTTGTACTTATTAAGAACACTTCTTGAATTCGTTGTGCTTTATGTCGCTCACTGCTTAATATTTTGGGAGCATAGTGAAGCAAATTGATTCATTTCAACACAATATAAAGAAATAGATGTAAGATATAAGAAATAAAACACCCCATAAGACGTTTCACGATGTGCCACTAAATGTAATTGATGAGGTAATAACTGACATTGCATTACCTCCGTAGCCTCACAACCAACACAATAGTGTGCCTGCCGATAATGGGCCAAAATGGTCCACATAGTTTATGTACACAACTAAACTAAAGCAATACTGACATCGGTGTGTATCGATCCACCAAAACATTTAAGCACTACATCATCATGCTACAACAGGAATGGTATTTGGGCTGTCTTTCACAACGTTACTGTATTCATAGGTTTTTTTTGTTAGGACGAGCAATACGCAGTTAAATTTAGAGTCCAATAAAGTGGAAAGCAAACAGCCTGTTGAGCAAATACATGAGAAACGAATCCCATTGAGGCCATCTAGTCACCGTGCACTCACCAGGGGTTTTCAACTTCCAAATGAGCTTTCCATCATTTCAGATGATCTCCATATCCACACCCCCCCAGTTTCATGGGATTAAAGATGTGAAATTGACCCTTGACCCTTGAAACACGTCAGTCACAGTCACTCAATGTTTGATGACATCATTTGATCGTCATCACATTAATTGAAAAAAACAACCCGTGTTTTAATAAAGATTATTGTGAAAGATATTTTGGTAATTACCCTTCAACTTACCGTACACACTGTAAGCTTTATTACTCATCATCAGGGGTCCTGTGTTGCTGGGGAAAAAACTAAACTTCTATAAGGGCTAACTAAAAGGGATTATGATGGAGAAAACATTTTTCTTTAAAGGCAAAGTGTATAGGATGGTGACTGATTGACAGAAATGTAATATAATATTAAATAATATTGAAACAAAGAATCATGTGTTTTTGTTATCTTAGAATGAGACCTTCAAATAGGAAGCCAGTCCACTTCACAAAGGAGGGGGAGCGTAGGAGTGTTGAGTTTAATGCAATCTGCTACCTCACCACTAGGTGCTACTAACTACTCACTGGTCCTTAGAATGTTATAAAAGGAATTCTTATTAACGAAATTACACACATTTTAATTATACTTAGTCCATGTTTATTTATTTTTTAAAGTGCATATCCAGTTACTTCATGTTGTACTTTCCAAGCACACTTTTCTGAAAGCAAGCCACTGAACACACTTACCATACACTTAGATATTTCCACTTACTATTACATACATTCGGTATCCGTGTGTCTTTTTCACCACATGCTTTCATTACTGTACATTGATAATATGGCTAGGATTGTTAGCATAATTACTTGGACACACTATGTGACACAAATCTAAGGCACTAGAAGTCATAGACTACGGTCCACATATTCTGCTGAAGCACACATACATCTAGACAATAGGGTTGAGGGACAAAATATTGACAGCAGGATTTCAGCAAATACATTGAAAATACAAAACAAGAGCACATGAGACATCTCCTCTTTTTCAGACAAAACAAAGGAGCTCCTGCAGCAGTCCATGTAATAAGATGAGCTCCACCACAGCTCTGCGTATGAAGAGCATCTCCCGAAATGATTCACCGATATAAAATGGAAATATAGGCACAATTATGTTCTGGTGTGGCTAATCTCCAATTGGGACCAAGATCCGTGTCTAACCAAGCCTGAGAAGGAGACACAGGTGGCGTCACATCCGCTGTTTGTTTAAACACCTGGACCATCATGGCCGGTATGTCTTGATTACATCTTTAATGGGCCTCCTGCATATCGGACAGCACGCATTGATCTGTCTCTTCAGCTTAAGCCCACAGTCATTGCACAGACACATGTGTCCACAGGTGTAGATGACTGTGTCCACGTCCTGGTCGAAGCAAATGGTGCATTCTCCATTCTTTCCAGCAGGGGCAGTTCTGAGGCGGTGAGCGTGGGAGAGACTGGGGGGACTGAGAGGTGAGCTGGGAGCAGTCACTATAAGAAGAAATAAATAAAATAAAATACATATAGAGCAGACGTGGATGCATGGACACAGGGAACTATTTTGTTCTTGCCATTGTTGTGGGAAGAGTATGCCAGGTTCAATACGGTTGCTTTTATAATTATATTCTGTATTCTTTGTCTGTGTTTTGGAGTGGTTTTCTATAATTTATGAGCCATAAAAAATACAAATTTCCATGTTCAATATTTGCTCAATCATTCTCATTTAATATAACAAAAACAGTACGTGTTGGCGCTGCAACTAATCAATTAATCTGCTAAAAAAGTTCCCGATTAATACATGTAGCATCAGAAAACAGATGAAAACACCCGTCACAATTTCCTAGAGTGAGAGTTGACGTCACTTATACCCGCGGTATTAAATTCGCTGTCATGTTACGACGAGAAAAAGCACCTTAACCTCCAAACCGGCCCGAACGGCCTTCCTGCTGTGACCTTGTGGGGCTTCTACATACATCGAAGACCTGCTGTCAACATGAGGGAACCTACCCAGAGATGATTCAGAGGCAGAGGAAGATCTGTTGACACTGAACGCCAGGTCTGAGTCACTGTCGTCTGGACTGCTGCTCTGAGAAGTGCTGGCAGATGTGGAGGGAGGGCTGGACTGCAGAGTTCCTGTGTCACAAACATCAGCATTCATGTAAAGCCTTTAAAGGTGCCTTTCAGACAAAGTGTATATTTAACTGTAGTTACATTACATTACATTACATTACATGTCATTTAGCTGACGCTTTTATCCAAAGCGACTTACAATAAGTGCATTCAACCATGAGTCCAAACTCAGAACAACAAGAATCAAGCAAGTACAATTTCTTCAATAAAGTTAAACTACAAAGTGCTATCAGTAAGAGACATTTAAGTGCTACCAAAGTGCTACTACGGCTCTACCGTGTAGAGACTTTCTGCTGTCCTGATGTCAATTCCACCACTGAGGAGCCAGCACAGCAAACAGTCGTGACTTTGTTGAGTGTTTAGCTCGTAGTGAAGGAGCTACAAGTCGATTGGCAGAAGCCGAGCGAAGTGAACGGGCTGGGGTGTGAGGTTAGACCATGTCCTGGATGTAGACCGGACCCGTTCTGTTCGCAGCACGGTACGCAAGTACCAATGTTTTGAAGCGAATGCGGGCGGCCACCGGTAACCAGTGAAGGTCGAGGAGGAGCGGAGTAGTGTGTAGTGAGTAGTTGATATCATTCCAACACAGAGTCCTTGAACAAGTCCTTGAACTGTTTGAGCGTAACGCTAAACTGTAAGATTAGATACGCATATTTGTGTTACTAAGTTACATGTGATTTTATTGTTGTTTCTGTTTCATGATAATATTGAGCCGATGGAAGTTTGTGTGGGAGTAGTGGGACTTTAAGTCAACAGGCGCATGCTACACAGATGCATTCCTTTAGTCTGGGAGAAAATGACTGTCGGGGCTGCCAAGACTCAATAATAAACTGATAATAATTAATGTCTTTTGGGGGCTTTTATCGTTTCAGAATAAAAGGAAAACACATTCTGGGAAATATGCTTATGTACTTTCTTGCAGAGAATTAGTTCCAAACTGTGGTACCACTCTCATTTATGACCATTAAGGCGAGATAGGCCAACACATTATCTTTAATGCACTGGTCAATTTTGAGATTTTGGGCTATTATTTCACTACTTTATCTATTTATGAATGTAGATTTCTCCCAAATTCAACAAAAGTTAACATAAGTTAAAGCGTTATTTGCATATTATTAATTAAAAAAACATGTCTTAATGTAAGTAATCAACTGGCGAATTATCACGGTGATATATATTAGTCATTTTTACCGTATCGACCTGCAGTGTCTTCAACATATGTTTTATAAAAGATATCTACAAAATCTCCACTTCAGTATTACATACATAAACCAAATATTCCAGTTTCATTCTCATCTATATTCTTTAGTTTTTTTTACAGAGGCTTTTATATATATCATTCATAGCATGATTTACCAAACATGTTAATCCTAAAGACATGGCAATAAAAAAACATTACATTATTCATGTCTGTTGACGTTATTTTATGATTTTTGGAGTGATACAAAGAGATATCAAAAAATCCATCTGTGAAATCATTTGACTCTAATATGTCAACAAAATGAAAGAAGAAACTGGCTTTATCCAATGTTCAGATTTCTATTCTTGAAATGTATGCAAATGAGCACATACTCAATAAGCTAAAGCCTCATTTGAAAATTGAAATATAACATTTAGGTAATGCTAATGTCAAACTTTTGGTTCAAGCATTCCTTTTGACATCTCATCTCATAACTACAATAATAGACCAAATAGGACTATTTGGGGTTTAGATGCATGCGTGTTGCTGTAAATGCACTCAGCTTACCGAGTATCCTGAGTCTGTTGACAGCCCCATGCAGGGTGAAAAAGGCCCACAGGACCTGAGACGAGTCCACACAGAGTAGCCGGCCACGTCCCACTCCGTTCACACCGTGGTGCACCTCTCCGCTGGGCAGCAGACTGAAGCTGAGCACGTCTCCAGAGCAAGGCATGGGGAAGCCCCGATGCACTACCCAGTACTCTTTACGGTCCAGGAGAACTTCAGGGTCTGCCGGTAAGTCTCCGGCATGTAGACTAGCCGGGTCACAGGATGTTAAACCAAACAACAGCGCCCCAAAGTAGGGGAGGCCCAGGTGGCCGACTTCCACGTACAAAGTCTCGCCGACATGCAGCGGCCGGTCACTGAATACCAGAGTCCGACTGCTGTCCAGAAAGTGGATGCAGGCTGCTGAGCGGTCTGCAGAGAGTATTACATCAGAGCCACGGACGGGGTGAAAGTGCAAGTCATTGTCCAGCGCAGGAGGAAGACCCCGGACCATCCTCGGGGTGCTGAATCCAGTGGAGGCAGATGAGGACAGTATGGAGGCGGAAGGGGTGGAGGAGCAGCAGGGTATGAGCTGTGTGTAGTTATTGATCTGGAGGTTGGCCATCTTGGCAGCAGCAGCCTGGTTGTTCTCCAGTTGATTGTTGCTGTAATTGGCTGAGTCGTGGCTGCTCTGGGGCAGATAGGCACTCAGACGGGCCGCACTGAGGCAGCTGGATCCCACACTCTCAGCAAACGTGCTTTCTGTGGTGGAGAATATGAACAAACAAGTTTGTGACATCGTATGATATGATCTGTAGTAGGCTCAGGATACTTCATTTCATTTTTCATTTTTCAAGGGCTTTTTTCTTCTATGATGCCCGAGGAAAGGCTGGACATCCACTATATAGATGCTATCTAAATGTTACCACAGCCTCTTTGTTGTCTGCTTTTAATCAATGAGTGCTTTGGACTTCAACTAATGAAAAATTTAATTCTGCTTGTTTCTCAATTGAAGTAGTTTTTAGTAAGCTGTGTTGGCCTACAGTTGATTTTACAGTAACCAACAAATGCTTCCCTTTCTTCCTTAACATCTCAGCTCTCTAAACTATCACGTTTTATGCACAGAGTTCATATACAGCTCAAGGAGTCTGGCGCTAGTAGTCCCCCTTTGACTTATGATGCATTCCTTTATTACTATTTCTAGTGATGCCGCAGCAGTTGAGTGCACTGGCCCCTCCAAAGCTCCTGGGATCTGCCGCATTGACCAAACATGGCCATAGCTCTTGTCAGACTGAAGATAAACACACCCAGTGAGTACAAGAGGGAACCACAGGGGAGAGGCCGATGGAAATTATGGAAGAGGGAGAAAGTGACAAAAGCAAAGGGAATGTGATAGTGAGGGAGTGGACAGCGGTTAGGAGTGAGATGTTCAGGGTGGATTGAGATCCGTGGTCCACTTCCTGTTTATGGTTCACAAACACGTTTAGTCACACAGATAGCAGATCCCAGGCCTGACTACCTACTCCTACTACAGCATTGGCTTCATGTCAAAGCTGTTTTTTGAGCTCTCCGGAAGCTGCTTGAATGAGCTGTGAATGTGTCGACACTTTAAAAATAAGTTCCTGGGGTTTTGGGGTTAAAGGCATGGTCTAAATACGTGGCTTTTTAGCTGTATATCAATTGTAATGATGGATTGTGTACAGATTCACAACCAGTTAGAAGGGAACTTCACTTCTCTTTTGAAAATGAGTCAGCTTCTGCTCGCCTCTCTCGGCTGCAGTCATGAGAAAAGGAGTCATTTCGCAGAGCAAGTAAACAACATCATGAAGTGCTTACCGAGCAGTGTGACCTCCTGAGTGATGCCATAGATATCGATGATGGCCCAGAGTGGACAGCCGATGCTGAGCCCACAATGGAACAGGATGGGCTCTCCTTCGTTGATGCTGTAGAAAACTCTTCCGTGGCGATCAGCCCAGAATGACAACACGTTGTCCCTCAAGGCCAGTCTCTCAGGCAGCGCTTTGGCCCAGTAGCCGGGCCGGGTCACCAGGTCCGGGCAAGCGTACTTGGGGATGTCTGTAGCGACCAAGTCGCTGGGGTCCAAACTGGTAAAACCAAAGCGCAGAGCTCCACTCCAGCCAGTGTGCACACCACTCAGGCGAAGACGCACCTGAATGAATGTCGTTAATCAAAATGTCACTTTTGTTACTTTCATCCCAAGCGGTTAAACAATAGTAATACAGTGTCGAGAACGAACCTTCTCGTAGAGGTGGACAGGCCTGTGGCTGAAAGTGATGCCGTTACAGAAGCTGTTCTTGCGCGTTGCCCGGCGAAGCTGCCCATCCAGCCTGATATTCTTGCCTTTGGCGTGGGGGTGAAAGCGAGGCGACTCCACGTTGATGCTGACCGGAGCAGCAGACGTTCGTCTCTCCACACCGGCCCCATTGTTAGGAAGATTGTAGTACTGCCTGCTGGCCACCGGACGGGGTTGCAGAGTAGCATCTGTGGGCAGCACAATAACAGAGGTACAGTGAGAGAAAGGAAAGCCGTCAATGATTCAACCTGATCAACCAATTTAGACAGCAGCGTGTATGTGAACAGCAGGTCTGCTTTTGTGACAGTCAGACGAGGTCAAAACAGGAATGTTGGTGACAACAGCTGTTGGAAAAAGAGACAAACAAATCAGAGCAAAATAACTTGTTTGCAAGTGGTCCATGGCAGTTGGTTTAGAGGGAAGAGGGCGGTTATGTAAAGGAGCCCACAGTCTCTTTCCAGCACTGGCACCATAAAGTACATTAAATAGTCTGTTTAAGCATATAACCCACATTTACAACTGCCCCAAATCAGTCTTCTTACCACATCCATATGGGACATTTATATTTCAGAAATAACACACGGTAAATTTAGACGAAACCCATGAGCATATATCACTCGGAAACATTAAAGGGATATTTGGCTTATGTAAAATCCTCATTTATTTGAGCCGTGCTAATATCAATCGCATCCCAGTAGAGAGAAAACATAACGAAAATCAACAGTAAGTCGACAGCAGATGCGATAAGCCTTCCTCTTATTTATGGGCTACACACACCCTTGGCCTACAGCATAAACAAACCCTGAATAGCCTCTTTCATTCCTCTACAGTTATCTTCAGAAGTGGAATGAATCACACAGCCCAGTTAGTGAAGAAGCACCCAAATGAAAGGCTTAATCTTTGATCTCATCTTCACAGAAGTCAGTGTCGTGCTCTGGAGAAGAATTTCTTCATGAAGCATCACAAAACAAATGAACAAGGATCAGAACTAAAACGACACAAAGTGGACATTTGATATGCAGGTTTTATGTGAAATGCAATAAAAGTTGTAGATGTGTTTATGGTAAAGAGCAATATTCAAAGGAAGGCGTTGTTTCTACTCTCCTCCAGAGCCACAGATTGATTACATTTCTCTTTAAAATACACTGTGGTCTGGTGTAAAGACAATAACTCAGTGAAATGTTCCACAGTACATTTCCTAAATTAGACATTATCACTGATTATATTCTAAACTATGGAGCATCAGGAGGGACATCTGTAACATCTCAAATGATGTGCTGGTGCCCTTCTCATTTCTTCTTCTTGGAATTTGCCTTTTTGGGGGCGTAAAATTAACTTTAGGTAAAGCTCATGGAGAAAAACAAGTTGAGGATCAGGCTCCAGGCTTCAGGCTTAACTGCCTCGCTGACAGAGGGACGCACTGGGACTCAGCAGTTAAAGGAACGGCAGTGAAGACCGTTTTAGACACTTGTTTGCCATTATTAGATGCAAGGCATAGTCCACCAGGTCATGCAATGAGGAATAGCCCAATGTGCCTCTCATATATTAACATTTCATTCGAGTCACAGGCGATCTTTTAAAAACCCAGCAGGTTGTTTATGAACTACTTCTGCTCTTAAAACCCCTTTTAATTTTCTGGTTTAAAAAAATAGCAAAACATAAAAAGATTTGAGCCGGGAACGTCTTGTTTGTCTTCACTTGTTTGTACAATGTGAAACAAACTCAAAGATAACATGCAGAGGTTTTGACCTCTGGCAGTGCTGTGGAACAGTTTTTTTTTAATAAGTCCCCATTTTGTTTGCCTTGTGGAAACAGGAGGACGCACATGCACGTGATTAGCACCATGGCGGTGGTAAAGCACGAGGAAATGCAGCAATGTGTCAACAAAGGCGAGGAAGAAGAAGACAGCTGGCAACTAAACATGGATAATCTGGCTAGCAAAATATGCTCAGTAAATATTGTATGGGGAAAGAAAGGCATTCAATACGTGTGTTAGACTTCAAGGTTACACACAATTACACCGAAAGTAAACGTTTAGTTGGTTTACAAGAAAACTCGACAGGGCATTTTAAATAATTTTATTTTCTGTTTGAAAGTCTGTTGTGGCACAGAGAGAAGAGAGCAAGTATACAGGTCGTCATTTCCATCTTCCTGGATAGGAAATATAGTTTAAGGTTCACACTTTTCCTTTACTTCGCAGACCAGATGGTTGGAAGAGTCTGTGATGATTCTGAAAGTACCGTCAGAAAAGCTGTAAGTGTTATCAAACCACTTTCTGGGTGATTATTTGTTGGAATGCAAAGGTATAATACACATGCTCGGGCCTGAGAGAGGTTGATGCCAGAGAGAGGGGACGACTCAGAGCTCCTGCCAACAGCATGAGGTGATGCTTGCATGATGGACCACCAAAAACCATGAGAACAGCAAAAGATAGCAGACAGCCAGAACACACATCTTTTCGGAGTTAGGACTGGAACGTCATGAGAAAGAATTAAAGTGAATTACAGGGAGACCACACAGAGAACTGTTCAGCATCAGAAATGTGGTCATCATGCAAAGCTCTCTGTCTCAAGAAGCATATTTTTGCTACCGTTTGAGGTTCAATTGTGCGTTATGGGAACGGTCTCTCCCGATGAAAGAAATAGCGTAAATAAATGCATCATAAGACTGCACAAGGCACACTGAAGAAGTCAAGGAAGGCTTTTTGAAATGTAAAACCCATTATGTGCAACCGTTAGACTTATCTTTGATAATGACTGTATTTATTCTCTCATATCTCTATATCTATAAACTCATTCAGTGAGCAAGACATGAGCATCTATGGATTTTCTGTTTTGCTTCTAGAAATTATAAAACAGGAATGTCTTGGGGGGAAAAACACCTCTGATTTATTGTGAGCATCTCTTAACACGGACAGTAAACGCAGATATTCTATTAATTCCATGTTAATTGAAACCATACAGTTCAAGCAAGGACCCACACTGCGCCTGCTCCTCTGTGACTAACTGTTCTCAGTCCAAACCCTATGTCAGCTGGCTCTGGTGGCAGCAACCACATCATTATGCCACTGGGTCTGTTTGGGAGGGGGCAATCAGTTCCCCATGTCAAAGTGACATGGGGAACTGATTGGGGGAACTGATTGTCAAGAGATGTGCTGTAGGTGTAATGACAACGTGATAAAAGCTCAAAATCACAGCTTTATGCAAAAACATTTTGCTGGCGATGAATACGCATGCAGGAATAATTTAGGATAACTGCAGACTATCGTATGCATTAGAGAATGGTCTTGTAGGGTTTGTTTCTCGTTAGGATTTTTTCTTTCTTATTGACCTCTGAGTTGTTATACCATGTTTTTTATGGGATGCATGCTGTAATACTGCAATTTCCCGTTGGGATTAATTAAGTAGCCTGCTCTATCTATCTATGTATGAAACCATGTTGTATAGTAAACAATTACAAGACAGATTTACAGGCTGTAACTGAAACAATCTAATTGTGCTCCGTGCAAGTTATTCAAAATTTGCCATTTATCAACAACAGGGATGCATTTGAGTAGTATTTTACTGCTAAAACAATACGCTAATACCAATTCTCAAAAAACTAAACTAACGTGTTTATGATGATGGATCTCTGACAATAGTAACAAAGAAGCTTTAATGAAAATATTAATTTCGGTGATGATGGTTATATGGTTATATATTTTTATTTTATTTATTATTATTTTTAATTTCTGGCTACATTCATTATCATGAATATCCAGATGAAATTGCTTTACGTAATGAGTGAAAAGTGCATTTTCAGAGAGCGCTTTGTTTGGACTCGAGCTCCGCTCCCCGTAATGGGACGCGCGCCCGGACCAGCCATGTGCGTGTCTCTGGCTCTCGCAGACGCCGCTTCGCGTGAGTGCATTGCGAGCCTCGTGAATGATACAATAATAACGAGTCTCACCTATTAAAGGTTTAGGTGTCGTGTTCCCCATTACATCCAGAGATTCCTCACACCGGCTGACAAGTTAATTCCGATTGCACTATGTCTCCGTCCATCCATGCATCCTCCTCGGGTCTCTGCCTGGAACCAGTTCAATCGGAGGATCGGTGCCTTCAAATTGCGACGGATCTCCCCGCTGAAGCGTGGACGCGCTCTTCTTAATGTCAACCCCGAGCCGCTGCGACAGGCTGACACCTCCGACTGGCGCACAGCAGCCCCCTCCTTTCTGTAGCGGTGCTCCCCTCTGCACGACTTTAAAGACACAGTGAGCAGAGAGCCCCCCCCCCTTTAAGAGCAAAGCCTCTGAATAATTCATTTAATTATTCACCCGGAGCCTGTGATGAAGCCTAATGAGAGTGTAGCCTATACAGGACAAACACAAAGAAGATGTGTAATCTAAAGGAAGCCGGTTTGTCAGCACATTTGCTTATAGGGGGTCATGCAAACAGCATGCTGCAAACTTATATGATCAGAAATGAGTGCAAGATCATTGATCACATGGTTTGAAAAGAAAACATGGGGATCAATGATTTTGCAAAAAAAACAACATGTTTGCTTTTATCATCCTGACAGGGGTTAAACTCATCTGAATACAGAAGAGATTTACTAAATGATTGGTCCTTCCTGTCAGATGTTTGAACCCCAGGTCCCACAGACCTTCACGGCGGGTTATCAGACGCTAATTCGCTACCTGTTCATACGTTGACATGAACAGACATGGATTGCACACTTTTAATAAAATTCCAAGCACCATATGAGGAAATCCCCTTATTTCCCACCCTATCCTCTGCCCTCCCACCGCCTTGACTGCTGGGCTCCTCTCAAGCCGTTTCCTGTCTTCTGGACTACACTACTCTCTGAGGAGCCATGGCCTGCAGGGTTTACTGAGACCATCAGAGAAGGGAGTGCGGGACAGCGTATCTAACCATGTGGCGGTGAACTGGAGAGGCCTGCGGTTCTGCAGCAGTTATGTGTCAAATATCCTGAAAAAAATCTGGCTGGTTAAGCAAGGACAATGCATGCAAATGTAGATGCAAAATGCACATTTTTATCACACGATATTGTCACTAATTGGAAGAAGTTACTTTCTGCTTCGTGTGGACCACATAGACATGATCCATATTATACACAAGTGCTTCTGCGGCTGCCCAACATGGTCATCATACGGGATCTAACTCAAACAAGTCTCGTGAGAGACGCCGTTGGGCTGAAGGCAGGCCGGCACTAAATATAACTCAAAGACAAAAGCATTTGTTTCTACGTCCTCAATGCTGTTTGTTTAAGCAGGATATGGTGGCTCTTTATGTGAGCCTTGGGTGAATGGTGTTTGGGGTGAAGCACAGCAGAAGTGAAATTCCCTCCACGCCCTCGCCGTTGCCTCAGAAGAAAGATCTGCTATAGCAAAAGGGATTAACACAGGAAGTGAATATGAGGCTGCGATGGAGTCTGCAATCAAGCTTTCCCCGTGAACACAGCAGAGCGGCAGGAACAAGTGCCGCTTCCCCTAATGCTGCCTTTACTGCATGCCTGAATGCACACTATGGGGTGTTAATGAATGCATAATGACTGCTGGGCTGCATCTGTTTCAAATGGGAAGGAACTGTATGCTCGAGATAATCGGCACAGACATTTAAGACACCGTTGAATCTTTGCAGAAAAGTTAAATAGCACAGAGAAATGGACAAGGAATAGTTGGACATTTTGGGAAAAACGCAGATAGATTGAAACAAATGATCAGATTTTAACACGATGGAGTACTTTTCATATCACATTTCCAACCGGCGGTCAATGTTGTAATTTTTTTTTAAGTGCATGACCACGATCATTTCCTAAACCGTGACAATTAAGCTCACATAACCTTAACGGAGTCCTTAATTGAACCAAAACCATGATTGTTGCTTTTGTACCTAAACCTTAATCATTGAGTTGTCACATCATAAACATGAACCTCATAGTAACTGCATGACTGGGATTAAATCACAAACATATATAACATGTTAATCGGTGAGCTTTAGAGGAAGCCACAGTATGTATGTTGGGACCTTTGGACACGGCCAGGCGAGCCGTTTCTCCTTATCCAGTCGTCGCACTGGCTGCCGGATTTAGCTTCATACTGTAAATTCACCTACGCAAACAAATGAAAGTGGTGTCCGTCTTTTCTCTGCAAGATAGTCTGACATTATCTCCCAAAAAGTCAGACGATTCGTTTAAAATTCCTGGTTTTCTGTGTTTTCTCGTTTGTTCTGTTTTCAGTGTAAAAGGTGTAGTGAGTGGAATTTGGCAGCATCCAGCAGTGATGATGCAGATTGCAACCGACTGAAACTTCTCCCGTGTGCCAAGGAAGGATGGCCGACGAGAACAATGTGAAAAGTGAATGGGGAATCGCGAATCTCAAATCTCGAGCCAGTGCTTGATTTGTCCTTTCTGGAAACATGTGTACTTTAAGGAAATGCAAAGAAATACCGTCCATTTTCCTTTTCTCGTCTAAACTCAACGACCGTACTTACCGGGTAACTTGGAGAGGATCTGCGTCTGAAACTTATCCTCTCACTACTGCTCAAGGCTCCGTGATAATAATGCTTTCGGCTCTGTTATTCGCTTGCATGGCTTTTCCTACCATAGCTATGCTGATGACACTTAACTGATCCTCTCGTTTCCCAAATCTGAAATACAGGTAGCAGCACAAATCTTTGCCTGTCTGACTGACATCTCTCAGTGGATTGTCTGCACACCACCTGAAAATCAGGCTCCCGCCTAGACTACTGTAACTCCCTCCTGGCAGGTCTACCTGCTAATGCCATTCGACCTCTGCAGCTCATCCAGAATGCAGCTGCTCGACTGGTCTTCAACCTCCCGAAATTCACCCACGCTCCTCCGCGACCTTCACTGGTTACCGGTGGCCGCCTGCATCCGCTTCAAAACATTGGTACTTGCGTACCGCGCTGCGAACAGAACGGGTCCGGTCTACATCCAGGGCATGGTCTAACCTCACACCCCAGCTCGTTCTCTTCGCTCGGCTTCTGCCAATCGACTTGTAGCTCCTTCACTGCGAGCTAAACACTCAACAAAGTCACGACTGTTACCTGTCCTGGCTCCTCATTGGTGGAACGAGCTCCCCATTGACATCAGGACAGCAGAAAGTCTCTACATCTTCCGTCGCAAACTAAAAACACATCTTTTCTGACTATACCTTGAATGGCACTTACTTATGGTATTTAGTAGTTTGGCTTTCTTGAAGAAACGTTACTTTCTTGGTTCTTGTTGATCTGAGTTTGGACTCATGGTTGAATGCACTTATTGTAAGTCGCTTTGGATAAAAGCGTCAGCTAAAGGATATGAAATGTAATGTAAAAATAAAATAGGTAATTTGGTACACACAATGGCTTCAACAATGGTCAAATCTAAAATATACAATAACTCCCAAAGATGAACTATGAAAAGCATGCACCCTTGATGCACTTATACCACTCTGACGTGCAGTCAGAACTCTCTCAGTGCATTTAGATGGTGTGAGGATAGTAGAACGCTAAACAACACACATTAGTTTAGGGAGCGCGTCGGTGGACTGCTCCCTACTCAGCCTGAGCCTGAATCCCAACCCGGCATCCCCCTCGGCCCCCGACCCCTGGACACTGTTAACACAGATATGTCCGTCTGATTGCATGAGAGCATGACAGGGGCAAAGACGCCTCTGGAAGATGTCGCGTAGACCAACTGAGAAAGAGCCCACAGTGTTGGTTTGAACCCCCATGGAACAAAATCAAAAATCAAGGCCTAACTTCCCACTGCAGTCGGGAGCCATGCATTCTGGCAAGCCTGTGTGAGATTAGTTAGTATGGAAATGATTGGGATTTCCACCAAAAAAAACTAGGTGAAGGACATACAGTACAACACACTGTCAGCTGTGCCTATTTTTATTTAAATGGCCACAAAAAGGATTGCTCTGCTCTAAAATGAACCATAATGCATACTGTCCCCTTTTCGGGTATCGAACATCTGTGGAGCAACCACAGATGAGGGCCTCTACAGCGAATAAAGTTATTTCCAGAGAAGGAGGGCAGACATGGCTCGTTTGCTCAAGGAAACTTGGCCCATAGCAGTCTGACTGCTGCCATGCAGAGCAGCGCAGCGACTGGGTCTTGGACAGCACTGTGTTACATTTGCAGTATTTGAATTCTCTTTAAAGATTCGACAGCAGTGTAGCAATGCTGAGCAGATGGCTGTTTGGGAAAGTTTGTATGCGGTGGTCTCAGTATCAGGGGAGGGCTGCTGTCCAAACCCAAGTCACTGATCTAATGGATGAAGTGAGTCATACCCACCTTCAATGTGAACACAACCATCCCCATCAAACACACATGGGCCAGCACAATGAGCCACATTCATACAACATAGTTTTTCTGGTCACCTCTTTTTGTTCGAGCGCTGTTTCCTACATTTGTTTTCAATAAGTTCTCCTGTCTTTTCATTAGGTTGACTCTTAAAGGAGCAGCGTGCAGGATTTAGTGGAATCTAGCGGTGGAGTTGCAGATCACATCCAACTGCACCCCCCTCCGCTCACACCATTTTATATATATATATATATATATATATATATATATATATATATATATTCCATTCATGTTAATGGGTGTGCTAAATCCTATACAACGTCCCTTTAAGAACTCATTTGAGTCAAGCACCTGTTTTTCTAAAGCACAGAAATAATTTAAATGTTGCACAAAGCCATCGTTGAGTTGTAAAAGGTTAGTATCAAAGCATCAGTGCAGCGTTAATTGGAGAAATTGAAGGGGGAGTTCTTGCCATGTGCTTGGTGCTCTCGCAGATTGTTCTGATTTCTGGCAGTCTTGAGTTGACTAAAATATCAGATTTTAGTCAAATAAAAACATCTCCACCATGAAGGGAATCACTGGCAAGTGAGAAAACAAAGCACTTCCACTGGTATGAGCCCCGCACAGTACTGCAGTTAATTGACAATTGGTGTAGAACGTTTTACTCAGTGCTGAGAAAACAATGTAAATACTTACAAATATGACTGATTACAAGCAACTGCTTATAAATGATCATCTTGCTAACATATGTCTACTGAGATATGTCAATACCTCTTCTATATCTTAACCTTAGAACATTTCACAACATGTCATGAATGAAAAATAATTAAAATTAGTTTTATGATGCTTTCTACTGCCTCTCATGGTCTTCTGCAGTGGATGGAGTTAGCTTGGTTGTCATGGAGAAACAGTAGATCAGTTGCTCAGTACAACAGAGCAAACGTAATCCACTGAGAAAGGCTGTGGCTGCTTTAAATGCAGTTTGAATGTCAGGATACATCCAATAAGAGGATGATTTTTTCGGCGTAATATTGTTTCCCAGGTCAATAATGAACTTTTATGATTCAACACTCTACTTCAGTTATTGCAAACACACAAAAAGCACAATGGAAGATTACAGACATTACCTTCAATAATTAGTTTTCCTCAATTCATATTTCGTTTCACGAGTTCTGTCTACTCTTCTTGTCTACGGCTGATTCACCTCTTCCTGTTGGTAGGCAGGTTGTTAATAATAATAATGATAACGGACACGGATATTGACTGTGATATGAGGAATTTCCTGATTCATTTTCCATTGAAGGAGTCTAAATCATGACATCACGTAACATGTCAGCCCCTCACATTAAATGACCCCTCCTAAGCTAACCCAATGGAAACTGTCAAGGTGCTGCATTGGAAACTTATTTTGTCTGAATGTCTTTTCAGCTTTTATTGAGCATTTCAAAGTATACTAAAATGTCCGTAAATCAATGTTTGAAAAAGGAAAAAGGTGTTTGTGCCAGTAAAAGATGAAATAGTGGCGCGGCTCCACTAAAATGTTGTTTTAGGCCTCTCTGTCAGTGGGAGACATGCTAAATATGGCCTTTCAATCCACTTAACCAGATGCACGGACAGTGTTCTTCCTCCATCTGTTCTATTGTCTGGATTTTCTCTGGGATGAAGAGCGGATGCACCACCGAAGGAGATGCAGGAAATGCGTTTGGCCCAGAACACCATGGCCAGCTTCTTCTCGCCTTTTGCACAGTGGCTTCAGATGCAAGCGCAGCTTAAGACTACAGCAAAATGAAAGTATTCCCAAATACGTAATCGATAATGTCGTCTATTGTTTTACAAGATAAGAGCAATCGATCTCCAGAATTGTGATTCAAAAGAACAAACATTGTTCCGCGCAGGAATTCCATCCTCATTTATTGCTTTTCATCTCATCTTTTCAGCACTGACTAGACAGTATACATGGACGTGCTTGGTGCAGTGGAAAATTCATGGAATTATACAGTTCGCGGAGGGTTAATCGCAGCTGTGAGCGGTGCCCAGTCTCTGGCCAAAGAGGAACAGGAAGGACTTACGGGTGTCTATGTCAAGGTCTTTGTCATTTTTAACATGACTCCACACAAACAGCAGCAGGCTCGCTCGAGACAGCCTGCCAGGCGCACGGCAGGAAAAGACATTCTGGTCGAGCACTCAAATTTACAAGTGAAAGCTGTATACGTTTATTTGTTTTTCAAAAACTGAAGAAAAAAAGAAGGCTGTCTTGTAAAGAGGAGATGTAAATAATGCTAAATAAAGAGAAGTGTGTGTAAATATGGAAATAGTATCATGTTGGTGTATGTATATATAAATGTGTGTTTTGTGGGATAATATTTAAAAAGAGATGGATGTTGTTGACCCACAGCATTTCACTGCTGCACCGCAGTTGTAAAATAACAGCCTCTTGCCATATTCACAATAATCCTGTAAGGCGCACGAGGGGAATTCTTGTGGTGTATAATAAACAACAAACCTATAGTTAGGAGGATCAAAATTAAACATCATTAGAATTTATGACACAGTTCAAAAGGAAATTGCTTCCAAGGCAATTTAAAGCTTGTCAGAATTTGCCTTCAGGGTCTCAAATGCTAAATTGTTTCACTCTCAAATTTTCGGAAGAAAAGAATCCAAAATCTCATTAGTGAAAGGGGAGTGGTTTGGGGGAACTGCTGAGCGGCTCCGTTTTGGGGTTTTCAGCTGCAGCTATTTTAACGTTTTAATGAGTCTCTTTTCATATGTTGATGATCATTTCTCAGTCAAATTAAAGAAGCAGTTTATTGTAAATAATGTTCCTGAAAAGTGGAACCGAGTTATCTACTGTACTGTATAATAGTTTGAGGGTGAAAAGTGTTTTTTTTAAATGCCCACATCGAAGCAATTAAGAAGCATTAAACATTCAACCAACGTACATAACAAAGTATTTCCTCTGTAAACCCTCAAATTACGTCAGGAAATAACTATCACCAAAAAAAGAAACGAACAAGATGCAAAGCCCAATTTGGCACCATTCCAAAAATCTAATATTAACAGATTTGAGTATTTCCAACATGTTTACACACAGCCGGTCCCCACGGGTATGCAGACCTTGACCACGAAGTCCTCAGCGACCCACGAAGGCCCTGAGGTTATGACACAAAATACTTCTGCTATTATTACCCTGTGCAGTCATTCACCATGCTAAAAAAGACATCAAAGCCCACATTCAACAACAAGCTTGGACAAAGTCTCTCGATTCGGGAAAAAATTCCAATATTTCCATGAAGTGAAAGAAGTTCAAGAACAACAGCCAGCAGCTGTCATATTAAATACTGACCATTTGTGTGTGCCCGTTTTGTCTCACAGTCTCAAAAGAAAGGGCATATAGGGATAACCGAGAGCTCCAGGTACTACATTACATAATAGCATATTTCTTTCCAAACCTTTTTTTTTTCCATTCCTCTGCAGTTGGTAGCTGGAGACAGTGATGCAGACCTGAGCTGTATGTATGGTAACGTTCTGATACTCGAGCTTTCCTGTTGAATGTTTTTCTACCACATTATGAGGCTGTCCAGCTCTACATTTCCCACAGAAACATCAGACTGGACCAACTGTAGTGGTCTGCCCATGTCAAAGGTCATGGAAGTTACTTTGTTAGTCTCGTCAATGCAGAAACCATTGGCGTCGGAGCGTGCAGTATTATCAAAATAATTTAATTCCACCATGGGATTGTTTGATTCTTATTATTTTCATGATATCGTCATAGTTTCTGCACTCTAATCATGGCAGGCCTCCAATAGTGGATCCCCAGATCGAATACAAATGAACTTGTGAGCAAACTAAAACAGAGGCTGTAATACAAAGCAGTTTTTGTTCCCCACTGTCGTTATGAAGGACATATAATTGACACTCTGGGGGACATAATCGAGCCTGTCTTTCCAGAGCAGTGGGTGCACGAGTCATGTCACCTGTCATAAAAGACATTCAAGGCACCAGCAGCAGAATACCAGCAGGTTCGGCAATAACGTGCTGCTCTTTTGGTGACAAGGGCAATTTCAAGGCCTTCAACTCTCTTTGCAAAGGCTTTAATGAAGGCGGACAGCGTGGCCTCGCTTCATGTAGCACGCCAACAATTATTTGACTTCAGGTCAATCGTGAGGTGAAAGTGACTCAGTCCTTCTACCACCTGCCCTCAGCAAAAGTGCCCTTTTTTCACATTTACCTGTCAGCTTAGCTCTACCGTGATGGCAGCATTGCCTCCCACATGTCTGTGTCGCTTCCTTTCCAGCCATCAAGTCCTTCGCTGCGGTCCTTTTGCCCTTACGCATCTTTCTTCCACAAACATTTTAGAACAGAGTAACAAGAAGTCATAGAGATATTGGCTGTGTCTATGCTAAGGGTCTTGAGCTGAGGCAAGCTCCCTGACTCGCCGCTGACTCCAGTGGGCGTCGGTAATTAGGGAGCAGGTCATGTTAGTCCCAGGTCTCCAGGGAAACAACTGCCATACATCCCTGGTTCCCATGGAGCAGCTTAAATCTGAGGTGTGTGCCGACTCCTCCGCTAGCTCTCACTCTGTTCTGGGTGGATGACCTTCACTGAGCACATGAAGGCTTCCTTCTTTCCCTCTACCTGAGGTATCACTTCAGGATCACTGGTCACCGCCACACATTCTGACAATATGAGAGGGAGATGTACACTGATCTGTGTGAGCCTACCATATTTCAGTCATTTGTAAATGAAACTAACAATTGTGTATTTATTCTCTCTATGTCTCAAAAAGTCACATCAAATATACATTGTGTGTAAAAAACACTTCTCTTCTTTACATCCTGATCCTTCAATTATTACTGCCATTTATGTAAAAACTGATAGAGGACATTTACTGAGACATAGGGAGAAATTCTGCCGTGTTCCTGTCTAATCATTAGATTTCCATGCTAAGAAAAATAAATGGAGTACAGTGAGAAACAGCTCTTTATGACGGATTTGCAGCCCCGCGGCTGCAGCTGAACCAGGAAGCAGAGACAGATTAGCAGCAAATGACCAGGCTCCCTCTGACTGAGAGACAGACAGATTATTGATGAGGTTGATGAACAGAGCCGGTCGGATTCATTCTAAGTACACTAACGTGTTTCATAGAAACTGATTACAATCTTAAAGGTAGAGTATACATAATTGTATGTATGCTGTCATCCGAGCTTCTCCTTGCTTTGGTGTATGTTTTTGCATATCGACGTGCCCCACTGACCCGCTCACAGACGCCACTCTGCACTGCTCTCATACAAAGGTCACCGCTGTTAACGTCCAGGCCACGCAGCACCCACCCGACGGTTAGCACTGTTAGCGCTGTTAGCTGCGAGCCGCCAGCTCAGCCGTCACCATGTTGAGAGCAGGCAATCGAAATGCTCCTAATCTCGTACATACCTTTAATATATCCAACACAATAACCAGCCAAGACTTAGTGAGTGTCTATGTTATGGATGTTAATATGCAATGCCTTTATGATTTTTACATTGTTTAAGACGTACAAAATGATCTACCTGGAATAATAACTGTGTCCACAAACATATAGTTCAATTATCCACAAACATATAGTTCAATTATCTGAATATGCAAAGATTTCCCCTACAGGATACAAGATGTCTCCTACGTCACTGAAAAGTCTGTTTTCAGTGTATGTTTGTGTACGTTTCATCCTGGACCACGATTGACTTCCACACTAGTTGTGTTGTCACAAAACTGTGCTTGTATATGCCAAACCTTCCCCCTTCAGCAGATGAGAAAACAGCCTATTAATGTCCGACTCTGCACATACATCGCTCCTCACTATAAAGATCAAACATAAGTGAAGGAACAATAATCAAAACACATTTTTGACTTTAGTCTTTAGACGAGCGGTTTGCCAGTAAGTGACATCAACTGTAACTGATAATTCCTGTGCCGTCAGAATCCAGCAATGTGTTGGATTGGACACTATCTTCTATCTAGAGGCTCCCTCCTTAGACGGACAGCATACCAGACTTCAAAGACCACCGTCGTGGGAAGGACATGGGCCAATGGGAACTCTGTAAGTTGATTTTATGGCCAGGCCACTTTGAGATGTTACAATGTACAGTATGCAGCTAGTATGCTCAAACAGGTAAACAACTGGGAAAGCAGCAGGTAAGGATTACAGCTCTGAAATCCATCATCCATGGGATGAAAGACGAAGCTGGGGGGCCATGAACACTCTTCACAATTTCACAGACACTCGTTCACCTTTAGCGCTTTTACACTGCTGAGTGCTTCCGCCCATCTGTGCCCCTTTTCCTGTTCTCCTTGTCCCTCCGCTGCCATAAAGTCAACCACCATCCACGCCCTTTGCCGTAACCCCTGTCTCCTTCTGAGCTCTTACTCAATATTTTCTTTGCCTCTACTTAAATCTAATCTGGCCTCCTTCCCATTCCCTGGCCCTCTTCCTCTCTCCCTCGCCCTCTTGTCGTGACATTGGCCTGTGACACGTGTGGGAAACTTCTGAGGGGGCCCCCGCTTCGGGTAGGACACTGATATACTGAGAGTGCTGGGTGACAAGGCTATTTTGGGAACTTGTAAATATGAGAACTTCCTTTCCTAAAGTGTATCTAATATCCCAGAGGATTGTTAACAACAAGAAGCAATACGGAGGCAAAATCGCTGCGTGTGACATCTTGTAGGGCTTCGCCTTCTCTTTGTGTTTGAATCGGGGGTTTAAAAGATTGAGCTCCAGCATAGTAACCTGGTCTTTGCACACTCTAAACTCACTTTTACAAGTTAAAGAGACTATATGGTCCTTATTTACATGCTGCCTTTTTCAGCGATTGTTCTTCTGTCTCTATGATAGCATTTTCATGTGCTTCCACACATTGTATTTATTTATTTAGGGAGCATCCTGCTCACAGTTCTATGGATGCCAAAATCCTCTCCCCTGCTTGGAAGTCCAGAGACAAGACAAGGAACAAAACAGGGAGGAAAAATTATTGAACTGGAACTTCAGAGAAGGAAGCTGAGATTGTGATAAGGGAGATCTGGGGTCCACTGTTGGCCCTTAAAGCTGCAAACGGATCAGATTGGATATGAACTGCTGAGTGCTGTGCTTGCGCTGCATTGTAAGCTATGCTGAATACAAGGTTAGGTTTAGGGAAACCATACAATAATAATAATAATATTAATAAGGGCTACAACTGTTAGTTAATGGTGATTGATTGGTGATCACTTTGATAATCAGTCTATTGTTTTAGTTAGTGTTCTTTCTTTTTTTCCACTTTGAAGAACTGGGGGCACTTTTCAAAAATAACAAACCATCGTGACCCAATTTAGAATTGGCCTTATCTATTAAAAAGAGGAGAGCTATTTTGTGCAGAAAACATTCCTGACCATTTTTACTCCCATCACAACTTTGATATATGTGTGTTATTGAACACATATTAAATACTTTAATAAATGAATTTAGGTAAAGTTTTTCCTCAGAATGTACTCTCAACCTTTCATATTAGATTCAATTTCATAAGTAGGCTCAAGTTAGCTAAGAAATACAAACATTCAGACTCCCTTGTGTGGCTGAAAGGTGTACTGCCAATATAAATGTTCAATGGAAGACTATGGCACTTCCAACTCAGTCTTTGGGAAGGAATTTATGAAGCAAAAATGCTAAATATACAAAAGTGATGGGTTTTAAATTGGATCAACATCATATTCATGATATGAATAAAAATAATACAATAATATGAATAACAAAGGATGAAATTATCCCATATTAAAAACTATCCTCAGTTGCAGACAGACTCTCCATCAGTAAAGATCATTAATAGGTGACATATATGTCGAGTGAATATTACTGATAAAATGTCTCATTTTCATCTCTCTCTCTCTCTCTCTCTCTCTCTCTCTCTCTCTCTCTCTCTCTCTCTCTCTCTCTCTCTCTCTCTCTCTCTCTCTCTCTCTCTCTCTCTCTCTCTCTCTCTCTCTCTCTCTCTCTCTCTCTCTCTCTCTCTCTCTCTCTCTCTCTCTCTCTCTCTCTCTCTCTCTCTCTCTCTCTCTCTCTCTCTCTCTCTCTCTCTCTCTCTCTCTCTCTCTCTCTCACACTCACACACACACACACACACACACACACACACAAGTCAAGCAGCCTTGAATAATTAAGATGGTGCTGAATGTTTAACTGCCTCTCCTTATGCCACCCAAGAGCTTCATCACATGTGAGAGCAACAGCCGAGTTCGTACTCACACTTACAACAGGGGCATCCTTAATTTACTTTCCAGACATACAGATGTACCATATAGATACTTACTTAATGTAAGTTAAGATCAACTTAGCAGGGATGTGATCTGAAAACAGCGGATGAAGCCCTCATGATGATGGATCGTTGTGCACTCTGCTTTCTGAACCACTAACTCTGTTCTCCGCTCTCATCCTCCTTCAAAACACTCACTCTGATGGTATCAGATCTCCTGGTGGAAGTGGGGAGTGCTCTAACATATACAATAAGGACAGGCCCTGCATTATAGCTTCAGATAGATAGAACAGATATGAGACATTGCACCTGCTGCTAGGACATAAGTAACCACTGAACCACAGAGGAAACATCTCTTGCATCACAGAATTTGAGTTTACAATTGGACTTTGCAAATAGAAACCTTGTTTACTGTTTTATATAGTGATGAAATACAGAAGATAAATAATTGAATTAATTAAAGAGTGATGAAAGATTAGCTTCACTTGGCTTCAATAATCCAGTGAACTCATCTCTTGTCTTGCCAAAGTCTCTATTGTCCCACCCCCACAATATCAGTATGACAGGATCGCCACCTAGTGATGCACATTGGTATGTATGAGAAGAATGACTTCCAAGATTTTAGTGCATGAGCATTTAAAACATTTAGAGAGTGAAAAACACACAACACAAAGAGATGCTCCCATGAGGAACTAAACTGTCTCGCATTAAAACGTGTTGTTTGGTTTGGTGCTGAACATAAAACATGTGTAGTTATCATAAGAACAGGACATATGCTCATATGCTCACTGCAAAACAGCATTTATTTTCTCCGCACGCCACCACTGTTGATTTCTAAAAGTGGTTTATACTGTCAGAAAAAGAATAGCAAAACCTGTTTGTGAACAGTGACAACAATACCAATGACAAGAGTGAAGGGGAGGAAACAGATAGGGACCATCTGAAAACAAACTGAAATAGTTTGTTTTCTTTTCTTCTGGATTACATTGGTTCTTGTCCAGTGACTTCCTTTTCTATTCTCACAATCATTTTGTCCTTTTCCCACAACTCAACGGGGGTCTGGGAAAGCTATGACATCACCTCTGTAAACCTCTGTAAGCCAATCAGGGCCCAATATAGCAATGATGAGTGACAGGCATTTCCTGTCTGTAAAACAACAAATAATAAAGTTTCATTAATATGATATCTGGTACAAATGAGTTCAGGGTCAGATATTTGAGCAAAGCAAATCTGGTCTTAACAATTGTACAAATCATATAATATAGTTGCAGTGATAATCAATGGCTTGCCTTTTTTTAAAGAAGGGAATGGAAGTATTAAATATAGTCTACAGTTAGTCTGAAAATGGGTCGGGCAATTATTAGTGTCTGAGGTAACAGTGTATTGATGAATAATAGGATAATTTAAATTGTATCTCATACCACGCAAAAAAAAGAGCAATATCTGCGATGTTTCAAGTATTGCTCTGGTAGTTAGTCGGCTACAGCAACCACTGCATGCACCCTTAAACCAGTCGAACTTTTTCTCTATCATTTTTAAATAGGCTCATATTTGGCAGCCTTAAGTACAATATTAGTCGAGTCAAAGAGGTGTGAAATAAGTAAAGAGTCGGACGTACCTTCTGTGGCGCCCTTTAGTTTCTCTTCTTTGTTGGAAAGAGGAATGCACACGTTTGAGGACTGGTTGTGTCCCATCGTGTTCCCCACACAACACGTTGTAATTCAACAGTAATTTGGGCCGAGATGATGACGTTTACTAAAATAAGGGTCAATGGCAGTCTAGTGTCTTCCAGCCTGCTCTCTCTCTCTGGTGTTGGTGTGAGCCAGGAAGCAGTTATTTTAGTAGCAAGACCAAATCCCGCCTGAAATTGTTGAAGACGGGTAAACATGAGCACGTGGATATTGTTATCTCTTTATTCTGTCCAATAAAATCCAACCTGAAAGGGGAAGGACGTTGGCACTCGGGGGTAATTGTCTGCGTGCGCCGCGCGTGTGCCCGCGGACCGTTAAATCTGACACGTTACATTGGAGGGGCAGAGCGCGCTCCCCAAAGCGGTTTGTAAAGAAGGAAAAGTGGGCGTGCACGGCAAGGGTCCTCTGCGCGTGAGCTGAGCGCGGCCCACTGATCTTTGGTAACGTACTTTTATTTGCCCTAAAGGCCTACAATCAAATCGCAAAAGTAAAGTTTAGGTAAATAAAGGGTTTAATAAAATACTTTATACTCTGGTACTTTTGTAAACTGCGTCATACTGTACTTACTCAGGCCTTTTTTACAGAGCTCATGTGGACGAAGCACAGGTGCAAATGATCAATCAAATTAATGATGGTTGAATTCAATATAGCTAAGTGATGGAAGCATTCAGAGGATTTATTTAAAAGTGTCAATACAACAGTGTAAGAATACTTTCTTACAAGTGGTGGAGCTAATTTCAACGAGTCAGTGTTGTCAAAATGAATGCATTTTATTATAGAGTGATCTTTGTATGTGTGTAAAAGTACAAATACATATATAGAAGAACCAGTGAATTGGAAGTATAAAGTAGAGCATGGATATACTTAAGTAAGTACATGTAACATCCAATACTTGAGGACATGTTACATCCACCACTGTTGTGCATCCTGGTTCACTGCCACACTGTCATGGCTGACGCTTTACTACAAGTCAAACTATTGTCTTTGAAAGAGCCCTGCTGCTGAATTTTGTTGGATTATCCATTGTTTCTTTTTTATTTCCAGTCATTCTCTTTTATAAAGCTCCTGGTGAAGAAGAGTTGCATGTTTGTTGTTGAAATGTTTTCAATCATTTTGGCTTGTCATACCACTGTCACAAAGGCCGATTGTCAATGAAGTCAATGAACAGTGATTGTAGATTACTCATGTAGTGGTGACGCCTCCTTCTCAAGCGTCTGCGACCGTGTTACTCATTATCAATACTGGTCAAAAGTCAACAGTCTGAATCAGAATCGCTGGAGTTTGACCAATAGCAGTCCAGTCTGTCTCACCACTCATCCTGCTCAGCTCAACAGTTTCATCTCTTGGACCGAGGGTGATTATTGAACTTGGGTATACATTTTAATAGCTGATGTAAAAAGACAGTATTGGCAGAGGGGGCAAAGGTCAGGTTAATCGAAGATCCTCAGGTCCCACTCATGAAAGCTCACTTTGCCTGCGGCCTGTTGATCTTTCTACACCCACACTGATCGTTTCACAAGCTCTTGTCTGTCAACAGAGACTTTGACAAACTCAACTATCTGCTCACGTAAAAGTCAATGTGGAAAACGTTCTGTGTACTCAAACTGCACTGATGTGTTGCTGCCTGAGTGAATCAGCCTTAATGCTTCTGTATACTAAAGGAAATAGTTTTATCCGCAGGCTGTCCAGTTGGTTCATTCCCATTACAGATTGTATTTTTTTTCATCATTGTAACAGACAATATCTTCCATAAGATGGCGCTCACACCCAATGCACTTGAAGGTATTGCTCAGCATCAAGGATCTTCTGTTGGGATCCATCCACATGTGTGATGCCCTGCTGAACATATGTGTTCAACACACATTTGATGCATTCATCACGACTGTAGTTTCTGGACAAAACTACTACTTTACAGCATCACATCAAATAGAATTACACCGAATTACATTTCATAAATCAAACATTTTTAGGAGATCTTCTCTTATGTGTATTTTGCACAGGTCACACAGCACACCACAACCAGTTAACTTGAGAAAGAGGACACATGTTAATGAATGATTTGACTAAAACTTACAGTTAAAACTTGAAAACAACAAAAAAACTGAATATCAACCGAAAAAATCATGTTCTACATTTTTACACAATAGCAATTTGTGTCAAATGTTTGAAATAAATGATAATGTCTGATTACAAAACACACAAGTTATTTAAACCTTAAAAATGTGAATATGGGTTATTACATAATATCACAACATCTATTAAAATCTAATAAATATCATTAATAATAAACTTTTGGCTGTGCTTTTTCCTCTGAAGAACGACCATAGTAAGACCAGTTAGACCATATGATTGGTGATCATTTCTCAGTCATATGGCATGTCCCATGCTTGCTTTTGCCAAGGGCCCTCAAATCTCTGCGGCAAGATTTTTGCTTTTAGTTGCACTGCATTACTTTAGCACTGAAAAGGACAAGAGCAGTGATCCTTTGCTGGACTGGTTTCCACCTTGGGTTTGACCAGATCAGTGTGGCGTTTGGGTTTCGTGATAGCAGTTGATGATGCTCTCATGTCACAGTTCTCTGATAACAGCCAGACAAACTAATCTCACTGGCTGAGTGCCATCTGTGGTTCATAACGTGGATCAGCAAAGATGTCATATAACTGTAGTCATAGCCATTCGGCCATTTTCATCCTTTTTTCTTTAATTGGCCCAAATATTACGACAAACAATTTGATTTGTTTAAGCTACCGAGCGTACCCGCACCACCCTGATGTGATTTATGTCTGCTCGTATGTATGATATTTGTGTCTGACATCATCCACCCAGAGTGCAGTCAGTGCAGAAGACAGGATGCAAACATTCCTCGAATACTCCACACAGGATCTCGCTGCTGCTTGTGAACACAACACTGTACCTCCTGTGAGTGGAAAAATACAGACTCTGCTCAGACTCCGGGTGGTGAATGAGGCTCTGGAGGGATTGATGAGTGCCTCACTTCTGCCCATCATTCAAATAGCTGATGCTGATGCGCTTTAACAATTACAAGCAATTAAAAAGTTGTTACTTCTAAACCTTTTTATATGTTTAACAGCATATTGTAAGAGAAGGAATTACCCCATTTTATACCAATGCATAGCAGAGCGCTGTTATCTGGACAGGTGGAACAACCAAAAACACAATGGGAGATTAATATTATACAACTTCTGTTGATAAACCGGAGCACACAAAGCCGACAAAGTTCCTCTTCCACCGTCGTCAGACATTCCAGATGGGCTTGTTAGAGGAAAGGGAGCCCTGCTGGCAAGGAAAAGCCACTTCACTGCGGCCATACGTAATGTCCTGACATTCCTGGAGCTATTCAAGTCTTTGTTTATCAAGTCACTGATCTGACCGTATCTGGGCTCCTGTCACGCTAAACAGCAGCGCGTCTGGCCTTTGCACGATTTGATACAGAAGGTTTGGTCGAGGTGTGTTTTACCAGCAGTGGCGGAAATAGTTGGAAAATACCAAGCTGCTTTCCCTCTCTTTCGGTATTCCCTATTTGAATGTGATACCTGCAACGTTGCTGGGTTGATTTATCCATTACAGGTGTTTGAAGCCGGTGACACGTTGACCTCTTTAACAGGAAACGTCCATGTTGACTCTGTTTACGACAAAACCCAAATGAGATTTAGCGTCTGCCTCGGCAGACTGTGTGCCAGCGTTGATGTAAAGTTTGGAGCGAGCCGGTCCAAATGCCACAATCACGGGACGTCCCAGTCCTAATCCTTTTACAGATTTACTCCAGGTGAGTATTCTGTCATGACATCAATGTGTGGGCTGAATCTTCTCACTCAGGATATTGTGTGTGTTTGTGAGAATGGATGTGTGAGTGTGAGAGACTTAATCCAGTTTCAAGGGACGATGAAGTGTGTGAGGTGTAATTACCCAGCATCCTCCAGCAATCAGACTGGCAAATCCTGTTCACACTTAAGCCCTTCTAACACAGGAAGTTGGGTTGGATTTATGAGTACAGTTATGGTCTTTGTTATTGAGTCTTGTATACTGTGTGTGTGTGTGTGTGTGTGTGTGTGTGTGTCTGGGTGTTGTGTGTGACAACAAAAATGAGACAAAAGAACAGGGGCCTCCCCATGAATGAATAGTGTATGGTTAAGTTCTTCATCAAGCTGCTGATATGCGCGGGGGCTTGTTTACTATGTTGGTTTGTCCCGCCATGACACCACTTTCTCAAAACTGCAAATACATGTAAGGGCTACATATTTTGAAGAAAATATGATCTGACGTTGGTGAGATCAGCTTTTGTTTTTGTTTAATGATATATTTAAACAACATGGAGCACGGTGAAAAAGGGGGCTGATGTTTTCTTGTTCAGTGTATGCTGGACAGATAAAATGTGTGCTCTGTGACCAAGTGTGTGCACTTTAAACTGCAAACCTTCTGGTCACAATGATTACACTTCTTTTCTATCACCAAGTGAATGAGACACAATGACAAATACTTTGCAGATGCTGTGCATAGGAACTTATTGATATGGTGTTTTGACAACGCAATGGCACTGTTACATTATAATATAAATCACTTCCTACACTAGGCCTCTACTAAGTAATCATGTTAACTCCTCTACTGAGAAGTAGAACTGAAAACATTTAAAGGTTTATAGAACTGGAGACTAGGGTGCCATATTGTTTTATAATGATGATGGTGATCTCATGTTATTTTATTGCAAGATTGAGAGCAGGCTTGCAGCAAATCTTTTAAATGAGTCATTTGATTCCATTTAAACATTAGGTACACGTGACATGATTCAATTCAAAGTGGGTATGTGGGTATCACATATCTCCTGTGGAAAACTCCCACATATTTGATCCAAACCAAAACCAAAAAGGATTATGAAAAAAGAGAGGGATAGGGTTATGTTTCTTCCTGTCATGGCAGCAGTGTCTAACACATTATATATCCATCGTTTGCTCTGGATTGTGTGAATTAAAATGACTTTGAAGCTGAGTCAGAGCTAAATTGCTAGATGGAACAGCCAATCCACAACTTAGTGACACTGGCAAATGTTGTTGTCATCATTTCTGACTGACTGTGCATGTGAGGATATGATAAGAAACACATAGTTCAATAGATCAGCAATAAATGTATACAAGATTGCACTTTCATTTTTTTATATAATCCAGTCATAAAGGGAGAAAAATCCGCTCGCCTGGTATCAGACATTGCTGAGATACTGGAGCTATATAACTAACTCTGCTTCCTCCCCGGAGTCTTTGTGACTTCACGTCTCATAGGGTCCATTCGACCTGGCTGTGTCTGATGCCTCCTGCCTGGTGAGCCGGTCTCCCGCGTTGCCCCTGCTGATCGCCCCGCCCCCCCTCCTCTCTACCTCCTGGAGGATTGGAGGTCCATTCATGCATTGTCATAATCATTGAATGTGTTTATGTAACTCTGTAATGCTGTTCATTCTGTACACATGACATCTATTGCTTCTGTCCATCCGGGGAGAGGAATCCTCCTCTGTTGCTCTCCTGAAGGTTTCTTCCCTTTTTTCCCTGTCAAAGGTTATTTTGGGGAGTTTTTCCTGATCCGATGTGAGGTCCTGGGACAGGGATGTCGTATGTGTACAGATTGTAAAGCAAATTTGTCATTTGTGATATTGGGCTATATAAAATAAACTGAACTGAATTAAATTGAATAGACGGTCAAACTTAATGAAAACTGACCGAAAGCTTGCTTATTAGAAATATCTTTACAGAGATAGCACCTTGACGTTGTCTCACACACACACACACACACGCATACACACACTTGAAACCACAATGCTTTAATGTCACTGACCTGGCTGAGGACTTCCTCTCCTAAGCATCAGATCGTAAAAGATGCCTAACAGCTTCCACATGCACAGACACACACTCCTGCCAACAGGACAACAGGAAGTCTAAAGACACAAAGGCCGGTGGGCTGGTTAGGGGGGTGGGGGAGAGTCGCACATATGTCACCAAAACCACAGCTTGTCTGAAGGAGCTGGTGAGGTAATGAATAAGCCTTTCATCACAGAGGCTTCGTCACTTGTGATTTCAGAGACAATCATTTGCATTACCGTCAGATAAGAAGTGGGTGTCAGTTTAAAGAATACATTTGGTCATCTGTCAGGATACAAAGTGAAAGTGTTACTAACATGTAAGGTTTTCTCCCCCAAAAAATGTCATTAAATGTTGTTATGGAAGGCCTTAGGGTATTATCATCATCATCATCATCACCACCGCTGGAGAAAGTATTTTCTCCTTTTTCTCACACCCCACCAAGGGGTCAAAGCCAATGTTTTGGCTAATTTGCAACCCAAACATATTCCTTTCCCTTTCAGGGCCGTCTCTGTCTCCCCCTCCCCATTGGTGTGGGAGGCACGGGACACAAGGCCGGCGCTTGAATGAGGCCTGAATGCTCTTTAGATGTCACACTTTTCCCAAACGCCTTGCAGCTGCTCCTATTGTGGCCGCAGAGGGAGGGCTCCTTGGCTGATTCTTTAAGCCTCCTGCTGCTGCCCTGGTCTCAGATGGGTTCATAGAGAAGGAGTGTGGCCCGAACAATGGCCGACGCCATGACATCATGCTTCTTATGTGGGCGAAAGTCCTTATGCAGATATACGATAGGATTCCAACACATTAAACAAAACAGGGAAAGACGTGCACAACGACATGTCTGACAGGCCAGCGGTCAATTTGACTTCAGCTTTGTTTCGTCGCATTGCAGTCGTTGCGATTTAAAGGCATTAAAATTAGGACACTTGTTTGTTGAATACATGAACATATACATTTTTACAAAACTGTTTGGATAATAGATTAACTAAACGTGTTTTTAGAAACACCGTCATTTAAGATGGGAATATTGTATTAGTCTATTATATTAAATGAAATGTTTTTGTTTTGGACTGTTGGTCAGACAAGACAAGCAAAGACAACATGGGCTTTGGCTAATTGTGATGGCCTTGGTTGGTTTGTTGCAGCCCGAAGATGTTTGTACTACATACATAGAGAGAATCACTTTTGGGAGACATTAAGTCTATACATTATTATTACAGTTAAGTTAGTATTTTGGACTTATTGGTATCATTATAACCTTGAGATGCCACATTGGAAAGATAAAGCTGTTTTATGTATTAGCTTTAGGTACTTGGCATAATTGGTAGATGAACAGTTGTGACATTACAAAACCACACCTGTGTTGTCTAAAATGATTTGAAAGTAAAGGTGCATCATTGGTCACTCGTGAATAAATCAGACATAATATGTGAAAGAGTGAACATCTTCAACTGAGTACAAAAGTCAGATGAGATTTATTAAACGTATAAAAACAACATTTCAACAAACATATGCAAAAATAGATATGATAGAGAAATATATTACTTTAGTTCAATAAATATATATGTCAGAATGCAGGCACTGAGGACTACACATCCCCTTTTTAGTAGTTTTGGGGTTCTGTCCGCCTCAGCGCTGCAATACACAGTACAGAAACATGAGGTATTTAATGGTCCATTTCCCCATGCGTCAGGATGACTTGAAAGGCAGGTATTTGCATTTGAATTGGCAACCAATTCAACTCTCAAGCTGAACATGAAGATTCCTGCCACATCTACACTGAAAAGACATTTCAGTGACATTCATTGCTCGTCAAATGAAGGAGTAACTTCCATGCCGTGTTGGGCAATGGGTTGACACGACTTTCTTTAACCAGTACAGAAAGCAACATTGACATTTGAGAGGATACATTCCTGAGACAACTGTTCGCCTTCTCCATTTCGTTTGCTACAAAAATGATTACGATTATCAAAAGCATTTGCCTGAATAAAAAATTAAAATAAAAACAATTTTAAATCGTTCTGTTGAATAAAGAATATTCAGATAGTTCCAACTTCCTCTCGGGGAATAATATCAACTACCCGTTCAGCCATTTCCCAAGTAATCTAGGATTCAAAACATGCGGGTGACTTTCACATTTAGGAGGCACAACATGTATACGTATGTATGGTAGTCTAATCTCCTTTAGACATGATGAGGCCAACCTACAGAGATTAGGCCAGCAGACTGCAGAGTCAAATGAACTGACCCCAAGTACTAGATCCCATTCTGTCCAGTGATACCAGTATCACAATAAAATGGATTACGATCAGGCACGTGTTTTGGGCAGTGGTCTTAGCAGAGGCACTTGTGAGTTACAGTTCAAGTCCAAACAAAGTCTGTGCTCCACACACCTTCCTCAGCAGCTGGGAGAGGTGGTGATGGGACTGTGGAGGAATGACAGCTGACCAGCTGAGGAGTGTACAGGGATCGAGACCGGGAAATTGAAGACTGTGCTGTTGTTTCCGATTGCAGGACTGCCCGCCTCTGAGGAGCAGGTAGACGAGGCCAGGACCTGGGACTCAAACTGGAGGAGCTGACCCATGAAGCTGAAGTTGGGGGAGATGATGCTGCGGCGCTGCTTGACAAACTCGAAGGCCTCGTCCAGCTTAACACGGTTGGTCCGCATGAGGTAGGCAAGGCAAATGGTGGCGGAGCGGGAGATGCCTGCTTGACAGTGCACGAACACACGGCCTCCTTTATTTCTCACCGAGTCTGGGGTGGGGAAGACAAGGGAAGCAAGATTAGTTCACTGTAAACTTCGATCAGGTGATGAAATGTACTTGCAAAGAATGGGGGTTTAAAGTCTGCCTGTCAGAGGAAGCCAAAAACACAAAAGGTCCTTGCAACACTTTCAGATGCTATTTGAATTCAACAGCGCTCATTAAGACACAGGAACACAGTCAATGGGGGTGCAGGGTGTGAGCTTGTGGGGGTTATTCCCCAAGGAGGCAGTCTGAATGGACAAAAGAGGGGAACAGACCCCTGCTGGGGGTATTGATCTGGGAGGAAGGCCGACAGTGAGAGAAGAGAAATTGCCTTTTGTTCAGCCAGAACAAAGAGTGGCGTGGAGGGAGCCATTCAAGCCCAGCCAGCCTTCCCACTACAAAACTAGTTTGGGGCCGCTGCCCCGCAATTCATTAAAAGGGGGCATCCTTTTTTTCTACGCCCGAGAGGTGCCGATGATGTAACCACCATTATGTTGGGGTGGGGAGCTTGTGCAGAGCCAGCTGGTCGGTTTTGGAGGGAACTTTTTAAGATTTCAATCCAGTTGTCAATGAGTGTTGTGAAGGAAGATGGGGGTTGGGCGCTTTTTTTTTTTTGTCGCTTCCCATCAATGGGCTCTGCTGGTGACAGCTGTGATAGGCGCTCACATTTGGCAGTTGAAGGAGCATGAAGGGGGTTAGATGTACTCACCAATAAACTCGATTGCCTCGTTGAACCAGGAGCTAATATCGGCTTTGTGGTTGTCCTCAACTGGGATGCTCTTGTAGAGGAAGGAGTCCACAAAGTGGTTGGGACAGTTGGCAGAGACGTTGATCAGAGCGGTGATCCCCAACATGTCCAGCATGTCTTTTCTTGAAGCATGGTAAGCACTGCCAAGGTAGAGGAAAGGCAAGATCTCCACAGGACCCCCCTATCACAGAAACAAATAAATAAAGCAACCCCAGTCAGTACAACAGGAAATAAGAAACAAAACAAGTGCTCTCAATATTATTATTATAATATTTAACAAATAAAAGATACTGACCTGGTCATATAAAGGAGTATTGCATGGACTACAGCTGGGGTCTGCACTCCCAGGATGGCCAGAGCTCAGGGGCAAACTGAGCCCTTGTGGAAGGGAGGGTTTGGTACAGGTCTCTGGATACTCTGTGGAAAATGTCTCAAAACCACCTGAGAAGGAGAGAAAAATACATATATATCAGATAACAGCACAGCCACGTTTAAATATGGGTCTCCAAAAGGGTGACAACTGCTCATGGGTCTATTTTGGAACATTGTTTACTCCAGCACCAGCTGGTATGGTGACAGCTGTAATCCGCATTTGTTGCCCCGTTGTTAGGATACAGTGAAACAATTGCGCGAGGCAGTGAGCGACCAGTATGTGTCCCCTTACCTTTGAGAATAAAAACCCTGGCTCCGCAGGGGTCACGACACAGGGCCGTAACAGCGAGCATCAATGTCCCGTCCTTCTTCGCCTGGCTTAAGTCCAAACTGCGGTCGTCCAGCAGCACGACAGACTGGTACTCCCCGGACAGGAGTCGGTTCCTTGTGTCCTCGTTGGGGACAATGTGCTCCAGGCCCAGACCCCCCCTGGCTCTCCTGCGCACTATGGTGCTGAAGCGCACGTTGGTGGAGCTCGAGATGTGGGACGAGTTGAAGGACAGGAAGGAGCGGCAGTCCAGCACCAGGCAGCCCGGCACGTCGTCCTCCAACAAGCAACGCAGGGACTCACAGTCGATGGTGGGAACCTCCATTATGACCATAGTAGGACGGCGGGACAGATATAATAAATCCAAATACATAAAGCTGGTACGGCCGGGAAAAAAAGACGTTTAGGCTGTTCGGGGAAACCAAGTATTTCCCCTAAAGTAATGTTTGAAGCCGCGAGTCCTTTGTTCGGTTAGTTTGTTCAATGAAAAGGAAAAAAAAACCGCTTTAAGTTTTAAGACTATCGAAGTTGGTCCTCTTTTTAAGAGTATCCGGTAGTTTTGGTTCTTCTTTAATTAAAAGTTAAGTATATACAACTTTACAGTGAGTTGTTCTGCCTCTGAGCGATTTGAAAAGCGTTTATATACTGCTCGTGCTTGTGAATGAGACGGCACTAACGTCAGGCGGACCGCCCTTCTTGGCTTCCTGCCAGCACTGCAGACGTCATTCCCCTCCCCCCTCTCCTCGCCTCTCCCCCCTCTTGAGCGCAATAGAGCAGGACGTGGCTCGTGCACAAGCTGGACATTTCTGTACGTACGCGGGCACGCAGAGTCAAGAAAGTGTTCACCGCATGGGAGACTGTCGTCTATTGTTGTTTTTTTCATTTTATCTTTTAAAACACTTGTAGAGTTCAAGAGTTATTATGTTTCCAAATTACAACTGCTCGCATTAAAATGTCTGTGTGTCAGCAAATAAGGAATTTGCCAAATTTTCCATGATGTTAGTGTTTAATTAGATTTCTATTTTGCCTCTTCAGCTGAGAGTTGACAAATAACCAGATAATAAGTAAATATATGCCATGGGGGCCATAAAAGTTTATTCTTTGTTTTTATTAGTCAGAGGTACATAGTGTTCAATGCCCCGAGAGCAAAGGCTAACCATAAAAGTTAATCACTGTATAGAAATCTGAAGTCCAGTAAATTTCCACATGCTGAGAAACAAAACACTGGTCTACCAAGAAGACAACAGCAGATGGAGATCGCTCGACCAGTCCCTTCTGTTTCTGTTCATGTTTCACCTATATTTATTTTAAAAATCAAGCATGCAATCACTCTGGGAAACCCTTTTCATCTGTTGGTGGTTGGCTGATGGGCAACACTGCAGTCTCATAATATGGACACTGGATGACCATTATTGACAGACAACAGGCATCGATAGTGACAAGAAGGTGTTTTGAAACTGCAAAGCAGAAACATGACGCGATTGTTTTGTTATGAAATAAATGTTTACGAAGCAGACTTCAAGACAAGTAGTGTTGGGACATACCAAAACCCCATTGAGTTTCAGCTCAACAGTGCCGCAAATGTTATCTTATTCCCCGAAACATTTAATATATTTGTAATGAAGACAGACAGATAGATAGATAGATAGATAGATAGATAGATAGATAGATAGATAGATAGATAGATAGATAGATAGATAGATAGAAAGAAAGGGGAAGGGGAGGTTTTGAGGATAAAAACGTAACCAATCACAACAAAGTGCAAGAACTCTCCAGCCGGTTTAACCTCACACTCCTGTGAGATGAGTCAACTGTGTGGCACACGCCGGAATGTTACACACTGTAAGACAGTGGAGGGAGGCGGGTTAAACAGCGCTCTGAAAACAGTCCGTACCAAACATTTTGTCCTCACGTTAAGAAAGAAATCAAACACCTGGTGAAGGTGTGAGCAATACCAGCGTGAAGGGGCCTGGTGAACAAACATACAGTATTACAAACAGTTCAACTGGTTAAAGGGATGTATCATATGTTCCCTGTTTGGCCATGATAACCAGAAAATGACCATGTATGATTGAAACCAACACATTAATTTAATTAACAGAAAAAAACTCCTGTTCCCTAAGTTTATTCGCACAAATGTCCTCCCAGAATAGTGTCTGAAAGTGGGACAGAATATTAAAACAGACCGTGAGTTATTTCTCTGTTTGGGATTCCCATAATTATAGCCTGTAAATAAATGTAGCGTTCTCACCCAGAAAGGGAAGTGAAACAGAGGACAACACAGAGGCATTTCCTGTGATCCGACCTTGCTGTCACTTGCTGTCATCTCGGCCTATTTACTGTCATTGTCACTCTGAGCCATCAGTGGGAAAACACAGGGCCGATCCTGTCTTCTAGTGTCTCAACAACTCACACGTTATTTGAGACGAACATGTTTCGTTTTATATAGTCTATATGAATGTGAAGAGAACAAAAAAAACAACATATGTTTTCAACATCATCAATACATTATATAGCTTTCTTCTGGGTTATAATGGGAAGCTAATTAAAAAATATCTATCGATACACGTGATGGACACAATGGAAAACCGCAATGGGAACATTTAGTATTGCTGAAAATGAAATCCCACACAAAAATTAACTTTCCAATCTCTTAGTCAACTTACTACAAATTCTATCGTTACCTTTGCACTAACCAGCTATATGTTGATGTATAAATTGAAAGCTTTTCAGACCATGTTCCAAGACCTTTTGTATGGCATTCAAACAGTGTGATGATGTGGGCCACTTGGGGCATTGGACCTTTTAAATTTTAATTTAAAAAATGTCTTTAAGGCAATTTTCTCACATGGTTTGCAAACTTAAAAATGGTCAAGAATGCACTGCAGTTACTCTAACTAGGTTGATAACACTTTACTTGCAGTAGTAAACAATCTAATGCACTATCATTTTGATGTAAGCAGATATAAGGTACAAAACAAGATATAATATGATATATAAGTGTTAATTAATGTATATGAATAACTCACAACTATATTATGCATTACATTATATTGTCAATCCCCAGTTGCACCACAGAAGTTGCACATGAGGAGTTACAGTAACAAATACATTTATTAACACATTTATTTTTAACTACACCTAAATTATACAGTATACTGTAAACTACTATTTGATGCATATTTATAATGTTGGTCATATACATGTTATAAGATATGTCTTTTTATACTATTTTAGGATGCCTTTTGAACATTTAGCCAAGGAATTACAGATGGATTACACATACATTTGAACGAAGTAAGCCTATATATACTATACTGTATTAAAGGCCACTGTTACCCTAGACCACCCTGCAATGATAGTCCAGGGGCTGCAGATGGACTTGTACTCGTTCTAGTCCGATGGCCGCTCAAAGCGCCAAATGGAAAGTGACTTAAATCTGCTGCAAAACATCTCTTCTCTCTATGATATTATTGTTTTGTGTACAAGGTCCCGAAAATCTAATAATAATAATGTAATACAACTGAAAAAACCTCAGAATTGGCACAGCATATTCGTGACCCACTCTTTGTTTGTAAAAAAAAAAAATTCAAAGAGTAAAACGATACAAATTATTAAACCTAAAAAATGTGCTTCTATCATAATTCTTTTAATAGTAGACAGTTTTCAACGAACGTTTATTAACACAAGCCATAAAACCCTGATTTAAAAAACAAAACGTTGCAGCAGGAAGAAGAATCAGCGCGAACCGGAAGTAGCTTTCAGCCAATCGGCTTTTGCAAAGCGTACTAAACTGACGTCAGCCCGGTACCGATGAACAACCGGTAGCGTTGAAGAGAGCCGTGTGTTAGCCCGTTGCGTTTAGCTTTGTCCGCCAACCCTCCTGTCAAACGTGCTAACATCATGCCTTTCGATGTTAGGAGGTGAGTACGGAGCTTCCGTTCATTTCGGGTGAGGTGTGAAGGGACGGTAGCGGTCTTTATACGGTCTGTGAGCTGCGGATGAATTAACAGTCGGCAAAGCCTCGGCTGCCAATGAGCGAGTCCAAGTTGTCACGGTGGTGGTTAACATTTGGCATGAATGGACTACTTTGTCACACGGGGTGCCGAGTTTGTGTTGCAGTCGGCGGAGTGATGCTCAGGTACGCTCACAAGAGTTTCTGTGGGGGTTTCCTGTTCTGCGCATGTGCAGATGGCCTCATCCATCCTAATATGCGTGCGACGTGTAGTCCGCCTCATGGTTATAGTAACTGTTGCATTCAATAAAGCTTTGGTCGTAGCCGCGTGTCAAACTAAACGGGCATAACTGCCTCATCTATTCTTCTTCCCAAATCAAGGCTCCATAATTCCCCCAATACACAAAAAGGGTAAAAAGCTTTCAGATTCATGAGCTACCAATAAACAGTCAGAAACACGCAATAAACATCCAGAAATCCACCTGGCTAACAGAACGATTCCACTAAGCTTTAGATACCGTTTGATATCGGGCACCGAGCTAATAGTCACACCTACAGGGCTGGTGAAACTGTCAATAGAGCACTCCCTTCTAAACATATAGGACGGGCTGTTTGCACTCAGGGGTCACTTTATAACGTGGGCAGTGGAGGATACTCTAGCGATTGGCAATCTGGCAAACTCTTGCGGTCACAGACACATTTCCACACATTTGAGTAGAAAGTAAAGTAGAAAGTAAGAACTTAAAGTAGTTAGGCTGCAACCAACAACTTAGAATTCAGTGGTTTTAAAGCAAGCTCTTCTTCTCCGATGTGAGGCGTTGCTGCTTTTCTGTGTTTTATATAACTAAATATAAAATTTTGTCGGCTTTGGACTGTTAATCGGACCCAGCGAGCTATCTGTAGGTGTCCCCGTGACAACGATGGTCTGTGGAGGCCCCGGACAAGCGCACTGGAGATTGCCTGTCAAAGTGATCACAGTTGTTCTCATCTTTCGGAGCACAGCTGTGTTGAATTGACCAACATCCAGGATCTGGCGTAACTCTCGTTTGCACTGCAGCAGTAGATGATCTATGTATGAGGGTTGTGTGAGAGCGGGAGTGTCATGGGGTCATCAAGTGGTCACGTCCTGTTCAGAGGCTTCACTGTCTCGATCGGATGAAACCTGCATTGCAATAGCTGGAAATACTTTGATTGACCAACTAACTAGTAGTTGGGTTTCGTCCACTCAGACATGGGTTAGTCACCAGTGGGAGACTGTGTAGCAACATAGATTACTGTAGATTACACCATGAGCTAGGGCAGCGCTATTCCCAGAATGCTTTGCTGTATTTGACTACTAAATATATTAACCACACCAGAAGTAAGTTTCAGTGTTTCAGCTGGTTTTATTCCTTTTCTGATGGACCAGAAGAGACCACCAGCATTGTGTTAATACATCTGTCATTACTTTAGGATTGCTGTTTGTAGCACTCTCAAATGTATTGTTTCATTGTTAAAAAATGCTTAGTAATTTCCTAAAACAGATGGGTATTGTGGTTTTTAAGAAAACGTTACTTAAACAGTAATAATGCATTTGTTTAGCACTATTTTCAGCTGTGGATTGATACACATTTGGTGTTCTGGGTGTATTTAGGGCAGCAGAATTGCTTTGATTGCAATACTTTGTTGGATCAGTTAATTATTGGTTTTGGACTCTTCGTGGAATTTGTTGGCGAAAATAGAGAAATATAGAATATCACCGTCCTTTATTCTTTAAAATGTAGTAAAAATATTAGTTTTAAACAGAATTCCCATCCATAAAGCAACCGTCTTAATATCAGTTATTCCACTCAGAAAGAGTTTTCTTCACGTCCCCAATTAATTGCTTCCTCTGTGTGTTATGTGTTCTTACTAAACGCGTATTAGACGGGATGTGAATGCTCTCAAAGGCCTTTTTCCACAATGCATTACCTAAAATGGCAATAACACTGGAATAACCTGGAGCTGAATGTCGTGGCTCTCTGGGCTGTTCTCAATGGTTTTTCAGCAGTAATATAGACAAAGATTTTAATAATACAGATAAACTCATTGAGACTGAACAGCAGCGCATCTGAATGAATAACTGAACAGCTTTTATTGATCCTCAGATTATGTCATTTATTGACACACGCAGGTTTGGTTTGTCCATACCCGATGGTGTAATGTGTTTTCTTCGAGAATAATTAGGTCATGGTGACTTCAGTAAGGAAGTGTCAATAGATGTCATGTCTTTTAATTTTGTCCGTGATGAGGGACTGTTTGCGGTTTGATACTTGACGAACACTTGGGGCAGGTGATTGAAACCTACGTAAAAGAAAGGCCTTGGCACGTGCGTTTCTTACAGCTTGGGATGCGAGATGATCAAATTAAGAAGGACATTTATAACAAACATCCGCTATGTGGCTTTTTCTCGGCAATACATAAAAGAGGATGAACTTCTGACTCACTATGACTCATTCAAGAGATACGGTCTATTTAGCAAGGGCCCTTGCTTAAAAAGCGGCCCTGTGGTGTCAACAGAGAGATGCTGGTACACCATGTCCTCAGTAATAACACGAGAGCCCTTCTTACAGAAGACTGAGCAGTGGGAAGTGAGGGAGGGAGGTGTGTTGACTGTAATTCAGGAAATGACATACCTCAACCACGGACCGAGAGCCGAACTCTCAAGAGTGAGCATTAGTATTCATGAATACAAAGTGTTCTGACCGGAGAAGTGAAACCGAGTTCTCGTCCTAAGAACACATGAGTCACATGGACTATTTAATTATATTAAGTATTTCAGTATGATGCATTTCAATCAGGACAGTAATACACTATTCTAAGTAATACATTTCTTCACCTTTTTAATATTTTATACATTTTTATTTTAGCTCATGCATTTCAAGTGATGCTATATAGAAGTTAAATTGAACCAAGGTATGTGGATGTCATATATTCAAAACAACAAATTATATTTTCTTTACTGGCCAAAAATGTGTTAAAACTTTATAATAACTTTTTTGTAATTGGTGGGCTGTAGATGAATATAGTGTCTTATTGATTTGTTTTATTATTTTTTCGTGCTAGTCATTTCCCTTGCACCGGTAGCCCGGCTAATTGTCATTGTCCTTCCAGATCAGTCCTTGTGGTGTCGTCCGCATATTTCAGAATCCTGATGGAGTTTCATTTTGATCTGAAGTCATTTGTAGAGGAAAGGGGACAGAACGCTTCCCTAACGGGGTGGGACATGACAACGTGGCTTCTGTCCACAATCCAGAACACCAGTGAGGTGTAACTGTTCACATCCAGGAGTTTCTTGAACAGCTTAAAAAGGTTGATGGTATAAATAAAAGAACTGAAATTGATTGACAGAATTTGACCTCCGCGGCAGGTTGACCGCATCATCTGTGGACCGGTTTGGGTGACAGTGCTGTGATGTTGTTTTTGCTCTTAACTTCAAGTGTAATTCAGACTCCGTGTCCAGATATAACAAGACTGCCAGCGGACAGATGTACAGTAACATCCATCTGGTGACTATTTTTAAAGTTCACATGTGTGGCATCAGTTTCCAGCTCACATTGCGATGGACCAGACATGTGAGATTTAGTTTCCTCGCTCGTATTCAAATTTAGCAGTGGGAAACTGACTGCTAAAAGTGTGTGTGTGTGTGTGTGTGTGTGTGTGTGTGTGTGTGTGTGTGTGTGTGTGTGTGTGTGTGTGTGTGTGTGTGTGTGTGTGTGTGTGTGTGTGTGTGTGTGTGTGTGTGTGTGTGTGTGTGTGTGTGTGTGTGTGTGTGTGTGTGTGTGTGTGTGTGTGTGTGTGTGTGTGTGTGTGTGTGTGTGTGTGTGTGTGTGTGTGTGTGTGTGTGTGTGATTTTCAAACAAGCTCAGTGATCTCTCTTAAAGCCCTAAAGTTATTGTTTTTATTTCCTGACCAAATCTGAGTGCTTTGGAGTTTAAACAGAGAGTTTCCTTGCCAACGTGGGTCACGTATTCTCTTCACAGGTGAGCATGCAATCCTTGAACTAATGTAAGAAATATATAAATCAACAAAACTAGAAGACTCTTAAGGTTTACATGGCGATGGTGTGTCTCGCGGGTCTCCACCGGTCTGGTGGTCTCAGGAGGTCAGCTCGGTGTTGGGAGGAAGGAGACCCTCCCTCTGCACGCCAGAGCTTTACACTCAGGAAGTGTGTCACTCTAGACGTTATTCTGATCCTGATTCAGAGGGACCCCTCCCTGAGCCCCCCACCCCATCTCCTCTCCATGCCCTATATATCCTGCCAGCTACCAGCACTAACTGATCTAATCGTAATGGGACATGGCCACAGTAAGTTAGAGATGGATGTGGACCAGAGAGCGGAGGAGAGCCTAAGGGAAGCTGCCTGAGGAGTTTAGGATCCAGGGGTCCTTTAGCGGCAGACGAAAACAAAGGAGTGAAAGCTGAGGCAAAACAAGAGAAGCAGCAGGGTCGGGGCCGGACAGGAAGCCCTCCCTCCCACTTCCTCCCCCGTCCTGCTATGCATCAGCTGTGATTCTTTCACCGACCGTTTTCTCGATGGAAGAAATGCAAACAGATGTGAGTGTTTTGGAAATAGATGAGGAAGTGCAGCGAGTGAGAGTGGAGAGGAGGGAGTGAGTGAGGGAGGGGTGGGTGGGTGGGTGGGTGGGTGGGGCCGGTCAGCGATGATGAAGTTTGGGGTCGAAAATGTTTCACTGCCCAAAAAGGACATGCGCAAGAACTCATGAACCTAAATAGTTTTGGTATTGAGTAACACCCCCCCCCAACACACACACAATTTCTCAGCTTCTGAAATAGGCAACAACAATATTACATGAGAGTTTATTGTGTCAGGTTGCGATGATCCTCCGACGCTTCTGATTCACACACTCGGTCTCAGTTGTGAAAATGTCAAGTTAAAGGTTTAAGATTCTGCCAGCTTGGATCCTTCACTGCTGGTTTCATTGTAGGTCAGAATTACAGAGCGTGTGTGTGTGTGTGTGTGTGTGTGTGTGTGTGTGTGGCGTTGCGGCCGGGGTGTCTGGACCTGTTCTGTATGATGGCGGTGGTCCAGAGCTAACATTCCACCACTCTGTCGTAATATTGCACGGCGTTATGAGTACAGAGTGTTCTTCTTTTCTCAGCACGTAGTGTTTACGTTTTCTTTTCCCTTTTTTTTTTCACTCCCCTTTTCTTCCTTTCTCTCCTCAGATTCGATATCTACAGGAAAGTGCCAAAAGATCTCACCCAGCCCACATACACAGGAGCTTTCAGTGAGTAGTCCTGCACCCACAGTCGGCCCAAATTATGAACTTCTATTTGCATTTTTTTTTTTATTTGGATATTTTTGTCATCAGGTTTTCGTTGTCCACATATGTATGTATGTTGTGTCAATAATGTAAAATGTGTACCAAGTTTAGTGCAATGCAGTTCTATTCCCCATTCCGTCTCAGACTTAAAATACACATACTTGGTTTCTTGAAGATCGATACCACTCTGTTCATAAAATACGACACTACCGCCAGTTGACGGTTGTTTTAGCACGAGGACTGAAAACGGCTCGGCTCGTCCTTTCTGAAGTGAACATAATTCTCCTACCAGCAGCTTATAACACATTTACACCCAACCAAATGACCAGTTTTGTTGTTTTTACACTTCCATTTATACTCGTATTAAACAAATGAGAAGTAATGCGATAAGTAGCGAGCACAAGAAGTGCTGATGGTCTGATTTAGTTTGGACTGAGGCAACGTAGCCATTTCCAATCTTTGTGCCAAGCTTTGCGAAGTAGTGATTGGTTCTAGCTTCAAATTAAAACCAACAACGTGTTTTTCGACACTTCTACGACAATTACTATTTAGCATACCGTGTAGTTTTATGGAGGCGAGTGACGTGAAAAGTGTTTAGGCAGGGGAGAAGTTGACAGCTGTAGGTCCAGTACCTGCGTGTCCCAGCGCAGAGGCACGTTCTGACCTAGTAATTCAGCACAGGCAGTACCTGCTATAGCACAAAATAAAATGTTAAGAATGTTAATGATCATCTCCATCGTCTCAGGCTCCAGAGAGGAGAACCCGTGGCAATCAGGTCACGAGTTGTCCTGCTTGTCATCAATATGTTATTGGGCAATCATGGAATTGTATTGATTATTCACTTCACTGAAGACACAAAAGACCTGATGACACACCCTTTGGCTCAGTCATCTACGAGTATTGGTCATTCATTGGTGAGTTGATGAACAGAATGACGAACCCCAAAAACCAACTGATGACAGCATGGATAAGCAGTGCCGTCAGTGAACAGTTTAAAACGGATTACAAACACCTTCCTGGATGACAGGGAAGAGAATGGGTTTGCTAAAGATATACATAGGTTTTTTTTTTCTCCCACGAGGAAAGGGATGGAAGTCCTTCCTGTTCACAATCAACACCCTTCCTGTCTCCAGCCACTGTCTAGGGGTGAGGGCCTTGGCTGTTATTGCTTCACCCTCGGCAGGTCGGCTCACATTATGGCTTGTGTGGTTCTGAGGCGACCAGAAACAGACTCCCCTCTTCACAAAAGGCCAAATATTTGACCCCGTCTGCTTTTCTTGTTCTGTTTCAGGGCCACATTCGTTTTTTAAGGTTACATTTTTTACGGTATTTACTTTGAACAATAACAGTGGATTCCAGAGCCGTTCTAGCTTTGGACATCATTTATCAATAGTTTCCGATGTCGCGGTCTGATTAATGGCGTTACTGTATTTGATTCTTTGTGTCATTAAGCACTCTATTTAGCCCATTTAATCATGTGTGAGCACTGGGAAGGATGGGCTTGAGTTAAAAATCAAAACCATTCATTTGAGGCCTTGTGTAAATCATTTGGCTCGTCACTTTTTCCATTGTGGAGCTGTTGGAAGAAACGGTAGCAGCCCATTACGCTGCTTTAGTAATCCTCTTCCAGTATTTCACCCTTTGAAGCCCAGGAAGAATTACTGTATGTCTTCTTATGAACCTGAATTGATGACCTATGTGTCATAGCGACACTCCCTATTGTTTGTTGGTTAAACATTACCTTATGCAAAGCCTTAGCCAGCCGCAGGTTTGGCCCTGCCAACCACAAGGTCATGTGACTGTGAGATCCTAGGAGACAGTTGCCACGTAAACACGCCTCACCTGCTGAGTGAGAGCTTTCTGGCCTTGGCTCTCGTCATACCGGATAGACCACAGTTGCGCCGACACAGATCGGTTACTTCCATATTTATCTTAGTAACGCATGACAACGTTTTATGTGACCTGATTAGTTTGACACATGACATGAAACAGGCAGCCTGAGCTTCTCCTTTTAAGCTTCAGGCTTTATTTAGGCTCAGACTGAACGAAAATACTTATTGTTTAAGGTTAATATCCCTAATTTGGTCTAGCTTTTAGTTGAATCCTTAAAGCGTCTTTGTAGGAGCCATTTTTGGTCTGAAGGATTGTCAGTGTGTGGGCTTGTCTAAGGAAACCCAAAAAAGAGCTGTTTGTAGGACTTGCGTAGCATGAGCTCACCTCTTTTAGATCAGATATGCTGTAATGGCTGCCTGTTGTGCTGGTATTTAATGTAGAATTAGTGTAGGAGGGTCTTTGAAAAAACCTGCATAATGGCAGGCTTAACACCGCCAGTAAAACTGCTATTTAGGGAAATCTTTTATAGCCACTGTGATTTTCATTAATGTGAACATCTGAGGTCAGCCATTCCTAAAGGCTGGAACAACCGGCTCATTTGGTCTGCATCACCCCTTGAAATGTCGGTTTAACTTGAGATTATAAAAAAGCGAAATAAAAGTAATTCGTACGATCGGCGGTGACTTAAGTGTTTGAACAAGCGATCCATTCTAACTTTCTTCCTTTCTGCCCACAGTTTCCATCCTCTGCTGTTTCTTCATCCTCTTCCTGTTCCTGTCTGAGCTGACGGGCTTCATAGCCACAGAACTGTAGGTATCGCTGCATCAGATCTCTGAATAAGTGTGTGTCATGTAATCTCCTGCAGCTGAAACACAGACATCAAGAGGACAGTTCGTTTGTTGCCACATGGGTTCAGGGTCTGCTGAAATATACAGGACGGGGAGTTAAGGATGAATGTCAATGCCCTGATTATTATGTGTTCTGCTGTGTTGTAACCAATGAATAGAGGCAGTTTTCTCACAGGAAATTGTCTTTGTGCATGCATCAGTCTCATGGTCATGTGTAATAAGGGATGACTTGGGGAGGCGCTGGGGGTCAGGAAGGAAATTACTCTCACAGAGATGCACAAATGTTCTCTCCATGCAATTTGGCAGAGGATGAATCCTGTTCTGTTAAAGTAGGGTGTTGTGGGTTTAAAAAAACAAAAAAAACACTAATTTACTTTTTTCAGTTCAAGCTTATCTAACCATGTTTCCTGTTTCTGTCCCTTACAGAGTAAATGAACTGTATGTGGATGATCCAGATAAAGACAGTGGTGGGAAGATAGAAGTGAGTTTAAACATCAGTTTGCCACACTTACACTGTGATTGTGAGTATATAATAATATATACAACCTTACACCATTTCTTTGCATTACACTTCCTGTTTGTGTGTTCTTCTTTTTTTTTTTTTTTATGGGCCTTTTTATAGTCTTGTTTTCCTGCTTTATCTGACAGTATTACTTACCGTGCTAAATAAAAGAATAAATGATGCCTTAGATAGAGAAGACGACTCTCATAAAGAAGTAGTAAAGCTACATAATAGTCTCTACCCAGATCCCACTAAATCTTAGGCCAGCCTCCGGCCTGTGCTGCCTCTGTTTGATGTTGTGCTGCCACACAGCCCTAATCCGAGTTTGAGTTGCCTCTCGTGGCTCCTCTGCTGTACTTCGATGTCAGAAAGGTGGGCAGGACCAAGTGCAGTCCCTGGTTATTTGCTCTTCATGACTCCCGTCAGAAACTATGCCCAACGACACACACGTGCACACATTGCCGAGGCTCTGGCAGGCACATTTGCTCAATTCAAGCGATATCCAAAAATGGCAACGCTAATAAATGCTTGTGTGAAAAATGAAGTCCGGATTTCTGCGAGAGAGGCTTTGGCATGCAGACACACACAGCTGTTGGCCATGTGTTTAGACGACTTCACTCATGGCATGCCTTAACAAAGGCCGTCTCATGCCGTTTCCAATTAAAGCTCTCGGTGATTGTATGTATGGTGGTTTTGTTTATTTGCAGAATTTAAAGTCTGCAGAAATGTGGGTCCCTCTTAACTACACACACGGGTCTAACCACTCAGCAGCTGCATGTAATGAGTAGAAACGTTCCTCAGCCATCCTCCCTGCGAGTTAATATTCTACATCAGTTTTTTTTCTTCCAGGCCTCCAAACAGGTTGTCATCCATTACAAATTTACTAAGAGAGAAAAATAATATCATTATGGAAAAGCTGGCATTTCCATCCCTTTGTACTATTCATCTGCTCTGCTCTGCTGTTCCGAATTTAAACACCGTCTCCCTCCACTGACCTTTTACGAGTTGCCAGGTCTTGATTTGTGACTTCCCGGAAAAGCAGAACTGCGTTTAATAACCTTATAATAATTCTCCCCCCCCCCCCCTCCCGATCCACTTTTTACATGAACACACTTTCAGTTCTAAATGTCTTCAAAAGGAGAAACAACCAGCTCAGACAGTGTCAGACTTAACTTGTGTTGGTGCACTGTATTTTGAGATCTGGATAGACGGAGGGGGAGTTGAACTTGTCTTGAATGTCAAAGGTCAGACAGACGGCATGTGGAGGTTTTAGCACAGGTCCAGCGGACGTCCCTCTGCACTGCTGGCCAACACACCGCGCAGCTCGGCTCTGAAAATAGGCCGCTGCCAGTGTGCCAACACAGGGCGGCCTGCAGGAGGGGGAGGGGGAGGGGGAGGGGGAGGGGGGCTCAGTAAAGTCTAGATGGAAAAACACAGACAGGCAGGATAGGTGGCCTGTTAGGACTCTGTGTGTTTACTCTACAGGTCACTCTCTGCAGTATTTCTCTTTATTCTTCCCTTCCACTGTTAACAAATCAGTGACTCGTATTGTTATTTGACGGTGAAAGACATAGAGCTGCAGCTCATAATTGTTCTCAATATCAATAATTTCTTTGATTAACCAATTTATTTTTCAGTCGATAAATTGTTCAAAAAACCCTGCAAAAAAGGCCTTATTCTTTTGACATACATTCATAATGTTGTGTCTGTTTGAGCACTGGTGTTACCTTACAATTTCAGTGTTAATAGTTTTTTAATTTCATTGAACGATTGCTGTACAAAATTGCGAAAAGAAACGCAAATGTTTGGTGTAAAGCTGAAACAAGTTGATCAGTTATAACAACATAAATAATTAGATGATCACAGAAAAACAAAATGTTACTTTCAGCCCTGTTTTTGCTTAACAAATGATTGAAGATAATTACCTCAGCACTGAAAGTAGTACAAGTTTGGAACAGGCATAGGAAACCATAAATTATTTTTGTTAATATTCTCTCCTTGTTCAGTCTATATGTAATTATCTCCCATGTCTCTCTGTTTCTTAAGTGGTGGGTTTGGACATCCAGGATGAGATGGGCCGCCACGAGGTCGGTCACATAGACAACTCCATGAAGATTCCTCTCAACCAGGGGGGTGGTTGTCGCTTTGAGGGAGAGTTCACCATCAACAAAGTAAGGCCTCATCCCAGCACAGAGAGGGGGAGAAGAATAACCCCCACACACACTGTATGAGTTTAAATGGCTGATCTGCCCCAGAGAGTGTTTCTGTGCCCAGTAATTACTTTATGATGGATTGGATTTGGATCTTTTGTGGGACATAAACTCTTGGACTATATGTTGTTTATTTGTCTTGGCCTTGAGATAAACATAGAGCCCCCCCCCCCCGTCTGAGACGAATGAAGCCAACCTGCTTCCTCCTCCAGTCTAAATTGAGTTATGTTACATTTAAGAGCTCTGGGATCGGCTTCAGCTGCTGTCTGGGCCCCGACAAGCCCTGTTTGTCCTACCGCCATCTTGTGCGTCAGTCTTTCCAGTCCATTTAAAATGATTAACCCAGCAGTTGTACATTTAACACTCTCGCTTGTGGAGTATTTTGAAATATGTGAAACGTGTTAAAGTGGCTTTTTCTTCCGGAGACGAGGGCCATTCGGTTTCCGACCAATTGTGTGTGTGTGCAGAATTGGTTATTAGTTAACTCGATGTGTTGCAGGTGCTCACATTAACTTACGTGTGTGTGTGTGTGTGTGTGTGTGTGTGACTGTGTGTGTGTGTGTGTGTGTCTTCAGGTACCAGGAAACTTCCATGTGTCGACGCACAGCGCTACAGCGCAGCCCCAAAGCCCAGACATGACCCACAACATCCACAAGTTGGCCTTTGGAGAAAAGCTCCAGGTCGGTACTCGCACTAAAACCCACAGCGGGGGAAAAATGGACAGAGATTAAATCTACAGTATCAAGGCTGAACACGGATCTCTTTTCTCTCTTGTCACGCAGGTAAAAAAAATACAAGGAGCCTTCAATGCGTTAGGAGGGGCTGACAGGCTGTCATCTAATCGTACGTATGCAGGCTGCACATGTGTTCCTCATATCCACGATGTGACTGTTATGTATGGTGTGATGCAATGAAACGAGACACCTAGGGGACTTCTTTTGAATCCAAAGTGGCAACACGGCTGACATCTTGGATGGGAAGGCTCCAGGCAGCTGCGTCGTGATCAAAACTACATCCATTTTTGGACACTTTCTTTTTCTCATATTGAAGTAACTTTACTTCTGTTGCAGCTCTGGCCTCACATGACTACATCCTGAAGATTGTACCGACGGTGTATGAAGACCTATCGGGCAAACAGAGGTTCTCCTACCAGTACACGGTGGCCAACAAGGTGCTGACTCCCTCCTGTTATCCCCTCTTCCTTTTCTACCTCACCTGTTAGATCTGACCCTCGGTGTCATATGTTGTTTTCACATGTTAAGGCAGCAGCGCGACCATCCCAACAAATGGCTAGAGCGTGTTTTGCCGTGTTAAATTGTGCACTCACCCGGAAGTGGAAGCTCACCCCTAGTGACTGGAAATGCTCCCCAGAAGTCAACAAACCATAAACACACTTCCTGGAATTGTGTTGACGGACAGCTGGTTTGGAGTTTGGAGTAATAACAGTGCGGATCAGCTGTGAATCGAGGATGATGAGGGCCTGAGCAGATTATTTCAAAAATAACCATAAATGGAGAATAGTGTCTTTTTTTTCTTTTCTTCTTTAGGTGAATTTTTTTTTTTTTTTGCAGTAATGTGATTTTTATGAATTCACTGACATCGATGTCATCCCATAACAATAACTCACAACACATTGTAGCCTCCTACTTACATCATCAGATTTATTGAGCCGAGATTCATTTTCAATGAATCATTAATTACTTTGTAGTGACTTCATCTGAAAGCTATTCTATAATGAGTCATAAACGCCGCCGCCACCACCACCGGAGATAAGAATGAAACAACAGATTGCTCTAAATTGATTTCTCAACATAAGGTTTGATCGCCTCAGTGTTTATTAAATAAAATGTTCTCGCCACGCGCAGCTCCAAAACATATTAACATCTGTAACGCGCTTCTTTTCCACCCACACAGGAGTACGTCGCGTACAGCCACACGGGCAGAATCATCCCGGCCATCTGGTTCCGATACGACCTCAGTCCAATCACAGTCAAGTACACAGAGAGGAGGCAGCCCGTCTACCGCTTCATCACAACGGTGAGTTCATGCTCCTCTTGAAAGTCTTCAATACAGTGAAAACTGGGATTTCTAGACTTTAAACATAATCTGAGAGTGTTTGTTGATATGGTGAATTTGTTAGCAAGCAGTTACCTATTGACACATCCACTGTCTTTTCGATCTGGTTTGGTCTCTTCCGACTATGGGAACACACAGCTGTTGTAAAGCTGCACTAATTAATGCTTTTTTTATTAACACTAAAAAAACACAAAAGCCAGTTAGCTTAGCATAGCATAGAGAATGGAAACGGATAGCGTGGCTCTTTCCAAAGAAAACAAAGACCGTCTACCAGTGTAAAAAAAACTAAAGTTGGTTATTTAATCTGTACCAAAAAACCTGTAATTTCACCTCCCTGAATTCTTTTTTTCTCCTTCTCCACCTCCTCTCTCCACTTGACCTTGTCGTTGAGGAATTTTGGCTGAGCCTGTACCACGTCATCAGCAAGCTTTCCTGCTGACTGATAATGCGGTCAGGATTAAATTGGCTCCTTTTGAGTTGTTTAGTTCTATCATGACTTGCATTGGTAGGACATGACTGTAAGCATAGTGTAATTATGAGTCATGGTTTAAGATGTTGAGTCAAGCTGCAGCAGGACTTTTTGATGGATCCCAGCACATTACTGAAGTGTCGTAATGTTAACGTGATTACAAGCAGCTGATAGCCTTCATCTCTAACCAGAGGAGAACATATCAAAGTGTGGCTTGTGTTTCCTGTAGATCTGTGCCATCGTCGGCGGGACGTTCACAGTCGCAGGAATCATCGACTCCTGTATATTCACTGCTTCAGAGGCCTGGAAGAAGATCCAGATCGGGAAAATGTCATGAGGACTCCTCCCCACATCTTATTTATATGTGCAGAGTTGCTAGCCTGTTAGCTAAATCCAATCCTTCTCTAACCCACTTCCTTTTGGAGATTTCCTCAAGTCGACCAATAGAGTGGCTCCGGCACTGGATCTAACTAACAGGCTACACGGCTGCGTCTCAGTTACTTTTTAAGCTCCTCTCAGGCTCCATCTGCTCTGTTGACGTGTGGATGCAGACTATCACATGTCTTCTTCCTGCGTCTTCAGTGTCAGGAGAGGAAGCTCTTTTGTTACTGTGGAGATGAAGTACTCTGTGCCTGGGTATTTGAAGTCTGTACCTGATATTCTTTGAAGTAAAAAAAAAACTTTGACACAAATCTCCACATATAATCAATTCAATGGGAATTGTTCAAATGATGGCTGAATTACAACAGACCTATGTTTAAATTAATTTTAAAAACAGTATCAGTCGACCTGTACTGTTTATTTGTTTGTATGCCACAAAAAGGGAATTATCATTTGAAGGAAGTGTTCTGGTTATTAAGACTAGACTGAACTTTAAAATGTTTCTGTAGGTCACACTGTCCATACAATAGTATTTTGAATCATGTGACATTATATTTTCAGCCCATCTTATTGCATCTCCAGTATTCACTGCATGTGCCTTTTTAGATTCTTTACTCTTCCACCATTCAGGATTACCATCAGCTCCCATGTGTCTGTTTCAATGGCCGTTGTTACAACTTACTTTGTAGATTCACTTTTTAAGAGATTTATTTTTTAATACAGGGAATCATTGCTTATTTTTCAGTCCATTATTGTACCAATATTTCATTAATGCTGTTTGATAACCTAGTTTTTTTTTTTTTTTACAATCCATTTGAATTATTGCAAAAATATGTAGCAAGTGTCTGTTATTTTCTAAGAGAACAATTGATTTAGTTTTTCTTTTTTTCTTTTACACAGTACATTAACTAATTGAGTTTCTATGAAGTTGTAAATTGTATGGATGATTTGGTTTTGTACTGAGAGAACTTGTAGACCAAGGTGTTTGTCCTCTTTGGTCATTTTTCTTTATTTTATACTGATGTTTAACAGACCTCAGACCAGTGATAATCACAAGCCCTCAGAAACTGGTCTGTCAACTGTAAAGATCATCCACTTCCTGTTCCGTCTCAAATTACTCTGTAATGCTACGTGTTCCTCAAGTAAAGGTGCCAGAGAAATCACGGTTGTATCCTCCATGTGTTCAGATTTCTATAAGCTAGTTGCCAGCCTTTTGACATGTTATGCTACGTTTTTATTTCCTCAGTTTTAATTATTTAGTTTACACATCTCAGAGTACTTTTCCCACGTATTATTTCTTAATAAAGCCTAAAGTAGTTAGGCCAGGGAGTGCTGGTTTTAAGAAAGAAGTGAGCTGCTGCTTTTAAAAGCCAATTATTTCACATCAAAGTCGTCTGCCTGAACCCCATTTCACCTGAAACTGACAGTTTACATGAAGTTATCCAGGTACCCTCAACAATTATTCATAGAAACTGGCTTTCTTGGCTCTCTTCACTAATTGTGTGTACGAAGAGGACTTTGCACCCAGAAGCTGTTGCTGTGCCTCAGCTGGCAGCCATAATCAACACCCTGCAGGTTGTTGTTTGTGATGCGAGGGTGTTAAACTGTCCCAGCTGTCATCACGCTTACATCCAGCTCTGATAAGAGGTGCTTTGTGTGACTCGCTTCTTTTTTATTTGCCCTACATCCCTCAGTTTACCTCCGTCATTTATTCCGTGCTCATGGTGTCGCGTCGTAATCAAGCTTCTCCCCTTCCACTAAATGACAAGATACATTTCTTTATTTCTTCCCATTTTAGTCATAATTTGTACAAATGAAGGAAGAATACTCTGTATATAAAAGATAAAATAAGTGTGTGACTAGAAAATACTTGTTTTTGTCATAATGCTGCCACCCAGTGGCTGGTTAGAGGATCTTCGGGTACATATCGCTCTCAGTCTGTTTGTTGAAGCAGCCGCTCGAGAGGAAGAGATAAGTAGAGGAAAGCTCTGGTCATAAGGATCTATAACCTGATCTTTATTTGTAAATGACATGTCACTACTTAAACTAAAACCTACACGCCTTCCTTGACCTGAGCTGTCCCACTTTTTTTTAAAACCCCCTCTATTCTCTCGAGCTGCATCTTTGGTTTGATTACACGTTGGAGGAGGCCAGGCAGGGAACGTCAGGCGAAGAGAAGAAGTCGCAGAAGCCTTCCTCGGACAGGTGTCCGTACTCGTTGTTGTAGAAGGTCTGTCCTGAAAGCTGGCTGAAGAAGTTGGGACGGTGCGTGGAGCTGCCGGCGTCACCGCTCCGGCCCAGGGAGCCATGGGAGGCTGTCAGCGGCGTCGTGCTGCTGCTGCTGTCCATGCGACTGAATGAAAATGAATGAAAATGCTGTTTAACAATAAGCAATCTGAGTATTCTGTCTACAGCTACCTGTACTGAAGGTATGCATGCTGGACATGTTAGGTTCATGAATATGAATGGTGTCTCAAAGGGGAAGGTAGTTAAAGACCAACGTAACTCAGGACCATCTTTAAAAAGCTCTAAACCTGTAACTGCTAAAAGTGGAAATTAGGATTTGGTATCAGTCTGGTGACAAATCTTATGAAAGACCAGCTGATCCTACTAACAAATATGCTCTGTGTCGCCTCATGTAGCTTATTTCTCTAACAGAGCTCCATTGTGGTCCAAATTCAGAGAGCCGCAATGGGTGAACATGTGCACTCCATAAATACTAAAAATAGTCCAAAACAAATACACAATGTTGCCCTATTTGAGTTATTCTTGATAAAAACACGACTTTGGATGTTTCTTAAAGCCATTTTTTTTTCTTGTTGGATTCAATGGGGCCCAGTGCCGCAGACAGGGTGGGAAAGTCCAAATGTAATGATGCACACATTGTTGATCTTTTCATGTGATTAGTTGACAATAACAAACATATTGGACATTGCAAGCCTTATTCTGTCTGTGGTCTACTCTCGAGCATGATAATAAAATCTATACATACTTTTTTCTTTTTAAGTAAGGTGGCTAAGACTAACCTGAGGTGGTAATAATGAACCGTACATGATCTAATCAGTGTGTGTACAATTCAGGATAGCATATTGTATATCGTTCTGGTGAAATCCTTGTGTCTGATTGGCCTTTCTGGTGTAATCACATCAGAGCTGCTCTCAAAGGTTCCTCCTACATCTTTGCTGTAAGTAGGAGTGAGTTGCTGGATGAATTAGTTTTATTCTTCCCGTTTTGCAAATCACTTTTTTCTGCTCTTCAGATCATTATTGAGCCTAATTCTCAAACCTGTCAAAGCACACGCTGCATGTTAAGCTGTGATTCTACATTCTAGCAGGAGAGAATGCCGCTTTTCAACCAACGCATTTGCATGAATAACCTTTTTGAGTAGGCACCCCTGTGCTTGTGTTCAATTCTTTCAAATTCTTCGGAGGCCAGAACCATCCCGCTGTCTGTCTGGTTATCCTGGGAAGAGACACAGTGAGACATCATGTGAATGAAAAATGCCTTTGGTTGACCCCGCTGCTATGTCTGCAACTATTTTTGGTAATTAGGAGAAATATATTTACAGAGTCGAATGACATTCACTAAGTGTCACCGGTCACATTTTCAACAGATGATAAAAAGATAAAGAGCTTACTTGAGAAGTTTTCTGTGGATACTTCCCCAGGGGAAACTCGTCAAACGTCTTCACTGTGGGATGGCATAGTTTAGAGGGTCCCACAAACACACAGCCGGCAAAGGGCACGCAGTTATAATACCTGGTCAGGGGGTGCAGAAATGATTATAAGATTATTAACTGATAGAGCCTCTAAATCCCACAAGTCAGATAAGAAACAGTAAAAAACAACATCAAGAGCAGAATAAGTTGAATTTTAATGAAAATAATTGCAGTTTATATTTATATTTTGAATGTGTTGTGAATAGGTTAACAGCTGTGTGATTTGATGATACATCTTCAACCAACAACATTTCTGACCTGGTGTCACGTTTTGGATGGTTGGCACAGGCATGCAACCTTAAGGCAGTAATTCAAGCATTCAATGAAGTGAGCAAGTCCAAGTTTAGGTTTCATGTGGCTGGTAAAGCGCACGGAAACCTTAAACAATGCAATACATTAAATATTTATGGCAGAAACACCATTGGAAAACACAATTCATCCATATATAAATTAAACACTCAAAAACTCAAGATAAAGCTGATCTTAAATCACATTTACAATTATGCTGAGTCCTGATTGGTGCATGCAAGTTCATGACATCATGCGCCTTCAGTGTCCAACCAGTAAGAAGAGCTCAGACAAAAACACAACATCTCTAGTGTGAAATAACTTGTGGTGTGTCCAATAGAAGCTCGTTGTTTATAGGAATAATCTCGACATGAAAAATAGATTTTCGGGACCTTTAAGTAATACAGGATAAACCTGTCTTAGTACCTGGCGGGTAGAGCGTTGCAGGCCAGTCTCAGTTCCTCCTCAGATGGAGGAAGTGATGACGCCTGCGAGAAGCCATCATCCTCTGAGCTTTGTGAGTGGTTCAAAGGTATGTAGTCCTTCCCGTCCTGAAGGGTCCACAGAAAAGATTGAGATTCAAGGATTCAAGGTCGTAAAACTTTTTTCAAAACTTGCTAACATGCGCTAGCTAGAATGAATGTCCTTCTGGCAATGAACTCACGGGGAGGCTGTTGTCCTGCAGCAGGTCTCCCAGGATCTGCACCAGGGCAGGGAAGGTGGGTCTTTCTTTGGGCTCGCCGTGCCAGCAGGCCAGCATGATGCCGTATCTGCCAGCAGAGAGCAGCACCATCACAACAAGAACAACACAAGGACCTCCACTTCCCTGACTCATTAATAAAGCTGCAAATCTGACTCTATTTCCTCTCCTTCACGAACAAGCAAGTCAAAGTTATGATTTTCTCATTTGCCTTTGGTATTGGCACGAGCAATTAAAGGACTATATCTAGGACTAAAAAAGGACTAAATCTTACTTGACAGCAAAAGATAAGAGAACGAATAAATCAAAGTCTCTGCTTACATTTCGGGGGAGGCAGTCTCCGGTGCCCTCATCCGCACGCCATCTTTCAATCGTTTGCAAAAGTCTTCGTCAATCTGTACTCCCGGGTACGGAGAAGCACCTGAGGGAGGATTAAAAGATGAAACAGTCATTAACATGTCCGAGATAAAAAAACAAGTTATTGTGTGTTTGGATAAATTGGTTTAAATAAGATTATTCAATAATTATCTATTGCTTTGGCAAGAACAGAGATTAATACACTTACAGATTTATGGAGGAGATTGTATTGAAACCGTTTGATTTTCATACAAATAACAAAATGAGTGTCTTTACCCAGTGAGAAGATTTCCCAGAGGAGAACTCCAAAAGACCACACGTCACTCTGGCTGGTGTACACTTTGTCAAAGATACTCTCTGGAGCCATCCACTTTAAAGGCAGACGAGCCTGAGAGAACATATGGAGTTCAATGTTTCAATGTTTCATCACAGATGGGTAATAAACCTGGAGCTCAAAAGCGTAGCGATTGTGAGGATGCCGTACGTTGCCTTTCCTGACGTAGTCGGGGTCTTTGTATATGTCTCTGGCCAGGCCGAAGTCACAGATCTTCACGATGTTGCTCTCTGACAGGAGAATGTTCCGGGCTGCCAGGTCTCTGTGGATACACTGCGGATATACACACACACACACACGACCACACACACACATCACAACCATGAGGTGTGCACGTGTGTGTCACTGAATGTTTGCATGCATTGAGTGCACCTTTCTTTCTCTGATGAGTGAATTACAGATATGATATTTGGAGTCCGTACATAGCATTTTCTTCATATTCTGCCACCTTAAAACCTGTGTGTGTGTGTGTGTGTGTGTGTGTGTGTGTGTGTGTGTCAGTTCGTAACTGGGACTGGACTATGTCTCGGCCGGGCAGAGCTCTGTGGAATCACTGCAATAGCTCCAACATCGTTGACGAAGCCGTCAAGTCAACGAGCCCACAGGTTCACGACGGTGAGTCATTTAAAGACAGACCTTCTGCTTAGAGTCCGATCAGATTGTTGATATTCATTATTGATTATGGCCGCTTTTGTTGACACCATTTAAATTACATTATTCACCCGATTACCAGCGGCTTCATACATGAGAGCAGCTCTCCAACAACTAGGAGCAATCCAATAAAACCAAAGATGACAGTTTGCACATTTCTTCACTATTTGGATACAGTACTGATGAATAAAACAAATCTCAGCTTTCTGCGAGAACCGCAAAGCAATCCCAATATGCCCTCTTCAAAGTAATCATCAAATAGAATAATTGAACTGTTCTTTTATAATGAAATGAAATGTTTAACATATAGTTTTTGATTTAAGTGAATTAATTGCAATTCATTTAGAATTAAGATTCTAAATTGATGATGATGGTTTAATTTATTATTTAAATTGTAACCAGATTGTATGTGTTTGTAACATCATTTAATTGAAGTTTTTGTTGATTACAAAATGATTTTTCTTCTGAATCTTTTTCTTGTTTCTTTTTGTCTAATCTAATTTAATCCAGTCTAGCTCCACTTCACACGACTATCTACTCATTAAAATGGATTTCACATTAACCGACAGTGACTGTTCACCTGACAACCAATTACTTTCAATTCAGGAACGTGATGTCATCCATAGCAACGAAGGTCAACCCTTCCCATCCCTTCTCTTAGCTCAGGAGTTGTCTCTGTCCTTCAGTAAAAGAAGCGGTCAGCGGCTTTGTAAATCGATCCTAAGAGGACCCTTGTAACACAATACATAATCTATGTCACATACTATGTAACATACTTTAACACGTTGAGTGGGGCAATAATGCATAACCCCTAGCTTTAAGAATAATAATAATAATAATGCATTTAATTTATATAGCGCTTTTCATAATACTCAAAGACACATAATTAAAACATCCTAAAAGCTAAAAATAAATAAATAAGAATAGCTAAAATACAGGTAAAACAAATAAAACAAATAAATAGGGACTTTGAGTCGCTCGGAGCCTGATAAGAAAACAAAAACAAAAAAACAAACAATCACACATTAAAAGCAGTTCTGAACAGGTGGGTTTTGATTTGGGATTTGAATAAGGAAAGATCAGTGCAGTCTCGGATGAGTTTGGGGAGAGAGTTCCAGAGGGAGGGGGCAGATATGGAGAAGGCTCTTATACCCCGCTTTTCTTTAAAATAACAAGTGAGCTTTTGAATGCAGGACATTTACTTGGAAGAGAGTATTTTTTTAAATCTTGCCGTAGTCCTACTATTATTTAAGTAAAGGACCAAAATATGTCCTTCCCCTCTGCCTGACTCTGTCCTAAGCTATGTCCCGATGCCATATCACATGATAACTGTATACAATATACACATCGTTATGGTATACTGTCCAAAATAGCAAAGTGTATACACTTCTTGTATTCAATCAGAAATTAATGCATTTCAAAGGAAATCAAACTGTGACTTTTGTATGTCACGGCCAAATAAACAGCAAAGAGCAAGCGGCATGCTTTTCAAAAGGTACACAGCTCATGTTTTAGTTCACAATGTTCTGCAGCTGCGAGTAATTTCTCAAGGTCTTGGGTGCACTGCATTATTGGTTTGCGTGTAATGCAAAAAGGTATGGAGTATATTCGATTGATTTATTCTATGCTCCTTGAACACACTGCATATCTTTAATAGCTTAGCTTTAATATACAGTGTGGGATCGTGGTTCATTAACAAGCTCAAAGGACTAACACGCTGAATGATCCAGGCTACAACCTAATGCCTGCTGACAATTCACCACAGCTCATTCACTAAAGTATGTCTTTGTATTGCTGACATTAACCTTTCTGGAGGCCAGGAACTCCATCCCACGAGCCACCTGGAAACTGTAGCAAATTAGATCTTCTATCGTCAGAGGGGTTTTCCACAAGTCCTCCACTGGAGAGAGAAGATGAGAGAACGATCGGTCATGGGAAGAACAAAAGAAAGAGAAATTAAATAATCTGCTCTTGTGAATTCAAGCAGACTCACTTTTCTCCGCCGTAGGATTCTCGTTGGGCGGGTTGGATGACTGACTCTGGGGGCTGATGAGTGGGGAGGAGCGTGGGGGGGGCGGGCCCAGAGCTCTTTGGTCTATTCGACCTGCCTCAATCATCCGTCTCACCTGGCTCTGAGTTTTAGGAGAGCGATCCTGAATGGGGAAACAATTAAACGCATCGCCAACCAAAATCAACAACAACAACAAAAAAGAATGACAGAATACAAGTGTGAGAAGAAAATACTGTTCAATGGAGAAGAAATACAGGCCCAACCAAAGCAAAGGCGATTCTCTCCACATGATCACAGCAGAACAAACCAATAGAAAAGGGTTTTGCTTTAGAGTGTTTTTAATACCCTGTATGGGAGGAAGAACTCTCTCTTTGCTCGTAGGAAGTTAGATAGATTCCCGTACTTGCAGTATTCCACTATCACCATCAGTGGACCTGTTGATACAAACACCTTAATTGTCAGCTTCTATCATGAGAGTATACTGTGTGAAAAAAGGCCAAAGATATTTTAACGCATTTCACATTATTTTCTACTTGATAAAAGTCATTAAACAATCTCTTTTTCACACCACCCGGGATTATTCTTATTATCTGAACGGTTACATTTCTGCTTTTGTTTAGGGTAAACAGGGTTAAACCATTCCAGATGTGCGCTCGACAAAAATGTGCTCTGCGGGTCAAAATGATGTGCTGACATAAAATGAGGTGTGTCAAAGAAAAAGAGAAGCAGATGTTTGTTTTTCTTAGTGGCATTGCTTGAAAAACATGCCGGGGGCAAAACTGATTTGACTAAATCAGAACAAACAACAAAACGTAAAATAGGCACCAAAAATGCAGTGTCAAAAAAACATCCTACGGGAATTTAAATATAATATTCCAAAGATCTCCAAAATCATGACAATCAATTTTTTTATGAGACGTCACGGTTACAAAATTGTCGATATATGCAACATCTTCATTGTAATACGTATAAAGCTCACCATTTGGTTTGGTGCAGGCTCCTAACAGGTTTACTACATTCAGATGGTTACCAATGTGAATCAGTATCTTTAACTCTGACATCAAGGCCTTGTGCTCACTGGCTGTGGCTCCATCTGAAACACACACACACACACACACACACACACACACACACACACACACATTATGCATAAAATACCGCTTGTTTTTTTATTTGTGTGTTTTTTAGGTAACTTTGTGCATCAGGGGCTTCTTACTCAAACACAGAGACAAAACTCACCCTTCAGCATCTTGACCGCCACTGTGTCCAAACTGTTGCTCTTGCTGATGCTGTAGATTGATGCCTCAATTACTTTTCCAAAAGCACCGTGGCCCAAAACCTTTCCTATGTCAGGAGAAAAGAGAAACCACAGAATATTCATGCCTATTGATCTATGCAGGACTGCCTTTGGTGTCATTGCAATACAAAAACAATCGCAGTCAGGAGCAGTTGCAAAATGTAAATGCATCTGGTGTCCATATACACAAGGGGTGTGGACTTAAAATCTCAATTGCAACCAAACATGTTCCCATGACTTGGGAACTGTCGTGGAACAGATGCTTTTCCTCAGGGTATATTAAAAAGCCGCGCTGGGAATGAGCGCAGATTTAACACTTTCCTTGGCAGCGCTTTGCCCGGCTGGCTGTGGTCCAATCTCATGCCATTAAGGATTCTGGAAATGGAAAACTAATTTCATCCTTCTACTTGCTTTCATCCCCGCCTGCATACTTCCTCGCAAACCCCCTCGTTCATCCCAACAGCCATTCGTCCTTTTTTCGCCCACCCTTCCCCGGCTGCTCACCCAGTCGGAATTTGTCTCTGGAGATCTCCCACTGCGAGGAGTCGTAGGGCAGGTATTCACACTGCTCATCCAGAGGCACCTCCCCTGGGTCCATGATGATGGACAGATAGCCCGTCTTTATGTCTGCCGGGTTAACCTGGAGTAACCGGGGGGACAAAGAGCTCACGTCAACAACAACGACTGTCGTGTGTATTGGACTTGGGCAGATGGGCTGTTTTCTCTTCAGTCGTCTAAGACGTGGGAACGTTTCTATCATACTGAGGCTGATGTGACCGCTTTTCTTTGGCGAATAGAAACATCAAAAGTGAATTGTGATCAAGCTGGAAACAAAGCAGATTTTTTTTGTATAGCTCCTGAAAAGTTTGCATCCATTGACAATTAAAAATTCTCCGTCTTATCAAAGTGGCTTCCTCAGAGATATTCATTTAAATGAATGTCACTATCTTTTGCTGAAGTAGGTAACATTATGTTACCTACATAAACACTTGTTGACACACTTGTTTTCTGTTCCTCTAGAATGTGTCCACACAAGACAACTGTCCTGACACACAGACTTGTGCTGTCTGTGCAGCATACAATCAGATCACAGTTGCCCACAAAATGATGGAAAAAGGCTAATTATTGCCTGAGTAAATGAGTTAACTGGCACAAGTGACGAATGGGAAGAGACAAAAAGATAGAGCTACTGTCAGAGAGAGGGGAGGAATTGAGCCATGTCTTCATAACAAGCCATCTCTTAATTATTAGTTAATGACTGTGAATTTGCTGCAGAGCAGCTGTGCGAGACAATATAATAAGTGGCCAAGTGAGGAAAAATAAAAAGCAACTTGGGCCTCATTATAGACGGGCGTTGACTAATTGGACGTGCTCCAGGCAGAGATCAGTAACTCAGCGGGTGAACGGCAGACTCTTGAAGATCAAACAGGTTGTGCTCAAACGTCGACAGACATGTTGTGGGTCAAAGGTTAAAGTACCGTGACGATCTGTCAGTTCCTCTGACAAACCCACAGACACAAACACAGACACACGGTGAAAAGTGGCGCCCTCTGACCCGCTTTGCATTGCAGAAGATGAGGATGAGCAGTGCCCAGAAGAAAACAGCAATGACCCCCGTCCCGATGAGGATCACAATCTCCACATTGGCCTTATCACTTGAACCTTGATAGAAAGAAAGAAAGAAAGAAAGAAAGAAAGAAAGAAAGCCACGCTTAGATGCAAAATGTTTTATCTGAAACCACTACATCACCTCACTGGTCTTTATTTAATCTCTCTTTATTAAATCACTCTTTACCAACTGCAGGGGGTGCTATATTACAAACTACTGATCATTCTTGCAAGCTCGTTACTTTGAAATCTTTATGTTGAATCAATGCTTTAAACAGTCTTTTCATTCAGCTATTTATCAAGGCCACTTCCAGCAGAACCATTCAATTATTCATTCTGAGTATGTTTCAGTCAAAGCTTTTGATGTTAAACTATACACAACAAAAGCACAAAAACTACAGCTGCAGAGAAAAGTGAGAGAGGGCAATGACCAGACATGTACATTTTGAGTGTGAAGATGTGAATTCGAGGGCAACTCTGATTTCAGACCTGCAGAGTGCACTCAAGAAGAACACATGTCAGCGCTGAGTGTGTGTTAGTGGATTCAGGTGTCTTTGGGATCTGTGTGTGTGTGTGTGGCCGGCTCACCAATGACCTGGACGGCGGCTGAGGAGTGGACACAACCGCGCTGATTGCAGGCGGTGCAGGTGTAAATACCGGCGTCCTCCTCTGTAACCCGCTGGATACTCAGCGTGCGGTTTGAGTCCTGCAGTTGGATCCCTGAATAGTGAAACACACACACACACACACACACACACACACACACACACACACACACACACACGGGATCACTTCATCGCTCCACGACACCTCTCACATCATAAACCCAGCAACTTTCTCAAGAGCATGTCTTGAATTCTTGTCACACCTCTGGACTTCAATCTATAAGGGTTCATTTATAATCCTGTCGCCCTGTGAGACGAGCCACATGTCCCAACAGCCCTTCTGAGGGAACCCAGAGCATCAGCTGTCACTCAGACCCATATTGACCCCCATCATCCTCAGATGTTAAGAAGAGATGCACGCTGAGAAAGTTAATGAGCCATGTCTATCGGCCTGCAGGGTTTTATGCCTGTGTGTGGGTGTCTACATGTGCAGTGAATACATCTGTATCCGCGAGTATTCTTGTCACTGGCTGTGTTTGACACATTTGTTCAACAGTACCAGTGGGTGGGAGGTCTGGTGGGCGGTTTTGTATCTGTGTCTGAGCCCATGATGGCGTCTAATAGCTGGATCGACATTCATCATGACTGGAAGTGCAACAAAAAACCGCAACATCTGCCAAAAGTTGACACTCTCTGAATAAATATTAACAAAGCGTATTGTTTCTGCTCGTTTAGCTCAGGTGAACCCATAATGTGATTCCCCTGCACAGAGCATATACTGTCATGAGACATGAGTCCTGCTAAATTAAGATCTAGAGGGGCAGACTTTATGAGTAACAGCAGTTGCACTGTTGCGTAAACGTGTGCATCACCCGTGTAGGTGTGTTCAGGTACCTGACATTTGGTGGAGAGGCTGGTTGTCTTTGAACCAGGAGAGGCGGGGTAGAGGTCGGCCCTCCGCATTGCACTCCATCCGCAGAGACTCGGTCACATTCACTGTTTGGTTGGTGAGGCTGAGCTTGTACCGAGGCGCCTCCGGGGCTTCGGTGAGGGTGAGAGTGAGAGTGAGAGAGAGAGAGAGAGAGAGAGAGAGAGAGAGAGAGAGAGAGAGAGAGAGAGGCCGGAAAGCAGAGAGAGCGAAGGACAGGGAAAAGGAAATTAACATACTGCACTGATGTGAACAGTGCAAAAATATGAGTGTTCACGTACAACGGGTCTTATGGTATTGTAAAAAGGGCAAAAATCCCATTAAAATGTACATCTATCCTCCAGGCGCTGATGCAAGTTTACACAACATGAAGGAAGCAGGAAATTGTTTGTGCATTTCAGCCCTGCAGCGTCTCAGCTCTGTTTACTGTCGATGCATTGCAAACACCAGGTACTCTCTCAATTACATGTGGATGTTGGTCTTGGACTGTGTGGGTTTTGTGAGCGTGACCCCAGCAGCTCAGCTCCGCTGCGACCTGTGTGTGTTTAGTCTGCCAGGGGTTGCACTCTTCTCTGTAATTAACTGTGGTTGATAGAGACAAATCTCTACGCTGGGCGATGTGTGTCTGTCGGTGTCTGGAGCATTCATCTCTTTTATCGCTCACCTTTCACCGAGATGTATCTGAACAGGCACTGTTTCTCCCCGCTGCGCCTGCTCTGAGCCTCACACACATAATGACCCTCATCCTGCAGCTGCACCGAGGGGATGGTGAAGTCCAGGACCCAGCTGTTGGACAGGTCCTGGAAGGAGAGCTGGCCGTCAAGTGTGTACGCGTAGAGGTGCACGCTCCTGCAGTCCAGCTCCTGGTGCTTGCCCTGCTCGTCCTGCAAGGCCTGGGGGTCAAGGCGGTACCACTGCAGCTGCTCGTAGGTGTAATTGTCAGCGCTGCAGCACAGGGACACTTTCTCCTGCTCCAGGGGATTATCCGAGGGCTGCACGTCCACACTAAACCCCTCAGGGATGGCTTTGAAGGTAATGAGAGGGCAGGTGGAGTGATTAGGTAACCTAACAAGACAGAGCTTGTGCACTGGACATGAATGACATTTTTTTCTGACATAAATCCTGTTGCTACCCTTTGTCAGGGGGACACATTTCAATAATCCATCCATGTAGAAAGTAATGCTGAATTGTTTAATGTCATTTTCCAACGTTGTGAGGATCTATTCACCTCTATTCTGATGGACCACAGATACTGTATCTCAACCCTCGACCCACAATTATCTGCATGGCTACATAACACGAGAGGGGATTTTGGCAGAACAATACCTTTAATTATTCAATGTTTTGTGTTCTTTTGTTGTCATAAATCTAAACATACTTACTGGTTACATAGAAGTAGATCAGCCGCTCATCTTTGCCAACTTTGTTTTCAGCAGAACACTTGTACATGACAGACACACTGGCGTTGCCAATGTGAAGCCTGCTCACTACCTGTGGGGTAAGAAAAGGTGGATGAGACTTGAATTCATCTGGAGGAAACACGCATATTCTAAGCAAGTGCAATCTGCTGTAACGTGATCCGTTGTGACCCGACACAAACGAAATCTTCAACAGTAAGCAAAAGCCACTCAGGTGCGTTTTTCTGTTTGTGTGGTCAGACACAAACGCACCGGCATGTGTGTCTGGGTGTGCTCACGACCAGTCCTGACAGGAAGTCTGCAGAGGAAGACTGTTCTAAATATTTCTACTGTGGAAATGGTTTGTGATTGTCAAATTTAGTTATGGAGCTCAGAATGTAGGACGTTTACATAAAAACATCACAGTTCACTTATATAAAAGGCTTCTTTTCTGGGCTCTGTCCTTCATTCATATCAACAATTTTTTCCTCATGTGATTTTTTTTTCTAAATTCATGGATAAGTGGGCTTTTCGCAATCAAGAAGCCGGTGATGAACCTTTTGTCGTCCATCCACCACTTCGACCGTCGTGTCAATGGACCCGATTTCATTCATGGCGTTTTCCAAATGAATGTCCTGCCAGTTGTGACAGTCTGCGATCTTGTCGCTCCGGCTGCTCCTGTCGCGTCGGACCCTGGATAGAAACACAGACACATTCATGACATCTCTTCTCATTGATATGCGTAGCAGAGAGTGGGCAGTGGGGGAGAATTCAGAGGGACATCAAACAAAGACAATCTGAGGTTTTATGAGATGTTTCTTTTCTTTTTTGTCACACACTAGGTTGCATTTCAGATCTGAACATTTGGATCCCAATGCCAAGATAATAATGCTGTGTCCTGGCACCTAATGGAAATACTATGATATCAATTCCTGGTATAAAGATCCATATGTGTGTGAACACCATAGCAGAACTAATGAAACATGTAATGGAATTTTGTTTTGAATTTTCCTCGAAAGGCAACACTCAAATATTAGCAGAAAGGTACTCGGGTCAATTCCATATTACAATCTGCATAGTGTACAAACAGGACACGCACTTGATAAATAAATAACAAATAGTATTATTCATATGCACAAATCCATTATTTGTGAAATTTGTGGAGGATATAACCTCTTTTGATTCCCTCAGAATATTTTATTATCAACAAGCTGCTGGTTGTGACCACACACACACACACACACACACACACACACACACACACACACACACACACACACACACACACACACACACACACACTTTTGTCCCTTGAAAGAACATTGCATTGATTCACATTCATTTAAAGACTTTCCCAAACCTTAACAATAACCACAAACAAGTCTTCTTTTTGGGGAACAGGGTTTAGTGACATAAAAGGAGTTTAAATTCTCCAACTGCACACATGTTGTTGTTTTTTGTAGACTGATATATTTTAGCCATGCTAAAGAAGTATGTGCCGCTCCTTGACAAGAAATAGTCCAGCACATAACCACATTGTAAGGTTTTACACCTTTTTGTACGGATTAAACAAAAAAGGTATGATGTGTTTATTAGTGAGCTTCAGAGGTGCTGGAAGGCCGGGCTCGCTGTTTCCAGTCTTCATGATAAGCTCAGCTATCGTGTCTTGGCAGAAGCTTCATATTTAATGTATAGACATGAGAGTGATATTGTTCTAGAGTGTCCTCATCATGTGTCCACTGGCCATTATTGTTTTCTTTCTTTTCACCGTTTATCCTGTTCAGCCGATCCCAACTGACAGGGTTCACCCTGGACAGCTCGTTGGACTATTGCGGGGCTGACACATATATCGGCAGACAACAATTCACGGCAATTTTACAGAGTCATCAATCAACCTAAGCAGCATGTCTTTGGACTGTGAGGGGAAGCCGGAGAACCCAAGCTGACACGGGGAGAATATGCAAACTCCACAGAGAGTATTATAGTCTAGCCCGGGAATGTCAGTATAGGACACTTCAGCATGCAGGTGGACTTCACCACATGTGAATCAAATTTACTTTATTCTTAAATTTGATACCAAATAAATAAAAGCTAATTCGGTGTGGCTATGCGATGCAGCCAGGAGAGCCTTGCTGTTCTTCTTGAATGTTCTCCTGCGGGCTTATTAGTTGGAATGCTTCAGCTACGCTGAATCGCTAATCTTTGTGCCCACAGTGACTCGCCATACATTAAGGTAGAGAAATGATTTAAAGTTTAAAACGTTAACAAAAGGATGGAGCTTATTTGCCCAATTGGACATTTTTTCATAGCTAGCACAGATTAGATGGAATCTTTGTTCGGGTTTCTGAAGATTTCCGGGCTGTTTCAGAGTTTATAATGGGAGTTGATGGCACGGAATGTTCAGATCTAGAGTGACAGAGCCAACTGCTAGAGTGAGAGGGAGCAACCAAAAGTCCTAAAAAAATAAAATGTATTTTGCCACAAGTCTCACAATTTTCACTCTTTTTACACCATTTATGGATCAAAACGTAGAGAATCTTGTGCTGGTCCTCACATGTGTCGATGGAATCCACAATGTTTCCCACATTTGTCAGGAGAACCCTTAACGAGGGAGCAAGTCCACCTCTCTGCCCCATCCGATGCCATTCTAAAACCGAGCCACATTTTCTTTTTGAAAGAAGTGAGAGCACTTTGTGAACTGTGATTAAGCCGTCATATCTAAACCCCAAAACACATTTAAGGACACGTAAACGTTCACAAAAGCCTTGAGCCGCTCCTAATGTCCACACTTTTGTGATCAGAGTTATGGTTTACTGTGACATTCCACATTTTGACAGGTTCTTTTTCATGAAATACCCAGATTAGTCAGACACACAGCTGCTTCAAATGAGCTAATCAGGGCAGCTTTACCAACACCATGGCAACCAGTGAAGGAAGCTAGCTATATATAGTAGCCACACCACATTTTCTAGTTAAATGATTACTGTATACACCAGCATAGGTCAAGACAGCCATGCCTCAATCGGCGCCCATGAAATGTCACATGAGACAGAAAAGAAACTGAAGTTGAGCTTAATCTGCCACTGTTGTGTGTTTCTGATTGTATGCTCATCTATAAAAGGTCAAGAGAACATCAATAACTTGGAGGAGATGGCGAGGGAATATTCGAGGGATTTTCAACAGTACCAGTCTCAACATGTTGTGGGATTTAGTGGAGACGAAGAAGGGGAGAATAGACAGAGGGCGGCGCCTGATAATAAGTGTGTGGGTGAGTGTGTGTCAGTGTTATGTGTGCATTTCAATTAGTATTTTCCTGTGTGTCAGAAATTGAGAGCTGAACCATGGCGGAACCGCGTGGGGGAAGAAGCAGGTTGGAGATTGAACAGACACGCTTTCCTTTCGTCCTCTTTCCTCTATTTACTTCTATTCCATCTTCCTCTTCATCTCTGCTCTTTTCATCCACCTCCACATGTCTTGCCTCGTCACCTCTTTCTTCATCATCCCCTCCCTCTCTTCTTCACTCAGAGCCGGTGGATAATTTCAGACTGACCTCTTCCTCTTATTTGGTCTTCTCATAACGCCTAATGCACTGCATCCCCCGACTCTCTTCTTTTCAATCCCGTTCAATCAAACCGTATCTGCTCCCACACTGGTTACACACAGTTTGTGAGAACTCTCTGCTCTGTGTGTGAGTCTGTGTGGTTTTTCTTACAGTCTGCTCTGGGTGCTGTTGAGGACACACGGGCCCCAGGCCCTCCACTGCCAGCTGACTTCGGGAGCAGGGAAACCATAGGCGGTGCATGTTAGCGTCTGGCTGCTGTCACTGGGGTAAGGACTGGACGGATCAGCCACTTCTTTCTCATGGATCTGTGGGGGAACTGGGTCAGAGGAGAGACAATCAATCACTCCATTCAGTCAGGTATAATATCTAGGGTCCCAGACATCCCAGTGTTTGTTTATTAGGCAGAACAAGAAAACACCCTGTACTAGTTGTCAGTCACAGGACTAATGCATATAGAGAGAAAGCCACCCTCATACTCCCCAAACTGATGTTTGAGAGGAAACTAAAACATGAGAAGAAAGAGGGAATCAGAGAAGATACAAATTGAACACACAAATGCACTTAGGGGTGATTCCAGTCTCCACTTCTACTTCAACCAGTATGATGACATCAGAATGTGGTGCAAACTTGAATCAGACATAAGTCTGCACAAGAAAATATGTTTACAGTGATGACCTCTGCTCAATATTCCAAGGAGAGTTAAAGGCCAAGAACGTCCTTGCTAGCAATTACTTTTTTTAATGCCATTATCTTTAGATTAAAAGTTAATTATTTTGTTTTTTCAAGAAAGCTAAAAGCGTTTCCTCTTATTATTTATAATGTGTATCTGAGATCAGGAGTACAATGCCAGCATGCATACTTAGATGACGGTCCAATCAGCTGTAGTGCACCAATATCACGGAGGGTATATATAAAGATTAATTGGAGTACAGGTAGAAATGTGAGACTTTCACTTTGGGATATATCTGTCGGTATGTTGTAAGAGATGTCCTCAACTCAAATGAATATCAGACAGTCAGAATTTCTTCTTCCAGCAACCCAAAAATCAAAGATTCAATTTCCCCACAGTTTAGTGATATTTTCTTTTTAATTCACAAGGGACACAGGTTACATGTGTTATACTTCTTGTAAATATCATCCAATGAATCTTATTTCCATATATGTATTTTTTATACCCTTTGTGAACCCAAAGAAGCAAGTACACCTCGTTCACTGTTTTTTACTGAGCGTATACGGACTGACTAGTTACCGTTAACGACAAGCGTAATGTTGAGCCTCCTCTCCAGCGCAGCGGCCCTGTTCCTCAGCACCACCGTGTAGAGCCCTGAATCCTCCTGACAGACATCCTTAATCTCCAAAGCATGGTTAAGGTGCATCCTCATCCTTTTCATCCTGAACTCTTGGCGCTGGTTTATCAGCTGTCCATCTTTATACCTGGACACAAAGCACAGCTGGTACATTACAGGATACCCTCCAGCTGCAGTGCTCTGCCTCGAAATTAATCTGTAAACCTGAGGCCAAGTTATCGGATATTACCCATTAAACTTGATGAATACACCAGAGTCTCATCTCACCATTGTGTTTCTGGCGTAGGGAAGGCAGACACATTAACTTGAAGTTTGAATGACTTCTGGCCGGCTGTTACCTCCATCACTGGTCCATTTCTGTAGTTGAGGCTGATAAATGGCTTTTCTGGAAGAAGAGAAATTCACATATTTACAGTCAGAGTCTCAAAGCTAAAAGAATACACCAACAAACTTCTCTGCATCAAAGACTCACCCCCTGTAGGCTTAAGGCTTGATTCAAAATGTCCAAAGAGACTTCTCAAATCCCTTATCCTCTGTTTATCCCTCGCCATCTTCACTTTATTGCTTTGCCAATTAATTGCTTAATACCCAAGGAGAGGTTTGAGAAATTTCTGTGGATATTTCAACACATTTTCTTGCTGAGACTCTGGGTCACCATTGGAATCAGAGCCACTAAATATTTTATAGATTTGGAGTATTCCTTTTAAAGTAAGACTATATCATTTTTTTCAGGATATTAATTATTTATCATTCTCTTGTGTAATGTATAAGTAATAAAACACCCCTGCTCAGTTCAACGCCCTCAGGACGATTTCCCAGTAGATGACAAGTAGCTTATGGTGGCTAATGTAAGCTAAGCTTGGTAGCAAAGTAAAGCTACATTGATATCGCTCTATAACGGAGTCGGCTACTTACTGTTACACTGTACTACTGTTACACTAGTACTGTTACATTTGAGCTTTTACTGACATAAATTAAAAGTTACATAAGCATTATTTGTTTTTAGCCATGCTAGCAGCATGGCAGTTTGTTCAAAACTGAAATATCTCTATACATTTATTAGATAAACTACCAGTTATTTGGTCCAGATATTCATGTGCCCTCCAGGATACATTTTGGTGATACCTTATCTTTTCATTAAACGCTATTAGGTCATGTTAGCATGCTAATGCTGGTAAACATTTCACCTGCTTAAAATCATTATGTTAGCATCTTGTTACTTAATTACAGCATCCGAGAGCTGCTAGCATAGATTTGGTATTGTTATTATGTACATATACTTATATTTAATGTAATATTTAGACTAACAGACTAATCTATTGAGCAAGAGGAAGGCCACGTAGTAAACAGGACTGCTCTGAGTGCGCCGCTTACCATAAACTATGACCTGAGTGTGTTGGGTTTGTGTCGTGTCCGTGCTGGTGACGTTGCAGCTGTATGGGCCGGTGTCTGTGACGTTGACACTGTGGATGGTCAGGATGCGAACAGCCTCTGTGGCGTGAGACAGAGCTTCACGGTGGGGCTTAGTGTCCTCCCAACTGTTGGGCTAGTGAAGGAGAAAGGAAATTTAGGTTTTCATTTACTGGTGCTGTTCGAGGTGCGACCAATTGATGCTGATATGTACCTGTTTGCGAGGGTAAGACCACTGAATGTCCACTCCAGCATCAAACTCCACCAACGCCGTGCAGTTCAGGGTGAGGGCCTCCCCCACCATCAGCTCCACCGAGCCCTCAGGAAACAGCTTGACATCGTAAATCTGACTTCCTGTAAGGGAAAAGAGAAAAAGGGGGAGGTAGAAACAGAGGGACAGAGGGAGGGGAGACAGTGAGAGAGTTCACGGTGAAATCGTCAGCAGTGTTTCCTTCCTCTCAGGACCAGAGGAAATTACTTTCCTTTGGACCAGAGGAGCAATCCTACTATAAAGAAGCTGGTTATCACAAGCTCGCACTAACTCCATGCATGTGACAAGCCATATATATATATATATATATATATATATATATATATATATAGAGTGAAGGAAATTAATGTGGAATACAGAGAAACCTCAATTCAAGACAAGACAGAAAAAGCAAGAACGCTTTGGACATCATCCAGTGTCTCTGATATGAAAGCCACCTCTCTTTTGGAAACGACATGGGGTGTACAAAAAAAAACATACGCTGGTGATGTCTGTACAGCAGACTGTGATTGCCTGATTGTTCAACCGCTCCATTCGCACTCGGAGTGAAGACTCGCTCTGGGTTTTTCCTATGACTGATGTTGCTGTTGCTTTTGGCCCGGCAGCGTCGGGTATGAGTTTCCTTTCACCCTCTGGAGTGAGAGGTGAATGATCTCACACAATATAGTAAAGAGCCTCTGGGTCCCTCCGAGTTCAGTTGCAATGAGTGGGAACCTCCATAAGCAATCTCTTAGTTTCCTACAATTTAATTATCCCTTCCCTTCCCTCCCTTTTCTTTTTAATTCTGCTGGCATAATGGCACACGTCCTCGCATAAAAAAAGAAGTTGTATTATTTCGATGGAAAAGACATAATGAAATCAAATCCTTCAAATTGTCAGCATTAAAGCGTAATTGCCCACTTGCTGCCATGCAGAATTACCGCGGCAGTGCAGTCACCACCTTTGATTTCCTTGTTCATTTCCCTTTACACAAGAGCAGGGCTTCAAATCTAATTTAAATATTTGTTCAGGGACAGTTACGTTTTTGTAGCTGCTGTAGTTACGGCTTTTATGATCCTTAATGTATTTGATGGAGCACAAGACGAGACTGAACCTTTAAACCTTCACACAGATAAAGTGTTTTGTACCTGTCATGTGGATCAGGTAGTTGGTAGACTGATACTCTTTGCCTCCCAGTGTGGCGACACACAACAAGCTGATGATCATCGGCACACTGTCCACGATCTGTCTGGGAATAGACCAGCCTCGCTTGTTGTCCCATGTCATCCCGCTCTTCTCCAGAGGCATGGGATACTGAGATGACACACATGAATTTCTCGAGGTCAGATGGTAAATTAAATCATTGACGGCCTCTATTGGAGGAACAGCCTGTGAGTGAAGTCTGTGAAGAGTACAAACCGCGTGGAGAGTGACGTTCAGATCCGGCACTGTGACCAGACATGGTACGATGACATGGGTGGTGAAGCGGGTGATTAAAATGGTCCCCAGGTCATTCTCGGGGCTGTAGCTGTGTCTCCTGAGGAAGGGCTGCTCGGGGTCTGGGTGCAGACAGAAACAGGGAGCTGTTAAAGGGTATAAGCCTGATTCCAGACACAACAATAGTTACCTATTACCAAGGTAACTTCAGGAGCAGACAGCCACATATCTGAAAGCCTGATAATGACCGCCTCAAAGACCCCCCAATATATGTAGAGTTTATTGTGATGACCATGTAATGCAACAGATTAGTGTGTCCTGACACAGTAAATAGCATTACGAACTGCTATTACATGTCGGAGAGAGAGATAGAAAGCCGAGGGGTTTATTCCTCCTATAAACAGCGTTACAATCCCAAGCTGTCCGTTAGTGGAAGATATCTCTTCTGGGTTTCTCTAAACCTTGACGGTCCCCTTTTGATTGTCTATGGCTCAAAGATACTGTTGCAGGGGGACTTTGGGAGATGTCAAAGCAATTGTGTCACCAATTTAAATTGCAGCTGTTATCTCCTAAAACCTCATATTCCTACAGCATGAGCACACACTATTATAAAAAATGCTTATATTTTAGACAATACCAGCGACTTTTGTACAGCAGCCCAAGATGTTCTGTGTCTACTGCCTGCTTTTATTCTCTTTTTTCAGTTTTCTCATGATAAGAGTTTTTTTTCTGCGTCACTCAAAGTTATGACTTCAATCATCTGCAAGGCCAAACACAAGTTCCTATTTAGAGGCTTATATTTCAGCCCCGTGGTGGTCTAAATACACCCAGGTAACAGAAGTAATACACAACCCCTCCACAATAAATCACTGCAGATATTAGAGTTAATGTGGGTTTCTACAAGGATTTGCAAACCATCAGGGATATGAGCCTGGGTATGAGTGTGAAAAGGTGTGTCTCAGAGGAAGTGTTTGTGTATTTTACATGAGGCTGCGCGTGTGTGTGTGTTTGTGTATATATGTGTGTGTGTGCAATCCCATTGCACATACACTACAAACATGAACACTAGTGTTTTGCGTGTCCTGGTGTTTAGATGTGCAGCAGAGACGGGGTAAAGGGGCGACGTCTGCCTGTCTAACTCGATCCACATGCGTCGCTTCCCGTGCCGCCACACGCTAGTCTAATTTATGGCTGCGATTTCATCTGCTGCTGATCAGCCTCCTGGTTAGATCTGTGGAAACTGTTTTGGCACCTTGTCAAAGGGGATAAACAGGCGTTTCACTTGAGTGGACTGGCCAGCAGGATTCCCTGACATGACAATCATGTGTCTCTCCCACTCTCCCCATCCTATACTTTTCTCCCACAGCACATTGAGCGAGGTGAGGAAAAGTAAAAAAGGCAAGCCTTAACACAGAGTCCTAAAGTTGGTCTAAAATAAAGAAAGAAGGAGAGATCGCTCTGAATACTAATGTCATATGAGACAATGTGAAACCAGGGGAGAGAAGATTGTTATCAAAAGAAAATGCATGATAAGTCTCATGAGAAGGTGAATTAAAAGGTGAGCTGCAGCTATATTTCAATATAAATACATGTATAACATAGTATTTGTCTAATTAGAAAAAAGCACTAAGCTGCTAATTCCTACCTCTATCAAACACTTTGCATCTCTAATTTCCGAAACATGAATCGCCCCAGCTTCCTGCTCATTACTGGGGCAACAACTTCTTATAATGCAGGGGCTGCTTTGACATTGAAGTCAGTCAAAAAGCAGATCTGTTTTGCAGCAGTTTTGTTTTTCATGTGAACCTCCCAAGGAAAAGAGAAACTGAAGACCAAAAGGGTCTACACAGTCAAAGAGCTGCAGACCTGGTCGGACGGAGATGAATCACACTCTCAAGTTCAGGCAGCAGAATGACCCAAAAACTGCAGACTCACTACGATGTGAAATGGATTTCTAATTAGAAAATCAAACTATTGTTTGGAAATAAGGAGTTTGGTGTGGGTGTGTGGCAGTGTGACTCACCCCTGACGAAGACATAAACACTGACGGCAGTGGTGCCGACAATGATGGCCTTGACATCCTTGTAATAGCAGCGATAGTAGCCTGTGTCTTTGGCCCGCGCCCCGGTCAGGACCAGCCTCTTGCAGTACGGCCTCCCAGGCTGCCCCAGACACTCACTGACCAAGGCAACCCTATGACCAGGGGCCCTGGGGGTCGGCAGCTGGGCCTGGCGGTTGGTTTGCTCCTGTCCCACCAGAGTCTGATCAGGCCAGGCCCAGGACAAAGTGTGCTGTCCCCTGAGCAGATGTTAGGCCCGGACACAGAACAAAGTAGACGTTAGTATGAGCTTCAGGGTGATTAATCATCATCCACGAGCAAGATGTGAAATAAAATGGTAGGTTTAAAAAAACTCTTTCAATCTACATATGGATACCTTTCACTCAGACTTGAAATGATGATTTTAAGTATTTTCAAAATTAACTATATTTTGGAATCTGTATTATTCACATTCTTCCAGTTACATAATAATTGTAAAAGATGTGTTTGTGTTTGTGTTTGTGTCCATGCGAGCGGATACCAGTGTGCATGTGTACATCCACACATCCTTGTTTGCTTTGTGCTTTGTCACATAAATTCTTTATGAGCGAGATTGAGTGGAAACACAATGACTGTCTGAAAACTGATAGACTGATTTCACCATCAGCCTCCACCAACTGCAAATACCCAATTTTGCAGACAGAACCAAAATGTTATGACTCGAAATGAGTGCAGAAAATCTCAGAGGGCAATATAAGTGCTCGGAGGGTTATTTTCCAACCCTTGTGAATAGCATCTTTCCGTCCAGATTTTAGAAAAGTGTACATTGTTAAAATGAAATTGTCTGAAATGAAACTTCCTCTCCCAGGAGATTGGGAGTGCTGGTTTACATGCAAACAACTATATAAGACCTCTTTTGGAAAAAGTCCAACGATATCATGAGCTTTCTTTATTTTTTTACTGCATACACAAAATGGCCAGTGGAGTGACAGCTTGGCAGCAGGCAGCGAAGCAGAGATCTCATAAGGATGGTCATTATGGGTGAATTCATATCTCACTTGGTTTCAGTGTTTGCTGTGTTTTAGAACAAAAACAGCTCTGTGCGTCTCATAAGACAGGGTCTTTTTTTCATATGGAATTGGATGCATTACAAGAGGGTCTGAGGATAAAGGATGTTGTATGTTGCACACATGTTATGCCCAAGTTCCTTCAGACTTCTTTAATAAAATGTATTTGAATTGACTAGTTTCCATCAGAGACACGAGGCACACAAAATGCCACACTGAGACTGTTTGATGGAACAATGTATCAGTGGTGGAGGAGCTATTCAGAGTACAATAGCAACAGCATCCTGTAAAATATTCCACAAGGAAAAGTACGGCATTGAAAATGTTATTTAAGTAAAAGGTACTGAAGTAGTAAAGTATAAAAAAAAACTCTCATTAAATGAGCAAAGCTGTTCACCCGATGATTATTTTCTCACTTAATTGTTTGGTCTGTAGTATGTCCCTCTTTTGTTTTATACTGTAATTTAAGGCACAAAAGAAGGAGAACGCCTCACATTTGAGAAGCTGACTCAATGAAATGTTTCGCATTTTGGATGAAAAATGTTCAAAAGTTCAAAGTCTCCTGCCTTTAAAAGCTTGATTGGGGGAAGTCAGAGAGCACAACTCTATATTTTTGAATGGCCCTTTCAGGTTGTGCAAAGTCCACTTAACGAATAGATGTTATTTTGTATGAGGGGGTTGGAAAAAGAACTGAACACTTGACAATGGTTCAGGCAGACTGACAACTGGAAGGGCAGTACGAGACTAAAATACCCCTGAGCTACGGTGCAAAAAGAAGAGAGGAAAAGAAGTTGGAGAAAATAACTGCCGGCTTTAAAATGTGTGCAGAATTCAAGAGGAACAGGTTCTGCACAAACGTGCCTAACAGACTAGAATTAACAGTTGTGTTGCTTTAGCAAATCTATTCCTCAAACTGAACAACAAAAAGAAGGTTTGAGTAGAGTTAGTGCTACTCAGCTGCAATGCGAGACGACTTCAGAGGGCCCAAAGAAAAACCAAAATGCCAAAATTCCCAAAATGTTAAGAGCCCAATTACATTGTTGTAGATCATCAATTATTAATGATCACTTATGCTTTGCTGGACTGGAAAATGGTTTTGGGGGGAAATTTTGTGGGGAAATGGTACCAAAAGTATTCTCCACTATCATGCAACACTGTGGGGACATTGACTATGTGGGAGTTTGAATCATAATTCTTCTTTTTGGGGCCAACACTATTTCAAATGAAAATAATGCCTATAATATCTCTTTTAAAATGAAACCATTATTGAAGGAAAGAAGAAAAACATACATTTGGGGTAATTATGATGAATAAGTAAGAAGCCTGAAATAACAAACAGCAAGTCATGCACAAGTACACATACGCACTCCCAAACCCGAGCTGCACATGCGCCCACATACCTGCATGTAATGGTGAGTTTTTGGTGCACTGGAATCACTAGGTCTTCTTTGGCGCTCTCGAGGATGGGTGGAGTCATAGAAAAGCCAATCACCAGACCTGAGGGAGGCAACACAGCAACTGCATTAGAGTCAGGGCCGTGGTTTTGACGGAGCTGCTGGTGGGCTGTCAAATCTCCCGAACACATCAGGAATCTGAAATCCAACATGACAGCAGCTCAGACAGCACGTTGTTTATTACATTTACAAGCTGGAAGGCAATCTGCCCCTGACGCTGCAGTATACACCCAGACACAGAAATCATGACCCACTCATGAGGCGGTGCTGTTCGGAGCACCTCGCTTCCACCTCCGAAACAGCCACAAAGCCACCGTTTGCGCTTGATTCATTACCAACGTGTTCGCTTGGCTTTTGCTTACTGACTATTCCCGGCCTAGAATGTCATTACCATCACGGAGTCCCCTCAGGGTGCCATTAGCACTTAGTCAGACTCCACACCCACAGTCTTTCATATATAAAAATGCCACCATGACTTATGCCCCACCTGTATATCATTAGATATAAAAACACACATACACATACACACGCACAAACACACACACACACAGCGATAGCACAGAGGGTGTGTGAAGGTGGAAAGGCTTTCTTTGTATTTATGAAAGCAAATGATGACCACTCTTCACATCAGACTCAGTGTTTGTTGTTTTAAGTCATTGCGATACGTGAGCAGTATTCATTGTATGTATTGTGGCACTTTCCCAGCAAAGCAAACAAAGTGGGGGGAGGGAGGGGGAGTGGAGTATTCAAGGACAAACACAGCAGCAAGTTAAACACCTGAAAGCAAATATTGAATATTTTCACATTTTAATCGTTACTCCCTTTTCTAGGCTAGATAACAGACTTCAGCCTCGGCAGCAGAAAGACAGTAAGAATGATTTCACGAATCAGTCGATTCCAGCTGCCAATCAAAACCCAGAGCTCTGGGCAGCTGTGATTCGTGTAGACGAGCCTCATCCCTCCAACACATCCTGCTGCCCAGGGAGCACAATAGAGTAACGTTATCTCATGTAAATATTTTGCTAATCGTGTTTACGGTAAAGGCTGATCCTAATGGAAGGAGACTAATCCACCTGGGTTCCTTCAAATCCTGCAAACAGACACAAACTCAGACTGACCACTCAACTTGACTCTGAGTGGTCAGTCTTGAATACAGTACAGTACAGCCTCGCTTTCAAGGAGAAAATACAAAATCAAGGTGTGTGTGTGTGTGTACATGTAATCAGTTAGTTTGATCATGACAAATGCAGGGGTCTGTGCCAAACTATTTCTTGGCCTGAGGTCTCTGGTGGTTGCCCGGCAACTTCTCAGTGATGACAAAACTCAGCGTTCCCTTTTTTGTTGGGATTAAACCAACAAGATAAGTGACATGCTAATTAGTGTGCTCTAGGGGTGCTTTTAGGCAAATGCCATTGATTTTCCACATCAAAGTCTGTTTACAGGTTTAAGGGGGTACTACTGCATGTGGTAAAAGGTTGGATAAATCCTTTTGTCCCCAGAGGGAGCTGTGCAAAGTCTGATAAAATCCACTCCTCAGATCTGCTTGAGGCTGGAGCGCTTCGAGGACACATTAGCTGCTATTAGCAGCACCATAGACCCAAATCGCCGACTCAAGCTGTCGGCAGTTGAGTTGCATTGTGGGTATCGCAGGCAGTTTTTGACAAGGAAGAAGAATGCGTGCAGATAAAAATGTATCTGCTGCATCGATTTGGATTATTTTGTAAATCTGACAATACATTTGTGGAATCCTCTCTTAACCAGTTGTGGGTTATCTACTCTATAGACACGAGTCACATGTATATCTCCTCACATGTATCACAGTTGAGTCAACAAAACCACCAAGCAACCTCTGTTGCTGTCTTCGCATGGATATTAAAGTGATATGCTAATTTACAATCACAAGAAAAAACTTTAACTGTGAACGAGTTGATATCACCGTGCCAGAAAAACAAACATGTAGTGGAGGTCCATTATCATTCCCAGGTTGGCTCCCAGCGGGGTATTCCTTCCTTGCTCTTTCAGAGATCTTTAACTCTGCCCCAGAGGAGAGGCACCATCCTCTCAACATATTTGTTCAGCTGAACACAACACCACCCTCAGTCCCAACCCCACCCGTCTGCACCACAACACAGCTATGTCCACCTGAAATGTTGTGGGCTCGTCTGTAGCTTCCCCAAGAGCCACAGACAAGGGGCAAAGTGTGAAAGGAAATTCCTGTCAGGGCCGCTAACATCTTCACAACAGCAAATGTCTTTCACACTCACGGGACGAGAACAAGAGGGATCATCTGCTCGAGTTCAATCTTGAGGCACATGCAGCAGAGAGATGCGCTCTGGATCCTCCACAGCTTCCTGTTAAGGTTTCAGACCACTATGGAAAGCAGACCTGGATGTTTTTCTCTGGCTGGAGATGGACTCCATACTGTATGTCAAAGCCTGAGAGCTTATGTATTGCTGTAGGACATTCAAATGGCTCAGAATAAAAGAAGATACTTTTTGATATTTTACTACCAGCAGTCACTGTGGTTTCTTTTGAACCACAACTGCAATCTCTACCTTACACTTACCTGTCATGGTCTCTGCTGCCTCTCCCCCTCCTGGCTGTTTTCCCTTCATTGTGTTTCCCGTTGGTTTCCTGTGTCGTGTGTGCGTGTATGTGTGTGTAAGTGTGTATATGTGTGTGTGTGTGTGTGTGTGTGTATGTGTGTGTGTGTGTGTGTGTATGTGTGTGTATGTGGGTGTATGTGGGTGTGTGTGTGGTGTGTGTGTGTGTGTGTGTGTGTGTGTGTGTATGTGGGTGTGTGTGTGTATGTGTGTGGGTGTGTGTGTGTATGTGTGTGTATGTGTGTGTGTATGTGGGTGTGTATGTGGGTGTGTATGTGTGTGTATGTGTGTGTATGTGTGTGTATGTGTGGTCTCTTCATTCCCTCCTGCTGCCAATCAACCTGCACACCTGCAACTCGTCCACTTATCAAGCCTCACAGTTGATATACTCCAGCTCTTCACTCCGGTCTTCAACAGATCATCAGTCCTCACACGTTGAACTACTGCGATGGCCAAACAAGGTTGTAACCTGAGTTTTCTCAAGCCTCAGGTTCTCTGCCCCTCTCGGGATCCCCTGTTGCCGGCCTCAACCACTCAACCTGCTACCTGCCTGCCTCCCACGCGGCCTGTCCAGCCCTCACTCGACGCCGACCCAGACCGACATCGTTTCAGCCCCTGGTACTTTTCAATAAACTACTGTGAACTACTCTTGCTAAATCTGTATTCTGCTCTTGGGTCCAGCTCTACACATCCATGACCCAACCAGGTGGCCTATCAGAAAAACTTGATATGACTCTTTTGTAACTTTTGTGTTTTTGGAAGGAATTTAGTCAATAGGGGCGCCATATCAGAAATCACTCATATAGTGGGGCTGGGCGATATGGCCAAAATCTTCTCCCACAATCATTTCATACCTCTATATCACAATAAAGCATATTTTCTGATAATTCAATAAATAGTCTGTATCAAATATGCGCATTGTGTATACTGAATGAAAGGTTATTTACTCATTTAATTCAGAACTTTACTGGAAAATAATCAGACTTGTGTTTGTTATTATCAATTTAGAAAACGTGTGTACAGTGTGTCAGGCAATACAGGTAACTTCCAACAAAAACAAGATAATTCAATAAGAAGAAATTGAACCCACTGTCCAAAGACGAACAGGACAGACAAAGCATTTCTATTCCGTATATATTCGGCAATAAACTCAGCATGGGGAAATATAGAGGTGTAATCCATTGTACATTCTAATGTGTTGTGGCATGATTTATCTTCCTGAGAGGTGCGCATAGCGATGAGCTGTGCGATAAATCGCTGATGTATCTGAGTCTAGATGATGGATGCTTCCCTCACAATCAGTTGAGAGATCGCACACTGACAGGTAGGATGCCAATTGTAAATCGTTTTGAAATGTCATGACTGACTGCCAGGCCCTGAGAGACAAGACATCCAGATGTTGGAGGTGTATTCCGGGAGAAAAATCTGGTGAAAGATGTATTTTCTATAAAGGGAGAATTTGAGCACCTGCTATGTGAAATGCTCAAGTAAAGTATGGACTGATATTTCGATCACCGCGCAGCAAGAGTGTCTCACAGCAGAGGGCAGAGGACATTACGCCCACATGGAGTCAAGCTAAAAGCTCTTTGAAGTCGAGAAAAAATGTTCACAGATCATTCAAACTGATGTAATTCATGACCAATGGGCTGGTGTCCACTGAGTCCACCATATCCAGGGCGAGTTTGTGGCTGATGTGCGATAGGCACATTACTCGTCAAGGCTTTCAGCATGATGAAAATGTTTTGTGTCAGATGTCCATATCTTCCATATGGATGTGCAGTATAATGTATACACTATGTTTCCAAAGTGTGAGACACCAGGTATGGAGGCATCCTGTCAGCTGCATTATCGATTTGAGGAGAACAAATATAATACCATTAGCAATTGTTTGCGCTCCTTCAAATATAATTAGAAGCACGTTGCTCCGGTGTACAGCTATGTGAAGCAAATGCCAAAGAAAACCAAAGACATCGATTCACACGAGTCCTGTGGCTGATAGCATATCTCATCACGATAATAAACACATGTTCCTGCTATGACCTTTCATGGTGAGTTTCTTGACAGATTGTTATGGCTGTTATCACACAGTCAGCTTGTTTATCTAAATGTGCTTTAAACAGTGAGGTAGGGAAAAAGAAGAGTCTCCGTGTATCGTATGAGCTTGGTTCCCAAACGGCAGCTTCAGCTGGAGGAGGGTCGGCACAGACCGACGTGGAGGTGGACAGTGAGAAAGCAGAGCTGCAGCTGAGCTCTCTGGTTAAAGGAGACTGTGTTACACTTCTGTACACAAGGCTGCAGCTTCAAAAAGAAAATGACTGACAAGTGTGAACGGAGAGATTATGTGTCTGTTTACACTGACTTCAGTAACTTTCTGAGATATGAAAATCAATCAGTGAACTGTTGAGTCCTGCGTGACTTGTGTATCCATCACAGTTAACAGCATGTCTGCATTCATTTTTGTCAGTGTTTTGTTATCATTGCAAAGTGAAGAGTGATTTGAAAGGTGTGAACTGCGCTAGCTCATGACAGTGTAGAATAAACGCAGAGTTGATGTTTATTGTCATAGGTTACATATCACTGGCGGCTTTAAAGAGTCTGATGATCAATTTGTTTTCACAGAAAATACATTTATGGAAGCCAATGGCTGTCTTGAAGGTCAGAAAAACATATTTAAAAAAGGAAAACACAGCGGCACGGTCTGTCCGTGTGAGGCCATGGCTCTTTGCCGGACAACGGTAGATTGCGCTCTCCGGGTTGGGAGTGAGTCACGGCCCCAAGCGAGGCATTCAAGTATCTGGGATCAAATGAAGGCAAAGCTCTGCATTTACCTGCCCATTTATGTTCTGAGGCTCACCTACGCTCATGAGCTTAGGGTAGGGACCGAAATAATGAGATCGAGGATATAAGTGTCTGCAATGAGAGATGAGATCGAGTGAGGAGCTTAGAGCTCATCCAAAGGGAGCACAGAGTAGAGCCGCTGCTCCTTCGCGTCAAAAGGGGCCAGCTGAGGGGGTTCTGGCATCTGATCAGGGTGCCTCCTGACCGCCTCCCTACAGAGGTTTTCTGGGCACGTCCAACAGGTAAGAGGCCCCCGGTGTAGATCCAGAACAAGCTGGAGGGATTATATATCTTGTGTGGCCTGGAAACGCCTCAGGGTTCCCCCAGGAAAATATTGCTGGGGAGAGGGACGCCGAGAACAGCATGCTTAGCCTGCTGCCCCTTCAACCCGGCCTCATGGAAGCAGAAGATAATGGATGGAGGGACGATTGCATGGTATGCAACAATCAAAATTGCTTGTATGGCCCATTATTCAAGTCCTTCAGCAAACAGCATCTTGACAGATCGACATGTATTGAGAATAATTGCTTGACCTGAAAACTAAATGGATGGATATTGGCTTGTTGGCAACGCTCTTACTAATGTGAACAGGGGGCAGAGAGCCAAAACAATATTTGAGCCTTGGTTCCTCTCTTTTCCCAGGCATTCCAGCTGGTGGTGCAGAGATAAGCAGCAGCTCTGGGTGATTAACTTCCACCAAAAAAAAAGCAACATCACATTATAACCCACACAAATAAAACACACTATTTCCAAAGCTGACTCACTCTTTCTGATATGATTACACAGGGCATAAACACGCACGTTTATATGTATAAAATCCTTCAGACAGAAAACCCCCGGATTGACAGTCTCTGATAGTAAATTGTCAAGCACTTGAAATGACAATGACTTTATAAACCCGGTGATTCATCTCATTGCTTTCACAATGGCTGCCACTCGAATCACTGGGCATTGTAAAAAGTAATTCAACAATTAGTGAAGATTAAAATATAATATAATTTGACACGGTCTCGTCTTGGAGAAACAGCTCACTGAACATGTCCTGACATTGCTCTTGCAAAACGCACTCTCTCTGTTGTGAACAACTTCCTTATCACTGCAGTGGTAATGTGCACCAGCTCCAGCTAGCTCAGCCAGGCAAACATCAAGGTTTGAGTGGCCTGAAAAAAGCGTTCCAGGATGATATTTGTTTGAAACAGCAATAACAGAGAGGGAATGAGAGGAGAGCTTTGAATGGTTAAATGTAGTACAGATAAGGATGAGGCAGTGAAAAGAGTTGAAACATGCCGACCACGTGACAGCGGTCATATAGACGGCTACATTAGACACAGCTGGTCTGTCGGCCTTCTCTGTGCTGCATGCCTCTGTCATGATGGAAGGGCCAGATGTGAGAGAAGTGCCAGAAGTCCGAATTTTTCAAGGACAATTAGATGTCTCTTCACTCAGGTCAGGCTGCACTTTGATGTGTCAGCTTCTCATAGCTGCTTGACAGGGAAGAAAGATGTGCGACTAGTTACTTGTCAATTGACTTGTTCAAACAGTATGCCAGAGGAACATTTGCAGGAAAGCTCTTTATTTATTGAAGGATCAGAATACGAAGAGGTATAGAGGTCTGCCACATCAACAATGCTGTGCCGTAAAATATGACAAAAGAAAACCCAATGTATTTTGGACAATTACCTTCTGAAGATATGTGCAAATGCAAAGGCTTGCATTTAAACTGCAAAATCAGTCAAGATGGCCAAGTGGTTAAAGATGCATGCCACATCATTGTAATATCTCTTTTTTGTCCATGCAGCCAGTGGACAAAGGCAAAATGCCCCAAAATTAAGAGTATAATTTGATTTTATTCCTACGGAGCGTTAGATGTGAAGATTGATACCTCTTTTATGTTTGTACAATAAATATGTATTGGATTTTTTGACCTGTGGGTTATAATGTGATGTTGCAGGGAGGCCTGGGTCGGCCTGCTGAACCTGCTGCCACCGCGACCCGACCCCGGATAAGCGGGTGATAATGGATGGATGGGATGGATGGATTTTTTAATAAATATTTATATGATTTTTTTAAAGCAACAGCACTCCAGACCTTCAAACAAGAATCAGTGAATAGTGAACATTTCCAACTAAAAGAAGCTCAGCAGAGTTACAGAGGCCATGACATTTTCTATTCAGATGTATTATATGTTTATTTTGTGAGGAGTTATGGCACAATGAACTACAGAATTGCTCTTGTAGGACAGCGCAGTAGATCTTTCACACATTAAATGCCTTTGTGTATACTTTCATCTTAACCTTCGCTGAGCAATGTTCAGGGCTCATGTTTTTGTTAGTCAGGGAGTACGAGAACTGGACTTGTCAGCCTATGGAGGCCACCTCGTGACTAAAGATAAATCACACACACAAAGGACGATAAGCTGCTATAAGGCACTCTAAGCCAGTTAAAATGTAAAGCTTCTGACAAGCAGACAGATACAAGGCAGTCAAAGCATCAAAGGTATACATGAGAGCAAGTGCTCCCCTCTCCACGGGTACGGCACAGGGCACATTCAAGCTCGCATGGAAGGCAGCGCAATGTTTTTCATTGGGAGCAAATTTCCTGTTTTCTTTATCAGGTTCGCGCTTCTCCCACTTCCCTTTTTCATGGACGGTGAAGGTGATGTTGCCCTCAGTGTTTCCTCGCTCGTCTATAGTTTTGTCTCTGATCAGTCACGTGACAGGAACAGGAAGAGAGGAACTTTGTGTAAACAAATAAAGCTTTTTTTCCCAGAGTCTCAGGATGCGATGTGGGAGTCCTTAAAAAAACACAGATATAGTAATTGCAATTAGGAACTTGTGCGGTTGCTTCCTGGTTATATGCTGTACACATGGGTGAAAATCCTGGAAATGCCAACTGTGACATTCCTTCAATGGATACTTAAATAAAAAACTCACATAGTTAAACACACTTGAATGAGACAGGACATGTGATGCACTTTTTTTTAAAGAGCAACATGTAGGTGACAGTACAGCTTCAGCTGTTTCAGTGACCCAGTATCTGGCAAAGGGCCACGGCTGAGGAACTCTGAAATAGTTTTGTATGTCCGGGTGACGGACGGGAGGCCATGCAGGCCATGGAGCAGACCTGCACTCTGGATGTGGAGTCAGCCGGCCTCAGGCTGTACTATTCTCTCTCTCTCTCTCTCTCTCTCTCTCTCTCTCTCTCTCTCTCTCTCTCTCTCTCTCTCTCTCTCTCTCTCTCTCTCTCTCTCTCTCTCTCTCTCTCTCTCTCTCTCTCTCTCTCTCTCTCTCTCTCTCTCTCTCTCTCTCTCTCTCTCTCTCTCTCTCTCTCTCTCTCTCTCTCTCCACTTCCTCTGTCATCTGGACACAAGGCCAGGCCAAAGCCAGGCGACGGACTGACTGGCAGCCCGACTTTGATTTCATCGTTACTATAGAGGAGGATGACATCCACTACGTCCCTGTCCTCTGCACTATTAGGGGAGTTAGGCCTTTCCGACATCCTGCCCGTGGAGGAGTGCGAATATAAGGATGCGGCGACAAGCCATCTGGTCCGGTTTCCTATGTTTAAAACCTCTGTCCCTGACTAAATCTTCCTGTATGCCTCACAGGCACACCGGACAACTCAATCTCTTCCTCCATTTTTTTGCATGTCATCCTTTTTATCTTTGAGAAATGGCTTTCCATGCTTAGAGGGATATCAGACACATTCTGGTATTCTTATAAATGCTTTGTTCTGGCTCCTAGCGATGACATTTCTGTCGAGAAACATATAAAATATCTCACTTTGTACAAGCAAATGCCAAAGATTAGTCCACGCCTGCTGTGATGGCTCGGACGTTCTTAAAACTCACGCTGTGACTTTTCAGATGCCAAACTTTGAGGAGCTCTATTACTGAACGTGTTACCTAATTCCTGTCGATTCGGGTCATAAACAAGTCTCTGCTGCCGTGTCAGATGTCCCAGTAAACTAAATCACTGCGGCAGCTTAAGTTGCCGTAGAAAACAAGGGCAAAGTAGGGAGTGCCGGGTCAACAAGTGTGGTGCTGAATGCCTAAAGGGAGGGAAGATGGCAATTTCCTCAGGCTTTGCCAATGGACTCTTTCCCATGAACCTCAAGCGACCTCTTATCACAACGCAAGTGAACAATTAAATACTATACACACACATTTGCCTGAGACTGAATTAGTGCTCTAAATGATGCTTGTTTCTTAGCAACGCATGCCCTTTGGAGTGCTGTTACATCCATGTAACAGCCACCGCGTCCCAGGGTCCAGTTTGTGCTTTCAGAACGAGTCTAGAGTGATCAGCCAGTAAAGGCAATAGATGCCACAAAGCAATTCCTCTCCAGTGTCTGTCAACGCTACTTACAGTCAACATTGTTTCACCAGCTGTTACAGATGCTTAATCTCGTATAATCGGCCTTGCATTCGCACGTCAAGAAAATGTTTCAGCACCCAGGTGAGCATACATAGCTGTAAATTCAAAACCGCAAATTACTCCGGCCCGCCTCATGTGTTGATAAATCCACCTCCCTGTCAAATGCAATCCGATTCGCCAAGATTTGAGCTGAGCAGAAGAATGTGCAGCTTTCCTCCTGATCATATTTATGTCACAGCAAGCACCAGGGCCTTAAATATTGTGGTAAAATAACTTGTACGTTCAATTGTGCACACTACCACCACTTCATGTGCATGCTGTTTCACCCATTGAGTTATAGCTCAAGAGTTATAATTTGCTCGACTGGCTGCAGTATGAAACTCAGTCGTATGTGATCATGATAGAAAGGACCCAGAAGGAGGGTGAGAGAAAGACAATCAATAGGTTAAACCTCCTCTGCATGGCAATTATTCCGGGAGAGTGTTTTAAAAATGCTAAGAAACTTTGAGATTGTTGGAGCCTGCTCTCTGAAAATGAGTGTGGCCAACTATAAATACTTTTTATTACTGACGAGGTCTGACAACAACAAAATATCTCTTTTCTAGCACAACTCGGCACTAAGAGTCTAAAACCGGGGCTAGCAGCTATGCAAGGCTGTACTGAGGCACAGCGCTGGTGTTAACCATATTAGCCGGCTAAGATGCTCACAACGACAATGCCAACATGCTATTGGTATTTAGTCCCGAACAAAAATACTGAACACATTTTGACTTGATTGTGGCGCTAGATGTATAGTCAAGGGATCATCATAGTTTAACAATTCATCCTGACAGGAACATGAATGTTTGTGCCTATTTGATAGTTGGTAAGATATTTCACTAAAAAACACAAATGTCCACATCATGGTGGCTCGAGATGGAAAGTCAGGGGATCACCAAAGAGGATTCATCCTCTGGCCACCATGGATATCTGTACCAAATCTTATGGCAATCAAGATACTTACCGTAACTAAAAAACCTCATAGTGGCGCCAGAGAAAAAGTCCAGGGATCAACTAATGTGTAAATAAACCTTTGTAGGACATTGAATACCTGTATAAAATGTCATAGCAATCCGCCCACTAGTTAGGACTAAAGGGATGGAGCGGCCTACAGAGACACATTGCTACACCTACAGCCATGCAGCTAGCGTACAGCTAGCATTGATGAAAACTGGGCACACATGGAGGGGTCAGAAATATGAAAACACAAATACCACAGATGGTTTTCATCAACTATCTAACACCGACTCTGACACATATTTGGCTTTTGCTGTGGATTCCTGGTGTTGAAAGAGCTTATCTCTCAGCTCCAGTCATATTTGGGGTGTTGGTTCTTCGGCACGATGAGAAAGTGAGTGACCACACATCCAAATGCCCATGGGGGCTCGCTACTTCATGCCAGTGATGAGTGAGGCACCGGATTCACTATTTATTTGGACTTTACTGCAGCGAGCTTCCCACACGGAGCAGCAGCATTCCTCTCTCATCTGAGCTGCTCTCCAGCTGATAGAACCAGATATGCGAGGACAGACACCGAGGGTCCGCTCCTCAGAATGCTGAGGCTGGATCCTTAGATCAGGACTGAGGATAGGGGGCTAATGTTGGCTAAAACAACTTGACCTCTATAAGTGGACCACTACAATAATACCCAGAGTTGAGAGTCAGATTTCTGGGATGATCTGATCAAGCGGAGGTATGCGTACAGAAAACATTCTGCTAAAAGCAACATCGACACTATGCACCCAAGACATGGAGTAAGCCAAAGATCATTTGGCTCTAAAGCTCAGCTTCATAAAAAAGAAAGAAAAAAAGATTCACTGCTTTCATATGTGACTGGGAAGGTTTTTAATAGCCAATTATGCTACAACAAAAACAAGGAAATGAAGAGGAGATGAATCAATCAGTGATTCACAATTAATTTCAATAGTATCCGAAGTTGCACCAAGATGGAAGGAAGATGTTAGAAAATTGCTCGGGGTGAAATCTTAAAGATCCATAAATGCATGCTGCTGCGTACATTTTTTTGGAGTTCACGTGGCATGTTCTTTTCAATCTGAAAAGGTGGTGGGCAGCACGTGGCCTCTGTCTCTCACCTCTCCACCTTATTGTGGCACTATATCTCACAGTTACATACTGTGAGGCTGTAATTGAATTGAAAGCCTCCAGGATAGTTCTGAGATATTGAGGAAGATGGGGGCCCTTTATGCTTGAACTAACAGTGGCAATGAGTCTTTCACCACGTAACACCACACATTCGCTAATATCGGCACATCGGGTCGGTGTGACGACACGTGTCAGTCATCGTGGACTAATACCAAAAAGACGAGACTTCAGACTCCATTTGTTGCACATTATAAAATCAATTATTACTAATACTGAGGGCAGAGTAATCCCTGAAATGGATTTTGTAATGCAATTCCTCTTTGGAAAAAAAACCCAGCCACCGTTGATCTGTGACCCACACAGCACAGCTCAGTGATATTCATGGGAGCAGCAAGATCCATCCCTGCAGCCCGGGGTCGTGATTCAGATAGCCATATGGCGGCCGCCCCTCACAAAAGTATTCCCTGTTCTCCATGAACAGCTGTTCAACAGCAATCATGAACAACTCATTCAGTCCCGGGGAAAATACTGCCAAATAGAGTGAGAGGGCCTTGTTTCAAGTATCTGATATGACAACAATGTGCTTCAGATTATTCTGTCTCAGTTTTACTGTATTTTTTTCGACACACACACACACACACACACACACACAAGGGGACCAAAAGCACATGTGGAGGCCGAGAGTAACCCGAAAGTTCTTCAAACAAAGTCGGTTTGTACTTGGATGCAAGTGACATTCTCTCACCTTTCTCCTGCTTTGCACAAATATGATTCCATAAATAAAGACCACTCTGAGAGATTTGAAGGTGTCTGACCCCCCCCCCCCTCAGTCCAGGATGAACAGCTCACCTCCCACTCTGCCTCTAAAATGTGACGCGCATACATACAGTCTGATACTCTGGTAAAGTCAGTCAGATTGAACATAATAGACAGAATCTTACATGTTTGTTCCTCCGTGTGAGTTTAGCATCATCAATTAACAGCTGCCTCTTTATCAAACACAACAACAGCATGCCTCCCCCTAGTGCCTATCTGCATGTAGACTTGAAGACTCCCACTGGTTTCCTTATTAATTCAGTCCCATATTGAGAGGCAAAATCTCAATCATGTATGAGTCACAAATGAATATAAAGTGTCGTGACTGCAAACAGCAGGGTTTTCAAAGCAGACTAACCTGGAAGGATTTCGTGTTTTTGATTGCATGTGGTGCATCAGTTACACAAATGTAGAAATATCCCACTCCCTTTATAATGATTAAAACAGAAATAGGTGTTCAGGATCTATCTACCTGGCTTCAGTTTCACACTGCAGATTAACGCGAATAAAACTTGTACGGCGCTACAAATAAAACTCCAATCAATTATTTACAGAAAGTCAGTGTCAACAGTGAGTTCGACCTGTCACATACAACAAATAAATAAACTTTCAGACTCCTCACCTGTGGCATATATTAATCCAGTCAAAGTCCGACAGAAAAGCGTAAAGTCTGTCTTCATCTCCAGATCTCCAGATCTCCGGTCCAGAAGCGATGTTCCTTATTTTTTTTTAAAAAGTCGTTAGTTTGATTGCTGGTGGAGACAGTGGGAGACGGGGTCTGAATGAATGTCCGTGGGCTGGTGGGGAAGCTCAGGTGAACCTCGGCCAATCGATGCCGTGTCTGTAGCCTCTACTCTGCATAGAGAGGGCAGCGCCGAAATGCTGAGGAGAAAGGGGAACAACTATGTTCTTTCCCGTTTAGTCAAAAGGATGGACAAGGCACTGAGTGGGATTTACAATGATTTCCCTTTCCTTTGCTCGTGACTGGCGCGCATGCACAACCAGCTGAATTGGAGGTGTGTGTGTGTGTGTGTGTGTGTGTGCGTGTGTTTGTTTGTGAGTAAGGGGTGGGGGGGGGGGGGGGGGGGGGGGGTCTCTAACATGCATGACAAATTACCCTTCCTGCAACACCCCATTCATTTCATCCTCAGGCTCAAAGACCTTTAGTAATCATAAACGACATCGTGGTGGAATGCCACTAAGTACATTTAACACTGACTTAACTTGAGTATTTTAATGGGATGCCCTCTTGATATCCACTACATCCAAGAGACAAATATTGTTCTTTCTACTCCATAACATTTGCCTAAGAGCTTTAGTTACTTTTGGGATTAGATGGAAAACACATCATCATAAAGTTTTTCTGAGATCGTGAAAAGTTTAGAGATCCGTGATTCTCACAGGACAGCTACAAAACATATCAAATATGATGTGTGAATGTATACATTAAACTAGCCAACAGTGAATGAAGAAGTTCAAACCAGAAACATATGCAGCAGTTATTTGCAACATACAATTTAATGCAGCAGTAATATTAATAATGCAGAAATGTCATTTAAAATAGTAAAACACTCACAGGGAGAATTTCACAATGAGTACTTTTGTGTTTGTTACTGAGAGCAAATTTGGCTGCAGGACGTTTCCATGTAGCGTTTATTGTTATATTTATTAAAGTAAAGGATCACACTAAGTGCAATGAGAACACCACAAACGGCTGCAAAGGAGCTGTAGATTTCCGTGTGTTACTTTAGTGCAGAACTGTTTAGTGATTTTCCCTTCATGAATTTTTTTCAAACCATTTAAATACCCACTGACATCCAATCAAAAGATCAGCAGATAATCCCAATACCATCAGATGTTTTTATAAGGCCACCACAGGAGCGCAGCAGCATCACCAAGGAAGTGCACAACATACCACATAGAGACGCAGCCTCTGGGGGAACATTAGAAAGCTATTACAATATATTTTCTCCTCGGGTCGGCTGTCTTTAATCCACAAAATAAGATGGCTATACAACTCCTCTGACACCATAATGTCAATGGAATTGTATCTATTCGGGGGAAATGTCGGCCATTCACTTTAGGGAGAACAACTGTATTGTGGTTCCTCCAAACTACAGCTGAGCAGAGGTGGAGTCTGTAATTCTTCCTCCAAAGGGTCAGATGCAATGATGACTAACCTGCGTAGAGTTCTCACAGCCTTGTCCAAACCCCCCCCACCCCACACACACACACACACATCCTCTTCAGCGAGTGTGAATGAAAAGCGTGTACTAAGAGCACAAAATGCCCACAGTGAGCTGCCATCGGCCCTGTTTTATTTTACACGAAGGGATTTGGGAAATTGAAAACTTGTGTATCATGCACACTCTGAAATAAAAATTAAAAAAAGGCAAACGGAGTGCAAGAGCTGTGAACTTGGCTGATGGAGCATATACAGAGTTTTGGATGCAGCTGTGCGTTTCGTTTATTATGTGGCTTCAAGGTGCAGTCAAAGCTCTCTCAGAAGACCAAGCATGCACATTCAAGCCGGTGCAATCAATCAACCGTGCTGCAAAATCAATAGCATGCTTTATCTGCTCTTGGAATTACAACAATCATAACAGGTGCTGCCTCCAGACTCTTTCCTAACTGTGCCCGAATACCATGTCTTTCTCAATATGGTGGGAGTCAGATGATCACCGCGTGTTATTGTGGGCATGCATAAACCCCTCCCACCCCCCTGACGGAAATCCACCTCTCTGACTTTGTTGACAGTGTTGAGATTAAATGGTTGTAATTAAAAGGCTTCGGGGGAACATAAACACACTAAATCGTGTCGATAGTCCAACAAAGCTGCGTCTGAGGAGTTTACCAAATTCTGATGCAGATGAAACATGTCAGGGACAAACAATATAGGGCCTCGTGCAGATACACCATGCTCGCCCCCCTGCTGTGTCAGATGAGAAGTGTTCAGTACTTATAAGGCTGCAGTGGCTCCTGAGAGAGACAACTGCGGACTCAAGGACCCGTCCTTGAAGTGCCAACACTCCATCCGGCCCATCCTCGGGTCAGGAAACACATGACGGGTCCGCAGTGACTATCGTAGGAAGGATGTGGAGCGTGCATGCAGCCTGGAGTTGGAGGCCCATGGGCCCCGTGCACGACACACGCACAATAGCTGTCACTGTTTAAGAGGGGGGTTTTGTTTTGTTTTGATTGAGGCAGCCAACATTTCACATCAGTTGTAGGTCATGTTCACTATCAGTCAGCGGTTATGGCAATAAGCTTCCAGCGGAGAATAAATAGCAGCGTTTGCATGTAAATGATTTACCAACTAACTATACGCCTTAAAAGCTCATGCATTGAGTCAGTTTGGAGCACATGTTATCTGGAGTTTAGAATAAATAGAACATTTCACAATCCTAATCCAATTTGAAGCTGTTTTAATTGTGTTTCTTAGCCACTTGAGGGCAGCAGAACAACACAACATTAATATATTATCTCCATATAAAGCTGATATAGAAAATGTGTTCACAAATTATTTGGCTGTTTGCATCCAAACAGATATGGAGACCAGTGTTCGCTCTCCTTTTGTTCTGTTTTGGTCCCCACCAACTCCCGATGAATATATCTTTCGCAGCTAAATGCTTCATTATGTTCACCAGCTAGTTTGGAGCGGGGCCCAGGGGCTTTAGTAAAGGCATACTTTGTATACTTGTATATCATTTAGTCATTCCGTGTTACCTTGAATTCTTACAGAATTTAAAACACTTCACACTGCACAAGTGTGAGACTAGATAGACTTGGCGTATACTGCACAGGTTGGTTGAGAGTTTTGATATAATTTTTACTGGTAAAAGTGACCCTCATTTACCCTCATCGTCTCTTCAGATTTCATATAAAGTAAAAAGTTCTCTTCAATTCTGAAGAATTGAGTTGACTATATTCTGCATTCGGGTCTAAGTGAGTGTGTTGGAAGGGAGTCACGAACGCAATCCTCTTTATAGCCACTGAGCAGGAAGAGCGAGGGTCCCCCTCTGGTGCACTTCATTGTGCCACTCTTCCAATCTGCTGAGGAGGCAGCAGCATCCTGCTTCGGCGTGCCCCCCCGAGGCCCATCGAGCAGCCCAGAGGCATCCCCACTGTCACCCTGTTTGTACGACCTTTCACCTGGCGGGAGGAAACAGGACGTCAGTCCTCTTGCATGTTTGTGAAGATAACCGAGAGCCCGCCTATTCCTGCTGTTCTAGGGTCAGTGACGGCTGGCGTAGTCACAGTCGCGCACTCTGCTTTGATGGGCCTTAATAACATCCTTGATTATGTTCAAGTGGGGTCGTGGAAGAGTGCAGTGTCAAAGACAATGTTTATTTAAGAAAGAGATGATTTCGTATATTATTTGCATCAGCAGGTTTTACAGATATTGTTTGGGTCTTTATTAGGAAATGATCCAACACGTAGCCGACATGCAATCACAACATAAATGTGCTGCATAGGCGGAATCCTGCAGGGAACTACATTTCATTGAGCAACATCAACAAAAAGTGTACATTATATATTGAAATTCAGGCACCTGTAACATATATTAATGACAATCAATCAACAGGAGATGCGAGAAGTAATCTAAAGCACTCATGAGATGTTGTGTTGGTGGTTAAAACCTAAATTATAAAACATCTCAAATAAAAAAAAAAAAGGCAAAACTATTTAATGGCCTACTAATGCATACAACATGAACTATTTCATCAAATGTATAATCATAAAGGGAACAATTCCTTCATGCTGATTGAAGTCAATGGTGATTATGAGACCTTTTTACAAGGGAGCCTAAGGAAAGTCTCAATTGATGACAGACAATTATGCAGAATGTTATTAAAATGTCAACCATCTTCATCTAGCTCAGATATTTATTTGAACAGTGAAGAACCAGCAAGGTATTAAATTAAATCTTGATGCATCTAAGCGTCATTATATTCAACCCCAAAAGGCTGAGTATAGAAGTTTCTTTTTATGTGTCCGCTGATTGCTTCTGCAAATCGAACGAGCCTCTTCAGATTAGAGCCGGTGGAATTTTATTTTATGATGAATATGTCAAAGCTTTTAGAGTACATTTCAGAAAAGAAAATAGATGCATCTGGCAATCTGTAATATCTGATCATTAAAGCATGGAAAATAAGAGAACAATCTGTAATTTTAAACTTGTTTTACAGAAATAATAAGTGGTCAATAAGTGAATAGAGAGCTCTCGCACACTGGTAGGCTTTTATCAAGTTGCGAGGGGCAGGTAGTGGAGGAGTTTAATAGGTTTCTGACTGCCGTCACTAAAGCATGGGCTGAAGAAGGGGAACGCCTTGCCCCGCGGCCCGTTGGTGAACGAGTAGAGCAGACTCATGTCATCGGCGTTGTAGAAGGACACCCTCCTCCCCTCACAGTCCAAGAAAACCCCAAGCCTCCGAGGCGTAGCGCCGAGCTGCAGACGCGTCCAGGGCTGCGTGCCGGCCGAGTACTCGCTCCTGTTGCGCAGACACAGAGTCCAGTAGCCGCTTTCGGGGCTCAGCTTAATCCGAGAGCACCGGTCTATGGCCTCCGACGCCACGCCCACGTCCCACTTAGGTTTGGATCCCACCTTGACCTCCCAGTAGTGTCGGCCTGACTGGAAGCCCTGGGCGGCCAAAATGTTGACGCACTGCAGGAAACGTTTGTCCTGGTCCACATGGGGGATCTGGACGTCACATTCGACCGCCGCGGTTTTGTCCCTGGATACGTGAATGTTCGGGTGTGCTGTGTCGACGTCAAACGTTAATGGGGAAGGGCCTTTGAGAGTAATGAAACAATTCATTAAATGGTTATAAAACTCAACAGCGTGTCGCATTAAAATTGAAAATATATCCCATCAATGGTGTCATTCTGTTACCACTTCAACATCTTTATTCAATACTGGTACTTTCTCCTCTAATTAATCCCATTTCTGAGGCAGAAGTCGCTGTTAGGTCGAGTCCTTTGTGTTTCTAGTGAAGCACGTCGCAGAGGAAATTACCTGGATTCAAATACGCGAGCATCTTTCTCCATATGATGTACTGTAGCGGGGCCATGTATTTGTTGATGAAAGCATTCGTATCAAACTCTGGGGCAATATCCACCTGCACACATGGCCTGTTGGAAAAACAAAGCAAAAGTGTGTTTAGTGAGGGTCATTTATTCTCAGCACAGATGACACCAAATTGAGGTAGAAATCAAATAAGGTGCAAAAATGCTACGAGCAATCACGCTGAAACATTTACCTCAGCTGTGGGAGCTGGAGAGAAGGAAATGAAAGAAAAATCCCATAAGCAACTGATTAACATGTAATCAAATTTCAAAAGTCAAAATACATGGCACTCTGGGTTTTTATACAAAATTCAGATGGGATCTATACATTTCAAAACATTTGAGACAAACTCACCTCAGCTAGTATGGTGTTCTCAGTGGCAGTGCTCGCCTGCTGTAGTGCTCTCATACTGTCCTCCAGCTCCCCCACCGCCAGCTCTGTGGCCTCCAGGTGGCGCTGGACTTTCTCCAGCTCCTCCTCCTGCTCGCTCCTAATCTTCACAATGGTGCAGGTCTCCTCGTTGTGCAGGATCTGATGGAGAGCTGTGAATTCCCCTTTGATGCGAGCCTGCACATCTGCTCCGACTCTCTGAGAACGAGAAACATGGCTGACGTTACAAGTGGAGGACGTAATTTAGCATCATGCTGTCTTTGTCAAGTGCCTTGCTCTAATAAACCTCGAAATAGCTTCCACTAAAGTACACATCTCTATAGAGAGAGACAAACGAGGGGTAATGAAGCTATACTTTGCATCAAAGATCGACATGTCAAACAAATACAGGTTGTTAAATCGAGGAGGGATTTCCTGTTCATATCGGCAGAGCATGCAAAACTAAACTCAAGAGCTTATCTTCCATCTGTCTCATACTAATTAGATGTGTTCATCATTCTGTCTCCTCTGACTGTTTGTCACATGGTGTAATATGCCTCGTCTTTTGTTTTGGCAATCAAACGTTGAATTAAAAGTGCTTGGTTTGATCCATTGGTTCTTTCTGCCAGAGGAAATAATTGTTGCATAGGAATAAGATCGTAAAGTAAGGATTGCCTATGCATCGGTAACACATAACGAAGTCAGAGGTTAGAAATCATTTATGCACCCAAGAGCAAGACCATTATGCTTTACATATGGAAGCACAAACTGTCACTTACCGCCTTCTGCAAACACCACTATATATACACACACTACGACATATTGCAAACAACCATTAGGGAGATTCATGTGCATTCTTATCTGCTAAGTGCTGCCACCCCTCGAAGTCCCCAGAGAAGTGTACCTTTATGGCATCCATCTTGCCTCTGTCTCTGCGAATACTGTTGATGAAGACCTCCTTCTTCTGGCGATGACTCTCCAAAGTCTCTTTCAGTTGTTTCTGTTCAGCAACATGCATATTGAATCAGTGTGGCGAAAGGAACAACAGCACACAGAGAGAGACTGAGCAGAGCATCAAGGAACTCATAAACAAGTGTAAACATGCTGATTACCGAGTGGCCAAAATAAATAGCCCTGCAATAAATAATGCTACCTTCAAATGTTTAGTTTCAATTGAGACTGAAACCGTTGGTCAACTCGAAGGTTTGTTCTGAGGATGTACTTTGTGCTGAAAGATGCCCATCTAATATACTTTATATGGAACAAGAATATCAGAAACACTTGCAATCTAGTGCAACAGCACAAATTACAGCCTATAAGAAGTAGTTGAAGTAAGTACACCTTTTTCACTTTACAGAAGACTCCATGAGGTTGCCAGGCATCCAGCAGAGACTACAGGGAGTGATTGTGTCAAGAAATTGTCTGACACAAAGGGCCCTTAATATATAACATGTTAATAAGTGAGCTTTAGGAAGTGGAGGTAAGAATAAACATTTGTTCCCAAATTAAGCTATTTCTTGAAAGAAACATAAAGTTGAATAAACACCTTTCTGGCACAGTATGAAAAACAATTACATGTATTAACAAGAGTGACAAGGGTATGATTTATTACAGGAATTTTGTATGGTTTGTTTTATCATTCTAGCATTGTGTATTGGTTCCCCAGCTGTAGTTAAGTCATATATCCAGTTGTACAAAGCCATATAAAAAAGGAGTGGAGAGGGAACTTTGCCCAGTGCAATTCAAGCAAGATGTGTTGAGGGTGGAACTACGGGGAAATAAACACGGATGTGGACTGAAAGATAGAATACAAATGTTTTCAACTTGCATAACAGAACGCGGTTTACTTTGGAGTATAAGCTTATTTGTATATGATTACAAAACGCTTAATAACAGATGACCGGGACAGGAGTCAAGCAATAAAAAGGCATGGAAGGCAGCCAGCGGGGTTTAACAGGTGGTGGAGGTCTGAACTCACCTTGATGTAAGTGTCGGAGGTGGTGGCCCGGACCTTCTCCACCATGGCTGTCACGAGGTAGTTAGTTTGAAAATGCTTGGAGCTGAACTCCTTGCGGCACTGTGGGCAGGTGACAGGCCCCCGAGTTCCACTCCAGTACCTGGAGATGCAGGGTTTGCAGAAGTGGTGCATGCAGGCCAACATGACAGGCTCCGTGAACAGGTCACAGCATATGGCACATGTCAGGTCCTCTCTCAGGCTGCCTTTGGTGGATGGAGCTGCAGCAGCCATGGTGAGAGGGCTTTCTTCTACAAAGTCTGCCCACGCTGAAGTGAAAGCAAAAGCCTGGTAGAGTGAGACAAACACTCAGGGGTGGGACATCTCTCTTTCTTAAGTCAGCTGAAATTAAATTAGATGAATAACAAAGTGCAACAGCTTGCTGTTGTTCATAATCGTCTCATTCGGTTTCCAGCAGGGAGCTGTGCCCCTCCCCTCTCAGGGCCAACGCTCATACCAAATCTGGTGTTTCCACTCTCCCAGTTGAAAGAAAGCTACTTTACATGCAAATATTAAATCCGGGCTACTGGGAGAAGGGCATTGTGTGATGCGTCACGGGCCTCTTTGAACTATCTGGCGAGGTGCATTGTTAGAACAAAGTTGGTTCAGAAGTTTTGTTTTGTTTTGACAACCTGCTAGCGTTTAGCTCCGAGTAGCAGCCAGGAAGCCGCCTCTTTAGGCGACACCAAACTAAACGCACGTAAAGCTTTGACATGCTGACAGATAGCTCAACGTTTAGTTAACACTTTCGTGAACTTACGTAGTCCGTTGCTCCGAGAAATGTTTTCCCGAATACTTCAAAGTCTCTCCATTTGCTCTGCGCTCTCGACTCCACTGATACAAGACGTAGACGCGTATTGCGCATGTGCGAGCTTCAAACGCACCTTTGATTGGTCCGTTTGTTACACGTCAAACAGCAAGTCGTAAAAACATTATTCTTATAGTCTCTAGAATTAATACAGCTACTTGTTCTCTTCTCCACTTAACTGCTCTCTGTTTCTCTGAACACTACCAGATACAGATATATCTTTGACACTACTTTGAACAAAAGCTACATCTTCCCTCGAGCCTGCATCAAATTTGCAGAAAGCACTCACATCCTCCATTATATTCGGAATAGTATCGGATAGGATTGTATTTTAATTGTATCAATTGAACAGATCAATTATATTCTGTGAATTGTATTCTTCTACATTATTCCACAACTGTTTCAAAGCCTTCGCTTCAGTTTTAGAGACTAAAATGCAGTTGGAGAAATGCTAAATCCCTTCATCATATGATTTAAAGGACCCCTCGAGCAATTTAGTAAGCACTTCCAGAAAGTTAGCCGACTTACAAGAGACGGATAAAAAAAAGTGGACAAAATCAAAGCAGCACAGGCTAAGATATCCTAACTTTTAGTCTCATTGTTAAATCTCCATATTCCCACCGAGGACATGGCCTAGTAGGTTTAATGGGACACCTAATTTGAGGGACAATCAAATTAGGTGTCCCATTAAATATATATATATATATATATATATATGGTCATGCAACCCAAGATACAGACAGGATAAATTTTGCTTTTCCAAACACATTGTGTACACCATGCAGGGGCATCCCACACAAATGTTGACCCCAGGAAATCTATTTGTAGACTCCACAGTCCAACATTTCAAATCAATATTTTGCATTACTGAGGAAGGAAAACACTGTTATCTGCATTAGGTCTACAGTCGCCACTTGTATGAGACACATAAAAGCAACAACAACAAAAAACGTGGAATGGGATTTCTCAGTTTGTCTATCCTCCACGCCCATGTTTATTAATTCACACAGCCTACACACAGCATGACAGACCATCAGAGAGAGAGAGAGAGAGAGAACAACAATGTATGGGTGTGCGATGCAATGACACTGCGGTCTTTGAATATGGCATCAGATCAGTGGCATCAGTGTTCTCAGAGGACCTGAACGGAAGCAGTGATCAGATGGAGAGCAGAGAATCATATAGTCCCAGGCCATGGATGGGAGCCCGACAGATGAATCAAGTATGTGGATTAATATGAGCAGAGAGGAATGAAGATGCAACAATCATACAGTTTAACTTAAACGGACACAATACAATCGTTTTTCTATACTGTAAAACCTCCTCATTACTTTTCAGAACCAGTTGGAGATAAGCAAGCTTGTGGTAAGGAGATACAGTCGTTATCAGTAACGCATTCAAGTCAGGTCGAAGGACCTGTCCACCTAGTCAGCCGAGTGGCAGTGAAAATGAAGGTTTGGGGATGGCTCCCATAATTGAAAGAATACATTGAGGGGGAGAGGCCACCTGCCCCAATCAATAAGGCTAATCTTTGTTGCAGAGGCAATCATTGAACTAATTATTGCGTCATCTAAAGTAATATATATCTGAGCTGGGATGGTGAAAGGTAACTCTCAACGGGGTAATGCAGAGACAAGGCTTAAGAGAGACATCCGGTTCTGATATGAAATCACAAAGCATTCTCTTGGTTCAATGGTTTTTCAGTATGGTTAAAGCTCCTTTGTTCATGTCTAATTTAAAGTGCCAGCATGTTTCAGCTCCCTAATTATCTATTGACACTGACATCCCCACCACTGGGTATAGTTAAAAACCATCAGTGCAAAAGTTACTCTTTTCAAACAGAGCTGCAAATAAATGTGAATTGCTTTGTTTGTTTTATTGCTGCAAAATGCATTCAAATACCACACTACACACAATAATCCAATGCAGAACATAGCAGAAGCTCACATAAATTAGCTTGTGAGATGAACTTGTGTCTGCAGGGAATCAACTAAGACATTTAACTATAGCAATGCCTTGTTGCACAACAACAACAAAAACAGTTTTGTTTTATTGCTACTCATGTGATTGTTGAAGTTAGATCCGTTGTAATTTGGAGCAATATATGAGGATTTGCTTTACAATCCTGAATTGTTCCAAAGTTCATTCAAAGTTGTACACAACTTCTCTCCTGTATGGGTAGATGAATAAAGAAATAACACGCTTTAGAAGGGAATGTCTGCCAGGAAATAAAATGAAAATGAATACTAAATGGAAAATAAATGGAAAAATGAAAACTTGGTGACTTAAATTGGCACTTTAAATGACATATGTAATCAAATGACTTTAATGTATACGTTGTGATAAAGATGCCCCGGTTAAGCTACAAAGCGCAGATCTCTGTGACAGTCCCTGGCACGGATGTGGATCCTGCAGAACTACCTCGGGAACGCACAGCCGAGCCACAAGATGCGCACTAGGCGCCACAGTTTGGGAGGAGCTTCGGGATTTTACCCTTTTGTTTCACGGCGCTCTCCAGTGAAGACCCGTCTGCAAAAGGAGATATAGTGGGGAAAGGTGAGTCCATCAATGTGTGCATTCCGTTCATTTTGGACTTTTACTGAATATGACGATGCTACTTTAGTGACACAGTGGTATATTCCAGAGGAGAACGATTTTTAATAGTCTGTTCTTCTGCGCAGCGTAACCTGTACATTAATGAAATCGTTTGCCTATATGTGCGTAATTTGGACATGAAAAGTGTCCCAATTACGTACAGGTCCAGTCGGTGGAATTAAGCCGTGAGAGCTCACTTGGAGATATATAAATGCGCGCTATTCAGAAAATCAAAGTGGAGACAAATTACGCACGATCGACGCATCAATGCATGTTTGTTTGGGAATTGGATGTCTCATCATGATTTGATGTCAGCGCGTAGAGTTCCTGCGAATCTAGTTAGATTGTTTGTAGGTTTTAGTTTGTATTATTTGTTTCGCTCCAGCAGGTGTGTGGTAACAGTTTCCTCAGTGGCACGAGCTTGCCTCAAATCATGATGACCATCCCCGATCAGAAAGGGTGTTCTGACCAATGTCGCCCGTATAGTCTGCCTGGTAAAACACCTGCTGGGTGCTGCTGGGTGACTGTCTGCTCCGATATAGGATGCAGGAGCGCAGTGGATGCTTTTTCGTGTTAATTGGCAACACTGTAAATGTCATTACCACAATTTGGTCCTGCAAGTCATTTCATGACTCACGTTGTGTATTTCGATTATATATCAATCATAACTTTCCTCTCCTTTAGGCCAAGCATCTAATATGTTATAAGGTATACTTAAATCTTAATAAGGAACCCAGAGATGATTTCATTGTATACACCAGCTTAGAGATACCCACACAGGCACACTCACTTACACACAAATACACACACACATGCATACACACACTTGTTGTCAAGGCCTTTTGCTGCTTGAAGTCAATTGCAGAGGACAATATTGACCTATGTAGCATTTAAATAGATTTGACAAAAAATGGAGCGTTGAATGTGCAGTGGATTCAGAAAGCACTCAAAAGCTACACAAGTGTCCAGTTTGTAACACTTCAAAATGAGAATTGTGGATATGGTGAAAGCTTCTGGTTGAGGCAGATACCACTCCATGTAATTACCATGCATCTGCTTAATGAGCAGCTCCTTCAAACATTGAGAGTAGTTTTTACATTGCGCGATCAAAGTGTACTCTCTCTCTATTCAGCAAGAGCTCTCAACCTGTCCCAGGTAAATTGTCAGAAATGTCAAGATAATGACCTCTAGAAAGAACTGAAAAGAGAGATAGGCTACTAACATGCGGTTGTGGAACATGGACCAACACTGATTTTTCTTTCGTAAATTTTAGGCCTACCACTAATTATTCCTTTTATGAAATGCCGACTGTATATGAGAGCAGTCGGAGGCTCTGCAGCCGTGTACTCTCTGATACCTCCTGATTGCATTGCTTCCCTCATCCTTTGGCTTTAGTCTTTATAATGACACGGGTGTCCCTTGTAAAAAACAGCATAACCAAACAAATACTTGTACCCAGGCCACCGGGGAAACATCTTTAATCGCTCTAGGTAGCAACATGGTCTGTTTGACATCTGATTTTCTTGTTGCTTATCATCTTATCATTACTGGGATGCGTATTTCCTTTCCTTAGCTTTTCAGAACACCCACTTCCTCAATGCAATGTTAAGTAATTGTTCTAATAATTGACTGCATGCATTAGATAATTCTCATAACCTTTAAATTGCACGGTTTCATTACTCTCCAGTTGAATACAACATGGATTCAATAACAGTATGTTTACAATGATAACTGCCCTTTCAAGCTGTTACAAAGAGAATAATGAAATAGGTCTGTATCTGATCAGTTTAGTCAGATTTTCATTAGAGGTTGGATTTTGTCAACGCCGTTGCATATTATTGAGAAATATATATTATACAATAATAGATTATTATTAATAGATTACAGACAGTATTGTATAGTATAAGGAGAGGGAGATAATGGGACAGGCGATATCCAGGAGGTCAAAATAAAAGCCCACTAACAACAAGACCCAGGATGCAGCTCTCTGGCTTTGTCAGGTGTTCAAGCGGAAGCAGTGGGAAGCAAGTGAGGGATCATGCCACTACACATGGGCATATGGCACACCCTCCTGGTGGTGAAGACAAGGGGCGGGTGTGCTTGACAGTGATGTTGCCAGTGACAAGAAATGCAGAATTGGAGAGACAAGTGGAAAATAGCCAAATGAACACCTGAAGCCTTTGCACAATGACTGCCACTGTCGTTTTCTTTTAATATCTTGTTCGGAATACTAGTCTGCCCAGCTGGTGTCAGAAACCTTTCTCGTTTTCTCTCCTCAGGTGTCGGCACATCCTCAATCTGGCATCTATCGATAAAATGAGCCCACCAGACACATGCAACACCACAAGCGAAGGGGCGGCCGGTGAAGCCGACCCCTGGTTTCAACTCAACAACAGCACAGGTTTGCACCCTGGTTTCCACACTGACATCACCAAGCACCTTGGAGTCCAGATCACCCTGATCACAGCGTATTCCCTAATCATTCTGCTGGGGCTGCTGGGCAACGCTCTTGTCATCTACATGATTATTCGCTACAGAAACATGCGAACAGTGACCAACTTCTTCATCGCCAACCTGGCCCTGGCAGACCTCCTGGTGGATACTCTCTGCTTGCCCTTCACTCTGGTTTACACTCTGCTCGATGAGTGGAAGTTTGGAGCTGTGCTGTGCCACATGGTGCCATTTTCCCAGGCCCTGAGTGTGCATGTATCCATCCTGACCATGACTGTCATTGCTCTGGAGCGTTACCGCTGCATCGTCTTCCATCTTGGCAGGCGCCTCACGTGGCACTCCAGCTTCCTCATCATGGCATTCACCTGGACTATGTCTGCTGTCCTGGCATCACCCCTGGCCATCTTCAGAGAGTACCGGCATGAAGAGATCCCTTCCATCAACCTGCGCATCGCTGTCTGCTCCGAGAAGTGGCCCCACGGGACCAGCAGGGGCGGAGTCATCTACAGCCTCTCGATGCTGCTCCTCCAGTACATTCTCCCTTTGGCCATCATCAGTTACGCTTACATCTGCATATGGGTCAAACTGAAGAACCACATCAGTCCGTCCAGCCGCAACGACAGCATCAACCGCCGCAAAAAGACCACCAAGATGTTGGCCCTGGTGGTGGTGGTATTTGCCATCTGCTGGCTGCCGTTCCATGTGTTTCAGCTGGCCAGTGATCTGGATCTGGCGCTCAGGTTTAAGGAGTACAAACTGATATACACAGTGTTCCACATTATAGCTATGGGTTCGACTTTTACCAACCCTCTCCTGTATGGGTGGATGAACAAAAACTACAGGAACGGCTTCCTCATGGTCTTCCGTTGTGAGGATAAGCCAGATTCCTTCCACACCGAGGGCTCGTTCAGGACACGTTCCACAAGAAGGCTGACTCTGAATGGTCGTAATGGCGGACAACCTCCGACTGCTGTATGAGAATGACACCATTTGAAAAGCCTGCAGGATGTGACTGACGACACTGAACGCACTTCTGGTTTGAGGTGCTCATGGTTCAAAAGTAGCCTTTTGACTTGAATGGCCTGATCTTGAGTATCTATGGGACTGGAGAGTGCTCAAAGCTTTGCATGCCAATCGCTCTATGTAAGGCTCTTCTTTCCTTTGTGAATGTACTAGTGAAAATACATATGTCGAAGCTTTTCAAATATATGTTTAAAATGTTATAGGCTGTTGATTAACTCAGTACAATATATAATGTGTCTACTTGTTGGTAAATGATGTCCAATTCCCTCCGATGCATAAATCGCCTGAGGCTGGTATACCAGTGTTTGTTCTCACTGAAGGTGATTATTGTGACTGTGTGAACAAGTTATATTTTCCGCACTTGTTTTTCTGTTTGTTGGCTATTGAAAACATTTGGACAATTTTCTCTTAATTAATCCAAATGGTGCATTTTTTATTAATTCCAACATTCTCAGAGAGTAACATTCAACCGTCATCCAAGGAATCCAGAGGAACCTGGCAACCAGCTGTTCCTGATTAGACGGGCCAGCAAGACTGTCTCAAGGAATGATCGAAAAAGTGAGAAATTGTTATTATACTGTATAATGTGGGCAAAAAAAAGGGGGGGGGGGATTTGGAAGAAGACAAAACAGGCAATTTCATACTCAACTGTCAAAGTGTCCTTTGTTGGTTGTCTTTTCATAATGAACACAGGAACATGAATCAACCACACAGCCTCTGGGCACATTGAGCACCCGCAGCACACATAACTCTCAGAGTTGAGTTGACCATCAGGAGAAATTATGTTTTGTGTGTCCAATAAAAAGACTGTGGCTTGGATAAATGTCAGAACCTGTCTGAGTGCGTAGTTAGCATGTAAATTGTGGCGTATTACAAAATGTAATACACTGACACTATACAAAGACTACTCAAAACATTTTGGGGTAGTCGTTGGAGTGCATTTACCCTCCATACTTAATGTAATGCAGCAAAATAAACTTAAAACTCACTGAACCTGAAGGCTGAAAAATTCATCTGTAGATGTGAAGAGAGTCTGGATATAGGGGACATTATAATTTGAGGTGAATACAAATCTTCAAGTAAACATTCAGACTTCATTCTGAGCAACACAAAAGAACCAGTGCACCAATAAAGTATTTAATGAACAACCATACAAAAGTGTGATTCATTGTACAGCAAAGATAATGCACATTGTTTTTGTCTGGCTGGAACTTGACATCAACATTATCGATTTCCTCGTTTAGCCTACATTCCTTCATGCACTGTAGATTATTATAGAAACTCAAAGCCTTTATCAGGACGACCAGCAGACAAGGACTGAGCTTAGACCCACGACATTAAACCCTTTTGGCATTAGAGCTAATGTGTGAAGATTTTTGCTGCAGACTGGAGATGTTTTCAGGGATAATTTTATGCACAAGAGATTATCCATCTCCAGCAAAAGTATGCCATGCTCAAGGGGATATAGCTCCAAAAATAGCAAGACACGGTCAGATTAACCAGAATAGTATAAGGGTTGTTTTTTTACATTTGAGTTGAAGATATATTGTAGGAGCCTTACAGGTGCACCTTCCTGTGGTTTTGACACCATTACATTACATTAGAGCCCCCCAAACACAATTATGATCAAAGTTCATTCAGGAGTAAACCCAATCCTCTCGAACGCTGCATTTGGGTTTTGCACCGTCAGCTGCTGCCCTCTAGTGTTCACGGTGCATCGCATGTTGCACCGCCTACCGGATGTGTCGTCATGTGTTTGACCTTCCCCTTTAGTCGAAGTCACGTTTGACATGATTTGTCGGTGGCTGCGCGGTGAACTTCATCCCGACCGGAGTACAACATGCAGCCACTTGTCTCTTGACTGCTGTCGCCATACAGGTAACCGCCGTGGCCTCTGGAAATGAAACGCATCAATGGTCCTCTTAAAAGCGGAAGTCAGAAATGTCCGGGCCCCACGGCGCTGTTCATTCACGAGGTTGCTCTCCTCAACAAGCTAACGATGCTAATGATGCTAACGACGGAGCTCTCGGGGAGTGCGGACGTGACATATGTGACCGCGGTCGGGTGTCTGGTGTTCACCCGTACCGTTATGCCACGTCGTCCAGTGGCCATGCCCGAGGACAATGTGCCTGTATCTGGCTGACAGCTGTCATGTAGCTGGAAAGTTCAGTCAAACGTGTTAACGGGCCACGTTTCTTAAACACGTAACGTTAGTTAACGGTCTTACACGAACAAAGCTAAATACTGTAATTCGTCCATGTTTTTTTTTCGCCGGGGGATTTGACGCTGCTTGTCTTGCTTGTTGACACTTTTGAGTACAGAAACACGAACTTCCTGAGCGGCCTAAGCTGCTGTTGAGTGAAGCCCGGAGCCCCTGTGTGTGTTTGCATTGGTCTTCCGGCTCGTCCTGCTTACAGCCTGTTGGTGCTATTTCTCCTCAGGGTGCTGTGTCTCCTCAGGGTGCAAGGGACGATGGTGAAGTATTTCTGCTGCGCAGGTTTGCTCAAAAGCACCTGGGACCAAGTTTGTATCGCTTTCTGGCAACGATATCCCAACCCTTACAGGTGAGTGGAGCGGCGGGCCTCTGGGTCCCAGCAGTTGTTTGCTGGTGAGGGTAAACAGTGGTGGGGTATAACCGGTGGGGAGAAGTTTACTGTGGTTTAAGTTTGATGTACTTTACTTTTGTTTGACGTTTTATTGCCTGGTACTTCATTTAATGTGCTGGTTCCTGACGATTTCATATTAAAGATGTGGTGAGCTGATCAAATATGATGCACTGTCAGTAATACTAGTCCAATGATGGGAATTAATGGCATTCTCTCACCTCATGACTCATTTGACTGTTTAATACTTAATGTACATATTGATGCTTATACTTTTGTTGAAAAAATATTAAAGCTTAAAGAAAATATCTTCCACCTCCACTGAGGTTGCCTAGATTGTTTCCCCAGAGAGCAGTGAAGTGGTAAACATCATAGCTGAAATAATTAGTCCATCAATATGACAACTACTTATTGTTTGGCTACTGTTGTGAGATTATCTTTAGATAGATGAATAATAGTAAGTTGCATATCTTTAGGTGTTTGACTCCTGGTCAAACAAAACAAACAGTTTGAATACATAATTGTGATGGTCATTTGTTTTACTTGTATTGACATTTTGTAGACAAAGGATTTAAGAAAATAATCATCTGAAATGATTGTTAGTTGTGAAAATAATTGTTTGTTGTAGCTTGAGTTGAAAAGATCAAATAATCAATAAATCTCCAAGAATTTTAATTATCAATTACTTGTTATATACATATCTATCTATCTAATCAAACAGTTTATTGTTCAGTTCCTCATGTGTGAGTACAAAGTATTTTAATTAAATAAAATGATTGACAGACATATGTATAAGCCCTCAAAGAGGTTTTGTATAATCCTGATCCATATCTTGTGCTTCTCTCTCACAGTAACCATGTTTTGACTGAAGACATCATTTTCCGAGAGGTTACACCAACCAACTGCCTCAAATCCAGAAGACTGTTGACCAAAACGAGCCGAGGGCCTCGCTGGATGGAGCGGTACCTTCCAAAGCACATGGCCAGCTCGGCATACATCATTGAGGACTCTATTGTGGACCCTCAGAAAAGGACCATGACCACGCTCACATGGAACATCAGCCACGCTCGCCTCATGGTACCACGGTGTCGGATTCCATCGGCACTCGGCATTGCACAAAATAATAACACAATCACATGCTCTTTTTTTTCTAATTTTATTTTCTTACCCCTCTGTCGCAGTCCGTGGAAGAGCGGTGTGAGTACCAAATAAACCGTGACAATGGCAGCTGGACAGAGATCAAAAGAGAAGCTTGGATCTCTACCAACATCTATGGGCTCTCGAGAGCTGTTCAGGTCAGTAGAGTGAAGTGGTGCGCCATGCTATGTCACAGCTCAGGGAAAGTGGGGCGTCACACCTATCTTTCTGTCTTTTATTTACTTGGCTGACTCTGTGACTTCTCTTTCCAGGAATTTGGTCTTGCAAGGTTCAAGACCAGTGTTACAAAGACCATGAAAGGCTTTGAATATGTGCTGTCCAAAATGCAAGGTAAATGGTCAATAATGATAATAACAGTAATCTAATCAGTAATTAGTGCATTACAATAATTGGTAGAACAAACCATCGTTTAATTTATTTGCAGTGCTTTGCTGTGATGCTAGTTAGTCTGTTATGTTCAGCTTAGCCGATGGGAAGTACAAGATGGGCAAATGATTGGCAGGGAGGAACGGGACAAACTGTGACGCTCATTAAGAAAACATCAGTCCAATCCAAAAACTGTCCTTTTGGGTGAAGCTTGCTTTCTAAAGGGGGTATAACAGGAGAAGGTTGAAGGTTGGCAAAATATGCTTGCAAGTCCAAATCTAACAACTATTTTATTAGAAAGTCAAGATATTTAGTTTGGCTGCACTGACGCTGAACTTGTAAAATTGGTTGTCAATTTAGAAACGGTTAAGAAAGTCAAGCTAATCACTTCTTTCCTTAACTGTATCATTTGAATTTGTAAGAAGATAGTTTAATGAAAAATTAAATAAAATTTTTTTGCAAATGTTTGTTTGGCATTTTAACTGTGTCGACCTCCATCTGATTCCTGTCAAAGCACTGGTGATCTGTTGTTGGTCAAATCCCTGTGACTGACACACACAGAGTGTTGTTTATTACACAATTCCTAATTAACAATTGATAGCATAGTGTCTCTAGAACTACGTAAGTATACAAATATTTCTACTGATATTAATTACAAGCAATATTATGACTTTTGTAGGTGAAACTCCATCAAGAACCTTAACTGAAACTGCTACGGAGCGAGCCAGAGGGACAGCGCTGGCAGCTAAGGAGAAAGCCAAAGACCTCGCTTCACAGGCCCAGAAGAAACAATATGTGTGATGAGCTGTGTGGATCATCGGTTCTTTAGCCACTGAAAATGGGGCCGATTGGTCTTTACTCCCAGCCCTGGTGGTTAAGACAAACGGATCCCGTCGGGAGTAGACTCCTCTATGAGGAAGCCACGTACTGAAATGGTGGTTGGACCATAAAAGGCCTGAGCTGGGTTCATGAAGCTGTTTCAGCCTTCTGGAATATATTCTACCTTCATTAGGGTTGTAATAGTTATGAAGATTTGACGTACCGTGTACATTTGCTTATTTACGGTATTAAAAAATAACTGGCATAATTGAGACTGAGTTAAAGGTAGTCAGGAGCAGTTGTGTACCTACAATTTGTTTATTGTTAATAATCATAGGATATTATTTTAAAAGCTCCCAGATTATATTATTTTTCATCTTGTAGTTGGCATTTAACATTCTACAGTGCGAACATGTAACTAACAAGCTATTATTATAAGGTTTATGATTTTGTTTATCATCTCTTAGAGAGAGAGATAGAGACAGAGTTATATTATTTTATCTTCTTCCTTTAAGGTTTACCGTAACTGATAACAACAATAATTGTGAAATACCGTGATATTTTCTAAAATTGTTTTTGTACCGGGGAAATCTTATACCAATACAACCCTACGTTTGATACCAGATCATCTCAGTATGAACCATACATCTTAAAGAAATGGTTGACTATGGCTCCGGATGCCATAAAGTAATAATAGCACTTAGCCAACCTTCTTACTGTTCCACAGACCTTTGCTCAATCTTTGTGCCCATAAACAACGTTTACTTTTTACTGTTCCTTTAAAGTATGTCATGCTATTTTATAATGGTTTTCTATTATCAACAGCTTTTTCTTTCGAGGCTAAGATTAGCATACTATGGAATATCTGATTAATGCAAATGTGTGTGTTTGATTTAAGTTAAAGTTGTGTTTTGTCTCAATCATGTTGTCCTTTAGTTCAGTTCACCCGACCACACCTTAATCCTCCAACCCAGACTGATTCCTTCAAGTTGAAGTGCATTGCCTGAGGAAGTCCGTACTGTTGGCAGCTTGATATTACAATCGGCTTGCAATGGACTTCAGTGTCTTTGCCTGAATTTTAAATGTGTGTACAGAGGCTAAAATGATAACTTGTATTGTACATTCAGCTTAGGCCTGATGACACAACCGTGCAACAATGTTCTCATACTGCATTGATTAAATATCTTGTCAATAAATGGACTTTTCATTTGTACCAATCATGCTGTGATGTCTGTGTACAGTAAGTGGTAACTGGATAGTGTTGTAGTGTCTCCTAACCTGGGGGAGCTGGAGGGTTAATAGGATGGGGAACAAACAACCATTCTTAAGTACCAAACAAATGCAACTGAAGAGTGGTCAGATACAACCATAACTTTGGCTTTTGGGCACAAGCTAATTAAAGAAATGTCATCATTGTAATTCAATAAGTCTAGTAAAATAATTTGAAATGGCACATAAATATACAAAATATTTATTCCATAGAAAAGCTTACACCAGTAGAAAAATGCTACATTATATTACTGGGCAGAGAGACGGATGAATGCATACATACTATTAAATGGTAATAAGGCATATTGCATACAAAAAATGAATATGAAACATGTAATACAGCATAAATTGCATAATTACTACAAGTTGACATTGGTCAGAATGGTGCATACATAATTAATGTGAGAAATGCACAAGCGATGAAGTACAGGTGTTATAATGCACACCTAAGAAGCAGACCAGTAAATATAAGCAGTGAATAAAACTCATTGTACTCTCCATATGCGCTCACAACTCATCTTTAAATACAGGAATCTAAATTCTTGCACTTGATCACAGACTGAATTGTGTACAAATACACTAAATTAATATTTGCCGCAGTTAACTTAATTGCCAGATGAAAATGTGCAAACGTGACCAGTTCTTTTATGTTCAGTTTTCATTTTCAATACACCCACAATCCTTTTGGGGCAAAACAAGTGCAATGTGTGGTGGTTTTGTGCAACAGAAGAAAAAGACATGACTTAGCGAACTTACATAATATGACAATAATAGCACAGGTTGATATTTAAGTGCATGCTCCACATAGCATTGCTGAAATATGAACGTAGTGCTAAAGAAAAGCTGCATGGGATACTAAACCAAATCTTATTTAAGGCAGAGTTCAGTACATACATACATACTGTCGTAAAAAGAATAAGTTAAGAGGTTTGAATAAAAAGCCCTATTTGGATTTTAAAAAAGCCCTTCAAGATAAATGAGTAGAACTGTTGGAGTCATTACAGACACCTTGTGGCTGAGGAAGTAAATGGTATTAATGGTTGATGACAGGAAATATAGACGTGTAATGTTACATCCATCCCAGCCCAGTGATTTTAACTGCTATTCAGTGCAAATGAACACAGCTTATTCATAACATTATGTTTAGCTTGTAGTCTGACATATTTTAAAAAGAGAATATCAAAAGTTACTCCTGTTAAAATAATAATAATAATAATAATAATAAAGTGTTCAGTTGTACAGTAACATCTTGCTCCATTCTCCCTCGTGTTTTTGGAATGTTTTTCTCCTCTTCCGGCCCACCTGGCAAAGTGACCTGAGTTACGGTCGTGTTTCTAGCTGCCGCAGCCAGGCTTTGTCCGTGCTGGAGTAGCAGTGGTCTGCCCCGGTGTGCATGATGCTCAGTCCGTCAGAGTCCAGGCAGTCGAACACGATGCTCTCCACGTCGACCTCCACGTCCTCTGTGAGGTGACCAACCCAAGATCAAATCCATTAGTAAGAGGAAACGTCACTCGTCTCTTTAAACTTACAAACTATATTACCAAAGATATTTATTTTTTCTCATAATGATATTACTCACATGGAAATTGTACAGGGGAATGTGTATGTGTAATGCATTACAACTTAAGTAAAACTGCTATTGATGTTATCTCACTCTTCCATCAATCATCCAGACAGTTATGGAAATGATAAACTGTACTTTTGACTTATTGCCACGCTATAGTTCAAATTACGCTGCTCAGAAAATATCCACACACATTTGTTTAATATCGACATCCTAAACTCCTATTACTGAGAATTCTATATTAATGTGTGCTTTTCTTGGAGACAGAGAGGATTTTTTTAAGATGCCTTATGTAGCTGGAACCTCCAGTTCCCATAAAGGCCACGATCACAATGTGTGAATGTGACATAATAATGATCCAAAACTAACCAGAGATTACGCTTACTGAAACAACACCTATAATCACACTGTAAGCCGTGAAGAACAGCTAGGAATCGCTGTGCCCGAGCCAAGGGGAGGCCCTTCTGGTCTCCGAGAGACGTACCTCTGTCCGAGTCTGACCTCTCGGACGACATGGTTGACCCCTGACTGTCGTTCCTCATCCTCTCTGTGCCTCGCTGCAGCTGCTCCAGCCGAACCTGCAGCTCTCTCTGCTCCCAGCGCAGGCGGCCCTTCAGCTGCTCCGCACGCCCGTCCTGCTCCTGTAGCTTCTGAAATGAGAACGCAGAGACAGACGAGTGAGCAAAATGCACACTAACCGGACAATAACTCTCCCGACATGGGCTCCCCACTCGGGCTTCTATCAGTGCCGTGGAGTCGTGTCTACCTTTATGTGGAGTTGGGCTCGCCTCAGCAGGTTGAGCGTGGTGTTCCTCATGGAGTCGGACGACAGAGGGACCTGCTTCTTGAGCTGCTCCAGGCAGTGCCTCAGCTGAGCTCGTCTACGAAGCACCACAAGCAACAACAGATGTGGTTAATCCATGCGGAGTGAAAACAGGATAACTTCCTCTAACTTTCACCAGCATTAAAAAAAAAGTGTCTACAAAAATATGGATATTATTTATTGTTTTTGAATTACCTGTTCTTTTCCAGCTCGTTGTGAACGGACCTGCATTTACAGAAAGAGACGGCGGCTTGTTTAGCGAAGAAGAAGAAAAACATTCATGACCAAACTGAAAGCCGAGCTTCACAACCACACCCTCTTTGTCAGTTGTACCGTACACAATGTACACTCACTTATTGCCACCAGCGGATATCTTTTTGCTCTTCTGTTTACTCCTCTTGTCGGAGTGATCGGGACTGAGAGGCAGGAGTGAAGCGTATCCGTGTTCTGCCTCTGCTCAGGAAAACAATGCATCACAGCTTTGTAAGAAAAGTGTTTGAAATTCAAGGGCAGCAATGATACATATACATGTTTCCCTATGATGAACGTTAGTGAACCCTAGTGCTACAAATGATCTGTATTGCCTCGACTATTATCTCCTCTTAAATTGTAAGAGGAGAGGAACAAAAGCGACAGAGTGCTGTCAGCATCATCAGCTGGGCGTTTGGTTTTTGGCGCCATCCCACACCACTCTATTATACAGCTAGTAGGTATCATCACGCGGAGAAATACACAATAAAACGTCCGCAGTGTGTGAATAACGAATGAAACTGAAGAGTTGGGTTGCTTCCAGCCTCACTTTCCGTCGACGTAACGTTCACCGCCGCTCGGATTCGTTTTCAAACTGGACGAGGTTGGCGCCTTTGAGTACAATGATGGGACCGATATGTAGGTCATTGAGTCAAATGGGAACGGCCGCCGAAAATAACATTCCAGCAAGAATAGTGATGATTACTCGACCGATTTAAATGCATTGTGTACATGCATTGCGTTTTGCATTTATAGTTCCAGCGCCTTCATTGTGTATTTTTGTTGTTTCAACAACAACCAACTTCCTCTCCTTTCGAATGACAGTTATCATAAAACACTTACCTCGCTCCCTTCTCTCCAGAAACTCAGCAGCCCGAAGAAGCACCTGGATGTTGCAAATGTTTCCGTCCATTATTATGTTTGTTGAGATAAAAAAAACAACAACAACAGCGGGTAAACAACCTACAGTGGTGTAAGCAGCAGCCTTGAGTCGAAGAAGCTGAGTCTGTGCTACGTCCTCAACCCTGAGAGCCCCAACACTGTGTTCGCGGTGACGCTGCGTTCACGTGTCCCACGCAAACTCGGACATTTGAATATGCCGTCATAATTACGAACTGGCGGGCCGGAAGTTTGGTCGGATATGATTACTGAAAGGACCGCTTAAAGTATTAGACACTGTTGATTAATTTCTGTGAAAATAAGAGAGGGTGCTCATTTGCGTGACATTTAAAAAAAAATGTTACTATGAGTGTTGCACGTAAGACAAGAAATGGCCAATTCTACGTAACATACAAAAAAACAATAATCGTATGTCAGTGAAATATGTATTTTTCATCTTGTATGATAATGTGGCCATGGGCTAGTCATTACGGTGAATTTACGCTGTGATATAAATATTCCTGAAAGTATTTGAGGGCATCGAAAGACAACGTAAAACGTCATTATCAAGAGCCATCCCCTCTCTTTTCACGGCACCTTTATGTTTCAAATATGTATGGTTAACAACAATATTGACAATGTACTTATGCATATGATTGCCCCATAATAGGAAAATACCAAACTATACAAGCTGGCCGTATGCACAGAGTTGTACAAAGTTGCATTGTTACATATGCTATTTATCTTACTCTGCCCCTCTTCCAATGTCTGAAAAAAGCATATATATTTACTTAAATCACAGCTCATTTTCGTTCAATACCTAGCTATATATTTATTTTTAAAATGTTGTTAACATATTAAGCCAATCGTATTACAGATGAATACGTGTATAGTTCGCATGAAATGATATTCGGTTTTAATATCATCACTAAAACCGTCCGTTTAAATAGTCAGTGTAAACGGGAGGATGTGTTTAATTGTCTTTTCATCCGCTGAAGAAAGTAGGAAGATAGGGCTGCTGCCCTCACTAAATATGGCGGCGTCTGGCTTCACTGCCTGATTCAGGTTCCAGTTGTATCCTACGCACGGGAGTGAAGCCGCTTTGCCAGCAGTATCTTTAACCTATGAACTCCTGAGTGTGCCAGTCCTCCGCCATATTGACTGTTGTCTTGACTGGAGGAGATAGAGAACATTTGAGGTCCGAGAAGAAACGAAAGTGTGCTCTACAAATCTCCGAAACTGGTGCAAACTTGGCCAAAGCGTTTTTTATCCACCACCGCGATGGCGAGGAAGAAAAGCAAGCAGCAGGCGGTCGCTCAGAAGGAGCTCGCGCCCGGACAGCAGACCGCACCGAAGAGCCCAGTCTCTCCCGGCGATGCAGCTGACGGCGGCGGAGATGCTGGGCTGGATAGGTTGGCTACTACCAGGGCGAACCAGGTAGGTTAGCTAGCAGCAACCTACAACCACCTAGCTAGGCTCCAAGCTAGCACCCCTCTGCTAATCCAAGCATCCTCCATTGTGCTTTTATTTTCACATCGCCAGATCCTGCAAATGTGAATGAATACGCACCCGCTGGTTGGTTTAACGCTATTTTAATCGCTGTGTTGTAGTCTTGGCTGTTGAGCTTGATGTGTAATTTAAATCAATAACACGCCAAAAAACTTAGCGAGCAGACTCGTCCTCAGCTGGCAGCGTTGAGGCGGTGTGGCTAGCACTGCAGCCCATCTCCTCTGCCGGACAGGTGACATTGTGCCTCGGACGGGTCGTCCCGTTTTCAGCATTTACAATACCCCATCCGCGAAGCTAACCTCAGCCGGAGGGCTAGCCGGGCTATCGCCTCCAGCCAGCGTGCTGCAAACGTGCTTTTTACTGCCTTCCCTTGAACCACAGGAACCACTCAGCCAGCAGGAGCTACACAGCTGCTAGCTAGCTAAGGAGCTAGTTAGCTGAAGGAGATAATGGGTAAATAGTACGGCTAGCTAACTCATAGACGTGGGTTGGAGTTGTTTATTCGACTATATTACTCTGTTAATCTTCTCTCTTTGTTGCTGTTCTGCACCATTCTATCGGCGTTTGACGGGAGCTAATGTCAAAAGTTTTGAATGCGTGCAGTTAACAGCCAGTGATGCCGAGCTAACGTTGGATAAGTCAGGAACGTTAGCTACTTAAGTTGAGGGTAAACAGTCACCTTTAAAAGAAAAGATGGTGCGCTGCAGGCTGGACCGCTGTCACATCAGCGACCAGCTAACCTTACAACTGACCTGAGCTGTACAACTTGCCCGACTTGCTGCTTGGATTGAGTAAATACATTTTTGTATACCACATGTGTGCGATGCCCGTCTAGACACGTCTCATAACTACATGTCACAATGTTAAATGTTCAGGCAGGATTGTGTCGCATGTTTTGAATAAACTGGTTTTCTTGAAAAGTCACTTTATACAATTATGTGATATCTAGAAAATACTGTAAAAATCTATATAACACATTACTTTTTTAGAGAGGTGTTGGTTCGACCTTTTTAACTGGAGAACGTTTTGTGTCACAACTTGGCTGTGTGATTGTTTAGTCTGCATTGTCAAATATTGTAGAATTTTATTCTGACCTTTTGGACTCTTTTGTAGTGTATCGCAGGCTATGGCTTGACCCCTTTATCCTCTTTCTCCACCTAGCCTATGCACACTTGCTGCCTCCTGTGTCACCGAGAATTTAAGGACTGGGGAGCAAGCTCAGTGAATGGACTCCCTGGTGGCCATGGGACCAAGCTGGCTGATGCTGTGCCTGCGCTCTCCCAGGCATTATTGCGGGAGGCACCAGGGCGTAAGCTTGCTGATGCAGTGCCCTCGCTGTCTCAGTCTCTGCTGGGAGAGGTCCCTCTGTGGATATGTCAGAGCTGCTGCAAGAGTGTGGAAGAGGAGGAGAGGCGGAGCACCCAGGAGCAACCCACACCGGTAAATAAAAGGGGACTGATTTGGGTCATATGTCGGAATCCTTTTCACTACTTCTTTAACTGCTTTTTGGGTAAACTGTGTTGGTGTTTGTCGACTGAGGTAATCATCTTTATTCATCTTACGTGACATTGCCTTTGCTTGAGCTTACTCGCTAAATATATCTGTCCAAATGTCACGTTGGATCCAATACGTTTAAACATGTAGTCTATGTTTTGCCTCTTCAGTAATTTATGTTGTATTGTTGTCTGTGTGGCATATGTATCAGCAGCAGCTATTACCTTTGCTGTCTCTTGGTTGTTTCTATATAAATACTTTACATGAAATGCAAATTTCGAAGACTTCTCTATCATCACACTTAAGCTGAACTACAGATGACCAACATGTTCCAGATGTTTTGTTGGTATTTTGCTCAAACTAGCAGAAGTTCAAAACGGCAATAACGGCAATTTTGTATATTTTTTTTGTTCATCCAAGACTGAGTGTTTAGCTTGTCACTCCCTTCAATGAATTACAAGCTAAAATTGGTAGTTACTTGGTGCCAAATGTAAGCCTATGTAGACAGCCCTGTGACTTACAAGTTTTTTTTTTTTTTTTTGTTTAATTCAGGTACCATTGTCACACTCTTCCTCCTGTAAGTCCCAGAGCTGTGGGAATGGTTACCCGGAGCAAAGTACTGTGGATTGGGACCCGAGTTCCTTCCTGTCAGCCCACAAACTGTCCGGTCTCTGGAACTCTGCCCACACCAACGGAGGGGAACACTGCAACCACAACACTTCTTCACACTCACAACAAGGTCTGTCATTGCAGATCCAAAAAACAGTGAATGACAATGACATTAATTGCTGTAATCAACACAAGTTTCAGTTCCGTGAAATGGACACAAGTTTGGTTTGAATCCGAGCTCTACGTGGGGCTTGTTTGCGTACTTACTTAGCAATAGATGTGTGATAGAATGTTGGCCTCTGAGACATACAAAGAGGCATCATGTAGAAGCTCACAATACTCTACTCCATAAGGTCCTATACACTTTCAAATGAAGATGATTTACCTAATATATTTTTTTCTTGAAATATTCAGTTTAAATGTACTGCTCATATGAAATGGTGTCTTATTGATTATTCAGGAAGGGTAGTTGTCATAAAGAAAGATAGAAAAATTTATAAATCAACGATTGTTTGTTGAAGTTTCATTTAGAAGTTTTTTTTCAACCCATAGTAAGACTTTGCAGTGAACAGATTTATCACTTCATTTGACTGTTCAGCGGCATAATGGGACTCTATTACAAAGTAGCACTACCCAGCTGTAACATTTTCTCGTCATAACAGAGATACCTGAGACATGTCCTGGATCTTTGCTTTTATCCATTTTCTTCCTGTTTTCTTGCCTCCAATTGTATTTCTAGTTTAGCAAATACTCTGATGGGTAATGTTACCAAATTGCATTTAAACAAGAGTAAGTGGAAGTAGACATGCATTTGAAATGGTATGTTTTGCTTGAATCGCGTTGTTTGATGTTTGCTGGTGACCATTTAAATGTTTGGCTTAAGTTGAATGGGAACTGAGCAAACCGAATGTACTTGATAACGTAACATCGCAAATGTTTACCGGATATAAATCGTATGTTAATAATTCAAATATTTTAGTACTATTTCCTCATTTTAATTTTTGTTTGGCATTAACAGGTTTTAACCTTCAGGGCTAAAGCTTTTTTCAATGCAGCTTTCATTTCTCATAGCAGTGAGAAATGATCACCATTGAACAGTAAACATGTCTAAACGTGCAGTCCAATATCTCAGCACATCTTTTAGTCAAGGGCATTGACCAAAGCCCTCAACCCCTTTGATTCATGTTGATTTTGTGATGAGGTCAGATTTTGACTGCATAATATGTCAGCAAACAAAATGGTAATTATTTTGTGTAGTTCTGTTCTTCAACCAAGTTGTTAGTGTTGGTAAAGTTTGTGGAAAGCATGGCTCGAATGAAAAGGAGTATTTGGCTTCATTCTACACATTTTGTATCTCCAGGTATAACAGCAGGATCAGCTTGTCATGAGAAACGAGGACTTCATGAAGCGCCTGGGAAATCTGCTAAAACGTCGGGAACTAAAGTCTGTCCCTACAGTCACCCATCATCCCAAAATACCAGTGGATCTTCTGCTGGGAACCCCTTGTCTACCTCAGCAGACCTTTGTAAGACCACTCCCAAGCACTTCAAGACCATGTGCCGTCGACCAACGCCACCAGGTAATATTTTCTGTGATTCTATAGATCAGAACCCAGGATAGACTCCACTTATCAAACTGAGTGTTTACAATCTCATCTTGAATCTGCAGTGTTTTGAGTATAGGAATGTCACAAGTTAATATTCCATTAATTAATATTATATGACTTACAACCATGTTACATTCATACACCATAGACACAGCTACAGGGAGCAATTCAGGGTTAAGTGTCTTGCTCAAGGACACATCGACTAGGGCGGGGATTGAACCACCAACCCCCTGATTGAAAGACGGACCTGCTAAACACTGACCCACAGTCACCTCAATCTCTGACAATCTCAGTAACAAGTGTAGTCTACTCACTTATGGACTTGGGTTCTTTTATATTTTATGATTTTTCATTAAACATTATTTAAATATTATTGTATTCCACAGATCTTCCTTTTAGATGGAAAAACGTTTTTCTTCCAAAGCAAAACTAGCAGGCCGGTGCTTGTTTTCTAAATGAAACTCAACTTCAAATTAAACATGGAAGAGTAGACCAATTTAGTTTACATTTAAGTAGGAAGTATTTCAGTCCTGATACCGGTACCTGGGCTTTGCGTGTCGTCAGATACAGAGTACTGATCTAATGCCTGTGTTCTTTTTTTGATGAATAACTGGAATGGCACTTTGTGTAAGTGACTTGGATCTTGTTTGTGGTGGCCATTCACCTGCAATCCAGAGCTGTCATGAATTAACTAAGATGCTAATTATCGTGGAGTCACTTGGTCTTAATGAGCCATTTAAAGTGACACTCTCACACCACCGCTCAACCCTTTGGCAGTATGCCCAATTTTGCAGGAATGTAGCAGAAGGTAACATCAGGCTCGACTTCAATGCTGACTTGACTTAACTTTTTAAAACAAAATGTAGCAAATGAAAAAACAGATAGAAATTAGATAAATAATATAATCAGCTGTTACTATTCATCCATCCATTATCTGAACAACTTATCCTATTGAGGGTCACAGGGAGCCGATCTAAGGTGACATTGGGTGAAGGCCAAGACCCTGGACGGGTCACCCAACTTAACGCACATAGACAGACAAAGACTGACTGTAGACTCTGAATCCGGGCCCCTCTTGCTGTGAGGGGACAATGTGAGCTACTACACCACTGTGCAGCCCCAAGTAGTTACGATACACCTGTGAATTAGTGTAAATAAAATGAGGGTCTCATCTATAACCGTTGCGTACGTCTAAACCGGGTCTGAAAGAGACATTTTGGAGACACAGGGAAATTGGCGACACAGATGGTGAGGTGGTGGATTGAAGCCGAACTGTAGAAATGAAATGTCACACGTTACTTTGCACTTATATATTGTCTTCTTCATAAACGGTCAAACCAGCAGTGTTATTTGTGCTGGTACCATTGAGCCATATACAACTTAAACCTCAAATCAAATTCTGCTTAGTATTTAATCAGTAGTGTCGGCTCTCTTCAGCGCAGAGGAGAGACCGAACTACCGACACGCGTGGTCAGAGGTGGAGCAGCTGATGATAGAAAAACTCAATTGGCGTTAAAGTACTGCAGAACAGAGCATTAATACTTTAAAACCGTGCATATATCACCAAGTGCAATCTTAGTTTTCATAGTGTCTTGAGTAAAATCGCTGCAGTTCAACACAACTTTAGTAATTCATTTATGGTTTATTCCATAGTGACAAATACAGCATACAAACTGTAAACAGCTATGCGATGCAGGTATCAGAGCTCCCTGGAGTCAATGGTGATGTCATACACCTTCTCTACTTCATCACCTGCACGTGACCAATATAAATTAGCAAAGTTTGGAAATAAAGCCAGTGACAGCTCTCATGAAATCATTAAATATCCTTATTATCAGTCTTAATGGTAATGCCGTGAGCAAAAAACAAGTATATAAATAAATAGTGTTCACCTGCCAGACTTTATTAAATCATACAAGGGATTGTGGAATCATTGATTGGTCATTTATATGTTGATTTGGGATTTATAAAAGGAAATGGCTCACTGGCAGGTGTACGCAAGGTTTTATAAATCTGAATATGTTTTGGCGTACGTGCATTTCTTCCTCTTGAACGTACGCAAACATTTAGTTAGATTCTGCACACCGCTTTTAGAAATGAGACCCCTGAACACAAACTGAAGAACTATGTAAAAAGATGTGATTTAAGTCCTCTTATTTTTATATTTTCCTTTATCCAGGTGAAGCCTTTCACCCTAGTGACCACCATCAACACACAGACTTGTCGGTACCCCCCAACAGTCCCACTGGCCTGTCTTCCCAGCATTCCTCCCTCCTGCCCCCAAAGCTGAACTCTGGGCAGCACGGCCATGTAACGTCCTCCTCTGGCACTGGAGTGGCAGCCCACGCTCCCTTCTCCCCGCTGGTACCAAACCTCCACAGCCCCACAGCCAAACTCAACTCTTCCAGTCCAGACAGCCCAACATCTGTCCATAAGCCCAGTCCGTGCAAAAACTCCCACATTCCTGCCGTGAACACGCAACACAGCAAACTGGGCACGTCTATCATGGGCTGTAACCACCCTTGTAATGGACACAATGCAGGAACAGTGGCCACTTCAAATGTGGGCCATCTGACAGCTGGGGCCTGCCGGTTAGTATTACTATGTCAACATTGCTTAGCTGTCGGAAGGAATTGCTTCCGTAGCCGTATTGATTGGAAATACTGCCTTCTGAGGGTCATTGTACATTTATTATTTATGTTTTAGGGACCAAGCATGTAAGGGGCACAAAATGACTAATGGGACGTTGTGCCACCCTTCGTCTGAGCTGGAGGAGGGGGAGGATGAAGACAGCAGCTCTGAGAGGAGCTCCTGTGCCTCCTCTTCCACCAACCAGAAGGACGGGAAGTACTGCGACTGCTGCTACTGCGAGTTCTTTGGACACAATGCGGTACTTTGACACTTTTTGTTGCTCTCCTCTTTTTGAGTAGTACTCAATAGTTCCCTCTACTATTGGGTACTTGTTAAACTTTTATAAAAAGCTAACATTTTGTTCCATGTTTTTATTTGGCCACAGCCTCCAGCTGCACCAACCAGCCGCAACTATGCTGAGATCCGAGAGAAGCTCCGCTCACGTCTGACCCGGCGTAAAGAGGAGCTCCCTCAGCGTCAAGATTCAGACCTGACGGTGGCGAGTGCCATCGACAACCGGGACGTAGATGAGCTGCTGGACTTTATAAACAGTTCTGAGCCCAAACCTGTCAACAGTGCCAAGGCTGCCAAAAGGGCCCGACACAAACAAAAAAAGAAGGTGCGATAACTTTTGTAACATTGTGTTGGAACAATTTTTTTCCCCTCAATTTTAATTAGTATAAATCACCCATACAATACTTTAACTTACTTACTTGTGTTATATGAACATGTATTCTTCAAAAAAATCATTTTTCATTTAACCAAAGAGGCCATAGTAATGGCAACTGTTGTCTAAACACAAGCACCTCTACAAGAACTTTAAAACTTTGTAAAATTGCCAAGATTTAGATTTACACTCGTAATCCCTTTTGATTTCAATCCGAGCAGCTGTTGAACCTCTTAGGTTTGCTTTAACTGAAAGGTCCAGTCATTTTGAGAGCTCTATTGGCAGAAATAGAATATAGTATTCATCATTACTATCTTTTTATTTGAAACTAGAATCATTGTGTTTTTGTGAGCTTAGAATGAGCCATTCATATCTACAGTCCTCCTCCTGGAGTCCGTCGTGTTGCACCGCCATGTTGCTACAGTAGCTCAGAACGGACAAACTGGCTCTAGAGAAAGCTGTTCATGTTTTTATCTTACCTGAAGGCCACCCTAGTAGTTCTGTGACCCATTCGTAAAACTGCAATAAAGCGAGCCGCAGAACCATTGAACCGTCAGTCGGTTTGCCCGAAGTAGATCCTACACACCGTTCCTTTTTTTTAATAGAGCTCTGGTTTTTAAATTAGTTAATGGCTATTGCAACAACAAAAAAATTAGCGTGTTAATTAATTATAATCACAAAAGAGGTTTGATTTTATGGATTATAATTTAAAAACAGAAACTAACTAAGAATAAGTAACCAGCGTTACAAATCTGACCAGACATTTGATGTAAAGTTTTGAGTGCATAATTTGTTCACTCTCTGAAGCCTGTACCATCTCTGTTTCAGGAAAAAGCTCAGCAGTGCATGGGTGCTGCAGGCAGTGATCCATGCGAGCCATGCGAGCCTGTCGATGACGACGAGCACATTGCTGATGGTTCAGAAGCCAGTCGGTTGCTCGATTGGCCTCAGCTGGAGCTTGAGCGCGTCAACAGTTTCCTCACCAGTCGGCTTGAAGAGATTAAGAACACCATAAAAGACTCAATCCGGGCCTCATTTAGCATGTACGACCTCAATCTGGATGTTAATGACTTCCCAAAGAAGGCAGCCACGTTGGAAGGCAACCATTTACTGTCGCATCTCAATGGTTCCTCTGACCTGCAGCAGATAGACCTTGACTTGGCCCCTCTTTCACTGGGAACCTTTAAGAGCCACCTGGACCTGGTTAATGGATGGGAGGACACAACCACAGTCTCCTCCCCTAACACCACCACAACTTCCACGGCATCAGGGGTCACTGCTGGACCCAAGGACATCCAGCGATTGCACACTACCCCGAGTCTCTCAAAGCTCATAAGGGTTCGGTCCCCAGAAAGATGCACTTCCTCTGGATCTGACAGTTTGCCACAGGTGCCAGCTCAAGCTACAGCTAAATCAAATGAGGATGCCCCTGATCCCAAGAACACAACAGTTGGGAATGGTGGTGCAAAGTCAAAGAAGAATAAAAAGCAGCAAAGGCAGGAGCAATCTGTGTCGGAGCAAAATTCCAACAAACCAACCAAAGCTGCCTCCGGGAATGACGCACAGAAAAGCAATGAGTGTAAAGAAACGTCTTCTAACAGCTCAAAAGCTGGGAACAAACAGCCCCAGCACTCTGCAGACAACCAGAGAAATGGGCCCAAGAAAGCTGAGGAGGGCAGATTTTCTAAACATGTGGGAAATGGTGGCCTCTCAAATGCACAAAGAGGGAAAGGTGATGCAGAAACACGAGGAGGTCGGTCTGAGCAGGATTCCGAAAGCAAAGCTCACCCCACTATTCCAGCCAATGGGCAGCAAGCCAAGGGGAAAAATAAGAAGAACAAGAACAAGGGTGAAAAATCCAGCAGTGCTATTGGTACACTAAACAATCTTTAACACCGTGTGCAACATTTAAATTGTTTCTTAACTTGGAATGTGTAACTAATGGTAAATCTTTGTTATTCCTAGATGATGTTTTTCTCCCTAAAGATGTCGATCCAAAAGAAATGGATGAGATTGATCGGGAAGTGGAATACTTCAAAAGGTAAGTTTAACATAGCAGTGTGTCAAGTTACTTTACAAAAAGACTGAGCTAAATTGTTGTATTGACGCATCAATAAAACTGCATTCCTTTTTTTTTTGTCTGTTTTTGTTCCCTCTAGGTTTTGCCTCGATTCTGCAAAACAAACTCGCCAGAAGGTAGCAGTGAATTGGTCCAACTTCAGCCTCAAAAAGGTTCCTTCCAATGCAGCTCAATAACTTGGATGAGTGCCAGAAAAAAACTTCGCACCACAAACTCTTTCAGTAGAGCCCCATTTGGCCTGAGGCCTTCTCTCATTCCCCGTTTTCTTCTCTTCCTTACTAAGCCAAGGGACCCTGGTTCAAAATCATACTTTCCATTCAAAGGACTGAAACATAACTTGTGGCTGACAAGCCAGGGATCATTCTCAAGGCCAACTGTACCCTTTGCTATTATTGCAATGTTCACTAAATGAGAGATGCGTAAATGGAAAAAAGTCTGTTGAATCCACTGCATCCATGTGCTTACGTATGTAGTATGTAAACAATTACCTTACATGAAATAAATGTTTTTATCACAAATCTGAGACATTTTAACGTTGTTAAACTTCTGAATTCCAATCAGTTCAATTTGGTGCTCATCATACATTACATGCAGTGTCGCTAGTTTCAAGCTTGCTACACCAATCACAGTAGACACTAGAGACATTTGTCTTTTACTGTACAACTGTCAACAAGCGGCACACAACAACATGTTCACTTAATGTGGGACGACAATTACATTGATTTTACTCAAAAACAGACTGCAGTGCATTCATTGGTCTCTCAATATTTAATTATGATCATCAAACGATTTAGTAATTAGTTGCCCAAAATTAAATGATAAACAATTGGTTACCCAGCTGCTACACTTTTATTGTTTTGTATGAAATGTATTTAAAAAAATTAAAAAAAACAACATGAATGTTTGACAGTTCAGTACACCAACGAATGGAGCATTTAGCAAGATGCATCTTAAAAACTATAAATCCATTGAAGTACCAATGCAAATACGTCCCCCACGCATGATGTGTTGAACAGAAACCTCTAAATACTGTCCACCAGTCCTGTATTGGGTGAAGTTAAATGTGTCTGTTGCTTCGCTGTCAACCTTCCCTTGGTGTTAATCTTGAAAAATTATATCTTTTTATAGTAATAACCATTATACACTTTGCCATCTGTAGAACAAAGTAATTTACCCCGGTTTTCTCACTCTTAACTGTTCTATTAGCCTTTATAGCCCAGCAGTGACGGGTACACCCATGTGCAATGTTCATTTTAACGTTGGAACCATCACACATTGTTTGGCACAGTTCATTTCAATGCTTGTACATATTGAGTGACTATTTAGGGCCCTTTTGAGCCTTTTCATGCGTTTCTCTGGGGTTGTGTGAGATATTTTCAACCATACTACTCCTTTCCCTGTACTGTGACCTTGGTGGCACCCTGTACCTCAGCTAGCCTATCCAAGTCCAAGTCTTGATCATCTTTTGATGAGAAATATCACTGACGACTTGATACCTTTGGGCCAAGGGCCTTGGGATTTACACCAGGAACCATGTTTATAGCTGATGGCTTTCATTGAGGTGAATCATTTCTTTCCTGAACCTGTGCTGAGATTTTGTTTTCATATAACATCTCTGATGCTTTCCAGGTTATATTCAATTAGAGAAGATTATCTTAATGTTTCGAATGTAGATTTATACTATATCATAAATAGCCAAGTGTATGTTGGCTTGTTTCTTTTTTTTCCACTTTTTATACTGTGAAAAATCTTTCGTTCCGAAAGGTGAAAAACAATACAGTTTTGACAAAAATACAGTGTGGTGTTTGCTTTCTAAGATTATCTTTTGGTTTGGTTTTCCATGCACGAACTGCCTCTCTAGCACCAGACGGAATTGTTTGGTTGCCGCGTCCCTTAAGTTTGACCCTCCCGGCGCGCCGTACAGTATCGAGGCTTCGTGTATTGTGTAAACATGTGGATTACGTACACTTATTGAATTCTGTGCAGAGTGTTTGGTCAGCAGCTCTGCGGATTTAGCACATAGAGGACGTTACTGTGTTCATAAATAAAATGGAGATTGAAAATGGACCCAAAAAGGTAAGTTAGGCGTAACTATATTATCATTGACATTATGAGGTTACTCAGCTAGCTAGCCCTGGCTAACGTTAGCCAGCTAGCCAAGCTTAGTGTCGGAACTCCGCTTCAAAACGTTATCAATTACGTATTTAAAGTAATAGTAGCCGGTCAATGAAACACGTTAAAATAAAATGTATGATTAATATGGGATTTGCAATCCGACTTTGTATGAATGTAAACCGCGTTCGTTAAAACTCGACAATCAACTTACGTTACCCACAATTCAGTGGCTCAACATTCACGGGCAGCACGCAGTGGGGACGTTTCTACTATCCTAAAAGTCAGCTTTGAAGACAACTAGCGTTACCTGCGGTTTCCTTCTTTTCATGTTAGGAATAGTCACGTAAGAATAAAGTTGACGGGCAGTAAACGGGAGGAAAGCGCGGAAGTGAGGCGAAATAAATGATGGGACACTTAAGTTAGCGTGGTTGTTCTCATATCCTGGTCTGGAAAAGGAGGTGGATGCAGGTAGTAAAATATACATCTGCCAGTAATTAATCTATATTGTAACTTTATCGATAGATCTATCAAGCACATACTTTTGGTCATTTTGACACAGCAGCACTAATCAAGGAAACCTTCAAATATCCAATCATTATAGGTCTATCAAAGAAATGCTACTTCTACTGAGTATAATACAACATTGATGACTTATTTATCACCATTGCTGAACCCCACAATGAAGATATCGTAATTAAACAGCACTTTGCCATAAAACATAATTACAAAGTCTAGTGTTTTTGGTTTGCATACCCTCGAGGTGTGTGCCATTCTCAGCGGGGAGGCACAATCTTAAAGTGACCGCTAAACAAAGTACAGATGTCTGAAAGGATGTCGGCTTGTCCCTTTATCTGATTGAAACATTTACAGTTAGACAGCCTCTTGCAGAAGTGTATATAAAACAAATTGTTATCATCTGAACAGTTGATATGAGCTTAAATCAACTTTATTGCTAAGTGTGTTTGAACATCTAATATTATCTGTCAAAATCCTATTGCCATACTGTGCAACTATGTAGCCATGTGGCACATGCATATAGATATATACTTTATTCATCCCCAGGGGGGCATTTGTTTGTAGCAGCAGCAAGCAAAGTTACAGAGTAAATATAACAATATCAAGTAGGACAAATGCTCAATCTATACAATACAATAGCAGAACAGAACATATGCAATTTAAGAAAATTCAATAATAAAGAAAATGCAAAGTATATACAGTGAACTATAATTATATACAGTGAAATAGAATAGGTATTAAATTAACTAACTAAATGACAAAAGCGGTGCTAGGATTATTGATACTGATTCAATTGAATGAGGATCTGGCCAGAGGTGATTTATTATCAAGTCTTATTGCAGTTGGCAGAAATGTTCTCCTATAGGACTCTGGTGCACACCGATTTATCACATCCAAATAATAGCAAAGTATGAAATTACATTGAGGTGATCTCTAGTACCATTACTTGTCTGCATATACATTTAAAAAAGAAAATGTACCAGCCGCTTTGCATGCCTTTTTAGAAGGACTTTCACTGGATGTGTTTCAAGGCTACTCTGGCTAAATGCTGAGCTCTAACCAAGAGATAATACTATTGATATTGGTCATGTGTTTGTTCAGAGATCCCATGGGGAGGATGAACAGTCTGGCTCAGAAGGATCAGAGGATAACAATTATGTTCCGTATGTTCCCGTCAAAATAAGGAAACACCAAGTGGTAAGTTATCAGTACTATAAAAGTTAAATAAATATTTACGGCACACTTGTATATATCTCCTGTTGCCATATATTCAAATTTAATATTTATCTATTTAACATGTACCTCACAGCTACAGAAGATGTTACGTCTGCGAGGAAAGGCGGTGGACGACGAGCAGAAGGACAGTGGGGAGGAGCAGAGGGATGAAGATGAGGGTCTTGGTCCACGCTCCAATGTCAGCCTTCTCGACCAGCATCAGCACCTCAAGGAAAAAGCAGAAGGTATCTACTTCAAATATGACCCACTCTGGGTTATGATCGCTGTTGTTATCATCATGCTGCTCATTACATTTTACCACATTGGGTCTGTGATTTCTCACCTGCTTTGTGTTTTTGTGTCTACAGCCCGTAAGGAGTCAGCCAAGGAGAAGCAGCTGAAGGAGGAAGAGAAGATTCTTGAGAGCGTTGCAGAGGGCAGAGGTAACATGATAATGCTGTCAAGTTCAAATGTTGAATTATTAATCAGTTTACTTTGATAAACCTCAACATTTTAAAGCAGTTTGAGCAAAATGCTCTAAACTTGAAAAACTAATTATTTAATTGAATCGCCCCTCTTTCAGCTCTAATGTCGGTGAAGGAAATGGCTAAAGGTATCATATATGACGATCCCATAAAAACAAGGTATGTTCTTGAATAGTGAATTCTATAAAGTAATATTGTTGATTTTTTTAAAAAACTTATTAACTATTAAACTATTTAACATGAATGCTCTTTATAGCTGGAAGGCACCACGCTACATCCTGAACATGCCAAACACCCGACATGAGCGCGTCAGGAAGAAGTTTCACATCCTTGTTGATGGAGACGGCATCCCTGCTCCAATCAAAAGTTTCAGGGAGATGAAGCTTCCACCGGGTAATAACACACCCTCTCCGACACGTGAACAACACATTGTCTTTCTATGCAAGGCCTTTAGTGGTCGCATATGAATCGACAACTAGCAACTGATCGGTTTATTGTTTTTGCAGCAATTCTAAAAGGTTTGAAAAAGAAGGGTATTGTGCATCCTACGCCAATTCAAATTCAAGGAATTCCTACAGTGTAAGTACAGGAAATGCATATATTCTATACAAGTTTGAAGCATATGTTAAGTACATGTAAACTGTTCATAAACTGACCGTGTTTGTCTGTAGTCTGTCAGGTCGAGACATGATTGGCATAGCCTTCACTGGTTCTGGAAAGACTTTGGTCTTCACTCTGCCTATCATCATGTTTTCCCTGGAGCAGGAGAAACGGCTGCCTTTCTTTAAGAGAGAGGGACCGTATGGACTCATCATCTGTCCCTCAGTAAGACACACAAGACAAACAGCTTGAAATACAGCATAAAGCCTCAACGGTGGTTTAAAAACACAGCATTCCTTACTGTTTGCCTTTTAGGAATTTACTGTGAGAAACCTTACCTTTTTCCTTTTTTGCAACTAAGCATATCTGATTTGAATACCTTTCTCTGACACACCAGCGAGAGTTGGCGAGGCAGACTCACGGCATCATTGAGTACTACTGCAAGCTGCTGGAGGAGGAAGGCGCTCCTCAGCTACGCACTGCCCTCTGCATCGGAGGAATGTCTGTCAAGGATCAGATGGATGTAGTAAATCAGTAAGTCAGAGTGAAGATTTGTGTGAACGTCATCTGTTTCTGTCTTTTCTCCAGAATTTCAGTGAGAACTAGTGTCGCGCAAAAGAATGCATAATTCAGCTACATTAAATCATTCAGAAAGGAACAGAATAGGCAAAGGGTCCAGACATACTGCGTTACATAAATAATTCATAGGACTAGCATTTAACATGACCATCTCTGGACCTGTTCACTAATAATACAGCATTTTAGACATACAAGCAAGGAGTTCTTTTTGAGTTCATTTTCCCCCTGAATCTGTATCTCCTCCTGGTTGTAGTGGTGTCCACATGATGGTTGCTACCCCTGGCAGACTGATGGACTTGCTGCAGAAGAAGATGGTGAGTCTGGACATCTGCCGCTACTTGTCTCTGGATGAGGCTGATAGGATGATTGACATGGGCTTTGAGGAAGACATCAGAACCATCTTCTCCTATTTCAAGGTGAGGTTCTTCTCTGCAGCAGTGGATGCCAAATGACATTTCATCATGTTAGTCGTTAAAGCCCTGGTTGGACAAATTCCCCACTGGATTGGATGTAATATAATTTTCATCATATTTTCACACACACGCTATGTTTTCAGTTCAATATAAATAATTCAAATTTCTCCTAAATTTGTCTGTACGATCTGCTACTCAATACATTTAAAGCAAAAAATAGGCTACGCATTACAGGTTCAGAAAAAGACTTACTCTCTGCAACAGCAGCCAACTTCATCATAACTTAAGCAGTAACATAAGTAACCAGTAGCCTAAATCCATCTTCCAGCTGAGCTGGATTTCTTTATTTTTCCGACTAAAATCTTGTCTTGAAAACTAAGCTACAGCCTAACGTTTTGAGTCTACCTGACATTAAAAGTCACATAATGTGTTATTTCTTTATCTAGGGACAAAGGCAAACTCTGCTTTTCAGCGCCACTATGCCCAAGAAGATCCAGAACTTTGCCAAGAGTGCACTGGTCAAACCCATCACTATCAACGTGGGCCGGGCCGGAGCTGCCAGCTTGGATGTCATCCAGGTTTGTTCATTTGTCACTGTTTTCAGGGGAATTGATTGCATTAAATTTATAAACCCATTGGTATAAACAAATATGTGAACTTCATAATAAATGTATTGTGTGTTTGTGTGCATGCAGGAAGTGGAATATGTCAAAGAGGAGGCCAAGATGGTGTACCTGCTGGAGTGTCTCCAGAAAACACCACCACCTGTCAGTACTTCCACATGTTAGGACGTTGACAGTAATACATAACTCAATCATGTCAAATTTAACAAAATAATGTTTGTCCACATCAACAGGTGCTGATATTTGCTGAAAAGAAGGCCGATGTCGATGCCATCCATGAGTATCTGCTGCTAAAAGGAGTCGAGGCGGTGGCCATCCATGGAGGAAAAGGTACGCAGAGCGCCGTCCTCGGTCTAAAAACACATCGGTACATAGTAATAGCGCCCGTAGATGAATATGGTATTTGGAGGAACCAAGCATCAAGTTTCAGGGAGCTTTCATGTAAACAGCCCTCTCTTGTAGTTGCTCATCTTTACCACCAGATGCCATCCTGCTTACAAATGTCAACATTTTCTTTTCCAAGACTTTGAAAGTATTGCAGACACTTCTCTCTCTCATTTTCCATTTGTCATTGTCTTGCAAAATACAGTTTATGCAATATTTGTTGATTTTCGTTTAATTTTTTTTGTTTTAGATCAGGAGGAAAGAACAAAAGCTATAGAGGCATTTAAAGAAGGAAAAAAAGATGTCTTGGTTGCCACAGATGTTGCCTCCAAGGGTCTGGATTTCCCAGCTATACAGCATGTAGTGAATTATGACATGCCTGAGGAGATAGAAAACTATGGTAAGAGGACATGTGTATATATGTGTGTCTATATATGTGGACCTTATCAAAAGTGATGCATTATATAATCATCTGTTCTTCTCAAATTGTTCGAGCTGATTTGTTGAAATTGTTTGTTTCAGTCCATAGAATTGGAAGAACTGGGCGATCAGGCAAGACCGGTATTGCCACTACATTCATCAATAAAGGCTGCGGTAAGGAAAAATACCAGTCAAGATTATGATCTAATTCATTTCTGTATATATTGATTCTCAGAATGTTTGATGGAGAATTTTGTCCGTTTTATGCGGTGTTGATTGCAGTAGGTTAACGGTAAATGTACGTCTCTCCCCATAGACGAGTCAGTGCTGATGGACCTGAAAGCTCTGCTCGTTGAGGCCAAGCAGAAGGTTCCTCCGGTCCTCCAGGTGCTCCAGACAGGAGACGAGACCATGCTGGACATCGGAGGTGAGTTGTTCACACCAAATCTAGTTCACATTTCTTTCTCTAGGCCTGCATGCGCTTTGCATATGCGTTACTCTGTAAGTACTTCCTGTTTCCTTATAAATGTTCTTCTAACCTGATGTGATAATCTCAAAAATGAAGCTTTGAGTGTTTGTAAACCCTTTCTGACATAGCTGATGCTCGTGTTTTCACAGGAGAGAGGGGCTGCACATTCTGTGGTGGTCTGGGTCATCGTATTACAGACTGTCCGAAGTTGGAGGCCATGCAGACCAAGCAGGTCACCAACATCGGGCGAAAAGACTACCTGGCTCATAGTTCAATGGACTTCTAAGAGGGTTTTTTTAAGAGAAAAGAGTATTCGATGCAACACGGAACTGAGAAATATTTCTGAGGAAATGCTACAGCTGGTTGTTGTATCACTGAACTAAGGAAGTGTATTTTTGTTATCCTCATCTGACATCGTCTGCATTTCTGTCAGATGAATTTTCTTTTTACCTTTTTTGCTTGAAATCTGTCCTACTTGTTCTTGATGCGTTGCCTTTGTTATATACATTTTTGATATTCCAATTGTAAATAAAGCCACTTTATCTGTTTCATCTGGAGAAATATAAAGGTGTGGTACTGGTTTTGTGTGAGAAGGAAGTTGCTAAAACAAGCAGAATAATGGAAAGGGAAGTTTGACTCAAGAAAACAGCAGTACGCAACTTGTGTGTCTTTTCTTTTGCAACTGCAGATCAGAGATATTTGGCCGTTTAGACGTACACAAATGGTATGACAGCTGCTGGTGACGTCAAGGAAACAATTATTCCACTGGTGTAGAAATCTAATTTTAACCTTTTGCTTTGTTACATCTTGAGCACAGAGCAGCAAGAACCAGAGTGAAAGATTTACAGACAAAGATTACAAGCATGGATGTCATCTTCAAGGAAGGGAAGCTCCATCTTAATGGGGTCAAGTTTGGAAAAGTAAGTCTTCTAGAAATTCAGCAGACTTGTGGAACTGATCGTTGTCTTATTATTATTTTTCTGATGTCCATATGAAAAGGGAATAGCTCGGTCAAACGTGACGGTATTTTGGCTTTTTGAAACCGCTTAGTTGAAATGAGCAAAGGCTCAGTTGACAATACATTGAGCATATGGAATAGAAACTCATTGCACGCAAAGACAATTACTATTTGAATATATAAAGCTTGAGTAAATTGTGCAGTGGGTTCTCTGAATGCACTTTGAAAACCTTTGAGCATTTTGTAAAAACTACCTGATGTTTAGTACCGTGTTACCACTCAAACAAAGTTACATAATTATTAGTCAATTTGTTTTTGTACTGACTGAATTCTGAAATGTCACTGCACTCCAGGTGGCATTGCTTTTAAGAAACTGCATTACCTTTTTAAAAATGTTTTATTTATTAGGGTCCTCCAAGAGGACCCCTATTGAAATTGCTAGGATTCTTATTATTATTCCGCTTTTTATTTTAAAACATTGGGCGCATTTTGGGGGTACGTAGACATTTTTAAAACTAACCAAATTTGGCACGCTTGTCAGGCTTGGTGAAAATAGACGTATGATCAAGGAGTCAAATTTTTGAATTTCATAGTTGCTCTCCCCCTCCAATTTTGACCGGCGACGCCCCTCACCCAGAATGTCCGATTGACTTGACATTTTTCACACATGTCCATATCCACCTGCTCTACAAAAAAGCCTCTCAGACCCCTAATGCTGCGTTCACACCAAACGCGTTACTCGCGTGAGTTTCGACGCCCGACAAGTTGTGCTGTGTTCACACCAAACGCGCGTCCAGATCCCATGCAGTCACTGCGCAGACGCGTTTGACGCGAAAGGGGGCGTGGCTTATCTCCGCGGCTCCGTAAAAACAGTTATAACTTCCGCCGTCCGCCATGAAAGAAATAGCCACTATTTCTACTCTGTACTTGTTGTAGAAATACCACAAACGTCGGAACATCAGCCGCCCTCGTATTTGGGTTCATAACATCACCCGTCGCCGCACACAGCTCGGTGAATTTCACCGTCTTCTCCAGGAACTGCGTCTGGATGACTGCGGCTTCCAGTGCTACTTCAGGCTAACCTGTAGCTGTATTAAAGAGCTCGGGGGTCCGCAAACCGCTACGATGTCCTCCATTTTTTCTGATTCAACAACGGCGGCACAGTGACGGGCGGAGCATCTCAACGCTGATTGGCTATCGCCGACGCGAAAGTTGAAATATTTCAACTCGGGCGAAAAATTCGCGCCGCCCGACGCGAATTCGCGTCAAACGCGTCCGTATATTGACTTTACATGGGACCCAGACTTACATGGGACCCAGACTTACATGGGACCCAGACTTACATGGGACCCAGACTTACATGGGACCCAGACTTACATGGGACCCAGACTTACATGGGACCCAGACTTACATGGGACCCAGACTTACATGGGACCCAGACTTACATGGGACCCAGACTTACATGGGACCCAGACTTACATGGGACCCAGACTTACATGGGACCCAGACTTTACATGGGACCCAGACTTACATGGGACCCAGACTTACATGGGACCCAGACTTACATGGGACCCAGACGCGCCGCGTTTGGTGTGAACACAGCATAAATTCCGCCTACTTAGATTTTCCGCCATTTTGAATGTTGTGAAAAACACCTAATTGACGTTGTTAACTACATGCTTGGTCCAAATCAACAAAACCGTATATCAATCAAATCATTGAAGCCAGATGACGTAGAATATGTCAATCATTTATTTATATCTCATTGTGGTAAGGATCTATGGCCCAATGAACATCTTAGGGGCGTGTCTTGTTTTTCAATGCTCATAGCATCAACACTATTGGGACTAATCACTTTGTAACATTTTTCCTAAGTGCACATGGCATGCCTTAACTTGCAAAAGAAATCTTGTGCGATTTGAAGACTAGGGGGCACTACAATAATTCGCCGAAGTTGGCCGTTTTTCGCGTTTTTTAGCTCGTTTTAGGCACTTTTTGCCGTTATACATTTAACGTTATCTCCCACAAAAAAATTCCGAAAAAGAAATGTTGTTTTCACCCACTCTCAAGCCCTGAACACATTTCCAAGAAGAAACATTCGAAATTGTCATTTGAACACCTACTAAAAAAATAAAATGACAAGTTTCAGCAAACCGGTGGCGCAGTGAGATAAAACACATGACTTGAGTGCAGGAGCCAGGCCAAATTTTTTTTAGCACTTTTTTTTACCTTTAATTTACATGACGTGGTGTAGACTTCACGTAGAGACACGTGATGCATGTATCTGTTCACATTCTCAAAGCGCCCCTACTGGCCAAAACAAATAAGCCTAAAAATCCATCAGATTCACATGAAAATTACACAACATGGTCTACACTTCACGTAGAGACACATGGTGCATGTATTTGTTCACATTCTCAAAGTGCCACCTAGTGGCTCAACTGGACTTGCTCTAATCTGCCCCAAACGTGTTGTGCTTGTTACAAGTCACAGCCTGAGGATATCGACAAGCCTAATTTCAGTCAGTCAGAGCGCCACCTACTCGCTCAACTGGACTTGCTCTAATCTGCCCCAAACTTGTCATGCTTTTTACATGTCACGGCCTGAGGATATCGACAAGTCTAATTTCATCGCTGCTCGCAGCTTTAATTTATTACATTTGTTCCATAGAATGTTAGGGGGTTTAGTAACTTTGTAAAGTCATACAAATGAGTAATCATTATACTTTCTTGTATTTCAAAAATATAGCGATTCTTTAGTTCAGCTCAATGTGGAGATTACTCTGCTTACACATCATCATGCATACAAATTTCTAAACTTTAGGCAATGCATTCCGCCCATGTGTATGTCTAGTCAGCTAATCTGTTTTTAAATTGAGACTTCAGTGGTGAAAATCTGGTATTGGTTCTCCCATAATTTATATTATTAGTCAATAACTGGCAGGTCACATATGTTTTATACATGTAGTTTGCTGACTATTTCGCTCTCTTATCGGATTGTGTCTGCCCAATTTTGGTCATCTTAAAATACTGGTCCCTAGGTGATGTGGAGAACTACGGTGTGAATAATCGTATGTTGGATCAATATGATTGTTTGTGAAAATCCTTTTGGTTTGTTCTGCCCCCTCAGATTGGCAGAATCTTTCATCGGAACTCCTTTGGCAAGCACTATGACAGTAATACACAAAGGATCATGCTAACTATTTGTTATTAATACACTTTATCTATAAAAGATTAAGAACAAGAAAAATAAGGGAAATATGGTAATAAATAAAAAGGAAAAACAATAGCTGCCAAAACATACAATAAATGATCCTATTAGTTAAACAATGTATCTTTTAATCTGTTATAAGACAGGTGTGTATATACTTAACTCTACAATGAGGTCGTTCTAGAGTCGGGGGGTGAATGAACTAAATGCAGCAACTCTTTGGTTCATGAGGACAAGTATCTTGAAAACAATTCTGTAACTTACAGGCAGTATTATTGCAATACACTTTGTAAAAGGTGAGAGGCAGTCGTTTCTCTCTGTCCTTCATCTTAACCGTGATCTCTGCGTTACCTGTCGGCATCTGTAGAAATGTTTAAGCCTGTCGATTACTGGTTTGTAAAACTTAATGTCAGCAGGACTCAGATCAGAAATGTAGAGCTGCGTGTCATCTGTATATCAATAGAGACAGATGTCATACCTCCTAATGATACAATAACATACAATATCAACATGGACTCATTAACCTTTTCCCATTTACCTGTGTGTAATCTACAGAGAACTTGGCGGAAAATATGGATGGCGCTTTTTAAGGCCAGCTCCACGGGGGTGGGGCGATTGGAGCTCTCTACTGTATTTGGCCACAATGCTGCTGCTGACCAGAGGAAAGTCTGCCGGCAGAAACCACCTGAAAGAAAAGTGGTGCGTCTAAGTGACTGCCTCAGTGTCCGCCCTGCTCCAAAGGAGTCTTGCCCCCCTGGGTGCACCGCCTTCTACTTATACACCACTCATTGCACCTACACCCTGGCCTCCACGACAAGCCAGGACTGGCTCAGTGCCCTCTATCTTCTGGCCTTCCAGGTATCGCACAGCTCTCCTCTCAATCAGTGCAACCTTTCTTCTTGTATCGTGAGCAGAGCTATAATTTGGGAAAAGTGGAAATAATCATTCCCCACAATCAGAGTTAGATAGCACAATGAGGAAGTTAATGCAGTATCTGTAACTTCTGTCTATTCACTTCTCTAATTCTTGTGCTTGCACAAGCGATGTACTTTCTTGCATCTTACCTCTTAGACGTCATAAAACGGTGATAAGAGAGTGGTGTACACTCCATGTAATGTTTACCATGCCACTGTGTTTACAGAAGGATCCCAGGGAATCAGACAAAGGGGCTTTCGAGAGAGGAAATGGCTTGACCATGGAGGACAATGACCTTTACTCATCTTGGAAAACCGGTAATGGCAGACGACAGCTGATCAGTCAACAAGCAATCAATAATAACCATCGGTTTAATGAGTGCCTGAAGTAATCATCAGAAACCTGCATGGACTGTTTTTACAATTTGTTTTACAATCTCGCCCCTCAAACTATATTATAGTGACGCGTCAGTGCTCCCATAAGAGCAATCAAGAATTAGACCCAAGCTGTGAGAAACTGGAATTATCCTTAAACAAGGTCTTAAGAGTAAATTGGCAAAAGTATTATAATAAAGCAAAAAGACCAGGAAGAAACTAGCAGTGATGTTTCGATGTCCTAGCGTGGTAAATTCAAGGCATCAGCAGAAACACTAAATATGTGTGAGCAGGAGCTAAAGTCACTAATTTATTCAAACATGAACGGCGGAATGTATTAGCGTCAGCAAGCTCTGGCTTACGAACATTTATTTCGTTTTATTTTCAAATGGATTACACTGTAAAAGCAGCACAGTCACAGAGAGATTAGCAGAAAGCAAGTCATTTGAAATCGGCCTTTTTACTGCATGAGAATATCTTTGCTGTACATGTATTCCCTTTGCCGATGTGTTGCTGCTCAATAGACCGTGAATGAAAAATACGATGTTTGTGGCAAATATGTTCACGTCTTCTCATGTTTAGATCTGACCCCAAATCAGTACCAAGTGATTGTCCAGAGCACAGAGGCCTCCAGGAGGTGCAAGTTGGCTGGGGAGTATCTGGTCTCCCCAGAAAAAGAGGCTGTGATACTGCTGGACATCAGTACTGGTCACACAATTTATCGCTGGCCATACGAGCTCTTACGCAAATTTGGACTGGTCGAGGTAAAGTACTAATGATTTCCCCTAAATTGGAAAGGCTACACAAATGAATTCAAACCGCATCACCATAGTCACGTCACACACCTGACATTCAACTCAGATCAGAAGGAATTGTTCAACATTTTGGAAAATATACGTATTGGCTTTTCTTGCAGAGGGCGAGATGAGGAGATGGATACCCTTCTAATGTTTAATAGTATGCATCTTCTCATCTAGCTCTCTGCAGGGAAACAATTGAGCAGATTTCACAAAATGTCAAACCCTTCCTTTAAGATGTGTGGATGTGATTGCAGGGTGGATTCAGCATTGAAGCGGGCCGTCGCTGTGAGTCGGGAGAAGGAGTGTTCGTCTTCCTGTCCAGGCACGGGCCCCAGATCTTCCAGGTTATATCAAAGCAGTGCTCCGTGGAGAGAGAGTCTTCTGTCCAGCCACGCCGAGTCCTCAGAAGGTCATTTGGCGACCTGTCCACTGTCATCGTCCCGACTACCACCTGCTGGCCCGCTGCTCCGCCTCTCTACTGCCCTGCAGGCGCTTCTGATAACACAGAGGATGACTACTACTCGACTATTAATGACTGCCCTGTACTAAATGTAAAGCGGCTGTCTCTTGTCGAAGCTCATCTCTCTTTGGGGGAAGGCGAGGATGAGGACGAGGATGAGCGGTTCTATTCCCTGGATGCTGGCACAGAGGACAACATTTATTACAAACTAAGGAGAGCCACAGCTCCTATGATCAGAAATGACGAGTTCAAACCCGCAATGGACTCGGAGTGCATCTATTCCGACGTGAACCTAGTGGATTCTCCCTTAAACCCCCAGCCACTCCCTCAGCTTGTTCCCCATCCTCCTCCCTCCACCCTTCCCCAGTCCCCGGCCCCCTTCGTCCCAGCCAAGCCCCAGTACCAGCGCCAGCCCCCTGTGAATAACTACGTCCAGTCAGGGTACAATGCACAGGCAGAGGCGTTGGATGACATGACGGAGATGGAGGAGGCCATCAGCTCCTCCACCCATGTAACCCCCACAGAGACCCTTGGCAGTTTTAAACACAGGCTGGCAGAAATCATTTCTAAGGACCTGGCAAAGTTCCAACCACCTCTTCCCTCCGGAGCGGGCAGCCCCACATTTTCTCAGTAGGCTATTAGTTAAGAGGCATACCAGGAGGAGCAATATCAAACCATGATACACTGCCGTGAAGGAGGATGAGTTTCTTTATTTCTTTAACATCCCTTCTGCTGGGAACACTTGGCATCAGATTTTGGCTCGCAGATGTCATATGTTTATCTGTTGCATGAAAAGGGCATCTGGAAAAAAAAATGTTTTCTGCCGACCAATTTAGCAAAAAGAGGATTCAAGCAGTGTTGGTCTTCACTGCTGGAATGTTGAGAGAAGCTTTATATGTGCTGCGGTATCTGTTGGACTGTTTCATTGTGGAAATAGCTTTGAAAGAAAAAAAGTCCTGGTTACATTCAGTGAGTTAAATAACATCTTGGAATTAGCTTCTTCTAGTTCAAATTTCTTAAAGAAAACACTTGGGTTTTGTCACATGCAAATCATTAGCTTACCTACTGTATTTTGGACAGTCCGCTTCAGATGGTAGAAATATTAACTAACTCTGTATACTGAAATGTATTGCTGACCAAAAAAATGAAATATACTAAAACAACTTAAAACACATGCATTTTAAGTATATCTTTATTGTAGCAAAACAATCCTCAAAATACCCCATAGCTATACATAAATACCAAAATAATTGTTTTAATTTAGACACATTTCACTAATGACACAAGGAATGTCTTTAGTGATGATTCAGTCCCTAAAGTGCATTAAAAAAGGCCTCTGAGAGTCCACCATGGCCTTAGCAAGTACAAAAATTCAAGATTTCCGTCGATGTTTTTCATTGGCAGTGCAACATCTAAGCTATCAAAAAAATTACAGGAGAATATATAGGACTATATCTCATATGATCACATTTCTACAAGCTGCAATATTTGGACACTGCAGCGTAAGTCAGTGGGTTTTCTGTCACTGTCTTCTACTCAGACTCTCCTCCAAGTCACTGAGGAGCGAAGATTCCCCATCGCTGCTGTTGGAAGAACTCAGTGATCGATTTGACCCCAGGTCAGATGGAGGTCCGAATATTATGAGGTGGCTGACGGAAGCGGGGGGATCCCGCTGCTCTCCGGTCAGCAGGTCCGGGGTCTGCGGAGTGTCTGGCCGCAGAGAGTGAATCAGATTCCTCATGGAGGTCTTGTCCGCCGAGCCCGGACGGGGGCTCATGCACTCCGGGTGGACCACGTCGGTCAGCAGCTCCGACAGCTCATTGATGTAGATCTGCGCCATTTGCAAGGTGTCATACTTGGACAGCTTCCTCTCGTTCTCCAGCGAGGGGATGACGCTCCTCAGCTCGTCGAACGCTTTGTTCAGGCCGTGCATCCTCCTCCTCTCCCTGGCGTTGGCCGCGACGCGCCGGGGTTTCAGCGGGCCAAAGTGGCCCACCTTGCCCCCTTCCTCCGCCGGGTCGGAGTCCGTCTCAGTGGCGCACGCAGCGGACACGCAGTCGGGAACTCTCCCCATCAGCGCCAGGTTCTCCAGCGAGAGGCCCGCGTCTGCGGCTGCGTGCGCGTCCCTCCTGGAGAACGCATGGAGGGAATTAGAAGAAATCCAAGTCTTGGAGTTGACGTGGTTGCGTTGCTGCTGCAGCAGGGTGAAGTCCTCGGGGTACTCCGACCAGCTTGAAAGCTCTGCCCTTGCAGTCATCGCCGCAGTGGCCCGTGGTCGTGCGCGGCACTGAAAGGTCACACGGCGGAAGACTCTGGCTGATGCCCTCCACTCTGGAATGGGTTCGCAGTGCGCCAGCAGCCACTTATATACACGGCCTGCCTTCAGTCACCTTGGTGTCACTCCCCAACCCTCCGACCGCTGCGACAGCCCTGCAGCCTCAGGAGGCAGCAGCCAATCGCGCAGTCCCCTCTGACCCCGGCAACGAACAATTAGACAAAGCTCGACTTTTTTCTTCTCCTATTGTGCATTGTAACTCAATCACGATCGCACAGAGGGGAGCCACAAGTATTAATCATTTAAGAGCGTGGCTCTATATGTTTCAAACGCGTCGGAGAAGATGATCTACAATGAGCGAGTTCAGTAAAGTCTGGGCTGCGTGTCTGTCGGCTTTAGTGAAGTGTCCCACAAATAAAGAGTAACAAGTGCGCATGCCAAAACTGTTCTTTTGTTGTTCGTTTATTAGGCTTGCAGCTTGAACTTTTAAAGTGTTCTCAGCTACCCCCTCCCCGCCTCCCTCCCCCTAAACGAATAGTTTTGCACACGTTATTTTTATTAGATTTGATAAGGTTTATATTTATTAAAATAGTTAAATTCATCAGCTATTGTGTACGTTTGGTTTGTGGGGCAGTTTCTCACGATATCTCCTTCAATGGGTCTGACCCGTGAAGGATCAGGCAGCGTTTAAGTTTGTTCTCAAACAAACAGTAAACGGTGGACAATCTTTCTCGGATTATTTGCTGAAGAATAATAAAACGAACAGGTGGAAGGCAAGGCTCGAGACACACCTGTGTACAGCAGACGATAACTGAAAAGTTGTCTGAAGGCGATTTATGAATCATTTAGCATGAAGCGGTGGTCCAATCACGGATGCGGCATAATACACAAACAGGTTCCACCGTTCGTATTATTATTGTCATTACTACATTTCACCAAGACGAATTTATTGTTGATTAGTCACGTGAACCCCGTGCCTGTCAGCTGGTGTCCCCTGGCACCTCGCGCAAGCCCCCACCGACACACACCTCTGTCACAGCCGTGTGACCCACGTCTCCCATATGCCGCGCGCAGCTTTCACACCGACACTCGGTGCTCCGACACGAGAGCTAATCACTCATTAGGTCATCAATTACACGAGAGGAGCCGTCCGGGGGGAGACCCGTCCGGGTGCGATGGCGGCGAGTTGGACACATTTAGCATTAAGTGCCCCTCTTCTTTTTTCATCTTCTTCTCATTCTCCTCTGTTTGTGGAGGCCGTGTGTGCGTGTGCGTGTGCGTGTGTGTGTGACAGTCGGGGTGGAGCACTGGTAGAGAAAATCACCGTGACCCGCCTCGCCGCCAGCAGTTTAATGAGGCCTGGTCTTAGTTGAATAAATCGGCACGCTCTCCGTCCCGGGGTGTCCATTCACTTTTGGGGTGACATGAATATTTCATTCCTTCAGCCCCACTGCCGGCGCAACAGCCTGCAACCCTGCGCGCAGGATTTTAAAATGCGGCTACACCTCCCATCTGGTGCGGGGCGTGCGCGGGGGAGTGGCAGCGGAGGCCGAGGAGGTGTGAGGAACATTTCTAAGGTCAGCTTCCATTGACCTCCTGCAAGAAATTGACTGATGTGCCCCCCCCCCTCCCAGCACCAGGGCGGGGAGGGAGGGGGGTCAACTAGAAACTTTTCAGTGCAGTCCAAGCCGTGTCGGGCCCCTTCCTAAACAAGTGGAAGAGTTGACTGTGAGGTATATACTATGCTGTATACCACATTGCTTAAATACTCCATTACCAGTAAAAGTCTGCATTTAAAAATCGTACAATATCAATAGAAAAATGTAATGTTATATTGTCAGGTTAAAAGCGTTTTTATGTATTGCTTTTGGTAGAGCTAATTTGAACTGCCTTAAATGTTTTGAGTCCTTTCGTTTCTAACATATTTTGCAAACTGTATGTTGAATATGTAAAGTAACTCGAACGAAAACGGCACAATATGTTCAAATGAAACCCCGAACACACTCAAAAATGAAACATTTGTGCCACGTGGACTCTCTGAGTCATAATAAACAGGAACAGGTAGGCGGTACATACTGCGCACTGTAGCGCGTAAACAAGTTGGATCAAGTGGTTCACAGTGAGCATCTGTGTGTTCTGTGCCTTCAAGTGACTCCTTGAAGAGGCGTTCAGGGTTAGGCTGCAGTGTCACCGCGTCCCGCGATGCACAACAGCCAAACTGTCTTGGCACAAAATGCCTCAGCAACCTCACAACTCGGTTTATAGCCCGTAATGGTTTCATATGTCACCAACTTGGCAACCGGAGCACCACAGACAACTACAGTCTGCAGCTGCCGGATGGACGTTGGTGATGGAAGCTGGCAACAGTCCAACAGTTTATCCTCCTGACACCGAACTGTTCAGACCCTGAACCCAACCTGCCAACAGCAGCACCCTCTTGTGTCGACACATACATACTCCATACACAGCTGACGCTCAACTCGTATTAACCATCTAAAGTTATTACAGCACACTGTGGGTGCTTGTAGAGTACACGTGCCTCTCTCAGCCAATCGGAGCGTTCGGTTTGCAGCTGAACGCCGTAAAATACTTGGTTCATTACTTTGGTGGCTTCCTCGTGGACCGATAATGGAGACAGCTCCAATCATAATACGTCGTCTCCGTATAGTTCTGTTTTCTAGTAAATGAAGCAGGCCTAATAGTGGAATTAAAGCAGTCCTCTTTCCACTGGGGAGGCGGACGCCTTAAAAGCTCCTCAATTATCCCCGGGGAGCCACCGTTGGGGAACCATGGCCCCAAGCGATCTATAATTAATTCAACTCTATTTTTGGAGGCTTTCGTTTGAAGTGTACTGTCTCTGTTTCTTTGTCCACCTGTTCGTGTCACTACAACGCCGTAAAATAACTACAATACAGAACTATAATCCAGAAATTAAGGTAATGCTTCTCTGTAGTTTTGTCATAATTTTCCAAGGAACAAATTATTCTAGGAGAAATTGGAAATTTCCTGAAAAGAACGGATCCATTTAAACCCAAGTCACTGTTAATTTGTTTTTCATGTATTCTCCATATGTGGAGTTTTATTGCCTGTTAAAAAAAATTTGACCTGACCTGCTGATTCTTTTGATTACTATCGTTCATTTTAATTAATTGATTTAAACATCATAATAATTATCGGCATTTCATAGTTATTGGAGCAAAATGACACCCATGAAAATAATGCACCCATAAAACTAAAGTGACCAAGATGACACACTCAAGGCTCGGTTTAATTAATATATGTGTACATTATGTGAATATTATATTCCCAAAGATGGCTTTGGATGTGAGTTTCACTATTAGTTAGGCCTATACATAAAGACACATTTAATACTTTGAAGTGTATTTCACTGTTCATGTTTAATCCTCGCAACCCAACTTGTTCACCCTTACTATACTTAAAGATTGTTTTAATCATGTATGAATATTATCATAACATACACCAGATCTTCGTGAGTTTAAGTCACTGAGGAAAAGCTCTTCCTGGTCGTCACAGCGAGCCACCGCGTTGCCTTGTGTCTCCTTAGTGTTTTAATGAAAGACTCCTTAATTTCGCAACAATAGAGCGTTTCCATCTTTCCCCAAAACAGTCACACAATCGTGCACCGAAGAACAGTAAAGCTCTTGATATTAGAAGCAGGCTACTCTGTAATTATGCCCACACACCCGAAGCTACGGAGGTGGTTCTCCTGCGCAAAGAGACATTTTAATGCCGGGGTTTCAGTCGCAAATTAGGACAATTAGTGGCCTCATTAATTTGGGAAAAGGGAAGTAATATTCTTGTTAACGCACCGGCTCATTAAGCCAATGCTATCTGTGGTAGGAGGCTAATTGATGAACTCCGAGCGAAGGACAGTAAGTGGTTACAGTGAGGGGACTGTGCTGAGTCCGCAGGACTCTCTGGACGTGCTTTACTTTGTGGGCCTGTTAATTAACAATTTTGCTGTAAACGCGCCGCACCTTTCATCGCGAGAGGAGCGGCGGGATTCTCCGCCGCTGTGCAGGAGACGTCGCGATGCCTGTCGGCAGAGGGACGTTTTCTCTCTTACAAGTGAATCAGGGGGTAGACCGGGCCCGCGGGGGGTCAGCGGGCGTTACCCAGCATGACTGAACAACAAAGCAGCTCTTCAAAGTCAGACCTGCACCATTGATCACAGGAGTTAACAGACACCTTTTGTATGACACGTGTCTTCAGAAAAACGACCATTCCCCGTATGTTACATAAGCATGCTGTTCTAAAACGTACTCAGATAACACCCACAGTCTAAGTCAGTGTACTCTTATTCTACTATTAATGAACCAAAACGCATTTGTTCAAACTTTCAATACTAACAATTTATTTTCAATATGTAAAATTATACAATTTCCTCTCATTGACTGGGGACTATACTATTTACTCAATGGCTGTACAATGTTAATAAGTTACTTCATGCAACTTTCTATACGTCTACTCCTGTACATTATTCTACTTTCAGAGTACCTAATCTACCTTGAAAGAGAAGAGGGTTGTTTCGAGGTATTCCTCCTTGTAGGCTGTGGCAGGCTAAACATATAGCTTTTCTTGTACCAGCACACCATATGGCAGATAGGGAAGCATGGAGGAGGCTGTAAAGACCCAGTCCATCAAAGGAAGAAGAAAGGCTTCTAGACACTTGAGCATCAGGGACTCTGAGGGCTGTCGACAAGCGATAAACACTTTCAGTGTATAATGGATACTCAGGCTGCTGTGCTCTAATAGCATCTTTATGTTTTGATGCACAGATTTCGGAAAACTAAAAATATCTTCAACCCAATCCATGAGGGACTATAGTAGAAAACATACAGCACTATAGTCCTTGTGGAAATTGTTGATTTAACAAATCAACAAATACAAAATAAATATAATTAAGATAGACTCATATATATATATTGTTTTGCAATGATAAAAAAAATACATATATTTGATTCACTGAGCTGTGGTTGCCGACATGAACAAAAAGGTTCTTTGAAAGCTGAAAAAGAGAATCGTTAAGTAATCAGTTAATAAGCAGTAAATATTACAAGAATATTAAGTGTGTATTTGCCTGCATTGAGATAGAAAAGCCACATAAATACAATATAATTGTGCAATTGCACCAGATACCACCAGATGGAGATACTTGCCACACAGTCACGGTGTTAAAATAAATATTCAGAGCTACTTCATAGCTCCATTGAAAATTACACATAACGCTTCTATATATACAAAATAACACACTCCTGCCAGCCAAATGATTCTTTAAGAGCTGACGGGTTTATTTAGTAACTGACTTCCAGAATCCTGACCGAGGTAGATAGTTGTCTCAGAGGGGAAAACCTCTGGAGGCTTCAGCGATGGTCAACAATCAGAAAGCTGTTTACTGTGAGGATTAAGATGTGTATCTTATCATAATAAGGCCTTGCTCAGTTCACTTTAGGGATTACATCCCACATGATATGGGACGTGACAAGATGTGATCGTTTGCTCTGACCCTCCTCTCTTGGAAAAGAAAAAGAAGAAGATCCTCTAAAAAAAGAAAAAAACCTCTCTGGTGTAAAACATAGGAATGTCTCTCCTGTCATTTTTTCATGAGCATTGATAAAGTAAACCCTGATAAGAGAGCACCATCTCAGCCGGAAAGTGCCACTGGGCTGTCAGTAGAGAGCAGTAGCGCTCCGTGTGTGGAGGCCGGGCAGCATGAGGCTGTTAGTCGGCTCAGATGAGCAACACTTTGTCCACTGACCTCTGTGACCTTGCGGACTGAATCAAACGTGTTGCACAGAGTGAGGGCCGCCGCGACGTCACGTGGACTTCGTTGCATCAGGCGAGGCCGTTATCAATAAGGGATCCATTGAAAGTGGATGACCTTTGGTGTCTTTTAGTGCCTGTGAAGTCAGTGAACTGCCTTGGGAATGACGTTGGACGACTCACATCCTCCTCTTGTCATCCTCTCTGACTTCATCTCTCTCCCTGTTTATTATACTGAGAGATGTTTTGAACGTTTCCCAAGTTGAACATTTTCTGCACCGAGAGTGGGATGATGCCGAGAATAAAGCTCAAGATTTTGTGAAAATTAAAAGGAGATAGATAATTATGGCTGTCATGATCACGGTCATGAGGGTTAGCTCAACAAGATTATTTCATTAGACAGATAGTGACAGCCACAACCAACTTCAATTATATGCGTGCCATCCCTGTAATTTGGCAGTAAAGATTGTTCATCAACCTTCAGTATGGATTTTCTATGGTCGATTAATGTAATTGGATTGAGAATGACTGATGTCTCAGTTTGATCTGACATCTGAGCTGATGTCATAGTTTGCAGCAACAGCTTTCACCCTCATGTTTGTGGCTTTGCATTATGCCTTGCATTTGCGCATGTATGGTGTGTGTGTGTGTGAAGGAGAAAAAGCGGAAAAGAGCGGAAGAGCCTTGAGTGTTTACTAGGCAGCAATGAGGCAGCAAGTCCAGCTCTACGAGAGGGCACGTATAAATAACGTTCATTATGAAATGAGCAATTTTCTGCATCTGGCTGCTAATTGTTCTCATGCTGACGCTTTGAATTGGTGTGATCGCTCCTTTTAAGGCACGAACTTCAGATAGAGGATAGTGTGAAACAAAGGTGGCAAGCAGGAAGAAATGAAGGGAGGTAGAGGAGAGGTGAGACTGCTGGTGGTGAACGGCATCTTTAACTGAGCGCAGCTGATTGGCCTATATGATCCTTCAGTGATTTACATCTGTAATGAGGACTGGTGGGGTGCCAGAGGATTAGTAAAGGTAGTTGTGGATCGTCCCTGTCCATCCCCCCTGCCCTCTGCTCGCTAGTCCCGTACTTTAGTCCTGTACTTTAAAGACAATAACATAACATTTTGACGTCATAAATCTTAGGGTTCGTCCAGGACATATATTGGCGAACCCAGAGTGCGAAACAGAATCTAAATCATTAGCACCTTGTCCTTCATTGTGATCCTTAGTCTGCAAAGTGCAAGCGAGCGCGCCAGGGGAGAGTGCCATAGGTGAGCTTCTTGGCTGTGGGAGGCAGTGAACAGAGATGGATGAGCAAGGCACAGGTGAGGGGTGAGAAAGAAAGATAAGTGTATACAGGGGGGTGGAACATGTTGTATGGGATGAGAGGTGTGTTATTCCTGTGATAGCTCAACCGTTTTCAAGCACAAACCACTTCCCATGCAGTTGTGAATCAGACCGTTGTGCCTTTACTCTGCTGTAACCACAGAGAGACCACACAGCTGTCATTCTATTCATCAACAAAAGACAATTTCTGTGTCAGAGTCCCGCAGCAATCATATTTGTAAGATAACAAGCAAAGATGTTTTCGATTTTTTAAAAGTTACTTTTGAAGAAGAACAGAACATTCATTTGGACAGGTAACTATTTTAGCTTTTTAAAACAATAGTTTGTCATTTTGGGAAAATATGCTTATTTGCTTTCTTGCCAAAAATGAGATGAGAAGATTGATACCACTCTACTGTTTGTCTTCTAACTGTGTAGCCGAGCTGAAGGCAGCACTGGCTAGTTTATCTAAGCGTACAAAGAATGGAAACAGCTAGCCAGATTTAGTCTGAAGGTAAACCCACAATAATGATTAAACAAAAAAGTCTGAGATATTTGTGTGTGTTAATAATTTAGCTTAAGAGGTTTGTCGTTTGTGGAAAAAATCAGGCTAGCTGTCTCCCCCCTGTTTACAGTCTTCATGCTAAGACCTTCATATTTAGCATCCAGATAGTCCTATGATAGTGGTATTGATCTTCTCATTGAACTCTTGTCAAGGACATGCATTTCTTTTTTCAAAATGTCAAACTATTTCTTCTTTTCCACATAATTTGCCCCAGTAGACAAATAGCAGTAGCAGTGCAAATACCAACACAAAGGCTTTTACAGCCTCAATCTTTAGCTTTGTGTTTGTCTGAGATCCCATGATGCCCACTGTTGTTTATGTACAACCTAAACACATCATATTATATGGCTTTTTACTGTCCCCACAGTAGAACATTGATTTTGCATCCTATTGTTAAATGTATAGCACAAAGAAAGGACTGGGCCGAGGCTGTCACCCACATGAAGGATCACACAATAGATTAGCAACCCAAACACAGTGCAGAACATGACAAAAATCCTCAAACAAGATACCATCCTTCAGATATAAAATGTGGCCGAAGACATCTGCAGGGCATCTGTAAACCAGAATGATGGAAACAGAGTGGAATCATCACACGTTTGTTTTCTTGCTTTGGGCAAGACTTGTTTTCCCTCACATTCTCACTCACATGCTTGAACACAAGTCGACAATAAAGCATCCACGATCAAAATCTGTGAATTCTGCTTGATAGTGAATTGTCGCTTTAGTCTGACAGCCATTGTCGGACTATATGTGGTCGTCCAGGGCTGAGTGGCAACTCTGCTAAGAATAACGGATGGTTATCAAAGAAAAAGACCTGGGAGGCATCGCTGAGAGGAGGCGGGGTGCCCAACATGCCTAGCAACCCAAGGTCAGGAGCAATGCCCCCTGGCAAGAAGTGCTGTGAGGAATGGCAATGTCAGTCAGAAACCTCCCTCACCTCCTTGGACCTGTCAATTTGGCGGTGATAATTAATCTCTCTCTGGTTAAATATAAAGATTGTAAATCACAGCATGATTCTGCACCATTAGGGGGCCTTCATCTGTCAGCTACAGACCTTGGCTAATGACCCTTTATAAGCAGAGTAACACACCAGCCACCTACTGGTCCTCCTCATCATTCGTTTTTTTTTCATGGAGACATCCCGCCTCCAACAGCAGAATGGGGGATCATCAAGCCGCAGGCATGAAGACAGCCGCAACCAAAATGATCATCCTTAAAACCCATATATTTACTTTACACTCACCCCTCCTCTGTACCATGTGTTAGTGAGGCGTACATTATACCATGTTGGCTTTATTAATGGCCAATAAATCATTTTAGAATGGTTTACACTGTGGCTCAGTAATAAGACACTAATAAGTAGAACATTTTGGTTGCCAGGTTGGTCGCTTTGGTAGGTGCATAAACTGTTTTTATCTAATCCTGAAGGTAGACCCTTCCAAACGGACTTCTTACCACTCAACTTCTAAAAACAGTACTGGAAAGCATCTTTATCATAATGCATTTAATAACAACTCGCAACTCCAAACTCCTTATTATTGACTTGCTTTCTAATAAGACATCACATCTGCAACTACGTGAACAAGTCATTCATTTAAGGGTTATTGTATTCTTGCTTTCTAATAAGCTGTCTGCACTAGATTTTATAAAAGTTGTTAATTATTCTGGTCCAGATGCTCTCCAAGTCTTTTCCAGAAGTGGTCGAACTATCCAATAGAATGGTCTACTTATAATAAGGCAAAGCAACGCTTTTCAGGACGAGGGTGAAAAGCAGAATGTTGCCATTTTTTTTGCTGATTAAACATATAAAATATCAATAAATAAATATTAACGCATAATAAAGTAGCAAGTCACTACCATTTAGAAAGTTGGTCTTATTAATATAACCCTGAATTCTCCAGTCAGAAACAAGTGGACTACAGTTCCTCTGTAACCCAGCTCATCAGTCTGTCCCCTGTAAAACAACAGCAGTTGGATTACTTAAATGTGACACCTATATTATAATAATATTAATTATAAGTGATAAATAAACAGTAACTCCTGGAATAAAGAAGATACATCATATTAAGTTAGCTTTAACACATTATTAAATACAGTATATCACAAAACGTGAATGAAATAAAAGAATAAAGTAAACTTAAGCTAACCATCTCTCAGGTAATAGCCATATATCAATATATCAATATATCAATATATATATATATATATATATATATATATATATATATTATTATATATATACTTTTTGAAGATAAAGCAGACGCTGTGACACCACAACGTTTGGCCAATATCACACATTGAGGTTTGCAGAATTAACTGAATGGCTAATATATGACCTGTGACTGGTTATAGAACGTTTCAAGCTGTTACTCAGTATACAATGTATTCAAAGAGCAGAGTAATGTGTGCGTGTGTGTGTCCTTCACATTCACACACCTTGTCTTAGTGTGAACATCTTCTTGAACATCCTTGCTATTCTGCATAGTCAGAGTTAATAACAGCGGGTATACAGTTGAGCCTTTAATTACTTGTACACAGCCCTGTGACCCACTTCACGGGGATCATTATATCACCACACTGCTGCTTTTTCCCCCTCAAAATAAGGGAAAAAAGACGTTCCCTCACGTCTCTTTTAAGCCAGCATTACATCAACCATAGTAAAGTTGTTTGTTTGTGTGCTTGTAGGGGGTAAACTCTGTGATAGTCTTTGAGCGAGCTGTTAGCACTGTGCACTGTTGTGCTTGTTAAATGCTTTGTTGGAAGTTTGACACTCAGCTTCTCGGGCAGCACTCAACGCTGCCGACGGTATCCTTAAGTCATGAGGCTGTTTCATGCTGGGCCCCCATGGGTGAGGGAGGGATGACAGGATAGCAGAAGAGGCAAATAACAAATGTGGGCGCACACACACACACACACACACACACAGTCACCTTTAAAAGTGTATGAGAGCTCCCTGATGCCAGTGCTGCCATACTGCATGACTAATGCAGCCCGCGAGTCACTGTTTCTCCTCGCCGAGTCCCAAGAGCTGAATTAATTGGCTGTCATCACGGTGGCCCACACACACACACACTCACACACTCACACACAAACACACGCACACACATGCGTGGAGTGATCAAGATATAAATAAGAGTCATGATGGCATTTAAGTGACAGGCAACCATAAACACTTTGTGCCATGTCCAATGGCGGGTGCTTACTTTTGGGGTTCCCATCAAACATATGGACTGCGTCCGTGAAGTTTCCCACTACCACAACTATCAAGTGTTAGTGGAGCAGGAATAGCCTGACGTCTTGGTAAATACGTGTTCTTAGCGAGAGTTAGATGAGACTATCAATACCTCTCATGTCTCTCCTAACTTTTTACTACATTTATATACTACTTATGTGTTTTGCCCAAGGATTATCACAAATCGGAAGCAAACGTAATTGCTGCCAGAACTATATTCAGTGGCAGTGTTTTTCCAAGTGTCAGAGGTGCGGCAAAAAGATTGGTTAAGGGTTGGGGAAAGATCTTGGCTTTGGTTAAATGTTAATAAAGTAAAGATGTCTTGTACTTTGGACCGTAACCACATGCGGAACTATAACTGCGAGCTTTATTTGCTTTAAGCAATTTATTTTGTATTTCCAAAGCAGATATTACAGGGGGGAAAAGCGAAATACACTGTCAGTGACGTTTTTTGCAAATATGTTGTTTGTAAACGTGAAAACACATGTCAAAGCTGGAAAGCAATCAACTTAAATGAGCTAATTGATCAGAAGCAGGGCGGTTGGATAAAACAGTTTATGTGCTATTCCAATATTACCACACCGTTGGCCTCGTAGTCACAGCATGAGCTTGTTTGAATGAGCTACTTTTGTTGTGCTTCCTATTTGTAGAACCTGTGGTTTGTTAGCACCTGGAACCAGTAACAGACAGTGTAGTAGCCCTGATAGCTCATTTTAAATGAGCTGGATACATTTCATTGGAGTCAAAATTGGATTTTATTTTGATGTATTTACCAGCGAATGCGACTTCGCAGCCAGCAGTCTGAGAATCCCCAAATGGAAGATACTGTGGGTGTCTGAAATTCCCAATGTCCCTGTTTCTCAATTACAACTCCAAAACGCTGAACTATTCCTTTCATTTTTCTGCACTCGTAAGCCCTGATATAAAACGTCACAATGACGTAACTTATTTATTAAACCGATTGAACTCATTTCAGTTCAATTCAATGTGCTTTATTGGCATGAATGTAACAAGGACATTATTGCCAAATCGTCTCATAATAATGACTCAGAGGGAATGCAGTCCAGGTTGATATAATGACAAGATATACATTTTATGTTTTCTTTGAGCACAATGAGCAGATAACCTTTTAAGGACATCTTCACTTGAAGAGCTTTACATTCCAATTGTAGTGCACTTAAAAGAAAAGGAGCTGTGTCTCCCTTTCTATTTGCCTATGCGTTAAACCATAAACAACATTTGTGTTTCTCAACAGTTTGCTCAGACTGAAAGAATAATGGAGTGTCACTCTGCATAATACTGTCTGAGTAGTCACGCAGTATAATATCTTATCTGTCTGAAAGTGCTTCATTTTTAAGGATTTTCATTTTGTTCCGAGCACTGATCATCAGTTTTAAATAGAAGCAGCAGAAGACTCACCTTTTTGTGTCAGATGGAGAAGGTTTTACCTTTTAATCACCTCACACATGTTTTACTCGTGTACTCGAGTGTACGTGCGTGTGGAGGAGGGTTTGTTCTGCCTTTCTCTCTGTCCTCAGAGCTTTTCCTCTCCGTAAGACTCCAGATGTTGTCGTCTGCTCATCTGGGATGAGACTGAGCAGTCAGGTGTGAGAGAGACTCTCAACAACACGACTGGAATGAAAATAATAAAGCTTTGCCATGTGTTGTTACGTGCCTATTAGTTTACAGCATTTTAACAAGAGCCAGCAATTATCTGTAAAGTTGTGACAAGAGTTTGTACAATCAGCGCTGCTCCTTTGCTGACTGTCTGACTAGGCTGCAGAAACCCAAAACTTACATTGCTTATGGAGATAATGGCTCTAAATTATGTTTTTTTTAAACCCCCACTAAAACACTGAGTGCCTGACTGAGTTAATGACTTTGATAAATCATCAAATTATTTTAGATAATTTGCTTGGATCCCATTTTGATTTACAGTTACAGTCCTATTATTTATTTAATGAAATGAAAGGGCTGGCCAATACACAAGAGGAGAATTGAGGTTTTCAAAATAAAGGTTAGATTTGCAGGTATCAATAAAGTGAAAAAACTATATAGTATAAAACTATAGTCCCTGAGGGGGATATAAGTCTCTGTACAAAAGCGGCACAAATATGAACGGGACAAAACACCAAATATTTTCTTGGTGGCTAAGTAACAGCCTTGGTTATTGGACTGGTTATTCATAGTGAAAGAGTGTATCCACTTTACAGCTAATTCATTTTAGTTCCAGCCTTGTTTACCTCTCTCAGATTCATTTATAGTTACCAAGCAACATTTACTCTGCTTCAGAGGGAAACAAGGCGTCTGGTGTCTGGCTCAGACCTTTCAGCACATCATGACGAGTGTAATGTAGCAACTGTTGTGACTCCAGCTAACCTCCAGTAACTGGCAGCTGAAGCACACCCAGCTCCAAGTGGCAGGGATCAAACTGACAACACCGGTAATTGGGTGACCTCTTTACCTTTTGGCAAACTCGCCACTTCTCCAGAGTCCGAAGGTATTAATCCACTTATTTCTCATCATGATCAGGGAAGCATTTGACACCACTTAAAGGAAAATCTAATCATAAAACATAATCTTGTTATCCTGGTAGGTGACAAATGCAAATCCTTCTATCATGCCTCACAAACAGAGAAAATCATCCGTCTCTTCTCTTTTTTTTCTGTCCGAGCAGAAGATTCAAGGTGTTGTGCGGATGAGGACGATGTATCACAATGTCTTATAGTTGTGAGAGGCAGAGAAATATTATTACATTAACACTTGATTTCCATTTCTCATGAATAATTTCTTTTCTGTTCCGATTTCAGGAACATATTTCATCCTTCAGCACATCTGAAGAAAACTATATAATACCAGTGATGCTGCTTAGCACTAAATTATGATTTACAGTTCAAAAGAAAGATTAAAACATGTCTGAAATGTGCCTTATAGAAATATCCTTACCAACCGTCCATTGTAATCATGCCAACCTGGCAAGCAGCTATTTCTATTTCATGATCAGCCACACAAACAATGACAACTGTCCAAGGTGTCCTTTGATATTTCTTCATCGTTCTGCCATATGCCGTGCGACAGCCCTGCAATGTGAAAATCATTATAGTTGTTATTCACAGGGTATTAGGATATTTGACAGCAGATTTCAGGAAATTAATTCCAGGAAAACTGGCTATGGGTGGGTGATAATAGTACCTTTCTATTGACATAGCTTTCACACAGATCAAAACTTAATGGGCTTCATAATTAAAAGTGAAAATTCATCTCCCCTCTCCTTAGCCATTGTTGAGGGTAAACTAAATGAAGTTTGACATTTCTCAGATTACTTCTGATTGATCTTGGCCATCCTACTGTGAGCAGCATATGAGGAGGACTAACTAGCTTTGCCTTTGAACCTGTGGACATCAACAGGCGTTGCCTTTCACCAAAGACCAAACTGACACAAAAACGCCTCATTAATTGTGTGTGTGTTTTGCTATATCGCATGCCAGATGTAGGTGCAGCTAGTGCTTGTTATTATTGAAAAAGAAAACTAGAAAACACTTATTTCTTATGTCAATTCAGTGTATTGCTCCCTGAGGGTAGTAACCACTCCTATGTTACCCATAGACCATTGGCAATGAAGAGATCTGTAAGGAGCAGTTTAAAAGCAATGCTCAAAATCATTGAAGCAGAGGCCAAATTATCCTGACTTTAAAGTTCTTTGTATTTACATGAAATCAAACCTCCTTGTTGACTATGGTCAGCATTATTTCTGTATTTACATTCTACATCTTTATACCGTAAGCCTATTCATAGAATCATATAGCATTGTGCTATATGATGCTATGATGAATGCATATGCACAAGGGATTCACAGGAATTGATGAATTTAATCTATTTAAATCTGCTTTTAACCTGTGATGCAAGTTATTAATGTTTTTTGAAAGATGATTGTTATACCATCTTTCTTGTTTATATGGTAATTTATTTTATTGTTTCTGTTTTAACCATGTAAAGTGCATTTGATTACCTTATAAAATGTATTAATATTATTATTATAATTCTTATGTATTGTGTCGGTGGACTACGGTGACCTTCAGGTAACGTAAAAACGAGAAAGGCTCTCAGTTGACTCATTGTTTGGTTTGTCTATTCTGGGCTGCTGGAGAAACATAGATGTGCAATGGCAGAATCCAAAGCGAGGACCCTCGATGCGCTGTATGTAGATATGAAGGGCTCATTCCAAGCTAACGAAAACAACTAAAGGAAATTCTTAGTTTCAGGTGATTATACACTATTATACACATATTATATCCTATTCTATTTCTGCTAGTGGATCCCCAAAATCCTACACACTGGCCCTTTAAGTATTGTGCAGTCGCACCTGGGCTGGGAATAGCAGTACGTAAACGGTACAAAGAAAGCAATATAATACATAATAACGTCATTATGGGTTAAAGTTTAAAGGCCTGTTCATGTGTTTGAGGCAGGAAGAAATTGGTGTATTGTTAGATGGTGTGTCCAAACTTTTGACTGGTACTGTAGGAGGTCATTATGCCACGAGACCCTCAAATCAAATCAAACACACCTGCCACAGGTGCAGTGCAGTGTCTAGCTAACACGCTAAACATGCTCGTGGGGGATCTCTGTCCTCACTACGGATGTTTTTGTGACCTTCAGCGAGGTTTGTGAGGACTTTGTCACGGTGACCGCAGAGTTTATTTCAATTTTAAAAAAGGTTTGAAAACGGAAAGACACGACCGGACTGGACTGGCTACACTGGAGCTGAGAAGCTGAGTGAGGAGGAGTGAGGAGTGAGGAGGAGTGAGGAGGACTGAGGAGAACTGAGGAGGAGTGAGGAGGACAAGGAGAACTGAGGAGGACTGAGGAGGACTGAGGAGGAGTGAGGACGACTGAGGAGGACTGAGGACGACTGAGGAGTGAGGAGGACTGAGTAGTGAGGAGGACTGAGGAGGATTGAGGAGGACTGAGGAGTGAGGAGGAGTGAGGAGGACTGAGGAGTGAGGAGGAGTGAGGAGGATTGAGGAGAACTGAGGAGGACTGAGGAGGACTGAGGAGTAAGGAGGAGTGAGGAGTGAGGAGGACTGAGTGAGGAGGAGTGAGGAGGATTGAGGAGAACTGAGGAGGACTGAGGAGGACTGAGGAGGAGTGAGGAGGAGTGAGGAGGACTTTGTGATGCGCAGACAGGTGAGCTCTCGTTTTAACACCTGCGTGCAGCGGCCGCTGTGGATGTTCTAATGTTTATGCAGCTGTCTTGGTGACGCCCCATCATAGACGTTATTTATTGTTTGCTATTCTTTTGTTGAATTATCTTGGCCCTCTTCTCTGGTTAATTCTAGTCAGGCTACGCATAGGACAACCGTTGTGTAATTAATAATCAGCCGTGTGCAGGCTGCAGAGGGCTGTGATGGAAAATGAATACTGTTCTCTGTGGTATGTGAATACCATGACATATTAATGCATTTTTTTTATTTTTAAGACTACTGCAAATGTCTTCTGCAATTCAATGTCACGTGTGTGTTTTTCATTACAAATGTTTACACAAATACAGTACTTTTAATTGACTTTACCCCCCAGTTGATTAGACAAATAACTGATTGTTTTGGTTTTGGTTGACTAAGATTTCTTTTGTTTTTTATGCTTTTTCATACTGAATGCCATAATAATGATTTTCTTCCAAGAAAAGTATGAGCACAGCTCTGATAAACAAGATTTAAAGTGGTGCTTTTGTGTGATTCATTGTGGAGAAACTTGTATTTTACATATCTGTCGATTTTAAATACAGTATACCTATTCGATTAGTCAACAAAACCTTGTGAGTGTTGGTTGACTAAGATTTCTCTGATCCAGGACGGCCCTAAAAGATGGTACTTGTTCTCTCATTAATCGCCTGAAGTGATGTCAATGGAGTCGGCATCAGTTGGTTCTGAAGAATAAGTCTGAAAATGCCAAAACTCTGAGGATGTTGTGAGCTGACCAGACCTCTACAGCCCGCTCCTCATCTCTTCCGGAGGCTAGTGAGTCGAAGCCACACTCAATCTGCTGGCGGTGGAGTCACACCGTTTCCAGTAATGTAGCCGCCAGGTTTAACAATTGATAAATTCCATTCTACATTTTAAACTGTCAATATTAATTCTGGCAATGTTATAGGACAGCAATGCTAAATCAGTGGACTACTTTTAAAAAATACTGAAAAATATGTTGGCAAGCATTGGGGCGTGTAATCACACAAGTGCTGTTTGGTGAGGGGATGAAACAGTCACTGTTAACCGAGAGACGTGAGCCAAGGAAAGTTTCTTGCCAAGACACAGCAACAAGATTAAAAAGCTTCTATTAAATGGCTCATTCACAGACCAATATGACATCTAACCAACATGCTTCAGCGACTGGCCTTCATCCAGCCACAGAAGTAGGCCACCAGACTGGCCAGTTTTAGTTCATTTCAGTTCACTTTGAATGTGACTTTTTTAAAATTGGTAACCGTAGTATTATTACCGACATCAACATGGTACTTTATTACAGCTCGTTGCTAGATATAAAAAACGGCAGCCCCTTCATTTGCTTTCTTCTGCTCGCTTGTCGTTTGAAGACTTCCTTCTCTGTGCATCGGTCCAACTTTTAACAACGTGGATTTGCCCACCAGCCTTCCAACCAGTGGTGGACCGTCCTGTCATTTACCCCAACAGTCTGTTAAAATACCAAACAAGGAAGTCATAGTGAGTTTTTGAATCATGGTTGCTGACCAAAGGTGGGAGGCTACAACTGCGATTTCCTCAGAGAAATGCCTTCTCTGCTATGCGCTAATGTGTAATGTTTTTTTTTCTTCATGTGCACTTGTTAGATATTGTCTTACAGTTATTAGACTTTAAGCTTGAGCGAATCCTTGTTTTAATTAAATGAAACTCAGATGGAGCAAGTGTGCCAAAGGTGTATTTACAAGGGAAGAGGTTTATTGCAGAAATAAAACAGGATCTCACATATTGATTTGTCTGGAATGTGTTGGAAAGCTCTCCTGGGTATCCATGTGAGATGGCTTCCGACCCAAACAATGCCAGGGTGAGAACCAGCACTGCAGACAACAAGGACCAAGCAGTGAGTAATGAGCTGCATGTTGGCAGCCGCTGTATTCCTGAAAGAAGAATTTAGTTTTTTCCTTGCACACTGCTGTTTCCCTCTTGTCCCTTTTAGATGCTACTCTCTTAAGAAAATTGCTCTCATATGAAAATAGCACGCCATTCTTTTGTTCCTCCAATAAAAGATGTAACAGCTGCTTCTCAGGGAGTGAATTCTAAATGAGGCTTGGCATTGCCCTCCCCTGTCAGATCCTTCAATGACCTCTACTTCTCCTGCATCCTAGCTCCCCTCTCCCGCCTCCTTCCCTCTGTCATCCTCCACCTCTCTCCTCCGTCTCCCTCTACTACTTTAGACGAGCCCCTTGTGTTGGGCGTGTTGACGGGGCTTTCTCACTCGGCTGCAACCAGAGGGAAGCTGATGCGTCCCGAGTCGCACAGAAGCATCACGGCATGTGATGGCGCCTCAGCCTCTGCTCTTAACAGAATCCACAGGAGTGTCTGAAGTGGAAGGGAAATTAAAAAAAGAGGGGAAAAAAAAAGTAGGAGGATTCCTTCAACAAATATTGCTGCAGTGTTGATGAGTTGTGATGTGACCCTCCGTGTGCAGATTGTCCCTCTTGTGATTGCTGCTGTCAGTCCTGATTGCCACACATCAGCACCATACGTCCGGGGGACGTGGCGGAGCCCAAATCCCAAACATGCATCCGCCTGAAGCTCGCAGACGAAGAAATTCTCATGCCGGATGAATGATTCATCCACACAACTTGCGATTGTCAGAGGAAGATGGGAAATTATGCTTGCGAGGTTTATTGGCACGTGGGCAACAGGAGGATATGATTATTGAATGACTACATTTCTGAACATACAATGTGAAACAGGGAGATACGGGGGAAGTGGAGCAGCGGAGAAGAACAGTGAAGATGTGACAGAATCAGGGGATGTGTGAAAAGGGAGGAAACCAGGCTGGGGCAAGATATTTAGGCCACATTAGGTTTAAAAAAAAATAAAATGAATCTGTTGCACAATATGCAATGTGTCTGCTACCTCAGATGTCCAGCTGCTGCTGTTCTCCTGGGTAACGCAACTGCAATGAAATTATGCTGTGACTCCTTATGTAGAACATGCTATTGTTGTTGTCGACGCAACAATCTGATCATTCAGCGTCCCTAACCAGCAGCTCCCTAATCCCCAAGTCTGTGTAGTATTTTCCTGGATGCTGTAGCAAATTGGACTGACGGATTAAATCAGCTTAACCTTTCACCAGTAATCCTAGGTGATTATAAGCATTTGCACATCCTTTTATTCAGAATTATAGAGAGGGGTGGCCAGGTAAGTAATTATCGTAGACACAGTTTTCAGCTCAATGGGTAAAAGGTGCAGCTAGACTGCAATAAAAAGAAGTCACCGGGCTTATTTACAACAACCAGGCTCCATTTTGATATTAATAACACAGTTTCAAAATCAATAAAACCCCTTTCCCTTTGGAACATATATTTTATTGGAAGCACTCATCCAACCAGGCTCCAGCGTTACTTTTTCCTTGTTCCAACCGAGCAGATGGATTTTCAAAAAACTTCAGCAAACAGCTTTTTTTTTCCATCTTTGTTTCCTTGACAACACGTCTAAACAAGGAATGGTCTCCCAGACAACAGGTCTGAAAATAGTGTGTGTGTGTGTGTGGGAAAGGGAGGTGAGAGAAAAGGAGGAAAAGATTGGTGTGGACATGGCATTTTCTTCCTTATTTCATTACTACATGTTGATTGATGTATACACCGCACTGTTCATGTATTACACACATCCTCTCACAGTCTGCAGCGATGGAGATATAATGGAATAATAGTGTTATTTCTTTCTTTATACCCCCTACCCTGAAATGTTAACCGTGATCCTTTCCAAGAAAAGGAGCAGGTCACAGCATGAGAGTTCCTTTTCATAACCAACACAATGCGCGCTGTGTGAAACAAATATGTTTGCGAGATATGGACTGGGATGTGCTGCCCTCGCTGTTAATGCTCATACCCATCTCCCATCCACTCATGGCTAACAAGGCCAACAATTCATCCTTCCGTCTGTTATTGACCCATCCTCAGTCCTGTAGAAGACCGCATCAGCCGACAGGGTCTCTTTGTTTTGCTGAACATTTCTTCATCTCCCCCTGCTCACTACTGTATCAGTAGTTATTACAGAGGATTGTTACCATGGCTCACGCGGTGGAAGAAAAGCTATTACATTACATTACATTACATGTCATTTAGCTGACGCTTTTATCCAAAGCGACTTACAATAAGTGCATTCAACTATGAGTCCAAACTCAGAACAACAAGAATCAAGCAAGTACAATTTCTTCAATAACGTTAATAACGTTATTAAAGTGTTGATTGTGAGCGTTGTTTGCATTGAGGCGGTAATCAGCAGACTAGAGCGCGAGGCTATGAAGCCATCTGCCAGACAGGGAGGTCAATAGAGAGGTCGGATGCCTTTGCACTTTCATCAGAAGGATAGGAGACATAGATATATGAAGTTCTCAGTAGCCTCAGAGAATTAACACTACAGTACATTACTCGCAGCATAAATAAATAAAAGAAACAGATGGAGATAATCAAATCAGGTCACAAGGACCTTCGTATTATTATTGAGAAAAGGGTTTTCTTTGTCAGCAGAATTATTTCTTTATTCATTTATTGAATTTAGTGGAGCTTTCTGAGCTTCTGACTCCAGAAGCTAGGTCAACGCAGCCGCGAGAGATTAGCCGTGGACACCGAGGTGCACGTTCATCAAAACATTTTTGGTATCGTTTAAAACAGATGTTTGATTTTTTTTCCACACAAAGTTTGTAAGCCTGTGCAACCGCTCTGCAAGACTCTAACGTAAAGCACAGTTAGAGCCCAGTCTTCACTGCAGGGGACCAAAAGCGCTGGTGAAAACCTGGTGAAACTAGATGCTTCACAAAGTTTTATTCATAAGTTTTGAGACAATCCCCCACTGAGCATAATGAATTATCAATGTTACGCTTTCAAATAATGCCAGAATTCCCCATATACAGTCAACATGGCAGAATACAGTCAATTGCGCATTACAGCAGACACTCCAGCGTTCAGTAAATATTCATATGGCCGCTCAGGTGGTAATCTGAGCAGAGAAATATCTGTGTCCACTACATCTGTCAGTTCAGTTTGCGGTGCATCTGGCCTGCGTTGTACCGAAGCCAGTTCCTCTAAATAAAGACAGACTTTTTGCATCCCCAGATGCATCCCCAGCTCCCACCCTCTGTTCTACACACAACACTCCCGCTCACCAGTGCCAAGAAGCCCAAATTAAATCAGGCTTAAATAAGATATATCTCCATCTCGCTATGCAAGGGTAGTAGGCTGATCCTCGCAGCAGCGCACTGACATTTCTCTCAGGCCGTGGGACGCCTCTGAAGGATTACCTCAGTGGGAGTGGGCTGCATTAGCTAGCCCATGACGACCTAGTCTATTGATAGCCGTGGCAGGTACACCTCAGCAAGGAGCCCTTGTGCGGCCTGTGGAGAGGAGTGAAATGAGTATAAATTGTGGGTGTCAATTGCAAAGGGGAAAGCTGGTCATCTGTAAAAGAAAAGATGTACGAGCACATGAGGATGGGTAATTCGTGGAGAAGATGACATTCCCTCCTCTGGCCTGTGACGGGACTTCAGAGTTTTCTTTGGCCTTTCTTTCTCTCACTAGCCACTTGTTTATTTGCTCTTTGAGTTTCATTTACATTCGCAAATATCCAGACTTTAGCCCCAGACAGTCAGACAGACAAACACACGCACACACACACACACATGGACACACACCCTCCTATTGATTTGCTTTTTGATTTGTGCACCGCTGAGCCCTTGTTTCTCCGTGTTAGAAAGTGAAGGGAGCGATGACCGGACTATCAATCAAGAGTAAGACAAAAGCAACACCTTCTTCCTCAACAGGCGTGCTCGCGATTTGTCAGGCGACGCATCGTATTCTCAAGGTCGCATCAAGCTGACAGCTGTGCCAAAGCAAATGTTGAACACCTTTTGATGCAGCCTTTACAAATTTGTTTAATGAGGAATTGATTTTCACCCCTCCTCTTTTTTTTCCTTCTTTTTTTTTGTGTGTGAACGAGGCAGGCTCTCCCTCAGGCCTGGTAACAGAAGGCGGTTCAGCTCCACAGGAGCAACAATCAGACAGAGAAGGAAAGCTGCTCGCCAACAGGCCGCAAGGAGCTGTTCACTGGGTGGAATGACTCACAGACAGGGCCACTCAGACACATATGATGCTGGCTGCAGCCAGCTTCTTTCACAACCACACCAGGCTCCTCCAATGCTAATGTATTGTAGCCTAATTCTGTGGAAACAGATGGGGCTCAGTCATCAGGGTTGAATGAAAAAGTTGACAGAGAGGTGGAAAACATGCTTTCGGACCGAGAGTGATCTCATGAAAACATCAGAGGGATCAAATGCATTGGGTTGCTTCTAAGTTTGGCTGTCCGGACTGAAGAAAAATGAATAAAAGATGGAGAAGGTCTGAAGTAACATGGCTGCCAACAAAATGGGAGCTTTCGAATTTCGAAGCATAACATTTATTCATGATCAGCGAGATGAATACAAAATATTGTTTAAAGGAGGTGAGCGGCTCTGACAGGAATAGTGAAACGCAATTGATGGATGGCAACGTTATTGATTGGTTAAACACAGGGATTTATCTGCCATTGACTGATATGCATATAAATAAATCATCATCATCATTTCTATTCTGTAGGCAAACAGCCAACGAGGAAAATATGCCAACCCTAGAGGACATCATCTCTGCTAAAGAATGCATTTGGCCTTTGGTACCCTTTTATAATAACTCACAAAAGATGGTCAAGTCTTTCTAAATGGGTTAATGAAATCTCAGACTTTACCCAGCTGAGGAAGAGGCTATCGATCCCACTGTGGGGAGGAAATCCTATATCACCATGCCAGTTCAGATTAATCATTTGACGTGGCGTATGACATTGTTTAGCATAATGGAGGCAATCACATCCTCTCTGAGACAAGTTTGGAATAACGATTGAGGAATGATCACTCAAAGTCAGAAAACAAGTGTTAAAAAAAAAAGTTTCTTGCCCGTTTCATCTCACCATTTGTTTGGTGAATAATGGGCACACTGTGTGAACCATTCACACAGTGGCCGGAATAATGTGTTTCGGCGAATGCAGTGAGTGGCTTAATTATATTCGTTCTGGGAAAATCGTTTTTCTTTCCCCCTCTCTGAAAAAAATCTTTGATTGACCTGCCGCTCACCCAGCAGGTCAATAGCTCGTATGGTTCGTGAAAAACGGTCCCGGATTTATACTAAAAGGGAGGAGAAAATAAAGTATTTTTTGTATCCCTGAACGGTCCTGATTGACATGTGTTCCAACGCGAACAACTCGAGGTGCGGATCTGTCAGCAGTGATCCACGCTGAGGCCTGGCGGAGTAAGCAGGAGCAACTAGAAGTCCAGCTGGGCTGGATGTCTTCGGTGTGACATTGCAGACTATGACAGGCTCCCGTTCTACCACAGACGTGTAGGATTTATGGAAATGGAAGTGGAGCGTTGAGACGGATGGGAGCTGATCATTGTCTGTCCCATGCAGCAATCAGGTGAAACCCTGCAGGGCTGAATTTAAAGCAAATGTGCCCTATAAATCTCCAGGTTTCCCTGGGCCGCCTAATGAAAACTAATAGACAGACCGTGAGAGGAGCCATCCATCCTGCTACTTTCCTCGTCCAGTATCGGGTTACTCTGCTTCCTGTTGGTGGCGAGGAAAAAGCTTTAAAGTGTTTACACGCAAGCTTCTCTGGGGGAAAGTCCTGTTAAAAGTAAACAAGCGCAAAATGAGGCTTCTTTAACTCTTAATGTCACTTAAATATAGACATAGATCACAGTTATTATGGGGCTTATCCATTTAAAATAGTATGGCAAGACAGCGGGAGGAAAAGAAAATTACACTGTCTAACTGCACGTGTCCTGCAGTCTTTTTATACAGGGATGTAATTGTTTTTCATGCATATTCAGCACTAATGAGAACAAATTATTGCCACAGAAATGGGAGAATTGATACGTATAACTAGGTGCAAGCGCCCATGTTGGATGTTTATGTGCTCCTTTGCACTCAATAACAACATTTTATTTCAGAGAGCAGAGGCTGGGGCGGCCTGCCTGGAACCACAGGGAAAGAGGTGGGGGGGGGGGAATGGAAAGAGGGGAAGATGGGCACCACGGAGACGTTCCCAAATAGAAAGTGACTTTGATTTCTCACCTCATTTCACTCTCAGCTGTCAGATAGGTTTCTGCTCAGATGACATCTCCTTCACAACGATGCACAAAAATGTGGAACGGCGAAATGAGGCAGCTGCTGCCCTACATGCCAGACAGTCTCTGTGACATCATCACCTCCGCCGCTCTCTTGTGACTCAACATCACTGACAACAACAATTACAACAACAAAACTTAAGCCGCAGCCATGCAGATGATGCACTGCGCCTGTCTTAACGCCCTTCGCTGTTCCCCCCCACCTCTGCATCTTTGTCTGCTTCTCCCCCCCCCCCCCCCCGTGAGCAGCCATGACCCATTTATCTCTGATTTATCAGCGTCTTGGTCTTACCTGTGTGCAGACATGTTCATGCATAGCCATCTTCTCCAGTAGCACTGCAGTATATTCTTGGAATTATATATATATCATGATATATGAGGGAATGTTACTTGTTTTGATATGTTTTAATATGACTGTGGATACTACTTTTTAATAAGGCTCCCTTAAATAATGGACTTGAAGTAATGTACTTCTGCTTTATAAACCACTAATGATACAAGCTTTTAACCCTTAAATAAATGCAAGGGTTGAACAAAAATTTCTTTCTACTATGTAATAATTCAGTTATACATTGGCGCTGTGCCATTTAAACCACTACAAATGTGGTAGTTTAAAATAAAAAACAGGTTTTCCTTTTCAGGGTTAAGAAAATCTCCCTATTACATAAATAGATAATAAATAAAACAGTGGATTTCCCACTCTCTAATTTGTCACGTAGTTAAAAATGTTCACAAGTCAATGTCAAAGACTGGTTCTCATAATCAAGCCTGCAGTTGTAAATGTTAATAAGATGCTAATAAATGGAATTTTAAATATTTTGTGAGCAGTTGTCTTTTAGAAAAAACAATGAAAGTTTTCTTAACCCAAATGTTGTTGTTGTTATGAACGGCATTTAAATGCTCTATAGAGCATTAATGATTTATTAACGTGATTCTCGTCCATTTGGTAGAACCTACTGTACAAACCCGTGGAATCTGCCTAATTGGAAAGAAGTATGTGCAAGCTGCTTACTTATTCATCAAATGTCACTTTGTGCTGCAAAGCCTATAGATATACTATAACAGGAGCAATGCATGTTCAGACACCCTTCTATGTGTTGGAGGTGTATAATTCACATCACAATGTGTTTACAGCCTCTCAGATGGAGTCAGCTGATGGTGTCCCTGGTGGAAAAGGATGAAAAACAACAGCAACAAATGACTATATCCATAAGCTTGAACTTCCCGTGCAGTCTGACCACATACAATAAATAAGATATGTGTCTCTTTCCGTAACTCCATCCTGTCACCGCTCTCGGCAGTGTTCACTCGAATCCCGGGGGGTGGGGGGTGGAACAGGATTGGGGAGTACGACGCAACTGGCAGGCTGACCATTGCAGTGGAGAAACTCGCTCAAAGTGCAGTATAGCTGGCTATGGATTTTCTCTTGGCCACCAGGGACTGCTCTGCAACAGTATCTCATAGAGCCATCTAGTTAGAACATATCTGACTCATATCTGTGATCGGCCGGCTGGGCTTGTGTAAGAGACACCAGCAAACTGTCTCTGTCCTTGTGAGGGATTTTGGGGAAACGGAGACACTGAAACAATCTGCCTGCGGTGGCCGGACCAGGTCATTTTCAAACCTGTTAGCAGTCGCCCCCGTGGTGTCACGAGGCTTGCATACCACCTGCTTGGCTTGTATTACGACCAGATCTGCTCCACTTGGCGATGAATACTATCTAAATGAGACAGCTGGGTACTGGTAACTACTCTCCAATGTTTCATCAACGGGGATTCATGTGTTATTCATTTGCCGGGGCTGCTAGCTGGTGGCCATGTAATGACTGTTGATCACTGCAGTTGTGTCCTGGATTGAGAGTTTGCCCTGGTAAATTCTGCTGCTCATTATTCCAGAGGCACAGAGCTACGCTTTAAACCATATGAAAAACCCAATCAAGTCGACATCCTCGGGAACTATAGCTGGCTTGTTATCAAATTATAATCAAATTCTTGTGGAGTTTAAAAAGCATCATAAAAATCTGTTCAATAATTGAAAGAGTAAATATGATATTACCAGTCGTTGTTTATAAATCTGCCAGACTGCCACCCATCACTGAGCACTTTTTTACCCCAGAGCCACAATATTAAAAAGAGAAAAAAACACTTGCTGGTTCTGCAATATAAGTGTAAATATGAGCACCTTAGAACAGCTGGGTTATGAATAATGGAAGCACGTTGCCCTTGGTATTCATGGGATGGAGAACATTCTGCCACTCAAAAACGGAGAGGACGCGCACAACCTTGCACTGTACTTCTCTTTTCCTCAGTGCGTATTTGCACACGCGGTCAGAAATGAGACGGCGGCAGCAACGCCGCCAGAAGCTGCAGGCCTTTGTTTGACTTCACTTGTTTTTCTCAGCCCGTTGTTCTTAAGAGATGCCTCTAAGACGCTGCTGCAGAGGAACTAGTTTGTGACAATAAATAAATAGTTGACGCGTTTGCCTTTTTAGCGGCGTGCGTCGAGGAAAGAAAGAGTTCAGACGCTGCAGGGTGTGAGACGATGCAGAGGGGTGATTTTGCAATGACACTGGTGAAAAATCAGGCACCAAACTGCAATTAAACTTTCAAGGAACTCGAGATGGAAAATATGTTTTCTTCATACTTTCTTAAAGCTTTTCTAAATTGTCCACATTGATTTTTTGATTCCCCCCCCTCCATTAACCGATTGCGCTGCTGAGTGGGCTGCCTCAGCCGGAGGGGGTCAGCCGTCTCATTAGACGATACTTAGTGAGGCTGGACTGAATCCGTACAGATGAATTCTGATAAGGTGCTGTTGACAGTAGACATTCATAGTGTACGTCTGAGCCTTTTAACTAAAGAAGCTCAAGGATGTACAACATTCAAAGCATCATTTTTGTTAAGCAAGGTTCACACTTTCAACATGCCATGATTTTAATGGCCAACTGCGCTTCAGTGCAGAATGTCTCCAGAGCTAAAACTTCGCCCATCTAAAAAAGTTATCGACTTTAGTAAGTAAAGCCACCACATTAGAGGAAAACAATCCACATCAGATACTCTCAAGTGATGTTGTTCACTTTTACAGTGTACTCCCTTCTCTTCTTCATTTACTAATGCTTCTATATGGCTTCTGGCATCAACTTCCTCATATTCTGCTGCGAGATAATAGTTACTAGAATGATATTGAAGACAGATATACCTATTAGTTCTGTCAGTTTCAAAATGGACACAGATATATAACACACATAGTCATGCTCTTGTTTTTGTTTTTTTCACCATAACTGCTATGTTTAAAAAAAACATGTTTTATAATTTAAACACGTTTCGGTCAAATATTAAGCAGTTTAGGCTGGTGCTCTTTGCAGTAAAGATGGAAATACAACATTATCTCCCATAAAGCATCGCTGCTCCATTAAAGGAACCTAACATGATTATATAGTAAGTACATTAGGAATGCTGCAATTTACTTTTTTGGTTGAAATGCCTCTGTAGACATTGTGCAACTCTCCGTCTCAAAACCAAACCTACACCATTGCTCGGATTTAATTTGTATTTATTACATTTAATTGAACTGAATGTCTGTTAAAGAAAGCAGACACAAACTCTGATTTCACTCAGGGCAAAAACCTGAGCCAGACACGATAAGTGTGTGCAATTTAAATTTTCATTGATCTCCTAATAACTTGTTTTAATAACTTGCTTCTCATGCTGTAGTTATCAACAAATGGAGACATAATTTTGGTCCAATTAGCTCTTGAATGTCACGGTGCATAGCAGGAGCTTTGTTTCCTCCACTGGTTGACAAATATATATATTTTTCCCATATATTATCCATGATGCCAAAAACTACACTCAGAGGCAAAAAAGAGCTCCTCCATATGTTGCTTGCATCGGCAGCATTGGCGTCTAATATGATTTGTCAGAAGAGCATAAAATGTAACATCCTATTGCGGCATAGGCATTTGAATACGCAGTTGAGGGATTAACAGAAATCACGCATGAGTGAGCTTGCTTACCAATCTCCTCTGTGTATTAGCCAAAACATCCATATATTAAAGCTGGCTGAGCCTAATGAACATCCCACTCTTATTGATGATCCCATTGTTGTGTGCAGGAATTTACATAATCGCTACTTTACTTCGATTAAATGTGCCTCCATTAAAACATACCTCTCTTGCTCTTTACTTTAGCTGGGATAGGCTCCAGCGCCCCCGCGACCCTAATGAGGATAAGCGGTATTGAAAATGGATGGATGGATGGATGGATGGATGGTATTATTGTCTCGTACGTGTGTATGTATTTTGAGAAGATAAAAAAAACTAAAGTTCTTCTTTAGAAAAAATTAGAAAATGGCATGCAGTGGAGTACAAAGTGTCTGTGTGTGTTTTTTTTTACACCAGTTTCCACTCCCTGTGTCGCATCATCATTATATCTCTCAATATTTTCTGCTGAGACAGGGAATTGCAGCGTTTTCTATGTTCTGGGGAGGGGAGAAGGCGGAGGGGCAAGAAGGAAGCGGAGAGATACTAGTGTGAAGGCTGTGTCAGTTGTAGGCGGGCATCAGAAAACATCAGGGCACAGCATTGGGAGATAAAAACAGGTATACCACCCTATCATGTCCTCAGAGCAACTGTGCTTTGATATGTTCTAAAAAAAATCCATTGATGTCTCTGACAGCACTTTTCCAATTTCTTTCCCTTCCCCCGTAATGACAGTAAGGGACGCGCTGTGAATGTTAAATGAGGTGGTTTTAGTTCAGAATATGTGATGTCTAACAGGTTCACTGACTGGCACTGCTTTCATCAGCAAATACTCGAAAAGCTCCACAAATGACTAGTGACATTGAATATATGATTTAATTGATATTATGACACAGAAATACAGAGATGGAGGGTGTAAGCGCTTGATTTCCACAGATTTCTATTGAAGAGGAAAGTGTGGTATATTCCTCATCTGTTTGTGTATTCTATAGTTGCATAAAATCCTTTTGAAAACAATGGCAAATGAAGAAAACAGCTTGTTTTCAAAATAATAAATGGAATGGACTCTTCACTTACAAAACTGTGCAATATCTGCATGTCTTCTGATAGTATAAACTCTGCTGTTTATTTGCGCAACATGATGGCAAAAATGTTGGTGACATTCTTATGCAGATTCTTATGCAGACGGGCGTGTAAACACAACGGGCAATAATGCGGTCACCAAATATGATCACGGTCCATATATTGTACGAGAAGTGGATGGCGAAACTATCGTGAAAGGCTGATCAGCAGTGAGAGAGTTGATGGTCAGCTTTTGAACAGATGTGTGAAACAAAACAATGACATTCTGATGTGTGAGAATCTTTCTGATGTCACACACACACACACACACGCACACACACAGACATACACGATGCATTATGCATGTATGCACTTGCACACATACACACAATGGCAAAACTCCTAGCACAGCTAAATAGAGACCATTTGCCAGTTCTTGATTAATTCGTTTGTCCGTTTACTCAAACGCATGAGGAATTCAATTAATTTCATGAAGGGGAACAATACCGGGCATAATCAAAATAAATGAATCCACAATGCCACATCATTGCTATTTATTACAAAAACACATTTCTCCAGTTTGGTATGATGCTTTCCAATATGCATGGGCTGACCTCCAATTCCCAGTTAATTAAAAGGCATACCCAGTTATGCTTACTAACTTAGCCTTCAATTGGCTCAGACATATCACAGCCAAAGCTGCTCTTCCAGAAAGTTTAAGTAATAATCTTGAATATTATCATGTAAATAAATGTTATGTCATCTATCGCCGAATGGGGTCACACAATGGTGACTGAGCCCAGGGCCCAATGATGAAAGCCTGAGCATTTACAGTAACAGAAGTGGTTGTCCGTGTTTGCTGGAAAATTCACAAGCGGTTAGATACAAAAACATTATCGCCTCAGGCGATCTCAGAAGAACTTTACAGACACATAACAACGTCAAGAGGAAGGAAGAGAAAACAAACAAATGAACAAATGTTGGAAGGACAGAACAACTCTTGAATTACGACTATTTTAATCTATAACAATGCATCATGTTATGCAGATAAAATCTTCAAAGGAGTGTACAACAATGATCAGGGTGAAAGTCAGAGAAGGGGAAAGGTCATGTCCTTTTGTTTTTGCTGGAGGGAGGGTTGTCTGACATTTTCAGGGTAGGGGAGGGCGCTTTATTTTGTCTCACTATATTTGTGTCAGTCTGGCTTCGGAAAAGTGAAGTGCTTTAAACATGCATTATTTCTAATAGACAGCAGGGGGCGACTCCTCTGGTTGGAAAAACAAGTCTTATTGTGTTGAAGTTTTGATAAGAAAAACTACTTCTCACTTGCTGCTGAGTTTTTCAAATGTGTTTTTTGTTTAAGCTTCGAGCACTGCAAGCCGAGTGACATAGTTCCATTATATTCGAGAGATGGCAGACATCTCTACAGCCGATATCTCCTCAACTTGGTAACTCCACCAAAACAACTGAGATTGATAAATAGCACTACTACTCAAATGTCGTTATGTTCAGGCGGATACGTTGGTCTCTTGTGATTGAGTAGTGGAAATGGAATTCCCCCTTGATGGACATCGATTAGAAGGGAGGCAATGTCAGCCTGAAGAAGACAACAGTGTAACTCTTATTAGACTATTTTGTCTGATATACGGCAATGCTGTTATATTAATTTAGAAATATTTTGGGGAGTTGCAGTTGATTTCCAAGTCAAAGGGGAATCAAAAGAAGATATTAATAATGTTCTGGAGGGTCTTGCTCAAGAAAATACGCAACAATAACTATCATACAGTCCCTAACTGGTAACAGCTGTCCAAGATGAAAAAATCCAATATTCCCATCTTAAATGAATGGTAGACTTGTAGAAATTGTAGACATTATAATTGTGCCATGAAATAGAGATGCTAATTAAGTAAAGCACAATATCTCAAACTTGCAATTGCACTTAGCAAATTTTGTATATATATATATAAATAATGGTTGATGCGTTAAATCCAGACAGCTCCTCCTCCGCAGTTAGAGACTGCCATCGACTTGTTTTGCCTTCTCCTTTCCTGTGCTATAGACCCGCTGAGACTTGCTCTGCTGCGCCATAAGTAACCTATACAGCACGGCATGTCAACTCATAAGTGACTGCCACAAATATCAGACAATCCGGATAAGACAATTCATCACATTTCATAGCTTTTCAAACGTATTCCAAGACAAGCACAATGTGATTTATTATTTATACTCCCATCGCCACCTTATCCTTCTCTGCCAATGGGCAGGCTACAAATAAACAATTCATTTAGGAGTCCTAAGCACACATAATGGATGCTTTGTGCTTTATGCAGTCTGACATTGTCATCTTTGACATAATGGGCCTTGAAGTAAAGTGCAGATATATCATTAAATAATAAACCAAACAGAAATCCTCTATATTTACATAGAGTCAGTGCTGTTGATATATTCCCCTGGTTGTATGCACAAACATGCATATTTTTGCATAACACTTTTATGCAGTTTGAGACAGAAATGCGAGACCAAGAAAGAGTTAAGTCGGATCATCTGTGGATCAGATGCAGCCTGGAACTGTGTGTGTTTTCTGTGCCTTAATTTAAAGCAATTACATTCTCAGAAGGCAATGGGAGTCTGGGTTACAGGACAAGGTTACCTTGCCAGGCTGCTTATCATGGAGAATGTGGCCTGCTAGGACAAAGCAATTCAGAATTTTATTATCATTCAAATTAGAACATATAGAGGGGCTTCTATCCGATTGGTGAAATAATGGGAGTCATTTATCTAGGTCTCACCGACCTTTCATTTCCCATTCATGTCTTATTAGTGGAGCATACATCATCATCCTGCCATAATTAAAAAGTGAAAATCAAATTGATTGTGGGGAAAAAACGGTGCATGCAGGTAGCGATTGAATAGAGTTGTGTGTTCTTTGTAGGCTTTAACTGGCCTTTTCTACGTTGATTTCCTTCTGTCATTTGGCTTCTTGGTCACACAGAAGCTCAGGAGGGACACTAACCAGACGTCATAGGTGTTTATCCGCTCTGGGCTAGCCATTGCCATAATTAGAACAAAAGCATATTAGAGGCCCAGTGATTAATGCCCCATGTGACTGAAGGAAAGGTTTCTCATGCATATTAGTCTTCGTAATGGATTCATGAAAAACTAAATGAAAGTCGCATGAGCTGATGTCTGAGACAGGATTTATAATGTAAAGAAATGCAATTTTTGCAGGTTGGAGTTTTAGTCAAGCCCTGCCACAAACTACTTCATTAAATAACAAATGATGGAGAAGTATGTTTTGTAAAGTGTCTTTGAATACTACGAAAAGCACTATATAAATTAAATGCAATATTATTATTATTATTATTATTATTTTGGATGGAAAATGATGACACAGTGGAGCCTGGGTTGTCAATGGGAGTGTTTCAATGGAGAAAGAGACAGAGAGACACAAGTATAATTACTCATCAATACCTAAAAGGATTGAATACAGGAGGATGTTGTAATCCCTAAAAGCACGTTTACAGACGTCCGCCACGCATTCAGCATCACCGAATCCAGATAACAACTTAAAGGAAAGTAGTTAACTACTCATCACACTGCATCTCAATATGCATAACTCACTGGTATGTCTCCTCTCTTCTTCACTTGAAGCTTGCTATTCACCAGGGGTCCTCGATGGAGAAGATAAATGGGGTGAGAGTTACCCTTAAAGTGGCCCTAATGAGAAATCTGTGGGAGATGCACATATTTTATCTGCAAAATAGAACAAAACAATGCTCCCCAAAGCCCTCTTAAATGCTAATTGAATAGTAACGCAATGCCTCAGGCATCTTGTTGTCAGCTCATTTGGGCAGTGATTTGTCTCAATCCGTCATAGGATTCTCACTTTTGGCACGCTCTCAATGAAGTGCTCAATGTGCCATTGAAATTCAATTTCATAAATCCCTGTGCCGTACAGCAGCCTCTTTGCCAGGCCTGCTCTGCACTTAATGTTGTCCCAATTCTTCTTTTGCAGGGAGATTTGTTACTTGAAAACAACAAACTTTGTGAAATCAGCATTATATTCTTCCGTATTTCTCTGTTTTGGAAGTACCAACCTGGACAGATGTCCAGTAGCTTTGTGGTTCAAGTAACCTCACAGTGAAAACACATTTAATCACCATTCTTTGTCATACGAAAATGGATTTCCCAAGAAACATAACAAAGTCTTATCTCACTGCCGCACTAATACAAATGATGGATAACATGGGAGCCTGAGATGATTGGAGACAATTGGATTTCATCCACATTACATAATTCAAATGCTGCTTGGAGAACAAGCTGGAATCTCAGGTTCCTCCTTGACTTCTCTCCGCACGGCATCATGAAAAGGCCACAACAAAACCCTGTTGTGATGGAAACAGCTGCTTCAACACCATTCAGTAGCTGTATGCTTTAGCCTAAACTGTTTATTATTAGGATATTGATCAAATGTAGTACCATAAATTGATTAAAGTTACACTGATCAATACTTTGATATTACCAACGGATCAAATGACAAAGTATATGTATATGTTTCCCCCAACTCTGAACTATTTTTTTATGTCAATTTCTCACTGGTTTATTCTCTCCTCAGAAGCAGAGCGTTGCCCCGCTCATCCATCGGTGCCCGCTGGAAGTCAACACTGACACCACGCTGTTGTTGAAGGGAAGGGGGGCATGGGAGAACCAGAACCAGCACCACTCAAGGCAGACTGTCACAGCCTGGTGAAGTAAAATTAGAGGTTTTCTGAAGGGATTCTGGTGCTCGGAAACACTACCGCTTTTATCCACAGGGACCGCCAAAAACAACACACAATTAAAGTTCCTCGCAGTAGTTTTAAGTCCTTAAAGTGAGTATCTGAGCTCTGAGTGATTTATTGTTTGAAGAAGTGAATGATAAGTTGTAATAACATGCATGGTGATGATGGCAATCCACAAAGAAGATGTCATGAGACACATTTGACTCTTTTTAGATAGAAACAAAACTAACAACCACACTGTTTAGACCACAGAATTATTTGGCCCGGGTTAAAATCCGGAAGTGCCAGAAAACCCTGTCCAACCCTGGTATTAATAACACTAACACCACCTTTAATTACTAATAGGGTAAGCAGAACGTTCCCATTACATTTAGCAATCATTAAATGCCTTGCGATTAATCATATATCCAATTTTGACACATGCAATAATTGAAAGAAACAAAAGTGATGTTCGTTATCTCACAGCATCTTTAAAATATATTTTACTTATATATATATATATATATATATATATATATATATATATATATATATATATATATATATATATATATATGACATTTTATAAACGATGTCAGTTTTCTGTTGAGCACAGTGTGTCTGCTTTCATTTGCAAGCTTACCCTCCACCCCCTCGTCCCTCTTTAAATTAATTTGCCACCTCTGAAGTTCAGCTACAGTCCAGCAGTCCCTCTCAGTGTGGGGTGACAGAGCAGGTTAATTGCTAAATGTTGATTGTCATGCTGCAACAGAGAGATGAATGTGGAGGAGAAAGTACGGATAGATAACAGATTGTCATCTCTCAGTCTGGTGTGGCATAATGGTGTCAGATTGAAGAAACTTGAATCACAGGGGTATGTAATGACATACATCTACATATCACGGATGAGTACAAATAATAGATGAACTCCTTCTAGCTGAACAAATATTCTGCATGTACTGTATATGTCAATGAACTGCATCATCCTCATGATGTTCAATTTAAACGAGCTCCCATATTCCTGAGCTAGCTGGTTCTAAAGAGCCCACTGTGAAATATGACAACAACAAAAAAAGCACAATGATATGTATGTTGCAATAAATCAAAGAATTTTGAAAATTACATTCTCAGAAGGCAACTTTTGGTTGGCCTCAAGAAGGTTCTGGCAAACCATCAGGCGGCTCAGGGAGGGAAAACCAGTGCCTATACCCCAGGACTGCTGAATGAATAGTTTCTGTTAAGTTGAACCTAGATTTCTTACTGTATTTCTGGCCACCACAACAGTTTCTAAGGATGGTTGCAGTCTAAATCGTAGATAAGATACCATTACATTGTCCGATTATTTCATTGGTTTCTGTTTGTCTGTGATGCATTTTCACGTTTCAAGACTTTCCTTGACACAGTTGGCACCATAAGAATATTATACCACATCATCGAAGGATTAGACATTATTTTTCGTTGTTGCCGATGCCTAAGCTCTGTCTAAGCCCTCGTTATGTTTAATGGTGTGAGTTATTGCCTGCCCTGAGCATTGTAACTCACGGGACGCAGAGCATAGAACATTTATAGACCCTTCATTTGCTGTACAGGCTTACTGTGCAGGAAGCAAGGGGTAAAAGAATGGCAATATTCCTCATTGTTGTGCTCCTCTGGGATACCTGCGTCTTCAAATTCTCACCTCAGGAGAAGACGTTTTAAATTACGAATGTCCTTTCCCGCATTATTTTTGCATAAGGTCTGAGCTTTTCAAGCATGCAGTGTTTATGGCGAGTAGTCTAGAAGGATCCGCCGAAGTGAAGTGGACGGGTCGTATTAGGGGTCAACCCATTATCCCTACTAATGTGCTGTGAGATTGGTAGTTAATTGATATTGCATGCTAATTGATATTACCAGCCTTGGGCTTTACATACTGTCCACACGGATACAATTAAGAGAAGCTGTGGTCTAAGACTCATTTCGTTCAATCTTCCTTTCTCTCCACGGTTTTGTCTTGGTCACTTACATTTGATTTTCGGACGCTCCAGCGAAATCTTTACCTTTGGAAAGAGGAGGAAAATGCTTTTAGCCTGAAAACGGTGAGAGCCTGAGCAGGGACACGAGCAACACTACAACCAGCAGGGCAGAGACAGGCGGAAAAACAGGTCAATATTCAAAATTACAATTGCATGCAACAATAAGAACAAAAAAGGTTTCAGTGGAAATCAGCATTGCTCACTTCTTGCAAACCAATCTGCTCAGTTAGTAACATTTGAATAGAACAAGAAGTGATTACAGAAGTCAAGCACCCACGTCAGCTTTTTACATCAGTGTCCTAGCAGAAGCTGCAAATGTTAAAGAAAGAAGTTTATTACTGTGTCTCTCTATGGGAGAAAACTCTTTACATAGGGCTCTTTATATTGCACTGACCTGTATGAAAGGTGTTACAAATACATTGATTGATTAAGTCAAATGTCACTAATGAATGCATAATTTCATCAAGACAATCCTGGCAGAAGCAGCAGCCGGTTTTGAAGTAATTCCATAAAAAGAATAACACTTTCTTTTTTTTTTAGCTGCGGCTCTCTCAGGAAGCACCGTTTTATTAACTCCAGGAAACTCACGAGTTGTGTTGTCAAAGAGTCACAGAATCTCAGTTGAGGCTTGAAAACTGATTACAGCAGTTGTTTCAAGCAGAGTAGCACTGTCACGATTGGTTTTGATTTAGTTAGTTTCATGTTGTATTTTTGAATTAGTATTGTACTCTCAGTAGTATGTGTTCCTGCCTCTGTAATTGTCTGCCTCGCCCCTGATTGAATCCTCCTGTGTGTAATCACCTGCCCCTCCCCAGTTTTTATTTAACCCGGTGTTCCCCGCTCTCTGTGTTGGTTCGTCTGCTATGCTCTGGTAATGGTCCCTGGTAATATCGATTGTGCACGTGTCTGAATTGCCTGATCCTGTTTTGTGTTGTTTTGCCCGTTCTGGATTGCCTTGGATTTTTAGTGACACATTGTTAGACTGTAAGTTTTGTTTTGACATGTTTCGTTTATTAAAATCACCATGAATCATCCCTCGGTATTCCCGTGTCTATCTGCATTTGGTTTCATCCACTATAGTCTTTTTGCCATACAGTGACAAGCATATTACATTATCCATTTATTTTCTTGTAATATTTCTTGTAAAAATCTATTTTATGTAATTTTAGTTAGTTAGTGAGAAAGACATATCTGTAAAATATGCACAGCATACGTGTTTGAGGCATGTTATTTAAGCAGATTTATACTGAAAGAAGTCAATAATGTTCCTTTGTTTATGTTCATGCACATGTGTGCATACACAAACATATCCCTAACAAAGTTAAACCCAAAATGTGAAAGGGACAGAAATAACTGTAATTTTATTTAAAAATTAAAAATTGTAATATCCTTCACTCCTAGTTACTGCACGACACTGAACACATGCTGTTCAAACAACATAGTGGGAATGATTCCCCTTTAATTTGTAACTTATTTATGCTTCCGTCAGTTTCATCTTGCTGGTTATCAACTTCAGAACTCCTGCGAGTCAAACTTGTAAAGCTGAAAGAACATCTTAATTAGGCTCACAGGCGTACTTCCCAGCATGCAGTGCATTTGAATGAACTCTCCAGAATTTTTCCCGTCTTATCATTTCGGCCAGTGCGTCACAGGATGAAGACTGTTTGCAAAGTAAAGCAAAGAGCCATCACTAATGAAAATTAGAATTATAGTAACTATGATGGAAATTAGTGTACACTTCTATCCTCTGACATTGTCAGCTGACACGAAAACCTTAATGACGTTTTCTCAACTGCAAATTAGTTTCAAACTTTCTTTGTTAGAATTGCAGTTTTTGTGCCGCTCAGTGGTTTGTTAGCTGCATCCGTTTCTGCCTGGCTCAATCAGAAAGCAATTGTACTCGGTTGTGGAGCAAAACAATTGGACCTTACTGTGTAAATGGGTTGTGTTCAAATTCAGGTTCAAGCTATTTCACCAGTGTTTTTTGGACAATGACCATGTCCTCTGAAGTGTTCTGCAGCTATAAATATGCAATCATACAATTTTTTGTTGTTGCATGTAGCTACTTACTTTATAAAAGCAGGGAAATGCATGTTACTTGACAAAAGCAGGAAAATGCTATGTGTTGGTACGCTAAACATTTTCCCTGTGAAGTTTGTGGACACAAGCAACACTCCAGTGGAAACGGATTCATGCTATAATTATCATGGAAAGATGAGCCCAAATGCTTTTAAATGGTTCAATCCCAACCAAACTATCAGGTGCAGTCATTGGGAGATACAAAAAATAGGTGAATGGTTTTGAAAACGTATTGCCTCAATAATTCATCCATTTCATAACTACTGCCGGGTTCAGCTGGCAGGATGGTGAATTATCTACTTATCATTTTCATTCACACCAGTGGATGTTTGTTTACAGTGTGTTATGAGCACAGACATGATTTTAGATTATCCCCCAACACATACCACCTGCTAAATACTTGGCTAGAAAAGAACAGGAGCTTCTCTAGACTTGTTGTTATTGTTTGGATTTTTCATATTTAACTAGGTAGTTGGCTGTAATGCTATAATATCTTTATAGCCATGCACGTGCAAGTTTAGCTCGAGCTGAAATCTCTTAAAAAACTACTTGATGAATTCCCATAAAAATGCGTACAGACCACCATGGTCCTCAGAGGATGAATTCTACTGACTGTGTCCTGTAGCGCCACTATAGGTCAGAATTTCCGTGTGCCCAATACTTTTCTTCATGAATAAATACCTCCAAAACTAATAAGCAAATCCTAGATTGTAACACGGTAAATTAAGACGGTGAACATGGTGAACATTATACCTGCTCGACAGCATGTTAGCACTGTCTTTAAGCCCATAATGGCATGCCGACATTAGCATTTAGCTCCCTGCTGTGCACAGAGCTGCTAGCTGCTTGACTTCTTTACACTGCCAGGATTCAGGAATAGAAATTAGGTGGAGAATCATACTAAATCTAAAAATACTACAATCAACTTATACATATACTCATATCCCGAAATGACAAATAGATAGACAGACAAAACCAAATGCGACTAAATTCTGAGCAAGAAGCCTCAAGGATTTTTCTGTGAGACAGGTTTTGGATGGGATGTGTTATTCTGAACACTCCTAACATGCTCTATGTGGGCCACGAGCCCCGTAGCCTCACTGTTTGCCAGAAGTGTTATGAGAAGAGATGCTGTACATGACATTCCGCTACCTCTGTTTCCATGGATACCTTACCTGATTAGACATGAAGTCATGCACGTGCCCTCTGGATTGTGACAGCAAGAAGACATGTCTCCAAGAAGTCGTACCACAGCATCAACAAAAAGAAAACCAACTCCTCACCGGCGCTGTTTGCCCGTCTGCAAACATGTAATTAACTAAAGTCTTTTATCCGGTTTAATTCTCCCAACCATCCAGTGATGCACGAAGATGTCGACTTTCTTTCTTTACGTTTGATATCCCATTTTGGTTAATTACCAAACATTTGACAATCTAGAGATGTAAGCAACTTTTCCCCCCCTCTGTCTTTATTCTTTATTTAAATCCTTTATTAATTTTTCACCTTCACTGGCTCCACTCCCTATTCCCTCTGCTCAGCATGCATGAAGTGGACGGGGAGCCCAGAGATCCATAATCCCCCTACAGGAGAGAAGTGGATGGCTTTAATGATTTCAATCTTGTCAATGGGCACCTTCTCTGATTTGAAATGAGAAATTTGAAGGCCTATTGAAATGAGTCCAAAACAGGGCCACACTTACCACATCAGCATTCCCCTCAATCAATGGCCATTGACTGCCGCAAGTTGTGCTTAATCATTTTTAATTAGAGATAATCAGACATCTTGTCCATTCTAGTTACAAGAAGTCAAAATCGAGGACTGCTCGGATCAAAGTTCTCAATTTGGCATTCTGACTTTCTTTAATTTGACAACATTGTTAATTTGAGAATTGTTTTTCTTCCTATACAGAGCAGATAGATAATCTATTCATGATTAGCCTTTGAAAGGAAGGAAGGGTATGTGTTCATAACACGTCAGTGTTTGGAAGCTAATTTATTGTGTGACAACAATAGTGACAAAACAGGAGAAAAAAAATCGGAGCAAAACAGAGTGTCGGAGTCTAAATGCTCAGTTGAGTCTGTGCTGGGCGTGGCAGTGCAGTCTCACTCGCTGGTGGTGTCTCTCAGTAATGAGGCCCTGCAAAGCCGCGGCTCTCACCCCTCACTGGGCCCTCATACATCATTAATGTTCCCACATCATAGTCCTGATAATTACCGGGGACGTGAATGTCACCTCAGTCGCGCCTCCTCAACGGAGGATGACAGCACAAGGTCTGTGGTCCGCCAGACGTGCCGTGAGTGTGTTACATCTCTCCCGCATTCCTCACACGCACAGACACTCGGCAAACATACCGATTTTACCTAAAGTGAGCCATATGTGACCTCTTATCACACTCGCAACACATGGGATTCTTGACTCCTTTGGCCTTGTTCCAGCAGACTGCTCAACTTGACATTGTCTTCAAAGATACTGAGGAGTATCTTTGTGTCCAAATAAAAGGCTAAAAGACATAGGTTATTTTTGTTTTCACAGATTATTTTAGGATTTTGTGCCTGGCAATTTCTGCCCAACCTCAAAACTATGGAGGTGAATGCAATTACATTGTTCAGCTAGTAAGTATCCAGATACATTATTTCCATATTGGATGATTCCCCACCTCCCGATTTAGGTCAAGAGCTAATGTTTAGTGCAGTAAAGGAAGTAGTGTTCCCTTCATGTAGCAAGCGAAGGCAGCAACTGACTTTCATGTGGAAGATCAAAGTTTGCATCCCGTCAGATCTGCAATTCACTTTAGTGTTTTTATTAATTAATAATAGAGCCATGATCTTTCCTTTGGCCCTCACCGTACTTTAAGGCAAGTTCCTACTAAACAACTTTCAAAGTCGTCAGGTCGCCGTACCGTTCACACTACACAAGTAATCGGAAGTCTTAAAGTCGTTGTGCTTTTCACTCTACATGACTGCCCGGGTCAGTTATGTAGAGTGATTAGGGTTAGGGTCACACTACAGGATCTTTCACCAGGAGGAATCCCCGATGAGTATGTCTGGCCTCCAAACTACGTTTTATCACAAAGACCAATCAAGAAGAGACGTTGTGTCGTCTCGTGCTTGTTGATGTTGTCGTCGGCACACGTGTTTACGTGATTGGCTGTTTTTCAACTTGCCTTTGCTGTCTCCCCAATGTAGATCAGTCACTCTATTACTGTATATGTTACATTGATTCATGCAAACCTCTAACACCTGGGGCGCAAAAACAACTGTAGTGGCTATTTGTCAAAGAGAAACAAAACAACAACAAAATGTATCAAAAGGCCACTGATGCACCATTTCAGTAGGACGGTAACTCGGTCAAGAAGTCCAATGTCCAGTCGTGATTTGAGGTTTAGGTTGATTTTATTATCGTAATCAAAAGCAAACATTCCTCCTGCGGTCTCTGTCTTGCTCTGATAAAAAAAAAACACAAACACACACATGTCCCTTCCTGGTGCCTCATCTGACACCTACTACCTTTAACCCGTCACCTGAACAAGTGCCTGGCCCGGTGCACCTAGTGTCACCAAAAATAAATACAACAATAACAAATATCAACAAAATAATCATGCTAATGAAATATCTCCAACCACAACTGTAAATGCAACACATAGCTCCCACAGGCAGGCTAGGCGAGATGAAGTTTCCTTCCCCAGCAGGTATATTTAGCAAAAGCAGATATCCTGACAGACAATCGGCTTGCGTCTTTGGACAGTTCACACAATGTGTGAGCGCCGAGCCAACGCGGATTTGCCTCTGATCTTGTTGCGGGAGCCCCAAAACTGTCAGCGAGATGATCAGGGTTAACGTTTTGTAGCGTGAACTAGGCTTTAGTCTCCGTATGGAGATATTGTCGAAAGTGCATATTATTTTTGGCATTTGACATTTTTGGGATGTATCAAATGTCCTGGAATGTTGGGATCATATAGAGTTCAATATTGATTTCCAATAATGCAAAATGTGCCTCTTTGAAATTGTCGCGTTAGAAAAACGGAACTAACTCAAAGAGATGCGGCAGAAACCTCAAAGATAGATCACAACCTGAACACATGAAAGCATGTCTGCATGACCAGGCGCCAATTTGTTTGATTGGCCCCTTTAAAGAACGAGTAAAATGGCATTTCATGTTCTGAGCTTTCTGTAAATCACATGATTAGCTAAGAACATTTAAAAAAAGATGGTACTTGCATAGTTGTACTCGTATAATATTTCTTTGGGGGGGGACAGGGTGTACTGTATAATGAGAGGTGGTAGACTCGTTGCATACAAGAAGAGGTACAGGATTCTTTTCAAAAGCCAAAAAGTACACAAGTAAAGAAAATAATTGCGTGCAACACATGAGTGTCTGCTCCTTACATGGCTAATTAATGTCTTATGAAACATTTACTGGCATCAGGAAGTGAGAATGATCATTCTCACTGTCAGATTACCCGTGTTACTGAACAGATGTTTGCACCTTCTTCAATTCATCGCCTTTCCTCCTCTGCATCTCTTCCTCCATCTCTTTCTCTGACACAGAAGCATGAGAGCACACACACACACACACACACACACACACACACACACACACACACACACACAAATGCAGGCCAAATTCAGGTTTGGCCTGAACTCTCATTTGGCCAATTACGCTGACCTTCCCAATCGCAGAGAGCATCCAAAAGCCTCTTATAGTGAATGTAACATCCCCTCCCTTCTTGCTCTCTGGAGAGATATTCAGCATGCTCCTCCAACCCCACTGATAGGAAAGTTTAGCTTTAAATGAGCCTGTTTTGCCTCAACACATTTCCTCCCGCATATCTTCCAGGGCTGTGGGTATTATTGATCGCTGTCCTCCCACGGGTGATGGTGCCTGGACTGGGGCACTCAGCAGCAGCTGGTTGGGCTGCTGATGGTTGTTAGCCCCGCTGGCTGCTCTGTTCTGGGCTTTGAGTGGTGCCAGGCTCAGCAGTTACCCGCTCCTCTACAGCCCTGTCTGAGGACGCTTGTTAGGAAGCTGCCTAAAATAGAGGAGAAATATCTCCAGTCTGACTGCACCACTTCCCTCTCCACACGCCTAGTTTATTTTTGCTGGCTGGCTGGCTTGCGCGAGGTTACCTGGTACCTAGAGCGCAAGGTTCACATAGCCGTGTGTGTGTGTTGATGAGCCTTGGATTGGGGCTCATCTCGGTCTTATCTTGGTTGTGTTGTTTACATACACATGTTTTGGATTGAGGCAGCCTACTGGGATTTCCCTGGGAAGGGTGACCGCGGTGGAGCTAAAGGACAAGTCAGCGCATACGTTCTGCTTCTCCGCCACAACAAATCCTCGCTGGTTAAAAGCTCTGCACTCGTGCATTTTCTATCGCTTTAGCTGGATTATAGCATGCGTAGCTTCCATTCATTTTGATTCACCCTGTGCGTTCGGTTTGCAATGTTAAGCCTGGACCTTTTTAACCATCACCGCATTAGTATTTGATTCTGGTTTTGAAAACAATGTTTCAGTCATGTGGAAAGTAACTAAAATAGTGCCCAAAACTCAGGGCAGATTACATTTTAAAACTCATTTAAATTAGCAAACTAATTGAATTAGTCCATTTTATTGTATCATGGGTCCCGTCCAGCCATTTGCCTCATTAAACTAAAGCTATCATGTTGTCGGCCAGTACAATAAAGGTCTCCCAATACAGTAGTTATACTGGAGTTTCATGGTGCCACAGTCTTTCACTAATATCTAGAAACTGCTGGGGGGGGGGGTGTCAACACTGAGGCCAGGTGGTGCACATCGGTACACACAAACAATCGATGCTCATATAACCTGGATAGACACACTGACATATGGCTATCAGACAGCGAGCAGTCAATATATTTTAAATTCAGATCGCTCAGTTAAGTGTCGGATGCTTCATGGAACCTTTGCATTTTATCCTAGTTTATTGCACTCTTGAGGGAATCATTTTCTACAATTCATGCCTGATTTACATTGAGGGGCTTCTTGATAAAAGCGAGTAAAATTGATGTTTTTGTTTGTATTTTAAACTGCTCCTATTATTTTTCAAAAAGCCACCTCAACTGAGTGCTGGCTAGGTAATGAAATTAGCACCTGGCAAATACAAGCTAAACATTGGTTGTGGCAGGTAAAATTCGGTGTCACCTGCCACCAGTTTCCTCATACTAAGAATTTTTTTTTTTATAAAGCCATCGCTAAAATAAAAATAGTCAGGGATTAAGGTTTAAGGATGACAAATACTTAGATTTTAATACTTGCCGATATATCGATATGAGTGCTTAATAAAACAATTACAGTTCTCACAATGACTTTGACAACATGTTTTATTTTCATCGGCTGTAACAACATAATGCTGTTGTTAGAATTTAAACATTGAACAATGTGTTGTTGTGATACCAACATAGAGCACAGTTCTTTGCAGTAGGGATATTAATAATAAACAGTATATATATATATATATATATATATAAATAATGTGAAAAACTCAGAGGACAGACTTGTCCACCAGAAAGGTCATCCCACCTTAAAGGTCAGCCCACCTTAAGTGTGTCTAAGCTGTAGGTAGTAACTTGGTGGCCTTCACTTTAATCAGCAGGTAGCTGGCAAACAAGACACAGGAACTTGGCTTTTGTTTACCGAGGAGTTGTAGCATTTATTCACAGACAGATACACTGTACACACACCGCACTGCTGTCTCTCTCCACCAGACCCTCGCTGATGTTACATTATCGTTGCAGCTGGGCGGCTTATAAAGTTCAACTGACCGTAGTGGTATCAGGTGCTGTTGTATTGGACCAAATGTGGTTCCGCGGTGGAAAAAATACTTATTCTCAAACCCTGGCACTGACAAAGTGGCAGGCAGTGATCATATTCATAACACATGGGGAGATTTGAGTGATGCGGGCTTATCCAAAATAAAGATACGTCGTAAGAGTTGAAATGCAAAATAATGACACTTGGTCATTTGAGAATGTAATGCATTTACTGGCCTCCATGAGTTATTCATAGATGGAAATTGAACATGACAAAAATGCCTCTCCTTTTAATTTTTAATGCTGGAACAGCCACCCAATACACCATTTCTTGTTGATTTAAAGCCTGTGCCAACATTGAATAATTTGCATATATCCCAAAAGTGAACTCATATATTCAGGATCTTCTGTAAAAGATGCTGTCTGCATGCCTCCTCGTATCACTCGAATACATACAGTATATAATAAAACATTTCCATGGAAACTGATTGTGCTGGAATGGAAAAAAAGATGGATGTGTGAAAGTATCAGTATGGGTTGTCCAATAGGTTGTTCTCACGAGGCCTTTATTGTATATGGGAAATTACATACATACAGTTATATCAAATAAAAAAACATTAACAAGTTTGTACTATCTGTGTGCCTAAAAATAATCATTGGCTTTCAATTCGGTTTAGCAAGTATGCCTGGTGCACTCTAATTACTGTGTAAAGAATTTGGCAACCAAACCATAAATGTATTCATACTCCACACATTATCTTCAACATGGTGGAGCAACAGTAATGGCTTGAAGGCCTTAACAGCAACATGTGTGAAAGTCTTATTCTTGAAATGTGTCACATAGCAGCTAATAAAGAATCATTAGAGTAAATCATAGAGGACGAGTCAGAAGACCGTAATGAAATGAAAAGCATCTGTAGTGTTACGTGGACATTGGGGTGGTAAAGAAAGCAGCACTGGATACTTAATTTGATATAGGACTATCAGTTTTCTTGGCTTCACTGTTTGGGTGTATTTTCTGCAGATTCAATTGTTTTTTACCTTGTGCAGTTAAACGGCTGTGATCATCCAAATAGGTTCAAGCTTGCTGGTAATAATCCATAATACTTGAGGCGTCGGATTTTTGGTGCCACTGACAAAAAAATTAATCTAAAAAAAAATAAGACTTACTTTGTATTATCCTGTAGCTCTTTCTCTGATAGTGTTTGGAAATATTTCTTAACTTGCCTGCATCCTTACCGAACTCCACCCTCCTGTGCCGAGGGTGGAGTTCTGAGTTACACTTAAAGGGTCAATTCACCAAATTCACACACACACAAACACACACACACAAAAAGCTGTATCCTAATTGGGACTGAGTATCCAACTGAGAATGCATTGAAGCCTCTAAATACACACACACACACACACACACACACACACACACACACACGGAGCAGAGCAGAGGACAGTCAGGTGAAATGAAGATAACAATGTCGGTACCATATACAAACAGGCTCTGTAGTGAACGACACGCTAACGGGCCGATGGTTTGTGTTTTTTATGTGCCAGACCAGAGAATATTGCGGTAAAACAGCTCTGTGATGCTGTTTTGCTCACAATGTTCTCCGTGAAGTTTCTTGGAAGTGACGCAGCGTCGCCCTGGTGCGTTCTATGTGCAATGAGCTGAGCCATACTAAAAATATTCCCTTTTAAATGTCAACAACCTGCTTTAAAAGTGACTTTCTTCTTAATTAAGTGCTGTGGACCTACTTTGTTTAACCTTTTAAACCCCAAGCTATTTTCTAGGTTTCTGCTCGAAATAACATACCCAAACTAAAAAGGTATCTCTGCAACCACAAAGGCTATTTGAATAATGTTGGTGTTATAATAAAGGCAAACCATGTGTGCTTTTGTTCAGATGTGTAAATATTATTATATTTGTTACTGGTTAAGAATAAATAAAGATGAAAGACAGCAAAAGTTGAATTTCCAGGTTTGCCTAGGAAAAAAAAGCACTTTCAGGATGATTATCTTTTGGAAGGATGCAGAGCAAAGGTCAATCACCACAGAGATCATAGCACAATATGGGACCAGTCTCTCTGCAAAGTTTGAGATGTTTTAGTACAGATAAATTAGGCAAAATGGGCATTTGGGAAATTTGAATTTTCTCATGTACCAAACCAAATATTTCACTTGTATATTACTTATGGTGTTCAATACATCCAAATATAGCAGTCTTTGTTGATTAGAAGAAGAACAATGAATTTGTTCAAAAAAAAGCCAAAGATAAGCAACATTTGTGACTGTAAAGCGCTGTAAATGCTTTGGTGCAGAAGGATTTGGAAAAGATATTTAGAATCTGTGTGGAGTCCTCTTGCTTTTTCTGCTAGCACCGAGCTACGGGTTGCTGGTTACGGAAACGTGCTGAGTGGGCTGACTCCTGACAAAATTATGATTATGATATTTTCAGTTGGTGTTTGAGTTGTGTGGAAATGCCTTACTGAGTCTTGTTGCCCAAGTTCTCTTGTTTAATTTGATGTAAAACATCAATATATTTGCTCATGTTTATTGTAATGTTTTACACAGTCTAACTATAATGTGTAAATTCCCCCTCAATTGGGTGCCATGGGGCTTAAAAGGTTGTGTGGAGGGGTTCATGTGAATTTTGTGTGACTGATAAATATTTGGAAAAGTAACTGTTAATTTTTTTAAGAGAAACATTTAAGATGTTACATTTGAGAACATAATTGTGTGGGGTGATAGAATGAGTGTTTAGTTGTGTTTCTTTTGAAGTTGCCAACATGTTGGTTTTGTAATTGACTAATAACTCTTGTCATTAACAATGACGAACTGTTTACATAGCAAACGGTCATTTCAAGAAAACACTGAAATACAAAATATCGGAAAAGAATATTGTTGTAGTATCGATATCAAATTCAAGGTATCGGCACCAACATTATCTAAACAATTGCCAGACCTAATCCCAATTCCTTACAAAGCAATTCTATACACTATGTCTTATAATTGTCATAGTACACTTTTCTTGTAGTTAGTGTACAGGACGTCGATGTACCTTCTTCCTGTTTTATACTAGCATACCATGAATAACGATAAATCAATCTGGGACTTTGAGTATATTGTGGAGTCGTGTTCTAGAGTGTCAATTTAATAGAGATGGCAAAGTTGCTTTTCAAAGATTTAGCCCTTTTTGGTCTTTCTTCCTTGAGCTGTCTCACCACCATCCATAATATGTTTCATGTGTTGCAGCTTTGGGCATCTGCTCCATTTCCTTCTGCCATTGTACTTTGGCACAATAATTTACACCAACAACACAATTAAAAATGATAATTTTTGAAAACTTTCATTATGTTGCTTTTTCTGTGTGAACGAATCCCAAAATCCAAACCTGCTTTAAATTACTCCAGTAATGTTGAACAGGGACACAGCTACAATTTCTCATGCGGACCATCGCCATCCGGATGGTTTCAGTCTGTAAGCACATCACATGCACTGTAATTTGACTTTATCGACACTTTCATCCACAAAGGGAACGAGCCGATGAGCAGAGCGATGAGGTGAAGTTATGAACTGTGAAGGTTATCTGAGAGTCACAGCTATGTATCTGGATGGATGCTGCAGCTGAGGAGTAATAGCAGACATGAAGTCGCCATGACAGCGGGCTCAACTCCCAAGTCCTTAACTTTTGCGGTACTAACAGTTACCGGTAAGCCAGCTCCAAACCCTTTGAATCCCATTTGCCCCTTTAACTGGTCATGAAACGGCGAACAAAGTCTCGACATCACACCGCTTCTACAATGTGTTTGAACATAATATTCACAGACAGCTGAGCGACTAATTCGACATCCAGCACATCATCTAATGCACGACACATCATCCTCACTGTAATACTTTCAGACGGAAAGCCAATACTTCAGCCACAGTTTTGTGTTGAGCACGGGGATAGAGTTGTATTTAGCTAAATGTAGCGGTAGTTCTCACATAGCCCACATGCTAATCGAGCTAAAGACATGCCAACTAAAGTCACCTGGTGAATTAATACATTAATAATTTCAGTTGCAAGGCATTACAGTCTCAGTGTGTTTCAGTTTAGCATATTGCATAATTGTACAATCTGTGCTGTAACTTGGAGGCAGGTCAGTGCACTCATTACATTTTTAACACTGCCATCACAACAAATCTTAATTTCAAAGACACAGCACCAGTGCTGTGATGATGGAATTTATGCAGATTTTTAAATATGTCTTTTAATGTATAGTCTTCCTTGGCTTTTAGGTCAAACATATGATCTGCTGAAAAAGTTCATGGCTCATGGAAATGCTCGTGGAATGGCACCCAAATGAATTCTATAATGTGATCAGTAACGTTCTGTATTCACTGCTTTTGATATTAACTGGAAGCAAATCATTGTTTTAAAAATGTAATATGTGTATTATAGTTTTGAATCCTGGCTAGAAGCTGTTAGTGCGTTGTCAGAGACAAATCATTTCATATCCCTTTGTGGTAAAAATGCTTTTTTTCTTCCTCCAGTATCTGATAAATCATTAAAGGAAGCTCATCATATTGACACATTCATAAGTGACCTACATTAAAAATAAAAGAAGTCAGGTAATGTGAAAGACAATTCCCGGTGAAGTACCTATAAATTAGCATGCGGTAGCATCTGGTGGAAGATTTTCCAGCTTAGTCCCTCGGCTCATGTTAACAACTGGAACCAAAGTCCTTCTCACCTTTATACTCTGTTAAAAAATAAGAACACATCTATGCAGTCCCTAGGGGATGATCTATTTTCAAAAGAACGGCATTACATCTATCATATTTACTTTTCACGAGGGCCAGCTTGAGCTGGTTTATAAACTGCCATGAAGCAGCAGCGTTGGAGGAGACGGATGCACCTCTCTATCACATCTCCACCTGCTCCCAAAAAGGAGGGAAATTAATTAAATTCTGGATGAGACAAAGGCTTAGGACATAAAGGGCTGCTGTTAGCATTTTTCTAGCCCATTGATTCCTTGTTACTACTGCACATTATGGCCCCCTGAACCCTCATAAATCAATTCATACCTATTGTCCTTTTCAGAAGGCTTTCTTCACTGTTAGCTCTAACATGGCCGAGGTGACAATAATCTATTGTTTCGGTTTAAAGCTCAGTGCTGCGCCTCAGACCCATGGCCACAGAGGCCAGCAGGATGTACGGCTGACTGCAGGGAGAAGGGGGGGAGGCTGACACATAGGGGTTCAAGCTATGCAACATTGGGAATCCATCTTTGTCTCACATACTGTATCCTAAATGTAGAAGATACTGCTGAACTTTAATTACCGAGAATACCTGGAGGGATATAATAAACAGATGGGAGAGAAATTCAATAGGTTAATCCTCAAAGAAATGCGTTGAGTGGTAAATGAAAAGTGAGGGTTGTTGGAGTGTGCTTGTAAATTGCAAACTGTTAAACAGAAACATTTAAATGGATACTTTCTCTGTCTGCTGCACATTTAGTTTGTCATGATTGTCGCTTCAAATGTCCCCCGAGGTGTCTGTTTGGTTGGATTATAATTTACTTTCCCAATTTGGTTTATCGAAAAGGTTCTACAGGTTCTACTCGCGTGCCAAACATACAACGCTGGTAATTACAATATCTTGTTCTAGTGTAGACCAGTTATGAACTGCTCAGTTTAAAAAAACATTGTTATAAGTTTTGTGTGTTACTATGTCTGCATTATGAATTTCTTACATTGCTATTTCATGAAAATAGGTTTTAAGATGGGACTTCAAATACATTTGAATCGTTTCAACCTCCTCTACCAGTGTGCTTCTGAACGTTTGTGTGTAGTTTTTAAACCCAGAAGGGTTTTGCAGACTGTGAATAGAGAAGTGAGGAAAAAACCCAAGAAAAGAAAAAACGAATAGCTTTTCTGTGGGCAGAATTGTTTACAGCTGGTTTCTATTGGACCAGTAGACCAGTGAAGCAGCTGGTTAGACACCAGAGCTTAGCCTGAGATCATTATACAAACCCAGCAGGCTGCACCAGCCATAAACTGTACATGTGTCTTCTTTATGCTCACAAAGACACACAGCACATGCCCCCCCCCCCGATGGCTGCCCTATTATCTTTGATTTAATTTTATACAAATCTCTGTGGCCACTTTTACTAGTGAGCGTTGTTATCTCAGTGAAACCAAAAAACGAAGAAAAGCGCGGCGTCAAATGGATTAATTAAACACAACGGATTGATCAAAGACAAGCTTGTCAAAACCAGTAACAAACCTGTTGTGCATTGAATGCTGTGTGTTTTCAGGCAGGCGGGAGGGCCACACCAAATTTCAGTACACCCACCCAAAGCAATTGCGCTGTGCAAGCAGTCGGGAGCCGCTCTGGTCAGATTTGCATGCTGGTTCTTCATCTGTTCGCCAAATGTAACAGTCTTTGATCAATCAATCAATCAAGCAAGCAGCCGTAATTTCATTTGGAGGGTTTAATGTGTGCTTTTGCATCCAAAACATTTTTGCAAAATCTTCACTTTCATGGTACACTCATAATTGCAGCTAAAACAGGCTATCTGTCACTCACGGCATTTTCAATTTGTACAAAAATACAGACCGAGTGACGCAGATGACAAACAGCCTCAATGACAATTAGCGACTAAAATAAGAACCTTTTACCTGGAAACAAGCACTTAATTGAGCTCTTGTTCAATAAGCACCATTCATCGTTCAGAGTGCACCTATAAGAGGACTGTCTTTTCCATTTTACTTCCCTCGCATGCCCCAAGCATGCTGTGCGGTTCGATCTCTTGGCGACAGTAATATCTAGTCGGTTCTGTGACTTGTTGAGGTGTGACTCCCTGGTGATATTAGTGTGGGAGGGTGCTGCAGAGCGCTCTGAGGTCAGTCTGGGCCAACAGTAGCCTGACAACCGCCTGTGGGCACAGCTGAAGGCACTCTAAAGGTCACCCTGGCCTGACCACGCACGCAATCAACCTCCATCACTGAACACTCCATAATATGACTTGTGATGGCTTTAACTCAACCTCTATAGTTGTTGTCCATACATGACATTTCACTACTTGTACATCAGGGCAGAGCATCGCAGCTTTATTCTCCCTCCACACACTTTTCTCGAGAGGACAAATTACCTTTTATATACTAAGCGTTTGCTATTTCTCTCTCGGCTGGACATACATTTTACATTGAAGACAACCTCTTCCCCTGAGTGTTGACAAAACGCATTTTGGGAAATATATGAAGGTAGAAGTACCTGTAGATGATGCTATTGTCATATTGAGGGAGAAGAGAAAAAGTAAATTTCAACACCAATAAACTACCGGAGAGCATTGAGCATTACAGATTAACAATGTCTGACACTGCAAAAGGACCACAGAGTCCTCTACAGATCAGGACACAGCTCTAACTATGACATACTGTAGTGTAAGGCTAGCATAACGTACTAAATGGACCGCAAGGTATGCAGACCTTCTGAGGACATGACGCTTCGCTCTGTGTCTATATGGTTGATTTGGTGCTGATGGTGCACAATAAACCAAATAGTCGTAAAACGGAACACCTGTTGCAGCAACAACAATGCAACTGACAGATCTGTCCATCACGTGTTTCAGCATCATTGTCTCAACTGAATAAAGCTACCGTGTTGGATTGGAGGGCGCATGTGATTTTAATGCAGATCGCGATGAAATGATCAATCAATGATGAAAAGATGTGCGCATCTGTGATGCAATAACTTTTTTTCTTTCTTTTTTTCAACAAAACGTAAGGTAAAATGAGTTCAGCATGTTTTAGTGACTTCTTTTAATACTTTTGATGATTTTGGTATTTTTACAGTTTGACAAGAAATACATCTTTTGAAAGTAAAGAAGGATAACATAAATTAAGCATGCATCTGGCCAAGTCTGGCCATAAGGAAGAATTAAATAAAAAGTACATGTTTAAGCAAGTAAATAAGTAAAAAATAATAAGAAAAAAACAGCAACAATCAAATCAACCATGCAAACACTTCAACGCTGTTTGTCAGTCAATCGTGTCAACCATAAATTCGGTCCAACCATCAGATCTAAAAAATATATTCAAAGTGTTCTAGTCACAGGGTTTCTTATACTTGGATCTATATATATATATATATATAGAGAGAGTAACATAGTTAAGAATAGTGCTTGTCTTTTTATGAGATAATGAGCTTCTAGAGCCAACAAACTCCCAAAACTGGTGAGGTTAGGGAGGAATCACCTGTGTCACCATGTCCTTATTCTGACATATTTGGTCCATTTTGTCCATCTTGCTATGTATTGGTCCTTTCTGTCTCAGAAGGAAGGTCATTCTTTCCTTCTCGTGGATTTCTTTAATGGTTTCAGTCCAGTTTTTTATCGAGGGTGGGTCTGTTTGTAACCATTTACGAGTGATTGCTTTTTTTGCTGCTACTGTTAATATTTTCAGGAGGTACCTGTCATTTCCAGTTATTTCTTCTGGTAGATCGCCCAAATAAAGTGATTTGCATGTGGATGGAATCTGCTGCCCCAGAATATGTTGCATAATTGTGCATACAAGTGCTCTCCCAGAATGTTTGTATTTTTGGGGCAGCTGCAAAAGATATGGTGTTGATTTGCTCTCTCCCCTCCACCATTTCTCCAGCATGTATGGTTTGATGTAGTTGAGTAGGTCTTCATTTTTCGGGAAATAAAGAAACAAACTAGGTTATTCCAGCCAAATTCACACCAGTACATAAAACAGGAAGTAGAAAACGCGGTTTCACACATATTCTCCCATTGTTGAGTAGGTATTCTGACATGACATTTTGATGTCGTCCCATGCTCGTGAAACGGTCCAACCTCTGGATACTACGAACATGCAGCACATTTAATGGCGATCCAACCAGCTGATAGGCTGCTAACAAAATTGACAATTTGATCTGAAGGTTTTTCCTCTGCAGAGCATAAATGTGTATTTAATGAAAATGTGTCGTTTTAGAGTTATAAGTTAGGTTGATGTCTTAATAGTTCCACTAGCGGTGATCAAAACATGAGTATTAATCATCTGAAGACCATGTCTATGAAGGACATTTGGGGACGACTCTAAAGAAGTCAGATTGTATTTAAAAATAAATTACTCTACTTCTCAATCGATGTATTGGCTCAGTAAACATTGTAAACATGAGTCTCAATCAAGTCTTCTTTAATAAAACATGATGTTCATTTCATGTACTATGGTCCCATTTAGAGTCAAATAGACACAGTGTGCTGTCAGTCCATGAAAGTGAATTATAATATGTTGGTTGTCTAAAAAATCTCCAAGATGGCAATGCCCGGACATAATGACAAAATCAAGGTTTCACATCTGCAGTCCTCAAACCAGTGGGTGACGTCACAGTGACTATACGTCCACTCCACTCCTTATGAGTAGTCTATGGTCTGTTGTTATAGTAAATATTAGTAAGTGCAGTGAGAATCTACTTCGTCCCTCTCATAGTAATGTGTTTCTGTCATTTGTGATGAAGAGCTAAAATAAAGTGTAGTGGCTCCATTCTTTTGCCATCACTCACTGCTGAACTTTTGGTACACTGAGAAAATGATGCTCCTATTGATAACAGAGGTGTATGGATTATTTTCAGCCATTAAGAGTGCTGCCTTCTGGCAAAGGATTCTTACTGTCATTACACCTGCATGAGATTCGTTTGTGACTTAAAGGTCAAACAAACATCCTTTTGGTGCAGTCAGTTTCTCATTTGTTGAACAGAAAATGCAATAGGTTGCTTTGATTTGAATCATTCCTAGCCTTTAAATTTCACATTATATATTTAACAATAAGATGGATTAGGTTGAATTGTTATCCCATTAAACAATATATTAATCATTGTGGATAAAATGCATATTCGATTTGAAATTACTCACCACAATTAGAGTTACTTTAGCAATATCCTGTTCTCATTTCTTTTGATATTGATTTCACAGTGATTTCTATCGTAGGGGCGATAATGTGTTTTTCCATTCGCATTATTTCTTTAAAAAATGGATTTTCCAAAGCCATATACCTATCTGTGCTTCCTGCTGTTGCCACCATCCTGGAGATGTTTCATGTAAAAGCAATTTCATTTCAGGCTTCCTAGGAGTTGAGCTAATTCAACCAGCTGGAGCAAAAGAACCAGCATGAGGAAAGGACATAAGGTTAAGCAGATAATGTACCGAGCTGTCATTCGCTGCTTCTCCGCTCTTGTTGTTTTGTTTGCTTTAAGTTTCCTAATGGGCCTTTTCATTCCCATTCCCAATTTGGGCGCTCTGCAATGCCGTCGACGCTGTCGGTGCTGGTCACCCGCCATTGCGAGGCGAAGATCACCGTGGCCAAGGGCACGTCCGCCCGCCTGTGACTCCACTGTCAGCACTAATGCATTCAGGGCAAAGCTACATGCTTTTTCAGGTGTGTCGCAGGCTGCAGCGTCAGCAGATTGTAATCAAATCCAATCTGGTATTAAAAGACGATCTTGACACTTGACTCCATCAGAAGAAAACAGGGAAAGTTGGTGTGTGTAATGGGATTGTAGACGAGTCCGCGATGATCTTCCTGGCCACCTTATCAAACTTAATATGGACTGCACGCCTGATTCCATCTTTTTGGAATCAGGTGCAATAAATACAGATCCTTTTATGTGCACCACGGTGCAGTGAGCATGCTCTGTGCGAAATGTTGACGCATAACTTCCACTGTTGGCTGGAGGTGAATAAAAAACAACATAACAACACATACTAACTCTTCCGCCATGAACAATACCAATGCTTCAGTCAACAATGTATATCTTCACGGGAGGCTTCGCTGCTGATTTGGCCAACTGTTTTCATACGTATTCCCGCTGGCACATCGACTCCCTCAAAAATCCCTTTGAGAAAGCTCATTCATGTGGGCGTACGTGAAGCTGGCCTTACATCTCAGTCACTGGTCAGCTACGAAGTGTTAAGCATTCATCTGCGTGTTCATGTATTCATTCAGATGCAGTGTCACCTTAAAGGGAGAAGCTGAATTCAGAAGAAAATCAATATGATAAACTGCTACTTGTTTTGTCCCTAAATTGTTTCAGTTTGGAAATCGATACGGGAGCCAGAGCCATTCATCACCGCTTGAGAGAAGTGGGCGCGCCCCGCGGTAAAATATTAGGGCCTCCATGTGGAGCAGAAAAAAAAGGGGAGAAAAAGAAGAACATGCTATGGGTGTCAGTGTGAGGGGGGTGAAAAGGGAGGTACGCTGATGACAGGCAGGGAGAGAAATAAGGAATGAAGACAAAGAGGAAAAATACAGTACAGAGTACAGAGACGCAGAGGAAGAAGAAAACAGGAGAATTGTAAGATGCTGCTGTCACCCCTTCCTCACCCTCGATCCCTCAGAAGGATGGATGATGTGCTGGGGTTTATCAGACTCTGACAGACACAATAAAAAATAACCTTCCCAGTGTGGGAAGCCTGCTCAAATTAATACAGTGCAGCAGGCGACGTCTGAGCCGGGTCATTAGGGGCCGCTGACAGTGTCATTAAGACAATGGGACGATTACAGCGGCTACATGTGACAAACTGCCGACGTGGACTCCGCCATGTTTCCCCGCTGACCTTTGGTGAGCATCATCGTGACTCTGTTAAATCAGGATGGAAGGTAAAAGAATGAGTTGACAGTATGAGTGGTTATTATGACAATGGCGCACCATTGTCTTTAATTGCCACGGCTAGTTATGGCTTATTGCTGATCTCTACAGATGTGGAGGATCATTTAGTCAGAATCCACTTAAAACGTTGTTGGTGTGTTTTTGTTTAGTACATTACGTTGTGAATCAAGTATCAGATTGGCATTTAAAACCTATAAAACTGCTTATTTGTACATCTAAAACATTCAAACGTCTATTACGTTTGAATCTATTACAGGGTGTAGACGCAGTAAAATTAGATTTCACTGCCTCTCTGATTGTCTTCAGAGTTGCAAATTCAGAACTCAGATGGTTAAGGAGAAGGAAGTTAATTTAGGGAGACAGTTATATGAATATAAATAAACCATTAGTAAAGGACTTTTGTGCTTTGCAAGAAAAGTATGACCTTTTGTTTTGGTGCTAATTAGAGGAACTTTTGACTAGTGCCCAGTGGTATTACATGGGCTGCAAACATGTTTTGTTTGCTGTTTTTGCTCATCATCTACTTCTAGTTTAGTGGAACATCCTTGTGCATCCGTTTCGTGTAGACGTAAAAAAAAAAAAAAACTTGAAACAAGACATCTCATTCTTCGGAGAAGTAATATTCATGCTGGTAGAAACTCAAGTTAATTAGATGCTGTGGTATTTGCAATCAGTGTTTACTGACGCCTTCAGAGGTCAAAATCCAACACTACATTTGGCATGAGTTACGATAATTTGCAGTATGAGGCATAAAATACAAACCACAGAAAATTTCACAAGCATTTTGAGTTGCAAGCATCTCTGTCATAGTTATACTGTAAAATGTTCTAACAATGTAAAACTAATCCAACCTCGAGTCTGCCAGGCCAGGTGAAATGTGAACAATACAATTATTAGTTATTAAAGGCACCGCAGCCTTTGTACACGGAGCATAGCCGGTGCACAGAGAGACTGAGGGGAGGGAAATTACTTGGTTTATTACAGATGTTTTCTTTTTCTCATTTTCTATTTTGAAAATTAGATGTGCAATAGCACAGCCTACCATGAAATTAGCTGAGAGTGCTCGTACACTGTTGGTTTCAAAACATATTGTCAATGCTGTATGTTTGTGGGTAACTGCATCAATGTGTCTCAATGTGTCTCAATGTGTCGTCGTACAAATAGCTGTAGAATCTGATATACAGTCATAGGGTCCACAACCACAAATGACAACAATAATCTGATCACTTGGAGGACAACAAAACCACGGCCATGTTTTCTATATTATTTGGGAGCTTTGTAATGGCACGATTTTCCTTTATACAATAACCAAGAACCTCCGGTTCTGAAAAGTAAAGCCAATGTGGAAGTGCCCTAAACGACTTCTCTGGTTGTGATTGTATAGAAGTCTATGACAAATTAATGTAGTACCTCAGTAAACATGTTGAACATGAGTATGGTCTCAATCGCTACTTTCAAGTCTTTTGCAATACAGTATGATGTTCATTTTGTAAATTATGGTCTCAGTTACAGTAAAATAGATTATAAGGCAGTGTATATTTTAGGGTGTGGCTTCCTTGTGATTGACAGGTTGCTGCCACAGTGTGTTTTCAGTTCATGAGAGTGTATTGCATTAGTGTTAGCAAACCAACGTATTTGTCAAATTACATTTTTGACACGATGATGGAGCTAGATTAAGTGAATTAACCCGGAGGGGAACATGCAGGTCTGTTCCTAATTTTTCGGCAATTCATCCCTTAGCAACTGAGATATTCAACCTCATGGTAGAGCTAGGAGGAGCCATGGGATCACCAAAGTCATTAGGATCTGGGAAACCTATCATGTCAATCGGTCCAAAAGCAGTTGAGTTGTTTTGTATGTTGTCACAGTTTTGATTTCATTTTCAATTTCTTTCATATCAAGTTTGGGATATTAGGTGTTGGATTTGCGTGAAGCTCTGACAATGCATCTCAAAATGCTTCCAAAGGGAAGATTCCTCTTCTCGTTCTGCCCCGGTGTGATTGTGTCAGATTCCCTCTGAATCAGGCATTCAGCATTTTGTTATGTGCATCTGTCACTGCTGCTTTGTCTGGCAGGTGAAACAGCAGCGATAAATAACACACTGAGGTGGAGTGTTCTCGCTGCTGTAAAGCACTGATCATGGAGTTCATTGCATCACTTCGGAGTGAGAGCAAACCTGATTTCTCATCACCGTCTTTTTGAGTGCTGAAAAAATAAATCCGTTTTGTGTAGATGTGGTTTCAAAGAGTCAGAAGCACATAAAACACAGCTGTGTGTTTTCTATTCAACAAATGTCCATCATAAAAAGTCCAGAATCTTATGATCCGGTGATGCTCTATGAAATATTGAAAGCAGGGGTGTGTCGGTGTTGACTTTGATCACCGGCGGCCTTGCCTGTCTTCTCTCCTCCGCTGACAGGCGCGATCAAAGCACAAAGCAACGCGTGTTTCAGGCCAGACTTTTCCCCGCAACTCGCGTTCGCCTTGTTCTGCTTATCTGCAACAACGATGACTCCTTAAAATGCAGCGTGCTGCGCGGACTTCATTCATTTATTTATTAGCCCGCCTCAAGCTGTGTGTCACTCCGAAGAGGACCCACTGGTGCGCTCATGAAGACTCTGGGACACAAGCTCTGATTTGGGACTCCAGTCAAATGGACCAACGGAGACGAGGGATTCCACGCAGGCAAATTAAGTCATGCATTGTAAGGCGAGCTGTTCACAAAGCTGTTTTGTCAGTGAGAGTCAGACCGGAGGATTTAACCGACACCGGTGCTGAGAAAATAACTACTTTTTATTTGTGGGAGAAAAGACTTTCTGACAGGGTTTTTAGACATTTCTCTGCAACACGTACAAATAACTAAAAAGGCATACTGTTTTAAAAATGTATGCTTGGAAACCAGTAAAAAATAGATTTAAGATAAACCCAGCATGTTGTGCAATAAATGTATCAATCCCCCCAGCAGATCACCACCCACTGAAGAGCTTATTTTAGTGCAAAGTGACACAAAATTGTATTTTGATTAAGAAAGATCTGTTATTTGGAATTATTTTTGTTCCACTAATCAACTTTTTTTAATTTTACCATACTACTTAATTAAAATGTAATTTGTTTTGTTTGAGCCACATTAGCGCCACATCTATTGGTTGCAACCAAACCTTTCAGAGTTGAAATTAAAAAGGTGTTACAAATATTTAGAGAAGGAAGTTGTTTCAAACTGTATTTATCTATGATGTTCAACCGCCGTTGTCCTCTAGGCATATCTAAATATGTTACAATATCAAGTCACAAGACATTTCAACTTTAGCTGCATCACACATTCAAACTGCATTTGTGAGGAGCTTAGTGTTTAACAGATGGTGTCTGCATGCATCACATCATAGCCGCTATACGGTTTTGGGACAAACGGATGCCGAACATGGTCTGGCAACTCAGAGTAGGAAAACAGTTATCTTTAACTTTAAAGAGACTGGGAAAAAGTTGAACGGTAAAATCCGATTGCAGCAAAGTGTAATGGCCAGAGTCTCAGCCAAGTGGCTCAGCCAAGTGGCTCAGCGTGTCTAGGGTCCAGGAAGTGATTGAGAGGAACGAGGGTCCCGGGAGACGGAGCTCTAAGTAAGAGCGATTCTCACTGCTCTCTGAAAGTATGGACCACCATCTCGGTGACCTTCTGCTCGCATGCGGATGAAATTGGATGATTTCTTGCTGGGGCTGAAGAGGAGTGACAGGTGGCTGTGCTCCCAAGCCTGAAGGAGAGTCGGTCTGCTCAATCGGGCCCCTGACTCCTTCCCTTCCTCCGCCATGATCAGGAAACATCTACAACATCATCACTTATTTATGGACAGTTAGAAGAGATGTATTTCAATCTCACTGGACATCATATATGCATTTGACTGTTCTAAATTGCAATCACATGTGCCACGTGAACACAAGACAGTTCTTCATTTAAATAGAAGTGACACTGATGCAGCACTTCCAGGCATTATGTTTATTTCTCTGTAATTACACGTCTTGTCTGTTCCTGTGCAGCTTCTGACATTTGATCATCACTCGCTCGTGTTGAGCCTAAAGCGACTAACTTTTGACTTTTAAGAAAACACGTACACATTGTAATGTGTAAAGTCTTCCATGGTGTAGTTGTGAGCAGAGTATTGGCTGGAAAGCCAAAGAACTGAGACTCTAATCTGTGATGACACGCTGATATACAGCTCGGAGCTGCTTCATTGACCATGAATGGGAGACTGACTTTGTGTACTCATACAATGTTTGCCTGAAGTTTTCCATCCAAGTGAGATTTATATCGATGGTGCTATAACTTTCAAAGCAGAAAATGTGGCCCGTTCCCAGGAAAGTCATTCTGAAAACTGTTGCGGAAACCTTTTTTGTCATTTGGTTTTCATCTGTTGGGAGGTGCACATTACTGAAATGTCAGAGACACACTGAACTGTTTGCATGCGCACAGGGGTGTGCATTAAGGCAAACGCACATTCATAAACATATCCACAGCTTCAGCAGTGACTCGTGTTTTTACAGCCAGACAGAGCAGCAGTCTGGCTGCACATGCCGTCTCTTCTCCAGACCTACGGGGAGATTGAGCCACCTAGGAGGATAAAATGTGCAAAATGTGCACATAACCACATAACCAATCTCCTTCTGTCGCGTGCTAATACTTTACAAATGAATCCTTGAGCATAGCATTTCTTCAAAGAAACAATGGATTCACCTCTTTCCTCTGTCATCTTTGTTCTTAATTTGCTCTGCATTGTGGGTGCAGACCAGCTCCCACTGGTGTTCTATACAGAGAAAAAAACAAGAAAATAATGAATGAATAGAAACCCTCAGGGAGGGCTTTTAAATCTACATAAAATCAAACCATAGCTTTCTTTCTTAATAACAAGGCGTATTGGGTTCTGTGATGTATTTCTTGCATGCCTAATTACTGAGATGTGAATTATCTTTCGTCCTTTGCAATTTAGTAAATAAATCCCAAAGGGAGCTCATTTGAAGCAGGAAATAGGCCATATTTCTATGTGGAGTTACCACCATGTGAACCAAGTTCCATAAGGGAAATATGTAACCCAATCAGTCATGTAATAAAGGAAATCAAAGGACCACACAACCTTGTTTACTCAGAGGATTGCATCTTGCAATTTTTGGTCAGACTGGGAGACAACAATTATTTGCTTGTCTCCGAAACGCATCGCCGCAGTTGTTTGCTACGGAAAAAAAGGGAGATTAAGATCAATAAAATGACAACATAGTCCTCATCAGAGATCAGTGCAGGAAAAGAGCTGGAAAGAGCTCAAACAGAGCAGACCTATGGCTTGGTTATTCTGGGTCCACCCAAGCAGGCAATGGGCAGCCCTGCAGGTACTGCTCTCCCTGAGCTGAGACCACTCCAGACAGACTGCAGTAATTTACATTGACAAAGCTGTCAGAGGAGAGGTGGCCTCCCGCATGGTGATAGATGCCAACCTGGAAGGAAGAAGAAAAAGAGAAAGGAAAGGAGAGGATTCAGGAAATGAGCAAAGAGCGAAGGCAGATATCAGATCTTTTTTAGGTGTAGTATTTGAATAATACTGGGCCCACACATTAATACGACAATGAGTACTACAATAAGAGGATTTTCACGTTCTACAAGAGATTAAAAGCACTCCTCTCTACAAGTCCAGACCACTATCCTTGTGTTTCTCCAAAGGCTATCGATGAACACTCTCTGGCATTTACACCCTTACAGCCAAATGCAATATGAGACAGACCAGGTCGTATCAATATTTTATGCCTCGATCTGTCTTTCACGTGGGGTTTAGAGGAATAGCAAAATAAAGAAACCGAACAGTGGGAGAGGAAGGAAGCGGATAACTTCTCAGCCTCCCTGCTTTTCCATTCCAACTTCCTGTGGAAAGATGTGCTGACGCGGCATCTCCCAGGGCAGGTGCTGTGTGTGTGTGTGTGTGTGTGTGTGTGTGTGTGTGTCAGGGGCCCCCGGTGAGCAGCTCCTTGCTCCTGTCACCTCTAGTAACACCGGCCCTCGTCAGCAGGGGCTGGCGCCAGCGTCGCAGCCTCCCACTCCTCCTGTCACCTGTCCTCGCACAGGCCAAGGTGACTTTGTTCCCCCCTGATGGAAAAATGACAGCTGCTGCAGCGACAACGTCCGAAAAAAAGTCTCCCTTGCCCTCCTTTCCTCTCGCTATCATACTGTGAATATTTCTCCACTCTACACAATCTATACATTATGTCTTTGCATTTTCTGGAAATCAAGCAAAAGGAAATTGCCTTTTTCTTTGTGCAGCCTACTGGTCTGATATGTAAATGAACTATGTGCATTAGCTTTCTAGCTAGTCTTCTGTTTCCCTACGAAAACACATGTTCAGCTCCTTAGCATTCTGAATAAGCTGCCAAAGAGCTATCACCAAAGAAACATCCACCAAAGGGAAATGTCATGCAGCCCATATGGCCAATACGAAAACATATACTGTACATTGGGTATGTGAGATGCTAAAAGGTGTGGCCCTTATTCTTCAATACCACTGTTAACAGAATACTGTTTGACCTTAGCTCGTAAGCTAAAGCTACCTGTGAAGATTTAATTACATTGTCTGTGCATGGACCTACCTGGGTTTCTTCCTTTCAATTATAAAAGATTACCAATAAATAAAAACATTCATTATAAAATCACTCGACTGCAGAAGGGGGATGGCAACTGTGTTTTCAGCTGGACCTGAACAACCCATGTAGAGTGGGTAACTTCTTTTTAGTTTTCGACTGCTTTTCATTCAATACAAATCACATTTTAAATCTCTTTTGTCCCAGCTAAGACCTCCCTCAGTAGTCGCAGCTAGATTGCTGTGCTGTCACCGTTAGTTGGCTTGATGCAGACCAATATGGATCCCATTCAATAGATGTCAGGACTCTGGGATTTATAGGTTGGCATTATTTGTATCCCACAGTTACTTTCATGCAATGAATGGCAATTCCAGACCATTAGATGCATTAATGTCTACCAGCAGTGCAGTCGTCTTCGTATTTGCATTTCACTGCTTCTTTATAATCTTTAACATATGCCAGAGGGGATTTCCTGAAGCATTGAGGTCTGAATTATCTCATTTGACATGTGAGCTCTGAAGGCATGGCTTTGGAATCTGTGGAGGAAACAGTGAGCTTTTCATGTTTTGGGTGATAGTGTTGAAAATGTTTCATTTGAATTACAGATGGCTCTCGGCGCATTGTGGCATGACTGAAGTGAGGGTAATTGGCGATGTGTAGATGACACACAATGCTGCACGCATTACTGCTGCAACACATCCTGAAATTGGTGCTTATTCCATTTTTGATTGCTCTTACTCTTGTTGTTTTCATAGCGGACTGATTTGTCTGCTCTTCTTCTGTTGCACTGTAGATTGCGTCAACACAGTGTGTCTCCCAGACAATGGTAGCTAAAATCCTGTTTTTGAGCCTCTTTTTTTTAATGGATAGCAGGGACTAAAACCTGATGAAATGGAACATATCTGTTGAGTGTACTCACACACAAACACACACACACATACACACACCCACACACACACGCACACAAAGGGAGGATAGAAAGAAAGAGACTGGTGAAAGACAGAAAAGATTTCCGTGTTTTCCATTCCCTTGAGCACTGGGAGGATGCTGTGCTGGTGGGGACTCATGCTGTGGTAAAAGGGGAGAAACGAGATATCAAACTACTCTGTCCACCTGCTGTCTTCTCTCACATTCATCATTAGGTGAACCTGTCATATAGGCCTTGCTTCTGTCAATTATCACACTCATCCATTTCCAGCATGAGACAATTGTACGGTGAGTGGCCATCTGCTGCGATACAGATGCAATTACGGGTCAGGCAAGTGGTTGCGGCCCTCACGGTGAAGAAAGTTGCCTCGGGCCGTAGCACGGGGACAAACTTTTTAACTCCCAAATAGCAAATGAACAAATTCAGCTGGGGCTCTTTGAATATCATTTAGTGCAGGCTGTCGCTTGTGAGAGATGTAAAATTGTGCTCACATGTCAGTCCAAACAATTGTGTTCAGTTCTGTTGGAGTGAAGGGAGAATTCCTTTGGACGACATCACACTTCTCTCCCTCGTACACCGCCGTGTGAGAAATATCTCTAACAGCCTCATGCCGACTCATGTCGATTCATTTTGGCATCTGGCGCTGCTCATCGCTCGTCCCCGCGCATGTTTAGTCGGCACTGCAAGTTCTACATATTTTCACATAATTTTCAAGATCTTTCACACCGAGGCTGACAATGGCTTTCGGATGACATCACCTTTCGAGCATGTGCGGGTACGGTGAACGTCGGATGAGCTCTCCGTGCTGAAGACTTTTATTCATGCGCAGCAATTCTGACTTGAAGATGTTATTCAGCAGGTATCATTTCCTCAATTTCTCAGCTTTTCTTTTTTCGTCAGACCTCTATAATTTTTTCCACCGGGGGCCAATAATGTAACAGGGCTGAAAGATAACCATTATGCGCGACTTTGTCATTTTCTATTTGAACCATACACAGCGTTTGCAATCTCAGAGGTGTACACATTTGAGCCACCAGCTGGGAGAGAGATGTTGCAACCGTACCTCTGTTTTTGCAACCATTGTGACTCCAGCGACAACATTCTTCCATAGGATATTTTATCAAAACACAATTTGTCACAGTAAATTCTCTCCAAGGATTTCCCCACTAAAACATTTCAGAAGAAAATTAAGTTAACTGTGGTTAAGAAAACACAATTTAAATTTTCTGGGCTTATGGCGAAAAAAGTTGTTCACTGCATGCTGTTCTCTGATTTTGAAACTGTAAATTAGAGCATAAGGCCTTTTGAAGATTAAACAGCAATTTTCCTTGTAACATAATGGTTATTCTTATAGGTGGCTCTTCGTTTCGGCTTCATCGTTTGTTATGTTCATTATTCCCCAGGACTAATAAGTTTGTTTCCGCCCTTCTCTGTCTCATCCGTGAGTTTAAAACCTGGAGCTGGAAATCAAGCACTCCTTTGTTCACTGTTCATTTGGAAGGCAGACTTTGCTGGCTTGTCCCTCTAAGCAGCGGTATTGTGGAAGCAGCTCATGGCACGCATCCTCGGAAAAAGATACTCTGCTCCGCTTAGCAGATTCATGAATACTGAACGGCGTTGTAAAGATCAAAGGCAGCGAACGTGGCGTTCCAGCGTGCATGCTGGAGAGAAGTCATGTTGACACTTTTGACACCTGCAATTGTGCCATTATCACTGTGCGCTAATGTTGGGGGTACGTTTATTGAAACGAAACTCTGCCATGAGCGATTTGCTATAGTTGTAATAGTTCTGTTCACATTTAAAGTCTGATGTGAAAGAGAACGTCTCTATTGAATGTGTCATCAGTGTACTGTGTGTGCTACTATTATAAGAGACAGGCCAACTAGTCTGCTTGTTTTTTGGCATCCTGTGATGTGATATTGTGGGACCGACTCCTGAGTCACTCCGTCTTGGTTTCTACTGAGTTTTGAATAACCTCCAGAGAGCAGCAGATAAAACCTTATTGCAGAGTGTTTTCTCCCTTCTGCTGTGCTGGATTCAGTAGTCAAAGCCTCCTTTAGAGGGAGCACTGTGGCTGTCATATTTCTCCTTTATACAAATGGGCTGTTTGAAGCACCCAGAGATGTGAGGGCATTTGCACCTGTCTCGCCTTGCATATAGCCATCGCATCTCCTTGTCCTTCATCTTTGTTTAGAAGCCTTGGGTCTGTTTTTGGTAAATGAGGTTCATGACCCTGACTTTCTGCATCGCCAAGCTCTCACATCGTTTCCTCATGGTCGACGGGTGGGGAGAGAGGCTGGCACTCGGATGGAGAAAGCACTCTCAGCAGACGGTTTAGTAATTACACACTGGAAACCAATCAGCCTGAACACTGCTTCTTAATTAGCAGAACAAAACAATAGTGCATGGATTGGAGGCCCCTGGAGGTCACACGTTCCCCTCAGGTAGCCCATCGAGGTGCACTTTAAAGGGCCTCGATGCTCTTTGGCTACTCGTCACCTCTCTCTCCGATCACGCCGACGGGCACTTGGTGATCACAGATGCATCTCAGCGGGTAAAAACAGCCGCCGTTTGTACCAGATGAAGGAGCCAGAGCCCATTAAATGCGGCAGAGACACACTTTAAAGGTGTGACTGCCTGATAGCTAGAATGGACGAGCACTCGGGCCTCTCCTGGTAGATGCAAGCCGAGGAGAGGAGAGGAGAGGTCACCTAATCCATTCTAATCGAGGCTACGGCAGCAACACACATGGTATTCATTAGTAAACAAGAGAAAGAGCTGCTGCACGCCAAACAACTTGGCCATAATTAGCATGTAGTGGATATTGCGGGGGACAAAGTGTGTGATAGGGGTCAGGACAAACAAAGCTTTGCTGTGTTTCATTCTTCCAATCGAAACTCTTCACATCATATTACACCGGCTCTAAACCCGAAGAGTTTGACGAATGCTTTAACTATAAATGGACTCCCTGCATTTCTTTTGCACACTTGATATTTACAAGGATATTCATAATGTCTCGTAATGGACTATGTATGCTTGCAATCATTCATCCTGTAATACTACCCAGCCTAAATTACTACCAATGAGTAAGACTCCTTCCAATTTCCTGCATGGAAAGGATCTTAGATGTCCAGAGTCTCTCCATAAAGCTTCATAAAATGACAGTAAAAGCATTTCAGATAAAGAAAAACTGCAATATGTAGATTATGAGTATAGGCGTGAGTGTGTAATGGAGGATGTGGAGCTGCTGCAGTCTGACATGCTGCCAGGGAGTTTTTTTCCTCTTCTCTGCTATTAACAGTAAGGTAGAGCAGGCTGGTAATAGTTTTCTCATGTCTATTAATGTCTCTCTCCAGAGCCAGCAGTTACATGCTGTGTCATTAAAGGTCAGAGCAAATTGGATCCTCAAATGAAGACAGTGTGAAAAAAAAGCAGGACTTCTTAATGGATCGAGTAAAGATGCCAATAAATGCTCTGATTATTATTAATGATTTTTTTCTCAGTATTGATTTGCTGCTGTCTTGTTGTTGTTCACGTTTTGGGTGATCGCCCATAATCAAAGTATAAATTACTACTCTGCGGCAGCCAAGGTCTATTTTACATGTTTCTTCATCTTGTTTTTGGAGGTCTTTAACGGCACTGCATATAGAGCTGCCTGCATTTGTTTTTCTAGATCAGGCGAGTATGGAAAATCCTAGAAATCTGAACCATACATATATATATATATATATATATATATATATATATATATATATATATATATATATATATACATAACTAGTACAAGGAAGGAGAGCGAGAGAGGGAAAATAAGCACACAGTGTCTACAATTTGAATGACGGAGGAGCTTCCTCAATTCCTGGAGGACAGTAATATTGGATGTTCCACTTCTTAATATTAACCTCATGCACAGACTGAGGAGATACAACCTGATCTATGTGGGTTCATATTAATGCTGTGAAGTATGACGGTGGGTTTCTTCAGCTTGAAGAAAATAGATTGTTATCTATAACAAAAATGTGTTGTTTCACTGTACTAAAATTAGCAAAGCCAATTTAAAATAGTGCCATCTTTTAAACCTCAGTATATTAAAGGAATAGTAATTGTCATGACGGCAAGTAATGAAACACAATAAAAGCGGGTTTAGAAATTTCTAAATAAATGGCAAAGATAATGAAATTATAAATATAACCACTCTGTTATGAAAGGTAAACTTTAGCTAATTAACTTCCTCAACTCTCTTTTATGATACAGTCTAAAGTGATGATGAAAACAACTGTTGTAAAATAAAATGTGTGTTTGTGTTTCTCATTTCTGTCTTATTGGTCCTATTAGCTAGTTTACTGTTAAGGGGAAAAAAGAGAAGGATTGTACTTTTTCATTTTATAACAGCCGTGACCGGAGGCATGATGTTTTCCGTCCGTCTGATCCATTCTCGCGATTGTGATATTTCAGAAAAGCCTGGAGAGATTTTCTTCAAACTTGGCTCACAAATCCGCTTGCCTTCAAGTTTAACTTGATTATAATCTAGTGGTCAAAGGGCACGGAGCATGTTTTTGTTCGTAACATAAGAATTAACTTGCTAATTACGACAATTTCCCACCAATATCTAATTGTATCTAAAATAATGAAGTGATGACATTTTGGACAGACATGGACGTAAACTGCAAGTTGACTGGTTGGCGGAGGCAGACAACCATGAGGCTGTAATATTCTCCCTACAAGTGATCTCCAGTTCATTTGAATGTAATATTGAAGCACAATAACAGTTGTTTAAAGGGGCTGTATTAGGCCTCTCCCCCAGCTGGTTGCCTGTCGTGACGACAGCTGGTTCCGGAGAGTCTAATACTTGGTAATACTCACAGCACCTTTGAGGACAACAAGATAAAAGCACCTTCCCCCTCCCCATCATTTCTCTACCATATCGACTGCCAAGTTGATATTTCAGTTTCTGTTATGTGACATTTGGATGACTGAACCGAGGTGTCGGGGACAGCCATCACCGGGAGAGAAGGCAGGGCGGGTAGAGGGAGGGAGGGAGGGAGGAGAGAAGTGACAGAAGGAGCAGAAAACAGAAGGCGGGGTGTTGAAAGAGACATAGAGAGAGAACTAACGCGGGCAAAGGAGGAAAGGAAGGCAAGAGAGGAAGAACTGTCATACCAACCCTTATCACAGTGGTCTGCAGTTTTCCAAATGTCTCTTTTCAAGCGGCACCAGAGTGTGCATATTAACGGTAATAGTGTGTCTTTGTCCATGCTCCTGCTAGGCCATTCCTGCTAGTCACCGCAGGAAAAACTCCACCACAATACCACACCGCCAACCAAGCCCGACATCACACCAAGCACTGCAAATAGACGTCTCCGGGGTTGTTTTTTTTTTCAAGCAAAGGATTTCTTTCTTTATTCTTTCCAGGGAGTGAGCTGTGAGAAAGTTTGCCATGATTTTTGGAACACAAAGTGAAAAGAATATCAAGCAGAGAGAGAGAGAGAGAGGTTGAATACTCGCCACAGATCAGGCAGAGTTTGATTATTCCTTTATCAAAGAGAAAGGTTGCAAGACTCTCTCACCTGGTGTCATGTGTGATCCCTGTAAGTGCAAATACGTTCAATAGATAAACTGTCCAGATGTACTGTCCCTAGCCAACATTAAGTAGCTCATCTGAAAGCTGTTGTGCAGTGATAACCTTGAAATCCAGCTCGCTGAGAGCTCAATCCGTGGACGCATTGCTGGAGAAACGTGAGACACATAAAACAGATCAACATCAACATCATCAGATAAACAAGCAGAGTCACAGTCCCCCGCAAAATTAAAATGCATCCCTACATAAGATACACGTTTGAATCTGTGGTGTGCCAGGCAGACGCGCAGACTCACGATGTTCCTGTAATGTATGCTCGAGGGATGTGTGAGCACACTTCATGTCTATTGAAGGATTTATTAGTAAGAGTATAATTTGATTAATCCCAGTGTGGGATCTTCCCTTATCAGAGAAACATCAAAAGCACACGCACAATACCAAACAGAAATGTAAAAACTGACTGTTATACTGTGCAAGACATGTAATGCTTCAAGATAATATCCATCAATTGAGGTTGTCTGCATAATTTCTCCTAGTTGGCTGTCACGATTTTGGTTGATTTGAGAGCATGATGAACAAGACCTCTATGGTTGTTTTAAGGAGCCTGGATTGTGCGCTCTTGTGACTGCTATGAGAGACTGCTCTTAGAGTAACTGAGGCCACTGTTTGGTTTTGTCATGGCTTTTAATCATTTTTATTCAATACATCCATTGTAGTCACTTGAAGGCAGCAGCGTTGTGTGGTACAGTAATGAGCTGGAAAGCATTAGTTTGTTATACTCAAGTACAGAACCTAAAATCAATACTTTGAGCAGCCAATTTAAAAAATATGACTTCTGTAACTGTAAATGTACTGTACACATAGGATGTACAGTTACTTTTCACTGTAGTGAAAAGGGTATGGCATTCACCTTGTGGCATCACTTCATTAAAAGTTTTCCAACTTTAACTTCAATTTAAAGTCAGGGAACACACATAAAAAAGAAGTCAAAAAGTGCAGTGTTTCAAAGAACCAAGCTAGTAGAAGAATACTTTTTAATAGTTAAACACATTTAACATCAAATTGGGAGACTTCAAGGATCCCTGTTGGAGTCTCTGCGTTGGCTGTTTTTCCACTGGAAGCTCCTGCAACAACCCTCCTAATGTCACTGTAACACAAGATATATGCATGGTCTGTTTGTTATGGTGCTCTTACTAATAACACTGTTTTTAAAAATAAAATATCTCAACAATTATTATTATTATAGATTTTGGTACAGACATTCATGGTCTCCAGAGGATGAATCCTGGTGACAAACGTCTCCTCTGGCGCCACCATGAGATGGGCATTTGGGGTTTTCAGTGAAACGTTAGTTTGGACATTAGATAAACCATTAAATTAAAATGTCATGCGTTCAATGGATAAATCCCATTCTATTGCCATCAACAGGTCAACATTTAACATTGTTCAATACTTTTGTTTTTGATTAAATACCTGCAAAACTAATGATATTATAATGAGTCTTAGATGTACTATGCCAGTTAAATCTCCACTAGTATTTTCCTTTTTTTGTGACTAACCATTTCCTTTTCGGCATTTCATTTGGTTAGGGTACATAAATATAACAAATGAGACTGAATGCCCTCAACATAGACTCCACACATTGAAGAAAAGTCACTACCCACCTCCCCCTTCTGTCCCACACCTACAGTTTATCCATTGTCTGTAGAAAAGAAAGAGCGAGAGAGAAAAAACACAAAACAACCCTTATTTTCTTTGTTTACCCAAGAAAGATGATAAGATTAAAGGAGTCATTTGAGCAGCCTTCAAAAGGAGCTGAAAAGATTCAGTTTCAGCTCCTTGTGCCCGGGCACTAGAAGATTCAATTGGCAAGACCTCATAAAACAGCCTCCATTGAAATACGCTGAGTTCATGGAGGTTTCCCCCGTCTAACCACATTTTTCTGATGCTATTCCTGCAAACCAAACTCTCTCGTCATGTAAAGATAGGTTGAAGGATGAGTTATCGTTTAGCAGCAAGGTGTGTGGTAGGCAGGACGGCAGCAACTTCAGCCCACAAGAAGTTCACTTTAGAGCATTCCCACATTGTATTCATGTAAATACTGAGGTTTGAGCACAAACAGTGCTCAAGACATTTGAAGTAGTTCTTAGCTTATTTTTCTTGGTTGCGTAAAAGTCTTTAATTAACATGAATAAAAAATGTCTGTGAAGTCCTTGTTTTTTGGCAACGTTATATGTAACCAGTGTGCCACCAATAAGAAGGTTGTTTTCGTCTGAATATGGGTGAGTCAAAAGCCAGTTTAGGTCCCATTGACCTGTCCTGGCAGCTTGTTTTCATATTGTTTCAAAGGTCGTCAAACAAAAGTTTTGAAAGACCATAAAAATGATGACACAATTGTTTTCTCCAGATCTAGCCTCGGTACGAGCACCTCCTCATCAAACCGTTTTAGATACGGCCCGAGCATGAAGGAGAGATGGTATATTTCAAGCTCAGGAATAGACCTCCTGCCTGTTTGCTATTCTGGCGTGCGATATACTAATTATGGGTTGTATGTCACACCATGTGAATTTAGAAATGAGTGTCTGTAGACTCCCACAAAGACCAGCTGTGGGTGGTAGCTGAATCAAACTGGCTGTACTTGAAATGTAGTCTTAGTCACCAAGAGTCTACTTGTTACTCTTTGACCAATTAATATTTCCCCATTCAGGGCTCAAGACTGGTGACTTGAGGCTATCACAGAGGTTTTGACCTAGTAAAACCTGATAAAAAGAAAGTGTAACTAAAGACACAAGCAGCAATCTAAAAACAATATGCAACCAGCACGAGGGACTTGTGTTGAGATGAGCTTAACAGACAGCGCTTCCTTCCAGACTACATTATTAATATGCTTCCTCTTGGACCAAGAACTGGTGCAAACACTGACTGTATTGAATATACTGGCAAATAAGTCCTGTTTCTCAGCATATAAAGTCAATACATATTTCTCCAAAAAGTTAGGATGTCAGAAGTTAATTACTCTTCTCTTTTGTTTGTTTCAATACCAGTTTTAGGAATCCTTGCTCCTATACAGAGATATTAAGAATCAAACCTGTTTAGGGTGTATCTGCATGATCGACTGGTGTCTTATCCAATCACACTCTGTAATGTTTTCACTGCGCAGGGACACACTTGGCTGTCTGAATTAGCAGTCTTTGTGATGGGTTGTTGGGAGCCGGAGCAACTAAACGCTGTGGACCAGGGGTCCAAATGAATAAACCAAAAACTGCAAAGAGATTCAGCTTTAGTGACTAGCCACAAACAAATCATGCTGTCGTAGCTGCATGGGTCTTTAAAGAGATTTTTATTTCATTGTGAGAATGGGTTTAGATTCTCTATGATGACAGAACTTTCCGAATCACATGAATTCAATCCATCCGTTCCACTTACAATATGTACGAGGCAATACACTGTTCATGCATGATGCCTCTGCTATGAAGGCCTGAATCAATCTGCAGCACATAGAAGGAACGTCACAGTCAACCATATATTTGAAGTTATTTTTATACCCCATGCTAGCCAACAAGTGATTGACTAAAGGATGGAGAAATGCCAAGTGCCTCTTTAATAGTTTATTTAATGGGAGGAGATCTGCCATGCCATTAACTCATCTTGCAGTAATTTCACTGGGGATGCACATTACATTATTCACTTTGTGTGCCGGGACAGCACAGCGCACATGTTTAAAAAATCATGTATGTTTTGGTTCAGGCATGATCTCCCTCTATTTATCCACCCGATCCACACACTAAGAGTGGTGTGTATTCTTCTATTTGAATGATTGCATGACAGAGAGAAGACAGAGAGAGTGGGCGTATGGGAGAGTGAAGCCAAGTGGAAACTGAAACTTAATTTGATCTTTGTTTCATTGCGGTTATTAGTAAACTACATTTAGTAGATTAAAGTATGAACAGAAGAGGACTCGAGTAAAACATATGTGACACACACGGAAATCTCACTGGCAAGAATTCTTCCTAGATTTTGCAAACAGCTTGTCAAGCAATACTGTTTCATCGTCTCATAATCTCTGTGAGATTGGCGGTCCTCTTCATCTCTCTTTGGTATTCTCCTGTTTTCAGTTTTGTTACTCACTTACATGAGGGAGTTGGGTTTGTTTGTTTGTTTCATCGAAGGTTAATCAGACAGATCCCTTTGTTTTTATTGTTTTGGCATCAATTATTATTTCACTTTAATTACAATTCAGTGTTCAGATTTTGGTTTGGGCACCAGGGAAGGAACAACCTTTTAACATTTATGTTGCGCTCCTATCCCACGAGACGTAACAAACGTGTACACTTTCAGCCTGTTCAGAGTCATGACTTTACGTCCTAAGAGGAGAGCAACAACTTCATAACTTAAATAAAATAAATGTAGTTAAGCATCACTTTTTTTGTAAACATATGATTATAGCTAACGGCCGGAAGCTAGAGAACTTTACTTTTTCACTGTAAACAGAAAGTGTCAAAACAACCACAACCTCTCACTTTAATGCATCATAAAGTCGTGTTTAGGCACACAATCAGCAGTGTGTGGAATAAATGCAGCCCCCTCATTTTATTCCAATGAGGCCTGTGTGTTGACACAGCAGGGCGCTGATGCAGTAGGCTCCAGCAAAACAAGTTAACCTGGACTGTTTGGATTGTATTTGATTATCTCTCCAGTATCATCACTGAACGCTCAGTAACTCACTTTTCAGCCGCAAGCTCATTATTGTATGTTCAAAACATTTTACCAGAGGATGGCTAAATATGCAGTATGTTTTGCCCTCTCCTTAAGGCCGTAAATCAACCACATTTTGACAAAACCTGGAGTGTTTGGAACATGCAGAGTATATGAAGAAACAGCAGAGAAAGATTGGTGAGGTTTCTTTCGATATTTTGATGTGTTCGTCCACTGGGAAAACTATTAAATATTAGATTAGATTACACCGAACATGAGTTCTGGCCAATCACATGTCTATCACACTGGCTCGTTAGCTACCTAACAAATCAAAACCTAACTGAGCTCATGTCATGTTATGATTTACAGTTATCTGTGCACAGGTTTGCAATTACATCCAGAAGAGCTTTTACTGATTACTCTGATTTACTGATTGATTGTTAAAGTAATTATATTAAAAGTGCATCGGCGAATTAATACAATCAATCTGACCGTGGTGTGATTGCTGTGGTGCACAGGCTGGTCCTGGAGGTGACTGTATTTCAGGAGTTTGCCTCTCCGTCAGCTCTTCTTACATGCTGGCACGGCAGAGGGGTCCTCCGTGACCCTCTTTGTCATCACCCGACCCCTGACTCCAGTCGCTCCGTGTCTGTCTGTCTGTTGGTCCAGCAGGTACGAAGCGACAGATTAGCATGATCAAGGTCGCTCCGAGTGTGTCGACCTGAATGAGTCGCAGCAAAGGTTAGTGGATGCACCTGCTGGACCCCTGCAGATTGATTTAATTAAGGATATGGGTGCACGTTTGTTCCTGCCGTATTATAAAGCCCAAAGGGAGCACCAGCAGGGGAGAAGAGAAGAGAAGAGAAGAGAAGAGAAGAGAAGAGAAGAGAAGAGAAGAGAAGAGAAGAGAAGAGAAGAGAAGAGAAGAGAAGAGAAGAGAAGGGAAGGGAAGGGAAGGGAAGGGAAGGGAAGACACGTAGTAATCAAAAAGAGAACGCAGGGTAATTGATGAATGAGTTTTTAATCTGCATAGAAAGAGCCGGGTTACGAAATTGAGCCGTGGTCTTCGCAGCCTGCGCCTGATGTGTGAGAGTGCTTTGCGATCCTTGTGCAAGACACACACGCACACAATCACACACACACACACACACACACACACTTTATTAGAATATGTTTGTCCTTTCAACACTGACCTTATTCCTGGCCTTAAATGTTCCTTTAATGACTTGCCTGTCTGTGTCTAAGCTTATAGCTTTGCTGACTTGTTGGTGTGTGCACATGCATGTGTGCACGCACCAACAAGTGTACATGTACAGCACAAGCGAGGACATGTTTTGTACGTGTGCAAGCGAGAGGAGTTTCAATGTAAAGTGTTTTATGTATTTACACCATGATGATATTTTGATGTGTGAGCATGTGTTTGCCAATAACCTGACTGTGTGTGTGTGTGTGTGTGTGTGTGTATCCCAGCCACACACTAGCTTGTTCAACACACTTATTTCATTAACCTGCATGTCTGTAATTGCATTGTAGATGAGTTAAGGCTGCTGAAGTCACTGTGGAGACTCTATATGAAGCATCAAAACCATTTGATTAAAAGGAGGTGTGCAGACCTGGGAGTGCTGGGGAGAGGGAGGCTACTTAATGACATTTTTAACTCACTAATTCAATAGTTAAAAGTAAACAGTAAGGAGCTGGGGAGAGAGAGAAAAAAACGCTTGGGGCAAAGCCGGCTAACATTGGTGCTTGCACACAATTACTCTTACATTAGCCATTATTCTGCACAAGCAAACCAATGGAGGATTAACGCACACATGCTTCATTTTTTTCTCTTCCTCACAGTCCCATTCTTTCCCTCCCACCTTGCTTTAATCCATCAACCTGAAGACTAATCCTTTTGAACATTCAAAGCAGGAGCCAGGAAGGCTGCAACATGATCAATTACAGACTTTCAGCTGCTGCCTCAGTCTACGACGTCATGCAAACATTGGTACAAACACACATTTATTTCGTTGATGATGCTTTTATCATTTTTCCTGCTGTCTCTTTTCAATTCATGCCAACCTCTCTCTTCGTGCCAATAGCGCGTTATAATTCTGCACCGCTTAGAATGCATTTGTGTGAAAAACTTTATTCCTGCTCAGTTTGCCAGTGGCAAAGAAAAAAAAAATCCACAGACTTGGCGGTTATGTCATGAGGAAACTCACCCCAATCATGTTGACTGGCTTTATCTAACCAGCCAAGAACAGAGTAATAATGACTTGCAATGTATTTGTCATGACGCTGCACCTGTATTAAAGGTGCTGATACATATATCTGTCACTTCTTGCATTGGTCCCTACTCTGGCTCTTTGCATATTCTCTCATTATCCTCTGATGAAGGCGGGTGTGCAGGCAGGGATGCACAGGGTTCAGGGCTCCAGAGTTAATTCCTCTGCTATGTTACCACAGCCAGACTTTTTTCTTGCATTGTTTCTCTGTGGCCTACATAATGGCCAGTGTTCTGTAGAAAAGGATCCTGAGGGGGGACTCTAATAACCCAGATAGATAGTGCTGTTACATTTCTATCTCGAGGCACTCTGTCTTGGCCTGCCAGCGCCCAGGTGCCTTACTCATAGCATTCAGAGCGCTTCCTCTGCCATGTAAATAGTATCTATCAGGTTGAAGTGTGTGTGTGTGTGTGGGGGGGGGGGGGGGGGGGGGGGGGGGGGGGGGGGGGGGGGGGGGGGGGGGGGGGGGGGGGGGGGGGGGGGGGGGGGGGGGGGGGGGGGGGGGGGGGGGGGGGGGGGGGGGGGGGGGGGGGGCTGCAGACTGCACATAAAGATTGTACTTACATGTTTGGCATTATGCAGTGTGAAAAAGGTGTTTCTAGTGTGTGTGTGTGTGTGTGTGTGTGTGTGTGTGTGTGTTGGCCTTTGTCTGAGTTCAAATGTCACGCTCATTGTGAAATATCATATTGATAAAAAATGGTTTGGTGTTGTCAATAGATGTACTCATGCGGGTGAAATGGACCATGAAATGCATTAGGCCACCGTCACTCTTCACACTGGTCAGCCATTAAAGCCTTCATTTTCTGAAGAAGGAAAACAACTTCGATCCAACCAATGTCTTCTGCCGGAGGCCCGATCTGCTGCTGAGTGACCTTGTCGTGCCACGAACAAAAAAAGAGAAATTACATTGTTGCACTGTTCTCTCAGACTTGGTCGATGATGTCATATTTTACTAACATTATCTTAAAGAATAATTTGATCCTGCTTTCCAGCATTCCTTCTTCACAGTTTTACATCCAAGTAGTTGTCTGGGAACATCTGAACATTTCAACAGTGCTGATCTGACCTGAGGTTATTAAGGCTGTCCATCCATTGTAGCGCCAGCTTGTTTTTTCAGTAGTCTGAGAACGTAAAGTGTGGGTCATCTCCTGCAATCAGTGCTGCTGCTGTGACTTGGTATGGTGGTCTGCATGTCTGATTAAGCTACTTGTTGAACTGTGTGGATGTTTACTGATTTTGCACTGTGCTTCGTTCACGGAATCCAAAAGATATTCGCCTGGAAGCTTCGATAAGACTGGAGAAGGCATCTTTATTTCAGTAGGAAAGATATTCTTCTGTTTTTTTATGAATCCACAGAAGCACACAAGCTCCACTTTCCAGGATCTCACAGTTTGTTTTAATTTTGGCTTCAATTTCCAGGAAAAAAAACGGATAGAGGCATAGATTATTTGTACTGATTATTCACAGCCATCTACTTCTAAAATGCAATCCTTGACTGTTCCTGTCATTTTGCTTTGAAGGGGACAATAATTCCAAGTTTGATGAGCTGCTTCTTGTTCTGGTCCAAAGTGAACCTCATATTAAAGCTATGACCACATGGCCAGAGATGAGATGAGTTTGATATGCAATCTGTGGAGGCAGGGTCTCTGGTGTACAATTATGACAAGACCACAGGGCCTCTGCCTCATTGGCAAATGATAGACGGTGACCTGATTAACCTGCAAATTGACATTAAGCATCATGAGTCTGCCTGGGCATGCCACGTAATATAATTTAGAGGTTAATTTAGCACTTAACACTTGAAATTACATGTAAAAGCTGTGTAATAGGATGTTGACCAGTAGGATAAATAGCTCCTCGCAACAAAGAACTGTACAAATACTGGTGGTTACATCAAAATTGAGATTGATAATCAAAGCAGATCATTTATCTACCTCCGGGTAGACCCTGAAAGACAAAATGTGTTTGATTTAGTAAATACATTTAAGCCGGTGTTCAAGGCGTCCCATAGCCATTACGGAGCAGAAGAAGGTTTCTTTTCTGTTACTTTGGTGTGAGCAATAGTTGAAAATGATGAAACTCTGGGGGCTTGGTATGGCCTGGCATGACGGATGACTCTGTCGTGAAAATAGGGCATTGTCCCCCACTATCATTTATTATGAGTGTTGGCCAGGTTTGATGGAGGGAGCCAGGCCGTCGGGAGCGTAGATCATTCATCCAGAATGAGGGGCTGTGCTGGGTGGAGATCTGCTTTTTTTTTTTTTCGCCAACAGCAGAGGAGCTCCTGCAAAACCTGGTCTCAACACAACTCAGACAAGCAACGTACACAGTGACATACATCCGGCCCGACTGTTTGGAGACAGCAGTCACGTTGCTGTGGACAAAAATAAGTCAGATTCTCTCCAATGAAATCAGCTATCGAATTCCCAAAAGCAAGAAACGCTGAATGTGTATTGCACTGTGGCGTTTTAATGTCGGAAAGTGTGTCTGCCAGTGTAGCATAATGTCACACCTCCATTGAACAAGCAAACCCAAAGTAGCGAAGACAAACTGCTGATTTTTGACTTTTTACTAGCTTGTGTGCGTCTTAGCTTCAAATTGTGAGCACATCTGTGAGCGAGAGCTTGGATTTATACTTAGGTACACTAATCTGCCACAGGGATGTGTTAGCTGACTGATTGAGTGAAATAGGGCAAGGTACTCTATCTCGGATGTCACTCGAGGGTACATTCTGCTAATGTATCCAGCTGTCTATCTCTTAACGTATCTCAGAGGGAGAATGGTACTCGGTTAGAGCAATTGCACCGTAACTATCATCAATCAGATTTTCCACAGCTGACACTGGCCACATATTCATAAATATTAACAAATAATCTCTGTCACTTCTCTGTAAAGTTTCTCACCGCATAAGCAAACAGAAAGGAAAAACCAACCACAAGGTACCTTTTATAGCTCAAACCGATGTTGAGGCACACAGCGAGGCAAAAGAAAAAATAACAGGATCTTATACTTTTTTAGGTTCAGACTTTATGCCATCTGCAGAGTACCTTAATATTTTATTAAGCTGCATATTTAATGCACAAATCTCAAAATCTGAGCGTTTCTGTCAGTAAAACAATAACCCAGCCATTTGTGATCACATGGAGCCACTCTGCCGCATGAACAATGCTGAAACTTTGGAAAAAACCTTTCAGATAACCTGCTGAGAGAGCACAATCCCTGGCAAGCTACAGTAACTTCTGAAAGCTCATTGCATCTGGTTACAAACAAATAACCGGTAATGATGGATCGACTGAGCGAGGCAGCCAATTAACTGTAATTAACACAATCAAAGTGCTCACAGAAAGCAGCTAAAATGATAACTGTGTGAGTCCTGCAGATTTACATGCACAGATATTTGTGTGTGTGTGTGTGTGTGTGTGTGTGTGTGTGTGTGTGTGCGTGTGTGTGTGTGTGTGTGTTTGTGTGTGTGCGTGTGTGTGTGTGTGTGTGTGTGTGTATGTGTGTGTGTGTGTGAGGGGGAAGGTAGAGGGCACTGAGGGCTTCACATCCACATTTTCTAATAAATCCCTTTTCATGCACACACTATCTATTGCCTCTCATTTGCATGCATCTACCAGCCAGACAAGCTTGTTTACTTTTATTCAATGGTGCAGTATGCACTTTGTTACTGGATAGTTGTGATGGATAGTCGTAGTGAGGGACATTTATTAGCATGGCTATTAGATAGGCCCATGAGTGCTGCTCTTGACAGAAATAATCCTTGTCAATAGGAGAGATGGAGCCCTCTTTGTGTTAACAATGCTGCACTGCACTCAAACATCTCCCGGCCTGAAGTCTGCGTCGAGTTATGACAGTTTGGCTCAGGCACATCTACTCTGAGACAAAAACAAAATCCTCCTCATGTCATTGATTAGGCGGTCATCAACAGAGAGCAACTCATTCATTATTTAGACCAGGCATGGGCAGAACCGAGATGGGGACAAAGTTGTCCAAAAGAACATTGTTTAGGCTTTTAAAATCAATTCCTAATCAGATCTGTGATTTTTTTTTCCAAAAGTCCTATTTTAGAAAACCTTATTTTACTGTTTAACGTCCTCACTGTTCCACTGTAATGAGATTCCTTAATTATGTATGATATTACAATGAAAATTGAACGTGACATATTTTATGTTCAGTCTATATGTGTCTGTTGAAACATAGTTGTTAATTATTTCTTGATGTTAAATAATATAGAAATTACATTTATATTGAATGATTAATAACGTCCACTATTTAAATCAAGCTGCTTCCTTCCGTTCATCTTATCTTATTGCAGAATTATTCCCTCCATTTTCAACAATCGGTCTTTCATCAGTTCAGCTCTATAGAATTGTGGTGATAACCTTGCACACAATTCATTAGGCTTTTGTGAGCATCATGAATGCAGATGAGACCATTTCCATTGTTGGATTATCTCAAAGTTTTGTTCTTATGCAAGAGGAAGCTTCAGTTGATTTTTTGTTGTGGGTGTCTGAGATATTAAACCCGGGTCTTCAGCTCAAAGAAAAACATTTATTCACCAGATAATTATATTCCACATCCTTGTCCTTGCATATGAAAGTAATAAACTTTATTTTGCACAATCTTCCAGTGTTACTGTAAAAAAAAAGTGTCATGCAAGTGTTCGTGCCTTTGAGGAGCGACAGTCTTTGTCAGATAGCAGCTTTATTTCATGCCCGGCCTGGAACGGCTCTCTGATTAGATGTTCCGTGGGTCACGCAATATGCATTTCATAGCTGTGAGCCATCGTGCTTGAGTGACAGGCATACATCTGTTCAAAGCTCATCTAGTACTTGGCTGTCGCCTGCCAGTGTTTCATGTAACATTGAGCTTCACCCATTTCCTTAGCTGAAAACATTAGATCATCTAATAGATTCAAATGACCGACGGAATCGGTTTATCTGGTAATGAGAATTTAGAGCGCATAATAATCTCGTTTCATTATGCTGTCCCATTCGTGATTTTTGTGGGTATAAATATTGAAAATACATCGCTATATTAATCTGAAATTGAGTAAACATCAAAACCCTCTTGGACCCCCAGTGCCACTCATGGACTAATTAGCCTTCTTCCAGGCCATCTTCAGGGTTTGGCGTACGAGCGCTCAGAAAGGAAGCAGCCCAGAAACAGCCCGACTGCACGACTGCCGCTGGGCATGTGGGAGGCACACACCGAAAGCACATTGTTAAAAAGTAATTATCTTCTCATATAAACCCAAAGTAACGAAGGGATCCCAAATGGAGGAGAGTGTATAATGCAGGAAACACGTAGAAATATAAGACTTATGCTAAGTATGGTACATTTGCAACAAACTGAGCTGTTGTGCTAATTTTCTGTGAAGCAGAAGGGGGGGGGGGTACCTGTGTAGCATTAAAGGTCAGAGTGCAATTAAAATTAATTTAGCTTGACAGAAAGTAATTTACACATTGGGTTGATAAATGAGTGCTGGCTGATTAAGGTAATTAAGCAGATATGTTAATTTTCAGTTATCTTTGGGTTGGTTTAAGGAATCAATGATTCCCTTGAGCGATTTTGCAGGCTGTGACTGCCAATCTCGATGTCCAGAGACGTTGTGGAACCAAAGGAATCGCACCGGCATCTGAATAGAAATGTACATTAAATTTGCCACCTCGAGTATTGGCCAAGGATTACAACAGACTGCTAACAACGCAATTAAAGAGGAAGGGTTATCCTCCGGGCCTCGTACACCACATTATTAAGGCGCTTCTATTCGATTCGATTTTTTTTTCTTCACGTAACATTTTTAAGAGACTAATCAAACAATGCAGGATAATGATCGTCTCAGGTTGACAGGGCTTCGCTTCTCACATTGTGTATTCACTCCGAGACCTTATCTTTCAAATTTAGTGCCGTTTAAATGACTGAACCTGCACTACACATTATTAACGAGGAGGATATTCTAACTGTTGATCGCAGATGAGTACAAAGCTGCAATGATGTGTGCTGCATGTATGTTATGAAATAATATCTTCCTTATTATGAGCTTTAACATACAGTAGAACTAGCTCGGAGAAAGGCTAATAAAGCAAGTAGACAGCCTGCAGGGCAGCTTCAGGAGCAATGGGAGTCCATTATAAAGCCTCTGCAGAACTCTAACAGGTAACACCAGGCAGTAGCACCTGGTACCAGCGAGCCTTATGTCAGGTGTTACTGAATCAAGATTTTTGTCTGGATACCCTAATTATGAAATGTCTTCTGGCATAAGGACCACATGCCATCGCCACGGCGTTGCTATGGATGCAAATCCGTGGCGATGGTATGCTCAGCTGCCACATAAGCTTGAAAAGCACAACTCCAGGAGCTGCACTGTATGACTGACATTTCAGCACGATACTCCAAAGCCACATACTGAAGTCACAATGGCCAGCAGCCTAATAAAGAGTCTATGACACAAGCCTGGACACAGAGCCACTGAAATCCCGAAAATCCCAATCTATTGGCTTTTTCATCTGCCGTGGATCAGCCACCACATCCCTCTGAAACTTCACCACCACATCCCTCTGAAACTTCACCACCACTTCCCTCTGAAACTTCACCACCACATCCCTCTGAAACTTCATGCCTGCTCAGAATGTTCAAGGACTGTGATTGATTGCATTTGATGGAGTGCGTGCTAAAAGCAACCTTGTGCGTGCATTACCATTTGGATTCTTGATTGCGGAGAGATCCAAGGACAGTTCACTTCACGATCAAAAGAAATATAAACACTCATTCCTTTATAATTCTATACATTTCTGTCTCTTTAGGTGTAATCCAATTTGCATGGATGCTCCCTGAACTCATCTTACTCAAACATACACTGAGAGGCTTTTAAAGTGCAGAATGAGAAACAACGAACAAATAGACTTGTTCTATAAATACATATGAAAAGCAATCAAAAGCTAAATATATATAAATAAATGAGTATCAGCTTGTAGAATCAGAACATATCTGCACTTAACGTTTGGCCACAATCTCAGTGTCCTCCTCAACCACCAACAAGACTCATCATGCGGGACATTTATTCATGTGCTCCGAGGCAAATTGGCCGGAAAGAAAACTGGTAATTGTGTTAAATGTTTTTTATGATGTGCAGTAGAGGGATGAAGTTAAAGTAATTCTAGCTCGAGGTTAGTTTTGCAAGGAAATGTAAGGTATGAGTGTTCACAAACATTTCCACTCACAGTCATGTCTACAAACACCTCAATTATCAGCCAAATTACTGCGCATAAGAAATATATGTAACAAGCATGTTATTCACTGTGTCATGATGTATATGACCAGACATATGCTGGGAAATCCTCACCAAAATTATATTTGGTCAAAATAAAGATGCAAATGTAAACATATATACATATACACTGCACAGAATGTGATGTCCGTTTGAAATGGGAGTTCTCAATAGCTCAAGTTATTATTATTGTTTATTAGCAATGCTCGCGGTGTGGCCTACCACTTTGGTCTTGAAGAAAAATGATTCAACTGTTTTAACTACAGGAGAGACAGAATGTAAAAAAAAGGGACAGACTTCAAAAAACATCGACACAATACATCGCCTCAAACAATCCTTTTAATGTGCTGCCTAATTAAGTACACGTACAGTAGATAATTCATGATTATTTTCCACTTCTGATATTTAATTTGCTGCAACTACAGCATTACACAGTTCCTCTTTACCACTTTACATCAAGCTTTGAAGGAGTGGCCCCCACAGAGCTTGTTTTTGATCTTATCAATCTTATTTGGTATTTGAAACAAACAGATTGATTCAGCTGCCCCTCATTGAGAGATACTGCATGTTCAAGAGCAGCCTATCAGTTCCCCTCAGGCCCCAAAACCCTCAGTTAGAATCTAAGTTTGAATGCTACACAGGTCTAAAACTTCGACGCTTTGGAATCCTGTAAAGGGAATTGAAATTATCTCAGTGCCGAGGGTGCACAGGCACACAGCACAGGGGAGCAAACGCACCGCTCTCCTGTGCTGTGTGCAGATAACAGAGCAAGCCCACAGTATCTGCAAAACACAGCCCTCTGATAAGATTTCCGTGTGATTACTTCCTATCAGTCACCGATGATCAGCTGTTTGGACTGTCCAAGCAGACGGAACACATATCATAATAATTTCTGAAACGCTGCCTCCTCACAACAGCGTACAGTCGGCAGTACAAGTTGCTGCTTTGCGAGCGATGAAATTACTGCTGTTGCATCAGTTATGTTGCAGTTTGATAATGCAGCTGAGTAGATTAATTTACACATGGATTTCTGTAAAGAAATGCTGAATGGTGGAAAATAAATAACAGATGCTGTACAGCATGAGGTGGTTCCCTTGCAGGGGTACAGTTGCAGCTCTCCTTCAATCAACAGAAGTGTGAAAAGGGTGTTGATCAGAACCTGTACATTGGTAAACATGCACTGCATTTCTAGAAGGAATCTTATCCAGACACATCATCATTTGACCCATTTGGTTTGTTTTTCTGACATACTTATTTGGTTGATCCTCCAGGGTTTAGCCTTTTTGCACTTGGTAAGTGTGTACAATGGCATACTCCTTTGATGTGCAAATATCGATTGTACTGATACAAGACTCTTGGCTGACCTATAGCATATTGATTGGAGAAATCTTTCCGCTTTCTGCCTCATCTCTAAGTTGATAAAAGCTCATTTTGCAATGAGTTCGCAGAATTAACCTGACACTCAGTGATGCATTATAGAAAAATAATGAAATTGCTGATGTCTTAATGTTTAGCCTGTTAGTTGACTGTTTAATCTGTCTTATTTTAGTATCTCTGCTGCTGATCTCTGCTTCCCCCAGTTTTGAAGGCTACCAATCCTTGACTGGGTCTACAGTGATTTGCGGGATTTAAACCTGGCTGTTCATTCAAAGGTCATTAGGTCGTTTCACATCAGCAGGTGATGGAGTTGACAGGGTTCATCTGAGCAGTGCCCTTACAGCCTGAGGGGCTCAGAGCGAGTGTGCATCATCTCCCACCAGCAGCCCAAAACATCTTCACAGCCCCGTGGTTTGGCCACATGTAGGACAACTTTTGGGTGGAATGCAATTGTTTATGCACACGAGGAAATACTACATGGGCTTGGCCGGTACCAAAGTTGGGGGACAGCTAATGTGACAAAATGGTCCAATTCAGAAGACAAAACTATGGCACTGTAGTTATGACAAAATACTACACTGTAAAGCACTTTCAACCTGTTTGAACAAGATGTGAAAAAGGTGTGTGCAAACTGCATTAGGAATTACCTCTAATGAAGTTTAAAAAAAAAACAGTTTTACTTATTTGTCTTTAAATATAGATTAAAAAAAAGATTTAAGCAGCCTGTCTGCACTTTTAAGTGTATGGAGCGCAGCGGGGAGTGGGCATTCAGGGTTCAAATTAAAAATCTGATGAGAGACTATAATGATGCTGCTCCATGGTTCAGTCCACATCCAGAGGGCCAAATATCCAATTAAAACAGTCACTCTCTCTCTCTCTCTCTCTCTCTCTCTTTCTCTCTCTCTCTCTCTTACTGAGAATCCTGCATGTAAATTCAATTCAAGATAATACCTCTGGAGAACCGACGCACAACAACCCACCAAATGTCATATCTGCTCTATAATTGTCCTTTACCAGATGTAATCCATCATACTGCATGTTTGATATCACACTTATAACCTTTTAACTTTACAATATGCTGTATGGCCATTCGCAGACAGGGCGGTGTTTAATCACAGGTAATTACAATTTTTGTTGGGCTCCATTAACTCAACTCAAACAGCGATTGTAATTTGATGCTAATTGCTACTGCATCCGCCATTATGAAACGCGTATATGTAATTCACGGCATCAAAGGTTGCCGTATCAAAACAAAGCTGGATCTACGACTGACAGGCGGGAAAGGGCAGTGGAGCTAAGCTGATTGGTTGTACAATAAGAATGAGAGATACTCTTTATATCCTGACCTTTTGCGGCTTGCTTCCACCCCCTCTCTGCTCTGTCAGTATCACTGATCGGCTGCACAGCTGTGTACGGGCCAGGTCTCGCAGCCAGTCCAAATGATCTCAACACACAATCTGTCAGTATAATATTCCTGACCCCGCGTCCTGCCTTTCCGTCTTTACGCGAGGATGATGCATTGGATGGGGCAGAGCAGCCGAGCAGTGGGCACTTCCTTTCATGAATATACTGGAGCTTTTACTGTTTGTGTTGCAGTTACAGAACAGGGGGAACGCCACTTTGCACTTGTAGTATTTTGTAATCATCATAGGTGTGACAAAATGTCAAAGAATCTATGTTTCAATATTCAAGACATATTCACTCCCAACTCGTCAAAACACTGACGCTTGGTCTGTGGCCCTAAGCTTCAAACTAGGACGCTCTTCATACTCTCTATCATCAGTTTTGGACGAGGCAGGGACGGCATGTCAGTTTCCGCTCATTAGCAGATTTCATACAGTAAGTTAAAGCAGTAATCAGACTGTATGCAAATAATAGGGAACCAAAGGTAAGGGAAGACCATGACCAGACATAATGTAGTTACAAGTGGTAACTAAAGGCATTTGCATTCAGACATGCAGGAAGGACACACAGTTGTCATTTGAGGTCAAGGGGTCAACACAGTCGGGGCTGGAAGGGTTCAGAGGTCTGCACTGCCCAAATGGTGTATTTCTTCATAACAAGCAACTCTCATGATTAACGACTCGCGTGGCCATCACCGCACAATTGATTGTCTCTCTGACAACAAACACCACTTTTTTTGTAACTTTCTGGTTAGTTGTAATATTTAAGAAATACCATTTTAGAAAGCTTATTTACACATATTTAACACATATCTCAACGAGAAGCAACGTTTTTCACAGGCAGACATGAAGAACAAAGGATAGCATACAATGCAGATACACACACATTTCCACATAAATCTATATTTACAAATCCTAACAAGGTCTGCTAAGTACAAGTAGCCAACAGATCAGATCTAACAGGATGTAACTGTGTCTGTCACTTCCTGTGTATTAAAGGCTGCTGAAAACTGTCCGATTTGACCACAGGTTTTGTTTCTCCATCGCCTGCTGCCGCCTGCTCTCGTCCACTTTCCAAGCGAGACGCAGCTCATCTCGAACGAGCCTAATGTCAATGTTTGTCTTTTGTTTTGCACGGGACATGAAGAGCGGCCTCTCGGACAAGTCCTGTTTGTTTGACCTGTCCATCTCCCTGTGTGGTCTATTTTACCCCTAATAATACATTGCCCCTTGCTCTGAGGGTCTGATAATGACTCTGATGTGTTTAAATCAGAGTCAGTTGAGAGCCCGGTGCATTTTTATCAGAAACTCAGAGGGCAGAGGGCCACTGACCAACCCCCAGTATTTGTGTTGAGAGTGCGACCGGATCTGGTTATTTTGTCTTATTTGTACACATTTTAATGAGTAATTCCTTTCAGCTCTTCTTTATGTATGATATCTGCCCTCTCATTTCCTATTCTCACTCTGTCCAAACAGCATCTCTGTTTAATTAAATGACCTGAAATACTCATATACTCATTGGCTGGGTTAAGATCAGTTTAACCCATGTTTTACACACCATAATTATACTTGACATGGTTTTGTTTGATGATTAATCTGCAGGACTGCACCGAAATGTATAATTAAATTGCAAAGCCTTCGGCTTTAATGATGCACTGTGCCTTCAAGTTGAATTAAATTATCTCCAAGAAGATTTACTTCTGAGGTGGAAGACACCTAAGAAAGAAACCCCGGTTGAACAGAAAGCTGAAAGTCGTTTTTTTTTCCTTTCAGAAAAAGGCACAAAACCAGCTGCTGAAAGTCAATTAACATAACTCTGACATAGACCAACACAACACAGAGATATAAACAGCAAATTTAAATGTAGGGAACCTGCAGGCATTCAGATAAAGCTGGTGTCAGAAGCTGCACAATTTACCTGCAAATAGAAAAAGTAGACATCCATGTGAAACTTTGTATTTATTTATTTCTTAAGTAAGGGAGAAGCTGATTATTTACTCAAACAGAAATTTAAATTTGACTACCGAATAACTTCAGGAATACATTCCTCGAAAACTTTTTGGATACGTGATATTTTGTGGGAGGAAGAAAACAGACATAGAAGTACTGTCTACAAATGATAAATTCACTCTTCAAATAACATCATGACCTAAGATTAATATTCACTGTAAAAAATGCCAAATATTATATTGATATCTGATGAAAATCAAACTCTCAGCTTTCATCAATAGCCTTGCAGTTTGAGCGGTCTCTTTTATATGACACCTGTAATGGCTGCCATCACTGGGTTCATGCCGTGAAGGAGACGTGGCTCTTTGACTGCATCACACTTACATGGCCAGCCGGACAGCACAATAGGCTGCCTTCCAAGTCTTGATTGCAGCCGCAAGGCCCTCGCTGTGTTTTCATTGTGTGAACCCACAGTTATAACACCAGAGTGCTTGTAATAGAGAGCCATTGTGTCCTTGGGTGGCCATTCCAGCTCCAGTGGAAATGGATTTTAGCATCAGCCCTCATTCGAGTGTGGTCTCCAAGCTGGCTCTCGTTGCTAAAAAATGTCCAGAAATTGAATCTATCCTCCCCGACCAAGCAATCTAGACTCTAGAGAACCGGGTTTGTCCTGATTAACCCTTTTGACCAACTTCTTTGAGCCTAGCTCTTCTTCAAAGGCATTCATAACACATCTATGTTCAGAGCGCTGCCTTCACCAGATGATCCAACCACATTGGCTAATTGATTCGCACCATGTGGGAGGGAAGGAGAAATGTAGCTATGATCAAACGTCAAATAATATTAGCCGTGAGTGTAGTCAGGCAAATGTACTGAGGGCCTCGGTATCTATTTATTCTCTTTCCAATGTGTGAATAGTGGATTTGGATTTAGAAACCCCCGAACCCTCTTGTCACAAAAGCAAAACCCTCTCTTAAAAATTATGTCCTGCTATACATATGCAGTTAAAGAGAGAAGGTTATACTTAATCTAAACAGTGATGGTATCCTCCGTCTGCTTTTCCATTCATATAAAAAGGAGACAAACTTTGCAGTTAAAAAAACCTTTTACTTAAACGAGGCACATTCTAGAAAGGTCACAAATTTATAGGAGCACGGCCTTGCAGGACTTTTCTCACAATATGCACTTTGACAAGTGTTGCCGTCCCATGGGTAACATTTCATGGCACGATAAAGTAACTAAGCAGATTTGCCGCTTGTGCCTGGCTGTCCTGTCCAGCGGACTGTGTGAAAAGCCTGCATGTGACATGTGCTCCCTGTTGGGGCCGAGAGGGAGGACTGTGGATTCACCATGAATTTATGTCTGCGCACATGACCAGTGTCAGGACCAGAGGCGAGAACCTATAGATGCTGCTGCTTCCTTTGTTGTGAGACGGCAGCAACAACCGGCAATCAGCTGTTCTATTTACATTACATTTCATCCAAAGCGACTTACAATCATGTTACATTCATACACCGTAGACACAGCTACAGGGAACAATTCAGGGTTAAGTGTCTTGCTCAAGGACACATCGACTAGGGCGGGGATTGAAGCGCCAATCCAGACCTGCTAACCACTAACCCACAGTCGCCCCCATTTGGTAATGCTATTAGCCATGAGCCTGGTTGTTGGTGTGAATGAATTGCAGACACACCACACGTCACATGTCAAGCTGAACCTGTAGACTGACTGAAACTGTTAAATATGTCATGTGCGCTCTGAAATCCTTCAAACCCTTCTCAGAGGGATTCTCTCTCATCAGTTTGAAGAGACTGGGAGGGCTCTCACTGCACTCTTGCATGAGTGCTGAAAAAATGCATTGTATTGAGACAATGTTTTTTTCTGTTAGCTGAGAGAAAATTCTTAAACAATGCCGGTGATAAACTAACAAGATGTGTATTCAAGATTTATTTTATTGTCATTTTCTTGTGTACTTGCATGCATAAAAATACAAAACGCTGTTCCTCACAGCACACAGCAGTGCAACAAGTATTCCAAAAGATCCCTCCAAGCGATACAACTAAAAACCTATGGAAAAGGGGTTTGGGTGGGGGGCTGCTGAAGGTGCTGACTGTTTCCAGGCTATTTAGCGTTCAGCTGGATTTGGCACAGATGCTCCTGTACCTCACGGCAAGGGGGGAACAGACTGTGGGAAGGGTGGTGGGATCCTGGCTGACGCTGGAGGCTCAGTGAACACAGCATAGATGGTAAATCTCCAGCAGGAAGAGGAGAAGAGCACCAAAGAGCGTGCACGCTGTCTTCACTGTATACATTTTCATTTCCTTTATTATTTAAATTCTTAAATGTTTCTTAAATGTAAATGTAATATGTCCTGCCCTGCTATTGTATTGTGTTGTATTGTATATATGTAAACATGTTTGCTGCTGCTTCACTAAATTTCCCCCTGGGGATGAATAAAGTAATATCCTATCCATCCTATCCTGTTTAGCCTGTGTTCTTCGGTCACATTGCATTTACCGAACCAGGTAGTGAGCAGTACACTAGAATCCTTTCAACCTGTAGAAGGTGGTGAGGGCTCGGGCGGGTAGACTTTTAAATCTCCAGATCGCTGCCTTTTTAACGATGGCCGAGGTATTGATGGTTGATAAATAATGAATGAATTAAGTCTTAAATCTGAAGGTGGCTACTGAGTTCTTAACTTGTGTACAGTGACCATAATGTTTCATAGACACAAAGTAACATAATCACGTACTTTATAAAAGGAGAGCTTATTAAACTACCAACCATACACAGAACTAATAATTAACACACAACCTATTGAATAAATGTGATTATGAATGAGCACAATGAATGCAGCGATGAACGATTCATGAGTAAAGGATCACCGTGGAGACCAGCTAAAGTCAGGGGAGGATCTCGTTGATGTTGACCAATAAATTAAATAAATGCACCGTTCAGCAGGTTACAGTCTGGGAAGCAAAAGGGATATGTCGAAGCGATTCAAATATTATTTCTATTTTGATGGGAGAGCCTACTCATGATCTAAAGCTTCTTAATTACTTAACGAGCATTGGCCTCAATAAGTAAGTAAGTCATCGTTAAGTGGTGTAGTTTCATATGATGAAGATATCTCCACTCAGGTTTGAAGGTCGCTGCAGCCTCTTAAAGACAGTAAGCAGACGATAACTTGTGTAAATTACTGCATCATCAATCCACTCACCCTACTTAAGATTCAACTAATTTTCATTGGGAATTGATACATTATGATAATGTTGTATTTGGATCAATACTAAAAATAGCACTGCCCTTCACTGCCATATCTTTTGACTGATGTTTGGCAATTTTTTCCAGGGACTAGTTCAAACTTAAAATATATGAAGAGCACTCGAGAAGTCTGTGCATGTTTTCCTTTCAGGCTGCCTTTGGCCCCAAAAGTCTCCATGAATCACAGGGTTAGGGCAACATGGAGACAGTGAAGGCACCACCACCACCAGTGGAACTAAAGCCCTTGGTTTTGTCTTCAATCGGCCCCTTTCCGCTGCATCTCTGTCAATTAACCAAATCAGGTTATGCACCTGTTGTACGATCAAGGAAACAAAAAAAGGATTCTGATTGGATAAATCATAGTTTGTCAAAATGTATAATGCTTCATCAATATCACATCTAATTTACTCTGAAGACATGGATTTAATGTCATTGAATTGCAACCTTGGTACTGAAGGACAAACTGTGCGAAAGCCACAGAGCATAAGAGGGAAAGTGAAGTGTGTTTGTTGCTTTTTGCACCTTTTTTGTTGTTTTTGTAACACAACTTCTGTGCCTGAAGACACCAAACCTGCTCATGTAGACACTCTACATTTTGGGACTTTGATCAGACCTGAAGGGTAATGCTGATGTTATCCAGGTTTGGATGCGCTGTGTGGAAAAGGAAGGTGACTAAAGTGGTGGAAGAGCAGCAGCAGCAGCAACTGAACTGGGAAAGAAGTGACCTGAACTTTAACAGGATGGAGCCAATTCCCTGAGGAGTAAACATTCAGTAAAAGCTGAGCAGCTCATATCTGTGAAGTAAATGGGCAGTGAAGTGGAGCATGTTCTTCCCTAACAGGGCCAAGGTACACTGCCACGGGATCTGAACCTGTAATTCCCGTTTGCTGTTGCTTGACTCATCAGCGAGTGCACAGGCAGCCAGGAAATAAGGTCTTGAATCTGGTCGGGATATCCATTATCCATATTAAACATGTGACTGTACATTACTGTAATATGAGATTTGAGAAAGTATTTTAGCTCAGTGATTATTACCAAGGAGTTCAAGTGAAATATCACAGCCAGAGGCCATTTACTGGTAAGTCATACGCTAACATTCATTACTAACTTTGTTGGCATCATATCTTTTACAGTTTACTGTGTCAGCTATATTATACATTTGCTTCACTGAAGCTAAAATAAAGTTTTGATCGACTAACTTGCTGGGGAGCTGCCTTATTGTCGCTGTTGTTGTTTTTTGACACGTTTAAATTATTGCCCGACGTTAATACATCTAAAAAGTGGGAATCTAAAGCTATGCACCTCTTGATAATTGCAATCCTCTCGGGGAAGCTGAGGGTAGCCATCTGTGAATCAATGAAGAAATAATGCCGTGGTTAAGAGCTGCTTGGGGGGAAGCAAACACATTTATTTGTGTGAAGTGCCTTGTTTTGAAAGGCAGAAATGAATGGAGGACCTTCCTATGTATGCTTCTATTTAACATTTTGGAAACGAGATGAAGCAGGTGCGGTGATTGTGTTTAAAAATAGTAGTTAATATGTTTCAGAGGGTTAAATACAGTCAGCAGGATGCAGGATTGTGTCTCTGTCGTGGAGCTGGATTATTTCCACCTGCCTTCTACGTGACACTCTGACAGTATCAATCCCACCTTATCTGTCCTCTTTTCCTTTTCCTCTTCCCCTCCTCGCCCCCTTTGTTCCACACACCTTCCCCTTCCATCATCCCTGTCTGCGCCACCTTAAAAAAACCCTGCTGTGATAAGCGCCCTGAATTAAAAAAAATTCTTTATAATTACTTTCCGTATTATTCTACTGCAAGTGCAATCCAAAGTGCATGCATTATATATGTTCTCCATTCTGTATGAAGATAAAACCGGTGTGGGTGAACCTTGCCTCAGGGCAAAATACACAAATGCAATTAATTAATTTCAGTGGAAAAAAACCTTCTCACATTTGTGGAGACTGAAAAAAAAAAGAAAAAGATCCTGTCCTCCATGTGTGGATGTGGAGTTCATTATTCTACAAATAGTGAGTAGAAAAACGCTCTTGGCTTTAATTAGCGTGACGCTTGTTTTGTACCTGTGCTTACAAGTGTCCTAAAAGGGGTATAAGCCAGCTGAGAATAGCTATAGATTGTGATTGCTCCACAGTTACTGCCGCAGCATATGGAAATGTCTGGCCATCTTGTTTCGTATTTCATATTTTATGACAAATTAGCATGCAGCTCGTCGTTCCTCTGAGGAATGAGCCGTCTGTGGTGCTTAACAAGAATCACCTTTATAGCTTACAGTGTTCACTGCGCATCAGACTCGTACTGCGTGCTGAATTCACATGTCCTTTATTTCCTTAAAGCACCTATCAATAATATATCTTTGGCTGTCAAGAGACTGGCAGACAAATAGATAAGAAAGTAAATGGAACAGAGACCAATTACAGAAGGCAGATCTCATGTCTGTTGAGAGGTCAGTAAGCTCACCTCCACACACCTGCCACTCCTGGCCCACGCTACAGGGCCTCGCCAGCGCTGGTGCGGCACATCAAAGGCGCACTACTTGAACTTGAAAACTTGAATGGCTCATCCTCAACCCAAGAGACATTTGTGTCTTTCAAAACCTGAAGGGAAGAGAGTCAATCCACACATGGGGGCCCTAATGACCCACAAGGCATAACATGAATTTGTCCTCCCCTCCCCGTCATGCTCTGTTTAGAGAGGAAAGACACAACGAGAACCTGATGTGTATGGATTTTCTTTTACCGGTAATAAGACTGTCAGGGGGGCTGTACAGCTTGTGTGAGGATTTGGAGCCGCAGACAGCGGTAATTGAAACTGACAGCGGGTTGAGCACAATGACCGTGGATAACAACAATTATAACCCCATAATCAGCAGCACCGCATGCAGACAAAGTTCTTAGGTAATCAAAATTACCCAGCTGACACCCACTCTTATATATTTCCCCATCCTCATTGATTGTCTGAGCTTTCCTGGCGTGGGGGCCCCCTGAGCCGCGGTGTCATCTCGGGGCACCGAAAGGCTCTCTGTTGCATGTTTTGGAGCACCTTTATCTTCAAACCCCGCTGGCCAGCGGTGCCGCTCAGGCACTCTAGCGTGCATGTGTGTGTTGTACACAACATCTACGATACAGTAGTCAGAGTTTGGTTCATTCGGTCCCAAAAGTTGTCACGACTCTCTACTTTGTTTGCTATTTGTTTTTGATGATGTACAGGTACGATTTATTATTTCCAGAGATGCTACTTTATTATGTCTTGTTCAATTTTCTTTTACTCAATACAAATTCATGACTTTGTCAATATTAGGTTCTCTTTGCAATGTGAGTGTTTTTTACACATCACATTTTTTTTAAATGAGGTTTTGTAGAACAAATCTGAAAACTCATTTTCAAGCTGCTGATAAGGCTCCATCTGCTAATCTGTCATTATGTTGTTGTGAAAAAGTAGACAATTTAGTTTTACTTTGTTTTAATACCCATATTGAATGTGTTAATTACAGTTATTACAAGTTACTGCATATTGGGTGATTTATGGACAAAGACAGTTTAGCCACAAATTTATGATCAGACTTCAAATATTTTCACTGACGTTTACTGACAAGTTTGAATCACATATTGTTTGTTATCTATCTAGCATTGTAGCTAATTGTTTCAAAAATTACCATAAAATCGTGAAAAAAAGACAAAGTTAATAGTCAGAACCTGATTGGTTCTCTCGTGCACATGCTGAGCACTTAATGGTGCGTTGCAAGTGGAACAAATATATAATTATTTTACTATAATTTTGTTTGTATTATTATTTTAATAATTTTCCTTCTTTTCTCACGTTCTCGAGTCATTCATTCATAAAAGTCTAAATACACCTATAAAAATGTGTAAAAAATGTAAGATCATAAATCACATGTTTAGTATGCCGAGTCGTCTGATTACACCAATGTCAGTAATTATAGTTGTTGCATCTCGGTTCATTCAAAACAAATTCAGCGCCATTTATGAAGAGGAGACGTTTGACACCAAATGTATTCATGTGAAAGATGGACTATGTAAAGGACTCAGCCATGTCTCCCTGCCAATATGTCAAATATACACACAGAGCTTTTAAGAAGAAAACTATGTTTTTTCCATATTTCACTTCATTCAATTAATTTCTCGTTTTCATGAAGTCAAAACCTAATTGATGTGAGTCAGAGCAAACATCTGTCCTCATCATTTTCAATAAGTGGAAGCTGTCAAGCATGTAATCAGAAAATCATGTGCTGTCAGTCATATTCCATTACAGCCAATGCAGCTCAAGTTTTTTTTCAAGATGTGGGTTTTTGAACATTTCCTGTGTGAGCAGACGGAAAAACTTCCATACTTGTGTGTCTGGTATCAACAGCTGATAATGTCTGTGAAAGAAAAGATATCAAGCAAGGGATTAAATAGTTTTACACTGTGGTTTGTTTGTCCATATTTTGTCCATCTAATATGCATTGATCCAATTCCAATACTGCTAAGCCGATACTAACCTTCTATTTCTATTGAGATGTTTTAAGAATAGCTGGTAATATTAACACACATATTACATCTTTTGGTATTTTTGTGCACTTGAAACAGGAAGTTATTCCTTTTTAAATCTGCACTTGTTGATGCTGAGCTTCCAATTAATTTGACCAATGACTTGTGATTCCTTCTATTCTTATTCACCTGTTGCTTAGAGGGATATTTGTCTTTTTCTGCCATTTCAACTGTCAGTCTGGTCAAACCGTTGGAAAGCGTTTTGTTCTCATTGTACAAAGCACTACTTTTACAAACCCTTTCATACAAAATAACATACATTTGTGAAGAGGACTTTCTACAACCTAAAAGCATAACAAATACAGAGCCGTCCTCTCAGCCATCCTGTCGTGGCTCAAAGCGGAACAGGGCTGTAGTGGATCTGGCTTTTGCGGCGGGTGACCCCAAACCTTTGTATTTATATTTATTTGTATCTATATGTTCTCAGGGACAATGCACATTGATAAATGTCACTGTTAATGTATCAAAAGGCTAATTTTCAACTGTTGTCCCTCGTCCTGATGTTTGATCAGCCATTAAAGAACCAATACGCGAGCCACCTCATGTTTATACGCTACCCGAAGGCCACAGTATTAACGGAAATGGAAATGGAAATAGAGGAGTGAGCGGAGGGATATTTAGATGGTTTCAAGCTAATTGCTAGCTGTCACTAAATCCTACAAACTGGACCTTTTTAAAACTCACTCCATATCAAATTAGAACAAGAAAAATCAAAACATGCCACAGCTGAGCAGGATAAAAAAAGAAAAAGGGTAGAGCAGTAAAGCAATATCATGCAAAGTAGGACATTTAAAAAGCAGGCAATTCATGCAAAACAATGTTTAGCAGATAATCAGAACAAACAGATAAAACAACATGAATTCATATCACAGAAGACAGGTAAAACCGGAGGAGATGTAATCTGACGAACTATAATGGCAGGTCTGGTTGCCAGGTTTTGAGATCATGTGCAGAGGAATGGTCGGAGTCACTATGACGTACATTCAACGGAGGGCTCTTACTGGAAAATATGTTTTTCTCTCCTTCAGCTTTGTCTCCTCTGACTCTCGTTCTTGTTCTGGAAGATGGATATAAACGGGAAACATGCTAATCCATTGAGAATTTCTGATATTAAACAAGCTTTGTGAAGTTTGATCAGATTTTCCCAGCAAAGGAGACCATATCTACAGCAGGAAGTACTGTATATAATAGCTTTTAGATTTATTATCCAGGAGCCAGAGAGCGTGTGTGTATACAGATTGAACAGGCTTTTATATTGTATTTGTGGTAAGAGACCAAGTGAAACATAAAAATACAGTATGTTCTATACAAGGAAAGTCTTCACAGCTTCAGGTGTCAGGTATTATCGAATAAATCAAAAAATGTTTAGGTTGAATTTTGTTTTTGCAACAACTGCACAGAGGTGAGTCTACGATGACACAAAGGTATTTGAAGATGGAAAGAATTGTAGCTTCTAACATGACACTTAAACTGAACATTGTTCAGGGGCATCGCTTGCTCTCTTTGTGACTCTTATGTCTCTTTTTTACATATTTGCAAGCAAGAATGAAAGTCCTATCGCACATCTACGATTTCAGATTTTCTAAAGATTAAAAAAAATCCACAAGAAACCCGCCATCTGACGAGCAACAGGAAACACAGTTAGCAACCCCACAGCTTGGTGTTGATAGATGAAAGAGGTTGGTGAAGTGTTATCCTGGCTGGAGTGTACTCAAAGGAATGCAATGGAGGGCCACTCTAGGGTCAACTCTGCTCACTGCGCCCTGGGGGAGAAATCTCCAGCTGAAGTATCACCTGCTTTGATATTGGGATGGTTGTAGAGCATCTGCCTTTTGCCTCACACATACGCACACACACACACACACACACACACACACACACACACACACACACACACACACACACACGGCAAAAACTCGGGGGATGGTGTGCACACACCCATGCAAATACTGCAGAGCTTTACACAGGCGTTCATATCATTATTCTGCCTGTTTTACACATTTAGAATCACACACGTGTGCACGAATCCATACAAAAAACCTACAATGCAAATATTAGTATTCAGCAAATCAGAGCGTTGTGCATTAACTCCACATAATTGCTGCATTGCATTATGCAGATGGCGTAAAATTCCGAAGAAATGTGGTGGGTTTTCAAACTTCCTGAGTCAGTTAAGGTGACTGCAGGGCAAATGTCGAGACAGTAAGTTCTTTTAGTGTGTTACTTCTGTGTAACAGAGTTCTCTCTGGCTCTCATTAGCCAGAGAGCAGGGGTGTAGACAAATGGTGAGAAATGAAATGGATATGCTTTAAAATCTCCGTAATGGGTTCATGCGATGCCATGAACGTAGCTAATTAAGGTCGAGGGAGTTCTCATCACAGGCAGTCCTATACAGTTGTGTATGTTTTTATCAAGGGCATCTATTAGGCAGCTCCGACGAGGGCTGAGCTGCCGTGCTCCACCAGAGGGAGGAAAAGGGTGTCGCCCCCCTGCATGCTCAGAATAATTATCTTAGTATTGGCACTTTTCTCCAAATGTCGCTTAGACTGTCCTGGGCTGCCACACAGCCAGAGCACATGATGAAATCTCTTTATTGTCAACTGTTTGTGCGACAACAAGTTGAGTTCTCAGCGAGTTCAAACATGGACAAAGCTGCAGATTATATTGATCGGTAGTGACTGTCCCCGCATAACCTGTGAGCTCATCTGTAATGTGTGTTTGCACAGACGAAGACATTGGCTGTAATTAGTTTAACAAATTACCCACTGGTCATTTGGGGAAATGCTCCCTTAAAATGCTGAATAGTTCAGGTGACTAACAGCCCACACTAAAAAGACATTAGGCCGTACATCTATAATTTCTGATTGCTTTAATAACAGATAGATGAGATTTAGGAGATTACTGCATTTGGACACAATAGCTCAACAAGCTCATCTCTCCACCATTTAATAAACATCCAAAAAAAAATCCAAAAGTTGATATAGAAAACCATAGAGGTTATTGTTATTGCTATAGATGCTGCAGTTAGTCACTTGCTTTTAATTATTTCAAATAGTTGACAGCACAATAACTACAGTGAAATATACCTCTCTAATGTTGCAGTTTATGGTTGTGGTAAGTCCCAATAAAAATAAGTAAGTAGATCACTTGTACATAATTTGCACATTAAACAAAATAATTATATATTCAAGTCAAAGTATGTATTGGTACTTCTCTGTCTGCAGCTCAGATGTACTAAATGATCCATCATCAATCACAAATAATTTTGTGAATTTGTGAAATGATCTTTTCCGCTGCAACATACTATTGACATTTTTGTTTTAAAGATGATGAGAGAAACTAAACAGGAAGTTCTGTTTCAACAACAACTGGTAGAAGGCATGTTGTGCACAGTTGGAGCCGTTACACCTATTCAAACAGTGAGTGTGAGTTGATAGTTTCACAATGAATTTCTGTCTCCCTTTTATGTTCCTACACAGATGATAAGGTAGCGACAAAGCAAGAAGGTGTAAAAAGAAAAGTCGACATGAGAAGCTAAATACTCTCATATCTGTAAGGCACGTGTGTAGCGCAGCCAGCAGGCGGCCATAATAAAATGTGCCAATTAAGGAGCTTTAGAGGTGCCGCTAAGTGGATGTAGTTACATTGTGAGTCATTGTGCTAAGCTAAGCTAACCAGCTGCTGACTGTAGCTTCATATTCACCGGTTAGACTGGTATTGATCTTTAAACGATCCCTCTGACTGTCCCGCTTCTATTTTGATTACATACTATTTATTTGTATTACACTGTAACTTCCATTGACAGCAGAATACAGATGCATCTGTACCATGATGAGAGGCTACTGAGCAGGATGAGTCATGTGTTTCATCAAAAACGCAAGGCCTCTTAGCTATTTGATGGATTTTTATGTTGAGACACAAACATTCAAAAGAGAACAATACATCATACGGCTATCGTCCCTGTAGATTTGATCTAAAACTTCACTTCTATTATTACACTTATCAGTTCAACACTGATTATCACACATTCAGATTTGTTTTGTTATGTTGTAGCTTTCAGTTTCCTGGTGATAAGTATCAGAGTGACTTATTTTCATGTTCACATTCAAGGATTGTATTAATGTCTAATCTCACGCTCTGAGAAGCAAAACTAGATGAAGATCTGGGAGATTTTCACTTCCAGACGGTCTTCAAATCAACCATTAAGATCTCTGTCTCTGGTAATCCTTTGAATGTCATTCACTTCTGATTTTTAACACTATTCTGAGCTCAGAGGCAAGAAGAGCTGGGCTCTGTCTGTGCATTGGTTTATTTTGAGTCAGCCGTGTGCAGGAGTCATACAACGGGGAAATACAGTCTGCACTCATACACCAAGCAGTATGGTAGCCGCTGTACAGTAAACTCACATACCAGGAAGTATCTCAAGGATTTTCTAACTGAGTCAACACATGAATTAAATATTTTGCTTAGAAATTCTCTTGGTTGCAACAACACTCTGCCACCACAGCACTTTAAAACCTCTCTTTCCGTTTTAAAGGTGAAGTTCTTAAAGTCAGCACTCTCTCTGAGAACCTGGGAAGCACATTTGTTCTCGAAGGGGATTTGAGTTAATCCGTCAAGCATCCACTGATACAAGGTTATTTTTTCATAAATAACGCTATCATTAGCTCGCATCACATCCAGCTGCTGCCCTTTTCATGCCTGTAAGATATAAGTTTATTATATTGATCCATATCTTAAACAGATAATTTGACCATTGACTCACTAGTGATGGAGAGTAACAGTACAGTTACTCAAGTACTGTACTTAAGTACAATTATGAGGTGCTGGTATTTTATTTGAGTATTTCTGCCATGCTACTTTATATTCCACTACATTTCTGAAGCACGTGTTTTACTTTTTATTTATTTGCAGATTCAGAATACTATTACAAATATAATTTTAAAAAAAATATTATGATGTATTATTATATATTATCCACAAGGCAGTTTATACATTTGTTTAAATGATTCTACCTTTACCAGCTGCAACATTAAAGCAATGCTAACATTCATCAATAATAATAGTTTGATTGTAATTGCTACTTTTGCTGAAGTACAATATTGGAGTGCTTTTTCCACCAATGATCACTCACTGTGCTGAGCAAAAAAAAACAAACAGAAAACACAGTTTTTATATGCATTCATATGACTTATAGGAAAGCCTGCACAATATTAATATGTTTTTCAGTTGGCAATATTATCAATATCTGAGTAATTTGTCTTTATATTATTACTATGTACGAATGCTATGCATAACACATTTTTATTTTAAGGTCCATGAAGAGGGGTATGGGGGAAGGGCTGAGGTGTTAAGAGAGATAAGATAAGATAAGATAATCCTTTATTAGTCCCTCAGTGGGGAAATTACAGGATTACAGCAGCATTGCTCACAGTAATAAGTAAAACAAGTAGTATAATAACAGAAATAAGATAAAAGAGTCAAAAACAAGAAGAATATTATATATACAGACGGAGTAGAAATAGAATAAAGTGGATAAAATAAATCAAAAAAATAAAATAAAATTTAAAAAGTACTTAAACGTATTAGTATTGCACAACTGGGCTAAAGTAAGTGCTGTTCAGTGCGAAGTCCAAAGTCCAAAGTGTTTAACAGATGTAATAAAGGTCTATCGAAAAAATAGTCATAGTGGCAACACACAAAGATCATTAGTGAAACATTTTTACCCCAAATTCATATTTTCAATGTTCATGATAGTTTACGAATATCATCCTGTTGTTCATGTTTGCAATATGAAAGGGTGTAACAGGATTAGTACACGTTCAGTTTGTGACTTTGAACACAACCTGCTGTGCTTTGAAGCCTCGGCGGTGGTAAAACTGAACAGACTGGGTGTAATCAGTTCATGAAAATGCTCTGGCACCCAGCAGTTCAAGATTGCAAAAATGGAGGGACGCCCTCAGATAATGCCAAAATAAACATTATTCTAACAGCGTAGGAAATAGCCAAGAGGAATGGACCAGGATGAAAACAAGATAATAAGTATATCTGTAGTTAAAGAAACACTTGTGCATCAATCTGAGGTTGTTGCCGCAAAAGATGGTGGACCAATTAATTTCAATCAATAGTAAATTAGGCAAATTAAGGTGCTCTTTACATTGAAATAGCTATACAGACTGCTTTAAATGTCAACGTTTATTTATTCAAAAGATGTTACCTCCCATTGGTGAAAACAAATAGACAAAACAGGGGAGGCGACTGGACAAGTTATTCTGGGCATCATTGTTCACGTTTTGATTTTCAGCGACTCGTAAAACCGCCGATTCACGATGAAGTATCATGCTTGTGTAATTCATTACAGTGCGTGTATAACATAAAAGTTGAAAGTCTGAAAACCTTGGAGAAGCATTTTTACATGCAGCGTAGCACCACAGGGTCACAGGATGAACAAGGTCGGCAAATCACATTTTAACAAAAATGCTGTCTTGATTTGAGAAGCACGTTAATTTGAAATATTGTAATAGACTTATTGGTTGTCTTTAGTCGTTCACGTCTACTGCCCCAGATCACTAATACTACAGGATGGAATTGGGTTAATGATCCCAGTATGTAAAAACCTTTCCACATTTTGTTGTTTTCCCCGCATGCCCCATGCTCATCATTTGCAATGACCATGAGACTTCCCACAATGAGGAAAACTCTGGGCTTGTTTTTCGAACTCCGCCATCATTGTTGAAAGGTATCTTACCAGGGGGTCTTTCTAATTAAACTGGTGCCCAAACCAAGGCTGTGGGAGACGGTGCATCTGCTATGCAAAGTGGCTAGAAATCCTCCAGCTGCCCATCTGTAAAACTTGTTATCTTGCCTCTATCGAAGGAGGAGGTTTGGGAAAATGCCTTTATTTTTTATAATCCCCCCTCTCGCTCTTACCTTATCCATATTTCATGAAGAGCTCTGGAGGTATGAAATTGTCTGAAACTAATCCACTACTGGATATTTAGTCCCAGATTAAAATCACTCGCTTCACTGCCTCATAATTCAGCTGCTATTGATTGCCTGGGTCCAAATATAAGTCAAGGATGTACAGAACATTTTCCCCAGGACTTTCTGAAATTGTATCAGCGTGGCTTCTCTGCAATGAATCCATGCAAATGGTGCCATGCAGAATGGGTATTTGTCAGGCTTTTGCACGAGCTCAGCACTAAACATGATTCAAACAAACCTGTAATCCACATAGACATCTAGAGATGCATACATACAGTCTTTACTGTTGAGTAAAGATGGTATGATGTGAGAATAATGGCATGTTGGCGGCATGCTGAGATCAATCCATTGTTGCCGGAGGTAAAAATGCAGGTATTGTCCCGCACACAGAAAGCTGAGGAAGCTGTACACAATATTTGGTAGTTTAAAATGAAAGCCTGGGCAATTTGCATTTGTCACGTATGCTGCATGACTCTGTCATTTGGTCCAATTGTCACACCGAGCAGCAAATTCAATACAAGTTAACAGCAGTGCCACAGAGGGATTTTAAGACGGAGGACAAGGAAAAGTAAATACTGTAGTGACGCTCACAAATAACAGCAAAACGGCCAAAGTCACTGGCAAGCTTCCTTTGATGGACAAAGATGGCAAATATAATATATTTGTTCTCTTGTTACGTAATTGCTTACCAAAACCACAAAAGTGCAAGTCCGTCTCTCTGTACTTTCTGACTTGTCTCTCTGCTCGTCTGTGGCACTCAGTCCCAGGCCCTAAAAATAGGCCACACATGTATTGGTAGCAGCAGGGCACCTGTGGTGGAAATTGTAGTTTATTGTTGCAAACACTCAGCACTCAACACAGATTTGACCTGAATACAGACAAACAAGTTGTACCTCTGTCTCTCGCTCTCTCTCTCTAGCGAGAAGAAGAAGAAGAAAAAGAAAAAGAAGAAGAAGAAGAAGAAAGTATGCTTACTGCGGAATCTTAGAGGTCTTAAGTGATTAGTTTTCTCCTGCTTACTTAAGGCACTGACTTTTCTTCTGAAAAACAGCATACGACGAGCTTTAACCAAATGAGGGAAAGGCTGCACAACATGGTTTCAGCATCATCATCATGTAACATGGTCCACCATACCCTACCTATGGCATTTTCCAGAAGGCCCTGACACAGGTGCCCATTTACTCCTAAAAAAGACGAACGTCCGACCAGTAGACTCCAGCTCACGTGAAACTTATGCTGACAGAGCAAGACTTGTCAGTAAAGGAGTCCTATCATGCTCATTTTCAGGTCCATACTACAACGTATTTTGTTTACATGCTTGTTAAAAAAAAACACATTATTTTTCTCATACTCATTCTGAATGTCACTGTGTTCACCCTCTGTCTGAAACGTCTCTTTGAGCCCCCTAACTGAAAAAAACCAGTCTGCTCTGATATGGTGCACTTTTGCAGAGGTATTCTAATGAGCCTGCATGTGACATCTGAATGTCTTGTTGGGTCACATGTTTTCTGATCTAGGCAGCCCACAAAAAGGTTGACTAGGTTGTCTTATTTCACAATATGTTACATTTCATTTCATGATAGGTCCTCTTTAATATTGTACTGTACTGTTTAGTAAACATTACTCCGACAGGACTAAATAGTATCTTTGTTGGCAACTATTTTCAGCTGCGGAAATAATATACATACACAAAGTGTATTTACAGCAGCAGGATCATTAATGTGGGATTGAGTCAAAATATACTGCCGCGGCTACGTTCATCGTACTTATGAAACATGTCACCCACCAGGTCAATGGCACAGAGGAAGTTGTTATATCAGCAATGTGATTACACTTGTTAGTATAAGAGCAATATGTTGTTTGTTCTTTTTATGAAATTATTTTACAATAAGAAACAATAGAATATCATGAATGTTAAATAACATTGATATTTGGAACAGAAAATCCTGTCTAAGAAGATGGCTGCCATTTTGACAGGTTAGCAAATTACAGTAGCTAACGGTTAGCTTACAGGGGTCGACACCTGCACATGATATGAATTTAGGTTAATAATGGTGTTATTTAACAGACTACAGTCTTGTGATCAAGAAACCCTCAGATACAATAATTTATATTTGTTCGGGAAGAAAGAAATGTAAAGGGAAATAAAGTGGCTCAATATTATATAAAGAATATGCAAACAGCTCTCTAAAAGCTTGAAATTGACTAATTTACAGTAATTTGTTAGTGGCCTGTTAAAAACTTTTTAATTTGTTTTTGTACATTAGTGATGATTGATAATTACAATAATACAAATCCTCTTATGGTTTGAAAGTGCCAGGAATGCAATGCACACAGGTGTGAGTGATACAATAATTAGAGGCATTATTCAATACTGTTCGAGGTCAAACCTATACTCCCCATTAATGCTGGTGTTACTGACTTTGAGAAGCAGTCCTCCTCAAAGTTGTATCATGATGTCTGAGCGGAGCTGCCAGGAGAAACTACAGGAGGGCCTTCTCAAGGCAAGCTGTGGGGGTGGGGGCCCCTTCGGATTTGCGTTGGTGCTGTTTTCCTGCAGGGTGCTCTCCAACACACCATCCGTGAAACTCAATCGTGGCAAAGCTAAAGATGGAGATGTGTTGATGCATGCTTGCCAGAAAATCACAGCCCAGCTATTCTGTGCCAAAAGCCACACAGGCACGGCAGGTGAGAAACTGAATGAAACTCTGAAACGCTGCAGGACAACGAGAGGGCGAGGGAGTAATAAGCACCAGTCTGTCACGGATTCAGCGTTTGTTCTTCAGAATCTTGTCTGAGGGATGCTAAAAAAACAATCTCACAAGAAGTTTGAATTGAAAATGTGCAGCAGAACGAGCAGAAGAAGAGTGTGATTTATATACCAATATGTTGCGTGATTCAGTCAGTAAACATTGGGATATTCATTATTATTTTTTTTAAAGGCGAAAGATGAATAGAATATTATAAAAATATGAAGCAGCAACAGAGTGCATTCAATGTATTGTAAGATGGGAGCCCACATTTTAATTCTGCAACAGCAACAACAACCACCAGCTTATCTTTGTCTACGAGGAAAAGGTGAAGCGCTTCCATGTGCACTTGATTAATTATGGAAATAATTATTTGTTTGTTTTCTCTGACTCTTTGGTGCAATAATCTCGCTGCAGATTGATTTTCAGCAGGCGCTACACAGAGTATCATGTTCTGGTATAGTACAAGCCATCTTGTCTCCAAAGATTATTCCATCTATGAAGAGTCTGGCAAGAGTCTGGCAAGTAAACAAAGGAACAGGTGGTTGGCTGCAAAAGAGGCAAAGGAATAATAACATGTCCACAGTCCATGGATCTGTGTCTGTTTGTTGTTCTCTGCTCACTGGATGGGTCTAATGACAGTGTTCAGTCATTTCCTCAACTTCAGAACCATCCAGAGTCCAAAGCTTTTTTTTGTGGTCATACATTATTTTATTTTCCTATTTTTTCATGCTGTAATATCAACACAATGGATTCCAGATCCAAAACTATTTTTCACAGAGTACAGGGCCCATCTGAAACGCTTAAAGGAATGCTTTGACATTTTAGGAAATATTACTAGGATTTGATGAGAAGATCAATACCTCTCATCTATGTGTCGTATATGAAGCTAGAGCCAGCAGACAGTTAGTCCAATAAACTGTAAAAAAACATAAATAGTTTTTGTATGAATTAAACAAATGAGATATAACGTGTTAATTACTAAGCTTTAGAAGTGCTGGTAGGAATTAGTTTTTTGTATCATCGCCAATGACCAAGTCACCAGGACCAGAAAATATCAAGACCAAGACTTTAAGGTGCTGAGACCAAATCAAGACCAAGGGAACGAGTGACCGAGAACTGGATAAGGATCAAATATGGAACAGAGTGGTCCTTAGACCGGCCTCAAGACCAAAACCTACCTCATATACTACAACACTGCTGTTTACACCTGGTTCAAGTCTTTATGTTAAGCTAAACTAAGAAGTGGTGCACAGAGCTAAAGACAGAATGAATCTCACAGTTTGTGAGGTAGCCAGAAGTATGTCTGAAAATAGGCAACTGTGTAACTGTAAATAGGCATCTGCTAACTCGTTCACCATAATAATGTCAGGGCTGTGTTCGCAGCGTTTTTCCGCTGCCCCCAAGTGTCCAAAAAAAATCAGTTAATACAGATTGAATACATTGTGTGATGATTGCATGAATCGATGTAGAGCTCCTGTACCCGCACTGATATCCTCAGTAGTTTTCTCCCATACTTCACCCTGCACCTCAGCCAGGAGACAAGCCAACAAGGATCCATTTACTGTGGATACTTACTCTGAGTGCTGCCGCTGTAATGATGATACTTAAGTCACACAACAGCTGTAAATCAAGACAGAAACAACTTGCTTCTCATATTGGGTCAGGTTTGTGGGTCAACCATTTACATAACTCACAGCAAAAGACATCAGAGCCAAAGCCCATATTGTTTGCTGGCAAGCCACCTCGCTTCACGTTCATTCATTACAAATGTAAAGCTTATAGTTAGCAGACCTGCTTAGCCGAAGAAGCGTTACAGAGTGCACTTCTTTGCTGTGCTGGTGAAGTCATCTGGTAATGACCAGGCCCAAATATATCCGAGGTTCCAAGCCGCTGCAGCACAGAACATTGACTTCAGATTGAAGAGCAAATAGCTTTTTGTATGTTCTTGTTGATTCCCTGAAGAGGAATGTTTTTAATGAGGCCCCCTGTGATGACTTCCAGTCTCAAGGCCCAACTATACAGGGATACCGGATTTTTTTTTTTTTTAATTTTTTGAGGCCAATCCTTTTACCTTCATATTGAAAATTCCCCAGACGGCCATGGCTCCTCCTGAACCCAGACTTCGCTGAAAACATTGCACTTCCCCTGCCACCAGATTTCAGGGGGGAAAACTCATCGGAATTTTTTAGAAAACTGCAGCTTGTGAGAACAGAATTCCCAGGTGTGCTGAGCTTGCCCTGGAATTGAGATTTATCTGGTTTCAATATACAACTCGGATCAAAGAGCGAGCGAGGATCACTTGCCAAATAGCGAGAGCATCAGACAATCCCATGGAGTTGTAAAATGTCTCTAAACTCTCACAAAATGAAAAAAAAGAGAGACTCAAAACAAGGTCAAAAATATCCCAGGAAGGTTCTCTTTAGCCTTCAAAGGAGACTTCACAGCCCCACCCTCCTTGGTTATTCTAAGAATGATTCTTATTCATTACGTCTCTTAATAATACATTGAAAACAATTAATTGACTGCCTCGTTTTCATCTTATTTTTGCACATCGTCAGCCTAAATCAAGAGTTAAACAGAAAAATACACTCTTGTAAAACATCAGTTACTTCGGAGTTGCACAGTAAATGTTGGCAGCTGTCGTTGCTGCTTTACTTATCTTTCAGATTCCTTTGATAGAAATGACTGTGGATGCAGAAAATAATGCATGCCAAGAGAAATTTACCATGACAGGACTTATAAGGAGATAAGTTGAAGGTATTTTCAAAGGTCATCATCTTATGACTTATTTTACCTCAGGGTTGTGTGAGTTTCTGAAAGGATATTTATGCCTGGACCTAATGTTCTGTTTTTTGCAAAGTGTGTCAGCACAAGGGAACCCCCTGATGGCGGTTTAAGGCTGGTTTTAAATACATTCTAATGAGTTTGTGGATAAGAAACACGTGACACCTTGCAAGATAAGGCAATCAAATAATTTTCATGTTCGTTACAGCAACGTAAAAAGGACACACATGTGAGGAACGGTCAAAGTCACTGTTTGTTAGAGAATGTGGGAGCTGTTAGCTTGAAAAGACACAATTCCTGTGTGTTTTGTTAGTGATGGAGCAGCTCCTCCAGCAAACTGGAGGAATGTAAAGCTCAGCAGTTTGACAATCATGACATGTAATTTTTATGACGGGGAAAACTTGGAGAAATAAAGCCAAGGATAACAACAATTGCATTAATGGAGTAGTTTTCTCGTTTGCAGGGATGGACAGGAACACACACACACATTGGACAAATAAAGACTTGTGTCTGACAACTGGCTCAGATGCGGGAGCTGCAGGTCCAATGCAATCATAACGGAGACACACATTGCCATAATATGCCATAATTTAACTTTAACTACTTATAGCCTCTCGATGTTATATATATGTATATGTATACATATATTTGTATATGTATATTTGTATGTGTATATATATATATATATACATTCATTTGTATGTGTGTATATATACACATATATTTGTGTGTGTGTATATATGTATATATATATATATATATATATATATATATATATATATGTGTGTGTATAAATATAGAAGTATATCTACTCATACACACTATATAATAATGAGAGGCTATAAATACTATATAAAGTTAAAGTATGACATATTATGACATAGTATGACAATGTGTGTCTCCGTTATGATTGCATTGGACCTGCAGCTCACCCATCTGGGCCAGTTGTCAGACACAAGCCTTTATTTGTCCAATGTGTGTCGGTCCAGGTTGGCGTTGGAAAGCAGTTATCACCAGGTGGCCTGTCCAATTCAGGGTGATGTCAGGCGGACATATTTCTAGTGTAGCTACAGTGTTTTCAATAGTAGGAACATTCAACTTCAGGGAAATCAATGTTTTTTGGGGGGTGAGCTGATATTTGATCAAAAAGAGGAAGAGTCATACATTCAGTGCTGGTGATAGTTAAACCCCTGTTAACCCAGGATTCTAAACAGTAAATCTTCGCTACAGGATTATTAAAGACAATGTATGGGTTCTCCACCCATTGACCCTTCGTTCAGTCCCGCCCACCAAACACAGACCGATCAATCATTGAGTGGCATCAGCCAGCTCTGAGCGGGGTCAGAATACTGAGAGGCTGCTTTCTATAGACACACATGCAACTAACATTAGCACAGTATCATTAACTAGGGTTAGCACTGTTACACTAGCTACTGATCAGCAAAGGATCAATTGAAGACCACTATAATGTAATTTAGTGTTCCTGTCAAACAAAAGCAATGGATGAATGTTTGTTGGCCAAAAGATCTCAACAATTAATGTGATGTTCGGGTTCTGACATCGTTAACCCACAAGCTGTGAATCCCTAACCTTCAGATAATGTAAGCCCTGGAGCCAAAGTGCAGGTTATGCTAGGGCTAGGGGAGTCAAACACCTCAGACCCAGACATTAATCTAAATGACAGACACATGAGCGTTCTGAGATTTGATATCTGTAAGTTGTTTCTCATACTTAAGGTAGAAGCTAGAAAATAGTGGACTGAAGGCCGAATCTGCCCTCCTTTTCAGCTTAAATCTAAACAAAGAATTTCATGAATATATGCTGGCCATAAATATAAAGCCTAAGTAGAGTCTTAATTTATCATCTGGTTTTAATCAATATGCGGAGAGATTCAGGCAAACCAGCCTGAGTTTAAATTGTTCCCAGGCTGGGGATAGCTCCTGGTGCTGAAATGAGATCCAATAGGCCTAATAGATTACCCTCTCAATGAAATACCACCTTTATTAATTGAAACCATTCCAGGTCTCTTTATAGCAAACACGGTTTTAATTGTACAACATTATTTCACCATATATTAGAGAGAACTAGAGAGACACATTCTCTACTGTTCATTCTTCTTTAGGTCTCCTGTTTTTATGATATACTTCTCAGTTTTCAGAGGCACAATGGCGTTTTATTTTTGATGCCGGCTTTGACTGTAGCCAAGCTTAACATTAGACCTGATGAATCGATCATAGAGATCATTTCTGATCCCTCCATCTGTCAGAGCGTTATTGAGATGGCTACGTATCTAAGCTGGGCAGCGATAGAACTCAGGACCGCTGAAGCTTCAATATCAAGGCAAAATAATTAAATGAATATCCAGTCAAACTAAAGATGTCTCCACTGCAGCTGTAAATCTCTGTTGGACCCTCAATGTCATTGCCACTTATCCAGTGGACATTTGATATAAAAAGATGTCAATTTCAAATTGTGTCATCAATAGTATATCATAATGATAGCATTAAATAGAAGAACAGCTATTTGTCTTATTATGTATACTAAACTGTAATTTGTTTGGGGCTACCAGATTAGGTTTATTCGGAATATAAAAAGATGCAGTCAGAAGAAAACTTGACTGCATCTGCTGAAATCCCTTTATCGGAAATTGTCTTTCAAGTTAGAATCAACAGGTTATTTAAAAAAGGAACACTGACAGTTTACCAGAAAATACCTCACTTTACTCAAGCACAGGTTTAGAGACGATGTCCTCTTGCTGCACATCTGGGACTGAAGGCTGTCCTATATCCAAGGTAAATATTAACATAAACCGGTCTTACTGTCAAAAGTGAAACCGCCTGTCTAGCTCAATGTTTGCACACATGTTACAGTGTTTTTGTTTTAAAGCTTATACGTGGTAACTTTACTAAAAACACCAAGGACGAAATGGTGTTACACAGTGACAATAATTGAGTATTAACATAATGCAGGTCTCGAACAGTAGATCAACAAGGTGGTTGCTAAGTGACACATGCTAAGTTTCATGCTCAAACTCTTTCAGTCAGTGCAGGAATATTTAAATTAGCTGCATGTGTGATATATGACAGGTGCTAAAACAGAACTATCCGATTATACACAGTGTGTATCATTGCTATTCCTGGCTGCCTTGAGGTTTATGGCGGGCCATTTTTTACTCAATCACACAATCACACAAAAAGCTGAAAAAGACAGAGCAATACTCATCTGACCAAGCTTTGCATCATGAATTCCAATCAAGTTCAATATCTCTGCGTAATACGATTATGTATGGTGAGGTTATATCACTACTGGGGAGTAAAATCAACACTTTCATTTGAGACATATTGTAAAAAGCAGTGTACCCCTGGGAACTTTCAGAGAGGTGTGGATAACAACCAACTGATTTGATGTCTGCCTTTATTGATGGCCTTAAAAAGCTAGTCTGTTGTCCTATGGCCTAATGGTCTGATGAATATATATACAGTAATATAATATGTGTGTGTGTGTGTGTGTGTGTGTGTGTGTGTGTGTGTGTGTGTGTGTGTGTGAGTGAGTGAGATCACGTAGCTCATGAGAAATCCTCCATAGGGATAGGTTCCAGCAGATTGGGCTGCCGTTAGGGGAAAGCGCCGCCACATCCAAGAATTTAGTTATGAGCCTTGATTTCCTCTCTGGGCCGGCGGTGGTGTTTGTTTTTCCTAAACATTGTTTACGTTCTGGGGGGTATGTGTGTGTGTGTGTGTGTATGTGTGTGTGTGTGTGTGTTTGTATGTGTGTGTGTGTGTGTGTGTACGTGTACGTGTGTTTGTGTATATTAGTTTTTCATAGATCTGACATTAACTGGATGCCTAGCAGTAATAAAAATGAAATCCCCGTCGGCTTCCATTCCATGAAAAATAGATTCTCCTCACAGTGGCTGACAAGGTTTGTGTCTGGTCTTTTTTATTTCAGGTAATGTTTGCAATAACACAACTTCCAGTGCAACCAATAAATAATATTAATGCTAAGGCCAATACTACTACATGATCTCCTATAAACAGTGCAGTAATTAACACAATTCAACAGCGTGCTCTTTCATATCATGTTATCAGTCAAGTAGAAGATGGTGGACATTCAAAGGCTGAGGCCAAAGGGCTATTTGGGGTTATTTATGTATGCATCTGTGCCAAGCGCTGTTTATTCTCTTTTTTAAATATTTGTTGTTCAAAGACCTCCTTCTCCACACTTAATTTGACTTTCTTCTTTGGCCTCATCAGCAAACATGAAAAAAAAAAAAAACAGGCCCGCTGGGTGTGAAGTAGGTCAAACTGTTAGTAGTTAATTTGGGCTTGGCTCAGACGGGCTTGAAACTGCACTTATTTCTCTGTTCACTTAAGTCACTCTCTCTCTGGATAATAGATGATGCTGTCCAAAGCCCATAATCTTATAACTTTGCACTATTCTAAATGTATATGTTTTTCAAAACCATAATTTCATGCTCTTAGGTAATGTGGAGTGCAATTATTTTGTGCTAAAGATGTTGATATTTCTTACTTTATTCTCTGCGTCATTAACTCTAGCTGGTGTCATTTGGGATATGAAATGGTGTGAGGGATTACAGACTTGTCAGTTCCATTACACATGCATTGTTGATGTTGTTTCCAGTCTGTCCTGTTGTGTGTGCAGCACATGTCACTCACTTGTCACGGCATTTTAGACTCAATCACCTCCACCACCACGACACTTCTATCATATACCTCCCTCTCTGACGTCATTCAGGATGTGAAATGCATGGCAAGGTAGAGTAAGACGCTGGATTTGCTCGATTCAAATGTTGAGGGACAAGTTAAATAAGCTATTTTTAAAAGCCTTCAACCAAGTGTGCTGCTGACTTCCCTGCCTCCCCGCACTGATAAGACAAAAGCTTGTTCCGGGACTGTCAACACTCCATCAATACGGTAGGTTGATATGGCAGACGAAGGATAATTGCATTTTTTGTGCCATGATTTACTTACAACACACACAACTGTATTGATTGATTATATTGTATGTGTCTTTAAAAGTCAGAATACACAAATGTCTGTCTATTTATAATGATTCCCATTTGGTGCTCCAGCAGCAATTACTACGAATTTCAACCGCAATAACAAATAAATAAACATGCCATCAACATGTCCTTTAGTTAGACTTCAAGTTGCTGATTCATGCGAACAGTCTGCACGTTTGCTATAACTGTAATTTTAACATCTTTAATAAGTTTACTGTAGGCCAAGCTGTTGCATGGATGTGGCTGAACATTTTAATATTTTGGATCCGAGAGACAGGAACATGTCATGAAACAGTGAAGACACCTACTGCCTAACCTTGGCTTAAGTTGGATGATGACACAACACTGACTTAACATTTCTTATTTTAATCAAGCACATATAACTCCAATATTATTTCCTTGAGTTAAATATGGAACTCTAATTAAAATGTGTTACATGATATATAGTTGTAAAGGTAATTAAAGCCATTTGATAGATCAGTAAAATGAATACGACTGCAGAGCAAAGATTGTTTGCTTCCTAAAAACTATGTTAATTGGACATTCATTTATACATATTGTACTAGCTGCCATCTGCTTTTTTTCAGTTATTCTCACAGCACAACATAAAATTCATGTTTTGTAGCACTGTGCACTGCAGACAGCATTCAGCTTTTGATTAACAAAAGAAGACAATAACCATAACAAATATTTGTTCCTCCTAAACCCATTTCTCGATAAAATATGAGATCTGGAATCACTGTGAATCACAGCGCTTGAGGTGATATATTACCTCACTCAGAGATTGTTCAGAAAAGAAAAAAAATTGGTACCTCAGGCAATATGAATAAAAATAAATAAAAATATTATGTTTTAAGACCAAATAGACCATTTCTTAGTCACTTTGGGTTTCCTCCTACCAGTGGTTGACTGTCAGTCTATGTAACACTGTTTGGATTGTCTAAAATTACTATTATGTGTAAGGTAGACATTTAATAAAGCCTCATCGGCCAATTTGAGGTTTTCTACTGATTATGTAACCATAAGCCTGATTGGAGAAACCCTGATTGTAAGACTTAGACTTAGCACATCCCATTAGAAATTAACCAAAGTTAATTATTGCATTTACTTTATAGATATAAAGTATATACAACTACATATTAATACAGAAAGAGAACAACATATAGTTCCTTATAGCAATATGCAAAACAAACGATAGTACCAGATAGTGTTTCCATGTGATTCATGGTAATATGCAGTTTGCATAATAAAGATTGAATCAGCTCTTAACTTTGTCTGGTACGTTAAAGTGTGGATGTGATTTATGGGACCCCGAGTTAATGCAGGCAACATGAATGCCACACAGACAGGCTGTAACTTCCACACTAAGTGGCATATATTGGTTTTAATAGACTGAAAACTGTCACTAACGGTTGAATCCTTTGATTTGGAGCCTCTAACTGCTCCAGGTCTCAGGTGTTCCTTTGCTCACAGTCAACATCACCCGGAGTGAATTCAACCTGTATTTATTTTCTTTTTTTTACTGTGACATCAAAAGGACGATGCGGAGCAACAGCCATCTACCTCCATACTGCTTCAGTAGAAAGATAGGAAGCAGCCTTTTAACTTTAACCGCTGAGTTTAACTGCTAACGGAGAGTGACAGATGTGAGAACTGTATTGTTGCTATGGTTACCCGCAGTTTGATACTGGTTGCAAACGGATTAAAGATCAGAAGTATTTTCTGTTTTGAGGGTACTGATCAGAAGAATGGAAACAAACTGAATGATGGAAAGAAGATTATAATAGTTATTCAAATAACACAACTTTACTTAAAATCAGTTTGATGAGACATTTTGTCAATATCATTTACATATATGGAAAAAAAGAATTATATAAAACCATTATAATAGGCTAATAGGCTTTATCACTTGTTGGTAAATTGGCAAAAAGTATGGGTTGCCAGGTTGTGACATTCAGACTGTTAACTGTAATCAGTAAACGGTTGGCTACAGTATAAACTGTATGCTAACAATAATACATGTATAAGAGGATATGAGCATTTTATACATAATGAATGACACGCTAGAGGCTAGAGGCAAATATTTGTGTTTATGAAAGTGTTTATAACTATAATTTCTCCAGTTGATACCCATAGGTGGAGGCTGCTGAATAAACAGATAATAAATATATATTAAAACACAGTAGTAGTACAATCAAATGTTTTCACCAAATACTGAACATTTACAGACACTTAAAAGTGTCTTTACAGCTAATTACAACTACATTATAGTTTGTCGTAGAACATGTATTACATGGTGTATAACACAATACAATATGCAGACAGACTGTTGTCCCAGAGAGAGTGTTTTCAGTTTATCACCAAGATGATTAATGGAGATATGCAGCCTGCACAATAAAAACTGAATCAGTTACATTAAAGTCTGAACAGTATTGATGCAATTTATGAGATCCCAGTTAAAAATCACAGATGGGCATTTCAACTTTAATTTCAACTTTAATTTTAATTTGAACCCATGCATCCACCAATGTAATTTAAGACATGACATGTCCCATTAAAACATATACGATATATAATAAAGGAGGGATGTAGAAAATGCCGCTGACATTGTATGGGGTATGGACACAAAGTCAAGATGGTGCAAAACATCAAGTTTTACAAAGTAATATGTACTATAGAGCTGTCTTATTTTGCTTTGAGCCACATTGTAAAGGGAATTCTCTTGATTTATTGTAGACACTCAGTCTGTATACATGTTTACACTCACAGCAGCAGCCAACCGCATTTGCTTTCCTTTTGTTAATTAGCTTCACATTGTGGTTGTGTTTTCTCACATCGCGCTGTACCATCCTGTAGACTTTTAACACTCACACACACACACACACACACACACACACACACACACACAAAAGCCTTTGTGTAGCCAGTGTTTGCTCATACGCAGTATAAAATACCACTGCAACGTTTGAGGTGTCATCCAGTCCTGTAAAAGGGCGCAGAGAAGACGAATGAGGGAGAAAATTGACGCCCATCAGGAAGCTGGATGAGATTTCTCTGACACACACAACCTTGGTCCAGAAAGAATATCTCTGTATCCTGCTGACATGTGATCGTCTGAATCTATTTGGGACTGCTTGTCTCACTGAACTCTAAACAAGTCCTTTCAAGCGGCATCATTCATCAATTTCAACCCTGTTTGTGGCCTGCAGATGTTACCCCGCAAGCTCAATAGCTGGCGGACATTCACCAATATGTCACACAGGCATTCTCAGACAACCCACACTTAAGGCTTTTACTAATCCAACGCTTCAGGTGTTGACAACATGAAATGCTTAAGGCGTCGGGCAAAGCTGATCACATACTATTGTTACGATGACAGCACTTAATCAACATCTATCACGGGTGAGCTTTGCAGAATTGTAATTACCGTTCCTGGCTAGTGAGCGTGTAGCTCCACCGGAGAAGGCACACAATCTTTTCTTCTTTCTTTAGGCTAAACCTGTCTTTGTTTGTGATGATGGTACAGTGCCGGCGAAGCACTTTTGCTGATGGAGAGCTTCAGCAGATAAATGATGAAAGGGATTCTCTGAGAACTGCTGTTGTGGCTCTTTGAACTATTTTGCTGCCTTATTTCTCTTGATTGCTGGGAGGTCTGACTCTTCTAAGACAACCTCTCTGCTCAGGCTTATGGAAATTGTGACGCTGGTTTACTTATGGATGAAGTTGTAGTACAGTGTGGTAGTTGATCCACCGCTTTCTGATTCTCAGCTGTAAACCATGTTTAACCTGAAGCCCTCTTGTCAAACACATACGAAATTAACCCGCAGAATGGTTCCAGTTTTATGAACAAAATGACTTTAATCGTGAGGAGGACTAAAAAGACTGCTTGTTTTTCTACCTTTTGGAATAAGTATATTTATTATGCGTTAAATGAAATCATAATTTATATTTCAATTCGACAATAATATATGTACTCTAATCTATATGCTGACTGCAGATACAGTTTGAGACTGTTCTGACTTAATTTAACTGGGATCCTTCTGTTTCTGCCGCTCTAAATGTTGACCTTTTTAATTAGAATTTGTCATTATTTTTTATCCGAACAATTTCATTGGCGATATTATCTCCCTATTAGAGATAACCACTAAATTAAATGGATTCTTCAGCGACTGCAGCAAATGTGCTTGACCATGCCAGACACTTACTTGATAACATATGTACAACTTGTTCACTATTTGCATGTATAACATAATATACTCTTTCTTTTCTAATGTCTCTGTTATTAATTAATTAATTAATTAATTAGTGTGTACAAAAAAATAAATAATAATAATTAGTCCGTCAAAAAGATGTTCACTTGCCTTCTCATAACAATCCCAGCAATGTAGTTAGTTTAAGTTATAAATGGGAACCTTTTGCTTTGCCACAATCTGAGCATGCACATTTGATATACAGAAATTACTATATTTATTTACAGCAGATAAGAAAGCATTTAATGTTTTATGTGACTATGCATGAACAACAAGTAATAATGTTGTCTAAGCTGTGAAATTATCTGTGTTAGACCTCTTCAGAACAAGCTGTTATACAATAAGAGAAATCCAAATGTGTACCATGGATTTTGGAGCGGTAGCTCGGCATAAATCCTTTTAACAAATACTTTTAACATTAACCATGTATTAAAAAAAAGGCTAACGTCAGTGAGACCCCCCGTAGAAGAAATGTGTTTTGCGGACTAATGAAACATGGTATCAGTTCAAAATCATGAATTAGGGAAATTCATTAATGATTAATGTATTGATAAAACAATATTTAGTATGTTTTGAGGACCAAAACAAGAACATTAGGATTCTCTTCAGTCCCAAAATATTCTGTTTTGCGTCTTATTGCACTCAGCAGTGAGGATGGTTTTAGATACATTTCAAGTGTTTCATGTGCAAAAAAAAAGGCATCTTGATATATTTCATATGTAGTCCAAATTGAATTAGTCATATGCACCACTTTGTCTTAATGGACTGTATGTAATAGAGTAGATATATTAACCCTCATCCAACTCAAGAACTTGCTTTTGAAAAGGCTTAATGGGAAGAGCAGCCATCTATTACGGTGACTCGCACCGGGAGAGACTCGCCCCCCAAAGGAGGCTCAAGTATTTCCTTTAATGAATGAGGCCTGTAACATCAATGCCTGTTGACCCGACCATGCGGTTGGCTCTTCAGCTGGGGTCAGCGTTTCCAATTGCCATTAATATTCTGATGTGATGTATTCAGTTTAAGAATGGTGAGTGATGTATTCAGTTTGTAACAGCTCGGAGAATCTCGTTATCTCTGCTAAAAATCTGCCAGTGTCAACATTGAGGCGTTTTCAACTGTAGGACTGATGCGATCCGTGCAAGTTCACCTGCAAAACTATTCAGAATAATTAAATGCTTGTTGATATTTATGACTGGGAGCTGAGAGTACAAACAGTAGGAATATCTTCCTTAACATTTATGTGTGTGACATGAGAAATCAGGTAAGCTCTGCTCCGTCATTCACTACTAACCTGCATCAAATTCAAGTCTGCGTTTTCTTGAATTAGCTTGATGAGTAAAGCAGCCATATGTCATCTGGTACAAGACGAATGAGTACGGCAATCAAAAGGAATCCGAGGTTGTTTTTATGAAAGACGTCATCCGTGCGAAGTTACTAGCACTTGTAAAACTTGCCACATAGTTTAAAAATAATCGCATGGCCTTGAGAACATCCTAGTCTTTTTTCTTTTTTTTCACACCCCAGATGCCATGAAAACATGCGGTTTGTTGGAAAACAGGAAATGGATGTCACATGACTTAAATCTCTTCAGAGAACTAAGCAAAAGATACACATTAAAGACAATTACATTGAATGTTCACTTGTTCTCAGTTTAAATTTCAGTAATTTTTCTTGACTTAAATTAAATCTTTTATAAATAATACATGTTTCAATTGTACTACATTCCTCATTTTACAGACAATGCTTTGGTTCCCCCGACATTTTCCTTAGTTGAAAACACGACATTATATTTTCTCTGTTGTGTTTCCTTTAGCCGGTGAGGTGATTTGCTGTAAATGTCACCTGGGACGCTGAGTGACAAAATAATGACAACCTTTTTTTTGAGGCAGAGCAATTTCCCAGAATTGAATGAGCAGGATGTGTGCACAGTGAACAATGTGTGCACTCGCCTCCCGATTGGTCTCTGTCAATACCATCACACGGCATCTCTCCAAGAATGTGTTCCGACAAATAGATTGTACGTCTCATAAACAGACGCCGAGAGGCAACATAGAGCTTTAAACACATATGTGCTCTGTACACTGGCCCCTATCTATTTTGAAACTCCCTTTAGATAAATGCAGTCAGTGGCAGAAATGGATCACATTAAGGCGAATGTCAAAATATGTTGAATCGGGTTTCCAAGAAAGGCTTCTCTGCTGGAATTCACTGTAGTTATGGCATAAATCTAACCGAGAGCTTACTCATACAGTACCTACATTGAGAAGATATTAGTTCATTACAATGTCATTGTGTGACAGAAAAATCCATTCATTCCATTAACATAGTAACTGTATCTGTTTGCATATCAAATGTCCAAGAGATTATTGAGTTGTGATGTGACAAATACATGTTTTATGTTATGTGACACTGTTACTCTTGTAGAGCGGATAGTTTGAGTCACTGAAGGTTATTACTTATATTATTATTTGTTTTATTTATATTATTATTTTTCTGCTTTCATCTGTTTTTTTTACACATTATTTTTCGAGGCGTAATCAATCATGTCTTATTTAAATAACATTCTGCCCAGATATTTGTGGAGGGTTAACATGTGCTTGTGAAGGCAGGTGTTTTTTGTACATCTTTGGTGTTAATTAAATGGTTCAGTGGATTTGAAAATGAATTTAAAAAGTGATTTAAGTGGATTTAAAAGGAAAATTGTTACAAAATGAGTACTGGTGTGAAATGAGAACACATTAGCAGATGTTTCTCCTCGAGATCTTTTTTGTATAAATCCGGCAGTAGGTGCCCATACTTCCATCATATCTAACCGTCACTTACTTTTCCAAGGAAGGTTATGTACAGTAACATTACTGTTGGTAAAAAACAATTTCAGTAATGGCCACTGGTAAGAAGTACTCCTGTCCTTTATTTTACAAATACAAGTCCTGCATTTGTCATGTACATAATAATGAATAGATAAAGGTACTTCAAATAAAGTACTCATTACAGAGGCACAATGTCAACGTCATAATATTTTGTTTATCATATCAGTATTTTAATTCTAATTTGGAATACTTTATATGTATCAGATAATTTAATGTAAAAAGCAATGTATCATAGTATAATAGAATTGAAATTAAGTTAATAAACATAATTGTTTTGGGATAGTTATTGTCTTAATAATTGATTCATTCTTTTTCAACATAAAAGCCAAACATCCTCCGTGCTGATTGGCATCTTGATATCTTGAGACTTTGAACTGTTGATCAGACAAGAGAAGACGTTCGAAAACTTAATTCCGACATTTAATAGCCTAATGATTGTCAGACAGTGAATAAATAATAAGTTAAGGCCCTAATTTATAATATCACATCATAATTTATGGACAAAATGTAAAGTAACGAGCAACCATAAAAAGTTCAATACTTGCCTCTGAAATGGAGTAGAGTGGGAGTGTAAAGTAGTATAATATTTAAATAAAAGCACCTCAAAATTACAGGTACTTTGCATTGCTTGTAAAGGTTTATAGTCGATCTTTCTTTGGAATAAAAAATATATAAAATAGTTGCTGATTTGATGGCTGATTAAAAATTATATAATAAATATATTATATGACATATATGACAGTTAGTTTTTCAGCTCAGGATCGATATCCAGCATTTTGATGTGAACCTTTATTAATTTCTTCTTTTGGAAAGATTGATCTTTATTAATACATCACAGGTAACATTTTCCCAGGGTTGATACGTGGCATTTTGAAAATGAAGCTCCTGAAATGGTAAGTGTGGCTATCCTGTGTGTTACTCCTACGCTAACAGAGCCGGCAGCTGGAGACGACGTTCTCCTATCAGAGTCTCAGAGCAGCACTGGGGAAGGACTGGCACAAACGCAGGCAGTCATAAAAGATTCAACATCATTCAAAGTCTGCTCTCCCATGCACGCTTAGACAATGTGACATTCAAAACAACAAGACAATGTCGGTCCAGGAAGCATATTTCAGGAAACTTCTTTTTTCTTTTTTTTGAGAAAACTGAAATGTAGAGGAGGAGGGAAACAAAAAAAAGCTTGTGGGAAAAAAAGTAGTTTGGATGGAAACTATTAGTCACGTTCACGTTTCAATAAAGTTACAATTGTTATTCTTTGTCAGACAAACAAATTAAAAGGATGACATTTAAAAATAAAATAAAGAATGCAAATGTTGTTTTTATACTGAATCTTTACTGAGTAAATCACACCTCATTTAGACACAATTAGCCACCGCAAGAGTTTCTCCTTCTTTGAGCTTTTTTTGACATTTACATTCAAAATGCTAAACAAAATGTATTCCTTGTGCAAATGCGTCTCTTCAGAATTTAAGTCTACATGAAAATGTGCCATTCGGGGAGTTAATTTCCCTTCTTTATTTCATTGTTTTATGAGGTCTTTAAAATGTAAGTGCTTCTTTCTCTTACTTCTCACCTATTAGAAAACGCAGCTGTGAGGCAATTCTGTGAGGGGAAAAAAACAAAAAATCTGTTTACCGTGTGTTGAACTGTTTTAGTGCTAAGCAGCGGGTTTGATGAATTACAAGTCAGTTACTTCATTTTGCTGACAGAATGCAAATTTATTTATGACCCTGAGACTGGGAGAAAATGAAATCATCATATATTTCCAAACACTCAAGCAGTGTTTTAGATTAGGGGGAATCTGTTTGGGATGGAACCACATTCTATGAATAAATTGTTTGAGTTCCCTTTCGAAACAACTCGTGGAGCACCACATTCAAACATGGGCCCCTTCAAAGAGTCCGGCCCTTAAACTCCGAGAGAATGTGAAGAACCTGAGTGAAAGAAAATCTCAATTTGAGGACACGGCAGGACACACCGTCTTCCTCCGAGCCGAGAGAGTTGTACTTTGAATCAAAAACACTAAATCAACTTTAATTCTTCGAGTGTCTGCTTTTGATTTATAGTCATGGAATGAAATGCAGCCCGTTTCATATGATTTGGTGGTTATCCCATTTGACATTTTCATCAAATCACATTCTCAGGCCATATCTGTAAAATTGAGAAATCATCAGAGCTGAAGTAGTGGGATATTGGAAGTTCAGCTTCATCAGCAGTCTGTGCTGCTGAAATGAGAGAGACCTTCAGTAGGCTCCTTCATCCTCACCCACCCTCCCCTTCACTCTCTGCCTCTCTGTTTTGTAAACTCTCCATCTCTCATTTAGTTTTGCTTCCACTCGACTGCACTAGATATGGTGAGATCACACTACGGCTATTTTATCTCCACTTGTGTGAGAAATCATTTAATTAAACAAAGTCACAGCGATGCATAGCATATCCAGATCATAAAAAATGTTTATTGGGGTATTGAGAGCTGCAACTGCCGGCAAATATAATGATGTGGAGTAAAAGCCAAGAGTGTATCACTAATGTAGTGATGATGGTGGCTGTAAAGTAACTGAATTGTTATCCTGACATTGTCACTTCCAACTTGTCAAACACTGACGCTTCGTCAGTGGCCCGACGCTTCAAACTATAACGCCCTCGGGACCCCTGAAGCCTCCGTTTTGGACGTGGCAGTTTCCACTCCTTACAGACAAGGTGTCTTTTTTAAATAAACCTCCGTGTTCACAGGAAGTTAGGTTTAAGAAATATATCAATGCTTGATTTTAGTTTTACGAGGGAATACGAACAGCGATGAGAGTCCAGCGTGCAGTCCATTATATACGATGAAGAGTGAAGGACCCAGCGGAGATGTTATGATGCTAAAGTAATACCTTCTCTTTCAACATTACTGGGATTTATTTAGCTCCCAATTAATTTCCCCAACCCCATATCAATATTATTTAATTAAATTGAAACACTATTGATCTTCACAGAGTCATTTTGCATGGTAATTAATGGCTGAAATGCTGCGGCATGCAAATATGAACCTCAATTTTATTCTCATTGGACTCTATCCTCATAAGTGGTTTGCAATGTAATATGCAATCGGCTGATGGCTTATTAAGATCTTTACAGCCATTTAATCTGAGACTGTGGTCAATTATATCTCTCTGGAGTAGCATTGCAGTTTAATTTGATATAAACAAAACAATAGGCTGTGAAGCTGTGGTCATGATGGAAGCTGATACACCCGCTCTCACTCTCTAGTCTGTGCTGCAAAACAGACAGTCAGAGCCTGCTCTGCATCCTCCTCCAGGGACCTTCTGTGTGGTTTGTAAACAATAAATAATATTAATTTCATGCTGGACACCTTCATTGGATCGATGCGCATCGACCAGGCGAATCAGTTGTCTTTACAGGCTGCATACATCTCGGGTGTAATTGCAACAGTTTATGGAAGAGCGTGTAACAATCCGTAACATACAAATGAGCCTCATGTTTTCTTAATACTGATCGGTCACTGAGTCCGGTCTCTTCGGATCGTAGCTGCCGTGAATAATTCAAGAAGATACAAGAGAAATGGTGGTTCTGTCTCGGTTTCGTGATTGATTGCAGTAGGACTTGCTGCTTCGAGTCTCAGGATATTGTAACTCTAGCCACTGACGGAGACAAAATTAATTACAACCCTTCAAATCGATGAACAACTAAATGTGTCGAGTCCCCAAAGAGCCGTGATTGTTCATTGTAGTCTGATTCAGGGAACTAATGGGGTCCAGGTTGCTGCGACCGGATGAATCAGTGGAAGAAAAGGCTGTGGGAGAGGTCGCGCCCTGCCTTGCATCGTGGGGAGAAAACGCACTCTGATAATTCTTTTAAAAACAGCTGAAGATGTACTCCCTCCCTGCGAGAGGACAATATAGAGAGAGAGAAAGGAAAAGACTCACTTCAGCTCGCATCGCCTGATGGGACACGGGGCAGATTAGCAGAATAAGGGAGATCATTACGAGCAACCTCACAAGTGACCGAGTCATTCTGTTGCATTCAGCTGCTGTGGGTCTGCCTTCACATAAACTATATGGCTGTGGGGGTTGTGCGTTTCTGCGCTTTGTGCTGTCATTCTCACTGCGACTCTGACCTTTAGCAAGGGATGCTGGATGGAGAGAAGGCTTAATGAGTTTGTATAATAGCTGAGCTCTATCTGAGGAACCATCCATCTACATGAGCCCCGTAATTAGCTGGTAAGACAGTGGTCCAGCTCGGTGCTTCCACTTATTATTCTGCTGACTATTATGTGGGAGTGGAGAAATGGATAAACAAAGACACAACACCCCCCCACCCCCACCACCACCACCACCACCACATCTGAAGTGTATTAATAATCTGCTGTTGATTCTGGCAGCGTTGTAAAAAGGCACGGCTGAACAGTCTGAGAATCACTCCACTGACATCCTCAGAAAATAAGGTGCAAGCTATCTGGAACATAAGTCACATCCTGGTGTGAGTTTGCTGACAGGTGTACACACTCTCATGGGAGTGCTAATCCTCCTGCTTCTTGTGTTTTGTCCATCACCGATGTACTGCAGCGCACAGACGCACAAAACCTCAAGACAAAGCAGAGAGGCACATGCAACTGAAACTCAATGACATGCAGATGTGATCTGTGTGAATTTGTATGCAAAGCACCCGTCTGATTCCCCATCACACGGGGCTGGATGTCATATCCATCATTTTCATGTAAGAGAAAAAAAAGGGCACTTGCAAAGGTTCGGATGACATAATTTCCATTCGGTCGTGCATTGCCAATATGTGGTTAGTTATGCTTATTCAACATATTCAAATGTTTGCTTAAGAAGAAGAAGAAACAGGGTGTAACAGCAGTGCGCGCCCAGGACGCTCCGTTCCCAGCGAGCACGCGGGATCCGCTCCTGGTTTTGCTGCTCCGCTCATCGCCGCGTATACACCTTCCCTGACTCTCAACAGTCCAGCATTGCTGTGCAAGCAGATGTTTCTCCTCCGATGCCAATTCTTACAATTCCTGCGTTTGGAGCCGGTATTCTTTCGCGCGAGGAAAACTGAACGGAAACTGCCTCCCTCCTCGGCTCAGTGAGAGAGGGAGAGTTGTGGACGCATAGCGCGCTTTGGAGAAATACAGTACAAATAAAGAAGAAGAAGAAGAAGAAGAAGAAGAAGAAGAAAAAGAAGAAGAAGAAGAAGAAGAAGAAGAACCGCGGCGAGCGAGCGAGGCAGCGCTTTAATTACCACACCTGTGATGCGTTGTTCTGAGCAACGAAGACGCACGAGCGGGATGCTGATGGCCACGCTACGGCAGGAGGATATGTGTTGAGGAGAGGACTCGGGCGTTGTGAACGAGGCGTCAAGAGCTACAGAGGACACTCTCCGGACCGTAACAAGCACCGCGTGCCGGTGTTTTTCGTCTCTGCTCCCTGTCTTTTGAAACTTGGGTGATAAAAAGAAAAAATACACACACACACACACGCACACAAAAAGGCACGAAGATGCCCTCACTTGTGGGCCCCTTTGTCCGCTGTGGGTTCAGCGCTACGCTCCTTGTGCTCGGGCTCGTCTTCGCCGGCTTCACCTGCACTGGTGAGTGTCAGTCGCCTCTATTTGTAACTGCTTTGGTCGAATTAAGCACATTTTTTTTAGAGGGGGAAAAAAAACAAAGAAAAAGACAAAAACACAGTAAGTACATTACGTTGCAAAAAAAAAAAAAAAGGCTGCACGCGACAAGTTTTGCTTGCGGTTTTTTTTTTGTGCCGACATGTGGCCGCGCGTGACAGACGGAGCACGTTGTTGGCAGGTGGTTTTGTTCTGTAATTTGCTAGCACTAAACACTCCTCAATTAGCGGCGCCTTCAAGGTTACACGCCAGAGAGAGCGTGTCGCCTCGCACGTGTCAAACCAAGGTTAAAACTTGGAAGCAAAGCATTGTCCATCCTACCGGTCTTGCTAGTTTATATATATATATATATATATATATATATATATATATATATATATATATATATATATATATATATATATATATATATATATATATATATATATATATATATATATATATATATATATATATATATATATATATATATATATGTGTGTGTGTGTGTGTGTTTGGAGCGGCGCTGTGCCGGATGTAACATGTCCTTTACCCCGGCTGTCTTGGCCGTAAAGGAAGTTGGAGCTACACCTACTTGAGAGGGGGGGGGGGCACACAACCCTGCGCTATCGGGCACGCTTCAACAAGACGGGCGCGTGAACGATAAAAAAAATGCGGTGCTCGGTTCACATTTCGCTGCTCCTTTCTCATGGTCACATAAGCAACCTTCTCGCTCCAGAAGAAGAAGAAGGGGACCACCTTTCTAACCACGTTGCTGCTGTTCCATCTGTGCGTTGTGTCGAGCGGACCGGGCAAACCCCTCCACCCAGAGTGTTCATCCATCTCACCGGCTGCTCTGCTGGCTGCGGAGAGGATCACTCCACTGCGCCGGGCAGGACTCGTTCCTGCTGTATTTGCAGTATGGTGACAGCTTTACAGAGTTGGTATAGACGACCTACTCGTACCGATGAGTTACATGTTATGATGTGGCCCTTTTTTTTTGTTGGGCCAGACACACCCGGTTGCATGCAAATGTACTCAGATGTACAAAACAATCAGCAGCAGCAGTAAGGGGCCAAGCTCAAAGTTTTCCTTCAGCAGATACACAATGATCCATTTGGGAGGGAGCTTATAATGCAATTTCAGATTCTCTTTCCACTATTTTAAAAGATCCAATATGCTCATAACTATAGTGGGTTATTTATCTCCAACACTTGCCTGTATGCCTGTTTCCAATTGTTTATGACTGGAGCTGGCCATTGACCCTGAATATTACAGGTCACTGTTATCGTGCAGTCAAGACAGTCAAATCAATGTTTTGATCAATGCGGTCAATCGCCATGTTGCCCCATAATGCACCATTTCACAGTTCAGCCCTTTGACTATTTCTTTAAAACACTTTTCTTTATTCGCTAATGCTAAACATCAACCTTGCAGTGCCGCACAGCTGGAAGCAGCTGGTGAGTAGCCTATCCAAAAAACACGAGAATTTCACCCATCATTTGCCCCGCACTTGTTTCCGAACTGTTAACCTTGCTGTGGACAGAAGGCAAACATGTTGGAGTTGTTGTGTCTCTAGCTTCAGGACACTGAGATGATGAATTCTCTTGCATTAATTAGTGTATAATTATGAATATATTAGGATTAAATAAACAGTCATGCTCGAGGGACCTCCTGTATCAAGCTAGGTAAGTGGCAGTGCGTTGGTATTTACAAGTCGTTTTATGATACATGTTGAAACCGATGCATTTATATTGGGTTGCTGGGTGATATGGGCGGCATGGCGGTTCAGTAGGGGTTGTTGCTCGGTGCCTTGGTTCTCACCGGGTTCGTGTGGGTTTCCTTTGGTTGCTCTGGTTTCCTACCACAGTCAAAAGACCAGCTTTTTGTCAGCACTCTCAATTGATACCGTTTGCCTGTTCCTTTGTTCGCTCTGTCTCAGACTGGAACTCTGTCCAGGGTGTTTTCCTCCCTTTCACCCAAATGCATGCTGGGTCCTTCTCCAACCCTGAATAGCAACGTTCATAAAACAGATGATCAAAGGGATATGGGTAAAATCTGTTTTATTCTCTTCTAAGCAGAGCCCTCTCTCATATATCAGGGCAGTACAAGCATCCTTAAGAGCTACTATCACGGCTTACAGGCTACTTTTATAGGACAGCGTGAGTTCCAGAAATGGATCGGAAGGTAATTTGGAAGCCAATTCTTTCGACATCAGTGCTGGGACAGTCTCAGCTGAGATCAGTCGAGCTATCCCCCTGTAGAGAGACAAAGCGCTGACTCTGCATTTGTCTGTATCAAAGGCCGACAGTCTTTTTTGCAGGGAAACATAACTCATTCAGTAATAAAGGTAAGCCTGTCAATCTAGATTTGAGCTAGCTGAGCACTTTCCCTTTTGCTGTGTTGTGAGTGATCTGACGGGCCGGACAGAGGGGGGCGGTGTGCTTTCAGCCTGAAGAACAAAGCACTGTACTGCTGTGTGTGCGTGTGTGCACACACAGCAGTTAATGTTTTAAGCATGCGAATTGCATGTGTTATAGAAAGAGAGGGTGTTTCTACGAGGATTTGCATGCATGCATTTCTGCTGCATGTGTTGGGTGTATGGCCTGCAGATTATTCCATCTCCTGTTGCGGCTGCTGTTTCATATTTATTTAAACTTGCCTGTTTAGTCAGTTGTTACTTACTTCAGAAAAAAAGCCAGCTATCCATGCAGGATACAAGCAGGATATATCCTGGATTTCTCTTTGTTTTTCCCCACTAGCCAATGAGAGTGTTGCCAAGCGATTGTTGTGTGGTTCATTGAGGGAGCATGGGATTTGGTATCAGGTACCATCCTACTTGTGTGTACAGTCACCTCCGAGCAATTTCTACGGGGCGTAAACCTTGGGATGATGCAAGAAGACGGCCATTAAATGACGACAAGCAGAAATATATTGCATAATAGAGTAATTTGCGAGTTCACATTTATTTGTTCAGTAATATAAGAGATTTGTTTGCCAGAAGTCTCATCATTCTAATGGGAATCATCCCAGAGTTGTCTTTCTGGCAGCCAGTTTTGTCTCTCCTCATTGACTCACTAAAGAATGCGATAAGGAGAGCGAACGCTGAAATTAACATAATTTATTGGGGGAAATTGCCTTCTGGTCAAAGGAATTTAAAACCACTTCGTTTCTGTCCCATTGCTAATGCATGGCAAATGATTGCCATGTATTTGTGGGGATGTGGTCTTTCAGAGGGAAGTAATAATTCACTAAGAGTTTTTCTTCCCTCTAGTCATGGGAGATGAATTCAAATGATACAGACAATGGCAAGACTTGTGCACTAGGGGATGGAACTTTTAGATATATTTATTAAGCAACTGCTTATACTCACTCAGTGAATTAGCATGATGTACAAATGCAGAATATATCATGCAAGGAGGTAATTAGACTTCAGAAGAAGAAAAAAACGTTAAAATATGAAAATGGTTTCACTTCTCAGGAGTTCAAATGCTTGTAATGAATTTGATGCAGAATTTTAATTGGACAATGTGACACTGAAAAAATAGTTGGATTTTCTTAGCTGATCAAATGTACTGCTTTTTAAATTCACTCGATGTACATTTTTCTGAAAGTAAGCAAACAGACAAATTGAATGATTCGCCTTCCTGTCCAAGACTCGCAAAATGTAATTTCTACAGTTTGAGTTACCGTGATTAATGGATGCAAAAATAATAGTTCAGCATAAATGAATACAAGGTAAACAGTGCATTTAAACACAGGTCAGCTTTAAACAATGGAGGAGCATGCTCCATTTGGTGACAAATGCCCAGGTGCCTTATCTTTCAGAAGGCTACGTCCCTGCGCTTATCATTTGCAAATGGCAATCTTAGGGAATAAAAGGAAGGACACGGGCGTTGCCGAGGACACATGGAGGATGAACCTTGGAGAGGGCAGGAGTTAGGTGTTATTTTCTGCAGTCTGTGCAAAGGCCCTGTGAAGGCACTACATCTCTGTCAAACTCTGCCCTTTTATTTCAATTACCCCATTTCTATGATTCAGGTCTATGTGAGAGTGCTTAGGGGTTGAAGTTTGTCCGTTTCCCTCCTGAAATGGGGTGCACCGTAGTCACTATTTGTGCTTTCCCATCGGCAGAACATCTACCTTTTACCTCTGATGTGGGATGAGATTACTCCGTGTTTCAATGGGAGCCTGGCAGAGCTCAAGCAAATGTATCCGCACACCGTTAGTAGGATTTTAATCCGGTGTAACAATTCAAGCTTCCTCGGACTTCTGATAGATACTGAGAGTCGCCATCTTAGTTACCCATAATGCACATACACGTGGCTTACCACACCTGTTTCAAATAATCAACATGAAATAGCAGTAGGAAAATCCATAACAACATACAAATGCAAATACAACAATAATATCAAAAGAGTATCAGGGTCAGACATAAGGATAAACATTTAGTGGAGTGCGATTTTTATAAACCGTCATTTCAAGAAAGGATTTCAAAATTTAAAGATTAGGGTCAAACTTTCAGTGTTTGTACCAGGCATGAGAAAAAAATGAATCAGGGGAGGATGCAGTTCTTTTTGTTTAGTTTTTTTAGACAATAAACTTGAGAATACAGTTGTAATGTTGAGAGAACAATGAAGATATGTCAACAATAAGAGTAACTTAAAAAAAGCAAGCTATTAGTGTTTGCGCATGTTCTGAAATTTTGACTTTGTTCAGGACATTTAAAATGTATTGTCAAAATGCCAAATACACAAAATTATCTTTTCCCTATATTATATATATATTATACAGGTCTATATTTTAGCTTCATGTATTTTAGGTATATTGTGTGTGTGTGTATGTATGTATGTATGTATGTATGTATATATAATATATATATATATATATATATATATATATATATATATATATATATATATATATATATATATATATATATATATATATAATGTATGGAGCCTGATTTCTGTGATCCAGCACCCATCCGGTTAGCTACTGTGTGATGTGTGTGTCTTTTTCATTATTTCAATGAGAACCTGGACCATATTTCATGGAAGGCCACCACAGTGCCTGGCGTAGTATCAGCAGTCGGGAGATCGCCCTCAATCTCTACTGTTGTGTTTCTGTCGCTGTGCCAGCACTCGCATAGCCTCATACATCCATTGTCCAAGGGCCACCAATGGGAAGTCTAGATGAGCTTGTTGAGCTGAGTACCGAGTCTTCCATCATGTCTCTCTCTCTCTCTCTCACTCTCATGCAATGCTGACCCTGTTCTTTGTATGTGTTCTCTTGCTGGGAAACAATGTTACCTTTGCAAAGAACATGGGACATGTGAAGGTTGATGTCATGGAAGTCAATCACAATAGAATGGATACTAACGCTGCCAAAAGGCACATTACTCAAGTTTCCTTCTCCAGAATCTCTTGTTTGCTTTTGTTAACCAGAAAACGGATATGGCAGACAATTTGGCCTGTGTGCGAGCCTTGGAGGCAATATTTGTGTTGTTTTTTTCCTGTAATGTTTGTTTTTATTATACATGATGTGCTGTCTGGCTGCTCACATTGTACAGTGAGAATAGTGTTGTGTTAGAAGACGTTTCTAGAGTCCTTCCTGTTCTCTTAGTGATCAATACTCTTCTCCAAATGGTTAATTGGCCATCAGTCACTGTCAGTGGAAGCGCTTAGAAACCCAGAGGTGTCTTGGTGCAGCTCATAATATGAGAGTGTCCAGTCCTCTGGGTCCTTTCCTGGCCTTTACTTCAGGCCTGTTGGTGGCTGGGGAAAGCCGATCTGAATGCAATATGGAGTGCCATAGATTAATAGTTCCTTAGTCAGGCCACCAGGGAGCGATGTGAAAGCCACTTCCACTTCATCATATGGTGGACTGGATGGAAAGTCTACAGAGCATGCAGTGGGAAAGGAACTTTGAAATGGTGTGAAGGTCATATGATGTGAACTGGCATTCTCTGGATTATATCAGTTGAATGTCATCTTGTAAAATCCTTATTTGTTTGGGGGATAATTTAAAATCCAAGGTACACTTTTCTTGTAATAAGGTGAAATTATCTCACAAGGCAATTTCTCAGCAGCTTGTAGTCTAAAGTTAGAAAATAATGACACTTGTGTCTGCTACTTCAACCTTGAAGAGAGAACACACCTCCAATCAGATGACTGGCTCATTGTTATGCTTACCCCTATTTAGCATGGCATGTAAAAGACATAATTAGAAATCACCTAAGGCTACCCAGGCCGGCCTGCTGGCGCTTGATTGGCAAGGTTATCCGAGGGAGGTCTGGCTCAGCCTGAGCCAGAATTTGTCATCTTGAAGTGATTTTGTTGACAAGTCAGGAGGCACAGTGACCTTTCCTAATTATGTGTATGTGTCCAGGCCCTGAAGCCTTAGGCAAGCAATTCAACTGAGTCAATAGAACGCTGACTCTCCCACATTCAAGCCCAGACAGCACGTTGTGTGATGTAAGGTTCGAACATGCTGGTTTAGCAGCACGCTTGTTAATAATTCAGTATTGATACAATATTACTAATGTAATTTGTGTCATCTTTTGCTCAAATATGTGTAAAGAAACCAAGTAAAAAAAAAAGATGAGGTCAGATTTGTGCCTCGTTTTTCTCGCCTTCTTCTTTTTCCACCGCCACTGAAATCATCACGCAAAGTCATATGACATTGTGCTACGCAAGTTGATTCTCACAAAACATGAACTATTCATCATGCACCCTAAATGTGCAGCAGCAAGAGAATAGCCTCTCTGATCTATGTAGGTCCCTCTGTTATTGTTTTTCCCAAACAAACCATTTCCCGATGTGAAATGAGGTCTGAACATTACGCATTCAAAGCTTAAAGCTAAGCAGCAGATTTTCTTGGCAAGGCCATCAGGAACACCAGGCTCACGGTAAACACATTCAAGTCCTTACTCCAATAGAATTAATCATGACGATACAGCCACCATTGAGGCTAGACGCAGCTCTTTTCTGAACAGCACACCTTGCACTTGATTATGGCTTCTATGAATTTAAATGTCCATAGACAATGCATTCACGCTGAATCAAAGTGTGTTTTCTGCAGTTTCTTGTCACAAGTGCTTTGCGTTTAAAAAAGTACAGAGCTGCCGTGCTTTGGCATTGTTTCCACTGATGTACAATTCTGTGTTTCAGGCAGAATTGATATTGATGGTAAACGGAGCTGCATTCAACATTCAAAGCATTAATATAGCACCAAACAACTATTTGCTCTGAAGATCTAGTGGAGTAATGTCTACCTGAGCAGAGAATGAAGTCACACTCCCTCCTGTGGGTGGTGTTTTCAGGGCTTTTACTTGCTTTGTTGACGTAACCGGGCAGGCTCAGCACTGCTGTCATACGGCGGTTGCAGCCGATAACGTCGTCCCGACCGCCGGCGTCGTTGTTCAAGTTGCTCTGTCAGCACTTTTGCCAGAGTTTACGCTATAAGCGCTGTTAGCGCACCGTAGACTACGTCGACATGGTGAGAGCATTAAAAAATGCTCCCAATTTTGGATCTTACATCTTTTCAAGTGATATTAGAGAAGTGGAATCTTGGGCATTTCGGTCTGCATTATATCGATATTTAGTTTGGTTTAAAGTCGGAGCTGAAACAGTTCATCATCATCATGTTAAGCCATGACTAATGTATTCTATTTACAATAGCGTCCCAAATGTTGAATCGGGAACACAGTCAGGGAAAATATGTTTTTCATTTTCTTTTTATTGTCTCCTTTTGTGCACATGTGTGGTTTTGTGTTCTTTATGTTATTTGGGAACATATTGTGTATGTATGCAGTGTATCTGTTTAATGTCCAATCTGTAATATAGAAAAATACATTTTAATGAAAAACAAACCGATGTTTAATATGTAGTTGTAGCTGTTCCATCATAACATTACAAGCCCAATGTTAAGAGGTTGATGGGGGACAGTCGAGTTCCCTTTAAAGAGCCCATTCCTGTTTATTAAAAAATCTTACCCCATACGACCCTGGTAAACATGCAAAGTTGTCTTCCCCCTTGTGTTTTTCAGTGGGCTACGTTTGTAAGTATTGGAGCACTGTGAGCACTATTTACTGTATCATTAGACACCCATATTGGATTTGTTCAGTTAAGAGCTGGCAGGCAACGATATCCAATATGTACTATTCTTTTGGAGAGAACATCTTGCTGTAATCCCCTTTTTAAAAACTGACAGTGGGTAATGTTTGATCAAGCCTACAGGAGTCACTTGTGAACCTACTGTTGAAATAAAAAAAACTGTTGAAAGAAAGTGCTGCTTCTGTGAATAGCTGGTATGCCCACCACGTTTTCAAGTGGCTACCGATGACTATGTGACGCTGTGGTAATGTAGCAACCGTTGACCCAATCTCTGCATCCTATGATTTCTAGCAGCTGGTAGTTTGCTCAGTTGGATGTGGGATTTGAACCGTGTCGTTATTCAAGGTCTTACGAGTCGGATGTGAATATGTATTCTTTTTTTTGTGAGTAATTTCCAAAAGGCAGGGTTGTAACTACAGTCTGATCTGGATTATTGTGCCAATAGCCGATGGAACACGTTGCTCATAAGGAAAGACATTCACATGTTCTCAGGCTAAAAGTCGCTGAACTCTGCGTCTCGTTTATTTTTAATTAAGCTTCAATCATGTATACAGCATGTTTATACCTTTCATTAGTGCACAACAAGTCTTGGTATAAGTCTGCTGGGTACAGTCAATTGATGGATATACAATTACATCAGCAATAAATCTGGTGTGGGTGGATAGAAGAAGATATATTGCAGTTCTTGTTAGTGTTCAAGCGTCCTCTGTCAAAAAGACAGCATGATGTCACCATCATGTAGTGCTTCCACTCTTCACTGGCCTAGCAGATGCTACTTTAGCTTAATGGGACACTCAATAATGTGTATTTGCTGGTATGCTTATAGACTTGAAAGTGCTTTTAGAAATTATTGATTGTAATTTTGCTGTTGCTTCTTTTGGGAGTTGGCACTGTTCAACTTATTCATTGACAACAACAAAGCTCAGTCCAATTTGTTCTTTCAATTAATTAGCCTAACATCGGGTTGGGGTGGCCAGACATCTGGTGACTAATAAACAAGAATTTAAGGAGTTGTTTGTTTGATGTGGCTGTCATTTATTGAATGTGAGTTGGCGTCCAATTTCAAGCAGTGATTGTATGTTCCCTGGCTTCTGACCGAGCGCAGTTCATACGGTATTGTTAACAGCTCCTCTAATTACTTTATTCATCCTTTATTTCTGAGTCACCGTAGCACATTTTTACTCTCAATTTACGAACATCTCATCACTCATGAACTGAAGACACTATAGAGCATCCTTCATCTCAATTATTCCAGATTTGACAATCTAATTGGAGCTGAAAAGTCAATTGGGATGAAACCGGTAACTCAGTGAATAAATTATCTGTTAGATTGAAGGGCTCGTGGATTTGGTTTTGAATGTCCTCATAAACTCTCCTACTGATTTATATCAAACGTGTCTGATGTTTGCAGCATGTCCGGGCGTCTGCACATGAACAAGTCCTGTGGGGATCACAGATTCATCCCAAGAGTGGTCGCGAATGTCGCCAACTGTCTATCTCTACTTGATCTGATGGGGGTGTTGTTTTCAATCATGAATACTGAGCAGCATTGTAAGTCTGCCAAACGTAATTGTGATGAGAATAGCCAATGGAGTTTACGGTTTGGTGGAGCAAACTGGATCCAGCTATTTTGCTCTACAGCTGTGTTGATTGGTGTCAAGATGTGAAATCAGTGGCCCTGATGTTCAGCAGGGTATATTTTCCATTTTATCAGATGTAACTACGTGACTGATCGACATTTTGGAATTTCGGTTGCAGAGTTTAAATTTCAAAGGTCCCCAGTTGTACTGTAATCATACAGGGAAACATCAACCGTATTATATATGGTCAGAAACCAAAGGCTAGTTATATCAATATGCCCTTATCTTTACTGGAGTGGTTCCCTCAGACAGACTCGCGCTTACCACCACAAACATCAACAGCTGCTGCTTCTTGAGGTCTGATTGGCCACATTGTCGTAATTGTCACCCTTTTAGAATGAATGCAACTATTAATTCTAATTAATTATGTTCATTGAGAATTTCTATCCTGATTATTATTATTAATAGATGTATTTTATTTTCGCCCCTGGACTCCTAGATTTAGTCTCGCAGAAGTTTTTGGGTGCATGCGCCACTGGGCCAGACTGATGAGGTGCGGCATTGGGTAGTGATGGAGGACCGTGTCCCCTTAATCTCTCCCAAACATGACAACTTTATAAAGGCACAATAATTCATAATGAGCCTGCTCTCTCTGGAGGGTTTGGTTAACGTTCTTTTTTTAGTGGGAAGCAATGTCCGACTTGCATTGGGACTTGCATTGGGCTGCGCTCTCCTGAGGGTCGAAGGAAGGTGATCCCTCTTCTTCTCTCTATACAAGTGTCTAATGAGGAAAGGGAAACAGGGGAACTAGTAAATAACAGCGCAAGAGGAAACAAAATTATAGAGGGTGGGGAAAAAGGGAAGTAAAGTGAAAAGCGTTTTTCCCTTTTCTCTTTGCTAATTAGGTTTTTACCGAACAACCGTTCTAGCATCGTCCCCTCCCTTCTTTTATTCTATTATAGCAGATGGTATCAACACATTCACATCCACAGCTCTTCTCGCCTGTATCAGACATTACTGCATATCAGGCTGATTGTTACTTAAACCACCTTAATGGTTGGTGCAGTTGATACCCTGAATCTACAGTATGTGCAACCCATATCTATACTCTTAATATTTCCCTGATGCAGAACATATATGCAATATGTCTTGCCATGTGTGTACCTGTGTGGTACCTGTGTGTACCTGTGTGTACCTGTGTGGTGAGGTCACTAAAGAACGACGACATGTGTTAGACTCCGTCTGTGACTGAGTAACCTTTTTCCATTGTTGCTGCAAGTCCTCAGTTCGAATCTCAAGTGTGTTATGAATCAACTTATTTTGTATCTTTCACAAGTTCCCAGAGCCAGACTTCAGGCCATGTCCCTGAATCACCCCAGTAATGTGGGATGGAAGTGCCATTGTTGCGAGATTGGACAGTCGGTACTTAGCTATTTAAAATCATATTTCTGGTGTTTAAATTACCCGACTGAACACTTGGACAGATTGGTTTCAAGCTGAATCATCACAAAGCCAAATGCAATTTGGCTTATTTTCTAATTTCTTGGTCTGCAACATACACTGCATTTGGCTTTGCTCTGCCATTTTCACTGAAGTAATTATTACATAATAACTTTTCTGGCTGAGTCAGATTGTTGTTGAAAATGTCACTGTAAAACTTTTTCACCCTTTTGATGATTTTTTAAATTTATTTTCCTGCAGAAATGTTCAACTGAAATCCTAAGCTTTTACTCACAAGAGAGGAGTAATCATTTTAAGAAGATCATTTGCTTCACACAAAAGTATTTCATCGTTTTGCACTCAAAAGTCTTCAAGTCCCTGTCCAGATTTGAAAGAGAGGATTTGTCCCACTCGTGTTCAAAGGATCAAGATAAAACTGTGAAACAAACCAGTCCCATGTATAAAAAAAAGGACTCCCTCACTTGGATAACATTGCTAAGATTTCACAAAGGCGCTTTTCTCTTGCCTCGGCAGCCTTCATCTTTCCTTTTATCAAGCTTGTCTTACCTTTCAGATTCCATTATATTAATCAGCAGCATACCGTAGCTCTTCTCAGTCATTAGAGGATGCTGAGAAGCTGACAGTAGATCATTTGGAAATACTGTTTTCATCCGTCCTTCCATGTCAGACCTCTCCCTGTAGAACTATGACTCAGACTTCAAATAGTAAAAACACATTTCAAGCATTAAGCTAAGTAGTGCTCTTTTTGGTTTAGATTAATTTGTCGGCTTTTTTCCCAACATAAACTCAAGCATTATCTGCGCCCATCCTCTGTAACGGGCTGCCATTTTGTGTTAAGCCAGCACAGATGCATAGAGTCTCCACAGCCTGGCGGAAATTGCCAGCGCCTAAAGCAAACAGTTGGACCCGGGGTCCCACAAGTGTGGAGCAGCCAAGTAAACCCATTAACTGCCTATAGAGTGGTTTGTGGTCTTGTCTCCACATGACGGTATCCACAAATGAACCACAAGCTGATCTTACTTTGTGTGTTTGGCTGTATTAAATAACCACAGCCGAGTCAACACTTCACTCTTTCTGTATCTACGAGTGGAGGAAATAAAACATGCTCACATTATGTAACTGTTTGTGTCTGTGTTGGAAGTAGCAGTTGTACTTAATTTATAGTGTAAGAAATGTGTTGTAAATTACACAGTAATGCTGATAAATCACAGCATAAGCATTTGGCTTGGAAGATATCATTTGACAAGTCTGCAGCATTTCATTTTGGGGCACTTTCTTACTCTGAGTTCTTCTATCCGCTCTCAACATATGATGCTCAACTGTACAAACTATTTGAATCGCCAGAAGGTGTTTGATTAATGCTGAGTGTGAGTTATCAGCTCCAAACAGGCCATGTAGCTTCCCTCTTATCATCCTAGCCAGCCGCTTGCAGAATTTCTGCATGTTTTTGAGCTCAGCCCTAAATGTGATGACAATAGTCATGAACAGAACACAAAGACAAAAACTGCCACTTGCAGCAAAATGAGAGCCTCCCCCTCTCGCCTAATTTTTTGTGTCGGATTCTCGTGCAGTATGTTTGACAAGAAGGGCTGGCAGCTTTACGCAGTGGCACAGCTCAGGCTGTCGTGGGTGCTGCCCACCCCGACCCCTGTCACACAATTAGCTTTCTGCTTTTCAGATAGCTAGAACAAAGGTGAACTCCGGGAGTCGCGGCTGTGTTCAGTCAGAGCAGAGGGGTGTGTGTGACACTCCGATGACTCCAGGGCACTTTCTTGACCAGAGGAGTCGTTGGCTGTCACGAAACATCACTGTCTCCCTCCCCACTAATGGCATCTCCAGATTGTGCTATGAGGAACAAAGGCTGGTTGTATGAGATACTGAGGAAAAAGAGCGACCCCATTTGGGCTGCAGGCTGTGGTTTGTGACGGGGGCTGCAAACCTATAGAAGTGTCGTGACAGATATGAACCAAGGAACAATTATCGGGTGATGTGCTTGAAGCTAAGCTGGCGGTGCCTTCAACAGAAAGGAGAGAAATGTGTCAAATGAATACCACAGCAAATTCATGCTTGTACACACACACACACACACACACACACACACACACACACACACACTCACACACATGACTGCAATATTTCAATTTGTTAGGCTGTCGAAACTATTACAATTAAGCAACGATAAGGGGGAAATTATTAATGTTAGTGTGTTATGATTGTATTGTTTTATTCATGAGGTTAAATTCAAAAGGTGAGCGTGTTCACAAAACAAAAAAACGTATGCAGAATAACAACTAAATTAAATGTTACAAAGACTCATTTGTAATATTCCTGTGGCTATGGAAATAAATAAACTCAATTGACTGAGCTGACTATTTTTCCTGATAATCACTCGCTTCTGAATTAATTTGTATAATATGTAAATGTGCGTTATCCTGCCAGTAATCAATCTAAAATGGGATTTTTTGTTGTGTTTCTGCCAAAAGTCAAAATAGGAGTTAAACAGCAGGAGTGTATTGACTTGATCTTCATTCAATCTTAGTTGCTGTCACAGAGTCACTAGGAGGCAAATGAAATGTGTTTAATAACAGATGAAGATGAAGCATTAAGTACATTTTTATACTGCAGTTGCTAATTATGAATCTGTTCAATACAAGCAGCTTTTTGTTGTCTCGGTGCTCCCCTCTTTTTGCTCGCAACCCTAATACCAAGAATTGTCATTGGCTGTTGGACCCCAAGCTAATTGGATTAAAAGACAAAAACACTGTTTGCCAAAAACAATGTATTCATTTTCATTCTTATTATTTTAAACAGCACATATAGCCCCAAACTAACAGCAGAAAATTGATTGACAGTAAAGCACAGTTCCAGCTGTCTCTGCAGGAAGTAGTCAGACAAGCCTTTGGTGAACTGTTTTGTCGAAGGTGGACAAATAAAACAACATGTGGTCTCTGGTGTAGTCCCTCTTACAGAAATGACAGTTCCTTTTAAGTGGTAATGTTATTTTTCTTCATTGTTAATTCAAGTTTTGAGGAATTCTGTGTGCAGTCAGAATGTTGCATACGCCATGTTTATGCAAAGCATTGCAGCAGTGCAACACTTGGCATCAGCATTGTCACACTAAATCTCCGTCTCCATGACACTCGGAGTCACAACACGGGCCTGGAAATGCAAGCCCTCCCAGTGTCAAGACATAGTTCTCTTTTCTGGGCTGAAGCTGCTAATGGTTCTGACAGAATTAAAAGTGATTTCCTCACTGAATTATATCACATAAAAAAAAAGCACTGCAGATATCTAGAACCACAATATTTGACCTGCTTTCTTTTTCTCTTCAAAGGCAGAGTAGTATTATCCCTTCACCCTTTCTATTTCCTAGTTCCCAGCATGTATGTTCGGCCATGTGTCTTATTTTCCCTACGGTCGCTGAGTCCCATAGGTTTAGCTGTAATACTCTGGTTAATTCCCCCTGCATGTCGGGTTATTGCCATCAAAGCTCCTGTGTCAGTTTATCCCCAATTCTGGCTTATTCTTTTCACTGATGGCTTTATTACTCTGTGTTACCATGCATGCCCCACCAATCAACACACACACACACACGGACGGAAAGTCCTTTTAGAACTCACGGTGTGTTACAATCGGCCATTTATTGTTCCCTCATGGCTTTGTGTCTCATTCAGTTGTTGAGTAAAGTTGCTAATGCTTCTACCAATACAAGAAAGTTTAAATTCCTCTCAGTTTCTCAGTTCACGATATGTTTATAGAAACAGAATCGTTCACACAGTCCCCACCCACTCACCCACACATTTTGTTATTCACCATGAACAGTTGGTAGCGCAGCGGTAGAAATTGAGGTTTCTTAGTTAAACATTCCACCCCAGTTGGCAGAGTTAGTTATGGAGTTTGAGGGTTTAAATATCAACTGATGCTCAGTTAACATCTCATTTGTCATTTCCACAGTGTGAGGACTGAAATTCACTGAAACCAAAGTGGTTCACACTGAAGAAATGTCAGATCTTTCAACATTAGGAACTGATACAATCATTTATACAATACATTTCAGCTTAAATATTACTATATTGCATCAATGCCATTATTGTACAAAAAAAGCTACATCTTCAGTTTTCATTAGTGATATTTTGGACATAAATAATGAAAGTGGCGTTTGTAACAGTACAGTGGTGCACAACCTCAAACCACCCCTCTATATAAATGCCACCCTGTGGTAACAGAAAGAAGCAGGCGTCACTATGAAAACCTTGACCCCTGAGATGCTGGGTTGATCTAAATTAAGTCCCTTTACTTCACCAGAGGACGTGGATCCTGAACACAGATTGTGGCTGTGTTATCTCCCTATCTTTAATTTAGAAATGCAGGAGGACCGCACATGGGTGGTTATCCACTCTCACTGTCTGTCTTGTCACTTCATGCATGTTGGCTCTGCAAAAGCCTCCTTTGGGCCCACATAGCTCGCCGTGTGGCAGGATTTTAAAATAGTTTTCATTGTCTGTACTTTCCCTAATGACCGCCGATAGTAGAGATGATATCAGAGATCCTCTCTAAAGATTTCCATCTTTTTGCTTCTGAGCCCTCTGAGACTAGACATCGGAGGGCTAACTAACCAAGTGAACAGCTCTTGTATTGTAAAAAGAAAAAAAATGTTAAATGCCCTGACATGAGCAGTGCTGTTTTGAAATTAGCTTGTTGTGCCTTTTCTTCAGAGAGCTGTATGTTTTGCATTGCAGCAAAGAAAAAGGGTGAGCACACAGGGGCAGCCAGGAGCAGCTCCCCTGTAGCTGCCTCTTGATCAGGGACACTTCTGCAGGGGTGTTGGCATATCAAAGAAGAGACGGTCTCACCACTAAGCCTTTGCTGCCTCCAGTTATGTAGGTGGATGAGGGGCGGGGTGGGGGCAGGGGGGTCGAGGCGTGAGCTTCTCATTGTGGGTGACAGGGAATGTTAACTTGAAATGCTGTTGTCACAGCAGAAATCCCTTTTTTAATGCAATAGCAATAGCACACTGTACCCATTATCTTATGAAGTATTGACTGCAAATTGTTCATAACCTGAGTCAATGATGTGCTCCACCACAAGCTTGATTGGACAACTTATTCATTAAATAGGATAATTCGTGAGCTGATGTCTTTAAAAATATTGCGGTGTTCTATGGTTTTGCAGAAGGCTCTGTTTGTAGCCAAAGTTGACACAAAGTGTTGCCTGTCATGATGGAGCATTGACGACGATGTCTCCAGGGGTTTCATCTTTGCTCTTTACATTTGCCTTCCACACAATTGAAAGACAGCGAAAACAGTGCAATTTGTCTAAAAGGAAGCGACTCCAATCGATAGAATTTTCATTACAGTTATGTTTTCATACTGCAGGAGAGGCAGGGTGCAGAGCTCTGATGAATGATACATTAATGTTCCCATCCCCTCTCCCTCCTGTGTCAGTCCTTGGCTCCTGAGTCCTGTCACTGCGATGGGGCGGGAGCACCGGGATGAGTTTGTGCACCGGGACCTGAATCTCCTGAACGCTACGTCTCCAGTCAACAGCTGTCAGTTTTGTCATTGTAGTATCCCGGCAGTGTTGTGGCTTTGCAGGGGAAGGGGGATACCAGAAGCCATGATCTTTCTGGGAGCTGCAACTTATTGAATTATCCCTCACTCTGTAGTCCCACTTCCAGCGGTGGAGTTAAAGTAAGCAGCTTACCTATGGCCCTCAAAAATACGCGACTGCCTTGTTCATAGTCCAGCAAGGAATGGAGGAGCCATCCTGGAAAGGCAATTCCTATTTAATTATGCACATTATAAGCTAAGCTTTGTATGAGATAGCCAGAAGATTGTGGACACTAAACAATTAATAATAATAAGAAGAAGAAATAGAGACTGAAGTGGCACCGCATACAAGCTGCCGCATCGATGTTGTTTGGCTCACCTCTTTCGTCTGCTTCAAATTAAATGATGCCATACAGCTGCAGTTTTAGTTTCCTTCGAGACTACCTGCCATGTCTCATCTTGTCACCTAAAAAGATGCCCTGTGCGCCTCTTCCTCCCTCCCACCTCTGCTGAAACGTTGCCGGCCTCGGCTCAGCTGTAAATTGTGCACGGCCTCTGTTAGTCCATTTATAAACAAACATAATATTATGGTAATCACATTGTCATATTGCTTATTACTAATGCAATACAAATCACTGTGACGCCATCGGCACGGCTTGCTGATGTAGGCTACTTTTAAATTTGCCAAAATGTGTCATAATGACATATGTTCAGTCAGGAAGACTAAACTCTGCTACAACATACTACCGGTATATAATCTTGCTGCTGTCTCTTTTTAAATATAATTGTGTCTCTACCTTCAGTACGTTTATGCTGCCGTAACGCCATCTTCTCCCAATCTTTACACATCCATCAGCTTCATACTCATCATTCCATCAGCCTCATCAGCCATCGTGTCTGGACTCCACGGGGGGATTCATTGTGCTGCTGCTCAGGGCAGATGCCCCTCGATTACAAATCTCACTGTAGAGTCCAAGCGCCAAAGACTCTGTCAAGACATATCTGTTAATAACAAACAATTATCTTTTCTTTATCTAACTTGTCTTTCCTGATTGAAATGCTGGTTCAGACGGTTTCATGGGTTCAAACCCGTTTGTTGACCAGAACGGTAAAATGGGGAATTGACCTAAGTCTAGTTCCAATTTAAAAAAATCATAATGCTACAGCATGCAGTGAGACTTTAGACCATTGGTGCCCACACTTTTTGTCTTGATGGACCCTTCAAGTAAAAAAGAAAGACAAAAAAAGACACTTCACAGACATCGTACCTCCCCGGTAGCCTGCAGCTTCACTTTGAGATGCCATGGCCACTTCTCTGAAGTGTGGCAACAGTTTGTCTCCCCACTTGCATCTACATCGCTTTGTACAGTAAAGCATGTGGGCACATACACAGACTTGATGATGCGTTCACGTGTACCTCGTAAACTTTGAGAAACTCAAGCTGTTGTTGTAAAGTACCCTCCTACCATCTACTGTTGTGGATCTTATTTTGGTTACAATAAATTACAGTTACTGGTGACTGGTGAAATTAGTTTCTGTTATTACATTGGAGCAAATCCCTGCAGCCAAATTCCAAAAATATTGATAAGCTTGTGAAATGCTGCACACAGCTACGATGTTCGGATGTCCATATACTTTTGGCCCTGTAGTGTATTTCTTCTATTACGGGGTGACAGGCTCCGGAATGTCCCAGTTTATTCTTGTTGGGTCCCTACTCATCACCCACAGTCATTTGCTAACTACGACATCATCACATTAACATCAGCATGTACTGTCTCTGCCACAGCGGGCAGGCTTTAAAATGAGACACTGGAGAGGTGGTAACTCGCACACCACACAGGAAATGCTGATCAGCACCCATGACAGCAAGAGGGGTAGGTGTAGAACGCAACAGCCCCGTCTCTAAATCCAATAAACCTTGCTGTGATACAGCTGTGACACAGCTGTGACAGGTCAGCCAGATAATGCAACACAGAGTGCAAAACAAACCGCGCTTACTCACACCAGGTGCCTCTTGCTCATTATGCCCTTGGCAATCACAAAACAAATGACCACAGGACTACAGGTGCAACCGATTCACTCTCTTGGCATATCGTCATTTACATTATCATCATTTATCATGCGCAGCATGGCAGCCTAATATATTGGTTAGTGTTGGGTCCGTGTATTATGTATGCACATCTCAAAACAATGGGGAAATTACACTCACTCTCACATCTCAGTTTATGGACCACCACACTGGTGTTATTGCTGTCAATGCTAGCAAGCAGCAGCTGTGAAAAATTGTCCAGCTTAGAGAGTTTCGCTGTTTTCTCCTCCTGCTCTTGCTGCTGTGCATCTGTGCACCACTTGTGTTTTAAGTCTGATTGTAATATATTATTATTTTTCTGCAGCTGTAGGTGTTTAACTACGCAGCCAGTGATTACCGATCAAGCTTTGAACTTGTACTTTTATGACTTGTGCAAAATACAATCTGAAGTGGGCTAATTAGGTTTAGTTTTTACACAAAACTGAAGGAAGATGAGATTGACCACTGAAATGCTCATAAAAAAAAAAATCTGTGCTAATCCAATAAAGTGGAACCAGCGAATCATCCACAAGCCCGCCCGACTAAAACTCATGGCTGTGAGACAGAAATATTTTAATTAAAAATAAATATGCTAGGATCTAAGATTCTAGGAACCTGATAAAAATCCGAACCGGTTCTCCATATTAGAAAACTAGGCCTTTGTCATGAAACCTTTGGTTCTCTTTTTAAGTTTGGACCCACTGAACTTTACATTACTGGTTGTCATGGTAATCATCAACATATACTGTATAGTTCTAAAGATGGCGTATGCTTCCTCCTCTGTGTCAATTTAAAACAAAGTGTCAAGTGACACATTTGCAAAGTAAAAAAAAAGGACTTCAAGAGAGTTCTGAAGCCGTGACGTTTGAGTCGACCACTCGCCACCATCTTGTTGTTTGGAACTAGAGGACCTACATTTAGGCTGAAGGGTGACAGAACCGAGGTGAAGCTCAAGCCAAGTGTGAATGTCTCGGGGAACAGCCCAGAATATAGATGGGTTTCCCAGTAACCATACCCATTTGTGGTCCTGTAACTGGTTATTTCTCACCACTTGCAAGAACTCACTTACCGTGTAATCTGGGCTAGCACTGTTGCGGCTGCAATTTCTCACTTGAGTTCCTGTGTGCGTCTAATTTATAAATTGTTTGTACAACAGATCCTGACAACAGCATTGTTTAGCATCCATTCTTGAATGTTTGGATGCAGTAAAACCTTTTGCCAGTAGTTTAACATCTGCTGACGGGAGTGGATGGTAACAGAAACAGGGCGATGTCTTCTATTAGATATTTTTCACATTATACTAAAGTGAGTCCTCTGAGGCAATCAGTTACGCCTTCCATGTCATATTTTCAACAAGCTCTCATTTTCAGGGATTCATCAAAAAGGAGGAGGTGTGCTTAGAGAGTGTTGTGATCCACTGTTGTCTTCTGAATGGAATCCTGCTCTGATGGGTTGTAGTCCAGAAGTGATGGACGGTCCTTTTGCAGCAATCTTTCATTTATTCCTTCATCTAAAGACAGGTGAGGCAGGAAGCTGATGGAAATGCACTTTTTTCATTACTGTCTCAGGGTGCAGTTTCCCCGTCTCGGCTCATTGCTGGTAGGACATGAACCCAACTGCTACGAGATCCGAGTCGTTTAGTTTATAAGCTCTCACAGCTTTTGCCCTTTTCTTGACACCATTTGTCAAATAGTTTGATGAATCCTGAACCTTTATCATTTTTTATTTATTTTTGCTTCTTACCATACGGCACTGATCATGAAGGCGTTCTCTCTCCCTGCCGCTACAAACACAGACTCACCTGCTGCGGAAGAGATTACGGCAAAGCCATCTTAACATCTTAAACATCTAATCTGTGATGATTTACGATTTGTGTTTATTTTTCCCATTGAAGTCCACTTTTCTTATCATGGTGGTTCGAGAGTAAACATCTGTTGTTTTCTTTTCTGATGAGCCTAACTTCTGCTTCTTATTTACCTTTATTGTGGTGACTCATGTCCTCACCAGAGGTAAATGGTATTGAGAGACATAAGCACATCTACAAGGAACATAACTCATTTCAGAGGGGTTAAAGGGTTTCCTTTGCTTTTCCACCACAATCTTATCACTGGCCCTGTGACTGTTTCTTCTTTTGACCTTATTTGAATTCTGAGATAAGCGTCCCTCCAGCAAAATTGGACCAAATTAGTCTTTTATCTGGTGTGTTTTAAGGGAAAGCATGGTCCCCATGCCTGTCTGCTGCATGCAGACTCGTACAATGTAGATGTGCTCTGCTGCTGGATTGTCTGATTTGCCCAAATTCGTTTTAGTGGCTGTCAATGCATATTCAGGTCACACAAGTGATCTGACCTCAGTCTGAATGTCTCTACATGTTTATCCATCTAACAGAGAGACACCAACAAATCTGTTTTGAATGAAAGGGATTCCAACACATTACAATGTGAAAACAAACAGAAGGATTTGTTGAGAAGTGTGTAAAAGCTTAGTACACTCTGGCATTACATTATCTCATTTATCCAAATCTGTGAGGAATTTGTTTTTTCCTTGGCTTCATAAAATATTCAGAGGCTTGAAATGTATTGAAATTATGAGCTGATGCTCAGTAGGAATGACTTACAGCACATATTTAAATTCTCTTAGATGCACAAATAGGGAATTTCATAGCAATTATGCACATAATCAGGATATGTGTTGACATTGCCATTTCTCATTATCAGATATGTGATCGTTATCCATGAGATTAGGTTAGTTGAATTTCTCTTAATATATTGGGTTCCAAATCAAAAGTTTTCATGGAAATCCAGGCTATACAACAAGAGACAGTTTCCATACATATTGACATCATTAGTCTATTATCAAAAAGTCAATTTTTAACCAAAATAAACTAACATTTACTGGTTTAATTTGTCATTTCTTAGGATCTGCTGAGATTATTTCTCTTAAGTGATAAGAAATTGACTATCATTGAGTTTTACACATGTCAATATTTAACCAAACCATTGAACAATTTATTGAAACAATAATGGCAGATCAACTTGTTCCTCCTGTCATAAGTCACTAGTCATAATTATTTCCAGTTCCAACAATTATAAAGAACCATATAATAATGATAATGCAAGATAAGTACATGCATTTTTCTTTTACAGCTATTTTGAAGTTCAAATGGAATATGACTTCACTCCACCGGCAACAGGCGACGCTGATGTGAGGCAAGCGCGAGGCGCGCCGCCACCTTGTGACGAGCACTTTCCCAGTTATCTAGTGCTGAGGCATGGAATGAGCAGATAAAACAATTCAAAAGGGGAAATGATTCTGTCCGTAATCAGATTTATTTACGCAGCCCACTGAGGAAGATTTATGTCTTATCTGTGGCTGCGGATTTCAATTCTCTATGCTACGATGCAGATAAACAATCAGTCGGCGGTCTCTAGAGGTTGTTTTAATTGTGTGTGTGTGTGTGTGTGTGTGTGTGTGCGTGCGTGCGTGCGTGCGCGTCTATTAGTGCGTTTTGTCTATCAGCATGTTTTTGACAACCGAGACAGTGATGTTTCAGAATATAGTCGGCGCCTCTGTCTCCCCGGCTTCCTCATGACTATTTTTCATGGCTGTTAAATGCCAGACATATGCTCTTACATCTTTTTGACTTGCAATTGAAAAGTGGAGCTCAGGCGGAGATCAAACCACCGCTGTTGCTCCTGTCTTACTGGCAGACATGGAAACGTGTTTTCCCCCTTCCTGTGAGTGTGAAAGGTGCAAGCCACCATTTTGACTGTGGCGTATGTCGAATTCCTGAGTTTGTGTTCCTGAGTTTGTGTTCCTATTTGGTTGAAGCAAAATGTTGAGATTTTTCTGCTATTCAGTGACAAAGTGATCTGCTAATATGGTTTGTCAGTGAACAACAGTGGAACACAGTTTATCTGTTCACTAAGGGATGAAGAACTCATTACGTGTATATCGGCCTATTATTCATGTGGCACATTATGTTAATGACTTAGTGTGCCGGGGATATGGACTATTTTAGTGTTTTTACTATCGTCTATATAGATAGTTACTCATGTTCAGGGTATTTTCCATTACAGTTGATGGCAGTGGATGCAGTCTGTTGCATTGGTATTAACTATGTTGTATTGGGAATTCGGAGGGGAAAGCTCTCCACATCTTAAAATAGTCCAGTAAGCGAAGGTGTGAAAACAAAAACTTGCCATCACCTGCACAGATTGCTGCTCAGACTCTAACAAATTGCACATGCACACCTTTTATCTTTCTCTCACTCAAAGCAAAAATGTTGATAGACAGCACTCGCATTTTTCCTTGAAAAAAAGATTGTGTTCTTTGTTATTAAGTTGAATCCTTATTCCTGAGGAATAAGCTAGACCAGAGCGGTAAGCGAGATCTGAGGAAGATTGCTCCCTCCCTTCCCCATTTAGACAGCTCCTCTTATTATCTCCTGAAATGGCAAGGTTACAGTCTCTACAGGTGCAGAGGAAGGTGTGTGTGTTAGCTTTTTATCTTTAAACCAGTCAACCTTAACAGAGAAGCACAGCCACTGAAGTCTCATCAGACTCTGCAAGGAATATACATTCTCTTATGTACACGTTTTGCCATTCAGCTGGGTTACTTAGACAGGGAAACGGGAGAATGTAGAAATACTGTACATTAGGTATGTTTAATGGACGTGAAGAAATACTGGGAAAAACAACCTTGGTTACCTCTGGCATTAATATAAAATTCATGAGAAGGATTTAGGCCGATCTCCTGCAGAGCCTTGAGAAGACATTGCTTTGCCAGTCGGCACACGTTTAGCATTAATCTCGCACTTTTTTTTCTGCAGCATTCAGTCTTTCCTGCTGTTGTACTACGATTGGCCCGTCACCATTTCCTATTCTGTAGAGGTTTTAGAAGTTTGTTGTCCTATAGCTATCTTTTTATCTATTTGAATAAGTATCATTTTTGTCAATGATATTGAGGACTACTGCAGCAAAAGGCGGGGAAAGTGATTTTCATTTATCTGGATTTATATTTTCTCCATAAATTGCAATCTGCGATATTATTTTCCTTGTATTGATGTTCATAACCGAGAAACTGTTAGGTGCACCAGCCATTATGTTGTCATGTTGAATGTTGTCATTCAGTTTTTTTCAGATTCATAAAAAGACCTGTTAGACTCCGGCCCAGCCCTACCTACTACCCTGCAGGGGATTATTGTCCTCTATCCACACAGTCGGCCATTCGATATAGATTTGTTCATTTACGTCCTTAAAATTTGCAGTCATTATATTAATGCTTCTTCCTTTTTCCTTTGGTCACTTATCATTAATGAGGCGTCAGAACCTGGACTTATTGATTGCACTCCATTTGTATTCATATGAAGGCAGTAATAAATTGAGCCATTTCCCCTCGTACAATAGTTTTGTTATCTGCCGTTAATAAGAGAGACATTTTTACAGGTGAGTAAACTGCCATCTCTCTTACTGTGATCCATGATTTTTGTGAACGGACTCTAATGAGCAGCATATTTCAGCTTAAGAAGCAGGAGCAGGGCCCTCTCTTCCTGCTGCTTTTGATGGCAATGAAAATTATTGGCAGTGAACATTATCAAGCAAATGGTGTAGTACATTTCCTTTTTTTCACAGAATCACCTTTTCAACTGTTGCAGGATTTTCTTCAGTAATATCTTGTGGTGACCTCCAAGATTAAGAGCTGGAGGAAGGCCTAAAATGTGCTGCTGGTTTTCACAGCCATACTTTACTATTATGGACTATAAGTGTCCATATCTTGTGTATATCCACACACATATTTATTATCTTTCTTTGAGTAACTGCATGCTATTAGAATATAGAGAGCTATACATGTAGCATGATTAGATACTCCTCTTTATTCAGTCCTGGCAAGAGATGATCAACAACATGCATCATCAGTGTCGAACTATTCCACCAGAGAATCTGGCAATTAGATCAGTAGAATAGCACTGCGTGTACTGTAGAAATGTATTGATTTATTGATGGATCTTGTGTCTCCTCTGGTTATGCAGCACTTGAAAGGACAAATCAGAGAGGTGGGGGTGATCATATTTATTAGAAAATCATGTAGTCCCACTAATGAGTTCACTGAGCTATTTATACATTCATTCTTAACTTGGTATAGACAACATTTAGTAGTCATAAATGGCTCATCCTACTTACCGCATCACTGCTAGTGTAGAATGTCTCCAGCACAAAATGGCTGCTGTTTAAGGATTTGTTGCACACTGACTGTGCTCTATGTAATTGCACTCAATTGTTAGTAAATTCAGCCTCATAAATCAGAGACCTTATGAATATGATCCCGCTCGGCCTCTGCGAACAAACATTTAACCAGGTCTTGTTGACCATGATGCACCTGTCCCACAGAGACACACCAGGGATCAGGACCCTCGGTGGGGTTGCTCTAAACTGCTGGAATTGGTTCAAGGGTTTGATCTTAAAGCTATAATTAGGACACGGTATGCTCCATGGATTTTCTTTTACATGGAGTCTCAAATGACCACTCACACCCACTAATCCCAGTGTTTAGAGAAAATGTTTTCATCATCAGGCAGGCTGAGGTTAATGGAAGGAAACGACAGGAAGAGAAGTGAAGCCTTGTTCAGTCTCAGGGTTTGAAGCCTGTCACCTCTCAAGTGACTCAACAGTGAATCTACTTTTAATATGTTGACTGTTATTTGACCTGATCAGTATGCATATACAATTGCTAAGACCGTTGCACAATATTTACTGTCTCCCATAATGCCTTTTGTATAATTGGACAAATTGTACTCAGTCAGTCGGAGAACGCAAATGGCATAAAACAGAAGTAAAGTTAATTGCTTCAGCATAAAGCCACGTCTTTTAATTAACCTCGTTAATAAAGGCAGTCACATCGGAGTTGAAGGAGATTCATGTCAAGAGAAAATCATCAGGTTTAGAACCAAAACCAGCTTCTCGATATTAAAAGCATTAAGCCACTTCTGTGAGTTGTTGCTGTTCATTCTGAGCATCGAGCGAGCATCCGAGAGAGGCAGCCATGATTAATTTACACCCGTTAGAGCTGGAAAGAACCAACAAACACCAGGCAGGAGACTTTCTTTTCCACTGAGTAATGGTTTCCTAATGCCTGTTAATATGCACATAGGTCAACCACGTAAAAGAAAATATCATACATCAAAATTGCCACCATATAACTTTTATTCGGGCCCTCGGGTAAATGCCGTGCATCATAATCTTCTCGTAGCTGCACTTTCGCCTGAGGGATGTTGCCTCCGGAAGTCATATCACCCGTTTGTAGAATTCACCTCAGGATTTACGACCCCTGTTAACGGTCCACTTCTAGTTTGTAGGAGATGGCATCTACTGTGTATACGGTGTGGGCACAATGCAATGAAAATCAGTACAAATAAACAATAGGTTTTACTTCATAATAAAACGCTATAGTATGGTATAGAGCTGCAATTTAAATACTGAAAAAAAAGCTGAAACCAGAGAGAAATGGCATTTCTACTTGAAAATTGACTTTAATGATTAATCGATTTACAAATAGCTGAGCCACTAATTGATTGATTGACACCTTCTCTAGCCTCTTTCTATTTTGTCCAACTGGTGGGTGCCTTATTTTCACCATACAAATTCACTCTGAGTGGATCCTCAGTGCCTTCATTGAAATAAATGGATCTCGACCAGAAACGTTGCTGTTCTAAATGCTCGTGAGATCCACGAGTCTCAACATCTTTCTCCAGATGTCCATGTTTACCAGGACCGATCCTGCTGACAGATGGACTTGATGAAAGACTAATAACATGGACAAGACTGAAAGCACAATGATGTCCCGAGATCTTGTTGAGGCTGATAATAAAGCTGCCTTGAAAGCGCTTCAGAGACAGCAGGTGAATATTCATGATGTCCTGGTTTCTAGGTGGAACCTCCTGATATCCCAAGAGAAAGATCTACGCCGTTATTCAAAAGGTTGAACTTGGATGCACAGCTTTAACCTCTCAAGTATTTTATCAAATGGTGCATGAATATAATAAATTGAGTCTGGCCCAAGAGGGAAAAGCAAGTGGGACCTTTCTGTATTATTTAAAAAGTAATTTCTATAATTCACAAGTAAAAGTTTCTGGAGGTTAAAGAGAGTAAAATATGATTGACATGATTTCTTTCCCCTGCACATTTCATGGAGCAGTTAGAAAAGGGAGAACCATTTTCAGCCCACAAAATCTGCTCAGTCCAATAGCTGCGTCGTTTGAAAGAAGGCAACGGGAAATGAACTGAGCGAATCCCTCCTGAGACTGGTTCAGACACTGCTCTGTGTACACCTGTTTCTTGTGGATTTGAAGAGGAAATATTTTCTGTTTTAATACGCTGTGATTTTGTCACAATGTTCCTCCAGTGAATTCTGGTTATTCAGCAAGGTCAACAAATATTTACTGTAATAATAATAATGCATTTAATTTATATAGAGCTTTTCGTGATACTCAAAGACATAATTATAACATCCTAAAAGCTAAAAAAAAAAAGAAGAATAACTAAAATTACAGGTAAAACAATCAGAGGAGCGGAGACGACGGGATGGAGTGTGGTGGTGGAGCAGGTCAGTGAGGTAGGAGGGGGCCTGATTATGGAGGGCTTTGTGAGTGAGGAGAAGGATTTTGTATTGGATCCGTTGTGGGACGGGGAGCCAGTAAGGCTCTGGAGAACAGGGGTGATGTGATCACGGGAACGGGAGTGGGTGAGCAGGCGAGCAGCAGAGTTCTGGATGTATTGGAGTTTGTTTAGGATTTTGGAAGATGTGCCATAAAGAATACTATTGCAATAGTCTAGTTAACGTTTGAGTTTGAGAGGAGCCTTAGAGCTGTGTGCATGTTTAGTTTAAGAGCAATTTTACCAAATTGGGTTAACTTAATTGGGATATCTATAAACATCTAGCATGTTCATAAAAAGTGTGAAAGTGACGACAAAGAAAAACATGGCAATGAGGGTGCCGTGGACAGAGATAGTGGATGATGGCTAATTTTAAATGAAGGGTCGCATTTTATTTAGCAAGTAAAAAAAGTGGCATTATCAAATAATCCAGTCTATGTAACACAATTGAGGTCATGTAATGTTATGATTCGGTTGTATTTCCCCAGATACAAGCATGGCTCTCTCTCAAGTCCATATACACTCTTTACAGAATAAAGTGTTGTATAGGCTGCACGAAACAGCTCTTCATTCTGAGGTCAGCTTCAAGTGTTTACAAGAAAGCAAACTTTTGAGATGCTATTTATGAACTGTGTTCCTCCCACATGAATATACGCAGAGTTCAGTCACAGGCAGATTAAAGACATTGATTCACAATGGAGGAGAAGGGTAAAAATAAATGCATCACATAATAGTAAGTCAGGGGTGCCGCAAGAATCTCTGCACAAGTGCATACTTTGTTCAGTTTCAATAGATGGGCCCAATCTGTCCCCATGCAGATGGCTGGAGCAGAGGTTTGCCCGTGTGAACGGTGCACAGGGCAGATGGATTCAATCAAGCTGTCAAACGGAATGTTAATCTAAAAGGCACCAGGAACCGGGGATCACGTCCTGCATTTAGTCATGCCCTATGCATGGTGGCTAAGTGCAGGTGCACATCAGATGACACCCTACTGACACGGTGATGAGGGGTCGATCACCTACACGCAGAATTGAACAATAAACTAAAGGAAAGTAGAGGAGGTGAGATCAGAGTCAGGATCTTCCAAAGCTTGTGTGTGCTGGTGCATGACAAAAACAACTTTTGCTTCTTTAGTGTGCCTCCCTGCAAACTCTGACTTCTTTATTATTGTTCTTTGAGGTGAAATGTAATTATACTCTCTTTGGCATGGAGGCTTCAAGTGATCCAGAGGTGGAAGTAAGCCAGCTCGATGTGGATCAGGCACACCAGCCTCAAGGAGGCCTCTGCCGACTTCAGCCTTTATGTGTTACTGAATATTCCTGCCCACTTCAACACCCTAGGGTTGTATCTGTTTATCCTCCAATGCTGATAGCACAGCATTGGGGGGAGTGAGTGCAAGGCAGAATGGATGCCTCTCTGATGTTGAAATGTCTTCACTGAAATGTCTACGTTTAAGGCGCATCTGTGGCACAGAGTACCTAATGTGGCATGGATGGCGTGCTTAGCAGCATAGCTAAGCACACATATCAAGGGGGTAAGAGGTGGAAGCTGAGCCTGCAAGACATTTACAAGATAAATATTACATTCTAGACAAGAACTCTGCATTTCTAAGACGTAGGCGGCACAGAATGTTTTCGTAGTGGCATTTCTGTCAGAAAGATGCCGGGGTCGTTCTACATCTCCACGACCGCACTAACACGAGTTGTCCTGTTTCTGGGAGAGGAAGACTCGCTGTATGGGAGATCTTCAGTTCTGACTAAATCTAAGCCACAACGAAGTGATGGAGAGACATTGTTACCCAACAATGTGCATCTGGATTTTCCCCCAACAGACGCTGCAAGCGGCTTATACTGAGCGTACATCCTCACTTGTACAGTACTACATTATGAAGTCCTGCTGTTTATTTCTGCATTATTTTGTATTTGGCATCCTAATCACTTGTTTAAGCCAAGATTCAGTTATAGATTGGCTGCAAATGTTGACTACATCGCTGTATTTCCTTTTGGGATAGAGTAAAAATGTGATGCTGTAGTTATCTGTGTGCATTGCTGCAAGTGTCTGCAATGTTAAAAATGGTTCCACATTGAGTCTAATTTAAGATGTAATATCATTTCTCAAAGCACTTTTAGTTCACTAGCCGTCTGAGTGAAAGACTCACATTTTTTTAATTAAAAATCTGTTTAGTATGCTTTATCCACATAGCCAATCATTTGTACTTGGTTTAAATTTACATTTCTCGACTTCCCATCATAACAAGCGGTGTGAGCAAATGTCTCTATGTATACAACCACACAAGCCTTCCTTGAAAACTGAAATGACAATTATTGATATTTAGCAGAAACTGGGAACCCACACCTGTTATCATTGCTTCCTCTCTCCTGCAAAATTATTCAAATAAAAAATCCTGAGAAAAAAACCACTTTAATCCAATGGATTATTGTTCTTTGTGCATACGCTCTTATACACTCCAGGTTATAACAATTAATTGATAATAATAATGTTGTCTAAAGCTTCCATAGAACAACAACAACAAAATAACTAATCCATGTTTTGGTCTTGCTAGTGAGAGTTTAGGGCTCAAAGGATATCGGTGTTAATTGCTCACATCCTCGCTCCATCAGTTAATATCAAACTTGGTTAGGTTTAGAGGCCTCCTGAGGCTTTTACTGGGCGATAAGACCTACGGACAGAATTGCTATTAAGCCTGTTTCCCAGCCACAGATGTGACTCATTCTGCCACAAATGCACGTGATGTAGTCAGCAAGGGGACGCACCACAGTTGCAGTTTTTGTGTAATTTATCTGAGAGACTGCGATGCATATGTATCTAAAGCTCAAATAATAGGAGGAGACATGTTAAGAGGTTGATAATGTTTTATTTACTTGTGTTATTCCGCTATACATACTTATTTGACACTATTTCAATTCAATTTCAATTCAGTTTATTTTATATATCCCAATAGCACAAATTAAGAATTTGCCTCAGAGGGCTTTACAATATGTACACACACGACATCCCTGTCCCAGGACCTCACATTGCATATACTATGGGAGGTACAAACACAGCACTGAATATACAGCATGAAAATATTTTCTGAGCTTAGTAATGTCTTTGATATCCCACCTCTGAACTGCGCTCAAGAGCTCTCCATCAGCCGCAAGAGAGCGTCTGGAGGGCAGTACAAGTCGCACTCTAGGAGCTGACTGTGTAATGAGCTGGTGCCTTAAAACAGATGGTGAATCATAGTGAATGCATACTCAATGGAAACCAATTTACTGAATCTGGCCCTCAGTCTTTTTGAAATTAGAGCGTAAACCTTCTCTAGTCTTAAACTGTACGTACTTGATACACTTGTACTTGTAAGTTACAGCGAGGAACCTTTTAACTGGTTCTGAAATGGTCTCCATGTCTCTTTATGACCTTCATAAGGTAACAAGACCATCAACGAGCAATTTCTGTGCATTTCTTCTTAACGCTTGTGAATGGCACCATCGAGTCGCATACTGCACAAAATCAGACGAAATTATGCAGGTTCACTAGAAAGTCCTTCGGCTCTGACTCCAGCGGGGCATCAGACATTAACCTTTCAACCCAGATCCGGCCTCGCAGCCGCCTTCAGACCCTGCTGCAGTGAAATGAGAGGTTTTCTAAAGGGACTGTCTACAAAGGGAAACTCGTCTACAGAGACCGCCAAAATCAACACAAAACAACCCAGTGTACCTTTTTAAAGATTTGAGGTCATTCAGGAATATGGGGAATATTAGGAGCAGAAAGACTGTTGTTATTCAGACTTTGATGGACGCTGTAATGTTTAGACTGAATGCTGTCCATCTTCAGCCTGCTCATTTATTAGTCGTTAAGTGTGCTGTCCCTCTATATGTCATTTAACTGGAGTGTGCACAAACGACCTTGGCCAACATCCAGTTTCTTGGCTGTCCAGTCTGAGCTGGAACCACGCCAGCCTCCTGTGCTTGTTGTCCAACCAGAACCAGGCACAGCGTTAGGTGGGCCGGTCCCAATGCACAGTCTGAGAGCCAGCAAGCTGCCGACAGCCTATGCTGATCTCCATATGTTCATGATTGCGCTCAACTCTTATCTCCCCCGGACACAGAGCTGCTATTCAGTCATATGTCATTTAATAGCCATCACAGCGTATCAGGGCCGATCAGGGCCGTGACAACATCCTGCAGGTACGCATGCTCGGTCTTACAAGGTATTTAGGCTCATGTTCAGATTTGAAACTCAAAAGTATATCTTAAATACACACTTAAGTTTGAGTACATTTACAGTGCAATTGGTCATTAACCTTGAGTTTTATATTTTTTGATCCGCTCAACAAACCACCCTCAGTCTTCACTCAAGAGGCTACATTTAGAAAACTTAATTTCATGTGTGCGGTAATCTAAATGTAAAATGCATTCTAAAGACTAGAGGTCCAATGAAAAGGTGGTGTGTAATTGGCAGTTGATTCACTGTGCCATGGGGAAAAAAGCATGCATACAGCATGAATGTCTGGTACCACAGCTGCCTTATCCACCTTTCATCATCATTTACTTATGTTGTTTCATGTTTTTTACATTATGCTCTAAAGTAGACCATGGCATTTTACGGCCCGCCAGCCCTTTTGGCTTTCCCAGTCCAGCCTGCTTGAGGTTAATCAAGAATACAAAATAAATAAAAAGTGCACCCCATTAATGCAGTACCACGGCACTGCTTTTACTTTGAAGTAAAAAACGAAAGGTTGATACAGAATGTAGAGTTTTCAACAAGTCATGGTCTTCGAAGTGTCCGTTTGCTGAAGTCAAAGGTAACTGTGTGCTCAGTGTGTGGAGAACAGGTCGCTGTGTTAAAGGAGTACAGGTTGAATCGGCACTACGGGACGAAACAGGCGCACAAATACAAGAACCTGTGCGGCGCGGGCCGCTGCAGGTTTGCTAGTTAAGCTGCAGACCCAACAAGGACTTTTTTACCAAGCTTCACCACTCCTGGTCACTCCTGTCAGCTGTCCTTCACATGTCCACCTCAGACATTCAACCAGACTGTTCAATCCCAGACTGGATTTGCCTCACTAAGAATAACTGAACTGAACTGGAAAACATCAAAAGCACTTATTGCTTTTGTATAAAGTTAATCAAATGCTGGTCTTTAACATACATGTTATGTACTTTTGTGAAGGTTTAAAGGTGTGTTAAAAAAATAAAATGACCTTTTTTGACATTTTCATAGCCTTATTTATTGTAACATGTATTCTTACCAGTAGCAGCTTTTTTAAAGTAATACAATTTGAGCAGAATTAAGTTCAGCCTATTGGTTTGGCCCTCTACAGCGGTCCCAATTTCTCATGTGACCCCTTGGGAAAATTAATTGCCCACCCCTGCGCTAAATATTTACTATATTTACTTTAATGTCTCTGTAGCTACGGCCAGGCTGATATGGGTGTATCTTAGCTGCATGGATTGCTCTTTGTCTCATCGCTGAGCTATGAGGATTTGCTACATTTGAGTGTTTCATGTTCCAAGTTATTTAACTAAATGCCTCATATTGGTCTTTGCGCAGCTTTGATACAGACACAATTTATGATTTGCCATTTTATGGGCACAATTATTTTGGAGGGCCAACAAACCTGGATGTACTTTGAAATGAAGAAAAGTCTATTTTGTCATGAAGTGTGTAAAAAGCTACCCAGTTACCGTAATGCTTGTAAATATAATGTGCGTGCGTGCGTGCAAGCAAGCAAGCAAGCAAGCAATCAAGTTTGCATCGTGAAGTCTGCCACAGGTTGGCCGTTAAGGGGAAATATTTGATTTCTTGGGGAACGAGCCACATGCCTCCGCTCACATATGGCTTCTCTGTCCGTATTACTCCCAGTGGTCCAATCAAACCAGGGTTTTCACATTTAGACCAACAGCTTCACAGTGTTTGTTTCTGGGCTTGGTCAAAGAACCACCCACTGATACTCTGTGTAATTCTTTCCTTAAGATCAAGCTTATTCCCTGTATTCTTCGCTCAGTCGTAAAGTGGTGTCCATAAAGATCACAAACACACCCAAGCAGTGCCCATCTTCAGGTGGTGAATGCCTATCATTGATCTCCATTGCAGTGTAACTCAGTGCCCATTGGAGCTGATCCCTCACTGTTATTCTTACAGCAGCAGCCATATGGTTAGCACTTAGTGCCACCTGCCTCCGGTGCTAACCAGGGGAGATGGGGAATACGAAGCTGGGGGGCAGGGATTGGCAGGTGTGGCTGCCATGAGAGCAGGAAATCACAAACTCTCCAAACTGACTTAATGGACTTCCTCTGTTTGGCTGTTTAAGGACGGATGCCGTACCACATGAGAGCTTTGACTTGAACAGAAGCCTTTTAGCAGTGAAACTCAGGTCTGTAGCAACATTAGCAGGGTTATGTTATTCGCTATGCCTCTGTGTAATTCTGCTGCACACTGCTATTATTTAGTGTACCTTTGGCTCTCTTTTATTCCATCTGTGCCCCTAGCTCTGTGAAAAGCAAACAATTATAATACCCTTAAAGTACTGTGTAAACACAGAGCACTTAAAAATGAATCACACTTATTTGCACTTCAGCTTCTTAGCATACAATTATTTCTAAGTGCCATCTGGTATAAAAGTCATCTCCTATCTTGACATATTTCATCTTCACTTTCAGCAGGTGTATTTTTATTCCTTATTTTTGAAACATCACAAAGGGAATCTTATCATGAAACAACATCAGTCAGCAGTAATGTGTTTAAAAATGGTTTCTCTGTTTTGCTTTTATTATGTAATCAGATAAGCTACAGTACAGATGCATGCGTTTCCACATCTTTAACCAATCCCATTGTTTTCTCCCCCGTTTAAATGAAGATAAATCTTGCTCGCTGTATGCACGGTGCATTTTTGGTTCAGAATGGGAATACATACTGTTATTTTTCCCTTGCATTCAAGAATCGATTCTTTTAACTCCCATTCTGTACATATCCATTTTCAGACTCTGCCATGTTTAGAATCTCGCTGTTGTCTTCCTGACTGTATTAAAGCTGGATTTTGACCCCCTGCAACAGCGTCGCATCCCGAAATGTGAGCTAAATCAATACGGAAGGCAGCAAGCTGTCAGTCAAAAGACAAAATCTCTTCTGATGTATTTGTGTGCGTCAACTCCTCCATTGGTTCTCAACATCATAATGACAAATTGCATGTGAGAAGACAATACTGAATGTCAAAATAAAGAGGCTTCCTATTCACGGACCGCTTCCCGGTGCACACAGGAAGAGGGCTGCTCATCAAGTGTCGACGTTGCTACAGTAACATTGGGTCATTAAAGCAGCTATTGCGGGACAATTTCTCTTTTATTCGGTTTGAATGATATCAACCAACATCTAATGGGCATCTCTGAAATCTCATGGCCACAGAAGTGTGTTACACAGGACAATGCTCGATATTCTGCAGCAGTAATAAGCAGAGACTCCTTGCCTCCTAATTGCTTGCTGGGCCTGAGCATGGCTCATCAGAGAAGGGCTTAATTGGCCATCACTACCCAGGCAAGCATGAGGCTAAGGCTAGCCCTGTTCCTGCCTGTGAGCTTTTACCAAGATGCTCTCAGAATAAGTAAGCAGCTTCATTTATTCTGCATTGCTGCCACTAATGAACACAGTTTAGCCCGGAGGTCTTGATCAGTGTGTCGCACTCTGTCTTGGTCTCGGTGCGTTTGGTCTGTTTGTGACCGTGGTTTGCTGGTGTTGTTCCAGTGTTTGGTCTTTTTTTCTTACTGTTAAGCATCAACGTAATGAAGTGCTTCCCGGGTTTTGGTATTGGGGTCTCTAGTGCAAAGCTGACTCGCTGGGAGATAAGTGTCTTCAGCTGCTGGCAATCAATTTATTTGCCCTCTAATGTTGAATACGTGTGCGGAATGAATACCCGAAGACGTGGAAAGATGGAAAAGGGAATGGCAGTTGAAGTTGTTGTCTATGTGCATCCCTGTTCCCTCTGAGAAACGATCCTTTCAGACTCTTCATGGAACATTACACCATCCTGAAAAATACAATCACACATGAACATGGAGCCTATTTCGATAGATACCCAGTTAATGTTAGAACACCAACAAAGAAATGATTCTTTTTTATTTCCACACTTGAGCAATTATGCGTTCTTATTACTTTTTTTACTCTGTCCTGATAAGCCAGATATCATAGCCTGTGAAAGAGAAAATGTGGCCTCTGGGTTTCACCCCTCACAGGTTTTGTTTCAGCGCTGATTTTAGAGGTGAAAGATATTCCTGAACCTCTCCTTGGAAAAGTTTCCACATCCCTGGAAGAAAGAAGGACACCCACACATAATGCAGTATTGATTGGTGCTTAAATCAGTTTGATAACAGCTTTGTCAAATCAGCTCTTTTAACAATCAGATTAGAGCTTTTAGTACAATCGATCGGGGAGGGATTTCAAATCTTCAAGATGACAGTTACAGCGCAAAACCTGGCCACCCATGAAAAGGATCTAAGCCTGCATCCACTGTTCACAATCACTTGTTTTCCTCTTTTTTTTACAGTGCTGCTGCTATACAGAAAGACAATCTGAAAGCAATTGCTGGAACAGAGGGAACATAGCGAGGAATGATAACCAGCCTTGTGACCTGAACCAGCAATAGCTGCTCGAGTAGCGAACTCCAAAGATTCTTTACAGTACATCACACAGATGTGGCAGCCTCATCTGCACACATCAGAAGATTATTTGACTCTGTGCTCCCGGACAATAGAGGACATGGAACCGAGATCAACTTGTCAGTTCACCGCATGTCTCGCAGAACAATACCGACAATATTGATTCTTGCAGCTGAATCTGAATTAATGTCATGCAGTGTGGCATCCAGATGAAACAAATGCCACCTGAAATGCAAAACATGGTCAATGCAGACAGCCCCACAGAGGCCAAATCACTAGAAAATATAGCACACCCCGCTGAGGTTCCCACCATTTACACTTAAAACACAAGGTGTTATGCTGTTGCATCCCTTATTGCATTATGCTGGGTGAGCATGCATCTGGGATAAATTAAAAGTGGCTTTATGAGTCACCACATCAGCTGGCGAAATGGAGCTAGAGAATGGAGGTATTCACTGGTAATTGCTGGTATTCTCTGTGTTCGATGTTGAAAGGTTCTCTCTTGAGCTATAATTCTGGTTGCCAAGTCAGCGAGAGGCGACTGCGCTAGTTCCTCTCTTGGGCTTCTTAATTGACTTTTGTTATTGCAGACCTGTGCAGTGTGAAGGCAGCGAGTGAGAATCTGGGCATTGGTATATAAGACACAGAGCTTTCGACTGTGACCCTCCTCCCAGGAGCAGAGTGTTCACAGCTGCTCTCTCTGGAGAAGGTGACCTGGCTTGGATCCCTCTCTGTGCTTCTCCCAGTGGACCCTCCCCCTCCCCCCACACACACATCCTCTCCCGCCCCACTCGTTCTCTCCTCTCGGAGGTCATCTTCTACACCATCATTGAGTTTTCTACCCCCCTCTTCACCCGTTCGTTTGGCCCAGCAGGGAGTCGCTAATTCTCTCCGCTCTGCAAATTTCCACACTTTTCCGGCGTGGGATGCCAACACCTCTCCAGTGCCTTACTCTGGCATCACCACCCCTCCCACCAACACACACACACACACACACTCACTAATACATATAAGACAACATTTTCCACACCGGCTCGACCCCACACAGAGAACAGGATTGGCGTACGTGACAGTCATAACAGGACAGCCCGGTATTATTTGGGGTACTGCCGTTGAGGCATTTGACAGTGATGTTCCCTGAACAATTCTTCTGCTGACTACTCCTTTCAAAATAAGAATAAACGACTCTCTGGCAATATAGCAGTGAGCTCTGTGGTAATGTGTTTGAGTGTAAAAAAGAGAGGAAGCACAAAGCAACAGTTCACTATGTTAACAACATGTGCAATCCACTCCCTATTGTAAGTTCCTGACCCATTTTCTATTACAGCTTATTGTCATCAGCGGCCATAAAGCTTTCATTTAACTGTGTGCACCACTGTGCTTCTTTGTGTATGACACACACAGTATATGTAGGCTTGAAAAAACAAACCACATAAGATATATTTTTAATTTAACTTTGTAATGACATGGGCCTCTAAAGAGCTTTCAAGTAGACTTTAGTGTACGTGGGACTTAATATGCAGCATTAGTCTATTTATTATGTGGACATTGCTTTTGAGCTGTGACGGCTCCAGTACGGCTGTCTTGCTAGACTAGCTAACACAATAGTCATTTCACCATATGTTATTGCTTGCTCATTGAAGATAGTAATTATTCTTGATGTCTTGTTCAGTTTAAGTTACTCTGCATAATATATAAAAAGTGCCAAGTTATTCTCCACAGATAAATGGCCTTGTTTAAGGATATCATTAACAAAGAATACATCATATCTAATGAGAATGATGAGGATGAAAATTTACCATAAACACACAAATTGTTCTTTTTACATGTGTTTGTCTTTATGCTAAGCTAAGCTCACCTGTCTCCATCTCTGTACATACAGAAAAACACTAGCATGGGCGTGGTGTCAATGAACAAAGAAGCGTATTTCCCAAAATGTCAAACTGTTTCTTTTAAATACTGCAAAATCAGATTTAAATAACATTTAACTTACCAAAAAGAAAACCTCCATAAAACCTGTAGAAAGTCAGAGTGGTAGAATATGTTATTACTATACATGCTGGTGACAATAAAGTCAGAATGATGAGAGAGTATGGCTGCAAATGAATGCCAGCATTGATATCCGGCCTCTTGTGAATACTACTGATGTGCATCGGCAGCAGTCACATCTGCAGAGTCTGAATACAGCTAGATTTCAGCTGAAAGGCGTCACAGAAGGTTTGGCTGTTCAGCTGTTTAGGGCTCTTGTCTGCAGGCTGATAAAGAATTAGGAGCCATTTTACAAGAATTTTGGTTCAAGCTGGTGTGGTTTCAAAATATGAAACCTTGTTTAGACATCGTTTTTTAAAGCTTTTGGTTGTGCCCTTGTCTGCTTTCAAATGAAGCAATCCATGAAATGCCATACCTTTCAAATGATTCAGTTCATCTAATTCCTAAAACATACTGTTTTCAATTTTGCATCTCCTGTACGGTATTCTCTCCGTCTTACATGTCCAAGAAAATCCTTTTGTAATTGGGTTCCTGCACTAGAGTTCCCTTTTTGTTCTCCATTTCTCCAGTGGCTTCCTCCAGCCACACCAGAGAAAACAACCACAGAGGTGAAAGCAATCATCTGCAAAGCACTCAGCGAGGCCAGAAACTTGATCATGTTTCAACTAGGACACATTCATTACAAATGCAGCATAAGTCTTCATTAATGAGCTGGAAAATGGCAAGCGATCACATTTGTGCAACATATGGGAAGAGGAGCTAAGGTAGGACCGGTTAGCTGAGTCTAGGACAAGAGGACGGTGTAGTGGGGGGGAGGGCGGTTCTGGTGGAGGAAACCACTGGTTTCAGGCCTTTAAGCATCAGCCTTGTGTTAATCATGACCTTACATTAGCATGTCGTAGTACACTTGAAGAAGAGAAGCTTCTCTATTAAGACGCCGGACAAGCAACAATAGGCCTTGAATAGTTTTCAGAATCGCACCAAAAATTCCTTTAAATTTCTTGAGCAGTGCTTCAAGCGGTTATTGAATGCAACACTCCTACCCAGAGAATAGCCTTTGTGCTATTGTATGAGGCCGATATTTAGAGCAGGCCAGCCAAAAAAATCAATATCCACCGTCACCAGAAGAATGACATGTCTTTACTGAATATGCCAAATAGAGCAGCGTCGCATACAAATTTGAGCCCAATTGTTCGGTAAAGAAGAACGATCGATGGGTTTGGTGTCGGGTTTCCGTTTAAAAAAAAATAAATTTAAACAGAGACATTGTGTTACGTGTCGGAAATTCAGTAAATTTTTTTTACAAATCTATTTTGATTAAAACATCATATTATTGACCAAACAACGTTTTAGCATGAGGATGTCATTGCTGGCTTACTTCAGCAGTCAATGTTCAGTGTCAAGATCCCAAGCTATATTTTGCACTGTTACCTAGATCTTGTCTTTTAAAGTAAACAAACAAACAAAACATTTACTGAACGATAAAGCAAAACGTTAAGTGTTGTCTTTGACGCCAACACTCGAGGCAAAAGGGATTCAATCCTGTTTTGCTATTGTACAAGGTGTACACAGCACCTCACCATGAATAATCGAGGTAATCTTTAGACGTGCTTTTGGTAATCCACTCAAATGAGAAATTAAATATTCCATTTTCTTTGAGAGAATCTCCTGCATATATTTGTTATGCAGAAAGTAAATTGGTGTGCATACCAGCTCCCAGCTGTGTTGTTGTCCATGTCTGTTGAGGGAAATCACAGCAGGAGAGCCCATCGACATCATGGTACTAATTTGATTCATGGCATGGTGGATGCAAATGCATTGTTTGAAGGGGGGGGCCTATTCCTTGACAAAAAGACAAAATTGCTGGGAGAATAAATTTACTTTGCTTTTTGAAAACTCAGGATGATGAAGCGTTTTAAATTCTATTAGAAATGAGCTGCGCAAACACTGTTCACATCAGACAGCACCAACACACTCTTCTTCTCCTAATAGCTCAGACAGTGGGGTTGGTATGCAGAACATGGGAAGACGGATTGCATTCTTATGCAGTGAAGCACATTAGGCAACCTTTGCCTTCCCCTCAGAAGCTATTCATATCCCTGTTTTGATTGTTAAATTCATGTCAGGGTTTTGTTTTTCCCACAAAGCTGAGGCCATTTACACTCAATAAGATTCAGTTTTCCCCACGGCAGAAGCCGCACAGAAAGCCGTGCGGCCTGCAGGCACCACCTATGTCGGACGGGGGTGGGCATATCCATCGTTTTGTCAATACAGAGACGTATTCTTGCTGTAGCGCTGCTGCTGCTGTTGCTTAACAACGTAGATACTTCCTTTCTTTGCACTCGTTTATCTTCAGGGACGTTACTGTTCACCGTGTTTAGGTTGATCACATTTTCAACAAAAGTTAAGAGGGTTGGGGCACAAGCTGCATATGAGCACAGATTCATTCCATTCGTTAAAATAATCATAATAATATGTCAGCTAGAGTGCATTCTTACACTTTAATAACATAATATTTGCATTACATTGCTGCGTTTCGGTGGTGTTCTCTCTAAAGGTTCTGGGTCGTTTTTTTAATGATATATGGTTTTAATACACAGTCAAAGTGGAGCAGAGGAGCTAGTCTTTTGAACTTTTGAGGAACTAATTATCTTTTCCTCTGACACGACACAGTCATTGTTCTTAATAAGCTACATTGTGCCGAGGATCTTGTAAGCTTGTATGTTGTTGCCAAAACAAACATCATCAAATCATTTGTAGCTTCTATATGGATCATTAGGACTATGAAGTATTATGTGTTCTAAAGTACAAGCGTAAAGTAGGTGCAATTTGAATTAGTCAGAAACTCATCTTCCACACATCCTGACCTTTTTTATAGGTTACCCAAAAGAGGAATGGAATTACTTTTGTCCTACTTTTTAGTTTCTGTGCAAGAATAATCTCACCAGTCTTTATTTGAATATGTCTATACATAAGGGTTCATTGATTAGTTTAGCCCGGTTCAAACAGAACAAACATGACCAGCTGAAGTTTCTGTTATGGAGAATGACTATCATTAGACATGTTTTTAGTGTTGGAATCAGTAATCATGCTGGGAAATTACCATATAAAGATCCAGCAGGCTTCCTGCTTGCTAGTTCACTGATTCCAGTTTGTTCCCGACGTGCTTCCCACACGGACGCTTTATTCTCGCCATCCGCAATGCCATAATTTCCTGTGCAGCGTTTCACAGCTCCTCGTAGCAAACTAAATGGCAAGGAGGCAATGTCGCATGCCGCGCTGTAACTAAACCACATCTGGGGGAGCGACTCAGGCGGACTGCCGTGTTACTTGTTCTCCTTTTCACAAAGAAGAAAAAGATTGACATTTAAATGATGCACATGCCATAGAATGCATTGCAGGAAGGGGCTCATGGGAAGTAGAGTGGAGGAAAGTCGCTGCACATTTAGTTTGGCGCATCGACTTTGCAGCGGGAAAAGATTGCAACATGAAAGCCCGGTCCCTCTGAGTGATGGTGCCAATACAAAGGTGCTCTTAGTTCTGGGCTGTCGATACCGTCGGGCTCAGCTGAGAGATAAGTTCCTCCACGATGGAGCTGCATGCTCTGTGCTCCTCCGCTCGCTGGGCGGTGGGGCTGTTTCAGGACAGAGTCAGTGAGTAATACCGCATGCTGGCTCTCATTGCAGCCGATTACTTATCTATTGATTGAAGCCAGCGTTGTGCAGATGGATGCCTTTAGAGTGTGACAAGTGCTTTAACAACCCCGGAACCTAATGCTCCTTAATGTCACTCTGGGTCCATGTTAAATAATGTCCCATCTCTAAGTCACCAGGATTCACTCACGGTCAATCCCAGCGAGGGAAAAGGAATCCATCTTGATTGGTTGTCTTTGGGCTGAAAGATCTATGGCCGCAATTACATGTGGCCACTCCTCGCTGCAGCTGGTGAGATGTAATAAATAGCATTAAGGACTGTGAAAATCCTTTAAATACACTTTCCTCCTTCTCTTCCTGCTTGACAGCTAGAAAGAGCAATGTATTCCCAGCGATCGTTGGAAGGGGCCTGTGAGAAGCAGAACGCTGTTTCTTCTGCTTATCACTTTCACTTAAGCTGCTCGGGAGATTCAGTCTCGCACTCAGATTGTGTACACACACCCACACACACCCTGTTACGCGGTGCCAGCCTTTTTATTGTTCATACTAGGCAAGGGATAAACCACAGTGCAGTGCAGCACCCAGCTCTTTGTCCTGTTGACGGCTTCTCTCACGGGAAAATGTACCTCCAAGACAGCTGAGTGCTTTATTTACTGACGTACTCCTACATTTGGACATTTGAACCAAATACTTTCTTCACTTCCACCCGTCAGGTTCTGGCACCGGTCCATCACAGCTCCCTAACAAGTAGCCTCGGGCCAGCCAAGTCAATCAGTTGTTTAATCGCAAAATGTTTAAGGCTGACACAGCCAGAGGAATAGTTAAAGTGAGTCACGACTCTTCTGAAACATCGGAATTATTATGTTTTTTTATCAACTTGGAAATCGGCCTGAAATGCACTGGCAGTCCCAACATTTTATGCGTTGGAGCTGGAGCCATTGCTGATGGTTTTGAAGTCTGCACAAACGGAGCTTCTGTCGAGTTCATTTTTCAGATATCGGCTTAATTTCAAACATAATCATCAAAGGCCGGACAACCCTTCTGCCTGCATTTTTCACGTGTTGTCTGAGAAAACAAATCATACATCTTCTACTTTAAAGCTCCAAGTTTACCTTTTTATCCTCACCGTGCTTTACATATATAAATGAAAACAGACCAGGTGACAAAGCCGAGAAGGGGCCCGTTATCATCTTCAGCCTCAAAAAACATTTCCATACCAAGGGCATCCACACCCAGAACGGGGAGCTTTTCCTGCCTTAATCTCTGTCTCTCGCTGTCAGCAGCATTACAGCATGACATCTTATTCTCAAGTCTGCAGATTCTGTCAGTGCATAATGTGTTGTCCTCTCTAATGTTTGTGATTTGACATCTGTTCAAGAAAAATGTTTTGATTAATTGGAGTCCCTGTCACAAAATGATTTTTGCTATTTGGAAAGCACATGTAACTTCAGAGTAGGTACATGTCGTTGCGTGTAAACATATTTTCTCTTCACCAAACTGCATTGGACAAACTGTCATTGGATTTGGATAATTGTGTTTATTTCCTGATGGAGATGTCAACTCTGTTGCGCTGGAAATACGGCAAAAAACGTCCAATGTTGTATATTTTCATTAAACTGGCTTTGCGCTATTAGCCCTTTTATTAAATCTTCTAATTCAAGCTTTATTCATTTTCAAACAATTTGTACAGGGATCCAGAGGAGGAGAATATTTTTCAATCAAACATCAAAGCAGCTCATTTTCCTGGAGCAACCCTTCGGCGTGGAGCCCGCAATAGGATTTCTGTGTTAGTTTGGGATGTTATTTCTTTCTTGTCTTTCTTTTTTGTTGTTGCAAGATTACAATTTATTTCAAACTCTTTCTCGCTGAATTTTGCTCACTCAAGGGTGCTTTCTATTTGCACTTTAGCAAAGCACAGGAGCAAACTCCCTCTGAGAGTGACTGGTCTTCACTTAACCACAAGCTAAAAAATATCTGGACACCGTGGTCTGTCTATAAAATAATACAGTGATAACTGAATATCCTGCTGAACCATTTGCCATCTTCCTTCTCTCATTCACCTTGATGATTTCCGGCTGAAAATCAATGATTCACTCACTCAATGAGCAGCTCCATTGAGGGTGTTGGCGAGGTTCTCCCAATGGCAATGATTTCAATCAAGAGGCGTGTGATTTTGTGGGGCTTTCACAATAGAATGGAACAATGTAATGAATTGGACAAATAAGTAATTTCTCTCCAGAAGATGGATTTAAATTGATTCCTGTTGCGACCTCTCGGCACACAGGCATTCTCAGACACATGCTGCTCGTACACGGATGTACAAACACCATACGTGCACACATATTTGCTCACTGGCTCTGCAGGTGCAATCGTTGGAAACGTTCTCCTTTCTGCTCACATTAGTTTCAGAATACCGGGAGGCTGAGGCTCTCCGCACCAGAATAAGGTGGTGTAATAATAAAGGCCTTTTCCCATATACATATGGGCACTTAACAACGTTGACCTTTATCTACTCCGGGACTGCATTTGCAAGACTTGCAGCTTATAGCGACAGAGGGAGAGAAAATTAACCGAGGAAGAGCAACAGCGAGAAAACCAGCAACCTTCAGAGACTGTAGGAGAAGGTGGGCCATGTAAAAGCTGCTGTAAGTCTGCCAAACACGGTTTCCTGCAGTGGTGCGCTGCTTTGCTAGAAATTATTCTTCCCAGTAGAAAAGTAATCGCATTACTATTCACACATTGGCACATCATATCACATAACTTCATTATAATGAATTTATTACAGTCTGTAACAAAAGGCACAGCCAAAAGTCAAACTTCCCCTTCTGCTGGTTAGACATCAGACAGCTGTTTTTAGTATTTTATTCTGTTCAGAATCATTTTTATAGTTTATCTTTCCTGATTTAACACTGAGCCCACATGATATTTTATAAAATGCCTCAAAACACCTTCTTATAACACGTCAGCTTGACCCTTATGTCAGAACCATTGGTGTTGTCTAAGTCAGTAATCTGACATGTTTGTCTAAAGGGCAAATGTGTACAATTAATTGAACAGCTAAAGGATACCGTGTAATGATGCTGTAATCCGGTAAAACCACTGGGAAATGCTGGCAATTTTAATCCCATATTACCATTAAAATAAGAATGTGTTATCCAGCAGGACAGGACTAATCTCCAATGGTAACAACAGCCTGCACATGTGTACAAGCTGAAGCCAGTGTGTGTCTTGATTGGACTGTTGCTTCCCTTCCCTGCTGAGATGACAGACATCTTACAGACATGTGAATGTGGCCATGGATTAGCACTGCAAGTGGCCCCGAACGGTTGAATAGACTTACTGCACTGAACTAAAGGGAATTCAATGGCATGATGTGTTTAAAGACAAAATGGGAGCTGTCCATGACTGCAAATGTTCACCAAATAGGTCATGCAGTCTTAACAGTGGATCTAAGCCTTCTCTAAGTCTGTGCAGAAATCTTGTTGCAGGCCTGTTTTTTTAATGGAGGACTTGCTGCTCCTAGCCAGGTGGAAGCAGAGCAGTAATAAATGTGGCCCAATACATCATCCGCAGCACATTACAGGGGAGCCGGGGGTGATTATTCATGCCTGCAGGGGCATGAACAGACCTTTCAGGGGTTCATGGGCTCAAACTTTGAAAAGGGCGTCTCCCTCATCTTTCTCAACAGGGTAGGTACAGTGTCCCCGTGCCTCTGATGCTGTTGGCTCAAATGATCTAATAATGAATGCAGTGAAATCCACAAGACTTGTTTGGTGGTAAATGTGACTTTTTTGTTTGTTGGTTCTTTTCAGCTGATTACTTGATGAGTCTGGAGTGGTTTTCACATGTATTTGTCAAGGTCCTTTGTTTGTTTTCATGCACTTACCATAATCATTATTGAATTCTTTAACCTTAATCATCAGTGTCAAATGCAGCGGCATGCAATTTGTAGCATTTATGTTGCATTGTTAACTCATCTGACTGCGAATGTGCAGACCATCCCATTAAGCCTCACTGAGTCTTGAATCTTAAAATGAGCTTCTCAGACGGGTGTAATCAAGACTGCAATTACCGTGCTTGCAGTGAATCAACTTTTTTCCCCATCAGCCACATTCTTGGACTCAATTAAAGACAGCACTTCTACAGTCATTTTGTCAGAGGCCAGGAAATGATGGTATTGGGAGCAGCGGGACCGGGGGTGAAGGTAGATGGGGCGTTATGGTTGGAGCAGACTGTGTTTACTGTCTGTTTGTGGCGATCGGTGCTAAACACCGAGACAGATGAGGAACAACAGCTGGCCCTAATGTGTGTTGGGTATGATCAGCCCGGCCCAGTCACAGCACATCAATAGACCCATACGTTAGCTGACAGGGAGCGCACTAAACTGTGCTCGTCTAGCAGGTGTCATGGGCCCGGCCCCGGAACAGGTGATGGAAAAATTGGCAATCTGTCTTTCCACTGGAGGGTTATGGGGAGGGGGGTCGGGTTGCCACCGGACATCAGATCTCTGATCCTTCACAACAACAAAAAACAAAAGGGCTGTTTTACACAATGACCAACATTCATAACCTCGACCGGCAGCACTTCCCTCAAATAACTGCAGGGACCAGCCAGGTGGTTGGCGTGCCTCAGTGTCACATATGTGTCACTCGTGACCAGTCCTTATGTTACAGATATAGTGTATGTTGCAATGTGTGTGTGTGTGTGTGTGTGTGTGTGTGTGTATATATATATATATATATATATATATATATATATATATATATATATATATATATATATATATATAATTACATTGTGTTTATATATGTGTATATATACATATGTATATATGTATATATGTATATGTATATACAGTATGTGTATATATATATGTATATGTGTATATATATGTGTATAAGTGTGTATATATATATGTGTGTATATATATATATATGTGTATATATATATATATATAATGTATGTGTGTATATATACATATATATATATATATATATATATATATATATAGATGTGTGTGTGTGTGTATATATATATATATCTGGTGTGACGTATATGTGTGTGTTTTGAAAGCTCCATAATTAGAAATCTAACTGACTTGTAATTTGTTCAAGAAAACATGAAACTTGTTAATTAATTATATTATAGTGATTTTAAACATAATTACATCCTTTGATGTGAATATTTTCCATTCCAGGTTACTAATATCTTCAACATTAGTAGTTCAATAATGATGGTGATAATAATAACAATGGGTGTGCATACTTGCACTGCTTTAATGGCATAGTAGATTTAACACTTGCCATTTACCCTGGATCTCAATTTATGCAGCTCAGACAGGATAATGACCACAGTACATTCATGACAAATGTGGATATAATTACAGAACCATAGCAGCAAAGTATTGAATAGATGGTACCACAGTATTTCTTTAACGGTAAGGTTTCATCATTAAATCTGAAATGTGAAAAAAAAAGTCTCTTAACCTAAAATCTGAGAACAGTGAATACAATCAGGTTCTTTTCTGTTGAGACACGGTGACAAGGGCTTTAACAATTCAGTACTTTGTCCTAAGTATCTTAGATATTGTGAAAATAACGCAACAGTTCTGTCTGTGAAACATAATTCTGTCTGAAATATCTTTGTTGTTTGCCACTCCTCCTTTCCTTTGTATTAAACAACTGTGGTGGCTTATATTTAGCCACAGACCAGGTCTTTAATCTTGATCATAAAATAAGTCATTTTATTCACAATGCACAAGAAATGCAGGAACTTATGTCGTTCACGTTAGATTCATCACAGGTAAAATGAGTTTACGTGTGTTACTGACACACATAACAATACCTGTCATCTCTACATCTTCCAGTTAAGGCTCACACCTTTTCTGGCCCAGTTGGCTGTAATCGTTGCAGAATTTGCTTTTTACCGCAACTTTTTTACCACTAGCAAGACAGATTTTTATTTAAAGCAGTCTCAACTGCAATAACCAGATAATGCTGATTACATTATTTCTAAAATAAAATGCTGTTCACTGTTGAGATTATTAGTTCTAATTTCTTCTAAAAGACAAACTCCACTTACATCCCCAAATCAGAGTTTTTACTTCTTCTCTTCGGGCAGAGTTACTAGCTAGACTCAGTGCCAGGTGTAATAGATCCAAACGTTCCTTTTTACTGTGTACAATAAAATCACTTAATTTGCACTCTTTCAATTAATTTGCACACACTGAAGTTTAGCAGCTGTAGCAAAGAGGTATCCTGTTTCTTATGTCCGATACTTTTGAGGTTGCTGGGAGGCATATGTTTTTACTAGCAGAGGTAGACAGGCAGTTTCCCCCTACTTCTAGTCATTGAGCTAAACTAAGCTAAACATAAACAGCCTGTTCTTTAAGCAGATCTATCTATCTATCCATCTATCCATCTATCCATCTATCCATCTATCCATCTATCCATCTATCCATCTATCCATCTATCTATCTATCTATCTATCTATCTATCTCTCACAATTTCTCTAAGTTGTGGGCAGGTAGCTGGAAGCCATACAATGTCCTGCTTTGTAGGAGGAAGTGGCCCATTATTTAGAGTATCTGCAAGTGAAATAAGGCCATCATGCTGAATTTAGTCGGACTAACATTTCCCCATTGCAAATTCTCAATGGGCATTACAACCAAATTCACCCGGTGGTTCCCTTGTACACAGCCTGTCAGAGTCGTCTATTGCCTTGCATTACAAAGCAATTCCCCAAAAATACCTTGAGTTCCTCTCCATTATCCAAATGACATTGAAATGCTCTCAGAGTGAGTCTATAGTTTAAGACGCCTATTTCCCTGCTAGTTTTACAGTCAAAGAAGAATAGCCCTAATTGTAGTTGGTCACAAGGACTCTCTTTTCTAAGGCACGTACGAGAAAGTACAAGGGGACATGCTGAATTTATAAAAAGTGGTCTTATTAATTTAGGTAATGATCTTTTTTCCCGTTGAAGCACTTTACCCTATTCTTCAGGCTGTTATATTTCCAGCGGTCGACAGCCCTAATTTGATGTCTCCACTAGACTCATAGCTTGAATTCTATTGGTACATTTTCTTGGAGCAAAGTGCTCTTTTCAGATATTTATTGCCAGTCACCTACTGCTTTGCTATTGTTCGTGCACATTATTGGGTTGGATGTGAAAGCCATTTCTGTCTCTGTAATATAGTGCTTGGCCATGATATGAAGGCTTTTTATGGATTTGTGAAGGGAGGAGGGAGGAAAACCACAGAACAGCTATTGCTGCCATTGTTGAGGAAACTCAGGAGAAAAGTCTACTGTGCTCAACATGATACAATAACAAAGCAAACATTCTGAATTTGTCCTCATAATGTCTTTTTAGTATTCATTATACACACGGATAACAGATTGAAAGGTCCTGGGAGTCTCAATGGGAGGATCTCAAGGACGGCTTGAAGAATTTGTGTATTGTGTACATTAAGGCTGCAAACCCTCTGCAAATATAAGTGAGGGGGAAAAGAAGAAGCTGACCATTGTATTTATGAATTCAATTTCCCTTGGTGTCAGATGAGTCCACTGCAGCGTCGACTGTGTGTTACAACTGCACGGATAACTTTGTTGTACTGACAGTGACATGAAAGCATTTACAACCAAACTGTGAGTACTGACCTGCTTTTGTCCAGGGAAACACAATTATGGTGATTTCTGCAGAAAGACACAGTCTGTAGAGCAGATTTAACTGTACGTGGCATCTTAGCCATCTGATTTACACTGGTGTAACAGTAGTTTGTCTATTTCTAACTAAACTCTGGAAATGTTACAGTCTGCCTTTTTGGATTTTCAATATGTCAAAAAGACAACAAATGCCACTTTTTGGCCACAGTTTTTAAATGTCATTTGAGTTAACTGAAAAAAAGAAAAAAAAACATTTTAGACATCTTCAGTTGGGTCACAGGACGCAAATGTATAGAAATATCATCAAATATCTAAATTACCATTTTACCTGTCCACTCCTCACTTTGTATACGTTTTGAAAATTTGACTGAAAAATATAAAATCAAATTAGATAAGAGTGCAGAGTAGAAAATGAGAAAATAGATGAAGATTAATATTAGCAGCACCTTCTGTACAATGAGAGCAGCTGCCTTGTTCTCAGCTGGTGCATGTCTTCAGCCCATATTTGCGGTGAGGTGTTATTAGCAGCGTGGCGGCGCTGTCCCACCTCATCACATCATCTGTCAGGAGATCATCAGTCGCTGTAACGGCCCAGGAGGAGGAGCCCTGTTTGCTGCTTATCTGCCTCAGACTCTCGTGAGAGGAGCCAAGTAACCAAGTATCTCACTCAAGTACTAGTGTGGTTTTGATGTGCTGAGTATCTCCATTGTTTGAGACATTACTCTATTTCATTCCATCCGATTAAGAGAATCTCACTTTGCGTATTTAGATTTTTCACACAGCACATTTAAAACACAAAATATGATGCATCGCTAGACTGTCAAACCCAGCAGCATATATAGTGAGCCTGACAACCACCTGGACCAGGTTCAACATTAAAGTGCTTCTTACATGTTAAATCAATAACTCAACATAAAAAGCAGCATTGTTTAAAATGCATATCATACATCTTTAATTGTATGTCTACCTTTGATTAAGTATTGCTGGTTGCACTGACGTGAGGTCATATTTCATAATTTTCCTTTTTGTTAACAAATTGTATGAAAAGAAAAGAAAACTAAAGCCAACAGTAAATTGATCCTATTAACAAGTCGTCTTTTTAGCCAAAGCCTGGCGCTCACCCCTCCGTGCTAAGGACCTCCCTTGTTGTCCAAAAATAATAAGAGTCCCACTGTGACACTGGATGACATGTTCCCTCATTATTCTGAATATGAACACTAGTGTATTTTGAGTCAATCCCACATACACTATTCTGGGACCATAAATATCTCAAGCGCATCCGATTTGTATTAAATCTGCAACTGAAAATTGTCCCCAACAAATACGCTATGTATTCCTGTTTAAATACGGTTAGCCTAAAACTGCCGTGCCCAGCTCTTTTAGTAAACTAATTAGCTTTTTTAGAAGATCTAATGTTATGTTTGCAAGCTATATGTAAAGATGTACACAGCCTTTCCACAGAGACGAGGGGAAAATCATACACCTTTCATGCTAAAATATGTTGGTTTTCTCCTTTTTTGGGAATTGTTAACAATAACCACATTATAGAATATTGCGAGGCTTATCCTTTAAATACTACTTCCACCAATAGTAGATAAACAGTATCCATCCATCCATCCATCCATTATCACCCGCTTATCCGGGGTCGGGTCGCGGTGGCAGCAGGTTCAGCAGGCCGACCCAGGCTTCCCTCTCACCCGCAGCACTTTCCAGCTCATTCTGGGGGATCCCGAGGCGTTCCAAGGCCAGCCGGGAGATATAATCCCTCCAGCGTGTCCTCGGTCTTCCCCGGGGCCTCCTACCAGTTGGACGTGCCCGGAAAACCTCTAATGGGAGGCGTCCAGGAGGCATCCTAACTAGATGCCCGAACCACCTCAGCTGACTCCTTTCGACACGAAGGAGCAGCGACTCGACTCCAAGCTCCCCCCTGATGTCCGAGCTCCTTACCCTATCTCTAAGGCTGAGCCCGGCCACCCTACGGAGGAAGCTCATTTCCGCCGCTTGTATCCGAGATCTCGTTCTTTCGGTCACGACCCAGAGTTCGTGACCAATAAACAGTATGTAACTGACAAAATGGCATTGCTCCTCCTGCTAATCACAATCACATTTCTCATTACCCCTAATTTCCCTTCAGATTGTCTGCATTAAAATGTTATAAACCCACCAACATGCTATTCATCTTGTAATATTTTTAAACATCTCTTAAGTAAATTGATGATTGAGAATAATAGTTATTATAGTGTTGCCAAAGTGTTCCCTGTCACGGGTGTGGGGAATTGCATTGTATAGGCATCAGCAGTCAGAGCCTAAAGTAGCTGAAAGCCTCTAACATTACATCTGATCTGCAGGCAGAACAAGCGCTGTGCTCAGGTGTGGCTCCATCTCTTCCTCTCGCCTATTTTATACCAGCCTCCATGTTGTTTAAACAAAAGAAATTGGACTGTCTGGGAGAAAAAAATAGCAGTAAAAAAAAGTTTTTTTATTTATTTGGATCGCTTGTCGAGCAGCTTTTTTCTTCTTATCCTGTTAAAAAAAAACTCCTATGCAATTAATTTCTTTTTTTACCTCACTGCCGTGATTATCGTTATTATTCACTCAGTGTACAGCGCTACTGTCAGCTACAGTATGTCAATTATCTTCACTTTTAATATACATGGCGAGGTGAGAAGTCATGTACATATTAAAGGAGTGATTATCAAAGCCCAGATAAAAGGCCGAGTAACATGACTCTAAGCTGTTGAACCAGCTGCCGTCATTCTGACGGGACTTTATCCGGCTCAGTGTGTTGTTGTGTTTTTTGTATTAGCTGGTGTGAATGTTACATGTGACTGCTGTTACATACTCGGGGCTCCAAAGTTAGTGCTTCAAATGTAATTTCACTTACTTAAATTGGCGAAGAAAACTCGAATTAATTTTTGTTTTTTTTAGGTAGATTAAACTGAAATGGGGGAGGAGGTGTTTTTTGAGTAATGAAAGATGTGCTTCTTCCGAAACCGATTTGTATTCATGAATTGCTAAATCACAGTTGCAAGTGTGTCTTTGCTTTTGGTCATGATGTCAGGAGGACTGGAAGGAGCTGAAAAAAATGAATTAATAAAAATGGAGAGACTAATCAGAAATCTATTCGGGCTGAAATGAGTTTCCCCCTCTGCTTGCCGCTTCTTCCTTCGACTGATACCTAAACACGTGGAATTCAGATGTGCTTTGGTTTGCTTCTCAGGGAAAGTCATGTCAGATAACCAGCTCTGTCTTTTATTTTTTGTCAGGTTCACACTTATCTATATAATTCCCTATTATATTTCTCTTTCACGTCCGGAGCCTCTGGATCCGAGTCTTTGCCACTTGTGAACGTGTGACATTGTCATGCAGACTTCTGTCTTTTGATAATGCCACATGGCTGCATTTGTAACGGTTGCAGCATTCATTATTCTCCTCACATTTATGGATTATAGAGGGTGGAGTTGGCATTTTGATATTGGTCTCTGGAATATAGAAGATGTTGGGAATGAAAGACAAATAACATTTCTATTTGTATTTTCATGGGTCAAACACGTTTTTTTGCCAGGCTAGCAGCATTGATTGGGGGAGGGCGATGTCGGTTGGTCCAGACTGAAATAGCTACCATTGGATGGATTGCCATGGAATTGTGTACAGACATCTATGGGGCCCAGGGAATGAATAATAATGCCGTTGGATGTCCCCTGACTTTTCTTTCTAGTGTCATCATTGATTAAAAAAAACAACCTCAACCATACTTTGCATTTCATGCTAATTAGCAATATTAGCACGCTAACAGAGACATTTACATTGGTATTAACATGTGATGTTTATCTGGGTCGGACATTTTCTGAATAATGACTTTAAATATGATCTCGGACACAGTTGTGTTATTGCAACTGCATCTTAAAATTCTGAACCAGTGAGATCTCCCCTCTGTACTTAACCATGTGTTTACCTGATGTTTGCACAGTTGGAGAGCGCACTGCCGCTGCTACAGTGGGTGCTGGTGGTTTGTAAAATTGGAACGTTGGTGCAGGCATACTGTTAGAGTAATTAAGGTTGAACAGGTGATGCTTTATCTCAGCCTTGTTATGGATCATATCTTCGTGTTGTGTTCTAATTCGCTGTCTGATGCTGAGGAGCCTCTATGCTCCGTCACACTAATTAGAGCGCGAGTCATTCCCCATTTCTTTCCACTCGGATCTTCACCAGGAGGAGGGTAAATGATCAGACGAGGAGGAGGAGGAGGAGGAGGAGGAAGAGAAAGGAATAGGCAGGTTGACAAGTGTCGCAGGGGGCCTCACGTTTACAACGGTTTGTGTCAAAAGCCTTTGGAACAGACTGAATAACTTCTGTCTATCAGCAGTTATACACTCTGCTGGTTTGTCATGTGGCCAAATTGAACCATTTTCTGGACGGTCTCTAAACGGGTGTGTTGTCTCTGTGGACGCTTGGCATAGTGTGCGCTGCGAGACCAGCTGAATGAGAACCTGCTTTATCTAATTGCAAAGCTCTCCAAGTAACAATTGCAATTTGTAGTGTTTTGTGCAGTTTTTCCAGCATCGTAAACAATATAGATTACCAGGGATAGTGACATTCCATCATTTCAAGGTTTATGGCTCTTGATCATTGTGGCAGTCTGCCTCGCTTTCTGCAGTTTCGAATTGTAAAATGCAGTGTGTGAAACCTCATTTTAGCTCAAGGCATATCCGGTAATTAAAGGATTAACTTGGTAATCTAAATTGTCTCTTGTCTTTTCCTCTCCTCCACCCGCCTATTATTTCCTTACATCCATTTCAAAGATGTAAGAATTCCTCCTTTCCCTCTCTGTCCACGTTTCTTCCAATTCCGGCGTTGAGATCTGTAATCAACTTGCTTCTGGATAACCTCGTTTCCGGCAAAGCGCAAGGGGACGACAAATCCATGAGCGTGTGCGTGTCCTGGATGGCAAAGACTGCGACTACGTCTGTCCCTCCTGGCAGCTCAGGTTGCCTTCCGTTCCTTGTGAGGATTGTGTGAAGTTATTAAGTCAAAATGTGTTTAAATCTGTGACTCTTTTGGAAAAGCATGCACTGAACCACCAAACAGGTACAGCTTTGAAGAATCTGAGGCATTTACATCCATTTACATCCCGAGTTTTGCCACAGCATGTGTATGTACCTCCAAAATGAGCTCAATCTATCAACTGTGTTTCATGTCTGCAAAGCTTTACTGTGCTTTGTGAATTTCTCAAACTATTCCGTAGGCACTTGATTCATTTTTGAGAACTTTAGCAGAGGGATCTTTGCTCTTTTGTTTGTTTTTCAGCTGAATGTTTTGCTTTGTTGAAGTGACCTCATACCCTCAGGGTACACAACATGGAATAGCTACACTAAAACTTGTCAAAGCAGTGATGGTTATGGAAATGTATTAATGACTTGTCCTCTGCCATTTTGCTGGTTTGAATGAGAGATTATTTAGACGCTAACGGCCAAAGAGGAGCACATTTCTAACTGATAATGCAGCGTGACCTTTGTCATGCTCTGGGTTTGAAATATGCATTTCCCAGTTTAAACTAAGCTCTTCATCTCTTGAAGAGATGTTCTTTAATGTGAGGCCATGATCAAAAGTTTATTTCCACATAAAGCGGCTGAATACTCTCATACTTAATATGGAGTGCCCTAAAATGTGTAATGGAAGAGGACAGCGTATATGTAACTTGAGTAAATAACCAAGCCAGTGTAGTGACTGAATTATGCAGTGCTGGACACAGACACAGCCAGGGATTAAACCACCGCTTTAGAAAACGGATTGTTTGAGAGGCTGATTCAGCCATGAAGCTGGCTGGTGAAACATCTGGAAGTGGATGGCGACAAAGGATCAGCTGTCGCACTTGACTGATGAATATGAATATTTCTGCCAATCTGGAGACTCTTTCTCCACACAGTGTTAATGATCCTTCTAAGAATAGAAACGTGGTTTCTGAATCACACGGCCGACCCGATAACGGTTCATACTGCAAAATGAACCGTTGCTGTTATGTACACAAATTCAGGCTCCCAGTTACTGATCTCGTTAAACATCACATCTATTCCCATACATTTGCACAAACTCGCACACGGGCAGTTTCTGTCACTTAAGCACAGTTATCAAAATGTCAGCTCTTTTAGGTTGACAGGAGCTTAAAATGGTCTCAAAGGTTTCAAGGCAAATGTGCCTTTAAAGACGGTGTCTCGCCTTGAAAGGCAAGCGAAGGTGTCGGGGAGTGTCGGCGCTGGTGGCAAAGGCACAAAGTTTCTTCCCTGCTTGGACCCCCTGCTGAGGCGTTGCTTCAAATAGATGACAGGAGAAATGAATAAATAAAATTCAACAAACCGGAATCAGCAGATGTGTAAGCTCCTGTTCAAAGGTGTAAGGCTCATTAATGTTGTTGCTGTGCACCGTATTTACACAACTAACAGCTCTCACTTTTTTTCCTTTGTTGAACAACATCACTCAAAAAAACCAACATTTAATCATTCAAAGTGCTGCCTGTTTGAGTAGAGATGATTTATGTGGCCAGCTTTTGATGGCAATTCTCGAATTTGATGATGTGACCCCCGCTTCAGAAACGCATCCCTCATGGAAATATTCTCGCCAGGGAACGGTGTCGGCAATGTGTTGTTAGTATCCTGAATTAATATATGCACACAGATGTACAGCCCTGCATCAATATGGATGCTTAGCAACCAATTTTCTATTTATTTAAATAGGGGAAGATTGTAATAATGTCATGCATGGCATGTACTTATTCAGCCCAGTTCTCCCAGCCCCCACCTCTCCTTCTGTCCTTCATCCATGATTTCTTCTCTTTAAGTCTCCCTGCATCCTTCAACACTGATGCAGACGTGATATGATGAAGTCTGGGCCGCCATGGGTGTCTTCTCCCCTACATGTTTATTTTACTGCTGATTGATAGTTTTCCAGACCAACCCTAATAGCCAGGGACATTGGATGGTATCTGAATTTGCAGGTGTTTGAACACTTCTGTGTAAACCTGCATTTAATTTTTTCATGCATAATTCTGCGTCTCTCGTTGATCGGTAGAAAGACAAAGCTGTTTGTGAGCAGCCTTTTCCTCTCTTTTGTATGCCAGTGATCTATATTTTGCGTACGTGCTTTTTTGAGCTTTGTGTCTGCGCGCGCCCGTGTGTGTGTGTGTGTGTGTTTTTCAGCTCCACAAATGTGTGTGCGCCTGTACAATTTACAGGAGCGTGCGTGTGCGTTTGACAGAGAGTGTGTGTGGTTGAAGGAGTGCTTGTTGAAGCATGGTTGTCTCATTGAAAAATGTTTTGTGAATCGCAGACATGTGGAGGAGTAAATATTTGTCATCTAGGGACAAACATACATCAGTCAGCCGTGCTCCAGATTATATATGATGGTGGATGGAGGTTTTTTTATACCGTTATTCATTCTATTTCTGCTTCTTTGCCTGTGTTTGATCACTGCCAATGTTATTGTTGTTTGAGGTTTATCAAAAGTAACCATACATGAACAGTGCTCTTTTTCCCAGAAGCCTAATATATATATATATATATATATATATATATATATATATATATATATATATAGTCAAATACAGATACTTAATGGTATAAAAGCATCCAGAAAGCCACTTTAGCAAACCCAAGCAAGAAAAACAACCAACCGAGTGGTTGTGACAAATTTGATCTTGGCTTTGTTGTTAATGGCAACTAAACATGAAATGGTTTAATATTCTGGATAGTGATTTTAATTGAATTCATTTCAGAGGACATTGTAAGGTGCTGATGGTGTCGTAAAACACTTGTTATAGCTGCTGTTCATTACTGTGATGTAAATTATGCCCAGTGATTGCTCAATGATGCTTTTCTTCAGGGACATGACGTTGTAAAAAAAGAAAAAAAAAAGAAATTGTAATTGGCTCCAAAGGGCACGATGTGTTGGTGCCATGAGGGAGGAACACAAAAGAGGGTTATATTCTCTCTAGCTATGGTTTCCCCCCTGGTGACATCCTCATACTGTGGTGCTTTCACCAATTCGGTAGATAACAAGGAGTGAAATTAAAAAATAAATGATTATTTTGACAAACATGATAACACAAGTCGACACTATGGGGCACGCTGACACGAGCAGAGGAGAGGTGAGAATAAGTAAATAAATAAATAATACATTTAATTTCAAAATAAAATTCAAGATACATACTCCTGGGATGTGATACAATAGGTGACATTAAAGTAAAAATCATTATAAAAATATTGAAGATAGACAGTAACAAAAGACTTTTACAAAGCTGCAACATTTGTGAAAATCTAATCCTGCATGCGTATTTAAAATGCAGTGGTGTGTGCATATACGGTTACATTGGTTACAGGAATATAACTTTTGATTATGTATTTCTTTTATAAATATTGAATATGTATTTTGAGTGTCTTCGGCTCCATCCCTGATTTAGGAGTTGACGTGGTCAGCTGGACCCATGAGACATGGGGTCTGTGTGCTGCAGGAAATCTGCCCTGGACATCACGGCTCAGCACACTGACAGCTGGTGTGTGTGTGTGTGTGTGTGTGTGTGCATGTTTGTGTGTGTGTGTGTGTGTGTGTGTGTGTGTGTGTGTGTGTGTGTGCGATTATGCATGTGTTTTAGGTCAGTTGAATGATAATGAATCGTCTCTCGAGAGAATAGCAGCTGCAGACAAATATCGGGTCACAACCTTATGCGTTTCTTTCAAAAAGTACAAGAACGATAATGTTTGATAGTGATGTAATGGTTACTGGGCCCTCGCAACCCATTCAGCATGATGTATCCATTCAATCATCTTCGTTGGCCAAATGATCAGCAAGGGAGACGTTTAGCATCCTGTGTTTGATGTTAGCGTGTGTACTCTGGCAATAGACAATGGCAATTAATGGCGGCTTTGGACAATCACATTCAGTGGAATCTAATGCAGGGCCCATACTGCTGCTGTATGTCTATTTGATTTGTGTATTGACCCGCAACAAGTCTGTTAAGTGGCTGATATCCCGGTGCATGTGTATGTGTGCGCACGTTGACTTTGAAGTACATTGTGTCGTGACAATAATCTAAGCCAATTTACTACGCATCAGCCCTCCATTAAGGGTTTGATATAAAGCAGTGCGTGACTAGAATGCCCTCCCGTAAAATGAGAATTTACTTCTCGAAAGAAATTATGTGTTTAACCTCATTAACCTGAAGTGCATGTAGTAAAATGGAAGACTAACCCCGACCCCTTGTGACACACTCACACAGACACACACACACACACACACACACACATACACACAAACATCATCAAAAGTTGAGAGTTTGTGTTGACTGTGACCCCTGCAAATGAGCAGCCAGTGGTGAGTTAACAGCATCAGGAGCTCATCAAGCCGTTCTCATGACTCAACGGCGTCTCAGGTGGCTTTTGCTTCATTCTCTGTTTCAACATCATCTGTTCTCTATGAGATGATTAACCTGCCAGGTGTGAGGCGAGTCTCGCCCACTGTTTTAGTGAGCTGTCGTCTTGTGTCTGCGGGGAGTACAGAGGGTCAGCCAGGCCGGCTAATGGCTGTGGTCACAAAGCTGGATGCCGGCCCATTAGAAGAAGCCTCCATCATTAGGACCAACACACTTTCAAACAATCTGACCTACTGGTCCCACGCTGTTTATTAGCAAAGTTTGGGCTCTCCGTTAGAGCAATTATACTCACCATTCATGATGAACTGTGGCCTTTTCCTCAACACCGCGAGACAAGAAACACACACTGGCATACATAGTAAATAATGTGGTCCTGAATAGGGAGCTGCCATATTAATGACATTTTCTTCCATGCAAATGTGTTGCAAAAAGAAAATGTGATTGGAAAAGGGGAAAGTGTCAGCAAGTGATGTATGTCGTTCATTGGACACAGAACATTTAGTTTTCATTAAGAGTTAAACATGTACACGGAACATTAATGGGGTTCAGCGGCAGCAACAGTGGCATGCTTCACTATCTCATCCTGATAAATTAGCAACTCAGCACACAGGGGTAAAATAAAAATAGGAGAAAAAGAGAGACATTAATATAATGTGCAGTGGGGGAGGAACCGGCAGATAATGTCTTTATCCAAAGATTGGTGTTTATGACGCAATGGGATATTATCCCGGACAGCAAGCTGCAAGGATGAGGATGAGAGGAGAGAAAGGTCAGCATGAGTGTTGCCGTTTCATTATGAGAGATGTGGACTCCCGTCCTGTCCTGCTGCACAGGCAGTGATGGAGAAGGTTGTTAATGCCTGATCTGTCAGCAATATCGGATTCAGGGCAGTAAATTAATATTACCCCTCTTTTAAAAGGGTTTTATTTTGAGATTTACTGGTCTCCCCTGAGTGTCGGTGTTGTAAAGAGGTTATTCTCCTCTTTCCACTCCATTCGGCGTCCTCTTGCTATCCCTCGCGCAAAGCTAATATGTTTAGCGAGAGGAGCTGTGTTCGTGGAGGAAGGACGTGTGCGCTGTGGGCTACGGTGTGTCATTCAGCGTTTGTGTTGAGCATATTGCAACGAGCGTAATAGTTTGCTGTAAATCGCAGCATTGTCCCCCTGAAGGACAGCGCCTGCATCTTAGTTCAGTAGAGCTATCTTTCTTCTTCTTCTTCTTCTTCTTCTTCTTCTTCTTCTTCTTCTTCTTCTTCTTCTTCTTCTTCTTCTTCTTCTTCTTCTTCTTCTTCTTCATCTCCTGTATGGCATACGATGCTGGATAATAATAGTGACTCTATTGTACATAGGAAGTGATTTTTGAGATAACTGTCTGTCTAGCTGTCAGTCATCTTTAACCTCCCCGGCCTCTTGGCCTGTCCTGCTTAATGCGGCTAGAGTTAGAGTCCTGGTTGAAGAGCCGTATAACACAGTGAAAAGTGGCCCAGTCACTGAGACAGGATTTATGGCCACCAGTCCATCAGCAGTGATGGTAAAGGGCTGTGATTAAGAGCTGAAGTGAAGACCTGGACTCCGCTACCCCCCTGACCCAGCCAAGAGCACGCACAAGGCCAAGCACTATCACTGCCAACTCTTCTCCATACAGTCGCTCTTTCACTCTGTCTGTCCATCTGTCTCTGTCTGTTTGAGCCTCTTTCATATCCATATGTATGAGTTGCGATTCACCAAGGACACTGAGTCTTTGCATTAGATATTCGACGTCTGCTGCAATTTGAAAGCATTTTTTGTTTGGCATTCCTCTAAAAAAAAAAAAATGTCTTCTTTAATTCTTTAAAGGGTCCGAGCACGCCACAGCAACACTTCCTGCCGCCTTCTCGGACCTGTTACCTCACTTCCTGGTGGAGCCAGAGGACGAGTTTATCGTGAAGAACAAGCCGGTGACACTGAAATGCCGCTCCACCCCGGCCACGCAGATCTACTTCAAGTGCAACGGCGAGTGGGTTCATCAGGACGACCACTTGATTGAGCGGACGGTTGACCCCGCCACAGGTACATGCAACACTAACTGCCGGCTTCAAGTCTGAATAATTTATTTCCTGTAAATTTGGGCTCAAATTGAGCTTTCTGTGGCCATTTTTTCAGCTGGGACGAGTAGCCTTTTCACCTGTTTTTGGCTGTGTGACATGTGCAACTCCATAGATACATTATGCAAAGTGTTTGCATCTGAAACTAAGGTTTGTGCAATTTGCCAGTGATTACTGTGCTCCATCCGGCTCTTGGCTCATCCTCCAGCCTATTTAGCCTGCCAGTCTCATAATAAGCACATCGGTTTCTGTCTCAGAAATCGTTGTGATCACCTAGGAGACCTGTTTGTTTTTCTCTCTGTTATGCTGCAGTCCCCCGCCTCCGCCATCAGTGTCACAAACATGCATGACACCGATGTGGTGTGATTCAGCAGCGATCTGCAAATTCAAACCACCCATTCACAGTCTGACAACTGATTGGGAACAAGAAACGTGCAAATGACAGGAACGCAGGCACATATGCAAATGAATATGACACTCTGACTTGTAGCCTAACATAACAAACATGCATAAAGAACATAATAGACACAACAACCGAGAACTACACAAAAAGACAGACGTTTCCAATTTAATGTAGGCATGTCATGGGGCGAACTAACTCTGTGTCGATTCAACACTTTTTTGTAGGTGATGATTTCTGAACAAATATTCTCCGGCACTGAAACTTTGATTGGTGTGCATGCTCACTCCGGCGCCTGCTCTTTTTAGTCTAATAAACGAAACGTATGATTTTTTAAATGTTCTGCAGCGTGAATGGCGCGTGGCCGAGGCAAGGCGAGGTGATTTAAACTTTAGTTGTACAAAGAAACCGCTTTCACAGAGAACTGAAGTTAGAAGACAGGAAAATGGGGCCGTATTTCCATTTGTGGATTTTTTTTCGTGTATTAGGCACAGCTTTGAACGCAAGAGTTATTTTGAAATCAGGCTCTGGTATATAATTCCAAAAAAGATAATTAAGAGTTAATTGTAGCTCCTGTTTTGTGACTAGAAAATGAACACAGAAGGAAGCACTTGAGTATCATTAAGAAGGAATTGTCAGTGAGTCAACGTTGAAAAGATTTGAACAATTACCAACGCTATCTTCCCACTTGTGTTGTTTCATTAACAGCTATTTTCACAGAGTGTCTCACTGTTGTTGAGGGAAGTAATAAACGTGTTGCCAATATCAACAATCCTTCTAGGAGCAAAAAGGCTTTTTGACTAGTGACTCTTACATACTTAGTCAAAAGTCTACTAGCCGCAAGTGTAAAAAGGTAAATAATTCCCCCAGTAAGCGGTTTTCATAAACAATGTAATGTTATCAGGGGTTTTGGTAATCTGGTTTCCACAGGTACCGTGTTTCTAATTGTCTTTTTCTATGTACACATTTGCAAGACAACACGGCGTAATGCATCTCTGTATTATAAATGATTGGATCCAAAGTCTGAAATTCAGAAATATTTTCACTGTGAGGGAAAGTTCTTCTCTGCCTGTCCTCTCTCTTCACTGTCTGCTCCATACAGACACACAATCAAAAGAAAAGAGGCATCGTCTCGGGGGTCGGGGAGAAATGTGATTACTGACCTGCAGCAGAACCTCTGTTCAGAATCTCTGATTACCTGCGCAACCTGGTTGCCCAGAGTAACCTGTTTGTTGAAGTGCATGTAAACCCACTGATTGTATGATCTCCATGTTATTTGTGGCTCGTGACATTGTGGAGTCGGCTGCCTAACTTTGATACGATGAAATGAATTGCGTTTTGTCAGTGTAAGTATAAAGAACTCGCCATTCCCCATAAACTGCAGACTTTATGGGGACATCACATTACCAATGCAATGTTAATGTGCCAACATTTAATGATGATGTACCATTTGCCATGTGGTTATGAGTCGTTATAGTCAGCATTTATTTGTCTATGAAACAAATCTATCGTGCCGGGTGCCACAGACCCCTGCAGCAGCGAGGGGCTCCGTCTTTGGAAACCCTGTGAAGTTTCCAAGGCCTCCTTGCAGCTCTCCACATCAGTCTGTGGCCTTTGATGATGAATGTGCCATATATGTGGGGCTGTGCAGCTATGAAGGACATGGCAAGTGGTTGTCCAGAATTATGGCCGCTCCAAGGTACCCACATTGATCTCTCAAACACTTGTGCTGTTTAATGTCAGCACTGCCCGGAAGAGTTTACTGATGGCTCCCTCTAATCCCCCTTCCTACAAAAAACATGTGAGGCGCACACATCCAACTGTGTGTGTGTGTGTGTGTGTGTGTGTGTGTGTGTGTGTGTGTGTAGTGCATGCTTGTCAGGCTGTTCTCTCACCCAGGTCGTCACAGTCACACCGGACTCTAAACTTGTACCTGTTGCCAAGCAACCAGGACTTCTGTCACACCAGAAGCTGCCCGATATCAACATCACGCCTAGAGGGAGGAGGGCCGAGGAGTTTGGAAACTTACCCAAGTTGACAAAAATTTATTGACAATTTCTAGTGTAGCAGTGGAAAATCAGCTTCTCAAATTAGCCCATCTCTCCAAAAGAGACTTTGAGAAGTCTTTGAGTGCTCTCCACTTTCCCGCTATTAAAAAAGACAAAGATGTTAAGGATATGCACCCATGTGACAAACCAAGAAAACGCTCCTCATTGACTGGTGTGTTCAAACTGATGAGGATCATCATTCCTTTGTTGTGTAAATTAAGGTTGAGCTGTCGATTGAGTTAATGCTCTTAATTCCAACGGTAAATTAATAGAAATAGCATGTAGACACATCAGTCAAGAGTCAGTGCAGGAGATATTTTTCTCATTGGCTCTGCTTTTCTCTGTTTAACATGGCAATCTTCTTTTCACTCTGATGGATGAGAGGTCTATCAACAGTGAAGCACACAGTGGGATTAGGCGTAAGGAGGCAGACGTCTGATATATCAAAATACTTTGTTGGTATATGTGAGCAATCTCACAGAAATGTAAACATCAACACAAAGAAAAACTGCTGTTCGCTCCAGCATTTGAGTTTGTCTAATTGTTTTTGTAAAGGTTTCACAAACCCTGAAGCTACAGGATGTTCTCAACGAATAGATTTACTATATAACCATAATGTAAACGTGTCAGGCTAAAATAAGTGTAGGAGTATATTTTATCTTTTATCTTTTAGTTAATCAGGGAAGCCTCATTAAGATTAAAAATAAAAATGTTCAGACTGAAAAATGAAAATAAATTATAAAAGATGCAACAAAAAGTATGCAACAAAATGAATTCGAAATGCAATTACAACATCATGATTAATATTTATAATACATCCATGAAAAAGAACTTAAATCAACCCAAGAGCTGACAAAAACCATAAAAAATAACTAAGACCGATACAAAACAATCGAGACGAACACATTGAGACTCTAAAATAGCCCAAAACAGCAGAAGCCAAAAGAAGCAGCATCCAGTTTCTGCAGCAATGACTTAAATTCATGAAGAGAGACCAAATTTAGCAATATTAGATGAACAGTAACGACAGATGGAGCAGTGTACAGAAAATCTCTTCCCCACTTCAAGATGCTTACAGTCAATGATAAAGATGAGTCACAGCCATGATGGCAATAGGTTTTCATTTAGCCAAGATAAAAAGTAAAAGTGGTACATATTCATTTCTACAAATACGACAATTTGATGATGTACTGTAAGACGGTATACATTTGTTTACCATTTGTTTATGTCACTCTCCCTTTAACATTTGTGTTTATCAGACTCACTAAGCAGGACTGCTTTATGGCAATATTGGACCTTATCGTTTTTATTGTCTTAGAATGAATGTGATAAAGTAACTTGATTTGTTTGTTGTATTTAATTTACTGGATTAACCAAAAGTAGATATGTATATTTATTTGTGTTACTATATAACAATATATATATATATATATATATATATATATACCGCATCATAAAATACTTTGATAGACAATATTATCCATATTGCTACAAAATCATGTGAACAAGATAAGTCCTGCATTCAAAATATGAATATAAATTCTTGCTCATAATCTTGTTAAAAGACTGCCCCCAGTGCTAACAACGGTACCATATGGTGTCATATAGAGAAGTAACCGTAATCATTTTTATTATCTGAATGGTAATTAAAAATGCTTAGAAATATGTACAGTAGTGAGAAAGTTTAAACTAGACAGACACCTAAATATATGACAATATTGAAATATATGACATGTCTTCATCATTAAAGGATATCTAATGGGAAAAGAAACTGATCAAAGAGAGTAGAAGCCGTCATCAATAATCCGTTCACCTTTTCGGGTTGAAGTAATATCAGAAACTGGTCTGGCAGTAGAGTCAATATTTATCAACCTCCATCCATGTTCACTTCCAGCAGACGCAGACAAACGTCTAAGTAACTGGGAGGGTTTGAGTTAATAACTGACCCGAGTCTGAAGTGCAGACATGTTTCCGTCACACTGCTCAGTATTCGGGGCTCAGGAGGACATGTGGATAACCATCTCCAGCGGACGTGACCTCCGCCCTCATCAGACGGGTCTGTTTATTGAAACTGATTCAGTGCAGGAAAGACAAAGGAGCCGCTCCATCTGACTGTGTGTCCACTGCTCAGTTACGGTTAGTTACTGACACCCTTTTGTATTCTGTGAACCCCCTCTACCACCAACATACACACACTGGTATACCTACACACAGGGTTCACAACACACTTACACACTCCTTTCAACATGGAAAAGGGGAAAAGATGTCGCCATTTGTCCTTCCTCTCCTGGTATCAATGTCCGATATCGATCCACCCTCGAGTCTATCGGTTCTCATTACCTGTCCTCAGTAACTTATCTCAATTGTTATGGCTGTGACTGCTTCCAAAGCTCCGGCCGGCTCTGTCTTCCCCAGGTCATCCTTTATAGGACAGGAGAAACAGAGGCGTCTGGCGAGTGCTAATAAAGACGTATCCCCTCGGAGCAAATCAATGCCGACAGTGTGTTTGCATAGATTATGACATTTTCCCACTCTATGATTTCTCATCAGACATATGATGAGGAGAAGGGAGATTGGCATTTGAGCGAAGGATTGCTGTTTGGGCCCGGCTGATTTGATTGTGTTTGCATTTCATCTGCCAGCATTGATGCAAACGATTTTGATCACACGTCGCATTGTCAGCGCAGCAGGAAACCCTCTCAGGTGGAAAATACATTCACATTCCTATTTCAATAAACCTCGGATACTGCCTTATAAAGATGCGGGGAGATTATATTTTCTTTGTTGATTGAACCGGATGTCAACAAGGCTCCGACAATGAAAGCAGAAGAAGATGGAGAAGAAAATCACATGCTACACATTTGTCTTGTACTTTGTGAAAACATTTTTTTCAGGGTTTACAGTGGAATCATTAACACTATTATAAACTCTTTAATATATATATTCTTTTTTATAACTCCACTTATTGCCCCATAAGGGAACATTACACCTTTCTATAACCTCCAGGTTATAGAAAGCACCAACTCCTGTCCTCTGTCAATCCTCTGAAGTATAAATACAGCGTATGACGTAGTTAGTAAATCTTTTAAAACCATCCATCACTTTCTGAATATAACTCCTGATGTGTTATGGCACCACAGGGCTAACCCCTGCGTCTGCAAACAAGTGAGGATTCATTTGTATTAAATAAATATTTTCTGATTGACTAGATCCTGGATTGTAATGTGATGACGTATTTAATTTGTGATCTAAGGGGGAGATAAGCTAGGTTTAGCTGAAATGATCTACTTATCCATGGTATTATAGCGGCCAATCAGCTCTCTGACTCTCAACTTCCACCCTCTCCCTCTGTCCCTGTATTACACATTTTCTTTTCTCTCTTTGCAGCCCTGTGGTCACCATCATGGACGCAGACACCTTTACAGCAAACTTACAGCACAGGAGGTCCCTTTTTACGTGAATGGTATTTAGAAAAATGTGCCAGCAGCTCTCTGTTGTTGTTAAATTGCGGTGAATTCAGGACAAAGTGTTCCTAATAGCTTTGGGGCCTCATAACAGTGATTAAACACGATCTTTAGTATAAGAACGGCCACGCTGCAATTTAAGCAAAACCTGATAGGCCTGTAAGCCAGGATCTAATGAACAGAAGGAAATAAGAGAATCAGGGGGGAAGAGTCCAATATCATCCTAAATGAACACAAAGGCCTTGTACCACCTGCTAAACATCGATCAGTAGCCAAGGGGACTAATTGATAATGCATTATTAGGTGCTTCCCCATAATGGGACTTGTATTTAATCCTGTCCTTGATTGTGGGACAGAGGGGGAATGATTTGTGATGGAGCACCTAAACAGATGGCAAGGTGAATTGTTCCTGTGACACATCTGCCAACGTATTCTGTTAGGCTTCTCAGGCTGGTCATCACAGTGTGTGTGTGTGTGTGTGTGTGTGTGTGTGTGTGTGTGTGTGTGTGTGTGTGTGTGTGTGTGTGTGTGTGTGTGTGTGTGTGTGTGTGTGTGTGTGTGTGTGTGTGTGTGTGTGTGTGTGTGTGTGTGTGTGTGTGTGTGTGTGTGTGTGTGTGTGTGTGTGTGTGTGTGTGTGTGTGTGTGTGTGTGTGTGTGTGTGTGTGTGTGTGTGTGTGTGTGTGTGTGTGTGTGTGTGTGCGTGCGTGCGTGCGTGCAGCAATGCAAAGCAGTACACCTCAGAGTGAGAGTCAAAGTGGATTTAACTGAACCCTGGGTTTGTCTGGCCTTGAGACAACTGGCAGGTAGAATTATAAACCAACCAGCTGTGCTGATTGATCTCGCCGATAGACTTGTACAAAAGGCCAACTTCATGTAAGTTTGAGTTTTATTTTGAAATATGGAGTAGGTGCACGGCCTGTTCCTTTGAAGTTGGTCTTGACATGCGGCAATAATGAATTTCAAAATTAACTGTAATTAGTGGAACAAAAGTGTGAAAAAAAGATAATTACCATTTGTCAAACAACAACGCTGGTGTTCCAATCTCCCACGCACACAGCCTTTGTCCTCCCAGCAAAACATATCCCGCGTCAGCCCCGCATTTGGCTTTCTCTAAAGTAATTTTGTCTTGTCAGTCTTACAAAAGCTGTGCCCTTGCTGGGAGTTGGAATACATTCAGCACTCTTTTAGTCGGTGGTTATTTCTTTTACAACAGTCCAAGTTATTTATTTACCTCATTTGGTAAAGACAGAACGTTATCAATACCGTCCTTCAAGCACATGAATGCAGAACGACATGTTCAGCAATTACATCTGTGATCATGGTGAATTCATCATTTTTTAAATAATAAAAGTGTGTTGGTTCTTTTCTGTGACATAGTGAACAATTTGTCAGCTTTGCAGTGAGAATTATAAGAATTTGGAAATGCATTTTCAACTTTCCAAAGGCACAGAGTAGTCTGTGTACCTTGTGTAAAGTGTCTTGGTCCTCAGAGCTACATGGAAATATTTGCTTGGAGTCTTCTAACCGTATTTCTAAGCCTTTTGTGTCCTTACCGAGACATCTGAATATAATGTGGTCTGTGTGCTGTCATGAAAGGCAGCACATGTTTCACCCAGGCCACTTGTACTGCTCTTGTGCTGCGCAAATAGAGGCCAAAGTTACACATTTGCTTGGATTCCACAATGCACCACAAAATATGCCATTTTACCACGGTCGGAAATCAGAATGGAGCCGGTAAACTTCTTCTCTGCCTTGCTATTTTGATTATAAGCAAAAAACTTTGATATTTTTCTCATTTTACACTTTTAACTGTAATATATTTGTATCTTCCAACTTACCTCCACATCCAATGGAAATGAAAGACGTGAGTGTAATGCTGACTGGGAGAGACAGAGTGGGAGTTTGGGGTGTCAATCAGCACCTGCTCTGCTCAAATCCGTTTAAAAATAGTGGAACCGGGAGGTGTAGTGAGGGAGCTGACAGCTAAATAGTCCATGGAGATTTTTGATAGGCATAGGAACGCAGTGGCTGACAGTTAATGCTTTGTGTGTTTGGCCCCAAGGAGACTTTCACTTTAAGTATTTTACACACTCCTCCAACAAACAGCAACTCACCATTTTCCTTTTTAAACCAAAAGCTGCCAGGTGTCCTGGGTATGGGTTAGTGTTGACATTGTGAAAACACCATTTTGTGCTGTGAGGGAAGAGGTATGACTTCAATGTCCTGATGAAGCGCTGTGTAAAAATATGAAAAGGAGCACAGAACATTTTCTCTGGAAACAACACACACAATAACAGCTGGCAAGCTGATTTTATAACCAAAAGCTTTTTAACCTATACAATCTACATTGTATTTCCGTGTGGATGGACTGTATTCATGAAGCCTGCTGGCCTTTGGGTCAGGTGGGTGACAGAGTGAAAAACAAGCAGGCAAATGCGTCCGGACTCATGTTTCAGGGAAGACAAACCCTGAGTCAATTATCAGCAGGTTCCTGCCCACATATAACACTGGTGAAGTCAGTATCATGCGGTCACCGCGTCAACCACAAGCACACAGAAAAGAAAATGCACATATTTGAGGAAACCTTTTCATCGGAGCGGGTGTTCAGTCAGGCGTGCCGACAACAGGAGCAGCGGCCCTGGTCCCGGGAGCCATCAGGAAGCAATTTTGAGGTTTATATGAAATTCATATTAATAATTCATTAAATTGCATTGTTTTAGACCAAGAGTTTGTTTTCATAAGTGGTTTGTGATTTTTTTTTTTCTTTTGTCTTTCGCCTGTCTTTCAAGAGATCTCCAACATGTATTTAAAAGGCAGAGATTTTTTGTCTCTGTATTCCATCACGGGACAATTCAAGGTACACATTTAATGGAATAAGAAGCAGTGTTTAGGATACAAGTGTTGGCATGTTTTTGTTGTCAAATGAGTCGCCTCCTTCTGTTGTAATCACCTCCACTGCAAGCTAGTTAGCTGTGTCACCAATTAGTCATTGGTGACACAGCTTCTCCAGTGGGATGATTTGCTGTGCTTTTTTGGTCTCATATTAGGTTTTGGTTAGACAAGGCAATTAAAATGTGTCTACTTGGCTTCGGCTAAATTATTAATCACTTCATCAAGAACATTACTATCAGATTAATCGGTAATGGAAAATGTAAATTATTGCAGTTGGGCTCTTTCCAAATCTTTGGAACATCACATCACTTGCCTTCATGATTCTTGAATCATCATTTCTTCCTTTTAAGCAAGTTGATAATATCTGCTGCTTCTGTGCATATTATTCCAACACGACCTCCAAGCATCTGGTACCTCTGATATCAAACCAAGCTCAAGGGTCCGCTCTTTACTTTCACTCCACATTCTCAATTTTCAGCATCAGGTTATTTATGAAGCCCACAATGCTCCATCTTGCACAATCTGTATAAATAATTAATACAGTCACATTTGAACAAAGAAATTAATATTTAAAAGCTCAGTCCGTGTTCTGTCTGCAGCACTTCAACCCCTCATGCGGAGCATTGTTGTTGATTCTGGACTCGACACCATATGACCACTGGGGCAAGTGGGGTTTAAACATATTACAGATGAATGTTGTGAATATTTCTAAAGTTTTATTGTTTTAAGATCCAGCCATTCTTCCATTTCTTACACCAGTGGATATGCTATATAGTAACATTTTGTTTTACGTTCTTTTGCCTTCTTTTTTTCTGCTTGAATCACGGTTGAATTTCATTCGCTGATCCGATTGTCATTATTTTTCAAGAAAGATTGATTCTGAGACACATAACACCTCTGCGTCTACATCTACAGCACAATGTTGACACTGACTATTTGGAGTTTTCCCATGAGTCTGTGATTTTCATGCCAGGAGATTACAAATTGTCCACATAATTCAGTCAATTCCTTAACTAGTGAAAGCAGTCTGGCACAGAGGTTAAGTGTGAAATGTTGGGATTTTCTTTTTTTAGCAATGGCAAGAATTTGAGATTGGACCGTAACAACGTTTTTTTGCTAAAATAATCTTGAGATTTTGCAGAAATCTACAAAAGGAATCTAGATAATATCACTTGATGTTCACCAGATGACTTCTTAGGTGTTTAGAATGAAACAAGAGATGAGCAGACGATTGGTTTAATCACAGCTACAAATAGCGAGATAAATAGTTAGTGCTATTCAAAACAGACGTGATCATTTAGTATGAGTTACAATATGAGTCATTATCCACAAAAGTACAAATGTAGATTTTAGTACCTCAAAAAGTAGAAAGACTTTCACAGCCTCTGTGTTTGCCCCAGGTTGTTTACTGAATGCTGTTTGTTGTTTTGCTTAATATTTACATTCGCCCACACGCCATCATTGGATTACCAAAAAACCTCTGCCTGCTAACTTAAACACTACCGCCAAAGGCCAAGGAGGGACCAACCGATCATGGGTAGAGAGGGGAAACCCTAATGCAATTTGTATGTCACAGAGCACTCTGCAACCAGATGGGAGCCAGGCTGACTTACCTGAAGCAGTTTTCCTTATTTACTTTGGCGCCCAAGGCCATGTCAGACAAGGGGAAGAGAAGCATGTTAGCCGGAGCAAATTATCAGGGCTTTCATGTGTGTAACGTCCTATCAGATCTTCCCACTTTTCAGAATGTAATGGAAGCAGACGCAAAGTGCTCCAGGCCTTCACCTCTGACTTGTTCTCATTCGAGGTAGGACAAGGTGTGTGTGGGAGATAAAGGAGCAGGCGCTAGCCAGCCTGAAGACTGTGGCATATAGAACATTCTGCTCTTGCCAATCATCAGGGTCAAGATATTGGATGGAGAGTAATTACAATGAGGGCACTTTGGTAAATCACAGCACTGCCTCTGTGAGTGTGTGTGTGTGTATCAGCGCTATTAAGGAAAGGTTGGGCAAACTAATTATGGAGGGACAATGTAAATAGAAAAATCCATTGCTTTGAATTAATGTCCATTTGATGTTATCAGTTGGGGCTTTTCTGTGCTGGCTTACAACCAAACATAAGCATGAATGGTGTAAATGGAGACCTGATTCCAACGTCTGCCATGAGATGTCTGCGCTCGGTGACACATTAAAGCTATTTTAAAGTTGTATGCAGCAATTCATTATCACGTTCTAAACCTGCGAACACCTGTGCAACTAAAAACATTTAGGTTCACTGTGTGGAGCATTGTTGTGTGTGTGTGTGTGTGTGTCTTGCGGAATGAAGATCTCATTATCATGGGACATGTAAAGTGTGTACATCATTATTCATTATTGCTACTGAGCTCGAACGATTTCCACTCAAAGTCTAAGCGCCTCACATATTGCTGCGCACGTCTGAGGTCTGAATAAACTGACTGTTAACCCTTAAATGGTCGTCTCTTGTGTGTTGGAGCACGTTGTGAGATACAATGTTGTTTTCCCACGGTAAACCTTTTCAGGTGGCTTCAGGAATGTATAAGCAGACAAATCACTCATCAAATCACGCATCTCTAAATCTCTCTTAGTTTATGGTTGAAGTTTCTTCATTTAGCATGACTAAAAAAAGAGTGATGACTTAAGAATATATATGTTTAAACAGTCTCTTTAAAATAACAGTTGTGGACATTAAATGCTCTCCATACGATGTTTAGCGCATTAATATAGCATCAAACCACTATTTGCTCAGTAAAGATACAGTGCAGTGATGTCTACCTGAGCAGACACTGAAGTCCCTCTCTGTTCGTGTCGTGTCATTCAAGCTGCCGTGTGCTTTGTTGACGGAGCAGCTCGGCCGTGTCTGCCATTAACTGCATGTTAGTGCATGTGAGCGTGTTTTTATCTTTATATAAATGCTCCATGATTATTTTATGTGTAAAAAGAATTTAAAAATAAAAGAGTACAAAAAAATAAAAAAGCCCTTTATGACTCATAATTTAAAAAAAATACTTTTATTAAGGTGGGGGTTAAGGGTTAAAGAGACCTGCGCTTGCAGTTGCTTCGTAACACAGGCAGAATTAAAAAAACAGGCATGTTAGTTCTTGTACTATGGTGTTATATTTGTGCCAACGCATGAATAAATTATTAATAATAATAACGTAGTGTTTTTATTCCAAGTTAATTTAGGATAGATTTTTAATTTCGGATATATATTTTTTTTTAATAATGTTTTACTTGCGTTGAAATAAAGTGGAAGATTGCAATATATATTTTTCTGTGCTCCAAATGTCCCATTGTTCGCTCAGCTAAGATGCACAAATATAGCGGCACAGCCATCGAGACTCCACCTGAGTCTCCTTGGATTGGCATTGGACTGAATCTAGCCGGATTGATTGGAGCGCTACCTGCTCGCCTGTTTGTCAGCCATGAATAATCTGTAACGACATTCAGAGCATCAGCAGGGGCCTTGCAGCGTGCATTCATTGTGGAAAATGGATAGCTCAATCAAAAGAAGCTCTTGAAAAGCTGGTCATAACCAGAGGCAGAGCCTTGACCCAGAACGCTGTCCCACTGACTGGAGTCCCAACCTCACCGACATCCCTAAATGGGAGGCCTGTATGTATTCCCGATGAACTCGGGCCTCTTGCTGGTTCCCCTCCTCCTTCTCCTGCTGCCATCTCTCTTGCTGTATAATAGAGCAATGCTTCACTCAGAAGGCCGCGTCATCCTTGTTAGGAGGCAGACGGCTTATGGCGCCACCTGCCATTCTCAGCTATCACCGTCAGGTAGCATAGGCCACCCATCACCTCACTGCTTTACATGGTAATGGAAGTCTGAAGACTTGATGATGAAACAGTTATGACCTTGGCTCTATGACCTGGGCTTAACTTTGAATTATTTACACATGGAAAAACCTGCACAGGATGTTATGCACTTGTGTTTGTATACTGGCATCAACAGTTTTTGACAGCTTGGTTTGGTGTCAGGATGTCTTTTGCGTATTAAAGGTGACGTAATTGGTCTGTGGAAGAGGGCATTGTGGGTTCCTTGAAAAGGAGCTCTGCGCTCATGATGCCGTTGATGACACTGATGCCAACCTGTACAAAGAGGAACCGCAGGAGGAAATGAAACACTTAGAGGGTGCTTTTGACTGGTTGCCAGGATGGGCAGACGGTGCATTCTTAAAAACCTTCATCTGTGATGTCTCCCCTCAACCATTGTGAACTCTCTCCCTTGAAATGGTGCATTCCCCTGATGTAGACCCAACCCTAATCCCCCTATATCCACTCATGAATCCCAGCCACACACACAGTAGGGATGCCACCTAATTGAATTTCCTTGGACACAATGAACACACACTCGGTTCCTCCAAGTTCCAGTCCTTGCCTTTGATAAGCAAATGACCCCGATGGAATTGAGGTCACAGCCTGCGAAAACAAGAGAGGGAGAGAAAAATAAAGTCCCGCGCTCAGACGAGCCCAATATCGACTCACCCGGGATTGAGACCAATGATGTTTACCCTGTGTGTGTTGAGCCCCTGTTGGCTCAAGGGGAAATTCATCCTCCCCACACATGCACACACACATGCACACACGCACACACAGCACATCTGTGCTCTTGTCTTGTCTTGTCTTGTCTTGTCTTGCCTTGTGCTTCTGTTCTTTTTTACATCTAAATAATGTTGTCTTTGCCACAGATTAGAATAAAGGCCGGTACAGTAACGTTGGTGTGTCTTGCCTGTGTGTTGTGTGTGTGTGTCCCGGTGGATATAGTAATAGCTGTTATTGTACTCCATTGCCTGAAGACTTTGCACCAAGCTCCAACATACAATAGTATGGTCAGGTAATTCATGAACTCAGCCACTCTGCATCTCTTCCAGTCTTTTTTTTGTTTGTTAAAAGTCAAGACGTCTTGAGGCAGAACTGTGCATTTGCTTTGGTGTCTCTAAGAGTGCACAGCCCAGATGCTTTTACGGATGCTCCTTTTAGACACAAGCTCTGCATGCTTTTCGTCTGCTTTACACACACATTGTTGAGTAACTTTGTATATTCAGTTGAAATTAATCACAGAACATCAAGGAAGTCATTTTCAAATTGGGAATGCGGGGTACATGTTACCTGCACTTCCACACTTTGATCCTGTCAGTCAGTTTGATTTAATTACTAACATCTGTAAATCAATGTCTGTAATTGCACTTGCAGCAGTTCATCTCTACGAGGAGCAGTAAGGGGAGCTTCTTAAGGCGGAGAGCAACTTTTAAGTCGGCACTACTTCATACAGGACTGAAACACTTCGATGCAAGTTCTTTGATCGGTTAATATTCTCGAAAAAAGAAGAAGCTATAATTGCCAATCAATCAATGGATAATACACTTTATGTTTTATTTAATATATATAAAGTATCCGCTCTCTATCGTACCCCATTGCAGGAAATATAACTCATGAAAACCTACATTTGCAAACATGCTCCTTACCATAACATAAATGTTAACTCCACTTTACTTTGTCATGAGGAAACTCAGACTGTTTAGTTTCTGTGTTCTGAGTGTCAGATTACAATATTGTTATTATAGAAATATTACAGAATGATTTTAGCTATATAGCATACATTTAGCTTGTTTTAGTCTTAGCGATATCAAGGTTGAACTTTCTGATTAACTTCCCTACATTCTTTCTTAAACTGTCTTTTTTCATTGTGATTGTTATTCATATACGGTCTGATTCTATGTGTTGTTGTACTACATTGTTTGTGTGCGTGTGTGTGCGGGGGGGGGGTGGTGGGTGGCAGTTGCAAATCTAATTCTGGACAATACAACACAAACCGTGAATTATCGTATGATTTAGTATTCTAGTAATCTAGTGTTCTGCATATTTATCAAGCCTTGTCAAACAGGAACTTTGAGAGGGAAGTCATTTGTTAGGACTGTACTTAAAGGATGTGTGTCTTTGTGCAATGTTACAAAGCTTAGAAATATGATGGGTACGTACAGCCGAGTAGGGTTATATAATAAAAAATGAACTCACCTGGTTCCAGCTGCAAGCCCAGAATTCCCACAGTGTCAATCACATAATCACGCTTTTAAAATTTTAATTTCACTGAGGTTTGGAATATGAGCTCATTTATAAAAGAGCCGCCGATCAAACTGAAGGCTGGTGGAATGGCATCATGTTTTAATTATCGTTTAACAGGAATGTGCACACTCGGTATCTTTGCAGGAAAAGAGGTGTAAACTACTCTTTTTAGTTCTTCACACCTTGGAGGGACCTGAGCATACTATTAAAAATCAATATTGATACAATAGAGTTATAAGTGTGTCAGTTTCCAGAAATACATATTTTTCTATGAATCAGCTTCGGTGCAGTTTCCATCATCCATGAGTGATGTTCATAAAGTTTTGTTTACAGCCCTCCCAGTGGACTTTGGAAAACAGCAAATAGCAGCCGGTCCAATCATTATTACCTGCTATAAAATTACAGTCCTATTTTGTTCGCCATGTGATGAGATTATTTTGTCCTACTTATTAATTGGAGTGAAATTGGAAAGTGACTCACAGCAGTGTTACTGGGTGGTGTCAGACACAGAAAGCAGGTAATTATGGAGACAGGAAGAGATAAGAAAATGGAATGCAATTACCCTAGCAAGCAGACCTTCAAATTGCTCCTATTAGGATTCCTCACTTCAGGTTGCTATTGTTCATTCTTTGCATCTCCATACTGATCTATACCTTTCACCCTCAAGCTCAAAGAAGGAGGAGGGTTTGCATTAATCAAATTAATTCCTCTAAGTAGAGCCAAACAAAGCACTGAACAGGGCATATCGATAAATTCGAAATATATGTACTCAAATATATTTCAATCATTTTGCTGAGCTAAATCTAAAATTGGGACCATCTGATGTTTCCATTGTTCTTCATATCCAAGGCTGTAAGAGTCACTCAGAATTTAGTTTAATAACTTTCAGGTTCAAGGGCACTATTGAGATTGACCTCTATCCCCAACATTATAGTTGCAGATGTGTGTCCATACATAGTATGCATTGTGTAACATTATAGCACAAACAAAAAAAACAATTCCCTCTCCTAAATCCCTCCCTTGTGTACAATGTATAAATATGTATGCATTGCTGCATATACTTTAAATGAAAGTTTATGTAATCAAGAAAAAAAATGCCGCATTTCATTATGTTGTATCGATGCTCTAGCTGACACTCAACAACTGCAGGAAGGAACATTGTTCTTGAATTGCAGGCTGTATGTAGACAATTTGACAAAGTCCTTGGTTTTTCATTTCTTATATTTTGACGAAAGCCAAATGCTGCCATGTTGAATGAAGGAGGAGGGTGTCTTCTGCTCCATTCGTTCAATCTTTGTAGTGCCCACTTTGTTACTTTAGCCATTTGTTTTAGCACACATACACACACACACACACACACACACACACACACACACACACACGCACACACACAGTTCAAGCTGAAATTGAGAGGGATAAGTAAAGTGAGTAAATGTGAGTGAACTCCTCAAATGAGCCTTTTATTAAAAACTTTTTGACAGTTCTTTGGCTGCATTATTGAAGCCTATATGAACACATAAATATCACGTTTGTCCTTTTTGCAGAGAAGAGCATTTTGGTGAATTCTTGCACACAGCACAGGGTGTTGTTGATGCCCAGAGTGGCGCTTCAGGGCTAGATTCACTGCACAGTCACATTTACTGTGATCACATATAGAAAAAAATCAACTGCATTTCGAAGCTAAGACATTGGTGGTCCGACTGTTACTTATCACCACGTGACTGCCAGGGCGACGGAGACACTTTTCTTCCCAACAGCTCATGTCACTGCTGGGCCAGCCTGCACTCACACAGGCCTCAACATATTCATTGACAGTTTGTCTTGAATTGTTTACAACAAATTCCCCCCTTTTGGCTTGATGAATACTTTATATCAGCACAAGGGCTTCCTATAATTGCTGTATAGGTTTGATGGCCTGATAGGTGCCACTTAGCCAAGCTTCAGTCAGCTTCAGCCTGGAGCTGGGAATGATCACTGCAGACGGATCAAGTGTGCGAGGGGAGTGTAAGAGTGTCACAAAGTGCCTTTATGTAAATGGGAGTTGAAGAGCGGCTCTCCATTGAGATTTAAATATACAGCAAATGTAAAATGCTCTGCATACAACGCCTCTCTCTCTAGAAGACCCCCGAGAGAAAAGATGAGACAGAGAGAGAGAGCTGGAAGCTGAGGGGAAACACAGCAATCTGTTCATCAGAGTGGAGAGAAAGTAGGACACATGGTAGGGATCAAGGTCGTAGCTCAATTTTTAAAAAATACCTCTGGATTACAGATGCCAAATCAAAGGTCAAAGGAAAATGAAATGAGGGATTGCTTCTCGAATATCCAAACAGACGGGACTCTGACAACACTATATTGTTTGGATGGTTTAGCAGAATGGATTTTGTCCCAATATTCCTTTTGTTAAATGAAGCGGTATCTTTACTTTCTTCTTGAAAAGCTATAACGCTGTTTTCTGCACTGCGCTACAGCAGCATTACTTTTATCAACACCGTCGTTGGTAGATTGTGAACTTTTCCCCCACTCCTGGATTTAATAGAGAAACAGGTCATGCTGAATATTTTTGTTTGTTGAGTGTTTGTTTAGCGCTCCCTTGTTCATTCCCAACTGCTACACCAAGAATGGCTGTGAGGCTCTCTTCTCATTTCACACTTAACAAGCCCTCTGTTTATTATATATGATTAGACTTGTTTATTTTGCCTTGTTTATTTTGCCTTGTTTCTTTTAAATTTCTTTGCCGGTTTAGCTAAAAGTACAGAATGCAGTAAAGGATTCAGTATCTTTCTTCCTGTGAAAAAATCTTATGGTTATTTTATTCTTTATTCCTCCCCCCCCCCCCCCCCCTCCCCCACATTGTCCATTTTGACGGTGATTCCTGTGTTTGCTTTGCAGCTCTGCCAATCATGCAGGTGACAATTGACATTACCAGACAGCAGGTGGAGAAGATCTTCGGTCTGGACGAGTACTGGTGTCAGTGTGTCGCCTGGAGCACCACCGGAACCCAGAAGAGCCAAAAGGCATACATCAGGATTGCTTGTGAGTGCACTTTAAAACGATCACTGTGTCATTACAAATGCAAACACTGCATAACAAGGTGCTTTTATATTGCATGCCCGTTTGTAATAAGAGGATATTAGCATTTTTTTCTCCTTTGGATTGGTGGGGAGACTAACTTTCATTTAACAATTAGCCCAGAGGCCATTGTGATCTCTGCACGGGAGTACATTACTGGGATTACAATTTAGTTAAATCATCTTCCTGCGAATACACTTAGGAAGTAAATATTCAACCCTGGTAGGAAGAAACAGAGAGTAATGCATCTGCTTGAAGGCAGTCTCTAAAAAAAAAAAAAAAGTAGAACACTAAATTTGAGTATTCATGAGCATTTTTTTCTCTGGATACAGTATATCAGCAATGATCCCAATGAACGTAACTGGAATAAAAACAGATTTGAAATGTATTGCAGTGCAATAATCATAAATCTGTCTTGGGAGCACAGACACATCCCTCGCTGCAGCCTCAAAAGCTTTATTAGAGGAAGCCATTTTACATTTGAGTATTTTAAAGCATTCTGCCTATTAATTCCTACATAAATATGCGAGAGCTGAATGCAGCACTGTCTTCAAACCACCAGACGTTTTGAAAACACACATTTATTATACAACCTTGTTTGAGAGCTCAACAAAGTCAGTTAGATGTTAGATAAGGACACACACATGCTTCAATAACAATGCGTTAGTGTGCACGCACTGATTCACATTCACGTGCACACACATACACACTCGCATACATTTAAGCCTTCCAGGACTATTATATCTTACGTCTCCCCCAGTCCCATTGTATCGGCTTTAATTAAATGAAATGTCGTGAAACTTTCTGCTTGTCTTCACATTTCTCTCAGTGTGATTGGTCAGGACAGGCTCAACATCTGTTTAAAAGGAACTCACCGGCGGCTCACAGCCGCACCCTCAGTCCCCTGGATACACAATAACACATTGCTTCACTCTGAGTCACAACCCAGGGTGAACACATCAAATCTACGCCAACCTGCCAGCAGTCAGCGTCCTGTCTCACTCATCAGAAACAATGGCCTTGATTGTTGATGCATTTATTTCCACTTGTAAGGAATGCGTTGGCAGGTATACCTGTGTAATGTGTGTAGCCTATACAAATGTATGGCAAGACTTGGTGCAACAGTAAGAGTATCCAATGAGACGTAATGTGAAGCCCCATGGAGTCAGCCAGGCTTGCAGGAGCTCTTGTCCAGGCGCCTCGGGGCTGTGTTTTCGTGTGGCTGCTCCATACAGATGGAAGCTGGAGGCTGGCGGATGCTGGAGAGAGGAGAGTGGGTGGTAGGGGAGGAGTGAGGGGTAATGCAATTGCTTTTGCTTGATGCCGGGCCCCTCTGGCAGCAGACAAGCATCTCTGAACCAGCCAGGCAGCCTGTAATAAGCAACATGGTTGGTGCCACCGATCCCTGTGTGGCTTAGGGGCCAACTGGAGTGCGACATGCTCTGCGAGGCCATGGGTTGACATTTCAACAGTGAGGAAAGTTGAAAAAACATCACCAAGCCAAGTTTGGTGGATACAAGTATTTCATTTAAAGCTCACAAGCTCTTACAAATATCCTAATTGGTTGCGTTTCTTCTCGTCTATTTTTTCTCCCTCAGACCTGAGAAAGAACTTTGAGGAGGAGCCGCAGGGTAAAGAGGTAGCATTGGACCAGGAGGTGTTACTCCGCTGCCATCCCCCCGAGGGAGTGCCACAAGCTGAGGTGAGACACAGACTCAGAAGATATTTATAGACCCACATCTAGCATCCATTTACCCGTTCCTCACCAGGAGGACAAAGAGCAAAAAGTAGCTCAGGATTAGCTCTCCAGCATCTCTGCCTGCTCCACCAGGGAGCAGACAACCCTGTACGGATAAATTACACCTCTAATTATTCCCCATTATTGATTTATTATCTCTCTTACATCTCTAAGAAGCCGTATATCACAGCATCTCGTCACATCACTCAGGATAGGCTTGGAGGCTTCAATCCCCGTTTGGCATCTCTAAAGGCCTATCCATAATTAATGGCTCTATTTGCTTTTCTCTCTCTCTCTCTCTCTCCCTATCTTGTTCTCTATATCTCTGCCGTCTCTCCATGTCCTGTGTCTCTCATACACTGTTGTTCTGCCCAACTCTCTTCACATCTCTCAGTGGTGTGTGACCAGACTGGGGCCAGCTGTTTCACCTTGTGTGCTGCATCCTCCTAGTCCCAGATAGGCACTAACCGCTTTAATAACAACACAAGAGGAGGATAGGCCAGCCACTCAGACAGCCCAGAGACCAGGAGCAGCAGACTAGCCAATCACAGCTCGACAGTGTAGGGACAGTTTGTGGAGAAATGGAAGGTGCCAGCTGCAGTTCAACAGAAAAGAGCATCAGAGCAGAAGTCACCACAGGAGAAAACAGGAATAGTGCACGAGAGGAAGAAAGCCCAATTATGTGCGGCATCGCAACTGGCAGTAATACCAACAACAATGCCTCGGTATTGTAGCTACTCTAGAGACGGCACAAGGTCAAGTGAGAGCAAGAAAACAAGCAAACCAATCTGAGAGTACACCAAAAAAAGGAAAACCATCAGTTTTGGCTTCTGCAAGAGGGCACAGAAACTACACAAAGCATGATCAGTTTCACTCAGACTGCCAACATCCATAGAGATCTCCAGCAGCTACACAACTAACACAGAAAGAGAATAAATATGAAAATTGTTCATCTCAGTATCAGTATTGTACAAATCCACAATTGTTCTTCTTTTTGTCTGTTTGATTGCATCAAAAAAATAAATACCTCACTGCTTTTCCTGTCTCTCTAAACCACAGCATAGCTGCATAGGACAGGGAGATGTTTTCTGTGAAGTTGCAGTGAATTTTGACCTCTGAAACATATTTTCAGGTCGAGTGGCAGAGAAACGAGGATGTGATCAACCCAGCGAGTGACCCCAATTTTTTCATCACACCTGACTACAATCTTGTCATCAAAAAAGCCCGGCTGGCGGACACGGGCAACTACACGTGTGTGGCCAAAAACATTGTTGCTCGCCGCAAAAGCACCTCTGCCACGGTCCTAGTCTATGGTAGGTGATAACTTCTTTCTATGGTAGGTGATAACTTCTTTTAACAGGTGTCACGGAGGCCAGGGGTCTAATGATCGCCAGCTTCTAAATATACAAAATCATTTTTAAAAACTTAAGTGAGTCATCTATTTCTGGCATGTTGCTTTCGTTATTCCACATGTAAGTAACCTTGGTGAACAAAATGCAGCATATTACATATGGTGACAACTTGCATAAATCAACTTGATTTTTCAGCGAACAATGAATTGCACTATCATTAATAACTCCAAAAAGATATAATAGTGTATCTGCACATTAATTAGCACAACTGAAAATGTTGCTGGCAGTCATTCTGCCAAAAGCTGGCAGTCTCCGATCTTCCTCCTGCCATCTTCCTCGTTCGCTGTAGTGGATCCAATACGGGACAAGAAATTGAATTAACAGCAAACTGTAAATAATGACTTTGCTTGATAAGCGCACTGATCTTTATTAAAATGCAGAAAAACAGCATATTTTCTATCACTCCTTAGGGACTGGCACGACTTAAGTATTGCATACGTTACAACAGTCAGCCTTAATTCTCAGCTACATGCAATCAGGAAATCGTGAGGGAACGCATCATGAAAGCAACTTTGGTACATATGAAAAATGTAAGATCTGGCATGTCTCACACAGGGTCAGTTTTTGTTGAGGCTGCCAGAAACTTCTGATACCATGATGTGCTGTAAAGTCAGAACAAGAACTCTTGTATATTATCCAAACACGAGCGCAGAGAAAACGCACCATATGCCACAAATATACAGCACTATGTATGAGTATCAATCCTCCTCAGATTAGATTTCAAGGTTTTTGTGTGAAATCTACTCAATATTTAGCTTATACAAGATCTATTAGAAAATTCTGGTTATTTTTACGAGGTTCGTACATGGAAAAGCATTTACATCCCTTCTGAAATTAAAGGAATCATAATGATCAAAATGTATTATCTTGTGCAGTTCTCAAATTCATATTGTAGCTACTTGAATTATAATTTAATTCCATTTCAATTTAAGATTGCTTTTACTCGGCCTAACAAAAGCTCCCAATTGAATCTCGAGTGATTTTGGGTGTAAGCTGAATTCAATTCAGAAAACATAGCCATAGTAGGGAACCAGAGGGTCACTTTTTGTATTTAGGTAAACAAATGTTCCCTGTACCAGATCCAAAAATATGCATTTCTACACTATTATTTATATTTATATATACTATTTAGATTAGATAGATTAACCAGAAGTCAGAAAACACCTGGATGTGTTGCTTTTGATTTGACTCTTTTTACTTCATTTTGTTTAGAAATATAATTAGCAAATCAATATTTAACAATTAAGACAAAATAGACAGTAGAGAGATCACTGTATTTTAGATCTTTGACAAAGCACTTCAAGTAATTTCCTTTTAGGCTGCTTTTGTAAGGGAACAAACTGTGCAGACTCTGTAGGGGGTTCAAACATTTAGACGGCGCCGTGTGACTGTAAATATAGTTGAAGATTAAGGCATGTGCACTTTCACTGTGAACGGTTTCAAATGAAATGTGTTAATTTGGAGCATGCAGTCAAAACACACATTATCATACACTCCTCCAAGCCTCCAGCATAAAAATAAAAGGCCCAATTATTCCGGCTGTTGATTATAATAGATTAGCTTGTTGTTGAAAGACTTGCTCTACAGATGGAGACATTTTGCGTCGGAATGATTGTGGAGGCAAGAGCATTCGCAGTCCTATTGTTTGTCTTCCTTGTCAAACTATCTTTTTCTCTCGTGGACCTGACAAATTGTGAACAAATTGCTAGTGTGCTTGCTTGTGCAATTTTATTTATTTACATCACTCCATGTGCTTGACAAGATGACACATGTATTGACATTGTTGTGGTATTTGAGGTTAAATCACAATGCATGTGATTAAAAAAAAAAAAAAGAAAAGAGAAGAATTCAGTTACTAGGAGCTTCATGATCCACCATGCTAGCTAGCTGTAGCAAGTCATAATAGCTGCTACCTTTCAAAGGGGGTTCAACGGGGGGGCAGAGATGTATTTTAACAAGGCCTGGCTGGTGTGACTGCACTCTGTGCTAAGAGGTAATCAAGGGCCGAGTTGCCTGGCAATTTACCTCGCCGTGGTGGGCAATCAATCGCATAGAGAGGGCACGGAAATGATTCACCAACAACAAGCGCAGGCGAGAGTTAGGAAGGGAGTATGTACAGAGAAGGAACGACAGTGTTGTTCAAGTCAATAAATCAGGAATCTCGGTATCTTGTAAGCTGCGGCAAACACAGGATGTACAGGAGGGAGCTGATTAGAATTAAACTTGCGTATTTGATGTAATCACCTGATCGAGCGATATACTGTGGCAGCAATAATGTGCCAATAAAGGGTGAAGGTTCAGCAGGCTTTTTTATTTATTTTTTAAGTTCCTGAACTTTTAGTTTTAAAGAAGCATAAATGATAGCCCACAGTGTTGCTCTCTACAATTCAAAGAATACTTAAGAATGACACAATCTGAACTACTGGAGGAATGATACATATATTTTCAGCGATATATTTGCATTTTCAAGGACTAGGCGTGGGCTTTTTTATGCATTCATGAATAGCAGCTTTTTTGCTTTAAGCATCATTTCTTTACAGTGATTACATTCTCACATTTCTAAGTGTTTTGTATTATGTCTCCCATTACCTCTGTGGAATTTAGAGGGATATTTAAAAATGTCCACTAGTTACTTTGCAGTATCTGTGTGTTCCTCAGAGATGAGGTAAAATAAAATGGCAAGCTGTCATGTTATTTTCTGCTCCCTGTTGAAGCCATTTTGTTTTCACAGCAGTTGTCTGTAATTCCACCATGGAAGCAGCCCCTATTGCGCTCGCTTTTCCATGAGGTCCCTTTGCAGTGCTCAACCAAAGAGTGTAACAGCAGTCACGATTGTTCTAGCGCAACACACCTCTCTTTTCCGTGGTGCATGTCGGGTAATCCTGGCTGCTCTGTCCCATCATCCATCCATTCCTCCCTCCCTCCCAACCTACCCCCTCCCTCACCCACCTTTCCCCGGGCACTGGTCTGACAGTCAACGGCGGCTGGTCCACGTGGACCACCTGGTCGTCCTGCAGTGCTGTGTGTGGGCGTGGCTGGCAGAAGAGGAGTCGGAGCTGTACCAACCCCACGCCATTGAATGGAGGCACATCCTGTGAGGGGCAGAACGTCCAGAAAAGTGCCTGTGTGGCCACCTGTCCAGGTAACTCCCAGGCAACCCCGTTTGTCCTGTGGCGCTTGGCTTCCTGTGGCTTCCTTTTTGCATTTTTTTGCATCTAGAAGTCATCAATTCATCTTTAATTTGGCTGCCTTTTGTTCCAGCGCCTAGGTCTTTCCTTAGACGTCAGTGCTTCTGTTGTTTTTTTGCAATTAGACCGCTTACACAGCAATGTCAGAGTCTATTAGTCTTCATCGTAAGGCCTCATCCTGAAAGTGATTTATTGTTCACTCTTTGTTCACGTATCTCTTTATCTGCTGCGCTGTACGCCGGCCCTGCTTTTATTTCAGAGACCTGTCATGGCCCAGCCATGACATTGTGTCAGACCAGCTAGTACATTTGTTGTTCTCTGCTGCTCAAGCTATGTAGTAAATATGGGCAATAAAAAGCTGAATTATGGCAGCCTCTGTGCCATGTTTACGTGTGAGGAGTTGAGGGCGTTTCATTTGCCTGCCCGTCCCCCCTCGTGAGAGCGTCGGAGAGGCAGAGTGCCCTGCCTGATACTGAGCAACACATATCGACCCCCAGTAGCCTGAGATGGAAGTCAAGCTGCTGCAGTTCCATATTAGCCCCCTGACAGGGAGAGGGAAGGGAGCAGGATAGGAAAAAGAAGGATGGAGACAGATAGAATCAGATCCAGTGTAAGGAAGGCAGGAACAAAGCCCAGAGTGAGAGAGAGCAGAGGAAAACTGAGAAAGAAGTAGAAAAGGTGTGTGTGCGAGTGTACAAGAGCTCGCTGTTTAGCTGCCAGCAGATACGTCTGTGGACATATAGCTGGGACTCTGCAGCCGTGTTAAGCAGAGAGGGAAATCCAACACCTCTGGCAGTGGCAGCTTCTCCATGCCTAAAACAGAGGTTATCTTCCTCAGTGAATCAGGGCATTGAGTTACACATCTCCCATGTAAAGACATCACTAGATGTCAAGCATGAGTGTAAGTAACATTGCCCGCTGGAATACAGCAGGAGGTTGAAGACAAAGGAAACACATCAATGCATGACACTCCATCAGGACTCTATCTGGATTATTAGCGCTGGAGCAACGAGTCATGGTATTAAAGGGGTGTCTGGGGATGCTTGACTTTCCCCCACAGCAAAGCAGGATACTGACCTCCATGGGCTTAAAGAGATTAATGTCAGTCCAAGCTGCTATTGTTAGACTAAACCCCATCCTTTCTATCTTTCTCTTGCCCCACTAGGAGAAAGTGTGTAATTTCAACCCTTAAGGTGCTGTGACAGAAATTGCATTGTGCCCTGTGAACACAGTTGGCAGAGACTTTGAGAAAGAAAGAACTTGTGTTTTCTTCACTTGATGAGACGCTACACTGACGCGACCCCACTCGCACCTCCATCAGTCCTGTTGTTTGGCAACAGAGCGTTGTCTCTGCCTACTTTTTTCACTGGTTACCTTTCTGAGACAGAACATCAGTGGCACAGACAACCCCAGCTGTCGGACTCCAGAGAGAGCTCCCTTCAAGGCCGCAGTCCGCCATGCCAGAGCCTGGGGATGATAGGCTGTTGTTTCTGTCAACAAGCCTAGCAGAGAGCATCATAACATACTGGACAACAACCTTCATTATCACTTTGCTTATAGCCTTCACAGGTCTAATCCACTGCACTCACAGTAGATGGTGATTTCAGCTCATTTCAGAAGAAAGAGACTTGAGCAGAATGAATTACATGGGGAGCTGTAATGCTGCAGATAGACATCATGTTAGTTATTTAGACATGGCTGACATTTGTATTCAGACGCTTTTTATTTATTTTTTTAAGTCAGTCTTGAGAGGAATCTTTTCCTCAGTGCCTTCCTTTGTGTTTTTTGTTTCATTTTAAAATACATGATTTTATTCTGGTGTTGTTTCAAGAGTTCATTAATTATCCAGACTCAGATTCTTCGTTGATTATAAGCTCTCTAGTGCATTTAGCTTACGGCATTAAGTCTTTGAAATGAGTTACAGAAAAATCTATTTTGTTTTTATCTGCTTATTCTTTGTGATTTGCAGTTTGTCTGTTTTGTCCAAAACACATCGATGGCCCCACAGATTTGCTTTACTCCTCCTTTGGGGATAAGGAGACACTGTCAACTGAATGAATATTTGCTGGAAACAAATCAATTCATATTTGGAAGCAACAAGATGGAAAGGCTATAATTTGTCTCTGCCTTGCCTGGCTAAGTCTATATATATTTATTGTTGAAATGCCGATGGCCATATGTTGTTCCACATTTAAAAAGTAGCATTAGCTTAGCTGCAGCCACAAGAGGCACGTTTCAACACACAGATGAGCTTCCACAGACTGACAACAGTAACAGAACTCTCAAAATGTCGATTCACAATGACTTGTATCTAAATGTGAGCTCCCACCTCATGTGGAAAGTGTGAAGATGGAGACGCTCATCTGTACTTTTGTTTAAGTCTCCAAAGTGTTTTAATGAGAGTTTATGGAGGTCTGTGTGGCAGATAAGATGGGCTTCATGCTGGGAGAGAAACAGGGAGCTGTGGAGGAGGAGGAGGAGGCTGAGGCTAAAGCCTGAGGCTCCGAGCAGAGCAGATCAACACTTGAGACAGCAAGTAGCCAAACTATGCAAGAGCTTATCTCCATTTCTCTTTCCCTTTCTTTGCCTTTTCCTTTGTCTCCATCTCATCATATGCTGCCGAAGTACCCCACAAAATCTGCAGTCCATCCCTCACCCTTTCATTGACTCTGCGTTGACTTGTGATCAGAGCCAACATTCATGGCAAAATGTCAGATCAGGGCAACATTTCCAACAAAGACACACTACCTGTGTCAACAGCGAATAGTTAGTCCCCAGATTTGTAAGTGACACAGTGACAGCTGCCCCCACAAATGAATGGAACCGATGCTGCTGCGTTAGAGAACAGCAAACAACCTGAAGAGATTTCAAACGCGTGCGAATTATTTAAATACTATACTGATCCCTCAGGCTTGCCAGAGGAGCTGTGAGAATTCTACTAGATGGAAAACAAACAGACTCTGGGCTGGTTGATTTGTGTATGCGTCCTTGCGTGTGTGTGTGCATATTAGACACATGCAAGTTAACGCCCATATGTCTACCGTCTGCACTGCAGGCAAATTTCTATTTCTACTTTCGAAGCAAGCATTCGTGTGTTACTGGATATTATCAGAGATTGTTCCGGAGACTTCATATTTTATCCACGGAAATAAATAAAGGCTGTGGTTAATAAATGTGAGAACAAAAACACATTAGTTCACTGCGAAAATATGGTGGCCATCTGGTGACAGGCTCGCATCAGCGCTGTTTTTAATCATTCTGTGCCATTTGTTTTGGCTCACCCTCCTCACATCTCATTCTGTCTCATTTTGGTTTGTTCTAGTGGTTTAGTTAACATAAGGGAGTAGACTCCGCGTTGTGCAGTCATCCATAAATTACTACATCACAATCACCAACAAAAATCTGATTTGTATACATATAAAATGTGTCAGAAATACAGAATACGACGTGGTTGTTAATCTCCGTTGCATCACCCACTGCTGTGGCTAAGCTATCAACCCACTCCATGGGTCTGTTTTCCGTGGCCTTTTTTTCATCAGCCTTTGAACACCGGGATTAGAGGTGGTTACTGTGCACATGTGTGTTGACAGGACAGTGGGAGCAGAGCGGCAGCCCGCTGGTCTCAGTGGTACTTGTCTACCTCCTCGTGTTCCCCTCAAGGACACAGAAACCATAGGTGTCCGATGATCTCGGACTGTGTCCGTCAGTAGCCGTTGTCATTTTGAACAGAAAAGCCTTCAACAGGCCCTCCTACTGACCTGTAAAGAATGTCCGGGTCCCTTTTCCTCCCCCCCCCCCCCCTACAACATGTCCAAATGGGGGCTTGCCACTGGGCTATTGTATTACTTTCCCTCCTCAGAGACCCGTCTGACCTAAAACCTGTGGTGCTGCATGATTGAAAATCAGCTGTGCTGCTTTTTGCAGTGGCGCTAACAATCTCTTTCTGGGGATTTGATAAGGAAAACTGTGGCTGTGGATAACAATTTTCTAATGTCGATTCTGAAAACGGCAAAGGATTGGCTCTGATTTTAGCCTTGAACTTGAAAAAAAAAAAGTGTCAATTTTCCTGCTTCACTGCATTTATTGCAACCACTGACGGTCGTGCTTCTGCCTTCTTTGCTGTCCAAACATTTCCCTGGTCTCTGCTTCTGTGGGAAGCATATCCTGTTTCTGAAATAGTTGCAACATGTGTTCAGATTGAGTCAGACGGGCCATCAAGAACTGTTCATGCATCTTCATCTTTCTGTGACTTTCCTCAGCCTTGGGTCACAGCGCTTGTGTCTCATCCACATTCTCGTGAGCAGCACCCTGTTCCCACTCCAATCTCCTTGTTGGAAAATGTTATTTGCATGGCCATTTGTCTTGCTTTGTGGTGGAAAAGAGAAGTAGAATTTCATCGCCTCGTCAGGGCAGATGTTGATCTCATCCCTTTATTTCACAGTGGTGTGGATAAACTGAGGGGCGACATAATATATTCATTAGGATGTAATTCTCTATTCAATCATTCTCGTTCCCAGCCTGAATAATCAGCCCACTGGCCCACGGATGGGTCCACTCAATGCCAAACAAGGACAATTATCAGATTGGTTCTGCTCCTACTGCCAAATGGATCTGACTGCAAAGAGGCCTGAGCTGTGTCAGCATCCCATCACACACAAACACAACAAACACACTCACATTCTCTAGCAATCATCTGTGGATACAAACGGACCACCATACAGACTTGTGTGGGATCAGGGTTTAATTCGCACACCTGTGCCTCTGGCCTGATACGCTCACAGCGCCATTTAGCTTGGTTTCCAATTGGCTGTAAAACCCAATAATATCATTGCTTGGTACAGGTATGCAATCATAGAAATCCCACCCTGAGTGACTCTCACGCTTGAGTTTTATTAACCAAAGTCTCTGACCTGCAGCGGGTCAGACCTGCTCTCTTTGGGTCATGCCCCCTGCACTATTTACTGTGAGGATTAATGAGCACTAAGGTTCTCTTGCCCTAAGGTCAATCAGGAGGAGGGTTACTGCTGTCATAGAGGTGCACTAGTACTCTCTCTCTCTCTCTCTGTGTGTGTGTGTGTGTGTGTGTGTGTGTGTGTGTGCGTTGCTCTGGTGATTCTTGTCTGGTACCCTTCACCCCTACATTTGGGAGAGAGCGAGCGAGACAGTGGCGTTTTTCCCCATGAGAGCTCATTACTGCTCTTTTCCCCATTAGCCCTATGGTAACCTTCCCCAGGCCCAGCGCAGTGTCACTCTCAATATCACTCCCAGCCGCCTGGCTCCCCCACACCACAATGCCAAATGACTCCCACCTTTGCAGAACGGTCTCCCTCTCTGCGTGTAGTAAAGCTCCTGATATTTCTTACTAAAGGGCCCACAAAGAACAATTACTGGGCCATTTTCATTTTGTTTGTGTTGATGGTGGTGTGTTTCAAGTTGGAGTAAACAGAAATACAGCACAGGTGTAATGTACATTCACCTGTATTATGTCTTCCATTTAAATGCATACCGCTACAGTAACGGCATCTCACAAATAATAAAACATATAGGCACACATGTATGCGACAGTAGACTAGAGGGCCAATATCCCAAGGGTTGAATTCTCCTCCCTGTACATATTTAGTTTGTTGACAGTTGAGTCTACCAGGCCACAGCACCCATGTACCATTGGGGGTTAGCTTTAGTTGCATCTGATTTCCATGTTAAAAATAAACAAAGAAAGCAGAATAGAGACAATATGGCTCTCCTCACTTTGGTTTCCCTGCGCATCTGCTGGATTTGAGTGTGTGCAAGTGGATTTGCATGTCTTTATAATGCCTTACCTACCAGGTTTCCATTTTAGAGCAAGTGGATTTGCACAGGATGGCAACAGAGTGTTCTCCTAGTTGTTCTCATCTCACACGCAAATATACCACTGCTTTTACACCGCTGTTGCAGCTGAACTTCACCATGTAGAGTTTTATCAATTCACACTGTTTGTAAGAATGACTTACAGCTTGTTTTATTCAAAGAGTTCAGCATGTTTTCCAATCAATAGTTTTCCCTGAGAACTAAGATATCTCTGGTTGAAGTGAATCGGTCAGAGTTTTGCTGCGGTGTGTGTGTGTGTGTGTGTGTATGTGTGTGGGTGCGCGTGTGTTCGTGCTCACCCATGTTTTTCATTACGTGTGTTTGCAGTGGACGGAGGCTGGAGCCAGTGGAGCAAGTGGTCAGCGTGCGGTGCAGACTGTTCAATGTGGAGGAGCAGGGAATGCACCCAGCCCTCACCTGGCACCGGGGGCAAAGACTGCCAGGGACTCGACCTCCAGTCTCTCAACTGTACCAGCGAGCAGTGCCCACAGAGTGAGTGCACTAACCACCCACATAGCCGTTCAACTCCCTTGAACAATAGAGGGGATCCAGTTGCACAAGTTATTTTGTCACCCGTTTTCTGCAACAGGATCAGTTGAATGCAGTTTAGTTTTGTATTTGCTTATTATAGCTGTGCTGTTTACTTGCAAATGAACATTTTTAATCTAACAAATGTGCTCAAAACAACATGTGAGATGAAGTAAAAGAAACCTAAAGTGGAAAATGTCTTAAAATACAAAAAACAGTTCAGTCTTGCACCCTAGATCACATACAATATCAAGTAGATCATAAGCAATACATTGGCAAGAGGTTTACAGGATTATCATCAATTAACCCCTGAACTAAGGCACTACGTGCTCTATGTTTTTAAATACCGTTTTCACTTTGGCACAGGGAGCGAGTGTCCTCTCCTCTTTTTATTAGATCAAATAAACATGTTATGCCTCCTTATTGCATCAGTTCCCTGTGATAGATGGAAGGAAGGATGTCCATTTCATAAGACACTTGTACTGGCAGTATAATTGTCTGCGGACCATTACTGGCTCGTCTCCACCTGGGTGACCTTTTTGATGATCAGTTCTAATAAACACTGGTATGACACCCGCTGCTAAGATAATATACAACCTTTTCACCTGCGTCGCTGCCATGTTGCTCTCTGAGCTATTAATAGAGCTGAGAATTAAACCATCTCTCTTCTGAATAAAACACAACCTGTCAGATAAAGTGCCATGGGTCAAATCAGCCGTGAAAACACACATGGCCTGTGTGTATGTGTGCTGTGATTGGTGTTTATGCTGTGTGTTGATATAGTTACAAAGGCAATATGAAATTAACTTTTTGTGTAAAGCAGCCACTATGTCCCCGCTCCCTGTGTGTCATTAATAAGGCATGTGTGTACTGTCAGGATAAGAAACAGCAAAGCACGGCAGCTGAGTGGAAAGTTGCACCACAGGGTCCACTGCTGACCAGATGGACATGAAAGGAGAGCTCTGTCACTCCCTACAGAAATCAAAGACAGAATTTCCCATCCAGAAATGATGAGTCTCAGGGTGGTGTCTCATAGAGAACATTTTATAAATAGCGTGCTCTTTGGCTGATCCACATGATAAACACTGGGTTTTAATGGGGGCTGGGTTAACATGGACCAGTGAATTAATAAACTGAATTATGTATCTTGCACCATTTGAAGAGATCAGATAGCCCGATGTGTGTGAGAATGTGTCTGTGTGTGTGTGTGTGTGTGTGTGTGTGTGTGTGTGTGTGTGTGTGTGTGTGTGTGTGTGTGTGTGTGTGTGTGTGTGTGCGTGCATGCATGTGCGTGTGTTAACCGATAGCTGAATATTGGCTGATGCAGTGAACCAGGGAGCTCAGTTGGCCCATCATCAAAGGTCAGCAGCTCCTCCCCAGAGAGGCAAGATATATACACAAAGATGCCAGTCATTGTTCCTCACACACACACACACACACACACACACAGAGTCACTCAGTATTTACACTGACAGTGCAGAGTGCTGGCCTCTGAAGAATGCCTGTCCCAATCTGTTCCCAGCAGATGTGTTTCCATAGACAACGGCTGTGTGAAGTATTATAATAAGCAACATAGCAAGATGGTTTTGGCTTGTCAGCATACTTCAACCATGTCTGCAGGCTATTAGCTGAGATGGAAAACTTCCCCCTGAAACAAAAGGCACCCTTCTCTTCTCCAGTGTAATCGAACAATACAACTGCAGAGTGAGCCGTAGTTACTCTGCCACAAAAGACGTCCTTTGTCTGAGGACCTCACAAACATCTCTAGTCTCCCTCATTAAGCCTGGAATGGCATACGTTAGATGAGGTTGTTGTTTTTTGGTATTGCATATATGAGAATCAATGTGCAGCAGGGAGCTTTGTGTTATAGCTCAAAAATAAACAGATCTGACCCAGGCAGGATCATTTTCATAAATCAAACAAAAGCCCAAGATGGAGCTACGCAAAATCTGTGCAGGGAAATAATATGCTGGCAGCATGCCAGAGCTGAAATAGCATACAGGTGTGAGAGGGCACAAAAGGTATAGGGGGGATACTGCTCGTATTCTTAGGCACAGGAAATTAATACAACATAAAAACAATTATTTGGCCTAATGTGTGTAATAAAGGTAATGATCTTAATATGCAGCAGCATCCCGTTTTGGTGGTGTCACAAATGATTTTGCGAAACCCATTAAACTATGAATCTGTCTTCAGTCTGTTTTTTTACTTAGGGAGCTAATTTGTTGGTGAAGCAGCAGATGTTTTCGTCATGGGTATGTTTGTCACAAGCGGGGTCACAGGCTTTGTGAAAAATGGCTGAACATTTATTTTGGGCCATATTTCACCGGGACCCACTGAGGGATGGAACGACTGTATTGTGGAGATAGTAATGGTCACGTTCACTTTGAGAGTTTTACTAGCCATATTTCCCTGACCTTAAGAACTCCAATGTTATTCATCTTCGGGCAAGTGACTAGGATCGGCCATGGGATGAAATATATTCTCAGGTCTCTTGATAAATGTCCTGGGGGAGGCACAAGAGGCTGCAAAGCATTTATTTATCAATGCGGGTGAGAGGAAGGAGCGGTAGAGAGAGTTGAGGGCTATCTGGTGCAAAAGTTTTGCTGACTGCCAATGCAGCGAGAGTCCAAACTTCAACAGGATCCAGGTATATGCCTCAGTGGGGATGAATTCTTATTTTTTATATAAGTCCATACTGGCCCATCTCAAGTCAGAAACTGATCAGCCAGCCCTGTAGCGAGTCTGAGTATCTGAACTGTAAGCTCAGGGAGAGGGGAACAAACAGAGATTGGCCCGGGGTCAGCTGTGAAAACAGCCCATCACATCCACAGATTATCCGCAGACAGGTGTCAATCATGAAGAGACGTCACACAAAAAGAGAATCAAAAGTTCTTTGCCAGCAATTACGCCAAGTGGACATGAACCATGGAGTGACAGAGCAGAAGAGAGATAAATTGGTGGATTCTGCTTAGAAAAAGAGGGCGAGAGAGGGCGCGCTAGAGGGGGACCAAAGTAAAGCCCATCCAATTATAAAACCTGATTAGCTATGTCAATTAAAGTGTGATGGATGTCCTTTCAATTATTGGCTCGCATCATGAAAATCAATGAGAAGGGCCAGGAAGAGCTGAGAGTACTTGCTGGTCAGGGTTGTAGTGAGCATCGGGATCGTTTCACTGTGACACCTGGTGGGTCAGATAAAAGTTCTCTCAGTGATGCTCCGATAAACCGCCAGAGATTACAGACAGAATAGAGGGAGAGAGAAGAAGAGAGTTGTCTGATTGACTGACTTTATTGTCTGGGTGAAAGAATGGTGTGTGCAGGGGAAAGGAAGAGTAGAGATACTGGATCTCTGCATCTGAGGTTGGCTAGGTGCCTTTGGTTTGCCCTTAGAAAGTAAACAGCAACTGGCCAATCTAAGGCTATGTTTATCCAATCAGCAGAAACCAGTTGGCCTGTCTCCTTGCTGAGGGGTGTTGTTTTGTCTTTAGTCGAACTGCACATCTCTCTGTAGACCGCAGCGCTAGAAGTCCAAATATCACAGCCTCGTCTGGCCTTTGACTCACCAAGACAATTGGATTTTGGGAACTTTTAATGAGAGGTTCAACCATAGTCTCTCCCCCTTGTTTGGAAGGTGAAGGGTTTAGTCCGGCTGCTTACAGTTAAGCACCTCAAGAGAGTCAGAAGAGCGAGGCACGGGCAGATAAATGGACAGAATGAGAAGTGTATGTATTCTGTAAGACCACAGGTGTGTTCTGTGCACATGCACTATGTAATGTCAAGAACAAAACACACTTGTGTTTATCTTCAGCCAGTCATTCACAATTGATTGCGTGTCAAGATATCTCTGGCATGACAACGGGCCGCCACAGAGCCTGGCTGCATATAATCCTGCTACTTAAGGTATCAGATTGTACTGAGATAATCACCCATGAAATAGATTCTGGCATTTCTCTTAAAGACTTGGGTATGTCAGAAGGCTTTGTCCAAAGAAATTGATTTTTCAAGGGAAGAGGAGAAGGCAAGGACAAATGGATGAAAAGAAATGAATGAGAGTGAGACACGGACAGAAAGAATACTTTTTTGTCCATTTCTCTTCAATTTTGACTCTCGGCACTCTGCTAAATTAATTGTGCCATTGTCATATCACAGATTTACCAACACCAATTAAAATGTGTCAAATCAGAGCTTCCGATATGGAGCTGTCAAGCAGTAGTATTATATAGTGGTTAAAAGCCACAACAATACTATGACAACTAAAATATGTCAACTAATGTTAATCAGATCCATTTGGACACAAATCTTTTTAGACGCGTTAGTGCTGCTCGTTGCTGATAAGTCACATTCTGTCTCCTTGTTTTTTTTTTCCTCTATGATTTTAATTTTCTGTTTGCTCTTCTCCTCCTGCTTCTGTCCTCTTCCTTTTGTTGTCAACTCACCACACGCCAGCCCGCGGCACTTTAACCTTTGCCGTTGTTCTCCGTCCCTCAAAGCTGCACTGCTCGATGTGTCCCCTCCTTGACTGTGTTCAGCTGACAGCGCTACGCCCCCGTGGCTCTAGAGGGACAATGGCCCTACACAAAGGCCCCAGGAGCATTCTCCACCTCCGCTACCACATTCTCCAAGCCCAGGGAGACAGCCGTAGCAAATCCCATTCTCCTGCAAAACACACACACACAAATGCATGCACGCGTTGATGTTTTTCTGGGCTTAGCTGTCATCTTCGTACTGTACTTTCAGGGGAGAAAGATGCTCCCGCTCCATCTTTCAGGCTTTTGAGAGAGATAGACATTCAATAAGAGGTGCTAAAATGTCATAAGCAAACTCTTCCATCCTTGCATTTTTAGTCTCTCTTGTGGGTGTTGTGTGCTTGTAGAGAAAAAGACAGGGGAGAGAAAATATAGATATTTATACATACATCTATATCTATTGTCCACAGGTTACCATTAAAGCTTTAGGCTTTTAAATATTACTCATACTCGTATATATCTGATATTTACTAATATTGGCTCCATTAAAGGTATAGTTCATAACATCGTACAGTCAAGTACAAAGTCATGGAGCATTAGGTGGCAAGCCAGGAATGTGGAACTAATGTCATATCTTTTATTAACCACATCCTCAAGTGAGACCTTTGTCTATCAGATATTGAAAGAGGCTTCAGCATCACACATTGGAATTGCCATTCATTACCTCAGGGAGTGTTTTCAGTTGTGCTTAATGATTTATTTTTTTGCCGTTCTGTGTCATCCCACGGCAGCCGTGAGCGGGGCCGAGGACGTGGCGCTCTACGTGGGCATGGTGGCGGTGGCTCTGTGTCTGACACTGCTGCTCATCGTGGTGGTCCTGGTCTACCGGCGCAAGAAGGAGGACTTGGATGCTGACGTGGCAGACTCCTCCATCCTCACCACTGGCTTTCAGCCCATGGGCATCAAGCCCAGTAAGCCAGGTGTGTGGGCACCGCGGCCACGCAGGCCTCCTCCCCACAGCAGTAGGACACTGTTCTTTGTTTTCCCCTCCTCTGTGCATCCATCGGTCTGTCCGTCTGCCCACCGTGACTGTGCAGCACTCATCTACATGTACCACTGATCCTGTGTGTGTGTCTGTGGAGGTGGCGTGAATGTCTTTACAGTGGTCTTTTAGATGAAGACAGGTGTGTGTGTGTGTGTGTGTGTGCGTGTGTGTGTGTGTGTGTGTGTGTGTGTGTGTGTGTGTATGCGTGTTGCACTAGCTGTTTATTTTGTCTGCCTGACACATTATGTTTCGCCACCACCTCATTGTCAGGAAATGTACCCACTCTGTTTACTGCCTGTGCGGAGCCTCTGAGGTTTACCAGTGAGTAATAGAAATACAACTGTTTGAGTTAGATGGAGATGGGGAACTGGGTTGCAGTGCCTGTGATTCACTGTGAAAAAAACCTTTATACATTCTGGGTGCTAAGCTGTATCTGAGTACTGTTTGGAATTGATTGTGTGGTTGCTAAACAGACAGAGAGAGAGAGAGAGAGAGAGAGAGAGAGAGGAAGAGATAGAGAGAGAGTGAATGAGAGGATGTGAATTGACTGGCTTCGTGTGGAATTTGTGTTTGTGTATTGTCAAGTGTGTGCGTGTGAGTCTTCTGTTTTCAGCACCATGTGTCTTTCCTGTGTTATCTTTAGTTTTTGTTGTGTATTGCGACAGCTTTCGAGAGTGTGAGGTCTGTCTCTGTGATGTACGAACCCCTCCTCGCCTGCCACTCATGGAGTTTCACACATTTGCTTTTGTCTGTTTTCTTTTCATTATTTTAACAGAGAATTCCCATTTGCTCACCATCCAGCCTGATCTAACCACCACCACCACCAGTTACCAAGGCACCCTACGTTCTCGCCACGATACCGCAGGAAAGTTTTCAATGACAAACGGGCCTCTGCTGGACCCGCTTCCCAATGGCTCGCACACGCTGCACAACGGCAAACTTAACTCAGACCCTGCTGAGTATGTGAGCAGGCTGTCCACTCAGAGCTACTTTAAAACTCTGCCCCGCGATGTAGCTAACACCTCCTATGGGACCTTCAACTTCCTGGGAGGCAGGCTGACGATCCCCAGCACAGGTGGGTTCACAGTTATGATTCATATGTGTCCAAGGGGGCTTTCACGCCAGTAGTACAGCTCAATTGGTTTGGACAAAGAAAAAGATACACTGTTGCCTTTAGTTTTAGTCCAGTGTGTGTGTTCTCACTGACTTTCTATACACAAACTAAGAGCTGTAAACAGTAAATAAATCCTATGTACTGTCATGATCGCTCTTTGTGACTGGCTTCTCTGGTTGTCACAATAGAGCTCACAAAGTAGTACGGAATTATGAGCATTATTAGTCAAGACTGCACCTCGCACTATTATATCATTAAGAGACAATAACTTGACAAAAAGAACCATTTATACCAGAATATTACAGGAATAGAAACAGTGCGGTCTCTCCGCTGTCCTAATTTTTAATGAGCAACTTCTAAAAAGCACAATTATAGATGTTATTGTGCTTTTATTGTACATTATAGATGTTAAAGATCACTTTTATCCTAATACATAATTGTTATCGTTTATAATCACTATCACTATAATCAGCTGGCTAATTGCCAGATTTGCTCACTGCATGCAGAGAAAATAGACCAGACGCCAAATCTATTGCTGAAGATACCCTTAAAAATGGTGGTGCTTCGGGGCACTTCCGCATCCAGTGTGAATCCGCTGTTCGGGCCAATCCACACATTATTGTGGGCTACAAATAAACTCAACGTTGATGTTGTTACATGTGAGGCCTGCATGAGTGAGTTAGCAATGTCGGTCTGTATGGATTTATCCCGCTACGGGTGCAATGGTCACAGTTCACGCTCTGACCATCCTGCTACGTTGATTTGATTTGCAATGCCTGTGTTCTATTTCTATTCTATTTTTCTGGGCCAACTGTACTATGACTGTTTGTGGCATAGTAATGTCATGGGAATGTTTGACATATTGTTTGACATATTGACATGTTGATGGCATACTATATACTGTACCATTGTTATGACATACTATATCTATACAAAGTTTTGTAGTTGTGCTATGGACATCTTTTTGTACATTTTCCCTCTGCTATAGCTGCAGAAACAGATTAGAATTTTGCAATCCAAAACCTTTTCATGACAACCTATACTATGAATCTTGTATTACTTTTCTCGACATGCTATACAATTACTTTTTTATTTTTTAATAATTCTTATTGACTTTTTACGCAGAAACTATACGATGACTTCTTTCAACATGCTATACCATTACTTTGTTATGACTTTTATTTAACATGCTACACTATGACTTTTTTATGGCATATTATATTATCACATTTTAATGGCGTACTACAATATTTTAATATATTTTAAAGCAAACTTCCTTTCTATATGCACAACAATCCTCCTCCTCAACTCCTCTTCACCTTCATTTTATGTGATAGATACCAAAGGATCTTGTATAAATATGAGCAATACACCAGTTTTATCCAGATCACGGGATCCTTTTTAACAGATACATTTAATAGCCGTAGTTTGGCTTTTGAAATTATGCTTAATTCACATATCTACTATCACTTTTTGTGCTGTTTCATTTTCTGATATATAATGTCAAGTTGCAATTTAACTATTAATGCTCATAAAGATTTTTTTTTTTCGAGCTATTTCTGACAGTAAAATGCAGCATCAATTGCTGTCAGTCCATGTAGTGCTATTGATGCTGGATGAAGGTCCCCAAATCGGCCCGATTGAATAGTTAACTGCCAGTCCATGAGTCTTATTGCTTACAGCTTCAAAACTAGAAAGCAACAATGTGTTTGTTTTTTACCTGTTTCCAACTATTATTGTATTTCTTTTTATGTTTCATAATTTTACACTAAAGTTGGACAGTAAAAGGAGAATAGTTTTCACTGGTGTTGTTTCGGAAGACACAGCATCGTAAGTCGGTTGTGATCTGTAGGATGTTTGGTTTTGGTCGCTGATGTCCACAAGTGTCCGTAAAAGAGACTAGTCTGGTAAAAGATATAAAAAGCCCACCATCATTAGTCCCTTATTTTGCTTCCCGTATTCACATTAGCTAAGTACAGAGCTTACATAATTATACTGGAAGACAGAGTTTTCACTTGGCTCATTGTAGGCTTTTCAGATTAGCCGATGACAGTGCCAGTAAGCCAGTATCTTGAGGGAGAAAATGTCTTTTCTTCTTGTGTTTTCCTTGCCTTCACTCTCTCTCTCTCCATCCCTCTCTCTTTTCTCCGTCTCCCTTTTGCTCTCTTTCAGATATTTTATGCATGGATTACCTCAAAGCCATGTAGGCTATACCACGCATTGGCACCCATCTCCTCATTGGGACGCAGAAAACTAAAAAATCAGCTCTTGCATCCACTCCATATGGAAGACAGTTTATAGATTCACACAAGGCTGTGAGCATTACGACACCGTTGCTTTATTCAAACATATGTTTTTTTTATGGTAAACACACCCAGTTTACAATACAGAGACTGGTAAGATGGTGTCACATAGTCACTGTTTGTACCACATTTTGAATAGGATAATAGGAGGATTTTGGCATGAGGATCACAACACTAATGCCACGACATTCAGACTACCTCAATAGCTTTCTATTCTCCGAGGTGCATCGCCGCACTCTTCTGGGGAAGTGTAATTTTCCTTGAGTAGTCTGTTCCATGGTCTCAATTATCTACTTGGTGGCAGACGGAGGACATTTAAACTTGCGATGCAGTGTGTGCTTTTGTCTCAGCTAATTGTTGACCGTGGGGACGTGTGTCGCCGCGGCTGCCAGTGCACCGATTTGCATCTACTGTACCTGGCGGAGGCGGCCTCTGACCTTCAGAATAAATGTGTTTTGTTTTTGTTTTTGCAGCCATACAGTTTTGTTGAGTGGGCTGGCTTCCTTTTGTGGAATGACAAAAGTGTTGTTCAGTCAGAACAAATGAGCCTGTCCCTCTCTTCCTTATCCCCACTCTCTCCCTTTGTTGTTATTTGCATTAGGAATCAGTCTGCTCATTCCTCCCGAGGCCATCCCCAGAGGAAAGATCTATGAGATTTATCTCACTGTTCAGAGGAAGGAAGATTTAAGGTGGGTCTCTTCAACACTGCCTAACTGGCAGGCTTCCCTGGATGCCACTAGGCTGTTTGTTTTGATGCTCGACTGTTCCATTAGGAAAGGCTTAAGAGTCCGTGCCAGTACTGAGAGATGTAAATAAATAATGTAGCCTTTTACCAGGATGTGCACTATTTAAGGTAAATGAATTGTTTGAGAAACACTGTTTATCTGGCTTGCTACCTTCATAGCATGCTGTGATGGTGTTATGTTATTACTCAGTCATCACAACTTCGCTCAGCTAGTCAGCGAGTCCAGAGGGCTTTCATTATTCTCTGCTAACAGCTGCTAGATAATTTGCAGAGGTGACCAGACAATTCTCACAAATAACTCGATGAGTAAAGGCACTTCATCTAGATTTATTCACCCTCTCTCTCTCTTCTTTTCCTGGTGTAGGTTACCCCTGTCCGGCTGCCAGACCCTGCTCAGCCCCGTTGTGAGTTGTGGCCCTCCAGGAGTGGTCCTGAGCCGGCCAGTTATCCTCAGCATGGACCACTGCTCTGACGCATGCCTTGATAACTGGGCCGTCCGCCTCAAGAAGCAGAACTATGAGGGCACTTGGGAGGTGAGACAGCACTATAACTTCAGCACAAATCCTCCATAAAAAGATAAAGTTGCCACCCAGTGAATTTGTAAAGTCTTACTGAACTCACTGAGAGCTTTCCTTAAAAAAGTACAAACCTGCTCAGCAGTGACTTGAAACTGGCACTGGAAAGCACTGGATGCTGTAAGGCAGAGGTAGTTCCGGTCCAGGACTTATCCACTCTATAGTGTTTAAATGATATTGTCCATCAGGTATTTTCTCATTGGGCTGAAAAAGGAAAAAAAGCATGGAAACGCCGGCTCTCTTCAGCTCAAGAGTTGCTAGGCAACATGTTTCTCAAACAGAAATTCTCTAAGCAAATGACTGATCCTCAAAGTACTCTCCTGAGTGCTCCTTGACCATTTTTGACCGCTGCTTCCAATTACAGAGTTCCATACCCATTTTTCTACCCATGAAATTTGAAAGGAACCAGAACTGCCCGACTCCAATAGGATAGAGTTGGAAAGAACGTTTGGTGTCTACACGCACAAACACGCACCCCTGCAAACAAATGCACTTTGAGGCGTACACACATCTTCACAATCCAGACAGATTGGAAAGGGTGCTGGTGGGCTTTGGAGTGTTAGTAGGTCTTCTTTCAAGTTCGATATTGTGCATAAATTATTCAGCCTCCCCGTGTGTGGTGGCGGTGGGGTGTCTGTGGGATGGATTGGCTTGTCTGAGGCAGAGGTTAGACCAGCACTTTTAATCATCAGCCGGACCAAATATAGCCCAACGGCCTGACTGCGTGTCCACCAAAGAAAAAAGAGGCAGGTGGACGAGAGAATTAGGGTGGTAGCAACCAGTAGAGTGCGAAGAGAAGGAAACGGAAAGAAAGGAGGCATAGAGGAAAAGGGATGGTGAAAATGAACGTGCAGAAGGAGTAGGAGAAATTAATCGCTTGTAGAGTGAGAACGCTCAGTGGTGTAATCGAGCCCGCTCACTCTCTGTTCCACCTCGAAGAAATATTAAGATGATGAAAAAGTGAGACTCCATTGTGGTTGCATAGCAAATGAATTGTGTCAATACTAATTCTATTGATGTAGATGGTGTCTGGTGGAATCGATCCTGGAGGGGCTTGCTGGGCTTTTGGCAGGCAAAATGCTCTCTTCAGCTTGATTGGGTAATGAGAAGAGTCAGTCAACTGGCATGATGGGATTTTAGAGAAAATGTTGTCACCGTGGGTCCAATTTGTCCCCATCAAATTAGCCCGGAGAGCACTGGAATTATCTCATAAAACTATGACTTACTGTGATGGGATGCGATATTTTCGCAAGTCTTTCAGCTCGAAAGATGCAATGCTGCTTCTCCCTCTTGTTTTTTGTACTTGGCAAATAAAAGTACCAATTAATTCTTGTACTTCCATTTTATATTTTTATCTTTTTTTTATACACTTTTAACCATTAGGCAACAGTGTTGTTTTGCAGATAAATAGGCAAGTCCTTGACAAATCTCGAAGGCTGAAGGAAATTGCAGAAATCCCAACAATCTGATATTTACAGCACCTCCAGAGTTTTTTTCTTTTCCAGCACCATCTATTCTTGCCAGTAATCTATTTGAGTCTCCTTTCATGTCAATTGAGTACCTCGTTCATGCATTATTAAGTGGATTGATGGTGTTCTATAGGACGTGTGTCTTTTTATGAGGGAATGTGTGTCTTTTATGTCAGTATGGAGTAAGTGTACTGTAGTGAAAAGGGAATTTGAAGCAAGAAGTATTCTTATTTTCCCCAATCTAAACTGTTACTCAGACACTCGTGTAACATTACATTTTGGCTTAAATGTTACTTTGTCACACTGCAGGAGGGACAGAGTTTGGGGCCGTGCTACTGTGCCAAACTACTTTCCTAACAACCACTTTACAAACACCCACCCACACATGCAGACATTAGGTACCTAGGCAAACACATTACCCTTCCCTCCTTCATAAATTGAGTGCTTGACCTTCCATCCACACTTTGTGTTGTTTTTTTCTCTCCGCCTCGCCTCCTCCAGGACGTCCTGCTGATGGGGGAGGAGCTAGTGTCGGAGCCCTATTACTGCCAGCTCGAGGCCGAGACGTGCCGGCTTTTCTCGGAGCAGCTGGGCACCCTCGCCCTGGTGGGAGAGTCCCTGCACATGGGCGCTGCCAAGCGCCTGAGGCTGGTGCTCTTCTCCGACGCATACTGCTCCACGCTGGAGTACAACATCAGGGTCTACTGCATGGATGACACACAAGACGTTTTCAAGGTAAAGTGTGACAAATGCAGCGCCTACTATTCTATTTGGCTGGCAGCTTCTCAGCCTGAGATTGCATGGGGCACCTGAGTGATAGGTAGACTATTATGTGTAATAGCATTGTCTGTCACATTGAAACGTCAGTAGAAATTGTCGCAGGAAAGTAGGAGTTAGGCGTTGCCATGGTAAATTTAACAATATTGCAGGCCTGATTACACCATGTGAAGTTCAAGGGTGTGTGATTTGTGGTGCTGATGATTCCCCCACTATTGAAACATTGCATTTGTCTAAGTTAACCATGGTATACAGGACAATCTCTTAGTGTATTCTTGTGTGCATGCCCACAGAGATGTGAAAGGAGCTATATTTAACATTCAGAGCATTAATAAAGCACCAATCAACAATTTGCTCTGTAAAGATATAGTGGAGTAATGTCTACCTGAGCAGAGAAGGAAGTCACTCTTCCTCTGTGTGTGTTGTTATCCAAGCTTCTCCTTGCTTTGTTGAAATAGGGGGGTCGGCCGCACATGCTTTTAGTGCATGTTCTTGCATGAGCGTGCTCCACTGGTTTGCTCCCAGCCGCCACTCTGCACGGCTCTCATACGGCGGTTACAGCTGATAACGCCATGTCGACCGTCAGCATCGCTGTGGAAGCGTAGCGTAACACTGTTGGCTCTGTCAGCATTTTTGCCGTAGTTAGCCCTGTTAGCACCGTGTGCTGTTGAGAGGCGAACCAAAGGATCCAAATCTCAGATCTTGCCCATTTAAATTCCTTTTCCTTCCTTTTATGCTGTCAGTGGCTCCGCTTGGCTGCTGTGAGCCGAGAAGTTTACCATCACTTTGTTCAACAGCATATTTCTCTCCACATGGACAGAGTATAATCGAGCACTAATGCCTGCCTCCCTCCCCCGAGGACTGCCTCTGAGTAGCCTGTTAAGATTTCATTTGCATGGTTAATTAGTAAATTAAAAGGAGAGCCTGCCCCAATCTTTTACCAGCAACCCCTGTGTTCTTGTTCTTTCTCTCCACACCTCTCTCCAAGCTGTTCCTCTTCATCTGACACCAGCCACAAGAGCTTCCCACTCAAGTCCACTTTTGCCTGCTGTAATGGCTGACCTCCTCATCCAGAGGTTCACTACTAGCACCTTCTGTAGTTGGCTCTGGGGCACAAGCAATGGGAGGCAGTGGGGGCACGAGCTGAAATTAGCACTCTCACATTCAGGGAGATGAAGAGGAAATGAAAACACAGGCTCTTGCTGTGTTGTGAGAATTACCAAAACCTTTCTCGCTTACATCTGTCTCTTTGTAGCTCAATTCTGCCCCTGCTGCTATCTTTCTGTTCCTGACGGCTGCTGCATGATAGGTGGCTCGATCAGAGATATTGCTGGCTGACATTCTGCGTTCTTATGTGGAAGAAATGTAGAATACAGCATTCAGGAGGTAACGCCTGCACAGCTGATGCAGCTCTCCAGGGGAAGTGATTTTTGCAGATTGACATCAGGCTTTTTTGTTTACTTGCTGTCGAACCAGCTGTAACGGTAGAGTTGTCTTTATATATTCTGATCTCGGGTGACCTTGTGGTGTTTTGCTGCAGTGTGACTGTTGAAATGACCTTGCACGACCTGTGTTCGATGCAGGAGGGCTGCTGGTGCACAAAAACGTGTTCTCTCTCTCTCTCTCTGTGTCTCAACCTCTGGATAGCTCTTGTTCTGATATTCTCCCCATCTCTTAGCCAGGAAAAGGACATCTGAGCTTGTTGACTCCAGCACTTGTGCTGCCATACTCTGCGGCTCCCTCGACGCCCTTGAGTGCATTAGCTCCCCGTCTCTCACACAACCTGGTCCTGTGGTAAGCCACGGCGTCTCCAGGGTTTTGTAGTTTTTAGTGAGTGATTTAGAATGTGGCCCACACTCTTTAGTAATCTCAACTTCACACTGCTCTTGGTGCTATTACGGAGGGAGCAGTTAATTTAGCGAGTACATTAACCACTTTGAGTGGAGATTAAACTTCCCTAGAGAGGTTCAGCCTAATCATTAATCACTATTTTTAAAATGCACCATTTATGATTAGACTTTCACTATGGCGAACATTAAAGTTAATTGTAGTGTACAACAATGGTGGAGGAGCAGTAGGTGGTATTGTGGAGTATATTATTCCAGTTGATGGACAGTATACCTTCAGCACATGTGAAATTCATGACAGCATTTGCAGCTTGCTAAGGCATTTTTCAGAAAAGAAGTCGACTTTCCATGCATTAAACAGGCTGTACTTTTGAAGGGAGATGAAAAACAGCATTTCTCTGCCTTTTCTGTTGGCTGTTCAGTGGCAGGGAGAACTGTAGAAACCAAAAGGGATACTGAGTGTTTCTTTCCAGTCTCCTGGCTGGCTGTCAGTCTCTTCTGACAAGCCTCCATCAATGAGAATGACATGTACGCACACCCACAAGCATACACGCTACACTTATGCAGGCTGTACCATGCAATCTCTTATCTCCCAATTACAGCAGATTAGAACCAATGTTATCGTCTTTGATCCTAAGTGTGCGGGGGCTCTGGGGAAACGGTGACATTTCCGTCTGATGCTTGCCGTATGTTAGCAGGGCTCTGCCGGGACCAATTAAGTTAATATTTAATGTGTGTCCCACTCTTGATGGGCCCAGCCAAGGCTGGCGCAGCAGCAGAGGAGACATGATCTGCGTCTGGTAGCACCCTCACTGTGCACTCGGTTGTTCCGAGCTAGACCTGTGGGAGAGCTTCACTGATGTCCTGCCACCACACATCTGAATGAAACACCTGCCATGAACCAAGCCTGCGATAGACCGAACAGCATCATCTAATCCAACTGGAAGGGTGCCGAATAAGGTGTCTTTTTAGGATTGGAATATGGTGCACCTAGTTATTTATTTACTTTTTGAATATACTATTAGTATAATTTAATTATTTATATGTATCTGCAATATTCAGAATCTGTCAGCTTTTGGTGTGTATGATAAATTGCTCAGTAAATGTACCACTGGGCATAATCCATGCTTTTATAGTTGACAATAACAAACTATCCCGGTGTTAATTGATAACCAAATGTTCTTCCTTTACACCCACCAGTCTGTGTTTTGAAAGGCCAGTGTTGCTCTGCTGTTAAAACACACACATATATAACTATTTATAAACCACCCACTTTCTGTCAGATTCAATTTTTTACAAAGGTTGAATTCAGTTTTTTTGTGCTAAATCTTTTGAGGGACCACCATAAATACTAATCGAGTAGATTTCGCAATGAATATCAATATATATCTTTTTTGTAGTTTTTGTCCCGGTTTGTGGCATGTCTCTATTGGTGGCCAAGTTGACCCCCCATTTTGGGATTGCCATGAATTATTTTTACAAACATTCATGTCCCCAAAGGGATCAATCTTTCCGATGTGTGTGATCCCCTGACTTTTGCTCCAGTGCCATAAAACAAATGCTATTCCCAATAGCCTCAGCTTTTCTTTGTGTTTGGTGCTGATTGGCAAATGTTAGCATGCTAATACACTAAACTATTCTGAATAACATGGTAAACATTATCCCTGTTTAACATGTTAGTGTTGCCATTATTTAGCCCAATGCACTGCTATGCCTAAGTGCATGGTTGTGGACTCTTTAAGCCACATTGTAGTTTCAGTGCCGGGGAGCAGCCATAAACCTTCCCAAATGATAGAAATATTTGAGTTAGCTCCTTTTGTATTACCAGTATTGTATATAGGATTGCAGAATGTATCCCTTCATCAGTGTTCATGTGATGAGCCAATACATTGTGCTTTCTGACCATCGATTGCAAAAATGTGTGTTTAATTGACGTCCAACTGTTAAACAGTGGTTTAGGGAGTCTTTTATACAGTGTTTGACCTCAAGCTATTATTCTCATTTGTGTATAAAAGGGCTCACAAACACTTTATGTGCTCCACGATGACATTTTCTCTCTTTCTTCTCCTGAGCAGCAGAAACATTTTTGCTTTCATGTATCAGAGGAAAGAAAACCAACATGCAGAGTATAATACAAACAGTTGTTCTGATCTCTCCATCAGAAAAGTTACTGGCAATGAATTCGAGGCACAAAAAAAACAAGAGCATAGCCCAGTAATTGCTGGCATTAAGTTAAACAAGACAGTCAGCTTTATCACTGAGCCCAGCAGAGAAATTGTTTCCATATTATATTTCTGTGTTCCTGTGTGCTGTTTTCCTCCCGTCCTGCTCTGTGATTTATCAACAGAATGTGCATCTTTTCCCTAGCAAACGCAGTAGCCATTTATAACCGAGCAGACAAGTCCCTTCTATTTGTAGTTATTAATCAGAGTTGACTGTAGCGGGCACGGCCACTGGAGCTCAGACTGATAGACTCTCAGTCAGAGAGGAAAAGCCTGTCACATCCTGCTGACAAATACACAGATTTATGAAGCCCACATAGCCAGGCTACTCTCTATAAACAAATGCATTTGCCTGAAAAGAGCAGCTCTGAAAATGGATCGTCACTTTGAATGCACATTTTTAAACACATGGGGATGTGACATTGCTAAGAGGCGAGGGGTGAGGCAGAGTTTACGAGGATATTAGAGGCCGTGTATCTCTCTACGTTTCAGATGAGATGTAGCTAGACTAATTAACTGATCAAATGCAAGTTATAATCCCCATCAGAGCTAGTTAAGTTAATCGTTTTTTTACACACCGATCCAGAACAATAGAAGAGCACATGTAGTAGCTCGACCTTGCTGTGAGAAAAGTAGCAGCTTTGAACCGGTCCAGTTCTTTTTATATATTTATATATAGGCCTCTGCTAATACTTTGATTTCCTGCATCCGTCAACCGGCTGTATTTTGTTGCGAGTGAGAGTTTGGTGCAGCCACTAACCTCTTTCTGTCAGCACCAGCCCGAAGAGATTAGCTGTATGAGTGTCTCTTGTTTCCCAGAGGAGCCCAGCCCCAGTCCATCACAGTCCCAGCTCTGGTCCAAGCCGAGAGGATGAGGGGATGGGTGAGGAGCAGTTTGGGAGATGAGTGAGGGTGGGATGGGGGTGGAAGTCTTACAAAAACTGTGGCCATGATTGCAGTAATCCTGTTATCTCTCCTACTAAAGCTGGCCACTCTAGTGACCTGGAGACACAAATGTTAAGCTGCCTCTTTCTCTCTTCTCTCTCGCTCCTACTCTTTTCACTCCTCCCTGCTCTATCTCACTCTCTTTAGCCTCATTGAATGTCAGGGGTGGTCTTGGCTCTGCCTGACTCTAAATTCACAGTCTTCACACACACCACAGGCTATCTCGAATTCCGTCAGAACAAAAGGGTTTTTTCTCATGCAGTACTTGAACTTTCGCCCATCTCATGCATCTTAATGTTTCCACAGTTGTACAGGGTCAGGGTGTCCAAAGAGAAGCAACTCTTCTTATTTATCTTCACTGACTGGAAACACAATTTAGCTCAGAGTTGATGATTAATATGTGATTTGATAAACAAATTTAAAGCCTTGGATTGTTTTCCCCCAGAAAGAGTAAATAATATGGTCAAATTTAGCTTCTCCTCCATTAGTCATTTGTTAACAGCATAATGGGGCGTAAAGAGGGCCATTATTCTCTCAGTCCAGAACATATGCTGAAACCCTGCACAAAAACACACTAATACACACACTCACAGGCACTCAAACAATATACAAGCGAGACAGTGCCATTTGAAAGAGAGGAGGACATGTACACACTTTAAAGGAGGAAGTGTATCATCCCATGTTGTGTTTTATTCCCTCAGTAAGCTCAGTATCCCTGTCAGGTTGCAGGAGCGCTGTGCCCTAGACTGGTCTGATTGTAATCCTGCCGTGTCAGCCTTGAACTTGACAAACTGCTAGACAGGCGAGTTAGTATTCATTCTAGTAGCTATTGATAAGATAATTGACATTCTGCACGCCTTCTCTTGCTAACAGGCCTAAAGATCTGCAGCTATAGGTCAAAGACCCGATCAAAGTCCACCAGACCCAATTTGCAATGCTAATCGCTCCCAACAAATAATTGTCCTTAAGAACTGTGTTAAATGAACCTCTCTGGAAGCCCTCATAATGTGGCTTTTGTCTGCCTAAGAGATGTAATAGAACAGGGCTTTTAATTATATGGAGAATGCAGTGCCCCCTGTTATTAACTCATTAGACCTCAACGCTTTGATTCAGAGCCATTGTCTGACCTTCCCACTCTGAGTAAGTGGGTAACATCACAGGGCTTCGGCATGGCAGCATAGTGAGGAGACTATTCCAGAGAGCTGCATACAGTCGGATCATTGTCCATCTTTAATGTGCTGTGGCTTTGGTCAAAGGAATAAACCAATGTAAATGCAGGAATTGAGATTGATAATCACAGGGGCAATACTATTCGTGTTAACAAGAAGATAGACACTAAACAAACATGGAAATTAGCAATGCGCTGAGCAAACATGGGAATGAAAATCTCACGGCCGAACCAAAATGTGCTTATTCAGTGATGGAGAGAGCACATCAAATAACAAAAGCAGGTAGAGATTCCAAATGGATAATTAACAGCTCCCTTTCCACCACAATTGGAATCAGGAGCCCATTTCTGGGAAAGAGGGCAGAAAATGTATTCTGCATTGTGCACATCGAAATAACTGCCATTCTCCACCTTAATTAGATGTTTTTGCTGAAATGAAACCATGGGCAACCATGCTGGCATGTAATGCTCTACATATGGCCACTATATTTACACACTTTGAGATATGTCCCCTAGACCCCAAGGTGCATTCTGCCTGCCTTTTTTTCCTTCTGCTGCAATCTTGTTTGTCTCCTCAGACGGATTCACAGAACATATCTGGTTTCTCAGGTCTTTTTACACTTCTAATTTCAGAGGTCTGTTTTCCTCTGTGGTAATGAGCTCTTCTGATCTGAGGTAGCACATGTGAACGCCATCCACGGTATTAGTCTTGAAGACTTGTTCAGCACAAAACATCCAGCTAAAGTGAATTGATAGATCAGAGGAAAATGCAGCGGATATTATCATCCCATTCCAGATGGTCATTTAGGTGGCAACAAATGGTCCACTGAGCAAGTCCCACAGAGATTAAAATATTAAGCACGCATTTACAAATCTCTCCTGGCACAAAAACAAAAATGAAATTAAGGCGATTCGCCATGCGAGAACAATGTGCAGTTGACTAATGGCTCATTCACTGCCTTCATCACAGCCCAGGTAGCTAGTAGGCTGGGATGACTGCGGTATTTGCATGCTAATGCAGTTGCTGGAAGCTGAGCGCACACACTGAGGCAGAGGATCAACCTTGTGGTGACATTAAAGTGCTGTGGAGACCAGCAGTACCAGCCCGCTGTGACCGCATGCTGGGACACTATCTTCCAGTCCTAAGATGTGCTGTCCCCCTGCCTTATACTTGTGGCGTCTGTGTGTGTGCGTTTGTGTGTGTACAACTTCTTGTTTATTCTTGAGTGATGCACCATAAAGCAATGAAAAATGTTATAGATTGTTTTGCACATTTTCCTTTACCCGTGTGACTGTGAAGGTAAATGTGTTTCCTCTGAGCCCTGACGGCTCTCCTCTTCCTGCTTCTTTCATCAGGAGGTGATGCAGATGGAGCGGCAGCTCGGGGGTCGGCTGATTGACGAGCCTCACGTCCTGCTTTTCAAAGACAGCTACCACAACCTGCGCCTGTCCATCCACGACATGCCTCAGGCGCACTGGAGGAGCAAGCTGCTAGCTGGCTACCAGGTGTGTTGGGGGGCTCTGGGGGGCTGCAGGGGCAGGGAGTCACTCCAGATCAGAGCGGGAGTACGGAGATGTAATAGAAGTGCCTGGATGAATCTGTCAAATTTGTGTATCAGCTTGTATAGTGCTTTCTAATGTGTTTGTTTGTATACTCAATTTGAAATCCATGTTGTCTCGAGTTAGTTTAAATTAGCCATCGAGAGAAATTAAAGAATTGAGTATTTGTCGGCACAAGCTATGTTACTGAGTCGGAAAGTTCTTCCTCATTAACAAGCTGTTTCTGGTCTCTCTGGAAAGATGTTTTAATTTCAGTTGGTTGAGAGTTTTAATTAAATATGTTGATCACTTTAGAGATTCACATAAAGGAGCATTTTTCAGTCTGTTCCTGCAAGACTTCTCTGTCCAGTAACCTTTCCATTCTTGGCACTGTGTGCAACTTAAGTCATTTGTTGGAGTCAAGGAAACCTTTTGGGTGTGTGTGCATAAAGCGTGCATGTTTTTGTCCACTTGTGCTTCTGTGCGCGAGGCGTAGTCGTGTGCATAATGGAGCTGGGCTGTGTGCACTAACCCAGAGCTGCAAGCTGATTGATTATCCTAGTTGTCGCTCTCTTAAAAAGGGAGCTCGGATGAAATATAAAGCAGTGCTGTATGTAAATATGTGAATTTCCCGACCGGAAGCTTGGCACCTCTCCACCTCTACTGCACTCCCCCACACCTGCGTGCACTGCAGCCCGGCGACAACATGAGACATGAGGGCTGTTCAAAGAACTAGAAAATGCTCTGGCTCTAACCATACAAGCACGGAGCACCAGGTCCCCATAGCTTACACACAGGCTGTGCCAAGCAAGCAGCGGCAGCAACAATGCACCCAGAACAGAGGCTTATTCCTCTGGACTGTGCCTGTTCATTTGGAAGTGTTATTCCCCTCTCAGCAGTGCGGTCAAAAAAGGCCTTTAGTCTCCCCGGAGCCCCTGCAGCGACTTTAGTCCGTTTCATCCGTCTGCCTGGGTAACAGTGCCCCCGTTTGGTTAGCAGCGGGATCTGCAGCGCCACTTCACTCTTATAACAGTTCTTGTACCCTGTTTTTGTTTTTTTTCTCCCAGAGTTACCTCGTTGGATATGCAAATGAGGCATAAATATGGAGCAACAGAGAGAAAGATGTAGAAATTGTCAGCCTTGAATAAATTCTGGCAAACATTCCCAGGTAGACAAAAGCTGATGCTGCTCAGCGGTACTACTCAAAGCTAGTGTGCATGTATACATCTCTCTGTCACACGATGTGTTTTAGATTCAGAGTAGAGATGTGATTTTTCAGCATCATGTGCAGCTCAGAAATGCACACACAGTACAGACCTGCAAAGTGAGGCTGAATCGACTGAAAAATAATGGATAGAAAATGTTTGTTATGCCAGAAATAAAGATATGGCGTGTTATCTGCATTTCTTCTGAAATCAGCTCAGACAGATATTAAGTCCCTCTCTCAATATAAGCCTATTATCCCCTTTTAACCTTCCAGACTATTGTCAGCCTCGGATATATTTAGCCATTTCCCCCTAACGATGACGGCTTGTCAGTCTAATTAATGATGATCTCCGTGTATTCTAGGCAGGCGGGTTTCAGACATGCAGTTCTAACTGTGCCGCTGCTTTGCCGTTTGTTTGTGCCGCGTGTTCTTTCTGCAGGAGATCCCGTTCTACCACATCTGGAACGGTTCCCAGCGGTACCTGCACTGCACGTTCACTCTGGAGCGACTCAGCCTCAGCACCTGCGAGCTCACCTGCCAGCTGTGCGTGTGGCAGGTGGAGGGAGAAGGACAGAGCTTTAGCCTCGACTTTAACATCGCCAAGGTAACGTTCAGCATAATAACTCGCTGAGAGACAGCAATTGATTGCACATCCACCAATTTTTCAGCATTCTCATTAGTCACGTAGGAATGGTTCTTATAGCGTGCTTTGTGGCTGTCATTCCTACCAGGACACCCGAGCTGTGGACTCTGAGTTTCTGTTAATGGACAGTAACGCTACAGCTCTGGCAGGACCCAGCGCCTTTCAGATCCCGTACCTCATCAGGCAGAAGATATGCAGCAGCCTGGATGCCCCCTGTCCCAACGGAGCCGACTGGAGAATGCTGGCACAAAGACTTAAACTAGAGAGGTAAATACCCAACCGTACAATACCAAAAGGCCTCATCTGATCACTGATCAATAGAGCGCGCTGGAAAAGGCAGCTTACACTCAAGAAATGCAGCAGAGCCTCATTTATCCAACCCCCTTGAGAATAGAGGTTGCACAGAAGTACATGTACAACAGAAACAGTAACATGTTACTGTGGAACTCCACGGATTGAACAGTCAGTGTGAAGTGCATCATAGCAATCGAATGTTTTCCCTAAAGTTCAGGTAAACAAAGTTCTGCCTTAGCAGGCTAATCCTCATTTGACACAGTTCTAACGTTATAGGATTAATGTGGACTTGATGGATACAGCTATCATTTCTGTGAGAAAACACAACCCTCTTCTTCTTTTCCCCCCTCAGGAACAGGTAAGCAGCTTAAAGTCTGCAGCTAAACTTGTACCTGCTACATTGTGCTTAACAGTTATAATTGGAAAGGTAGCGAGCTGCTGCCCATCATCAGATGAAATAGGTTTGGATCTGTGCCGACCTCAATTCGTTCTCACAGTTACTGTAATTTATCACAGGAGTACCTGTAACAGAAAAGAGCCAGGCATCGATCTCTTATCCTCCACCAATTTAATTTCTACCTCGTACACTTAATTTGTCCAATCAACTTTATTTACCCCAATTATTCACAAATTGAATTGATGCACTACGGGTTTAATTAGCAATGTTTTGCTCAACATAATCAATTCTCATTTAGGCCTCGGGAAAGAACAACTGCTCTGTTGTTTGATCTGTCCTTAACAACATGTTTTCCTGGAAAGGCAGCAGCCCCTTGGCATTCTGTCATGCAGTATTTCCGTGTTTGTTTCTGTGTGTGTATAAAGCGTTCAGACCGAGCGGAACGGGACCAATCAATAAAACTTAAAATGCCAAGAACCTTTTATTTGATCTTTCTCTCCTAAGACTGAGCAAACGGCTGTGTCTGAGCCATACAAGATAAGCTGGTGTTTCACACAGCGAGGTGACTAAGCGGGGCTGACACGTTGGACGCTAAGCTCTGTCTTTTTTATCTGAATAATGACACAGAGGTTTGTTCCCAGACAGTTTTTTGACCAACTCTTTGTTGTGTTCTCCCGACGCAGGAGGGAAGGCTGCCTGCACTATAAAATCCAATTGACTCAAAATAGCCGAGTGGCAGTGTGTTCTCGGTGCTTGTGTACTGCTAAAGCAGCCACATGTTTATAACATCACAGAATGCTTCACTAGGCAAACAGAAGATAGGAGGAAGTAATGGAGTCGGTCTGACCTTTCTCAAGGTAAAAAGGGTGTTTTTGGGCTTCTCGTCTCACAACACAATCCCCCTTTGTGCCATTGGTTTACGCTTTTCTCTCTTTTTTTAATGTCATGTGTGCTCTACATAACAGTTAAGGCCCCAGACATTTGGAGAACAGAAAAAGGCCATTAAATCAAACAAGCATCTTCGGTACCGCAGGGATCAGGTCCCACTCAACATCAAATATACAGCTGGCTGGGGCCACTGCTTTGTTGTCATTGATTGGGTTTGATCGTAAAGGTTCTGCTCCTGAAATGGAAAAGGTCACTTCCGACTTCACTGTGAAAAGGCTATATAGGATTTACTATATGGGATTTAGCGCCAATTTCCACATCAAATAAAAAGGAATGAGGATTATGCTGCTAAACTTCAAATGAAAATTGCCAGAGATTCTGTATTTGATGGCAGCCAGACTGTGTTCTTGTAACTTTTATCATGTTCTTACTTAGCATATTGGGTTGTAGCAATATAACAGACAATAAAACTTGACATGGACGGAGTTACAAGAAGCAGTGGCGCTATAAAATACCGTCTGAAAAGGTTTCCCTATAACTCTGTTATTGTAGAGAAAATCCGAGCCTGTTGGTTTGATTTGAACAAAGATGTCTTCATTGCTCCCTCACCGTTATGTGTGTGTGTTTTCGTCTCTGCAGACACATGAGTTTCTTTGCATCCAAAGCGAGCCCAACCTCTCTGATCCTGGACCTGTGGGAGGCACAACATTTCTACAGCGGAAACATCAACCAGCTGGCCACGGTCATGGCTGACATTGGCAAACAAGAAGCCATGATATTCCTGGTCTCTGATGGCGAGTGCTAACCCAGAAAAGGGGGAGAGACTGGTGCAGAGGAAAAGTACAGAACACAACAACACACACACACACACACACACACACGTCAAGTTACAGCAGCAGCAATCGAAGAGCAGCGCTGTCCCCACGTCCCTCTTCTTCACTTAAGAAGATGTTAGGCTTTATGTATGATTGAATCCCTATATCCCATCTAATGGAGTAATACTCTTTAAATGAGAGTTTGGGTGTGTGGGGAAATGTGTTCATGAAGTCAGTACAGAAAAATACCCTTTATCCATCAAAGTTAAATTAGTCCATGCCCCGGTTTTACTTTAACTTCATGCCTTTTATATAAATAGGCCATTTATGGCTAATAAACAGCAATATGCAAACTATGCTATTACTGATGGCCAATATTGAAAATTCAATGAATATTTTTTTTACTTGGATTAAATATTCAATATATATGGATGTGACAAAAGGTGCCAGTCATTTCAGGTTACAGAGAACAGGCGAGATATGCAATTGGCAGGTTATATGACATCATCTCAGATGTTCTCACCAAGGTCATCGGGGTCCGTGAACGTACCCCAAACCCAGCGAGACTATAGGTCCCTGTCTTATTTGTGTCATGATCCGTTTTCCTAAAACGTACACAGACAGCTTGTAGCACCACATCCTGGACTCGCAGGTTTTAAATAGATTGTATGTCAGAGGCCCAGAAACCGGTCTCATCCCGTTTGTGTTTTAGTCCAGCCGGTACCACTACTGTGAATGTAACATCTTGACATCTTGATATCTTGATTCAGTGAGACGCTTCACAGCTTCCCCGCTTCCCCGCTTCTAAATCAATATATGTGGGGTTTGGGTTCTTTGAAATGTTTTGAGGGAGGAGTGAGTAATATCTTCACTAAAGTCATATCTCCAAAGCTATTTCTATTCAAAGCCTGTGATTTTGATTTCAGCAGTTTATTTCTCGTCTTGTATTACCCTAATCGTTAGTTTCAAATTCCACCTCTAATGAATTCCTGCTGCATATATATGAACATTGAATGTCGTCAAAATTAATCTCTGAAATGACGTTTCCCCTCCGATTACATGAATTATGTGGCTGGGATGTTGTTAAACATATAGCATGGCCAAAGGGTTATTATCCTATATGGATAATGCAGAACACTTTCTCCACTGAAAATCTGACAACAAATTCCTCAAATCTTGTTCAGATTACTTACAATGAAAGGTTAGTTGTGGGGCTCTGTTTTTATCATTTATAAAGCAAAGTTGGTGGGAAATCTATATTTGCTTTATGGCAAACTGTATTTCCACGTCTCTCAGAGAAAGTTGAGTCGCTTATGCATAATGTCACGCCTCTGCTCAAAAAAAAAATGCTTTGGAAGGTTTTTTTTCCTTTTTGTCATTTCTAGCCAGGATGGTAAAATGTATCCAGCAGATTTATGCAACAAACCATGAACTGCAACTAAGCATTTGATTATTATATTTTGATCATTTGCATTAAAGGGAAAATTCGCCACCAAGTGCTGATGGTAAATGTCGTCCTCTGAAGAGAATGAATTCCCCGGCTGTGCTATATTGACCGGCTGTGCCTACATATAAACACTCACAAAATGTCAATGGAGGAAATGAAAAAATACAACCGTACACCATCTGAATTCTCACCAAATCCATTAAATCCATTCATGTTTTTCCACTATTCCAACAATCAGTAACTCTGGTTTGGTAGAAATAAATCCATAATTCACAGTAAGTAAGTAAGATAAGAAAATAATCTGACTCTACATGCGGTTTTCACCCTTATTGGTGGCCCTCACTCCTCTTTCGAAGAGCATTAAATTAGCAGATACAAATATTACAATACAATTACAATTCTGTTTGTTGGCATCGGAGGGCAATCTGAGCAACGGCTCCATCAGTCAGAGGGTCTCTGCAGGCGGCATTATCCTCCCCGCTGCGGCTCAAACACTGTAAAATGTACACAGTAAAAAGAAAAATCATATTTTGGGATGCCATTGTTGCTGTTGAAAACGTAAGACAAGCGGAGCGGCGTTGTGCCCCACAGCGCGCCGTAGTTCTTCCTCGCCTCTACGTCACCGGCTGCAGGAAGAACAGATTCTGCGGCTGCGCCCCAGAGAAGCAGAGTGGACGTTTCACTCCGCACCGCTAACTCGGATAGAGAGAGACGAGTTTGGAAATCGGCAAATTTTCCCTTTAATTTACAGTTATTTTTATTTATATTGATATCAGGTCTGGCAACAAAAATAAGTGAACAGATCGTCTTTCAAGTCCACCGTTTCAGTAATTGTACTTCAGTAAAGTTGTGAGCGATCCAAATTAGCCATAGTTCTCTCCGCCTCAGGGTTGCACGTGAAGATGTCTGTTGAAGTTGTAAAGAGAGTCCTTCTCATTAAATCCCTCCTCAATCAAACAGCTAGCACCGCCCATCCGACCAGCTCCTCTGGCTTCAACCTTTAACACTAACTGGAGCCTCTTTTATGATTGTCAGATATTTGGAATGTACATTTATGTTTCCTTGTAGTAGGAAAAATGACATTTTGTTCAAGTCTTGAAAGTTCCTTTTTGTTTTTGTGTGGCATTTCAGCATTTTAGCGCCCTTTCATCCAACCCTATTATTATCCTATTAACACGCCTCCACTTGACCAACAAGGTTTTACAAGCCCCTGTACAATTTGATGCAGAAATACCACCTTTTTTTATTACCTTAACAAAAACCCTGGGATCAAGCCCCGTTAGGACAAAATGGCGATATCACCTTAAATCAATCTTTTCATGTTGAAATGGATCATCGTCACGTGTAAATACTTTTTCTATACCAGCCGTGTGCTGTCACTTTGCATACTGTATATGAGCAGAATTGGTAACCAAAGTTTTATGAATATCGTTTGAGGCCACTTCATACTCACATTGTATCCATTGAATATCGTTTCAGCATTGTTTTACTTGCGGGTAGTATAGAATAAGTCAGAGTTGCTGTCTCTTCTAAACTGCGGACTAAGTCCAAATCCTTTCATTGCTTTTGTCTTTCAGGCAAGTTAACGCTGTGTGCTCATGCAGTAATATGTGTCGGTTTATCACTTTGTAAAGAAATGTAAATTATATTTTAATATGAAGCCAAAAAAAGACACTTAACTGGCGCAGCATTTGTCAAGTCTAACCCGTGACGTGTTTGCCTATATACTGTTCTTTGGCGATCTAGCAGTGAAGACTTTTTGCAGTGTTAAGGGTTTAGAGACTGTTTTACAGGATGTTTCTATACATATTTTGTTCGTCCCTACTCTGCATATGTCTCCCTGATTAATTCTCTAAGTGTAAGCAGCATTTAAATACTAAGGTGGAAATAGTCACTCGTGCTTAGTGAATCACTCCACTGGGACTGTGTGGAGGCTAATCTCACTTCTTGGGACACCGACGAGCCAGTGTTGACACAGCACGTTTAGATGAGCCATGGCAGTTGTACAGTCAGACACTGTGTGTGTGTGTGTGTGTGTGTGTGTGTGTGTGTGTGTGTGTGTGTGTGTGTGTGTGTGTATGTGTGTGTGAGAAATGTTATCAGTCCTGTCATCGTCTTGGACGTGTTGTCGAAGCACTTTTCAGTAATGTAATTCACCAGCCGCCATGATGTTCAGCATCTATCTTCACATCGAACTTGTCCAACAAAATCAAATCTAACAAATCTGCAATTACTGTGTCTGATGAACAGTTCCTTTATGATGAAGCCTTGGCCTGATAGTTGTGTAAGACTTGTGTCAGTAACACACACACACACAAACACTTTGAAGGGTTTATCCCAAAGTTATGAAGGAAATTGTTTCATCTCACAACTACTTTTTGTGTCACTCATTACTATTCAGTGTCAAGGACATATATGTGTGTGTGTGTGTGTGTGTGTGTGTGTGTGTGTGTGTGTGTGTGTGTGTGTGTGCGTACCTCCCTGTCACAAGAACAATAGACTTCTGTACTTATGAATGGTTCTTTGTATTTAGTTCCTTGATTCAATGTTTCTTGCCTTTCTGCAAGTCAAAAATGCTGTATTTATTACATGCCACAGCGCTTATGCAATTGTATAATCCTTTTGTTTTATTGTTGTTGTTTTTTTACCTTTTGTGTTCCTTATCGTCAATGTAAATTGTTGTCAAAACTTTTGTGGCAATGAAAAACTTCTGCTAAAGGAGATTTTCTGTACTTTTTGGACAATGATATGGATTTGTGGGTAGAATTTTGGAAATTCGTTTCTAAGTGCTTTCAAGTATTTACTTGGCCTTATGTATATATATATATATATATCTATCTATGACATTTCAGAAAGGTATGTATAGTAATTCAACCTGAAATTGTTGTAAATAAATTATATATTGTTAATTCAAGGACTGGATCTCTCACTTGAAACTGGTGTTGCGCATAAATTATATAAAAAGGATATGTACTTCTAAATACTAAAATAAATTCTTTGACATGTTGGTAAATACTGTCACTCACCTTTGGTCAACATGGTTACCATTTTGAATAAAGGAATATTTAATTCAGACAACTTCAATGACTAAATGGCTATTGTAAAATTATTTATTTCTACATGGAAACATTGAAGGGATTCACTAGGGACTTGTTACAACAGCTGTTTGGGTAAAGTAAAAAATGTTAGGAAAAAGAACTCCAACAAAACAACAAAAACATGAGTCCATTGTCCTCGTGTTGGGAGCAGGTGTTGGTGAGAGCAAAGAGCAAAAACATCAGACAATAGAAAATATTACAGATGTGTTCAGCTCGGTGTTCTGCTCCAGCACTCGGCATTACTAGATTATATTTTAAAGTCCCACAGCTATAACAATACACTTACAGACCCATTATGAAGCAATATAAATACAAATTCAACCATGATTTGAAAGTACTCTAAGGAATAATCCCAATAGCATAGTAACGTGACAATAACATGTCCAATAAATGATAAGTCCAAAAGACTAGGCTAGAGTGAAACATTTAAAATAAGACTTTTCTTTTTGTCACCCACATCTGTGACCATTAAAAATTGGAGCGATTGAGGATTATTACATGACTCAAAATTACAGTTATTAACTACTTTACTTCTCCATCAGAGCACATTCTGCTGAGTGCTTCTGTGGAGAAGTCCAGTCAAGCGGAAAAAGGACACCCCTTTGTGCTCCACTGGACCCCCATTACATTAATAGTAAGCAGTAAGTGAGGCAGCCAGGTCCTGAAGGGAGCCACCACTTCTACACTTAGAACAGCAGGAGAGGCAGATCATTACTGCAATATGTAAGATTATTAAAAGCTAAATGACTCCTTCACCTTGCAAGATACTGACTTAATCTCACTTCAGGTTGAACAAGGATGAGATTAGTAGAGTTGATTAATTTTAAATCTAGATTAACTGCAGCTGCACTTTTTATTGTCCGATCTAAAAAAAAGGACGTATAGTCATCAGATTAGTGGTGACATGAAACAATTCCTTGACTACTTCCAGTTATACAACACAGCATTTGGTATTACAGGCAGTAACATGTGTGTCCTATTAAAGTAACAGCATGTGAAGGTAAAAGTAAGCCTCAAATATTGAAACAAAGTCTGTAGGATACACGGAAGGCTGAGTGTGACTCGCTGTGTGGTTGGAAAGAAGAGAAGTAGAATGTGTACGAGTGCCGGAGGGCGGAGTGGGGTAAAGAGCAGGGAGAGAGAGAAGCGTTACTTCCTCTGCAGATGAAGCTCGCTCTTTCACACTGGAGCGAAGGCATGGCCTTTGCACAGGGGCTTATCCTTCTTCGAGTAGAACGTCTTCCCCTCCAGGTTGATTTGACAGAGCTTTAAAGATGAAAGGAGACAGACAGACAGATTGGGAGAGGAGGGCACAGTAGATATCAGACCTTAACATTACCAATGTGAATTGACACACTTTTCAACTGGCCAGAAAGCAGGCACATATTCTTTACTTGACTGCTTCTCATTTCAGTTTTCTTCACAGAATGAGAGAGAGAGAGAGAGAGAGAGAGAGAGAGAGAGAGATGGAGAGATAGACTGCAGGTGACAGGTCGAGCGAGAGAGAGAGAGCTTGAGGTCCAGAGATGGAGGCAGATTTTTCAGGTGGCATTGTGCCGGGACAGCCAGAAGAGATGGGGCAAAGAGAGCCCACAGGGAGCCATATCAATCAAAATGACTTACAGCACAGACGAAGCACGTATCATGCCAGCTGTAGCCCAAGGCCTCCAGAAACCGATCGCCGGCATCAATCTTAAAGTCACAGCCATGGCATTTGGTGCCAAACATCTTCTCATAGTCTGAAGTGATAAAGGTAAGTGGATATGACAGACATCAATCAGAATAAAATAATGAAATTAATTTAAAAGGGCTTTTATCATCCTGTATATCAGGTCAAGCATCTGGCATGGCCTCCACAATCTCCTCATGTAAACACTTAACCTTTGTGGGGTGTTCTGGAGCACACAGTGTGAAATGTTAAAAAGAACTGAAGGCTTTTCCTCTTGAAGGAGAGTCATATCACACACACACACATAATGGAGGACTTGAATGACAGCAATAACGATGGATGAAGCTGTTTTGAAGCCAAGTGTTGGCTGCTCTCCTCATTCGATACTTTGCGTTTGTGTTATTTTGTCCACCGACTGTACATTAGTGCCTTTCCACAGTTTAAGGGAGGGATTACGTTGAGGGGAAATTGCTCCAGATACTTAACTGGATTTGCCAGTCCCTTTCATCACAAGGTCTCTTAGGAAAGTGTCAGGTTATAATGCTGCTCGAGAGTGAGTGGGTGAGAGCGGCACAGTCCCTGAAAGATGCTGAGGCAGCAAAATGTTTATCAGAGCTAAAGGCATTATTCAGAGTACGAGCACTCGGGTTCTGGCTTTGCCTCTGATAATCCAGCGATCCACGTCAGAGCCTCGGTACTGAGAGAGAAGCCCTCTGCCTAGCTAAATCATTTACAGCATAATAGAAGAACACACACCATTCATAAAGTTCAATAGAGAAATGTATGAAGTAAACTGGAGCTAAATAGATTACAGCAGATGAAAACATCCCAATGTATGATTGACTGTGGTACGTGCCAAGAGATTGATGATGTAGGCCAAACCCCACAGCAATAATACAATGTTTTACAAATAGCTTGATCAAAAGGTGCGCACACACACGCACACACACACACACACACACACACACACACACACACACACACACACACACACACACACACACACACACACACACACACACACACACACACACACACACACACACACACACACACACACACACACACACACACACACACACACACACACACACACACACACCTCTTTCTTTATTCAACAGAAACAACTATATAGAAAACGGACAGAGAGAGACATCTGAATCAACAACTGTCTGTAGCCTGAACTACACTGTTCTTAGCAACAGTGTGCATTTAAAGTAAAAGGATATGACATCTTTCATCAAACAAGCTCGATCACAAAGCTAATGCAGCATCGAGGGTGTCGGGTCTCACTGTGTTCATTCATGCACTGAGGGCCCCGTGCAGAGTTACGATGAATATGAAAGGCTTGATTCATGTGTTAACTTATACTATAGTCTTACACTGGTTGAGATGTTCTCACTTGGCATTGAAACTGATCAACCTGCACAGTGAGGATTTTCAGCATGCATTTTTTTGTTATCCTGTTACAGGCAGGCACTACCTTTAAAAAGTGCCTGCCTGTAATTCAGGTTTAGTGTTACATTGTTTATTCTAACTATTAATTACCAGGTTGAGGTGGTGTGTGTTTGAAAAGGACATTTCAAACAGACTGATCATAAGCATCAGATTCATGACATTGTAAAGCAATGTTGGACACACATTAATTTAGGAGCACATTTTAGCCCACAGCTGGTATCATTAACAAAAAGGAGCAGATCTGGGTGTGACTAAAGTAGGTTTTTGTCCCACAATTCCCCAAAAGAACTATCCATTTGTTTGTAATTATTTGCAATTGGTATATAAGGATAGGCCAAGGAATGGTCAAGTCGGGGAGGAAGGCAACAGCTAACCTCTTACCTTTCTCACAGTAGGGTTCGCCCTCCTCCATATAGAAGGCTTGGTTCCTGATTGCAGTCTTGCAGGCTGCACACTTGAAACACTCAACATGGTAAGTCATCTTCAGGGCATGCATGATTTCCTGATGGAGAGAAAAGGTTATACATTTGATTATTTAGAGCTTAGCTAGTGTTGCTGAGTACAGTGGAGACCAGATCCGTATATTCTTCTTCAAACAAGTCACAGACTACCACCTTTAAAACTGCAGCTCTTTTCGAATGCAAACTCTTTCCATGTTTCTGGCTTGTGTTTTGATTTTGCTTCACACAGAAGGGCAGTTCTTACCCCTGTGATCTTCTTTTTGCACTTTGCGCAGTTTGGAGCATATCGGTTATCGTGGCACTTGGTACAGTAGACGGACCCCCTCTCCTCGAAGAAGCCCCCCTCGTCCAGGACCGCCTTACACTGTGAACACGTAAACTCCTCCGGATGCCAAGAACGCCCCAGCGCTACCAGATACCGACCCCTGGAAAACACACACACACACACACACACACAGCACATCTGAGGCATTATGGAAGCTCTGCCACTTGAACAGGGAAAATAAGGACAGTTTCAATGGAAATGTCCGCACACGTCCAACAACACGCAGCAAAAGCTAACTGGTCCCAGTTCGAGTTCTCCTGGGAACTTTGTACCTTCACTTGTTGAGAAACGGCTCTTCTGTTTTCATGCAATAGTGACCAGAATAAGAACTAAGGTTTATCTGTCATCTGTGAAATGTGTGAAATGAGATTCAAATTATTTCAAAGTCAGCATAATGCGTGTACCCAGTGATTCAAAAGTGTCTCCAAACTGTGTTAATTGTGCTGACAGACTAAATTTGCAGGAGACATACAATCTGCCATTGCATATATTAACTGTGTTAAATCATGTGTCATTTATCTAAAAGGACTTTGAAAAGAGCAAACATCGAGAGTATTTTATTGTGCGGAAATTAATCAAACGGCCACCATTGATGCTGTGCTGGGTCTCACCTTATGATTTTGTTGCAGGCACCACATACCGGGGTGCTCCCGCTGTCCTCAGTGGCCTGCTGCGCAGCCTGCAGGATGGAGCTGCGGTTCTGCATAGGCGTCGGATGGGCCGGCTGCTGGTGCTGAGTCACAACTGTGCTGGTCTTGTCTGGGCGAAAGCGGTCGGCGAAGTTAGGGTCAGTGACCCACGGTGGTCGAGAGGAAGGGCCTGAACTGCCTGCTGCAGCAGTCTTGGAGCCTGGGCCAGAGAAAAACAAAACAAGGACATTTGTTTTGGAATCGCAGCACAAACTCAGCTGGGACTTTGAATTATTGCACAATGGGGACACTTTCATGTAATATTCACGCTGCCTCCAGGTGTATGTTGTAACAGTGTGTGTGTGTGTCACGTTGGCACTGCTGATGCTCATGTATTGACACTTAATAAGAATCTATTAGCACAACCTCTACTGGATGCTGCTGGGCTTCTTTATACGCATCAGCAGGAGCAGAAACTCACCATCTGGTTTATCTGCTGCCTGGGCCTTGGCAGGTGAGGGAGTTGGCTCAAGGCTGTGGAGAGGAAATGACTAATTAGAAAAAGCACACACACACACACACACACACACACACTTCAGTAACCATGGTTACTACTCAATGAATATCATGTTTGGATATCAGCAGCCAAGGCTGTCCATTAAATTGAGCCACAAATGACCTGGTGTGTGAATGAATTTAAGCATCAGCACGATTAATGTGAACCAGTATCGACAGGATTAGCATGGGCTTCTCACCTGTTGCGAAGACACGCCGGTTGAGTGTCGTAGATTTGGGTAAATGTTAAGGAAAATACACTGTAATAGAATTGGAATTGATTTGCAGGCCATTTTACACGGTAACACAAGCCTTCAATCAATCGCGCAATTAAAATGATCAATGCTGAACAACAGACACCGCGCAGCGCATTCGGTAAAGGCATTAACAAATGGTTCAAGAGCGACGCCTCTAATGAGAGCAATCAGAAAGCTGAACACCTCACATTGATTGACGTCACTCACAAGTAAAGTTAGAGAACGACAAACTCTGCTGTCAGGTTTGGATGCAGACGGGTTTCGCTTCGAACCTGCATGTGTTAAAATAAAGAGTCGTTTCTACATTTCAAAGTTCCGTTACCCGCAGCAAGCGTCACTATATTCAGAAAATCTTCAAACCATGACTGAGAAGCAAAAACAACTTCTGAGCCAAGACAGTGCGCTCTGGAGACGTCTCATCTTGGGAAAAAAATATAACACTGCCTCGGGCAGCCATCATGTTTATATCAGCAACCGTGCCATCTACAATACACTAATGAAAGACGATGCAATCATTTCTCATTTGCAGTGAAAAAGAAGAAAATGTGAAATGAATTACCCTGCAACAGCCTTGTGCCGCCTGAACCAGGTTAAAGTTAAAGGAGCATCAATTATACTTCTTGGGGCGACTGTGGGTCAGTGGTTAGCATGTCCGTCTTTCAATCAAGGGGTTGGCAGTTCAATCCCCGCCCTAGTCGATGTGTCCTTGAGCAAGACACTTAACCCTGCATTGCTACCCGTAGCTGTGTCTACGGTGTATAATGTAACATGTAAAGTGTCTGAGTATCTTAAAAAGCACTATATAAATTAAATGGATAAATTATTATTATTCTTATGTAGCCACACAACTAAACATAAGAAGCTACAGAGAAGGAGAAGTTACTGATTTAGAGCTGGGAGCCATCCAGCAAGACAACGAACAAAATCAGTATGCCATTTTCCAACAGCATACTCTGAATAATACAGGACTTTAAATTGCTTTGCAATAGCAAGAAGATGGCTTGAAGGGCTGGAAGTTGAATCTTTCTGAATTAAGGACGGTGAGATTTTTTAGGAAAGAAACGACAGCAAAACAGAGTAAAAGGAAGAGAGAAGGCTGGATGAGAAAGATGGATGGCAGTTGGGTCAAACAAAAAGGACCGAAAAAACACACAGACCCTGGGTCAGCTGCACTTCCCCCCACCAAACAACACCCTGGTCAACGCTGCAGGGCAACAGGCCTATGGCACCAGGCCCATGGCACCGACTTCTCAAACACCTTTGAGGTTTGTTTGGCTGCATCTCACTCTGGTGAAGGTTGCAGGTGCAAATTGGAGTACATCCTCTAAAGCTGCTTATTCCCAGCTGGAGTGGCCTGGATCATGTTTTCTTGCCATTTTCACCGTTTCAACATCCACCCCCCCCCCCTGCCCCCTTATGCAGGTGCAGAAGGGAGGGTTTTCTTTGCCTCCGACAGAGTTTTGGACATGCTGCAGAGCAGCACCCCAATTTTCCTAAGGAACATTTCCTTTACATTTCCCATTTACACCTCTGATTTGAGATACACCTGTTTTTTTCTGGCTCCGCTCCTGTGGGACCAGAGCAATAAGGCTAGTAGGAGGTTGTTGGCAGCTCAACATCCGGCAGAGAAAAGAGTAGACTTGGTTTTAGATGGAGCAAGAAGCCATTGACATGTGTGGAGGTAAATGTGACAACTGACCAAATATGAGACGTCTGAGAAGGCAGAGGGAGGCACTGCTTTTCTACAGGCTGCTTGAAATATATGCAGCAAGCTTTTTAAAAAATATGTTTTCAATTAATGTAGATTGTTTTTCATTACACGTGGCATTTTAAAGTCATATTTTTCTCTTCAACTACAAGACATTATTTGTTTTTACACTGCCTTGTTACCATTATTTGCTGAAATGTGTCCACATTGTTTTGATTGTCCTAATTTGACATCAAGTGTTTGAACACAATTATTGGTAGTTTAGGTAGTCACGTTATATAGTCACTTGTTTATAACTGTATAGTTGGTATTACTACCAGTACTTATAATATTTACTTACCAATGACTGAAGTGTAGCCCAACATTAATTTCCATTTTTTCAGTTTTCTGCATGCAAATACAAATATTAATTTCACTTTGTTTAATGCAACTTACTAATTTCTTTAAAATAGCAACCACTATGTAGTTCCCCGTTGCTGTAACATTCATTAGTTTGTCAATATAATAATAATAATAATAATAATAAGAGTCTCAATCACAAAAGAATAGGCAGCTTCATTCCTGGCCACCTGTAGGTGAAAGCCTTGTCCACAGACAAGGCTTTCAAAATGTCTCTCTTCCAGATATTTTTCATACATCCAAGACTGGTTAATACAATCCTAACCATCAAAACTTTTTACATCAAAAGATCTTTTCTCTCTAATAAAGGCCACTCTAACTGTGATAATGTTGGTCGTTTTATTAGGTATTAAATACTCTGATACTTTTATCCAAGACTAAAGGCTACAATTCCTCACTGTGCACCTCTGCACTTTATGATGTTGCATCACTTCATTAAAAGTAAACCTTGATCTTAGAGAAGGCCCATCATGTATTCAGATTGGCACACAAACTGAGAAAACCCTGCTTCTAAATAATAGTTGTTGTTAGTACACTAGTTAAACTGTTGCAAGTCAGCTTAAGAAAGAGAAGTACATAAAGAGAGTTATCATTTAAAGCTTGAATAATGAATAAACATGAAGAAAGAAACACAGAAGAAAGGACAGAGAAGCAAGAGTGGCTTTTTTTTCCAGATGTTTTATAATTTTTATGACAGCAGAAAAAAAACAAAGTACAGATTTATCTTCCTTTTCTTTCTTAATGGTTGGAGAAGCCTACGAGATGAGGGAATCACAAATGAAAACTCTATAGGATGAAGAACTCAATAAATAGAAACAGGCAGAGAAAGTGTGAGAGAGAAAGAGAGATCAAAGGATGGTCTGAACTTCACAATCAAAGAAAAATAACGAACAGAAAGGCGCTTCCCACTGCTGAGACCCCCCTTCCCACCGCTTAACTTGAAGTATTGCTGTGGGAAATGTAAATTAGGGCCACAGACACAATGGACCACAGTGCTGTCAACAATCATCAAGTCAGAGATTCAGAGGGAGATCTTACTACATCAGACGGATACACCAGTATGCAAGGTTCCACTTTGGGCTTTGCCATCTAGGCTATGTTTCTTCTACTTTTGGTTTGCGTTTCTTTTTCCCCCCAAACTTCTTTTTCACCTCATCTCTATCTGAAAGGTGAATTTGTTCACTGCCATTGGACGGTCAGCTATCTTCGGGCGTCATTGTCACGTAGTCGTTGCGGGGTGGCTATCGCCAGCAGGCTCTGCATCCCATGGCGTCTAAGATGTCGCTCAGGATTTGATATTGAGGGCGCGAGCAGACCTGTCGTGGTGCCAATCCCTCAGACGGGCATAGCGGGGACTCTGAATCTCAGTGAGGAACTTTTCCCTGAGCGAAAGCAACAGAGATATCAGAGATTGGCAGGAAGGAAAAAGATTGGAGGGAGAGAATAAATACAAATAGAGCATGAGAGCAGAAAGTGGAGCAAAGTGCACAAAAAGGTGAAAAAGTAGCAGAGAAATGAAACAGGTAAAACACCAAAGACCGAACAAGGGTATGATAGGCCCGGAAGGCAAATATCAAAAGTGAAAGAATAGTTTCACATTTTGGAAGATATGCTTATTGACTTGAGAAGATTGACTCTTCTGTGTGTTAAATACAGCCAGCAGCCAAGTGCTTAGCACAGAGTCAGGAAACAGCTAGCCTGGCTCAGTCGTTTCATCCTGGTTATTTAAACAAAACAAAAAAGTGCAAAAATATACAATGTAATGACAATATCGCACTACATCTTAGTGGGGACCAGTCATTTCCCAGAGTCTATGCTGGATGCCTAGCAACCTCGTGGTGATGACAAGATTCCCGGAAGTTATGCACTCGGCCGAGAAATAGTTAATTGGTGGCGGTCAGATATTATTACCTTTGAACAAAGACATACTAGCCGTTTCCAGTCTGTATGCTTACCTAAGATAATTGGTGGCTGGATACAAACTATAAAAATATCAATCTTCCCAAGAAAACAAAGTGCATTTACCCAATGTTCAATTCCTTAAAATAAAATGCTATGAATCAATAATAATCCAAAGGATGTACAGATCACACCACACATGCCAGTATTTAAGGCAGCAACATTCTAAGAAGCTATGTTAAAAACTTGAATTTCTGAAATAATTGCCAAACGACTTCCACATGCACACAAATGCACAAACACTGGAGACCAAGGAAACCGACGCATTCAAATCAACAAAACTCAAGTTTTTACCTGGACCTCTTCATGATTTCATCATCTGGATCCTGCACTGAGAGATCCAGGAGAGACACACATTAGCTTGCCCTCCTGATAAAGAAAGTGCTTTTCAAAGACAAACAGCTGATCAGGTGCAGTTCTTACTCAGCCTCAGTTGTAATAAACCTGTGCACCTGTTTATCAGACTGGTTACAGTCATGAGAAAATCGGTGTGACAAAAGAAAGCAGCCACCTGGCAGTTGAGGCCCCTCTACACGGCTAAAAAGAGAAAAATTAACACCCCGTTATCCACCTTTCCTGTGTCACTCACTCTGCCGTCACTATGGTGGGATCACAGTAGAGCAACTGTCCAATCACAGGCCTTCACCTACAGCTCATCTTGACTACCAGAGATGCCCACCCCTAACCCATCACTCTGTTGTCTCACTCTCCGGAGTATGCCAGGCCTGGTCCCCGACTTACTGAAGTCGGTGCCTGTGAGCTGGGCCAGGATGCGGAAGGAGCGGGACTGGGTGGTGCCGGTGCGGGGCTGCCAGTCCTCAGTGTCCTGGATCAGCCTCTTCTTGCTGCGGTCGTTGGGGATAAAACAGGGCAGGTTCTCCATCCTGAGGCCATGCCTGTACACACACCCAGCGGCAGCACACGGCAGGTGCGGTTAACACAAACCCAACAAGGGACTACCCACTCACACCAGCTAATCAGATGACATCCTGAACAGATCATGCAATACTTAATGCTCAGCATCACGGTCACTCAATAAGCGAGCTAATGGATAACCATTACTTAGATTTCTCATGGGCACACTATAGACGCTCATAAATAGACATTACCACAATAGAGATCGTATTCATAACTCTCATTAGAATCAATAGGAGAAACCTGCCCTAGTTTGTGAAAACACTTGACTATGTATGCTTTTATTTTGATGAGCAACTCAAGAAGCACAACAAAAAAATGATTTCCCTTTCCAACATGGTTGCATGTCAACTGCAGCATGCAATTATCATAAAGCAAGTAGAGGATGAAGATGAATGGTTACTAATAAAACAGTCCGTGTCTGTTGCATCTCTTTTCTGTAAACCGTATCTGTGAATCCACCAAAGAGCACCAGCTCTCTCTTGTTATATCCTGCACGGCCATATTAACCTAATAAGCTGACAAACCAGCCTGCATGCAGCTGCCCCTTACTTGTACTCATCACCATAGTAAGTCGCTTCACCCCTGTAGAATAGACCAAAGATTAAATAGATTGTATAAAGATGTCAGAGGAGAGACAGGCGATAGAAGACATGAATATAAAAAGAGATTTTGACGAGTTAAGAGCTTTTAGACATTGTGATGTTTATAGTTTTTCCCGATTGCGATTTAAAACTTGAGATGGTCAATTATTCAGTTTGACTTGTGAATTACTAGAACATAGTTGCATTGATTGTGGTGGAGCATGGGTTTCCATTGGAGATGGAAAAGCAAGTATCAAGATATGTTTATGTGTTTGTTTCCTCTAGACTTTGCCTTTTTCTAGTAAATTTTAAGTTAAGCTATTGAAATATAAAATATAAATATATATTTTTAATATTCATCAGAAATGCTCAGAACCAGTAAACATATACAACCAGTGAAGAATTGCAAACAAACCAAGAGAGGTCACAAGACAAAAAGGAAAGGAATTGTGTGTGAGTGTAAATAACAATTTAGAAAGGCAAACATTATTTTCTCTGGACGGTTACTGAAAAAAGCAATATACTAACTTGTCAAGAGCTTCCATCTGTAGCATTTAAAGAAAATAGAAACAGAAAATATCAGAGTTCAGCTTTTAGTTAAACTGAAGAAAAACACTGCACATCAATAATGTATATCGGTTGTACACAACAAAAATGCTGCAGGCTGCAAAAAACGTGCAAGAGGTGCCACAAGACATGCAGTTATTGTCAACAGGCCCTGAGAGAAAGACAGCATTGTTTGTGTGTCAAATCATCCATTGTCACCCTGACCCAAAACTACTGGCACCAAACCTTTGCCAAACACTCATCTCACCCATGGGCACAAATGCTTTACAGAGTTATGTAAATGGGAGAAGCATTCGCCCAAAAAGAAAGAAAAGAAAAAACCCTTTGCCTGATTCTAGTTTCTCTTGTGCTCTGAAACCCATCCACAACCATAACTGCCACAGCAGTGACGCTTCATGATGTCACGGTAAGCTCTGTGCAAACAACCTGTTTCAATACGACAGGTTAGACACATTAGACATATACTGTTTGCATCCAACGGTCGACCGTCTGGAGAAATTTAACAATGTCTTCATCAGAAGAGGGCTGACAGTTCTAATTAAGCTCTAATCTTCTCAAAAATGGCCGGAGGAATGGGGTTAGGCCATCTCCAGAGAAACTTCAACCATGAGAGCCCTCTCGAGAGTAAGCAAGTGTGCCTGCTTCAATAATCGAGCTGCTGAGAACTCAGCAGAGTTTGAGTGAGGCTAAATACAGCCGCTGGGCCACATCTCACCAATGGCTGCAGTCAGACCGTGATCCAGATCCCAGGAACCACTACCCTCAAAGACCATTTCACGCCACACTGACATATTCTGGATCACCTTTGGTCCATTCCTGGAATCCTGGTCAAATAAAAACTGGAGAATTTTTGAAATTTTGTGTAATTATAGCAGCAAGAGTTTGGTGATGGGAGCAGCAACTTAATGTTTAATATACAGCAGAGATGGTGCAGCATTACAGCTCCGAAACCAAGTTACTGTCTTTTTCAATAATTTACAACCAAAAAGATCAGAAGCCAAAATATATCAATAAAGTTTTCAAGGAGACTCACTTTTCCAACACAACAGATCAAACTTTTCCTGAAGGGACATCATGAGAGAAGAGTCCATGTTAAGAGTTGGTTTAGCAGCCATTACTTGGCCCATAAAATGGTTTTCATTTAAAAATGTAAATGCACCAAGATCAAGACTTCACATCATTATGACTGTTATGTGACAAATGACTAGCTGTATGATGCTATAACTTAAGTAAATCCAGAGAATCATGGATTTCATTAAATAAATAATAATTCCTAACAGACATGTAATCGCATTATCAGAAGTATGACTTCTGAATAAAAGTGATGTAAAATAATGAAAGATAGTTAATATTTTAAACACAGCTTCTAATAGCTGAAAATAATACTGCACTTGAAAATCAATTTTTTTCTGTATAATACTGACTGTAGAAGCAAGATACAAGTACCAATCAGAGTGGATCAATAACCCATCTGTTGAAATAGCAAATCAGTTTGAAAAGGTGGATTGATTTTCAAGAAATGATACATTCCTCAGGTTTGAGAAAGTCTTACTTCCTAGTATTCATCGCTCTCACACACACACACACACACACACACACACACACACACACAGGAATAAAAGAAAAAGATTTTTTTTAAATTAGATCATAAACAACCCAAACTAATTAAACAGATTTTACAAGGCCATAAAACTGACTGATTATATTGAGACATACTTCACTAATCTCTGTAAAACAGGTTTCGTCATCCGATAAATTCCTTTCAGCAGAGAATTACACATGTCAGCTAAATTTCCCCTTCTATGCTAACGAAGCGTTCGCCCTCAGCTGTATGATAAAAGGCCAACAGGATCATTGAGGTTCGTTTTGACAAGAGCTGACAACCTCCTCCCTTTCCCCCCCAAAATCAGTCTATGGCCCGAGTCTATCTATGATACAATCTATAACGGCAGCTTATGTCTTGGTGTCTTCAGCAATTTCATACGTATCAGCATATGCTTGATATCTTGTTTGTTACATTATTGGCAGAAAGTGGAATAATTAAGTAGATAACAGCATACGGTTGATATTTTCTTGAATGTTTCTTAAAATCTGTGACAAATTTGGCAATATACTTAAATAAATTGTTAACATAATGCCGTTTGGAAATCCTGAAGGAGTTTTTTTTTTCTCCTTATTTTGAAACCAGAATAATGAGACATCAGAAATACCATTAAAACCAGTCACATTGTGGTTCCAAAGGGAATAGTGTTTATTTATCCACCTACCCATTCTGTGGCTGCTGCATACTGGCACGGCCCTGTGAGCTTGGGGTGTTAAGTTTAGGGGAGTAGGCCACAGGTTTAATAGCAGGTCCTGAGTTAGCACTACCACCACCTGCTGAAAATGGCCTCGCCATCTTGTTAATGGTTGTGCTGGGGGCAAAGGAGTACTTTGGCTGCACAGAAGCCGGAGCAAGTGAGTCCTATGAGGGTGTGGGAGGGAGAAAAATGCAGCACAGCAAACAACATGCGGTAAGACATTTTTGACACACAATGAAAGGTGCTTCTGCTGTTGCACAATCCTAAGCTGTATATTAAGAAAGCTTCCAGCGCAGCCCAATATCTTTTCATTGCAAATTATTACTCCGGGCTGGAGCATCAGCTCCGTCAACGCCTGCAGGCTTTTCTCTGTGCACAGAAGAAGTGCTTAAGAATTGTGAACACAGACATTTCATTTGTGTTGGCAGTCGGCCACGGACTGGCCAAAGTAATCTGCTGCTGCTGCTGGTAAGAGGAGAAAACGCTCAAAGTGAGAAATTGTCATATTTGACTGACATGTTTCACTGACTTTATGAAGAGCATTTCGTTCCTGCTGTTTCACTAAATCGTGCAGCACAAAGCAGTTCATGACCCCACTGTACCATACACACGGTTATCAGTTGGGCAAGTAGCTCTTCAGAGGTTTGATAGTGAAACTATTTGCATCAGTAGTGCACTGGCTTCAGGGATTGCGCAAGGCGTCACAAACCACAGGAAATTCCAAAAGCAATATTCACAACACTCCATCCAGCAAACAACTAATTTAGCGACTCACTGATGCTTTGCTAATGCACAGTGCATGGACTCGGTGAGAGCTCGACAGGTGACTCGAGTGAATCAGATGAATTTGAACACAAAGTGACAGAACATGCGATTGAAGCCAAATGTGAGAAATGATTAAAGGAAGTTTCCAATTCAATCATGTCACTGTAGTCTTGGAGCAGACATGCCAAAAACATCCAAGTGTTCATACGGAGGGGAGCTCAATGTTTCAGACAAATGTAGTCTTACCTTCTGTTCTCCACCCGCTTTGAAAGCTCTGTGAAAAGAAGAGACAGTTACTACATACTTCCAATAAACTTAACTTTACACATTTAAGTCACAATCACAACACCTGTAATTTAATGAATCACAATGCAATGTTTCAGTTAAAAGGAAAAGTTGTGTTTGAGACAACGGCAATGTCCTGAACAATTTAGGACTCCGTTATTTGAACTGAAGAAACCTTATGAAGACTTATGCTGCAAAACTTTTATTATACAATCTATTAAATATAAATTACAATGATAAAAACTGGGCTATAATAAATGAGTCAATACAAATACCCAGCTCATAATGCACAAAGAAGAAGTGATGGAATCACACAGGCAGATTACAATGACTTTAGTTTTCTAATTTTCTGCTAAAAAGGGTCTTATTGTTGGCCATATTTCCTATTAGTTAAGACAACATTCTAACAACAAGCTTGATCCCTTAAATAGGGAGTTGCAGAAACTCAGCTTGAGACTGTTTTACAAGGGGTAATGCAAACAAGTGATCAGACGGGTTTTAAACAGGACCAGTTTGACCCACTTACCTAAACCACTCACAGATGCAAGAATACAAAAGAGAATGCACTCAAAATGTCCATAATAATTAACCAATGAATCATAAAACTACATGAGCACACATGTACGACTGAACTAAGAAGTATGCCCACTGTTGGATTCTGGATGTTTATAGTTTGGTTGCAACTTCACTTTTGTTTTCACGTCTTGACGTGTGGTTCAGATAATTGGGTTAAAAACTGGATTTGTGTGCTCATAATGCCGCTGTTTGTGACGCCTCACGGACCCCACTGCAATGTGGGCTCAAACGGAGCCCCCATATGCACATATGTACGAGGAGAGCAAACACATACATGGCCAATAAAGAAGATTCTGATGTCAACAATTAACCTAATCTGCACAGATGGTAGAAGCAATAGAAATGATGGGCCAGGTTGTAAAAACATTGGAAAACACCACCTCACTACATTTCCTCTATTCTTGGACCGTCTGCAGATTCACCCACCCACTTAAGAATGCTGCACATGCCACAGTGTAGTACGCTTCCTTACTCTAATCCCAGGATTCACATTACTGCAGTGCCTATTGGTTCATTAAAGTCTCAACACTCTAACCATGTGGGGACCTAGCTTTACATTGCTGCTGGCTCCTAAAATAACTAAACATAAAACACCACCATCCCCTGCTCAATGCTACACGAAGCTCCCACAAGGTTAAGAAAGACTGAAGCATTGTTTCGGGCTACAGTCATACGCACACAAAACAATGGACAGCGCTTCCTGTGAAAATGAGCAATGAATAACTGCTCGTCATTGCCTGCTCAACAATGATAGAGTAACGTTGCAGACAGGATGACAACAGGGCTGTATAGCTGGAGAGTGAGAGGAGCGAAGGGAAGGCATACTGACATGTCTGTGCGTGTCACACTTCTTGGGAGACAAATCAATGTGACATTCATAGTGCTTCAGCTCGCCTTTAACCACAATTTGATGAGTCACACTTAAAAGCAAGGATATAAGGACCGTCTAGGACAGATACTGTGTGCTGTATTCATTTTGGCAAACTGGACTTGAATGAACAAATGTGGAGGTGATTAAGTCACCGCTTCATGGAATACGTTTTTTGCTTGGACTAAATTTGACCTGTACTGAAACTAAATATGCGCACTATGAGTTAATTTCCTGCCTCATTTCATTTTGAAATCTCCCATGATACTGTAATCCACTTTGCACACATCACCTACAAACCAACCACAACCCTCTAGGCTGATCCCTGACATTGACACATGGACCGACTGTGTCCCTGTAGCAGCTACTTGATCTCCTTTCTTTGAAGCTGAAAATCTATTGCCCATATTTTTTTTATTCTACTCTATAAAAAAGCCCCTGGATGAAGCCTTAACCTTCCCCCATAAAAAAAAAAGACACCAAATGATCATTGGCGTTGAACAAAATGAGGCACTAAACCAAACAATAGACCATATCTCATCACCACCGTCCTCCTCTCGACATAAAAGAAACTATGGATGGCAGCCAAGATACAAATGAATAAAACTGACAATAGCTCTTCTCTGAGAAGCGTTTCAGGAAAACAATATTTGTCTTACAATAATATAATAGGAGAAGGCAAGATGAAGAGAGCAGACCGGGGAGTCATGGGTATTGGAAAAATGTGAGATGTTTACAATAGCTGGCCTCCACATGCAGATGAGAAATAGAGGCAAACCACCGAATGCAGCAGAAGTAGAGCCAAGTAAACCTCTCAAAGCATAACCAGTCCCTGTGAGATGAAGGGGAAAGTAGAAGTATGAAATAGGCTTGTGTTTTAAAATGCACAACAATATTTGCTGCCATTACTGTCCCATTGTTTACAATATTTCACACACACAAAGCCACAGGTGTTGGTATGAGACACCCCTCAACACATATCACACACTAATTTCATCTTCCTTCACAAAAGAAATCCTTACGAGAATAAAAAAAGAAATCTCCAACCCACAGGGAAATAACTAAAGCAAACTTTCAGTGTAATGAAGAGTGCCATGATCACACACAAAAAAATGCTTTGTTCTAAGTTATTAAAAATGTGTTTACATAATTCACATTCAGGTTTTGGCATAGCATGCCCGCCCAAAATCCACAAGGAAGCAGGCCTTGTAGAATCCTCTCATCACAGTATCAAAATAAGTTAGATATTGTTATCTTAACAAGATGTCATTAATCATCAAGTCCAAGATTGCGTTCTGAACGTCTGTTACACGTATGACAACTGATCATTCGCTCTGCAGAGAGCATGACGTCACTTTTCTTTGGCTTGTCCCCTCACCAGAAAAGGCCAACAAGAGTCTCCCAGTCACATTCCAACTCTGACAAACCCCACCCTCGTCTCTACTGCTTTCTCCGCTACTCACTCACTCCTTTTAAGGCACTTAGTGTTTCGTGTGACGTCTTTCTGCGGTAAAAAAACAACAACAATATACAAAATCAGCAGTGTGTCCTCTTGGCTGTATGCAGCTCTTTGATAGCAAAGACCACAACCTTGTATAGTATCCATACCAGATACAGTAACTTTCGTTATCTTTGGGTATAATAATAACCTGCTGCAATATTTATCAAACTCCATATTACATAGAAGATTGCAGTAGTAACACCCAACTCAGAATCTGCCTTTGAACCTCCAAGTTTAAACAATCTCTGTATTGCTCTACCTCAAACCAATTCTCCCTCGCTCTTCTTTCCTCCATTATTCAGAGAAATCAGAATTTCCGGGATTGAAGTAATACATTACCGAGAAAAGAAAACACAGATTTGTGAATAAACTGGAAGATTTACGAAACGAAAGCACAAATTTGCAAGATTATTAACTCGTAAATTCACAAGATATAAAACTCGGAAAGTTGGGGGAGTGCAAATCCAAGTTAATGTAAAATAGTGGAGGAGTTTGTTAAATTGGATCAACCTCGTCATACCGCAGATGCCGACACTACACACTGCGGTAACTTCAGCCATCAAACTAAATATATTATACTGTGACGGACTCTCCATCCATCCATCCGCTCTCATCTCTTATCCAGGACCAGGTCCCAGGAGCAGCAGGGGAAGTATTAAAGACGTCCCTCTCAAACTATGAGGACATAATTCACCATAATCTGCGGTTCAACACAAGCAGTTAGGTTATGTACCTTTTCTGTGTCATTTTCCCTTCACACTGACAATTGGGCGCAGTCCTTTAAAAGAGTCGGAGTAACGTCTTCAACAACTTTTTAGGTTTTAAGTGTAGCTGTGCTGAAATAAAGACAAACCGTTGCATCTTCAAAAGATCGAAGTTGTTATCTTTACTCTCATGCAACTCTTACAATATTTATATTTATTTATGTTAATAAAAGAACATGGAAAGACTATGAATGAAATGTGTATGCATCTTTCAGGACCTTTACCTCACTTAGGCCATCCTTACTATAGAGGGCAACAAAATTCAGACTTTATAATCTTGCATATTTCATCTAATTTCTTGGAGAATATTACAGCTTTTGTCTAGTTGAGTAAAGTTTTTTTTCCCCTCTAAATATTACTTTCCTCTGTTGGTTTATTAACATTATTGTTTTCCTACAATTGCCCGAAGACACAGTTGTACTTCTAACCTTTCTCCAGCTATTCTATTCAAACTAAAAAGGGATAAACTAGCTGAATCTTTGCTCCTTTACTATATTTAGTGGTTGGCAGAACACATCATGTCTGTGCTCAATATTTGTTTTGTATTAGGACTGCAATTAACTTTCATTACTTTAATTATAAAGATCAATGTGGCGATTATTGACATGATACATAGTTGTTAAGACAAGACAATTATTCAATTATAGAAATAATTGCCTATTCAATTTATGTCTAATTAATTAATAGACTAATCAACGGCGCTCTTTCATACATTACTAAGCAATACCAACGTCAACTTTCTTTCCGGGTTACAAAAACACCAATAAACCTATTTTGGTTGTTTTTTTTAAATAGGATACATGAATTTGTAAGCCCACTGGATTAAATGGTCTGTGCAGAGATGTATGAATGAGAGAGGAGCCAGAATTATGTTGAACACTGTTTCGGCAAACACATAATACACCATGAGCTCTAGATCTGAAACCATTAGTTTATGACCTGGCTGCTTTCTTCCAGAGGGTCATTTCAAATGACCTCTGGCTGTTTTGACTCAACAAACTGAACAGTCGAGTCTCTTGGCAGGCAACAGAAAAATGATCTTGCTGTGAAAATAGCGGTGTTACAGCAGGGATCACAACCTCTTTACTTTATTATTATTTGATACTCATAAGTAGTCCCATGACAGCAGCAAGGCTCATCATGGTTACGTTCCAGCTTTTGCGGGAGGAAAATATTGTTCTTATAATTAAGATTCTGATGAAACACTTGCCCTGTTCTCTGCAGAGATACTTTATCAGTAGTTTCTGACAGGAGTTATGTAAGCAGGTCTGAGTGCTGCTTTTCTGTTAGTTATCCAGCACGAATTAAAATAAGCCAAGCCAAATAAAAAATGATTTTTTTGGCAGGAACTTAACATCCAAGTGTTTTAATCTGAAGAAAGACTCCAATTTCATTATAAAGCTGAGGCATGACGTAATGTACTCGTGGATCCTCTGGAAATGGTTTATATCAAACAAACAAAGGCCACCGTTTTCGCCTGACAACATCTGACATGCATATCTGCTTCTTAGTGCAGACTAACCCCTGATCTTGCTTCTTTTTAATACATTTAAAGAAAAGGACAGAATATTAATGCGGTACGAAGCTAGAAATAATTCAGAGAGCATGCACCTCCAATATCCCACAACCCTCTTGTTACTTGAATAAATGGTTAGTTATGTTGAGAGGTTTGAATCAACATCAACATACAAATTGATGGAAGGATTATAATGCAGAATTTCTTGTGAAATACCTAAATCCATGGACTAAATGGACTATTTGTTTTGTACAAAGTGTAATTGCCCACCTTCATTATCTGAGCTAAATTGCATCATATTTTATAGGATTGCTCTGCACCTGTCTTATGAATGAGGTTAATATCAATCTGCATTCAGTAAGTTTGGCAAATTGTTTCTGCTTAGACATGCCAGCAAGACTTTGGTATGAACAGTTGTAGGAAAACAGGACAGTACCAATAATGTTAAGATTGGAGACAATTTAGAGGGATTAATACAAAGTATTTCAACTATTTGAAATCTATGTATAAAGATCCAGGTTGCACCAAGAATCCAGGAACATTTTATCACAGTTCAGGAAGAATTACCAAATCCTGCTTTTTAAAATGGTAGTGCGATCTGTACCAAACACAAGTTGGTTCGTTTTTTGGATCATGAACTAAGTTTTTATCAAAATCAACTGAAATGTTTTTTCACATTTCAAAAGTTTTTGAAATATCCTGCTCACAGGATTCATTTTATAATTACTTTTTTGACTGCATTTATGAGTGGGGTTGTGACTTTTATGAATAAAATGTAGTCCAAGATGGACCTAAAACTCGGGTGAAAATAAATGTGTGCATAACTTTTATACCGATGTGTTTTGCAACTTTTGCCATTACGGTATTTTACTTCTCCAAAGAATGGAGAATACACATGTTGTGCTGCTTTATGCTGATGTGTTTGACCGAGATAAAAGGTTTCATGATGCATTGCCAGACTACTTACTTGCTGAGGGTGAGGGTGAGGGAGTCTGTTGCTGCTCTGATCTTGTTCTGTGCCTCCACGTGGGTCATGTCTTCTGCATTAGTGTCACTGATGGACACCACCCAGTCTCCTACTCCGACACCAGCCTGAGCTGCCTTACCGCCCGGGGTCAGCTGGAAAAATGAGAGGAACAGAAACCAGGCTGAAGTTAGAGGTACACAGTTATGTGGATGAAAACATGTCCTCACAGAAGTGCACCAGTAGGAACTATAAAATCAAACTGCTACTGGTCCTACAAACATATTATGAACTTAACAACTCTGCAATACGTGTATCCATCTTGCATCTTGTTGTTTCGAGGATGGCATTTTTTCTGCGTCATCATAGACTGCGGGACTAATAAAAGGACTATCTTATCTCATCTTATAGTCGGTAGGTCATGTCTCAAAAAGAAAACATTTTCATAGACTGAGTGAAAACAGTACTTAAATATCATCGCCTGACTCGCCATCTACAATAATCTTATCAGGAGTTCAAAGCTAAATTCAGGAAATCTAAACATGTTCAGTCAACTTTGCTACAATGTCTGTTAACGGCACTTAATCAGCTCAGGGAGTCTATGTGTCTGGGCACTGACAAGCCAGCGGAGATATTTCACTCAACAATATCGGGAACAGGCATAATGGGTCATCATGATGTCATCAGTCATCAATTTATAATTTGCTGCAGATGTGCCTATGAAAGGAACTCCAGAAAGCTGCAGACGGTGACCATATTATACAAATAGTTACTTGAGCAACCTATTTAGACAGACAGGTAAGTCACTGACAAAACAATGACATCATCTGCTCGCGCTGTCACCCAGACAGAGGCAGAGCAGGGGGCCAGGGTCTTGTTACAAGCAGGAAGAACTTGACGTCTATATAGGTAGTAATGGTTTTCTACATGTACACAGTGGTTCTAGAGGACATGGCAGACAGTGAAGTCCAATATACAGATCAGAGACGCCAAATCGTTTTTTAGTAAGGGCTTAGTCAGCTCGCCCATGCGGCTTAATGAAACTTGAGACTTGTGTCAAAGTCTCTGATAACTGGAGTAGAACGTGTTCAGCATCAGATAAGTAAGCGAGTGTCAGGATTTCTGGCACCAAAAAAAACTATTAGGATTACTCTCTGATGTCATGGATCCCTGCTAATGTTAACTCATCAAAAGCTCAGAGGACTCAGCGGTTCAATCAATAGTTTTCTGCCATGTTCAGCTAAGCTATCACACTTGGCGCTTTGATTCCGAACATTAAAGATAAACACTTGTGAGCAGGAAGGTAATATGCTCTGTAAACTGACGACAGGCTCAGGCTGAGATACAACTCCGCTCCCCCACCAGCATACACTTAAGAAAAACAACTAAGATATGGACACAAGTATTGTGAAAAGCATAATGCCACCAAGGTTCACTATAGAGAGACGCAGACTACTTTTTACTACTGTACTGGATTTTAAAACTTGAGCAGAAACATTTTAACAAAATGAAACAATGCTTTTATTAGCATTTAACAACAAAAACACCATGAGCCTTAGCTACAAACACACTGTCAGAGCCGTGCCAGAGCAGTAATGTCTCCCCCTGTACTGTAGCAAGTGAACAGAAAAAGCCATCATTGTCATCGTCTGTCATCTTCTCAAATTGAAGAATTAAAGTAATTGCAAGCCTAACCTGAAGTAGGTTGGGAATGCAGGTCTGTTATACAAAATAGCATTGGGAATTACAGACAGGTGAATAACTAAAAAGGAAAACCATGAATAAATTAGGAATGGAAATGTTTTCACACAGAACCTGAGGGGTCACATAATGCTCTGATGAATGTAATAGAGTTCGTAGAGCTTCAGAGACTTAGATATTCTTTACCAAGGAGCACTGAAGCTGCTCTGGTGGATTGTGGCGGCCCAACTCCTTACGTGTTTTATGTTTGCCGTTATGTTTATGTTACCCATCTGAATGTTCTCTAAAATGACATACCATCAACGCACATTTACCAATAAAACTGATGTCTATATTTAAAAGGGGAGCTAAAGAGGTTAAAAAGAAGAGTCTTGTGATTGTATTTGTACGGGCAAGTGGGTCTGTGTGAGTTGAGTTACTGATGGACACAGACACCTGTGCTCCTGGCTCAGGTTCAGTCTGCAGCTGTTCCCCCACTTGAGAAGGCAGCAATTAAAGTTGCTGTGCTCAGACCTTCGGCTGGTAGGAGGGCGGATGGAAACCCTATACCCCTCCAGGAGTTTGTCAATATGACGTAGGACAGTGGAAAACATGTTCCTGAAGGCAACACACTGCACTCTACCTGACAGCAACCAGAGACATGATGGATGATAACGTCATGGGGCAGCGATACCACAAAGATGGTTTTTGATTTGGCCAATTCCTCTCACACAAGATACAAACGAGAAGCAGACTCATCCGGTCATTAATTTATGTTGTTCAAAAAGGATTGGAGCTCAGTTCACACTAATGTCATGATGTTTGTGCAACTGAAGGTATTCGCAAACCTTGGGTTAGCCTCATGGTTGGTAGCCTGTTACAAGGCAAGGCTTTTTGGCAGAGCACAGCAGCAGGGCTGTTTTGGTGCGCTATCAAATTTCAAAGCATGAGCCAACGTTTCAAAATACAACATCTTATATTCACCTTTGAAGTGCTTCCCTTGACATGGTCAGTCAGAGCCTCATACTCGCTCCGGGCTAGCTTCTCTTGTTTTTGGTTTAACTTCACTAAAGTTGATCTACAACTGAGAAACACTGGCCGTGTAACTCTGCACCAGCTAACTTTTATTCTTTCGGCTTTCCACGGCTATTTGGGGGCCAAGAGACAGTCTGTCCTTACATCACTCACACAGCACAGCTGATGCAAGGCCATAAATATCCCTCTGAGAAATGGAAAACCAAACCTGCAAGTATGTGATCCCACTGAAATGACTGCAGTGGAACACCTAGCACCAAGTCACCTTAAAACACCGCTGCACTGATCACAACATTAAGACTTTCACATCCAACTTGCGACACAAGAAATGACCCCCGTGGGCAATCCATCCATCAATAGATAGATATGCTGACTGTTTTGTTAGTGCCAGTAACCAAAAATAAAGCCAGTAAAATATCCAGCATTGAAAATTACAGACCAATTGCTCTGGCCAGTATACTTTCGAATCCTCTTAGATAGGCTTCAAGAGTACATAATAACCACTGATAATCAATTTGGTTTTAAAAGTAAACATAGGACATACTTATGTATATATGCACTGAAGGAAGTACAGGAGACGTAACACAACAATATGTATGTGTTTCCTGGATGCATCTAAAGCTTTTGATATAATGAATCATTCCAAATTGTGTCAAATTGCAAGAGCGAGGGGTCCCTCCATATTTGATTAGGACTTTTCACTTTTGGTATTCACGTCAAACCATGCGAGATAGATCGAGTAAGAGTGTATCTGCACCCTTCCTAGTGACCAATGACAAGGTGGATCACTGTCACCTGCTCTTTTTAATCTATATATGAATGACCTTTCAAAAAAGTTAAATGTGTATGTATGGTGGGGGAAAGTCTTATTAACCATCTGATCTACGCTAACCACTTAGTGGTCCCTTCTCCTTATAGTGCTGGTTTACAGCAATTGCTCAGTGTGCACTATGATATCAAGTTCAACTCTAAAAAGAGTGTTATCATGATAGCTAAAACCAATTCATTTTTTTGGGAGACCAGGAGCTAAATGTGGTGACCAAAGTCAGATATTTGGGTCACATCATCAGGAATGACCTCAGTGATGATGACGATGTGCAGCGGCATTGTTGCAAACATTATGCACAAGCCAATATGCTGGCACATACATTTCATACGTGTACAGAAGATGTTAAAACTGCTCTCTTTGGAGCCTACTGTACTCCTCTATATACATATACACACACGTATTTTTTCTTGTTTCTGAAAAAATTGGAACAAGTGTCTGAATGTTTTTTCAACCACAAGTAACTTTTTAACTGCAATGATTATACCTGTGTCCTCGTATTGTATTTGATATATTGTTGTTGTATTTGTTGCCATCTGGGCTCATGAGTCTGAAATAGATATCAATAAGTACTGAATTATTAATTCACCCCTCTAACAAGGCCTCTCCAAGAGTTTGTAGGTGTATGAGAAAGGGGGAGTGTTTAAAGAGTTTACGAGTGATAAAACAACAGATGGTCTACGAGACAGACACACACACGCACACACACACACACACACACACAGAAACCGGAATAAAAGACTATGACGCATCCAGCTGTGGTGGTGTAGCGATGACTTGACATCATCTGCAATTTCCTCCAAAAATTTAATTTTACCGTTGTGGCATGCTTTTTACAGAAACCAGATGGTGCTCAGGAGGCTCAGTCATAATGTTTATGGAATAGCGATGGCACGAGATCTGGGACAGATATATAGAAAAACTTCCCAGAGGAGTTAGGGCTGCCTCAGATTAGGTTAGACACAATAGAAACAGCAGTGAAACGGTGTTATGATGAGATCTTGCTGCCTAAAGTTTAGGCCTCTCCTTTTGAAACAGGATGTTGGGGCACACATGGGGAGAGAGAGATATCATTTTACTTAATTATAGCTCAGTCTCTTCAAGGTCTAGAGAAATTAAATAAAAGAAAAGTTGGCCCATGGGTTGTGTAGAAAAAAAGACAAAGACACAGTATGCTGTTTAATGGAGGCAGGATCAGACAAAGGGAATGAAAATGGCCTACTGGACATTTCACCCAGTCACATGAGTCGGCTGTCGGGCGACAATCCGTTATCGTTCAACCAGAATGATGAGCTACTTCATATTTTCGATCCGTCTCACGCATCCCAAAACTTTATGAAAGTAGAATACTAAATTACTTGACTATCCCCATAAATACTAATAACATTACCAACCCTAATAGAAATGTCGGTTCACCAGCGCCAAGCATTTTCATCCCAGGCTGGGAGGGTCTACCGCTACGCACCGTATCACAGTGTGTGATTGAAAGGGATACAATGACATTGCATTCATTATACCAACAGAGAAAGACATTTCTCTCATATTTTGTCTTTCTTTCATGGGATGGTGAAGGGTCAAGAGCACTTAGTTCAGATTTCACTGTACCGAAGTTTTTGCACAGCTACTAACGCAAGACTATGAAAACAAAAAGTGGGTTATTAATACAACGAGAGGCAAATAAGTTATGTACATATTTTGTCAGATGATAAATAGGTTTGTACATATTATGCTATGGTCAAACACTTATTTTTCCTTTCACAGTGACTTTCAATAGTTTGTCTTGCCATGTCTCTTTCCCTTTGATCTCACTGGAAATGTATTCCAGTGAGATTGGAGGAGTCCATCATATGCACGAGAAAAGTGAGCGCGGAAGACATATTAGACAAAAGGATTGTCTGTTGGCAGCAACAGAGTGGATACGAGAAATATCTCAGGAATGCTGAGAAAGCATAGCTTTCCAGGCTCGCGGACAAAGGAGGAAGGAAACAAGTATTCATAGAGCATGGAAACCTATAGACCAACTCACTCACACACGGTTACCAGTCAGTCCCACAACTTCTTAAATCCAAAAAAAGATGAACAGAATCCCCATTTACAGTCCAACAAAAACAGGCTAAATGACTAAACGTGAAGTTATTGATTATGTGACAATCTGCCACAATAAGGCCAAACTCAAAGTACCTAAATGACCATGAGCAATAAATGAATCAGGTCTCAACAGCACTAACTGTGATCCAATCCTCACAAAAAACACTTAACCGCATTGATCCGTCAGGACCAATCCACAATCTTGTTTCCTTACAGCATCTTTAATGAGCCTTTTGTCCTGTCACTCAACGTCTTCTTCATTGTGTAATCTCTTTTAAACGACTGTCTAGTTTGAGATTCTTGTCTCATCTGCTACAGATCAGTAAAGAAAGACCACACATTAAATTATTCAAAGCCAAGTGAGTGCACGCCTGACTTCTGTTCCTGTTACCAAGGGATACTGTATATATATCCGAGTTTTACATCACCTGGTTGGGCAGTTTTCATCCTCTGCAACTGTGTGATTTACTGTCCAGTCTTGTATGATAAGCACAAGGAGAGTCAACAATCCCCTTTATAACTCCTGTACCCTGCAGCCTGGTGGACTGCTGGAACAAGCCAAAGACATTAGCCCCTGACCAGTCGTTAAGGCTCCAATCTTAGCTGTACCGTTTTTTTAAAGAATGGGAGCCATTATCAATTTCACACCAAGCTGCTTAAACAAACCTTGGTTGAACACATTTTATTGAGACTGACTGTGAATGACATCGCAATAGAGGAAATGTAAGCGATATCTGTGAGGGAAATAAATAAATAAAAGAAATCATGTGTAATGTACATCGATTGCAGAAAAACTGTCTTCCTGCACTGGCTGATTTGTCCAGATTATTCAAATACAACTACGGACACACCCGCTGACATTCACCCTACAGTATGCCTTGCCAGTCTAGACGGAAATTGCTCCAAGTCAACTCCCATATCCCACCATACAATCTCTGTTTTGTTTTGGGCAAGGCGTCTGAACTCCGTTTGGTCTTTTATGGGAAGAAGAAAATGTTTGTCACGGATCCAAGGGGAACATTGTGTTTCTGACTGCAATGCCTGCCAGAGATACAAGACATGTACCGACAAGGCTGGCGATAACTCCTTCTCTCACCACAGGATTACGTCAACTCTACACACACACACACACACACACACACCTCAACGCGATGCGAGTTACGACACACAGTGGACTCTTTACTTGTCAACGCAACATGAAATAGGGCATCATTTGTTCACAGCTTTTCATTTTAATGTTATATTACAATTGTGATGTTTTGGCAGCAACAAAGAACTGAAAGTGTTTGAAAGACTTTGTGAAGGAAGTAACCTTGTGAGACCTGACCCATGTATAATTGCCTATTAACTCCTGATCATCTCTAAAATAGGAACCTACAAACATTGAACATAATTGAGGATTAAAGAAACTGTAAAATCAGTCAAATGTTGCAGCGTCTAAAAAAGCTAGCAATGCAACAACGTCAGTGGGGAATGAATGTCAGATCTGTGTGTGCAATAGCTGGCAGCCATGTTGGAATGATTTTGTGTGTGCGCATGCGTGTGTGTGTCTGTAAATGTGAGTCTGTGTGTTTGTCAGGCAAAGCAGGACTGCACTTATAAGGGCTGGAAAGTGGTTGCTGCTCTCTTCAGAGGCAACAGTAGTTTATCATCAAGTATTTAAAATTCATTCAGTGAAGCGGTGGTGACCGAACATGGAGTGTGGCGCACTGCGACACAAACAGCCCGCCGATGATCAAATAATACTGTTAATCCAAAAGACACTGCACGTTAAGACCGACTGGATTTGGGTTGGTACATATACACCATAAAAAAGTGTGAGTGACATGAAAATTAACACCAGTCTGCAGACAAAATCCTTTCCTATGCAAGCCATTCAAAAAGAAGAGATGCATATGCTCAGGTAGGGTCATTGTGTGGAGACTAAGGCGACTGAACACTATATGATAACACCTTGTGAACGTACTTTTATATAGAAGCTTGGAGGGACGTAGATGACTTTACAGGATGATCCTCCCATGCAAATCTTCAAGAAGACTACAAAGTCATCAATGTGCACAGCGGACTCCAAAAACAAACGGTTTCTTACCCTCGACACGGTGAGTGGCATGCTGAAGTCCTTGCCCCCCTGCAGCCTGAAGCCCCACGGCGCTGGGCCGCTCAGGGTTACAGAGTATACGCTCATAGCCTTGGAGAGAAGAGAAAGGCGGAAACAGATTTTTTAATTAGTCAGAAAGCCCATGAACTTTATTTTTCTACTTCTTCCAAGCAGCTCAGCAACTGGTTGTCTGCATTTGCTTCCAACAAAAACACATTCATCACAGAAACATATGTTGACATTGTTTTCCTTTGAGTATAGAATGTTACATCTTGGAAAGGTTATGTTTTAAGAAGGACCATGTTACAAAGACTTATTGAATGTGCCTTTTGGTAGAAATAATCAATTTAACTTTCACATAACTTACAACACAATAAAGCACCAGATCTGAGACTGGAACATATTGTTCCTACATGAAATCAACATACAGACTAAAAGTGGATGCATCTCAGGTGAGCATTCACATGGGAGGATTATAGCATGTAAGACCACAATGCAAATGAGGACCCCAGACAACATCAAAATTATACTGGACAATTAAAACCTTAGCAACATTGAACCCTTATCTTCTTTATTTCACAATACAGCCAACTCATTGTAGTCGATTAACAATTCAACCATTTAAAAGTGAACTATAATGAAACATCGGCCCAAGACATACAAACTTGTCCAGACATTTAATATTTTACATAATTTGTCAAACCGTGAAAAACAGTGTGAAACTACTTCCTGCGGAGCAGACTACTGAAATAGAACAGCAAGTCACTAATTAACCTGGTAATTTTAGAAACCAAAGGCAACTTGGGCTATGTCATTTGAGAGTTACGGCTGTACCACTGACCTCTGTGCCTGAACCCCTAACACACTCTTGCTCCTCCTGCTCCTGCTCCTGCTCCTGATCCTCCCCCTCCTCCTCCTCCTCCTCCTCCTCCACCCCACCAGGTGTCATTGCTCTTTGTGACAAACAGACAGCTTTCCAAGATGCCACCATGCAAACCCACCTTATCCTCAAGGGCTGGCCGATAGCCCAAACCTGGGAGAAAGCTTAAGAGTCAGTCAGCTAGGGCAAGCAGATTCTCTCTGTTGGCAAACCCTACCCCCGCCGCTGTCTGTGACACAGCCAAGCACTAGCCTTTCCTCACTCCTTAGAGGCTATATAAGGAATGTAAAACTACACCAAACTATTTCAGCCCAACACCCACATGAGTCACAGAGAGAGAGGGAGAGAGGGGAGGGGGGTGGAGGAGGAGGACGGAGAGGTAACATCAACTAGCACTATATTTTTTGGCAAAAGCCTCTACATCGAATCCCATAGATATATATATATATATTTTTTTTAAAAGGTGTACTTGAGAAGCAGCAAGACGGTGGCAACTGAAGCAAAGCTTGCCGAATTCAACATTCCTTAAGGAAGGCATGAAGCACAGCACAGTACAGCCAGACCAGCAATTATATTGTAACATCTTAAAGTTCTTAAAGCAACAGGAGAAGCTCACTATAGTAACAACTCAAATAGGGCTCCTAGAACAGAAAAGGAAATGGCTCTATGGTCCTGGTCATAAATACTTTAAAAAAGCAGCCAAGCTACAGAAATATACCAAATATACCTGCAAATAAAATTACATATCATTTTAGGAGTTTTAATTCGTATCCATTTGTTTGTGTTTAAATTATTGTGAGAGTCTGTCAATGGACTTTTTAGTTTAGTTCACTTCCCTCACATATACTTCCAACAGAGAAGTCCACGAGACAAGAACAAATCAATTCTAAGACAGACAGCTTGAAACAGTAAATGTAAATAGCAGCAACAGGTGATGGAGGTTATATTCAACTGCCATAACAGCACACAGCAAATTGATTATTTTGTTGTTTTGAGCAGCCTATGATAACGACAGTAAGTGAAATAACGGCGTGAAACTGGATGCATTTCGGTTAAATAATTACCACTCTCTATATTACGCCAGAGGAGAAATCAACAACTTAAGCCAATAAACATGCTAGTAATGCCTGTGGTGCTCAGTGAGGGGGACGGTGTCCCTGTTTATGGTATTGCTATTTATAATCGATGGGTCACTGGAATATTTCTATAGAAACGTTTACTTTTAATGAGAATGCCGTGTTGGCTACTATGCTCAAATACACGAAATTAGACGCGTATTTCTCACGGGCTGCGCAATAAGGACTTTATATAGCGGACTTTCAAATGAAGGCAGTGGTCGGTTAGTTACAGACTGAAGACGGGTAGGTTGGGACCACAGTGCAGACCTGGAAATAAACCGGTCACGTTCACAACAGGAGTCAAGTTAGCAGGAAGGAACACGAAAACAGGCTCCGGCAAAGTCGTTTACGCCGCCACAGACCGATGGGGACGAAGAGCGGCGAGCCGAAGCCAGAAACTGCACAACCCGGAGCGACAGAGCCCGGACAAGAACTTAAAGACTGTGGGGGGGAAAGTTACTTTGAAAAAGTAACTTCTCACACACACACACGAAGGAATGCATTCAAATGTGTGGACAAATTAATGCGCTCACCTCTTGTCCCTCGCCAAACATCACGAGTCGGTCTAGCGGATAATAATAATGTTTAAAAAGTCAATCGGTAAGCAGGCTAACTTTCGGACTTCCTTAAAGCGGACGTCAGGAAGCCACCGTGGATCCTTTGGTGAGCAGAAGAATCATTCCCTCAAATTCTTTTTAGTAGGACTCGCCTGAAACGTCAGAAGTCACATGGGCCGCTGCTTCGCTTCGTACTCGGGCTGCGAACCCGAGGAGGCCGTGCTTCACTGCAGGCATCTCGGAGGAGAAAACTACGGCGAGTCCATGTCAATCACGAAGACTGTTAATGCCACTTTTTAAAAAAAGAAAAGAAGAAGAAGAGGAGAACAAAGTCAACATTGTGCAAAAATAATCGAAGAAATATAAAGTTGTTGTTTGTTTTTTAGAAAAATCTTCAGTCCTCTCAGCCACAGGTGTGTGCAATCAACTCCTGGTCAGGCGATAATCGGATAGTACACACGTTAAGCTCTTAGGTCAAATACAACAACACATGTTCGTATCTGATTTAGTAACCTGTTTGTTTTAATCTTGTACTTGTATCTGACAGCTAACACTATATATGATAAATATTACAAAATGTAACGACCAGCCTCGTTGCACAAATGCTGGGTACCAGTTTCTGAAAAGGCATCCTTTATAAAAGGTGTACGTTATAACTATGTTACTCTATTGTCTGGGGGCCGGTCTAGGGCTGGAGCCGATCTCCGCTGTTGGGCGAAGGCAGAGTACCCCAACTGTTTTTTAAAATATTATAATGGGTTGTTTAAATTGTCTGCTGAGCTGCATTCTGTGTATGAATGTGCTCTGTAATGCCTATTGGTATAAGTAACGGCAACATAAATGGTGGGTTAAATGCAGAGACCAAATGTCATGTATGTTTGTATTAAATGTAATGCGACCAATAAATACGTAATGTTTTTTTTATTTTAAAACATCACTTTGAGTTGAGGCGATTATACTGCTTTCGATCAAATGGATCTCTAGAGATGCAGCAGATGGCCAGCAGATGGAGACAAACTGCAGCCGCAGGGGACTGGTACCCTCCGGGTGCTGCCCTGCTCCATCAGCAGTGGCTGGACAAGTGGAGGAATCATGAATCATCAGTGAGGGCCTGAAGTCGAAGCTTGGATGGTTTATTACAGACGATTGGTTTGTTTTCCCGGTTGCTTTCAGTAGTCTAACGTTACCTTTTAATAGCTGATATTCGAGTAAAAATATTTAGTTTGTACTGAAAAGCTGGTAGCCTAATTTTGGGGCTTTGACGTTCGCTAGCTAAACCTACCAAGCTCCGCCAGCTCAACTTGTAAACACTTTTGTGAAAGATGGCTGACAACGGCGCACACCCGACCGAAGAGGACCCAGCCGCAGCTTTTCTGGCTCAACAGGAGAGCGAGATAGCGGGGATAGAGAACGACGGAGACGGGTTTGGGGCGCTGGAAGAAGCGGACGGAGAGCGGACGTCTCCTCCGGAGCCGACACCGGAGCCGGAGCCGACACCGTCCAGCTACGGCAAGTTTGAGACTGAGCTAGCTAGTGTTCTCTTCGGCTAACAAGCAGACGAGCTAACGAGAGCTAGCTCATATCCCACCCGGTTACGTGGTCTCGACTGAGAGCGTTAGTGAACTTAGTTAGCGTTAGCTAACGTTATCAACCCCATTCCTATAAGAGAACAATGGCGTCACTAGTTGATACTGTCAGCTCATTTATCACGTGGAAGTTAGCCACTTATAGCTAACTGACCGACAACGGAGGTCACGTTAGTAAACGTTGATTCAGCAGCACGTCCATCCGACGTATGTCAAAACTAACGTAACACTGATTACGACCAAGCGGGTACAGTAACGTTACATAGCTATTAAACTGAACTAAGTTTGGGCTAACAAACTTAGCTCGCGGTTAACACCGGAAAAACCTGTCCTGTTAACTGACAAAGCTGCATACAAAACATCAGCGGCCAAACAGGTGCGGCTGCATTTCTGAGGTCTAATGTCAGCTGCACCGCTTATCTTCAGGACAAAGATGCACCACCACAGGAGTAGCGATCACAACTTCACCCGGGAGAAAACTCCATAGACGTCCATACTAACAGTCAACTTTGTTTTCTTTGAACAATGTCAGATGGTTTCGAAGATGAGCCTGCCACCGTGAATGGGGATATGTTTCAGGTAAGCTCAACATATATCTTCAGCCTGCTTCTATATTCAATTATTTGCAACGTTTATACCTTTTGTGTGTGGTTTAGCTTGATTCTAAACACCATCAAGTCATTTTGTTTACTTTACCTTATTGTTTTTATACTGGCATTCTTTCATGGTTTGATGTACTTTACATATTTACTTGATACTTGATATTATACATACTTGACATGATCACAGTGCAGATTTTTTTTTTGTATTATGTATAATGGAGTAAATGATTTACATCCTCCAAAAGGAGTCCAATGGCCCAACAGACAACTATGCAGCTATCGCCCAGGTGGATATTCAGAGGCAAGAGCCAGAGAGTTTACGCAAGTGGAGGGAGGAGCAGATGACACGCCTTGAAGTATTAGGTGAGCAAAGATGGAGAATTACTGTGTAATGCCCTTTGTAGATGGAATGAGTCACTCTGATTTTGTCGTTTTGTTACGCAGCTTATTGCAGTTTACCTGTAAGACAAATGATGCAGCACATCTAACGGTGACACAGTTGGACCTAATTATATGTCAGTTGTTTTCCTCTACATATCCCCATTCGAGGGCTCTGAATATGTTGTCCTCTGCTCTTGCTCCCTAACAAGACTTAGCATCCAAGGCAGCAGAGGCGGAGTGGAGAGAGAAGGCCAAAAAGGAGCTGGAAGACTGGCATGTACATCAAAATGAGCAGATGGAGAAGAACAAGGTCAACAACAGGTTGGTGTCGGTCCCGTTAATGTGCATAGAAGTACCAGTTGGTTTATCATTGTGACACAATGCTGTAATCGCTACACAACACATTCTATTCAGATGAAGTGTTGTATTGGCATATTAGAAGCCATTCCTAATTTAGGGTTTTCTGTGCATGTCAAGTCAGACCCACTGTGTGGCGGCAGCAGAATACTATATAAAAAGAACAATGTATCATACGAGTTGGACTTGTAGATATGTTGTAAACTGATTGGTTTCTATTTATGAGAGATATAGATAATTGAAGCACTTGTGTTGGACTGCACCAGGATGTTTAAGTGATGCGTGTCATGTAACCGTTTTTCTTGTTGTTGTAATGTATAGCATTGCTAATTTAATTTGTTTATTGCTTATTTAAAGAAAGTCTTTCTTCTAACTAATCCATGTTTTTTAGTCTGACTGCAGTCAGTGTTGTTCATCATGCTTACAAAAACATTGCAGTGTTTCCTTTCCATAACCAAGCTAACCCCGTTGTTCTCTTACTCTTCCCAACAGACTGTCCAAGTCTGGCCCGGTATTACTCTGCATCTGTGGCTCTACTTTTGGCCAGTTTCTTCCCCCGTGTCTGACTGCGCTTAGAGACCACTCTCTGAGATATCAGTCTAGTGTGTCCAGTTAGAAAGCCTGAAAAACAAATCAGGAAGCTGGCTAGCTAGAAGGAATGCAAACAGCAGAGAGCTATTGTCACAGATTTCATCCATATGATAGCCGAGCACCAAAGCAGTCTGTAGTTGCCTGAAATTCCCCGTCATTCCAAGCTTGTACTACAGTAATGCAGAAACATGTTATTCAGTCTAAGTCCACTTTAAGCCTTTTTATCTCCATCTTCATGGAACTGTTTCTTGGTCGCTTACTTAATCCTTCTAATGCAGTCTAACTGTTCTCTGCTTGTTGTTTTGACACTGAACCTTTTCTCCTTCTTTTTCCTGCTTTCTTGGCCTTGCCTGCATACTAGGATTGCTGACAAGGCTTTCTACAAACAGCCTAACTCTGATGTTATAGGCTTTGTGTAGGTTTAGAATTCTTGTGCTTTTTAATGTTGTCTGCCCCACCCCAGGAATTAGAAACTAGTTACCCGATGCATGCCCAATCTCTAAAACTACCTGATTGTTTTACAAAGGCCTAGTTTGGGGTTGCCATTGTATAGATTTGATTGTTACATTGGCTATAGGTTTTAATAATTATTAAACGTTTCTCAACAAATGGTATGATTGTTATAAAGAAACGCATGAAGTTATTGAGCATGCTACTGTTCCTGTGATTTAACTTTGTGGCAGAGCACCATGTTTTGCTCAAACGGTTCTGAAATCCATCTAATATTACAGCTCATTCATATCTTTCCCCGGTCTCCCTCCCACCTGCAGAGCAACGGAGGAGGATTTCCTGGAAGAGGGCAACAGCGACAGTCCGGGGTCCGAATGGGAGAGAGTAGCCCATCTCTGTGACTTTAATCCGAAAACCAACAAACAGGCAAAGGATGTTTCTCGTATGCGCTCTGTCCTCATTTCTCTCAAACAGACGCCCCTAGTTCGCTAGAGGAGGTCGCAGGGAGAATGTTGTTCAAGAAACATTGCCTTTTGCGTTTTAACCTCACAATGCATAAGAAGAGTTTGTATGCCCTTTTCCATATATTTCCTGGTATGTTTATAATCTTTGAAAACTTCCCGCCTTTTTTGATGCCTAATATATTGAAATAATATACTTAACCCCACTCTCTTGTGAGAAGATGAAGGACTGCTCTATTGTTACGACATTCTTTGGCTGGTCAGTTTTATCACTGCTATATTTAAGAAAATATTGTTTCTTTTTAAATTAAACATTTCCCTTCCCTTTTATCTATACATTGTCATTAGGTCAGTTTTCTTGCATGCCTCTGCCAATATTTTGGATGCACATTTTATAGTTTTTATAAATTAGCATTTTGTTCGATGTCGAACACTAAGCACTATTGCTTATTAGATTGTAACCACTTATGCCTCAATGTAGAATTATCAGCACTGTCTTTGTTCACATTTGTTGTAATATACCCTTAATTACCATATTTAACATTGCAAGCATATATTTCTTTTTAAATGCATAAGCTTGTGGCCTTTTTGACAGCTTACTCCAGTTTGAGTATTCAGCTAAATTGATTTAGAGACAAGATCTCAGCAAAAAAATAAAATAATTCACAACCAAAGATCTAAATGTTAAGATTTAAAGCGATTAATAATTTTGCGACTTCTCATTTCACACAATTTCTCTGCGGAAGTTTTATGCACCATTTGTGTTACAGTAATCACTAAGTTGTCAATTTCAACTAATGTCTGCACATTGTTTCACATGTTGCCTATTTGGACATTATGAATACAGAAACAAGTGAATGTTAAAAGGGAACTGGAAAATAAAAACAGCGGAGTATGATCACCTAAATTAATTTGTCCTGACATGTTTCCCAGATTAGATTGTTGCGATCTAAGTGCTCTGTAGATAATCCCAGTTGGTCCAGTTGATGTGAGAGGAGCTAAGATATTATGTGGCCCAGTGCAAACATCCATCCTTGGGTACTCTTAAATGCACTTTGCTGAAGGCCATGCTACTGTGAATTCTAAGCACCCACACACACCATGAAAAGCCAGAGAACTAATCTCCAGATGCATAGCCACCAGGCCTCAGCATGAGCAAAGCAATATTTTAAAAAGTGCCATCACACTCCCAGTACAGTTTTTGTAGCCCTCCTACTGGAGGATTTAAGTCAAATTGAGTATTAAAGGTGGACATTGATACCTGGCCGGTCTTTCATCTAAAAGCCATCCTGATTTAAAAAAAATGTAACCTGTTAAATATGAGAAGTAGACGTAACCTGAATACAAGTGTGATGCTTTCTCAAATACACACTGGACACCAGCTTCAGATTACATTTTTTTATCAGCCAGGTGTTGTGATCATTTCAGTAACAATACCCGGGAACATTTGAAATCCAACCTTCCAGAAGAGCAAGAAGCATATCATTTTATATTTAAATCAGCATTTTACTCCAATACTGTCTTTGCACAATACAAGTGAAAATCCAGCTCTACCTGTTCTGGTAAGGAGCTGATTCTACTAAGACGATCCACGGTTCTAGCCTGGAGCTAAATGTTTGATCACCAAGTGCGATTCAACATTTTTAAACAAATAGTGTTGGCATTAGCAGAGGTATCTGAACAATGTTGGAGACATAACTTATGTTACAGTTCATTCAGATAGTACAATCAGTCCAGTCCCGAGTTGAATGGGCAGTGGCAGAGGTGTGGTGCCTCTTCATTGCTTGGGTTTCACAGCTGTGACGAAGACGCCAACAATAATGGCAACTACAGTGAAGCCTTGAGCAAAGATACGTCCCCTCATCATCAGCTGGGACTGTCGGGTTTTCCCTTGATTGAAGGCACGAAGACCATAAACCAGCGCTCCTGCTGTTCCCAAACAACCTGGAGAACACAAAGAAGCAAATCACACACACACACACACACACTCTAACAGAACAATGCCCGGGTACTGGACAGGTCGGCTATGACCAAGAACAAGGTAAAAGGTGGATCCAATGTCATTTACAATAAGTACATCCACACACTTGATTGCTTTAAGCTCATTATTTAGATAAAAGGAAGCCACTTGGACAGTGGAGCATCAACAGAGGTCAAGTCCTTATCCTAGTCTATCTGGCACAACTAAATTCCACAATTATCGTGTGTGTAATACGTCAGAAACTAATTCTGATGTATTAGACACACAGGATAATTGTGGAATTTAGTTTGAAGAACATAAATAAAATGCAATTGAGAAATTACGTTATTTATTTCACTGTCAGCTGTTCGGAATCCATTTAGAAATATTGTCCACCACACAATGTCAACACGGCTGCCTCCATCTCAAAACACGGTTAGTGACACACGCGCAGTCAATTGGCTGGCTGATTCATTTCCGATGCGAGCTGAAGCAGTTAGCTCACGTGCGGCGGAGCTTTACATGTTCACCTCTACTTGACATATTTGACTTTACCACACTTCAGAATAAAAGGACGACCTCGCACCGCGGTGCTTGTGTAACTTCTTTCTGCAGCGCTAACGCTGCCCCGCTTATTCAACTCACCTATTGGGACGAACGGGTTCTCCTTCGTTTTTCTCAAGAATTTCTCTTTAAAGGTCTCATCTTTGGCTCTCGGCAGATGGCTGAAGCCTTCAATAGTCGGGGGCTGAGAGAAGTCGAATGGCACAAACGCGGGCGGCGACGACTTAACATTAGGCGTAAGCTCGGAAACCGCTGGTGTCCCCGCCATGTCTACCGGAGACGACTGGAATTAAAAGGATGAACTGAGGAACTACACTTCCGGTTGCGCTTTGACCTCAAACTTCAAAATAAAAGGTCGTGACATTTTAAAGTAATGATTATCGACATCAACCTGCTCCTGGGGCCTGCACACAGATAACACAAGTTGTCTGTAGTGTATACATTAACACTGGCACAATGTTAACGGAAGAGCATAGGGACATAAACTGTAAAGAAATAAATAATAATAAAAATAAAGCAACTGCTGAGTATGATAACTACATTCAGAAAATAACACCTATAATAATCTCTGGCCAGTCAGCATATATTTTATAGGGGCTTCAGTGAAAACGGTATTAACATTTTGAACTGGGCCCTACAGGCTCAGATAAGCATTGTGTAGCTATACGAATTAAGATGCGCGTTGCAAGGGATTAAACAATCTAAAGAACTGTAACCTTATATCCTATGACCACATGTATGATCATGAGACATTTGCAATATACAAGATTGTGTCTAATGTTTATAGTATATTATCCTAGGTTTACAGTTCATATTATAGTTGTAGTTTGCTAGTGTATTCCATATACATGTCTCTAGTGTTATGTAAATGTACTGTTCCAGAGTAATCCCTGGATAGTATGCTATTGTAACACAATAATTTCCTAAATTAATAAAGTACATATATCGCTCCATCTATTTAATACTGAGTGTTGTCGTTATTAGTTCAAATGTTTGCAAATCTCAACAAAGCCCCCACTGTTACCACTAAGTGGCAGTATTAGGCAAAGTCCAGTGTTCCAAACATCATTGCATCTTAAGTACCCCAAGTAAGAAGTAGTATTGTATTTTGAGGTTTAAAACTTGTAGTTTTAAGTATCCTCCAACAGCTGTATCTATGTATTGAATGCCCGTTATCCAAGGTCAGAGTCCAACAAATGTATTCTGTTGAAGTATGATCTGTATCAGTAAAGCCCTTCCAGCGAGCTCAATGCTCAGCCAAAAAATATTAAATAAACATACCTCAATGAAAAATATAAAATTGTCAAATAGAAATCCGATTGTTCTTTAGTGCCAATTTGCAACCACAAAAGGCAGGTCTCAAGACTGCACATGGACTCCAACTGTGAAGGACCGTAAAGAAAGATGCTGCTAGAATATCAAATGTTAAAAAAAGGAGTCAAAAACTGGCATCACTCACAAGATGAAACATGTACTAATTATTGATGTCAGAACAGTAGAGTAAAGATTGTTTCATAAAACAGCACACAAATACTTTTCAATCTTTTTATTGAATATTAAGGTAAATATTTCACATTAATACAGGCTACATAAAGTAGAGCCACTATACGACATGAAATTTACTCTCATTTTAACCCTTTTTAGTATGTAAACAATTATACATGTATTTACCACTCTAAAAGGTTCTGATTTCTCTTTCTCTTTAGGTAATCATCATCTAGTTCTGGGCCAAGTTTAAATAGCTACTTCATGTTGAGCCCCCTGCAGCCCAAGAACGGTGTATGTGGGTTTAAGTCAAAATCGCTAAACTACGCAGAGAATGGATCCTGTTGAACAGGTGATCGCGCATGTTTGTTTGCATCATCGGGACACTGCTAACAGCTCTCGCCCAATTTTCTCTTTATTTGTTTGAGATAGGCACATCAAAGAATGGCGTCAAGAGAACTTCCAATTCTTCAACTTCTGCTCTCCACTCTCAGGTCTCTACTAAAGTTAACATGTTGTAAGTTTTTCTTCTTTCGGTGTCTTATTTCGGTCATATTCGTCAGTTGGTAATTAATGTTTGCGTGGTCATGCTGTGTGCGTTTGATTGCTGTGGACGCTCTCTCTAGTTGACGTGGTTCAGGTGCACATTGCCCACATGAGGTGCCCAGGTACCAGGCCACACCTGAGAGGAGAGAGGATCAATAAGGGGTTTATGTTAGAACGACTGTAGTCAAATATTACATCTGACTAATGCCAGAAATACAAGTCCGACCATTCAACTCTAAGCATATGATTAGACAGCATGGGTATAACTTTTTTTTTAAAAAAAGGACTTTACCTGCTGTTGTGGGTCAGAGTTATCTGCGTTGTTTGGGACCACTTTGATAATGGGGCTCCATGCAGGGTCACCAGCGTGCAAACCATTGTACATCGGTCCCCCCGGCCCCTCTGCCATGGGAGGATGAGGGGGCAGCATGGTTCCTCCATACATTGACATGGGCATCCCCTGAGCGAACAATAACGCAGCATTAGTAAAAGGTGTGTACATGGGAGAAACAGGGGTTGAATCATCGACAGAGCTATATGGCTCTGTGTTACCTTTGGGAAGTCCATGTAACTGTTGGGCAAGTGCTGCTGCTGCTGGTGGTAGTTGTTGGCAGGGTTTGCAATGCCTGTGTCATCCTGCTCCATGGGCTGGTGCTGAGAGAAGGCAGACTGCTCTGCCTGCAGCTGAGGGTGCATCATGTGGCTGCTCATCAGGGGCTGGGACCAACCAGACATGGCCTCTGTATCAAGACAGAGGGTTGGCATTATTAGTGGATATCAGTTACTGCTGCAAAGAAACTGATGCAAAGTCACACTTCTGAGATTAATTCAAATGTTTCAGCTTTTCTCTAAATTGTCAAAAAGAAAATACCAGAACAAAAGTTGAATTTGCTCTTACCCGAAGCACTGCCAACACCAAATGACCAAATGCCTCCCTGTCCAACAGATGCCGTGTAGCTGGTAGTGAGGAGAGGTGGGTTGACGGAACCAGTCTGCCTGATCCTGGCCAGCCGCTCTGTGCCAATGGGAGGGGGAACCTTCCGGTCCTGCTGTGAGGAGTTGCCTGGCTTAGGCTGGGGAGGAGGGGGCACAGCTGAGGTGGAAAGGGCGGAGGATGACACTGTAGATGGAGGCGGGACAGGAGATTCACCTGGTCCAGGAATAAATAGTTAGGGGCAGATCAAGTTTACACATTTAAAAGTATTGCAACAAACTGAAAAATACAACAGTTAGAAAATCGCTTTTTTAAAAGTCCAACTAGATAATTAAAGGCTGAACAGTTATAAGAAAAAAGCAAATGAAAAAAAGAGCCTAGTACCTGATGTGGATGCACTCCATGGGTGAGGGGAAAAGTGCTGTCTGCTGAATGAAGGTGTGCCAACCGGTGTATGACCGTGCAGATACACAGGGCTGCCAGAGATACTGGTGGCATAGCTGGTCAATGCTGTGGGTGCAGATAATTAAAGATACAGCTCATTATTAAGCACATAAAAAAGCAAACCGTTTAAACCAATTAAACAAACATCTACACAATCATGTATAAAGTACAATAAAACTAGTCATACCGATGGGGCTGTTGACCATCCTCTGTGAGGCAGAGCGGTAGCCAGGGGCTTTGGAGCTGTCTTGAGGAGGCGGGGGCATCATATTCTCCATCTGGCCCATGCTCATGTAGGCTGGTGGGGCTGAGTACGACTGCTCTGGTGGTGATCGAGCTGGCAGATGGCACGCACCCCACACCTGGTTGTTTCCAACCTGCAAATCAGACACAATAGGTAACAACGATATAATTACTGGGTATGGTATTACTGAAGTCATGTTACAGCAAAAAAAGGAGCCGTGAAATTTCTACTGTTTAGGTTGTTGGGCTATTCAAACTCCTTTTTTATCACAAAGTCACAACTTACAAATACAAGTAAAACAAGATGTCAGGCTAATGTTTGCATTATAAATGTTCAACTCACCTGGCTATTGTTATCAAAGATACTGCTGAAGTTGAAGAGGCCTGCAGGACCAAAGTTGGGGGGTATCTGCTGTGGCTTGCCTGCATTGGCCACATGCTGCATCTGGGAACCGTTCATCATCCCCATGTTTGCAGAGACCTGAAGGGAGCCTGGAGCATGGGCTTGGTTCTGAGCTTGTTGAGGCAAATTTGTCGACTGGGACGTCTGGTTTTGGGTCTGTTTCAGGGGTTCTTGCTGAGCAATGAAGGGCACGAACACAGATTGTTGTTGTTGTTGTTGTTGTTGTTGCTGCTGCTGCTGCTGATGATGATGATGCTGCTGCTGCTGATGCTGCTGATGCGTCTGATGCTGCTGCTGCGTCTGATGCTGCTGCTGCTGCTCAGGAAGGGAATAGTAAGGCCCTGTTGGCTGCATACGATGGGGGACTCTGGGTGCAGGGGCTGAGAAGTGGGGTACAGTGTTGTTGGGGTGTGCAACATTGTGTGAGTGGATAGAAGGAGGTGCTGAGGGGTGGTGGGAGCTGGGCTGTGGGTTGAGGAGGGGCGTTGTAGCCTCTGTGGATGATGCAGTGGAGGAGGGAGGAGGTAACTGCTGTCGAGGCTCTGGCTTGGGAGGTAAAGCCATGGCGGTGGCAGAGAAACCCACAGAGTTGATGCTCTCACTCACAGAAACAGCCTGGTTCTCTACAGATAGAGAGGGCTTGTCTTTTCCAAGAGGGGCAACGGCACTGGGCTCTGTTTTAGTTGGCTGGAGGTGGGGCAGTGAGATAGGTCCGACAAGCTGCTGAGGGGCATTAGCGGTAGTTGTTGTGGAACTGTGATGGGCAGGAGAACCTGTGCCTCGTACTGCATTGCTGCCACTAGTAGAAGTGGCAGAAACACACACAGGGGTGACACCAGCAGACTTGTCAGGGGGAAAGAGCTGTTTTTTGACAGAGGAAGGATTGGGGACGCTCGGCTGGGGGTTGTATGGAGTAGGGTTTGGGGTATGAGGAGAGGCTGCAGCTGTAGATGTGTGAGGCGAACTGGTGGTGCCGGTGTTGATGGTAGTCACAAAGGCCCCTGAGCTGGCTGTGTTGCTGTGCTCACTATGGGTTGAGTTGAGTCTGGCCTGGCCTCCGTTGCTGTTGGTTCCTCCATTGTGCTTGGGGGAGCTGTTGGCACTGCCGGGACTCACAGGACGCACAGGAAAGGGCCCCCAGGTGCTGGCGGCGGGAGAGAAGGTGCCACCAAACTGAGCCATGGGTAGACGAGGGTGTCTGATCTGGTGCATGGTCTGAGCAGCCAGTAGAGCAAGCTGAGGGTGGGCATACGCCAAAGGCAAAGACACAGGGAAGGGCTGTCTGACATTTGACGACAGCCCCTTTCCAATCTTTCCACTGGCCTGAGAGGAGGGTGTAGACGAGGATAAAGAGGGCTGGAACGAGACGCCTGCGGAAGTGACCAATGAGCTTAGGGCCTTTGGCCCAGTGGCTGAACCGCTGGTGGCCCCAGCGGTGCTGGAGAAGGAAGCCGAGGTTGATTTAGAGCCTGGGGCTCGGATGTGATTCCTTGGGATCAGATCTTCAAGCTCTTTGGCGGGGTCTTGGATAAGAGCATTGATCAGCTGGACTGCATACCTTGTAGACTCTGTCCCTCCTCTGCAACAAAGAGCACTTCTTTCAAAATAGGATTTATTTTTTTTGTTAAAAAGTATGAGTGTTTTCAGGTCCTCAGTTTTGGGTAGGTTTCACTGCAATTAATTGACTGGTGTTTAACATCTGCTCTACAATCTCTTCTGCCTCATTGTTCTTGTGCAATCAGCCTTCTTATATTGAATCTAGTTTCTCAGTGTAAGGGAAACACTTTGAGTCATGTACTAGCAATAGCAAATGTGCAGGTTTACACCATAACAGTGGTGGACCAATATGCCAGCGCAACATCCACCAAGAGCTACACTTTAAATGGATGCACCAATGAGAGTGGAATTTGTATAGACTGATCAACGTTGGTTAAAGTTTCTGCTCTGCATGTAGAACCAAGTTTCTTTTCCCAACACTGTTGTTGAGACAGATTTGTTTTGTCTGTTCAAAATTTGCTTTCGACAAATTTAAATGATTGCCATTCAGCTCCATCCATGATCAGCAGTTCTAGTGTCTATGGAACTGATAAGAGGATGTTTTTGACCTCACATTTAATGCCAACAACTTTAAAGATGATGAGATTTAAAGAGGATAGAACATTAAACTCTCCTGAATTCTACAAATCCAGTGTTGGACTGTTGCAGTGGGAATGACTGACATCATCCAGGAGGGGCTTACATGCTTACTTTAATACAGCTCACCAACTGTTCTACTCCAGCTGCAGTGCCATTTACAGTCCAGCAGAGGGCATTACATTTACCTTATGGTGATCATCCTTTCCCCGTTCTTGTCCTTCTGTTTGTCTACGTCAATGTGTGCTCCTGTCACATCCTGGATTGCTGTGATGTTGCAGCCTCCTCTGCCCATGATCCGAGACACAACAGAGGCTGGCACAGACAGCTTCTTTGATCTTTAAAAGAAGCAGTGAAAGTTCATTATCTATGGGTTTGTACTGGTAGATGTGAACACTACTTAAGGCAATTTATGTCACTAATGTCCTCAAACCAAATAAGTTCCGTGCATAATTTTAACAACCAAACTTTATCTTTTAGATGGGGGCACATCAATTAAAATGTGGCCATGTCAATCCAAACCATGTGAAAGGTTGCAGCGCAAACAGATACAATCCAAAACAACTGACCTTCTGACCACCTCCTTCCAACCCTCTTCTCTCTTCTGGCCTCTCTTGGGGCTTGTGAGGCTGAGCTTACTGTTGGGTGAGGTGATGGGAAGAGCCATGGTCTTGAATGGAGAGGGCAAGGAGTGGGAAGTGCAGTCGCTCGTGTCCAGAGCTCTGTGACAAAACGGGCAAAATAATGAAGATATAATCTGTTATCTGTCATGTTGGTTGACACTGAAATAACAATACTTACTGCATGTAGTTCACACATAAATATAGCATTTCCTTAAACTATTTTTCCTAGATGAGTAGCTGCTACACACACACACACACACTAAATGATAAATGAGCTCTGCTCCATCAGGGACTCACTTTTGCATTGCTTTTGAGATGGAGACTGTGACCTTGTTATCCACCTTGCAGTCAGTCAGCGGCTGAGGACAGTGTCTCTTCTCTCGGCCATGCAGGAGGCCCTGGGCTGCTCCTGAGGAGGGGACTGAGGACGAGGAGGACGAGGACGAGGAGGACGAGGACGCGGAGGAGGTGAGGTCAGGGAGGTAGTTAAGCTCCTGGCTCTTGCCCCCACTACTGCTGCTCTCACTGGCACAGTCGGTACTATCCAAGGGGTCAGAATCGCTGTTTCCTCCACCTCCGCCCCGTGGCTCACCGTGGATCTTGTTCTTGTCAGCGTTTTGCTGTGCTAGTGCAACCTAAAGGGAAGACACAGACGTTAACGTTTTTTGTAAGTAAAGGTACTTTTCGAAAAAGAGTATCATTGATAAAGCATTCATGCTCACCTGCGGATCCTGTAATATGATGGGTTCATTGGGCGAGTCCTTTGTCTTGTTCTTTTTGTTCTTGCGATTGGTGCTCGGGGTAGTGGCGACACTCGCGCGCTTCTTCCCAAGAGCTGTCGGGAAGGTGGAGGTTGCAGATATACCAATGGTGGTGGTGGTGGTTGCACTCGGAGGCTCAATAGGAACCTCTTCTTCTGAGAGGGGAGAACAGGTCAAATAAAATGGTTGCCAACCTTTCAATTCTTGTACAATATAACTAAGTTTCAGAAACGCAAAAACAATTCTGCAGTCTCTGAACTAATAGCAACAGTCATAAAATGTTACCATCAGCTGAATCCTCCTTCTGCTCCAGCATCTCAGAGAAGTCCTCCTTGGTTTTCTGCCCCTCCTCTTCCTCCTGCTTCCTCTTCTGCTCCTCCTTCTTCTTCTTGCGTTTCTCCTTACGCTTCTCACGTTTAGCAGCCAGGGCCTGCTTCTTGCTCTCCTCTCGAGACTGTCGCACACAACACAAGAGTTGTTCCAAAATAAAAACGAGTTTGTCCTCACCTACTGCATGCAAAGATTTCAGAATGCTTTAACCTCCCGAAGCACAGCCACAGGGTCTGACATTACCTTCTCCAAGTCTAGCTCCTTGAGGAGAATGCTAGCATTCTTGTTGGCCTCTGCCGCCTGCTGGTCTTTGGCTTTGACAATGGTCTCCATGCACTGGTGGCACTTCTTTAACAGCTCCTGCAACAACAGGAAACCAACAGCTGGAGTTACAGCTTTACTCCCATCTTCGTCAGCTCTGTAAATTCCAATAGACGAGGAAGACTGATGACTGAAAAGAAAATCAACATACCTTGTCAGCGATAGTGGCGATATATCTCATGCACTCAATATCCGATGGGAATTGGTTGACCTCCTTCACAAGATATTGCACCACCTTCACATGACCCTGGAATGTGCAGTAAAATAGTTAGTAACCACAGCCATGGCAAAGTCTAGCGTGATACACTAACAATCAGGGTTTTGGTCAAATCTGCACCTTGCGAAAAGCAGCCATGAGTGGGGTAATCTTGCGGTTATCGGCTGCATCCACATCAGCACTGGCATGCACCAAGAGCTGAACCACGTCAAAGTGCCCTCCATTTGCCGCTAGCCAGAGAGGGGTGTTCCCTTTCTTGTTTCGTACGTCGATATGGGCACCCCTGCAAAAACAGGAAGAAGTTTTGCCTTAAGGAGTCACGTGAAGGCATTGCAGCTAAAAGGGCTGGGGGCAACAGGCTGAACCTATGGGTGACACCGGAGTTTTATAGTAAGTGTGCTCCTGCCTCACCAGTAAGTGTGCTCCTGCCTCACCAGTAAGATACTAAGATACTCCTGCCTCACCAGTATCCAAGAGATTAAACTTGATGTTGCATTGAAACCAGCAATATGGGGCTTTGTAAATGAGTTATTTCATTATAGGAAAACTAGAACATGCTTCTGTACACAAACACTCAAGAGCACTCACCTGTTGATAAGCAGCTCACAAAACTTGTAGTGGCCCTTGTCGGCAGCAATGGTGAGGGCAGTGTCTCGGGATGAGGGAACGGGGGGAGCGTTGACATCAGCACCTTTGTCCAGAAGCACTCGGCCCACCTCTGCATAACCTCCTGAGGCTGCCTCCATCAGAGGAGTAAGACCAGTCTGAATAAAGTGAGAGATTACTCAGCAAGATAGCCAGCTACACCGTGGGCTCAGCCATTGTAGGCCAGCAGCATTTACAAATGAATGTCTTGGTGAATGAGATCCAGTCTACTCACCTTTGCACGATGCTCCACGTTGGCTTTGCGATCCAGCAGCAGACTGACAACCTCAGCCCGGCCCTGGAAGCAGGCTAGGGTGAGTGCGGTGTTTCTGTTGGTCTCAATCTGGGCGTTGATGTCCGAGCCCATGTCGAGCAACAGCTTCACTGCCGGTACATGACCATTCATGGCTGCCAGCATCAGAGGAGAGATTCCTAGCTTACTGCCAGTCCTGGTGCGAGAGTAAATAAACAAAATGTTTAGAGTACAACAAAATTAAATACAAAATGTAACTTTAATGTGCTTTGAGAAGCATAACATACATCTCTGAATATTTGTCTTGGTACACATTATGGTGTCATTGCAATTTAATATAAATGTATTTTAACTTTTTGCAGAGCAACATTTATCAATGTAACTGCAATAGCTTTTGGGGTTCAAGTTCAAATAAAGTTTCCTTGAATGCCATTCATAACGTACTTAATCGCTATGCTATTACTTTTGGGTGCGACTAAAACACTAAGGCACATTTCACAGAAATGTTGTATTTGTTTAGCATCATTGAATTTAAAAAAAAGTGTCTCTAAAGTGCCACATCATTCCCTTCCAGTAAATAAAACAATGTTGTCACATTGAGATCAAGAAGAGTTACATTATAAAAATGAAGGATTCCTAAGGTTCTGGTTGCTCACCTGGAGTTGATCTCAGCTCCGGCATTGAGGAGTATCTTGATGATGTTGACGTAACCCCCAGAAGCAGCGAGGCTAAGAGGCGTGTAGTCGGAAACATTGCGGTGTTCTTTATTAGCTCCCCGAAGCAGTAGCAACTCAACCACCTGACCAACACAAATGACAGTTGTATAGTTAAAGCCAGGAAACAATTAAACAGCAATGTCACTATCGTTTCTGGAAACTCGAAAAGACGATGGGTCTACCTCTTGGCGTCCTCCGGAGCAGGCCAGCGAGAGGGGCGTGTCTTTGGTTCTCTCCGACTGAGCCTCAATGTCACCCCCTTTATCCAGGAGCACCTCCACCACTCCAACGTGGCCAGCAGTGGCAGCCAGGATCAGAGGAGTAAAACCTGTGGAGAACAGAGAGAATGTGAATTGTGAACTAAAATCCAATAATTCCTACCACCCTAGTGTTCATAATAACGTACCATTTCAGTTTTATTATAACACTTTCATACCTTTTTTGTCCCGGTGCTCAATGTTGGCTCCCCGCGCAATGAGGACAGACACAAGCTCCTCATGTCCTCCTGCACACGCCAGCGTCAGCGCTGTATCATGGTTACTCTCCGTCTGTGGGAGACAACATCATCTTTTAACAGGGTTGGGGACTGTGCACACAAGTACTCACTTGCATTGTCAATTTTAAGGTCTTTGTCATGTCAAATTCAGCATTGTGTCTTACATGTGCATCGATGTCAACAGAGGGGTAGAGGGGCAGGACTGAAGAAGGCGAGGCGATGTTTGAGGACATCTGTGTGGGTGGCTGGGACAGGGGCGTGGGCGAGGTTGTAGGGTTCAGCATGGGCACCCGGCTGCTCACAGCTGCAATAGAGAAATAAGTTATAGGATTAGGGATTTACCAGACCCTTTCATTAGATGTGAGTCAACAACAAGCTCATGTCGACTGCAAACCTAATTGCACTTACCTGCCATGATGTCATCCAGCGTGTCTGTGAGCGTCTGTGCAGGTGTAGCTACCATGAGCCCATCTGGGGCTTGCTGAGGTATCATTCCTGGGCCTAACCCAGACAGTTGTTGACCCTGACCCTGCTGCTGCTGCTGCTGCTGCTGCTGCTGCTGCTGCTGCTGCTGCTGCTGCCCCAGCATTTGCAGCTCTGGGCTGGTGCTCCCCGGGTAGTCCGCAGGGTTGTAGTCTGGCAGTGGTTGGATAGGGACGAAGGCAGTCTGAAGAGGCGGTGGAGGAGGCTGGGGCTGTGCCTGTGGCGAAGGGGGCAGAGGAGGCTGCTGTGGCGGCTGTGGCCCATCCCTGTAGAGGATTGTGCCCACCTGAGGAAGCCTGGGGTAATCGCCATCATCTCCATCTGCATCTTCCTCCGAACCTTCCTCTTCATCATCGTCGTCTTCATCATCCTCTTCCTGAAAAATGATAAAGCATCATAAGTTTTCCGGATCAATAAACAGTGATAAAGAAATCAGAACCAACTTCATGACATTAAAAATAACAAAAAAAGACTACTGAGAAGTTCACCTCTTCCCCTTCCTCTCCTGGCTGCTCTTCTTGATCCCCATCTTTGTTGGCTTCCTCATCCGTGTCAGAGCTGGTGTGTACTTGGGCACCTGTTATGGTCGGAAGCGCTCCAGGTACAGACGTTGTACTTCCGGGACCTGGACCTGGACCCTGGCTCTGTCCGGCCTCCTGCTCCTCCTTTAAACCCTTCGCCTCCATGTACTCTTTGGTGAACTGTTGCTGTGTTTTCAGCTGCAGCTGGCGCTCCACCTTCTGCAGCTCCTTCAAGATTTTCTTCTTCTTCTGCACCTAAGTGGGGAACAGCCACATCCATGTTTGACTAACTTCTGATACGGTGCTATGCATGCAAAATAACATTCACGTGTACATTTGATGCTAGGTAAAGTCCATCTTAAGTAAAGTTAGAAAAACAATGGATTTCAAATGGATGATAGATTATACCTGCTCCTCTCTGCTCTTCTTCAGCTCCTCAATCTTGTCTTTGGTGAGCGGCTCCCCCTGAATGAGCTCTAGCGACTGAAGTTGGGCCTTCTCAATGGCGCTGATTCTCTGGCCCAGCTCGTTCAGCTTTCCCTCCGTCTCCTCCACAATGCACTCTAGAGGCTGGCACAAGTGGAAGGGCGGTAGAGGCTCCGATTCAGGCCCCCGGCCAACTGAGCTGGGAACACCGGACTGAAGGGCTGCTTGTCTCTGTTTGGAAACGCCTGGATTTGTACAAAAGAGATCCAAGAAGTTGAGGGATACATTGGGTTAACAAAATGCCTTAAAACTGGGGAGATAACAGCTATATGGCTGGATGAAGTCACTTCAACTCCATTTCGTGAGTACACTCTCTGGGTAGCATGACTTGAAGCACTGATTACCTTTGCTGGAGACGAGTGGGGGGGTGACGATGCTTGATGGGGCTCGGTCGGGCTCCTGAGGGGGCACGACCATGGCGAGAGCTTGGAATGGGACACGTGGAACCTGTTACGGCAGAGGACATGTTAGTTTTAAGCTCTCAAAATCAACTATAAGACTTACTCTTTTCCAAAAACAGATATATTCCCCAGACAAACATTGATTTTTAAAAAAGTGTAATTTATTGCTGTATTTACCTGAGAGGCATCTTGCGAGGGGGGAGTGAGCTGGGAGAGGTCAGGAGCTGGGACAGACAGGATGTTGTTTGGGTAGTCCAATAGGTAGGACACCACATTGGTGTGGCCACCCTTAGCAGCTTCTATCAACATGGTTGAACCATCCTACAGAGAAAACATACATGGTTTCGATGATGTGTAGTTATTACACACATGTGAACACACATAAATATTCCAACTAGTCTAATCTATATCCAAAGTGTGTGCATTACTTTGAGTCTGTGTGTAGGATCCGCCCCATGTGCCAGCAGCAGCTCCACCACAGCCAAATGTCCTCCAGCACAGGCCAGAGACACCACTGTGTGGTCATTGTTGGCAGTAGCTCTGTTCACATTAGCACCTAGACAAGAGAAGAAGGGTTAAAACACATTACCTCACTCTGTATGAGATATGAATCTAATTAATACAATCCCAAAAGCAAAATCTTTAGGCGTCCAACCCAAATGAATTAGGGATGAAAAACAGTATTCCTGCATTGGGAATTGTGAGCCTATGTAAATTGTATTTTCAGAAAACGTGAGTATAAATTCTACAATACAATAACTGTAACTATTAGTAATCTTTCATCTATTACGAGTGTTATCACTCAGATAAGACCAATACACTGAAGAAAAACAAAACTCTTTCCTTATATTTATTTGAGTGTAAATCTTAGCAGGATAAAACATCTTCCAGTCAAATTGTTAAAAATCAATAAAACCTCATTTTCAAATAGTTCAGTTTTAAGCGATTATAAAAAATATATATCAGATAAGAAAAGGTCTTTAAGAAAAGAAAAAGAAATAAATAAATCACAATTTCCAAAAGAAGTACATTCAACGCACCTTTGCTGATAAGGAACTGTACTGTACAGAGATGTCCCGCCCTCGCTGCTTTCATCAAGGGCGTCCGGCCCCCTTCAGACTCATGTTCCTGGAAGACAGAAAGGTGAAGATGTTTGTTTAAGTTTACTTTAGTCCAGAAGTTAAACAAAAGATGTATGAGTTATATTTGTCCAGAAACATGCCAGTCAAAAAAAACTGCTGCTGTAGCTCTCCAAGCTACAAGCCTTGCTTCACACTGTTAAATCTGATCTATTCATATTTGTATACAAAAAGCCTTGGTGACACATCTGTTAATGCATAATGTGTTGCATTTTGTGTCACAAAGTTAAAAAAAGCAACGTTTAAGTCAAGTCTAATGATGCCTTATACAAAAGAATAATCCAAGGCATAGAGCTTAATAATTAAACACTGGTATGGGATCAGTACTTCGTATTGTCCGATACACAAATCCCAGGTATCGGGACTGAAAATCGGGACCAGACTCTTATTTACTTGCCTGGAATAAAAAAAAGCGAATAGAAAACTGGAAGCAGAATGTTTTTCACCAGTTAGTAAGACTGTAACTCCCGGGTGTAAGACTTGATACAAACTTATAAACAGTAATAACAATACCGCCATCATATATAACGACAGTGGTAACGTCAAACCAATTAACTCTACTGAGTGTATTTCACCAATGTTTCTAATCCGAGTAAAGGTGTGATCATCAGGAGCGGATTTAGTGATTTGGGGCGCCAACTGGAAATGTTGGTATTGGCAGAAGTAAAACCACGAATTACTAATATTAAAACTATTAGAACCAGACAGTAAAAGTCCTGCATTAAAATCTTACTCCAAGTGAAGCATGAAAGAAAGGCCTTATAAGCACAAGATACCCAAAGGTACTTAACATCCGTTTCCGGTGGAGCTTTCAATATGGATGAATAATAATGCATCTTATTGGAATTTGCAAAGTAACGAGTACCCTTTTCCAGTCAGTTAAATGTAGTACTACAATGTTTGCCTCTGAAGTAGAAGTACACAGTAAATAGTATACATCGCATATTTTTAAGTGCCTTGTTTTTTATATATTTATATGTAACGGGCTAGGAGCCAATCATAAGTGACAGAGAGGATTGAAGAGTATGGCATACCAAGTTGGCTCCAGCCTGCAGCAGCACATCCGCCACATCAGTGTGCCCGTTCTCACACGCATACGTCAACGCTGTGTCACCCGTTGCCGTGGTGGCATGAACATTTGCCCCTGAATGACAAAATCAAGGGATTAGGGTAGTAAGCACAGATGTATAACTAACATTTTTTTTTAAACACAGCTAAGCATACTCTTTGTTCTCCTAGATCTGCAGCTCCTTGCTTTCTTTCCTCTAGCTCACCTGCTGCCAGAAGGTATTTGACCAACTCCAGATGGCCTTCCTGTGCAGCCTCCATTAGAGGTGTGGAGCAACCTAACTCAATGTCGGCTCCCGCCTTAATGAGAAAGTCTGCCACTTCCAAGAAGCCTCCGCAGCATGCTAGAGTCAAAGCTGTCTCCTGTGTCTCCTCGGTCTGGGCATTGATGTTAGCACCTGGTCAACAGAACAGTTAGCGATTAGTGATGCACGCTTGTTTTGCACTTTATGAAAGCAAATCCATTTCTTCGATGCTTTAATAAATAAAAAGGTGAATCTTTTTCAAGATAAAACAAACACAAATGCAAAGAGAGGGCCAAACAAATCCAAACAAGTGTGTACTGTTTACTGTAACGGCATGTGACTTTATATTTCCCAGATGTAGAAGCAAAGCTTGCTTACCTTGAGCCAGCAGCAGTGCCACCATCTCCTCATGGCCTTCTCTGGCTGCCTCCATCAAAGGTGTGTAGCCTTCATCATTAACCTGGACAAAAAAAAAAAAGAGGCGTCCACAGATAAGAAAACATAGTGGCCAGTACGACTCACTGCAAGATTAGCATGTGGTCTGAAGTCTTTTGTGTACACTCACTGAGCATGGAAAGTTTCAAAATGCTTTTTAATAGAGGAGAGATCAAAAAAACCTGAAGCAATATAATTTGGCCTGCCATCTTGTGTTTAAGTCTGCTACCTTGCTGCCAGCTGAGTGTTTTAAGATTGAAATAACAGCAATGAAATATGAATAAATCATTTTTAAGTTCTTCCTTGCTCCAACTGTAAGATTACCCATCTAGTTGGTTTTATAAATGTAATTCAAATGCCAAATTAAATTCACATTTCAATCTAAATTCTAAGACTGTGGCTGGAACAATGTATCCCAGTAGTAGCAGAGCAGTGCGATTGTCCAAAGGTTGAAGGCTATCTTCCACAGAAAAATACATAGTTCATATTTACAGACACAGCTCCAGAAAGACAACTGCGCCCTTTCCTGTAGTTTATGGTCTTGTGTTGGTATTTAGGCCCCCGTCTCTTTACACACCTCTTCCAAGTTGGCTCCTCTCTCTATGAGCAAGGCTGCCAGCTCCACGTGTCCTCCACACGCAGCAAGGGTGAGGGGCGACTCAAAGGAATCAGCTGGCATGTTGACCTGCGCGCCGCTGTCCAACAGCAGCCGTGCCACCTCCACATGGCCGTCCTGGGACAGCGAGACACACAGAGAATGTAGAGATAAGCACCTGAATAAATATATGGGATCACTTTTCAATTAAGCCAATATACTGTCACGATGCATGAGTCCGAGAACCTTGATTCTTTACAATTCACTTTTAAAACATGGTTGAATTAATATCTTGTTTCCATACTTTTCTTACCGGATTGCTGCATTCACACTAGTGTCATCATTAATGTTTATCAAAGAACACAGAAATATGACGACTAGTCTAACTAACATCCTTCGTTACATTTATTTAATTAAACAAAGAAGCAGATCCTTGTCTATTTGAGTGGACTAGTCTACATGGAAAAACACCATAAAACTCTTAATTAGTGCTGGGTAAGATGGTTGAACTCATGACCATGCACAGACTCCAATTTTCATAATAAGCCAGGCACAAGTACATGACTGTGGACTGAGCTTTGTCAAAGTGCTTCCGAGTGTGAACACTGAAGGTCTGCAGCGGTTCTACTGCTGAGCGGATTTTGAATGGGTTGTTATGTTGGATCTGTAATCTGATATACAATTTGACTTTAAAAAAAAAAAGACAATTTTAATAATATTGGTGAATACATTTGAACTAAAACAGTCAAAATACAAATAAATTGTTTAAAAACTAAAATATTAAATCAAATTGAAAACTAAATTGGACAAACATGAATGCATTCATTGTCTGTAACAAAAATACAGGTACATATAAAACAAATGGCAGAGTGAATTGAAAATATGTAGGTAACGGTTTGGGTCAGATGCTCACCATGCACGCCTCCATCAGTGCTGTGTGCATTTCATCTGTTTTATGTTCCTGGTCTGCTCCGGCCTCCAACAGAAAACGCACCATATCCAAATGACCTGCAGAGGAAAAACCAGAACTCATAATCTAACACTTTTATCATAGTGAGAGAGAGAGGCACAGAACCAAAATAAGGCAATTAACAGAACTGACCTTTGTAGCAGGCAAGTGTGAGAGCGCTCTCCTTGAACTCATTGGAGTGTGTGTTGATGCCGGCGCCATACTGTAAGAGTACCCTGGCCACCTCTACGTGGCCAGCACTGGCCGCCTCCATTAGAGGCGTGTGTCCGTTCTCGTTGTGGTCCTCAATGTTAGCACCCTCTTTCAGCAGCACCTTTACCACATCCACGAAGCCACCGGCACATGCGTACGTCAAAGCTGTGTTGCCTGGAAAACAGCAAAGAAATTAATATGAGCGCAAAACACACAGAGTAAAGGAAATAATCATAACTGTGGAGAAATAAAGAGGGGTTTTACCTGTGGAGGATTGTGCATTAACATCTGCCCCGTGGACCAGAAGCAGTTTGACGATGTCGACATAACCTCCACTGGCAGCAGCCATAAGTGGCGTTATGTCTCCCTTGATGCCTCGGTCCTCCACATTGGCATGCATGGCCAACAAAACCTACGGATGAAATGATGATAAGAAATAAGCTAGACGAGTGATAACATGATCACTTTAACTTTGCAGGAAGGTCTTTTTTTAGTGCACAGGCACTAAACACTACAAAAATTAAAATCATAACAATGCTAAAATCAAGTCCAACTCCGAATTCCCTTTCACATACCTGTGCAAGTTCATAATAGCCTGCCGAGCAGGCGAGGCACAGCAGGCTCTCCCCTTCCTCCGTGTGTTCATTGACGCTCCGTCCCTCATCGAGCAATTTGCGTACCGCGTTGACATCTCCATCCGAGCACGCCTCCGCTAAACTACGACTGAAAATAACAAGACTGCTACAATTACTGCCACTGTGACAGGGGAACACACATACGCCTCACATTTACGCAAACAGGCATACATACTGTATGGTCAACTCTGATTTGATAGAAAAGAGTGACTATGCTCGGTCATAATAACTCAGTACTTTATGAAACTGTGAACAAGACAAACTGGCATATGCCAGTGTCAGTATGGGAGAGATACATACTTGTCGGCTTGGCCGGCGTTTAGTGTGTTTTCAGCTCTCATACGGGTCAAGGCTGCTGCAGCTTCGTCCAGGGCACAACTCACGGATGACGTCAGTCGCCGTAGCACTTCGGGGTCTGCAAAAGCTTTACCATCGGCAGTTGACAGTTTACCGATGCCTGCCGAACACCAAAAGGGCAGAGGTGCATAGGGCAAGGCAAACCACAGGGGAGCACAACCACACCAGACCAGATGAAGAAGCAAGTCCAGTCCAGCCAATCCAATCCAGGGTTAGTAGCAGCATACAAAGAAAAAAAAAGAGGAAAAAAAGAAAGAAAAAGAAAAAAAAATTCACACACAGAAAACACACACACAAGCATTTGTTAATATGGCTTACAATCTTGCCTCACTACTTCCAATACACCATCTATGATGTTTTAACTCGTATAATTTTGCCAGTGGGTACAGTACAAAACAATATCTGCTGGGTGACAATTGGAATGTCTTGGTAAAAACAGATCAGTGACCAGAACTTGAATGAATACAGTGAGGGAGGTCATGTTAGTCGTATAAGATAGACATAGGTTCAGGCTGTTATGGTTGAACAGAAGAATGTCTGCTTATAGATGGGTAAAAGGCAGTGAATGGGAGAGAAACTGGAGACAGTAGTCGGCAAGAGAAAAACACTGGGAGAAACTAAATGCCATAGCAGAGAAAAATGTGTTTGTGTATGCATGTATCATGAAAGAGAAGAAAAGCCAGCGAGGGGGAATGAAAGGGAAGAGCAAGCAGTAGGGAATAAAAACTGCATTTGCTAATGGCAGACATTGAAAGATCTTTCAGAAGACAGACCAATCTCTAGTTCAACTACTGAAACCCGAATTGTAATATTACATATAGTTACATACATATATGAGTAATAAATGTGTTCTCTGTATGTATCCTTAGGAGCAGTGGGCTGCTGTGAAGTGCCCAGGGAGCAACTGGGGGTTCAGTGTCTTGCTCAAGGACACTTCGACATGCAACTATGGGGCGAGAACTAGTAAAAGCATTTGAGTGTTTGTGTTGTGTGTGGGAGCTTATGGTTTTAAAAGGCATGTGTGTAAAAAAAGGAAGCAAGAAGAGCCAAAAGAGTAGGAAAAACAAGTGTTGACTTTTTGGCCTCAGTGAGCTCCAGTCCTTGTGGTTCTCATGTGTTTTCACCACTAGGCCTGCGACTTGAGCTAAACTTAGCATGGCTCTCTGACTAGGATTTCGCAATAGTCCCGAAGGCTGAGGGAAACAACAGGTCAAGGAAGTTGATCATTAATGTTATGCTGTATCGTGCTGATCAAAAATAACTTCCTCTTTTTGGGTCAAACTTTCTTGAATGAGCAAAACGGACAATGAGCTCTCAATGAGGCCAAGACTGGGACTTGGGTACGAGCAGATATTTCTGTTGCGTTTCAACTGAAACACGTCACTGGCTAGCAGCCACTGAGCAGACTACACCCACTGCACCACCAACCAACACACAATACAAAGTAACTTTACCGATGTAGCTAACGGCTCACAAGGAAGGAATGGAGTTCTTCATTCATTTTTTTAATCTCATTCTCAACAACACACCAACACAAGGTTTTGATGCTCGCTGGTTGCAGCTATTTAAAATGACCACATAAGGTGGCCGTAGTTTAAACCTGCATTAGCCTATGACAGCACAGCACAAAGGTGTTTGAATCCATGGAATCTAATCCAAATCCAGGATGCAAGTGTTGCACAGTGTGCTTACCCATCAGATGATCACATGATCTCCTATCTAGTCAGGGGAGGCGTAAACACCACATGCATGTTCAAAACATACAACTGGCATTCACACTAATCTGGTAGCACTGTCACAATGACATTTATTTGCATATTGTAACGCAATGAACAATTTGATAAAGGCGATAGTAGTCTTCACATGGGTCATATTAACTTGACATCTGATGATTTGACATGTTTAAATTAAGAGACATGTACAAGAAACATTGTAGTCACTACACAGAATTGTCATGTTAAGTGAAGTATTCAGTGGCCTTATTCGACAGTGTTTTCCTATAGCAGCTAGCTGTATGAATGTAGAAACACCACTTTGCATGCTACAGTAATTCAAAAGTGATCCATGTCTTTAAATTGGGTTACGATTACTCCAATATCCACTTTTTTTTGGTCTGACACAAGGCTTTTAATACATTTACCCAACAGCCATTCAAATCAAAGCAATCTTCACTCGGGCAGTCCCTGACTAAGATGGTTTCCTTTCCGACACAAATGATGTACTTTGAGAAAAAGCATCACATGTAAGGTTCAAGTGGTTGCCTGTACCAGAGGTGACAGGGAGAACAGATTTGCATTCTGGGTAAGATGTAGCAATGTCAGCGCTGGTGAGTCTTGGCTAATGAATTATTGCAGTTTCTAGTGTGTGTTACAGTCAGTCGAGTTACTTGCAACACTGATGTAAAATGTGTGAAGAGGAATTAGTCTGAAAGCTCTTTGTGCCTGTGTTTTGCTGAAAGTGAAGAAAACGCATTGCTTAAAAATAATATCTATATAAAAAATAAATAAAAAGAGTACTGCAGAAATACATGGGCCAACTAAAGTTTTATTTTTAACAAAATGTACTAGCAACACTTTTCAGATATATCCATAGGCTCTACATTACAGAGCGACTGGTCTTAAAAGTGCTGGCCAGCCTTTTATGAAATGTGCATTTATCAGCATGAGAATTCTCATTTGCTCTCTGTAGTTAATTTACTATTTTTGTCCACATGACTTCAGTTTTGGTCCATTTATTACTGGACCATAACTGCACTGAACCTCTGAATTTGTGTGTGTTTTGATTGTTTTGTACATTATGTCTACTTTAGTGTTGTTATTCTGGAACATTTATACCAAAAGGTTAAATACAATCAAATCTAGTGTTGTAGTTTACATTACTTGTATTCTTATGTATATAATTTTTTTGGGTGTATTTTCATTTTCATCCTTGCATTTGTTTATAATGCATTTGTATCATGCCCATTTTTCCATGCATTTGTATAGAACTTTGTAAACTCTGTTTTTAAAGGTGCTATATAAATAAATGTATTATTATTATCCATATAACGTACTTTACAGGGAGTTTGCAAGGTCTTATTCAAATAATCATGCCCTCTTGTTTTTAAAAAAAGCTAAGAATAGTGTTGAAACCGTTTGCCATGTTTGATAAGTGTGCAAAAGTATGTTTTTAACCTGTGAATGCCAAGATATGACAAAAAGGTTCAGATTTAATCTCAAACTTTTAAAATGTTAAATCTCTAATCTTTGCAGCACAACCGCTGTTTTCTGCAGTCACCCGCACACTCAGCTTGTACGTGCCTCCTCGTCCTCCCAATTTGTGGACACGATTATACGACTTATCACTGGCAATACAAAGGCAAATGGAGTTCATATGAGGAAACAAACTGACAAAAGGAGAAGCGTAATTATTACAGAGAAAAGAACTTGATGGGGAAAGCCCATTTTCCCACCTATGCACCTGGCAAACAAAAGTCTGAAACTGTAAGTGCACATTGGCAATACCAATTTGGTGTGATATATCTATATTTACCCAGTGGTCACTTTATTGGGTACACCTGTACAATCTAATGCAATACAATGGTTCTTCCATAAGTATGCTTTTATGAAACCTATATGTTTATTTGTTTAAATACCGCCAGAGGTAATAATTAAATGATATGCTTTAGCACTGAGGTCATAGTTTGTGGTGGTGTTGAACTGCTTGATATTGAGGTCTTTCTAAATTATCTGCCACCTAAATTGTGTTAACAGGGAGGACAAAATCATGTAAACAACTCTCAAAATAATGCAGTGCAATAGAGCACCCCATTAAGGTATGACCTCAGTAAATTATTCTATTGAATTTACATAGATTATACAGTTGTACCTAATAAAGTGGCCACTGTATGTTTTTAACTAACTACGCTCTGAGGAAGGCTCCTGCAGTTCAATAATCATAATGTCCATTTTCAGGTTTAAGGTATTATATTGTTGATATCACATGGTTCTACCTTTGTTTTGTGTGCACCTAACTGCTTTTACCATTTATAATCATATTACAGCTTTATTAACAAGAGATATGTGCATAAGTATGGTTAGCAGTATCAGTAGCTCTCATTAATAATCTTGCATGTGTTGTATTCAGGTCTGCTGAGTATTAAGGTTTTTATAACCCTTACAACAAGCATGATCAACTGTACAGAATAACGCTAACCAAATTTAAGTGCATTATTCAAATGATTAGGAGTGTCGCTGTCAACGTTTTTAACCAGATCAGAAGTCCCTTAATAAGGACCAACTGCTGACGCCAAATCTGAACTGAGGACAGCTATTTACTGTGTATTTGCCCTACCTACATAGATAAATGCACATCGCCTAAAATAAAAAATAAAGCCAATTCTATTGAGAAACATACAGCTTTGTGAATGAAGGTGCGTTAGAATACAACATCTATACATTAATATAGCAAACATACTTCTTTCTTTTAATTGTTTCCTGTATTATTTTGTACAATGACCTGCATGGACTTTCTGCTTAGTGAAGAGTGTCAGTTAACTTTTGTGCTAGCAGGTTTGGACAGCCTCTCTTCATTCCCCACAAGAACAAAATGCTCAAGTTCAGCAACTGTTAACGAACAGCAGAACAATGTAAAAATGTTTAGCTATATTGGCTCTGTAATCCAGCACAATGGACTGAAAAAGAGACAATAACGTAAAGTGCAATAATTCACCTTTAATTTGAAGGAATTTACAGTGAAAACAGATAAACAGTCAATTGTGTAGCCATTTTAATACACACTACCGGTTTTAAGGGTAAAAAATATATTGGAATAATATAAATAACCTAAAACAACCCATAAACGTCACCAGATCTGTTGCATCTTCCCTGGTGATGGTCTTAACCAGATTGGTATTCGGCTACTTTGTTCATACAGGGAATGAAAGGAGGCTGCAATAACCGTTACACAGACACTCCTCTCTCTGCTAACGCTTTATAAAAAAATAATTGAACATTAAAACAGTATAATTAGCGTTATTAAGCAAGCTGGAACAGATCTTAAGCGAACAGATAACGAAAATGGTCATGTCTTGTGAACAATTCCGACTAGTCAGTAGAAAGGGGAATAGAATGAGATTAGCCATTAGCCGTTCAACACAGGCTCTGCATGCTGTGGAGGCTGAAGCGCGTTCCATCGTTAATCTGCCCGGTAATGTTTATAAGCCCCAACGAGGCCAGGACACCCAGCTCTAATGATTAATCTACATGGACCTTCTCCCACCTAGATTACAAGTTCTAATCAAACTAATTTACCCAAATCACTTTCAAACTATGTGCCGATATAACACTTGTAGAACAAGCAGGTTCTCTTTATTGTAATTTCAGCCGGAGGCCTATACAACTATTGTTGGGATTTGAAAGGTATAGGGGGGGAAAGGCAGAAAGGTGTGGTCTCACTTACTCAAAGTTACTGCATGTTAAATCACACATTAAGACTGGTTGGAGCATTAGGCATGGCCAAATAATGAGGTAGTGGTCAACTACGAATTAACATGTGTCAAGTCTTAAGCGGAATTAAGTTAAGACGAAGCAGTCATACCTGCAGCTTCCAGTAGAGCTTCAAGTCGAGCCTGTGTCTCTGGATCAACGGTCCTCAAATCTACGCCATCTGTGGCACTGGACAAAAGCAACTCTGAAGCCGTCTTCATGATGGGGTTATCCAGGTCCTCCTGGTCCAAAATGAATGACTCCACCTGGAACAGGGAGAGAGAATCTTTAGCCCTTTGTCGGCAATTGTTAGTTTATAATCAACATCTGTATGAGTATAAAGTCTAAACCTTGACCAGAGTTTGTGAAATAGAATAACTCATGAGAAAGTGGGAAAACATTGTAAAATGTATTATGTTACTTGCACCGGAGCAACAGAAATGAGTCCTAAAACTTTGTAATGAGTTATCAATTTTCTCACGCCGATTCGACCGTGCTGTAGTTCATTTAGCTTTTTATTTCTGCCGATTGTCTGTACGCTTCAAAAAACATAAGTGGTGTTTATTTGTGAAATGATCTTGCATAGTATTTTTTAGAGCGTATGATCTGCGATAATCCAAAATGTTGAAGGAATTAGTGCAATGCTTCTGGGTAGCCTACAAAAATAAGTCTGCAGCTTTCTATACGTCACTTATTAGTTACCTTATTCTTTATAGAAGTTGCCCCACAAACACCATCTATAAAAAGACCAGGCATGCCGCCCTTGTTTATTCACGGTTTCTTTCAACCGAGAGAAATCAAAAAGGAGTGTAGGGATAAGAGAGTGAAAGCACAGGAAGTGCTACGGCCAGGAATTAAAACTCTAGCACACATGGAGAGATTCAGCTGAGAGTCGGCTGCCCAGGTACAGCACCAGAGCCTCATACCTGAGCTTTGGCCCTGTTGGCGAGCATTTATTTAACAGTCTGCATTGAACATTGTTTGCATCTAAAAAGCAAGCGAGCCCACATAATTAACGCAAACTTTACTACCATTTATTTTATTTTATTTACTTCCGAGTGTCGCTGTTGTAAATACTACTTAAGTCCAAATTCATATATTTTTACCCCAAAAAATTTGAGCTTTACTCACATATGTTACTGTTGAGTAGAACTCTGATCAATAAACATATGTAGTCATGTTCTAATAAACAGAACACATACATACATACATACATACATACATACATACACACACACATACATATCGGAAAACAAATATTAATGGAACCAAACACAGCAAAAAATGCTTCAGCAGACTTGTTTATATTTAGTCTATTTCAGAGTAACTGTTGGTTCACTTCCTGTGTTTCAAATGTTAGAGGTGGGACACTAGTGACTCCTTAGTTCTACCTCAGTTAGTTGCGAAAATTACTCATGATATATTTTGATAGACAGGTGGAAATAATCTCAAAGATAGCCACATCTAAAAACTATGTAATAGAAAAAATACAATACACCAACCTGAGGAATGTAGACTGGAGCTCTTAATTTCTGACGTCTGATTCACACTGTGTCTTCACTAGTGTGCTATACATTGAAATATCTTGAGAATGTTTACATTAATAATTTATCCTTCAGAGTACTCAGGTGTACCGAGATGACAAATATGACAGACATCATATCTAACTACCTACATGGTGAGGTTTTAAAAACAATAATAAGATTAAGAATAAGTTACAAACATACACAACACAAGAGTTTGCAACACAACTGTTGTCCATCCATAAACTGCAGCAGGCTTTTAGAACCTGGCCCACAGAGCAAATGTTGAGTCAGCATTCAGCAATGTGGAGGAATTCAGCTATACGATAGGAACGCAGAGTAAAACAACCCATGGGGGATGTAGTTTTACGAAGGCCTTTATAATCAACAATGGACATCAGTCAACACTATTAATGAACTACAGTTCCCACAGTGTTGGTATCCAGAGAGCTGAAAAGGCCTAGAATGGCATCTGCTTAATCCTGGGGCTCAGATTTTAGCTGCTGCCCAGAGCAGCGAGTTCTCCACTGGAGTAAAACACCACAACAAACACTCACTTTGAGGCTTACAAAAGATGGCTGGGTGAACTAAGAAACTTGATACAAAGGACACATATTTGTAATTTGATTTGAGCAAACTGCCCGAGTTGCAATTGTCAAACTTGATATTTTCTTCTGCTACTACAACACAGCTGATGCTCAGACAGAAATCGCCAGACTATATGGACATTGGCATCAGCTGACCTTACTGTCATAGAAAGGTAGCCCTTTGGTCAGATATTTGTAAAGTATAATAGACAGCTCAACAGGTAATATGCATTGCACTGCAGTGTCAATTCTCGCTCCACACCCATAACTCCTTGATGATTTACCAACAGTAGAAACTGTACCACTTTTAAAATGACAATACATATTATGTTACCATGAACATATTATTAAACTGAGAGACCGTTGATACATTAGTGCAAATCTTTGCCATCTAACGTTAGCAGTCTGGCAAGTTCCACTCCTGAATCTGCTGCAGCTATACGATATTTGTAAACACGATTACATCACAATAGTATTGCTGAGGACTTAATATCGTAAAATTGACATTGACATTGACATTAGACACGGCTTTCGGTAAAGATGGTTTGGTTATGATGAAGTGGCCTTTTGATTCTGTAATAAAAATCCCGTAAGGAGGTGGTTCTCAGTCAAATTTGTTTGTTTTTTTAGGTGACATTAAATGTGTGCTATAGCGACACATTTCGTATAACACATGTATCCATCTAAGCTAATATAAACATGTCTGAAGTATGTTTAGCTAAGGAGGAGATGCCATAACACCTGTCCCAGTGTGTGACCGCCGCCAGCACATGGGAAAGTTGGTCTCCTCTCAACATGAACTCTAGCTGCTCGCAATTGTGACAACGCAAATCAAGTTGACACAGTGGTGGTAGCTATCTGGCCGAAAGAGGCGGAGGATGGAAGAAAAAAACTGGTTTATTTGTCAACAGCGAGTCCCTTAAATTAGAGGAGTTCCGCGGTGAAAAGTATTATCTATACGTTTTGAAACTTAGTCGAGGGACGATCGTAGTTAATTTACATGATTTGGAAAAGTGACGTAATTGCACCACAACTACGAAATGGCAGATAGTTAGCTGGCCATGAACGTCCTAGGGTTTACAGGCATCTTCCATTTGCTGTGGCTGGAAAGCTGTTGGGGGAGCCACAAACTTGTGATGGGTGTTGCGAGACGACAGCACCGAGCGAGGCCGTAGTCGCTTCCACCCGAACTAGGCCGCAGTCACAGCCTGCGCTGCATAAATAAAACATTTCACCCGCTCAGCGTGAACAACTGCTTGTGTCCCACCAAACATTACCGATATCAAACACCGCATAAGCAACTGAACTGGAGAGAGGTGTTGTTCGATTGAAGCGCTGTCTTATTTTACGTCATTTCAGCGGCCTGGGAGGGGGTGGTTGCCAACTGCGAGCTAATTCGCTAGCTAGCATCCAGCTCGCGCTAAGAGAGGAATGTTACCTAGCGCTCTGGTTAGGCTTAGCTAACTAGCTTAGCGTAGCGTAGCTACCTCTGAAACCTCGTCTTCGTCGCTGCCGGATCCTGGACCCGAGGAGAGGACGGCCGCGGCCGCCAGTTTGAAATCCAGTCTTTCTGCTCCAGGCCCACCTGGTTCGCCGTACAAACGTACTTTCTTTCCACCTACACCAATCCCAATGCCCCCTAGTCCGACTCCTCCTGGTGTCGCTCCTACCCCCATCCCTGCCACTGGGGAGCGAGGAGTCACCGAGTCAATCTCGTCCTCGAAGCCGTCCGTCAGCATTGCCGTCCCGGCTACTGCATCCTGCATACTTATGTTCACGATACTTGTGTCCACGAGCTAGTTGTTGACTTAAACGTCCGTCCAGGCTCTTTCTTTTAGGATATTTACGTGATTTTACTTCAGGGAATCCAGAAACTCTCCCGAAGCGAGGGTTGAGGAGGATCTCTTTCCCCCAGCCATTAACTTTCTAACAACCTAACCCGATACGCACTGTTTCTCAGAACGACCGCCTCTGTAAGAAATCCTGATCACCCTATTGGTTGAGCAGGAAAAAACTCTGTTTTCAATTGGTCAAAGTTACAGCTTGTCAAACGTGAGACCGCAACGTCATGTTAGGTTTACCAATATCACGAGGCTGTAGAACGAACGTCAAGATATGACATGGTAGGCCAACTTAACTGGTAGCTAGCTTTACTAGTTCATGTAAACTCTTTTAGGGAAATCACGTATATGGAGAGAAGTGGCACCTGTTGTACATTTTAATCATCCATTTTTTAAAACTTTAAATGCCAATGACTATCATCAACTGAACCTCACACATTGCATATGCTGTAATTTATGGCTTTGATTTCTTGATGAGCATTAATAAGATTCTAATTAGAAGAATTAGAGATGTACTCGTTAAGGGGCATTGATATGAGACAAAACGTACACCTGCACACAGAAAAACAAGAAAAAAAACATTGGTCACCTTGGATCATGATCACATTTTGTAATCTGAAATGAATTGCTTAAATATTTGTTTTACTGCAAATATGAAACACATAATCCCTTGATATTGTTTCACATATTGCGTATGCTTAGATGAGTTATGCATATGTATATGTTAATATTACTTATTTTTTTATATTGGTGAGGAAACAGTATCTATGCCAAATAAGGTGTTTTGCGTTGATGGAACTTTGTTTTTAAATTGCAATCCAGTGATTGCGTAATCAAAAAGTGTCTGATCTCATTGTAAATGTTTCTGGTTCACTCCTAGAAAGCATTTGCATTCAAATGAATATGTCATTAAATTCCATGAGACTAAAAACACAAGAAAACACACATTCTGCTTTTCACAGTATTACATGTAGTAAACTGTTACATTGGTACTGTTTGATTATCTTTATAAAACGTGTATTACTTAAAATGTACCTCAGAATCAAAAGTAAATGCACTAAAGAATGTGACATTAATGATTCATTAATAATGATCAAGTAGTATTTTAATGGACACATATTATGTTAATTTCCAGGTCCATACTTGTATTTTGTATCACTGCTAAACATGTTTACGCTAAAAGAAACTGCATGTATCATATGTGACGTATTGCAAAGAAACTAGTAAGAGTAGAAAGTGCTACATTTCCCAATTATGTGTATTTTGGAGTGTATTCAAAAAGCAGAAAATAAAACCCCTCAAGTCAAGTACAAGTATTGACTTTAGTCAATTTAATTCAAGTTATTTAACTTTCAATTTGATACACTAAACCGCTTCACTAAAGAAGGAGGAGGCAACATGCCTTGCTAAAGGGGTATTCTGAAGTTGCTGAAGGACTTCTCCTGCATCAAACCTTTCTGATGGTCCACTGATTTCAACAAGTGACCAATGTGTGGCTTACTTGTATTACTTTTGGGCTGCCAAACCACAAACTAACATATTTGATTAGTTTGTTGTTAAGTATATGAGCTACTACTAAAATACCTTTTAAACTGTTCAGTCACATTTCTCACCAAAACCAACAAGCTTATGCTAACTAGGTTACTGTTTTATGGATTTTTAGTTTGCTTTGTTGTAAAACATGAACACATATTATATTTTAAAAGAAGTACAAGTTAGAGACCACTGTAGTCAGAATAACTTATCCTTGAAGGCCTGGCCAGGAGATGCACCCGGCCAGCCAGGGCCTTGGGCGGCAACGTCATCATTTTTGGGCGTGGACGCAAGCAATTCGGAGGCGATTGGTTATTCAGCCGGTTGCCAGGTATGTGAAAAATCCCACATTTTCTGTAAATTCTAACGTTCTTATACGGTCTATGATTTTAAACGTAAGATTGGAACAAATAACAGAATATTAAGATAACTTAATTTCCTTGCAATTTAATACAATTTAAAACACAGCAAGATATTAATATTGATAACAGTAGTATTCTAAATGTCTGATGATGTTGAACAACGTGATTGTGTTGCATTTTGGAACGGATGCGATGAGTAGTTAAGTGAGGCTTTTTGTCGTCTCCGAAAGGGGGTTAGTTACAGAGTACTGGCAACCCAGTGCAAGGTTTCAGCTGCATCACGCAGGTCTGGTCATACATACTCCGGCGTGTGGTATCTACGTTTGTATCAGGTACATGTATTTGTATTATCGTGGTTTACATTGCCTTATCTAAATGCATCGACAACTTTGCATTCTCGAATAGCATAACGTCGTTGTTGGTGTGTGTATTAGATAATATTAATATCCCGTTAGTTAGCTAATGCTGGCGCGAGAGCTAGCTAACAGTTAACGCTAATAACATGGCGCCGGGTGAGAGGGCCGCTTTTGTTCTTCTGTCTGGGTGCGGTGGTGAGCGTGCGGGGGACTACGCATCCTGTCCAAAATGAATGAAGTACGAATTACAAATTCGTAATATGGCTTCTGCGAACTCATGCGAATGTATCGAAACCCTTCAACACCAGAAATGTTGGCGGAATAAAGTAACTTAGCTCCACGTTATGTCGCTAAAGTTAGCTGGTAACGATGGCAAATCCGCGCTCGCGCTTTTTATCAAGTGGTCACCTTTTTTTAACGAGAAAGTGTTCGACAATCAAGCCATTTTGATAATTGATTGCGATTTATATTTGTAGACGACAACGTTCTTTGTTGCATGGTGAAGTCCCGTGATATTCTTTTTTATGGACGATATGCCGGTTAGTGCTATCAAACGGCCTGTAGATGGCGCTGCCGACTGATGCGCGTTCAGATTTAACGTTACCGAGGCCCGTCTAACTCACATCGTGAATATCGTTAACGTTTGAAGTGATTTTGAATTTGAGTGAAATAGTGTTGGAAAGATGTAAAAGTAGTGAGTATTTTAATCCAAGATTGTAACGTGAATTCCTCTGTCATACACACCGATATGGTAGACCTGCAGACGTTAACTAAAATGTTTTTTAATTCCATACATGGAAGTTAGTGTTTCCACTTTGTGACAAAATAGCCAATGTTAATGGAATGTGCCAGTACATTTAATTGATCAGAATTTTCTTGTGAGGTGTATTCAAAGCAATGACGAGATTCACAGTGCTTCTAAAGTGGAACCTAATTGTACACAAATTCAGGATATGAACATTGAAGCAGGATTTTTTTTTTACCCCTCCACACCTTAACGGGCAATCGTGATCTATGGTTTGAATATATGATCCTATAATATGTCCTAATACTAGGAACTGTTTTTCTTCAGGTATTGTGACAAGCCATGGCTGATGAGGGATATGTAGTACGCATCAGGGGTCTCCCATGGTCCTGCTCAGTGGATGAAGTACAGAGGTTTTTCTCTGGTAGGTATTTATATAATTTTTTACAAGAAGTATTTCTGTAATTAAAGAATTTACAATTGATTTGATGATATACATTACTTTTGCAGATTGCAAAGTCATCAGCAACGGCGGCGGCATCCACTTCACCTATACAAGAGAAGGGCGTCCCAGCGGAGAGGCATTTGTCGAAATGGAGAACGAGGAAGATCTCAAGATTGCAGTGAAGAAGGACAGAGAAACTATGGGCCACAGATATGTCGAGGGTGTGTAAAACTGCAGACAGATATTGGCTCCTTTATGAATGATCTAAACTTTATGCTGTGATGACTGACTGTTGTACGTCCTGTGATACAGTTTTTAAATCCAACAATGTCGAGATGGACTGGGTCATGAAGCACACTGGTCCAAACTGTCCAGAAACCGCAGGAGATGGCCTTGTCCGGCTCCGAGGCCTTCCTTTTGGCTGCAGCAAGGAGGAGATAGTACAGTTTTTCTCAGGTAAAAAAAAGCCTTGCTCAGTGGTTAACTGTAAAACCTCCTTAATGTAAAGTTGGTTTTACGTTCTTTAATTTTTCTTCTCCATCTTCCTTTTCTTGTTTCCTTTCTACTTTCTACCAATTCTTGATTTTACAAAGAAATCAACTTGCAATAGGAAAATAATTATAACCTAATTTTGCTTTTGAAATTGTAATCGTGAGGAAATGATGCCAGAAAAGGAAGCTAGTTTAGAATTTAAATTGAGGAATTATTTAAAGACCAAGTTAAGCTCAGGGGCAGAAATCTGTTATGCAAACACCCTTTCTCATCATATCAATCATACCTCCATTTTAATCATCATCTTTTTTCTCTTTCATTGGGTCCGATGTTGTAAGGCGGCGTAGTTAAATGTTGATGTCTGTGCCTACTGGTCATTTTCTAATGATGGAATGGGTCTCACTCATCACTGAGTAGACGGTCTCTTACCCCAGTATCATTGTCCCCTCTCCCCATTTACTCACACCTGTCTTTTGACTGCATCATTTTTATATACACTGTTCGGCAAGTTTTAGATTAGTTCCTACTGAGCCATTAGTAATTTTAATCTTTTTCTCTCTTCATCAACACACCAATACTAGCCCAATGTCCCACACAGTGCCCGTTTCCATATTCTTCCTCTTTCCTCATTTGTTCATTTCTTTTTTTTTTTTTGTCCCTAAAATACAGTAACTATAAGTCGTTTAAATAGCCAGTCACTGGTTAAAAACTGAACTGGTATGTGTGATGATGTGTAGAGTTTTCCATAAGTTTTCTCTTTAGAGAAAGTTCTCTCTGTGATTGGGCATGTGATTTAATATGTCCCCTGCTGGGGTTATCTGTCCTTGGGTTGAAGGGTTGGAAATCGTGCCAAATGGGATAACATTGCCGGTGGACATCCAGGGGAGGAGTACGGGGGAGGCCTTCGTGCAGTTTGCTTCACAGGATATAGCTGAAAAGGCTCTAAAGAAACACAAGGAAAGAATAGGGCACAGGTGGGGATGGTTGGTTGGTTGGCTGGATAAGTTGCTTTTCTTATGGTGTGCACCCTCAACATCTGAACTAAATGCAAATCAGACACTACATTAATCTCGGCTAATTCAAACATATTTGTAATTTTTTACCACAAACGCATACACAAATTGCCATGTTAGATTGCAATACGGCACACATTCACAATGTTCAATGGGAATATTAGTGCTTGGGCACCATTCACAAGTATGACACGAGTCGCTAACTAGAGTACATGCTTACTTTTGAGAACAAATGGTGTCTCGGCACTAAACATCAGTCCAGGTTGATAAATGGTAAGGAGTCTCCCTGGTGGTAAAATCAGAGGGCCACTGTACACATGGATCTGGAGCCCACTGTCGCAGGTAATGCTTAAGAGTGAGTTACAGAAGGGTTGGAGCCCTCTCTGTCCCTCTAAAACCAGGACAATGGCTGTCATGGCAAGGACACAGGACGCTGTATTCAATCAGTTGTATAACTAACTTCAGGTAACTATAAGAAACGTGTAAAAGTCAATAAGGCCCTGGTCATTTTGGACAGCTTAATTTTTGCAACTCAGTTAATAAGTTCTTTTTATTTACAGTTTTAACAACTAGCCTCAAGCACTCAGATATTACTACCGTTGGACTACACCATGACAGCCTCTGCATAGCCCAGTTGCATCAGTATTGAGCAAGTGCAGCCTTGCCTGGGCAGGTTCATTACCCATGCGCTCATTGTGCTATCTCTATGCTCCTAGGTACATTGAGATCTTCAAGAGTAGCCGTGCTGAGGTCCGGACCCATTACGAACCCCAGCGAAAGCCCATGGGCATGCAGAGACCAGGGCCCTATGACCGGCCCTCGGGTGGTCGCGGCTACAACATGATGGGCCGAGGGGGATCCTATGAGAGAATGCGTCGCGGCGGCGGCGGTGGTGGTGGCGGCGGCGGTGGCGGTGGTGGCGGCGGCGGCTATGGAGGAGGTGGGTGTCAAGTGGACCAAATGTGAACGGAAATCTGATTTAGTAACAGTTTGCAATTGTTTTAGATAGCCACAATATGATTAATCCGATTTTAAAATGGAGAGTAGAGTCCTGGACGTGCGTTAACCGTGATTACAAATGTTTAGGTGTATCAGATGGACGATATGGAGATGGCGGCGGTGGCGGTGGCGGCGGCTCTTCCTTCCAGAGCACAACAGGCCACTGTGTCCACATGAGGGGCCTGCCCTATAGAGCCTCAGAGACGGACATCTACAATGTAAGTCAGAGGAACGACTGAAATACCTGCACAACTACTGGATTGCTGAAATTGTCTTCCCTCGGTGCATATTGCAGCTGTTCAGCTCATATCGTAACATAAATGTGTTTAATATGTCCTCCTCAGTTCTTCTCGCCATTGAATCCAGTGCGGGTCCATATTGAGATCGGTCCAGACGGCAGGGTAACCGGGGAGGCAGATGTAGAGTTTGCGACACACGAAGATGCTGTGGCCGCCATGTCCAAAGACAAAGCTAACATGCGTGAGTTTGAAATGTGTGATTTAACCACTTCCGCCCTGCGTATGTATGAGTTTGCATAATGATGGTCATGGTTTCTCTCCCTGCCCCTCAGAACACCGCTACGTGGAGCTGTTCTTGAACTCAACCGCAGGTGGAAGTAACGGAGCCTACAGCAGCCAGATGATGGGTGGCATGGGTGAGTTTCAGTAGTGGAGATTGCGAGGCTAGCGGCATCTGTTGTTTGGGTGAAAATGTGTGCACAAAATCAGCATCTATGTAATAGTTAGGATTCTCTAAATCCTCCTGAACTGGATGTGAACTGTCCTCTACAGGGAACCAGTCGTCTTACAGCGGCGGCCAGCTGAGCTCAGGGTACTCTGGTGGATACAGCAGCCAGGGCAATATGGGCGGCTACAGTGACTACAGTGAGTGTCGGCGCTGTTATAGGCTTCTTCTAAATCCACAATAAAGTTCAACCTTTTCCTACTCTAATGCCACTTATTTATACACAAGGACAGTTGTGCATTGTTTCTGTGTGACTCCTGAAAGGAACTACTCGGTCCTATATTTTGTATTCTCTCTCTTGTTAGGTAACCAGGGCGGAATGGGAAGCAGTTACTACGGTGGCGGCGGCGGTGGAGGAGGAGGAAGCAGAGGCTCTATGAATGGACTGGGCGGGGGATGGGGAATGTAGATTTTCTTTTCTATAATTTGATGGGTTTTTTTTTTTTAACTCAGCATTTTGCTGCAAGGACTGGAAACGCAAGTCTCACCTAGTAAACATAGGGTCAGGTGAGGTTATGAAAACATTGGGGGGGGGGGGGTTTGTATTTTTTTTAAGTGGATGATCTTCAGAGAAGTGGGATCATCTGGTGTCAGAGAGAAGCACTGTTTGTCTTCCCCATTCTCACAGATTTAAATGTTCATTACAAGGATGTGTGTTTTTGTGTTCTCCATAAACCTGGCTGTCCCCCAAGGTTAACTCATCCTGTGCTGGTGGCGTTAACATTAGTTTCAATGTCTGAGTGCATGAACAAAACAAATCAGAAAGTCTGGTATCTTATGTTTTGACCTTATTTCACCGTCTACATAGTGTTAAACCTTTCTTTTTTTTTTTATTCCCAGTTAAAATGTTAATCTGAATTGAGACGTCACATGTTCAGAGCATGTTCTGTTTTCTTACGGTATGAGGAATTTTTTTTCTGGATTAGGGCAAGTGAATTTCAAATCTGCTGACATGAAGATTTCTACTGCTTCAAATGCTATTTGTATTTCCTGTGCACAAAGTGAATAAACTAGTCTGGAATATCTAATTGAAACGAGCATTGCAAAAGAGTCTTTATTCATTTATCAAATAGATAAAAAAATGTTTCATCACCAAATTAAGATGGCTTTGTAGCAGTTGACAATCTACAAAACCCAGTAGTAATACATTCTAAAATAGATTTAACATTCATACAATGAGTTTGCATGTAGCAGTGGGTCCATAGCTGTAAAAAAGTAGATGCATGACGAGGATGAATAATATCAAAGTGACGTACACTGATGATCCTCAGTGACCTCAACGTAACCTTAAAAAAAAAAAAAACTCAATTATAACTACACTTTAAAAAGGGTCAGTTTTAAATCAAGTCAAATTATTGTTATTCCAGTCCAAAGAAACAAATCTCAAATATCCTAATTTTCAATTTTAATATTAGCTCATCCCATCAGGATTAAAAGAGGGTTTAATACAGATCAATTAATACTCCTGAATTTCAGGCAATAGTGGAACTGGACCATCAAATCACATCTCCCTAAGATTTGATAACATTCTTGAAACACCAGTACTTCTAAAACCATAGTGGGTTTGCATGTGCAGTGTTGGAAACATAGCCGTCAGGAAGCCGTGGAGGAGCTTCTCTGCAGCAGGAGGGCGTGGCACACGTCGCACACCCGCACAGGCCGGGGGTAGGACGGTAAGGCCAGCTCATTACTGGAACAACAGTTGCAGTAGATGTCTCCACAGTTTCTACAGTGGTGCTGCAACACACAAACATGGACGCCTCATTGATGTGAAAATTATTATAGAAGAACATTTAATGAGACGGGGGTGGAAGAGACTACCTTCCTGCGTGCGATGGAGAACTCCTTCTCGCATTGCTTGCATTGAGTGGCCTCATCGTCTTTCAGCCAGGCGTGGCCCTGATGGGAGCAACGAAGAAGAGGACTGGTCAGGATCTCTTCAAATCTCACAGCATCAATTGTACATGTAATATATTCTTCACATTGTACCTTCAGAGCTTTGTTGACCTCCTTGAAGTCCTCCATCTTAAGTTTAGACCTTTTGACAAAAGGAGAAAGAAACACAAAAACCTTACAAAATGGTACACGTTTTACCAGAAACATGTAATAAAGATTTGTAAACAAGAAGCACTGACTGGCTGAGGTGCAGCCCCATCTCCTGTAGAGCCTGCTCCTGCTGCCCACATGTCTGCTGCAGCTGCCGCTTCTCATGCTTCAAATCCTGCAGCTCCTGCACCGTCAATTTACCGGAAACAAGAACCATAAAATCACAATATTGCGAAGGATTAGCAAATATTTGCTCAGTCACTTAAGAAAAACCTAAATAGGATGAACAATGTTGAAACAGTTGAACAACACAGCAACAGTTGAAGTCCTGCAGTTGCGTAGCAAATATTGATATAAAACAGAAATCGCTCAAACTGCAGGGTTTAATGCAAATAATCCAGGAACAGGTATGAGATGAAACCCATGAATTTAAAAAAAAAAGAGGAGCTGATCGCTACGATAAAGGAGCCCTTATATGTCATGTGGTCGTTTTGTGTCCGTGTGGTTCTCAGTTCCTGGAAAATCTAATTGTGCTGCACAAAAGTACAAAGACTTCTGCGCAGGAAGTTTAGACGTATAAACGTTTTTCGAAAGAAGAATCCACATGACGAGCTGAATGAACCAAACCCTGGTGAGTGGAGTGAGTGTGACGCTGACCGCGTGAAGGCCCTGGAGTTGTTGCAGCTGTGTGCGGAGCTCGATGCTGTTGTCCTGTTCCTGCTGGAGAGCTTTCTGCAGACTTTGTCTCTGTTCCCTCTCAGTACGCAGCTCATTCTCCAAACCCAGCCTGAGAACAGAGAAGAGACACAGTAAGTTTAACCCTCATCCTACACACATGGACAACCATCGCAGCAAAATGTCAACTTATTTCTTCTCAAAACATTAGTTATGTGATTAATGCCCGTTGACGAAAAGAATAACGGATACTATTAATTTAGGAGAGAAGCAGTTAATTCGCATTTCGTGTAAAATAAAAATAGACAGAGCGCATGAGAAGATTTGTGTCTGCTGCATCCGCCCCCTTCAAAAGGTGACAGAGTGCTACAGTGTGCGATACTTTAAACGAGTAACACTGTACCTATCTATTCTATTTTATCTACAAGTTACATGACTTGAACAGATTGATTTAAAAGACTACCTGTATGAATTCATAGATTGTAATTAATGTGGACTTGATTTGGATGGTGAGACTGTCGGAATTCAGATAATGAGGGGGAACATTTGTACTGCAACCCTGTTAATTCTGATTTCTAATCTATATTTATAGACATTGCTTTCGTGTAAATATTTTTTTTAGCTCAAGATGTAAAGGAGCCACAAGTATGTTCATTGCACCATGAAAGGAAATGTCTTTCCCTTACCGAAACCACTGTGTAGGAAACCATGTCCAGTTCAGATGGTACAGAAAGTTACTGACGTCCCTATTGAGCTTTCATTACTTAACTGCTCCTCAGTCGTGCATTAACTCATGTCAGCCAAATCAGTGCAGTGTTTGTTTTTTTTATTCCAGCTGTGTGAGTCTTAACCTTTGTGTATCCAGGTCAGTCAATTGCTTCTGCAAAGCATCCACTTTTCCTTCCAGCTCCACCCTCATGTCTTTGTCTGACTGGTCACTTTGTTTACGCTCTTGCTCTGAGTTCTGCAGTCTGTGAGGCACAACCAACCAGGGAGAAGAATATTACTTTCAAAAGGAACACCCTTTTGAAATCAGAAAAACCTGCACAATACACACCTGTGCTCTAGTTCCATCATGGCTCTCTCCATTTCATCCATCTTCTGCTCGAGCTGCACCGCCTCGGTCTGCTTTTTTTCTGCTAATCGTTCTGAATCCTTGAGAGCCACAGAGGTTGTATTAATGTGCGTTCTGTCTGAGCGGCCACGCAAGACAGAAAGAAACCGTGTATTCTTGTGCGTCTACCTGAGCTTTGTGGAACATTTGCAGGTTAAGAGTCTTGACTTGGTCGAGCTGGAGCCGCAAGGCTGCCAGCGTGTCCTGTTTCTCATGCGTGTCCTTCTCCAGCAGCCTCATGGCCACCTCCATCTCCTGCTTCAGGCCCACCTGGAGCTCCAACTCACGCTCCAGCTCCTGCCAGCATGCATTGCAAACACAAACAAGCATGAGTCCAATTCAGTTCTGAAGTCTAACCATTACAATAAAACAGTAGTGTTGCTTAAGCTCCTGCTAACAGGAGGCCACATGACTTAGCACCACTCACACTGCTGGCTTCTGTCTCACTATGTATGAAGACTAATTTCTATTTGCCACATGCGTGACATATTCTAGTGCTTTATATAACCGGTTGATACCTGACCTGGCGAATGCGCTTTTCCTCTTTGTACTGCTTCCAAACCACATTGTACATCTCATCCAGGCCCTGTCGAGTCTGTTTGTACGTCTCCAGCTCCACCTGGCTGTCCTGAAGGGCTGCCTGGAAAAACAAAACACATTATACAGTGTGGGTATTTTCCTAGATTAGGAGTGATTTAGTTGCCGTTACTTTCTGACCTCTTCCTTGTTCTGGCTGGACTGCAAGATCGTCTCATTCTCCTTTCTTAGCTGTTCCTGTTCCTCCCGCAGAGAGTTGATTCTGTCTGTCGCCGCTGTCAGCTGAGCAAAATAAAACACACGCTTATCAGACACGTGAAGCACGGCTTATAGACAAAGATGCTGTGATGACATTAGAGGGGAAGGCTTCTTTTTAGACAATTGAAGCAATCTTAAGATGCGTCACGCCCACCGATTACAAGCACAATCATACAATAGTTACACATACACACATTCTGACCTCCTCTGAAAGTTTTTTGTTGTTTTTTTCTATAGAGTCCATCTTAGCCTGAAGGTCAGTGACGGTGCCACTCAGGTGACGATTTAACTCCTCAATGTAGTGTTTCTGATCCAATATGGCTGTCATCTTGGCGTCACTTAAAGAGAAAGAATAAAGCAATGTCGGGGTTGAGTGTGCATTGGGTCTGTATGAGATTTAACTATTGTCATGCCAGGGGCGACAAGTTCAAACTAAAATCAGACCAGAGTGGTTCAAAACATGATAAAACAGCAGTGAGATGCTCAATTCATCCGAACAGCAAGCACTCACTTTTTTGGTGTCTCGCTTTTGGCAGGGTCTTTCAGATACAGGGAAAAGTCAATGACTCCCACCTAAACGGGGACAGAGAAACTGATCACTGTGTATGCCAGACGACTCGTCTCTCAAAGAGAAAATGGGCTGCAAAAGCTGGGATGTGAAGGCCCACAAAACCTGCCAGCACTCACCTGAGAATCAAGATCCTCCCCTTTTATACAGAGGTTAGCGTCAATTACGTTGAGGCCCACCAGGAGTCCCCCGATCACCGCTCCCTCCTCCTCCACCATCAATGCTCCAGAGTCATAAAACTCACTAGGAGCCAGACACAGAAGGAATTGGAAGAATTATGAATTATGGGGGAATTAGCTGTTAACAGACAAATTAACATATTAATATTCTAAAATAAAAAAACAGCTATATTAGGCCCACATAACGTATCCTGGTTACTAACCTCAGGAGATCTTTGCGGTCCAGCAGAGCTTTCATATAGTCAGCTACTGTCTTCTGCATGAGCGCTAAATGCAGCCAAGCCCTTGCTCTGCCCAAGCCGGTCCTGAAAACATAATTAAAGAAAAATAAATCCCCCAATAACCAACTTACGTGTATCTTACATTGTAGGTATACTGGGAAATGATTTGCAATAGCATACTTAATGCCGGGCAGGTCTCTGGCACTTGTGGCAATGTTAACAGACTCTGGACACAACTTCTCAACCAGCTCCAGCGGGCCCCATATGGACTTGTTCTGACCGATGAAGGATTTCTTGGCTAAAAAACAAAAAAAGGGAAAAGTCATCTCTGCTTGATCTGCTGGTGGCATAAGATCTTTGGATGAAATGCAACTCTGTTCAAAAGGCCAGACTCACCTTTCAGCCCGTGTTTGAGGCAATGCTCCAGGACGATAAAGAACTGCTGCAGAGGAGGGTACTCCGAGTCCAGCGTCCTGCCCAGACTCAGGGAGGACTGGATTAATACTTTGATGCTCAGCTTCATCATGCTGAGGAGGTTGGATCTTTCTATTGCCATGGGGTCTTTGGGGGGCAGCACTGTCAAGGACGCAAGGCAAAGGAAAAGCGTTGAATGAAATCTATGAGGGGCCGTTTAGGCCATAACTATTGAGACACTCTCACACGCACTACTGAAACACTTAAACACACACTAATGAAACACTCGTACATTCACTATTGAAATGCTTGTACACTCACTACTGAAACACTTACACACATACTAATGAAACACTTACACACATACTAATGAAACACTTACACACATACTAATGAAACACTCTCACATGCACTACTGAAACACTTACACACATACTAATGAAACACTTGTACATTCACTACTGAAACACTCTCACGGTCACTACTGAAATTACTTGTATGAATACATGTGAGACGCTTGCACATCCTCATGTAAGAGCATACATACATATAACTGAAAACAGATAGATACGTATACATGTTTCACTTGTATGCATTTCATATGTATGTGTATATGACAGAAGTATATATGTATGCGTGTGTGTTTCTCATATGTATGCGTAAGAGTATTTACAGAGTATGTATGTATGTGTAAGTGTTTCAGTAGTGCGTGTACAAGCGTTTCAATAGTGAATGTACGAGTGTTTCATTAGTATGTGTGTAAGTGTTTCAGTAGTGCATGTGAGAGTGTCTCAATAGTTATGGCCTAAACGGCCCCTCATAGAAATCTGTCACCCAATATGCAGGCTTTGGAGGAAGATGTCATGCAAGTTGTGTCCACGAAATGCAGAACAAACACCATGCGTGTAGTGGCACAACACCAAACTCTAAATCAAGATGATGCTCTTGAAGTAATGTGTCCTGGCAGCTGACATTAAGTTTCCAACAGGAAGTGGTGAGAGGGACTTTTCTGGCTGTCCTGTTGTACAACTTCACTAACTTTGGATGAAACATGGAGTGTTAAGAGTGACACCGGTGAGTGACAGTCACAGCCCACCTGGAAGCGTTTTTGAAGCGTTGTTGAGATCCGGTCCGGACTGAGATCCGGTCGCAGCGGACCCCTGTGAGGGACGTCTCTGGGCGGCAGCGTAGCTCACCCCACTGCTAATCGTTTCCGTGGCCTTCCGAGCCAGAGACAAGATGGGAGCCGACCAGCTGCTCTCTGCCGCCGCCGGAGCCGGAGCCGGCGTCTCCGTCCGGTCCCGCTCGTCGCTGTCGCCGGACTCGCCGTCTGGCGCGGCTTCCGAAACTTCGGGCTCATCGAGCGGTTGTATTGCTTCGCTCTCCTCAACAGCTGTGTTTACCTCCCCTGCCTCGTCGGCCATTTTTTACCCCCACCCTCCCTGCTCGCCGAGTATTCACGTGACCAGACCAGAGCAATCACGCGCGCTGTGAGAACGTTATTCTTCTTCTTTTCTAAGTTATTGTCGGTTAGGAGGCACCAGCGCCACCTACTGGACTGGGGCGAGTGCGCGTCAGACAGACGTTGAAGGAATCCTGCATGTGTGTGTGATTGTGAGGGCCTTGATTCATCTAAGAGCTACAGGAAAGGCGTTTCCCGTAGAAGACATATTGACAAGTGACAGACATGTCAAGCTTAATGTTTGTTCATGTTTGGTATCACTTTCCTTATCTTGCTCCTCACTTTCCACATCTCACACTATCGCTATAGCAACAAGTCCTTATACAAATGTTATGAAAACAACCTCTCCTAAAGACCACGTAATTATTCTTGGTTTCAGAAGTTCCTAACAAGATAATGAGCTGAGGTCCTTTTGTAGTCCTTTCTGAGTGTGATGTAGTTCCTAGTTCCACCACGTAGTGGCGCAGACATGCTGTCCGTCAGTCACCTGTTGAACCTGTTTGAAGGTGCTTTTATTATTTATAGGCCAAAAGAAATTCCCCAGTCCAGTTTATACCCTGCAATAATTCGACTTTAAAAGTGAGTGAATGAGTACAAATACATTATTTGTTGTTGTTGTTATATTTATTGCATTATTATAAAAAGTAAACATTTCAGTAATATTTTTTTGTATGTGACTTTCTATATCTATCTGTCTGTCTGTCTGTCTGTCTGTCTGTCTGTCTGTCTGTCTGTCTGTCTGTCTGTCTGTCTGTCTGTCCGTCCATCCATCCATCCATCCATCCATCCATCCATCCATCAGAGTGATGATAGAGATATATTATATTGCCAACCATGAAATACACAACTCTTAAACACATCTGAAAGCCTTAAAGATTAGATAAGGCAACACACACTGTGGCTTATAGAAATGAGAGTCGGTGTTTTGAACGACCAGGGCACTTCAGGATATATAGGTGAAAACTTAAAGCAGAAGATGGGGCGAACATATTGATATAACATAATTAATTTCCATCAACTTTAACAGAAACGTATACAGGATGCACCTTTTAATAGTAGACTGAATCCCGTCTACTTACATATTATAACTTATAATAATGCCATATCACTGTCACCACCAGAGGACTAATTTGAATTTAAAGTGGCCCTACAAACTCCGCACCAAAGTGATTCGCCTAATATTCCATCTATGAATGCAGTAGCGTACTAATATTGTTATAGCGCACACTTTGTCCAGCCTGCATCCTCCACGCGGGGCAGCGTCTGTAGGCGTGGTGACCCGAGGAGGGCCATAAATACCGCGGTGCCTCGATCCGAGCGCTCCTTCTCTCCGCTCCTCTGACGCTGGAACATCCTGGACGCGAAGAGGACTCAAACAGGCGGAATTAATTCACACAAACGCACCGAGAGAGAGAGAGAGAGAGAGAGAGAGAGAGAGAGAGAGAGAGAGAGAGAGAGAGAGAGAGAGAGAGAGAGAGAGAGAGAGAGAGAGAGAGAGAGAGAGAGAGAGAGAGAGAGAGAGAGGCAGAGAAAGGAAAAGAAAAGCGAGAAGGAAGGAATATTTAGAAACGGAACAAGTGGAAGGAATACAACTTGTAGATCACTGGAAGTTTTGACGTGATGGGGATTTTCGCTGTTGTGCTCCTGCTGGTTCACGCCTCGGGTGAGTTTCACGTGCGCTGATGTGAGATAACAGCGTCCTTCTCTGTTGAGGGACGTGATCATGTTTGACATGAGCTGCCGGTGTGTGCCTCTCTTCTTGGCTACCGGTGTACACCTTTTGGACACTTCATAACTTTTCATGCTTTTCATAATGCCAGGCTATTCGGGAGCTAACGGGGTCATCTCTCTATTTTAGAGCATGCTTTATGTAACTGGATACATTTATTTTTAACTCATATTCTTGCCTGACATTAGCTAACTGTCTGTCCATGCATTTCATACGCGTGTGTGTGTGTGCGTGTGTGCGTGTGTGTGTGTGTGTGCGTGTGTGTGTGTGTATATGAGACACAGGGACTATATGCCAACTTCTATTGGCCCCCACTCCCACTGTTTTTCCCTTCCTGCATTTCAAGTTCAAGCCCCACTTTTGGCCAGCTTCCACTCTGCCAAAGTGCTCTTGAGCAAAGGGGGTGAATATGCTCTGTATCTCAGTGTGTGCATTTCCTAACAGGGATCCGTAGGATTCCACTAAAAGCCAAAAATCCTGCCTGGAGCTTCCTTGTGCACAACATGTTTCGACTTGCCCTCAGAGGTCCTCCCACCTTGGCACACTAACCTGTTTGCACTCCTCGTCCCCTAGAGGAAGAGTTTCTGAGGTGTTTGTGGGCGTCTATTCTGTCAGAGACGGCATCAAACCAAACAGACATGCAATTGTAACATTTTAAACTCTCATTCTTTCCTCCAGTGGTGTCCAGACTGGCCAGCGGTGCCGCAGTTGACAGGTATGAAAGCGACAGGCAGCGGCACACAGCTGTGTTCAACTTGGACACGACCAAAAACAGGAGGGTGGAGGAGGAGAACGTGAGTGCGACGACAGCGGAGTATGGTCAGAAAGGCGTGGAGGAGGATTACAGGGATTATTTCTATGAAGACGAGTATGAAGATGGCATGTCTGGAGACTATGTGGAGTTGCCAAGAAGTAAGGGAGTTTGCTATTTCTCAAATGTCTTACATTTCTCACCACTTGCCTCCGCAACAAATACGATAACATTCATTTTTGTTGTTCTGTTTTTTTGTTTAGTTGCCATGGTAAGCAAACCCAACAATCCGTCTTCCATCCTGGAGACAGAAAGCACAGAAGGACAGAAAAGGAGAGGGAGGGGAAGAAAGAGTGGGAAGGGAAAGGGAAGGAAGAGGAATCCTTGCCTGAGGAAGTACAAAGATTTCTGCATTCACGGCACCTGCCAGTACCTGAGGGACATCCGCGCCCCATCCTGTGTGTAAGTATCTCTGTATCTATCTCCTCACCGGCTCTACCACTTGGGTTCCTGCCGAATCATTAACCGATTCCCTCTCCGTCCTGTCTTCAGGTGCCACGTAAGCTACTCTGGGGAAAGGTGTCAGTTTTTCACGTTGTCCCTGGGGAAGCCCCAGGAGGGCTACAACCGGAGCACGGCTCTGGCCGTGGTGGCGGTGGTGCTGTCGTCCGTCTGCCTCACCATCATCGGCCTTTTGTTGTTGCTTAGGTAAGTGAAACGCACACAGATCCACTCACAAACACACACTAACAACCGTACACACGCACACATACACACGGACAGATTCAAGACCTTTCTGGTAACTTAGCAAATACTTGCCATGGATAGACACAGAACATAGTCTGAACAAGCTCCTTTTCTTTTGTTGATCACAGGTTTCACAAGCGGGGAGCGTATGATGTAGAGAATGAAGAGAAGGTCAAACTAGGGTTAGCGTCCAACCACTGAGGAGACAAAGAGAGGTGAGTAGGTAGGAACAGGGCTACAAACACATGCACTGACAAACACCGTCATATTTCTTCTTCTTCTTCGTCGCCTGAACAAAATAAGGTTGTACTCATTGCCTCTCCCTCTTTTTTTCATGCCAGGCAAAGATGTGGAAATTCTACCTCAAAATAGAAAAAGAGAAGTGAACTGCAAAAGGAAGGTCCTGGAGGGAAAAGGATCGTACACGAAGAAGGGAACCAAGGCCGTTTTCTGCCTTGACCCCCTGCTAGACGTTCAGATGAAAAATGGGCAGGTGAACATATTCCTGAAGGCCTCAGAAGAAGTCGGCCCACCTGAAACTGGAATACTAACGGCCCAGAAGATGGACTGGAGATGTGACGAGCCGTAGGTGATGAGCACGAAGGAACGAGGAGAAGAAGAAGGAACATGTCTAGACTCTGTGCTGCTTCTCGACTGTGTGAAAAGAGGTCGTTTTTGGACGGAACTGAACAAGATTTTTTAACAAAAGCATTTTGTATTTTCCTGCACAAGTCCATCTTTTTTTTTTTTTTTGTGTACAGTAAACCGTATATTTATAATTTTAATTTATTTATTTAAACTAACTGTATTTATAGAGATTTTAACCACCTACAACCGTTTTTAAAATAATGATGTTACAGTTGTTTTTATATTTCTTATTGGACGTTATTTATTTATGAAACAGAAAAGCAAACAATGCTGAAAGCTCATTGACAGATTCAGTATTTCATGAAAAGGGATTCGATGCGTAACTATCTGATTTCTGGCGTTATTAATTTCGGCACTTAGTAGACGATCAATAGCACTGTGATTAATAGATTGGTCATGAATAGACATGATCGTTTTTTTAAATTATTCGGGCTAGTTTCATTGAGAGCAACGCTCTGCTTGTACTCCCATTGTTACGAAAATTCACACCTGGAAGCTGCCCAGTGCAACCAGTTTGATTTGTAAGCCACTCGGCAGCTCGTGGCCTTGCTCAAAGGCACAACGGTGGTGGTAATGGGGCTGCTCTTACTCCCAAATTTGTCCTACAGGTTTGGGGATCTTTTTGCCGCTTTAGGGTGAGTCTTCTGCCTCAGTGTTATAAGATCAGATCAATGCCTGTCATCACGATACATCGCACTGGCTGTGTATTTATTAAAGCCAACAAAAAAACTGCCCTCAGCAACTGTATTATTAAGAAGCGTTCAAAAGCGAGTCAAATATCAAATACACTGCAACAAGAATTTGGTAAAAACATGTTGTCATGTGGTCTTACCGTCATTAGAGGAATAAATCATTCAGATCCATGTTGGGCTGTCATGTAAAAGAGAACATAAAATGTGAATTACAGTGTTCCACTCTTTGAAATCCTGTCCTGCAGTTTTGAAGTGATTTTTATTTATGTGATTTTTTTCTTCTTTTTCAGAGCGAAATAAAAAAAGACTCAAAAAGACTTTTAGACTCATGTAATTTGTACTCCATTACATCAAACCTCTGCATTAATAGGAACTTCACATGTTGGACTGGCAGATCAATTAAGCTAGGTCGAGTTTATTTTTGTCTTTGGTTCACTTCCTGAGTCATGTGAGTTAATGTGATATTTTAGAGTGGCCGGTCCAGATGATGATAACACAAGCGTGTTCTTTTGGCCTATTCAGGAGCTGTAATTAAAGTAAACAAAATATTAGTATTTCCCCTTTCTCTGACGTGTGAGCAAATGATTTTAACCAAAGCATCTGTATACTGGCAAATATGTTTAGTCAGTGCTGTGGAGATAGGGAGTCAAAAGTCCTCCTAGTTTATTATGCTCAAATCTGGGTAGGGGATATAAAGGGGATACCAATGTTTAATCACTATATATTTATATATATATATTTACCAATTGTACTGTTAAACAAATGATTGTTTGCCATTTAAATGTTTGCCATTTAAATGAATACGTTTCCCAGAAGCCTTTCTCTTAGGACCAAATGTAAAAGAACACATTGTCAGTTTCACGCGTTGTCAACAGCATCTTCAGACTCACGGACAGGTCAATCCTAATGGGTGCGGTCAGGACTCACTTGCCGCTGTGTGTATGTCCTGAGCCACGGGGAACAGATGTGCGGCGTGCCCGCCGGGGAACACCTGATGTTCAGCCACAACATGTTGTGCCACAGCACCACACACCATTACTCACACAGCCAACAGATGTCATGTTCAAAGACACACCACCAAGTCTAACATCTGAGACCACAACCAGCCCTGAATGCCGCAGAGTTCACAGAGACCGCATACAGCAAATACTAGCAGGATGCAACAATGCTGTCATGTATGCTGCATGCAGGTTTAATGGGGGTAAGAAAAGTCAAAAGACCCAGCTGGACTCAAAGTATTTGTTAGTCACCCCTTGAAGTCACCTCCTACGCGGATATTGTTATTCAGACACTACGTGTGTGAGTGTGTGTTGGGGAGTATGTGGTAGAGTAATGCCTTGGTGCTGGTTCTGTGGGTTACAAGGGTCAACCAAATCATTACAAGTAGAATGTATACAGCAACACAGGAGTCTTTACATGTTTGCTATGGGATAGTTTTCAACACTGTTTGTGGCTTTGATTCCCGTACTTTCTATATATACTGAATAAACAAAATACTGGGGGTTCACACTGGGGGATGTTATAGTTAAAGACAGATGTTAAGCTGAACCATAAGGGTGTGGTACCTGATTCAGGATTCAGCAGTTCAGCATTTAACTTTTCTCCATGCACATGTGTTCAGCTTGTACTTTAAGTAGATAAACTCAACGCGTGTCAGATATGTTAAGTTTAATTCCTAATAAAACTATTTAAAAACCTAGAATATGATGGTGTAGGACGATATTTTGGAGGTTAAAGATGACGTATCATGAAAACTCTTTTCAGGGCTTCCGATGCATTTGGGTATCTTGAGTGCCTACCAACCCACAAAGTATGAAATAAGACAACCAAGTTAGTTTTTAGTGGCAGATTGTGCGTCTCCCGAAGACCTGAAAAGAGACTATTTGAAGTGTTTTTATTTACACATGAAAAGTTGATATTTTAGAGACATATGGTTTTCTGGGGACAATATGCTGACAATGATGGTCTCTCTGTTACAAATAAATGTAGATCATTTTCCATTCTGTGTTTGCCAGTGTGCAGTGCGTACGTATGTGTATGTGTGTTTGACAGGGGCTAGTCATTTACCGTAGTGGAGCCACCTAATCCCAGCCTCTCAATGTCAAGTAGCAGAGCACACAGAAATAGTGCTGTGCAGTCATGCTCACATAGCTGCTATTCCCGGGGCTGGTGGACACCAAAGAGCCAGAATGCCGAGAGAGAAAGGAGTTCGCTGCGTTCTGTTTCTCAGTGCCCTGGTGGACCACAGCCAGGAAATAATGTCCGTCATGGTGGCCCATCATCAGGCACTAGCGCTGCGCCGGTCCTGAATTTTCCTTGTAGGGTAATTGCAACGCGGTCTCTTGTCCTCTCCTTCTGAGTGTTTTTCAATGTTCCTGGAGCGACTCGAAGATGATATGTCCACAGATCAGGAGGCATTTCCTTGCAGGGCGGCCTAAACCCATTGGAAGTGGAAGATTTCGTTGTGTGCCACATTCCGTGGGAATTGCCGGTGCATGGACCAAGAATGCAATTGTCTTCAATACTTCTTTGGCAACAGTTATTAACATCAAGCTCACCGAAACCCATTTGACTGTATGCACCTTTGTCTGTAACATAAAAGACTTTTATGTTTCACACTAATTTTAGTTGAACTTATTGTGAAAATGTTTTTTAAATCTATTTTTCGGTACATTATGTATTTTGGAGGTTGCTGATCACTGCCTTTACAGTATAATCTCTTACTTTGCAGATGACAGACTCGGTATCAGTGCAGCATGTGCGTGTTCTGATAATGTTGCATGGTTCTAGCAACCTAATATTTATCTCTAAAACTTCCATGAAAAGATCTAAATCCATCCAAATCAACTTATTTGATGTTTTGATACATTGCCAAATAGACTTCAGATTATCAGATGCAAAGAGATTGTATTGGATTGAATCAGTGTGAGGAGGATGAGTTTGTTGTGAAAGGTGTTTCCTGCCCCACTGACCAACAATGGGTGGTTTCCACTGAAATGGAAGTGCGCACGCCAACAGTTGGAAACGCAATTATTGTCAGACCGGATATCATCAACAGGAACACATTATTATCTGAAATTAATGACTGTGTGTCAGAATCTGCTTCAGATGTTAAAGATAAAGTTAAAATGTGATATTCCGAAAAATAAAATGTGTTTGCATGTGTGTGTTTGTCCAATGTCACTACAAACTAAGATCGTCAACTGCTCCTGAGTAAAAAATGAAGCGCCAGCACTGCCTCAGTGTGCCCCTCAGGCTTGATTGATGAGGTGATAACAGCGACATATATTTATCGTTGCATGACAAAAAGAGGCTGCGTTGGATCAGTGTGTTGTACAGTCTGTCGTCCCGTTTACACGCTGAGGGCAGCCAGAGGAGGAGAGGAGGAGGGCGGTGTGTTGACAGGATGACAGGAGCGAAGAGAAGGAGTGAGAGATAAGGTCGACGTGGTAACACGAGCCAGGGAGCGAGAGACGAAGAGAGATAGAGAATGGGTTCCAAGGTGAGAAGTTCTACTTAAGAGGGTGCAGACTTGTCTTCGCCTGCGAGTGGATAAAAAAGATTAAGGAGTTAGAGGAGCGGTGGTCACTGCCTATATTATAGCTCTCACTCTTCCTTCTCCGGTCCTTTATTTTGATTTACCCTTCAGGTCCTGTAAACTACATACTTTATTCTTGTCCTCCTTACATCCCTATTCCCTCCTCCATTTCTCATCCTTTTCCTGTCTCCTTTTTCTTCCGCAACCCCTCAAACTGACACATGCTCAGAGGCAGTTTCACCAAAAGGGCAAAAGAAGTCATGTAGGTCCCTGCCGCCTGCAAATGTGAAATTAAATATTAAGTAATAAAAGCAAATTTTCATTAATTTAGAAGATATTTTATTTACTGACCAACATCCCTTAACTGTTAACCCCTTAAAAAACACTGCCTCCACTACTTCATCAAGCTGAGCTCTCAACCACCAAAAGCTACAAGGAAAATGTGAAGATATTGCATCAAGTTCTCATTATCAAAGTGTCAAAATAGCAGTTTGGTCAGTGGTCATTTAGCATGTGCATGTGTCCTGTGTTTGTCTAATGTGGCACACAAACACAGGACTTCCGACCATGAGGCTGCTGGTCGGAAGTCCGAAACCAAAAGTAAAGGTAATATTTTGTCACTTCACTCGGTAGTCGCTTGAGTTGTTTGTCAGTTAAGTTAATGTCAACAACGTTCTTTCCTAAAACCTAATAGTTTCAAAGACGAATGAATATAACGAGTATTTATCGACACGCGGTGTGTAGCTTCATAGTTTGAAGCTTAAAGCCAACGGTAAAAAGGTTGTCTAGCTTCCGGGTTTACTGCTGGGGTATGCAGCCTACTGAATATGCACAGTAGTGTTTTCTCACAAACATTGGAAGGAAGGCAGAGTGCCGTATCCAGATCTTATACATCCATGTCTGTGGGAGTCAATTAGTCTAGCTTAGCATTATAAGTGTAAGCAGGGGGAGATAGCTAGCCTAACTCATTCAAAAGTTAAAAAAACAACTGTTAGCCCCCCTATTGCTCACTAATTATCACATTATAGCATTAACTTTGGAGTCAGTCAGCTACTTGTTTCTTTATGGTTTCAGTTCATAGAGTGGCACAGACATGTGAGTGTTATCGATCTTCTCTTCTAACCCTCAGGAGAAAGCGTGCGTTCCAAAATACCAAATTCCTTTCCTGCAAAGTAAAAAAAGAAGATAAAAAAAGAAGATTCAAGACGGTCCGTCAACCAACAATCATCAGTCAGATTTGATGTTGTGTACTGCATCGCGTCTCAAATTCATTATTCACTGTAAATGTCTTCTCTGTGGGTTAGGAAGTCCAATGCTTTGCAGCATTGCAACTGCAATGTATTTGCATCACATCATGTAAATACACTGAATGGCTGAAAGCTGGAAAGATACTAGACATATTACAGGTAAGGTTTAATTGATAATGGTCTGGTTCACAATTTGCTTAGGGACCCACAGACTATTTTACACTGCTGCTTTCTATGTTAGTAGAGGTGAAATAGCAGCTCAGCTCAGTGCTTCCATCTCCACTTGCTCCTGATGCAGCAGGAGTTGGGCAGGGATACCAGCAGATTCCCCTCTGCTGATGTCACCCTGCAGGACAGACACTTGCCATGTATCATGGTCACACTATTAAATTCTCACTGAAGTCTATTTAGGCCCTAAGGAGGCTGATGGTGGCATCGCATTACTTACTGGGTAAGAGGAGAAGAGAGAGTCAGAGACAGAGAGAGACATTGACCAGGATTGGGTGAAGAGGAGACGAGGTAAGGAGGCAGGAGAAAGGAGAAAGAAAGGGAGAGAAGAAGAGAGTGAAGACAAAGAAAAGGAAGAAACTGAATGTAATTGACCATTCCCCTAATCACCATCACGACTAGCACACACACACACACACACACACACACACACGCACACACACACACACACACTCACACGCAACAACAGCATGAACGACATAAACAGGCAGGAAGACTGGATGACGGCATGCCTGACTCATCTGTTTTCTCTACCCCCTTACAATATGCTCTGCCGTTCTCTGAAATAAAAAAAAATAAAAAAACTCCTCCCATATCCGCCCAGTGCTTGTGTGCAGAGCACCTAATGGTGGCTTAGAGGATCAGCCCAAAGCGTGCTGGCCAGTTGAGCTGGCTGACACAGCTTATGACAAAGGACAGGCGGACGGATGTCAGAGCAGACGGCAGCATGCGCCGCTTACCGCAAGGAGTGGGCTCCCTGCATTCTTCTTTACTGTGTTTCCTTTGTGGTCGGCTGATGTTGAAACACCTCACCCCCCACCCCTCACCCTCACGACAAACACTTTAATCTTTACTGTTCCAGTTTGATCTTGAAAGTATTGTTGGGAAAGAACGCAGGGATTTCCCTTGTGGGGAAATACTCCAATGTACCTGAGATATGTGTGGAATCACTAAAACAACAATGTCAATTTATATTCTTCATACTACGGACCAAATTTAAATAAATATCTCACGTTAGCACTTTCTTTTTCTTTTCGACTCATTTATGCATTAATTGATTAAAAATTAAATAAAGCAATTTCTATTTTCATTTTCACTACCAGCATAGGCATTCTAGTGACAGTATTAACATGATAATGGAAAAAAACATTTGACAAATTGTTTCCAAAGAATAAACCCTATGGTTGATAATATTAAAATAATAATTAAAACGTTAAACTGGAAAAGTATTGTGCAATGCTGTTTTCCTGTCTAAATGGAATGGTAAATGCAAAGTGCATTTTCAATGTGCCAGAAAAACTTCTCTCTGAACCATGTTTAATGCAATCCATCCAATAGCCAGGATGTTTCACTAAAAAACCTCAAATGCCAACCTATTTGAGGCTAGAGTGGTGGACCGACCAACCGACCACGGCGCTTGTGTTTGAATGTGTTGGTCTTCAAAGACTGGCAAGGTGTCCAGGGTGCCTTCTGCTTAATGTATAATGGAACGCCCATGACAGGAAAATGTAAAGCAAATGAAGGAATGATTTTCCCTCTCTTGAATTTCTTCATTCATCTCTGCCAAATCTCTCTGACTCCAAGCCCCCCGCGGGAGCCCGCCTTAGCAGCCCACAGATTATTAGCGGGGTCCATGACCTCAGCAAGACTTTCCCCTCTGCGGCTCTCCGTCTGTCCATCCACCCACTGTTACTCTGTGTGTTCCCTCTCTCCTGCCGCAGCCTCGAGACAGTGTGGGAGCTGTTCAGGGAGCAGGAATGCAGAGGGAGCTCAGCTGCCGGAGGAGAGAAGAGAGCGGAGAGAGAGGCAGGAGAGGGGGATTTTTCCTTGGATGAGGTCATAGATGATGGCTTCTCTCAGCGCGAACGCTGAGCTCGTGGCAGACGCGCCCCTGACCAGCACACGCACACACACAAACACACACACAAGCACGCACACACACGCACACACACTGACTGAACCCATGGGCTGGCAGAGATGACATCTAGTTTTCATCTCTGCCCATTACAGCTAATCTCCCAATCTCCAGATTGCTCCGTCTTTATCAACACACCACACACATGCGGTGAAGTCAAGCCCCAGCGGGCCACTCAGCCATGTGAAAAGCCCTGCTAAAATTTGCCCTGTTACGAGCTGAGAGATGGAGGTGATTACTAATACACTACAATTAGCGTGCTAAGCACACACATATGCCCCAACACAGCTGATTCAACAGCAATATTGTCTCATCTTGAGTGATCTGATCGTGTATTAGCACACTGATTGAGTGAGGAGTCCCGGTTGGTAGCGACTGTCGAGACGGCAGGATGATGATGGTTATTATTGTGATTACTCAGGCAGTTTCCTCCACATGTGTGAGTCACGGAGACCGACGCTCTGTGGCTTTGTGCCATGGTGTGAAAAATATCTCTCCTTCCCCAGCATGGATTTCGGGAATGTGACAGCACCAAGGCTTTGTCGGGGGACAATAGGGCCCCAATCTGAATGTGACACATCCCTGTGGGAGTAATGTTTGTTTTTATATGTCCTCTTCCTGCTGAACTGGATTAGTTGGAGTCGCTCTTACAAGCCAAGCTGTCACAGTCTCGCTGTGAGAGAAGATTGACAACAGTAACACTGAACACAACCTTCGACACAAGTGTGAAACATCTAAGGGCCCTGACATATCAAGCTAACAGTGGACTGCGAGGTGATGTTGGGCTGTTGCTGAGTGTTTGCAGCTGTTTGTCGCCCATAGCTTTTGCACTGTATTTGGCACTGTAGCCTCGTCTATCATCGACTGTGATTTGACTAATTGAGAGCGACAAATTGGTAACAACCAGGTGAAGATTGAAAAGCGGCAGTGTTCATTTTCCATGGGAAGCAAACCATTTTATCTTATTAATCCTATTAGCAAGTTTTCTAATTAATACCAAACACACGGTACAGAGTCTGTACTGGTCATGTTATTGCTTTTGCTGCTGACTAACACTTAACTTGTGTGAGCAGTTTTACCCCTTCTTCGTAATGACCACTGGACATGTTTGTGCAAGCAACAACTTTTTATAGGCCTATTCCCGATTGGTGTCACAAGAAGAATACAGAGTATTGACGAGTTCTTTCCACTGTGTGTTCAAGAGCAACTTTAATGGAAGAAATAAGGCATCGGAGGGGGCGGGGGTGGGGCAACACAACGCATTTAATAGGTCAACCTTTGTTGTGCTTGGCTTGTGTGTCAGGGTTAAAGTGAAATTCAACCCTAAGGTGTCAGCGGTTCAGCAAGGTCTAGTGTAATTGACTCGCATTGAACACCTCCTTTAGTTCCTTCACAAAGGTTGTGAAGCCAATTGACATCTACAGGACAGTTTGAGATCACTCAAACAGATTGGGACTTGCTATTTTTGTATCTTGTCACTTTTGGAATTCAATCACAGTCCTCCCCACCTGGTTTACTTTTGTATTTAACACACACACACACACACACACACACACACACACACACACACACACAAGCAGCCTCCCCATTAGGCTTCAGTTCTCTTCTCTAGGACAGTGGCGTTATTGTTCTCGGGTGCAGGTGCGTTCCTTCAAGTTAATGACAGACTCTTCGCTGACATCTCTATTGACTCTGAATTCGGCCCCTCCCCAAACACTCCCTCCAAATCTTGGTGATCCTTTTTTTCTTTTTGACCTAATATTCAGGTCAGGAGCTGCTGAGCGATATCGACCCAATTACAACTCGGCGGCTGCAGAAGCCTGAGAAGGAAATGCGTTTGGTAAAACAGGCAGCCGCACTGTGAGCGACCACAATATCCTCCTGCTTCTCTGCTCATTAACAGCACTCTTTCCTTTCCAGTCTCTTCCGATCTACGTCCATCCCAGTGGGGTATCGCCTCGCCCCCTCAATCCACCATCAGAGGCCCCACTTCAAAGAGAGTCGCGGCCTGCCTGGAAGTGACATCACCACTCCGCAAGTCTTTGTTTGAGGAGCTTGGTTCACCATGGACTCACTTCATTCACTGCTGGGCCCCAGGTCTGAAGAGTGGTTGTGGCAGAGTGAGTATACGTACTGGCTACTGTCCAGGACCGACATTCCTGTCAGTCCTGTGTGTAAGTGTGTGTGTGGTGTCTCATGATAGCACCTTATATAGAGAAAACAGGGAGGGTAAACCACCGGTAGAGCATCCAGTGAACTTCATAATGGTGGAAGTTGTTTTTTCCTCTAATGTGACCACTGAATCGGACACCGTCCTCTGCAGTCAGTGCCAGCCTTTGCCGTCCATCTCTATAGTTACTGCAAGCAATGCAACGCAGGGAAAGCAACACCATAAAATACAATTGCTGTTGCGTTTCTCAGTACTTATTGGATTCTATAGCTTGGTGGGTGGGAGTAATTGATGGCAGATGTTTCTCTCTTTGAGAGAGTGAAAGAGGTTTTGTGTGCTTGTGTGTCACAATAGGCTTACAGTAGACAGTTAGGATGAGGCTAATGTTTTCCTGGTCAAGGTTAGTTAGTCAGTCATCTTTTGGAGCTTACACACCCTTTCCAATAACATCTGTCTCTTATCATTTTCTGTTTGTGAAAGCTTGGAGATAATATTTCCTTTGTGCTTTTTTAAAAATGTTCCTTCTTGATCATTTGATTGTGTGTGAATCAATGTAGGAGTCTACATTTCCTGAAAGGAGATATGTGCACTGCAGAGAATATTCTAGAGACAGATTATAATTTCAAAGATGCGTTAATTCAGTTTAAAGTTTCAACACATATACAGGTTCCGCATCTATAGATATAATTGATTCATGTAGATTACCTCAAATGTATATACGCAGTTGAAAGCTTTGATCGAGTCTTCACAGTAAACACCCGAGGAATGATTTTCAACAACGTCCCATTGGTACAACTTGGCATTGAGCCTAAACAGGAATTTTATTTTGTTTTTTGTTTTACTGACTTTTATCTCACGCCTCCCTAATCACTCGCCCTGCACATTTCTCCGATTTGTCCTCCCTGACACAGTTTTCCATTCTCTTATCTCAATATCAAGGTTCCTTCACTGTTGGTAAAAATAACCCTTCTGTCAAGATCATTGTCTTTTTACGCCCTCGTAGACAGGGCTGCACTGTTGTCTCACTTACTCATGCTATTTGGTGAACATTTCATTTGCTTCTTCCTGGTCTTTTTTATGCTTTTGTAATCTAAACACTACACATTGTTGTCTAAAGTCTGTAAAACAAGGCTGCGCCTGCATGTGTATATATACTGTGTGAGAAAACGGGTGGATCCCCGGGCCAGGGGGAGATACGCTGTCTGCACTTGGACAGACTCTTCCTCCTGGCTGATTACTGCACAGTCAGACAGGCACACATCCACCAAAAACACACACACATACACACACACACACACACGCTGACGACACACCGCTGACCTTACACACCCAAGAAAAGGCCTGTCGTGCATAAACACAAAGATTGTTTTCTCCCCCCTCCCCCCTGTTCACTGTCGCTTATAGCTGTGCTTTATTCCATCTGTGTGTCTGTCAGTGGTGCTATTTAAAGAGGCTTTCTTTGAAAATGGGTGTAAGTAGCCTAAAGTAACGGCAAACACACTAAAAATACAGAATTGAAAAGGACCTAAAAATAAACAAAAGAGGGAACTGGGGGAAGAGGATGTGAAGGCATAGAAACTAATGTCTGAACATTTAGTTTGTTTATGTGCACAGCTGTCATCTGGCTTTATATGTGCATAAACACTGACACAAATACACACACACGGCATACTAAATGCTGCGTATAAGTTAGTTAGCAGTTGTTTGCTAGTTTATTTAAAAGCTATCAGTCTTTCAGATCTTCTACAATTGGACAGCTGACAGAATAAACTGTTGCTGTGGCAATAGAAAGGTCTTTCTTCATTATTGTTCAACAGTCCCATTGTTTTCATCACCGGAACTCAATGTCAAAAAATACTTGAACACGATCACTTGTAGAATTTGTGTGTTATTATGGCATGTGTCAAATGATTTTGTTGCCATAGGGTTTTGTGGATAGAGGGATGTATGACATTTTATAATAAGACCCCACACAGACAATTATATTTTGTGTCCTCCAGTTATAACTGAGTATACATAAAATGTAGTTTCTCCCAAATTTCAAGAATTTAAAAATCTCTTGTATGCACTGCAGATAGACCGAATATGGCCTGTTGCATGCTTTTTTGCATTGATCTCTGCAAACATGCAAACACACGCAACACCTCATCAATTATGTAATTGGGACTGGTGTGTGCCTTGAAACATTGAGGTCTGTCACCATGTTGCTTTTCTGCCTCCTTTTCAAAACACTCAGAGTGTGGCCAGCTATTGTAAAAGATCTGTCACATGTGCCTGTCCCTGCTTTCTTCTTTCCACTCTGCCTTTCTGAGTGCTCACTGCAGATGTGTCCACAGCACTGAGGACTCGCTAAAGTACTGTATGTACCAGTGGTGTATGAAGTACCCAACATAAATACTTGAGTAAAAGTAAAGATACCTTACTGGAAAATGACTCCAGTAAAAGTGAAATTCACCTATGAGAATAGTACTTGAGTAAAAGTCTTAAAGTATCTGATATTTACTGTACTTAAAAATCAAGAGTAATTTTCTGATATTAAATGTACTTAAGTATTGAAAGTAAAAGTACAAGTAAATGCTGTTAATAAAAAACAAAGGGTCAGAATTTTGAGAATTATGAGGTTTATTCTTTTAAGTGCTGTGGCCACCATGACCAAGCACAAGGAGTTGTGTTGAACATAATTGGGTTGGCTGTGGTCCATCCAGGAGCAACAATGTTCAACATAGTATATTGTACATAAGTATACTTTTGCATCTACTATGAACTTATCATCATAATTCTCCAAAAAGCAATATGACACTATGAAGGAGTTGTAACAGTGCGTTTATAAGTATGCTCATTCCGACTAGAGGATGTAGAGGCAAATGCATAATATTGTGTTCAGCAAAATATATCAACTTGATGCATCAGGTCAGTGTTTTGATAAAGGACACCTACCTTGTACACTCCTCTGGGCCTGATGTGAACACAATAGGCAAAGGGTTTTGCTCAAGCTGAATCTACAATTGTGCGACTGCGACCATCATAACTCAATCTGATCATCCACAAAATGAGTCAAATATCAAAACATGATCAATACTAAAGCAGCACCGAAAGTAACAACCCAGTCATGACTGAAAAATGTCCTGTGTTCCACCACAGTCCCCGACGTTTGTCACATGATTCATTTGTTTTCTAAAGATAGATTTGATTTTGTAGCGAGTAACGAAGGTTTCAGGGGAAATATATCAGAGTAAAAGTATCAGTTTTATTTGCAAAAGTTAGTGAAGTAAAAGTGAAATATAAATAGTAAAGTAAAGTACAGATATCCAACAAAACAGTGCACGTAGCTACAGCTGCAGAGGAGATGGCAGGTTTTCCGCAGAGGGATGCTGGGAGTCCCAGAATGGATGCTTTTTGGAGATGCTATGGAAATACATAATATACACCAGGGCTTATACTGTGGTTGGGGAGAGTGTTGTCGGTTTCCACACCAGAGTAGAAGAAGTAGATGTGGGGGAAAAGTCACAACTGCTTGTTGCTGGGTAATCAGTTGTTAGTAATGGCACCAGAGCGCTGGGTTTTGTTAGGTTGTAGTGGATTTTATATATATTTGCACATGTAGATAAGAGAAGTTTATGTTTTAAAGTAATACATAAAGAAAGATATGATAATTAATTTGGGATATTATGAGGAATATTCTGGAGGAATGTATTATGAAACATAAGAGAGGATCACTGTTTTATTATTCTGTTTTAATGACAAATGTAATGATTAACTGTATGATGCATGAGAATGAATGAATGTTTTATTGTTTAGACAATAGTTAAAATGGATGCCGATTGAAACCTAATGTGTTGCTTTTATTCTGAAGGCAGGATAATAGGGTTTTATTCTGAAGGGGAACTTCCTGTCCTTGACCGGAAGTGTGAGCTTTGACCTCGCCAGCTTATCAATTGGTTTAGCGAACAGAACTGCGGCATCCTTTGAACTGACCAATGGAACTAACCTTTAGGTGTGAATTCATTTGCATGACCAGACTAACGACCCAGCGTTTGTTCTGGGGAGACATGGTTCTACTGGTCTGGAGACTCGAGACAGCCCCGGTCTGTTGCTCCTTGGGAGCTGCAGTCCGTCTGTGGAGAGTTTCTCCTTTCTGGCCCCACGATCGTGAACGCTACATGAGTATTATCTTTGCCATTAAATATTGTTAAACTTTAACTCGAATCCTGAATTTCCTGCGGCCGCGGGACCCGGAGCTTTGAACACGAATCTTACAACTTGTTACAATCGAAACTAGAAAGTCCAGTGTCCTCTACCACTCAGGATTATGAGATCACAATGTGCCCAAAATTAATTTAGTAAATATTCAGATTATGCACCCTGCTGCGATGAGATGGTAAACTGAGAGACACGTGGTTGTCAGTACATTCTCACCACATGACACACCCGCTACTGTATCACACCTACATCATTACTCCGGAGAACGTTCTGCGATGCCAGTTTGAGATTATGCCTGAGACAGACAGGAGCAAAACCAAAGCACTTTTTGGTTTTGCAGGGAAACTAATCTCACAAAAGTGATTTCTCGGTGTGGTCCTTCATCCGCCCTCAAACCATAAAGTGGGACCCTGAGTCACTGTAAAGATGGAAAACAACAGCTCTCACACCTGCGCTGTAAAAGCAAATGCGGACGGTGAATGGTCTTCACAGTTTACTGATCGAATGTGTCACAGTCTGACTTTTTATTTCTTAGAAAAATGACAGCTGGGAATGAATGAGGCAACAGACAAACCTCTTCCTCTTTTTATTTGAATCATTGTGGTTGAATTAGCGTCCTCCTTCATACAGTGACGACACCCACTATAAATGCGGTTCTCTCTTTAAAACGCTTCCCAGCACCTCTTTTGACACCTCATTGGCCCTCCCCTCTCCCCCAGGCAACACCTTTCTCTCGCTCTTTCCACCTCCTTCTGTTGTGTCCGTGTGGGTGCTCTCGTCTGTGTCACACCACATTCCTCCCTGACCTGTTCCTGTGCCATCTCAAAACAATACCGACCATGGAGAAGGAAAGAGACACGCGCAGAGCGGAGGGCCGAGGCTGGCAGCAGTGCCAAACGGAGAGACGTCAAGAGAGGGTGGCCCAGTGAGATCACTGCTGCCGTGATGCCATGGAAATGCTGGTGGCCTTGAAGCATAATCATTTTGAGCTAAAAACGTATAAACATAACGTGGCTGATGTTTAGAAATTGTTTGAGCTAATAGTAGAGTACAAGTTAAGAGGATATGGGCTCCCTAGCTCCCTGTGCAGCAGTGGGTCTTCAGTCTGTCCTCCATAAACACAAAGAAGCTGAAATAACAGCTTTGAAGTGAGGAAGTGGGATTGTTTTGAGGATAAAAGAGGAGAGGGTGGTGGTTTTCAACCAGCTATTTGTCTGCTATGAGAAATCTGTGTGTGTTTTACAGCAGAACTCTTGACCTTCAAATGAGTAAATGGAACAAAACTAAGCCCTGCTTCGGCATTTGAAGACAGGCACAATATACACAGACATACACACAATGCTACAATGGGGAGCCATTGGCATGGTGGTAGCACTTTCCCATAATCCCCTTGCGTATCGGCACAAGTGGTGGGAAGTTGCTATTTTAGTTTTTTGTCAGTATTTTTACACATACAGTAGTCAGAAACCGACTTCCTGAATGTTTTATGGCATTTTCAGTCTCCAAAGCAAAAGACCGCACATGTCTCAAGGTTTAAGAGCTGAGCTTCCCGTTAAAGAGAGTTTGCTTTATGAGCTTTTACTGTTGTTTCAATGGAATGTGTGTAAAATCCTGTGAAGGCCTTACTATGTTCTAAAGTATGCTCCAACGCACTGCTGGCATGCCAAGCATTATTAATCAAACATTACTATGCAACATTATTATGCTAGGAGACGGCCGGGCACCAGGGCTTTTAAGCCTGGATATATAATGCCGTAATGGTATATGTGTTGTGCATTTGCACTCTGAGATAAGATCATTTCAAAGACTCGCCTGTGGAAAAAAATAGCTTTTATGAAAGCTATTAAGCCTGGTCAGTATGAAATTAATGTGTTTCATGACTTCATTTTATTGTTTTATTTTGATATTAATCATCATTTATTCCACTAATCATTATTGAACAGTGTATAAGTGGGAATATACGCAGTCAACAAGCATGCATTTCGCTGACCAAACTTTCTGGAATTCATGTGATCTACTTTAAGTTTACTTGCTACAATTAAAATGAATAGACTGTTGCTTAAGATGGCAAATGTACGGTCAAGGTTAAGGTTAGATTTAAGGATAAAGTTAAATGAATGCAGTTTACCGCTAGATTAACATTGAGGTTAGTTATGAAGGAAAGCACGGTTTAAACTCGGGTTTCTGTTTTGAAAACAAGTTCCAAAGGAGCGACTATGGTTCGATGATCAGACTGGTTGTAAACAAGCCAAACGTTGAGCCAGACATTCTAAACCACTTTATTGAGGCTACAATTCCAAGTGAGCATCTGATGTTGCAGATAATCCCTCATTGATGATGGATGTTCACAACACACAGTTTGGGTGATAATTACACAATGCTTGCCTTAAGCCTAGTGCCGTAGTGGCTGCTCGGTCGAGTTTGCACGGGGCCTACACTCAATCATGAGGAAATGTACGTTACACAGGCTTTCTTGTTGCTGATGCGGAAAGTACAACTTCTGCTTTAGTTTCTTCCAAATAAGTGATTAACGGAAATGATGGCGTCAATAATCAATGATCAGTCATTAAATCGGTGAATACACCGTTATCACAAATGATAGCGCTGAGGACCGGAGCAAATCAATTTAAAATAGAAGTTATGAATAAACATTAGTTTTTCTTTAATATTGGCCACTGAGCTAACAGTGGATCATAATAACAACATGTTTCTGCACTTCTCTGTGACATACATGCAATCTGACAGTGTTTCAGTTTAAATGCAGGTTGTGACAGGAAAGCACAGGGAGGTGATAAATAAGGTGTGGAGGGTACAGGGGTGGGGGGGGCCAAGTGTAGCCTGAGGCCACCTTCTTGTAAAGGTAAGAACTGAATGAAACATCATTTACACAAGACGTACTGAGTCACAGAGACAACACTGTTACACGCAGCTGTTTTGCTGTCTTTGTGTGCATGGCCCAGTAAATGCAGGCCTTCCGAGCCAGCTGTAGTAACCTGAGTAAACGTATGACGAGGCAGCAGCATCTCGGGTAACTTCAAAGCGCCTTCTCCAAAAAAAACGTATCACATTTCTCTCCTGGAATGTTCCCCTGCCACAGAAACACTTTCAGCAACCTTCAGTCGGAGGGCGAGTTTAATCGAGTATGTTTGACATGAAAGAGAATGAGTAGCGAATCCTTTGATCACTGTTAACACACCTCTGTGAGCTCTGGCTCTCCAGGGAGTGAAGGACCAGGTGAAGAGCCTGTTGTGGTCATGTAGGGTTTTATTGAAGTTTGATCTCGCACTGACGACGCAGCTGGTTAATATAGAGGAAGAACAATGTGGCATCAACAAGATGTTCGCATTACTATGACAAAGAGCAGCGCTCTCATGAATGTCTTGAATGAGGATGGAATATTTTTGAGGTTTACAGCATTCCTCTAAATACTTAGCAGAACAATCCTCGGATTATCTAAATAGTTTCCATTACACGCGTTTGTCTCAGGCCTTGAAAATGTATGTCAGGTATTGTTTGACATTGCAACAACCAAATCGCTGAAACCAGAATATGGGGCACCTGATAAACCTGAACCGGGGTTCCGGAGGCGCGGACAAATAGCTGGTGGCTCACTGACTCACACAGGAGAGGGATGTGATGCAAGGCAGTGACAGTTGAGAAAGTTACATGTTGCACAATTCAGGCAGATATTACATTGGTGGGATACAGTCAGAGACAAACAGACTGAGATGCATATTATGGTCAAGAGTTACCTTTAACACCCTAGATAATCCTATCTCCCCTCCCATCTGTTTTTGCCTTTCACCCACTTCTAAGTGGCACGATGAGGAGACCAATAAATACCAGTATGAAGCTTCTTATTATTCGTATAAAGAACCAATATATACAAAGCTGGTTTTGGGAGAATTGTATTCACTTTAAGTTCCCATTTGAACATAAAAATGAATAAATTACAATGTCAATGTTATTCAACAGAGAAACAATTAAACGATGGAAATGATTGGATACTTTCTTTAAATTAATTTGAGAATTAATATAATTTTTTTAATACATAACCTTGTACATTGTGTTACCAAACCAGATATTTTGTAATGATGATTCAGCCATGAGAGTTTCGTACCCATCCAAGCTCTGGAAGTGCTCCAACTGCCAGTCACCTTACAAAATGAGCCACACTTTACGTATTAAGAAACTCCGAGCAACATAATCTGGTAAATGTGTAGCTGTGTCATACCTTTAGTCAAAGTTGTGAATGGGGTATATTCATATAGCCTTCCACAAAACTGTTCTGGGCTCTAATGATTGACAGCTATAAAACCATCCACAGTCCACTGTCAGTTTCCGGTTTAGGGTTGGGTTACACTGAGCAGGACGACCCAGTGATTCCGGTATGTGAATGGATTCAGACACAACTTCAGGAAGCTGTATTGTCACCACTATTCCTGGGTTGCACAACTTAATCATGCTACACAAACAATAGTTAGAATTACTATCAAAACTCAAACAACAGCTATGGCAGTTGTCAACAATATAAAAGCCTTTGTGATGATAAACAATGTGGTGATATCATATCTCAGCAGTCTCACTGAAAAGGAAAGTGTAACTGACAGATCCATACTGTTCTCTTGTCAGTCCTCAGTTGCTCATGCCATTCCTGTCACTTTTTCCGGAGGAAGTCCTCTGCGAATATTTACAGTTGACCTGCTGCCAACCTGGAAATATACAGAGGTTAATTTACTAGAGAATACAGGATGGAAAGAAAAGGAGTAGAGGCACAAAGAGTGAATGAAAGAGGAAGAAAGAGCGGTAATGAAAGTGAAAAGGGCAGGATGTGGTTCCCCTTTGACTTGCTTTCTAAAATGGGGTCCATATGGTTTCACTTCTTGAGAAATATATTTCATCATCATCTTTCTCGTGTCCCTAAAACTGATGGATATGTTTTTTCTTTTTTACCCACATTACAAACAAGATATTCTCTTACCTGCCCTGGCTTATCTAGCCATGCACACACTTGTATGTCGAGTTTTTGACATATACTTTGTAAAGCTTTTGTCTTCAACGATGCTCAAAGTCCACCCGTTATGAAATAAACCCAGTAACCACCAGCATATCTCAAACACTGACCTATGTAACATTGTCCCGTGGCAGGAGTCTTGATCCTTGCTGGACTTTGCAGTGTTCTGATGTTGTGTTGTATAAATTTACTTTACTGATGGCATCATCAGGATTAGCTCATACCGCAGTTTCTGCCAATTCAGAAACCATAACCTACCCCACTTTCCATTAATATTTAATAGAACCAGTATCAGGATCTCGTGCTTGTGTTCGTGGAGTATGGGTGGCTCTTGCTGGGAAGCATCCTTTGAAGAAAGAAATCACTGTTATCCCTTACTCTTCTTCACTCATCTCTGGTCTGTCTGAGAGGCAGATAATAAGTCATAATAAGATCAGAATCTCATTCGTCACTGTCTCTCTAATGCTCTCTGGATTTGTCACACACACACACACACACACACACACACACACACACACACACACACACACACACACTCCTTTCCTTTTATCCAGCTCTCTCCTCTGGTGCCTGTGTAACGGGAGCTGGCTGTCCAGCCTTTCTCAAATAATGGAGAATGTCCCAACGATAGATCTCCATTCCACAGACTCTCCTGACCTTCACACAATGCTGCTTTTGAAAGACTAAATGCCTCTGCACACAAGCCAGGCAGTTACTTGGGAGTGTGTGTGCGAAGTATGAGAGGGGGAATCCCTGAGACAAACAGTGTTTTTTACAAGCCCAGTAATTAAATGGTGCATTTTGCCAACATAAGCGTGCTCGTAAGGCTCTGCAGACTCTTTTTTTGGACAGTGTGGTTTATATTACTCTTTCACAAGACAGCATAAAATGGATATATGGAACATAAGTGTGTTGATTTGGAGGAAAAGGGAAAGAGAAAAGGCATTTGTAAGACCGGGTATGACAAGTCTGTCTGCCTGGGTTTCCTTGACAGTGATGTCTCCCATGCTACAAAGCCTGGTTTGTTTTTCTATCGTGGACCACACTCACATCCAGCAGGGAGGGAATATGGCGGCAGTCTCAGCTGCGCCTCATGGATTATGGGAAATATGCTGAGGATATGTGGGAGACAGACATATTATGTTAGACGTGAACAATACTGGAAATAAAACCAATCCAAGCAGCCAGACAGTCTGATGACTTAGCTGAAACGCAGGAGTTGACCCCTGTGATGAAGTACGGAAGGAGAGTTCATCCGCATCACAGATAATATCAGCCACTTTTACACGTTTAATAATTATGAACACTTGCAGCAAGTGTTGACAATATTCTAGAGCCATGCGAAGCTGTGAGTTGCAGCTGTGGAGCTGAACACAAACGTCCCCAAGCTAACATGCTTACAATGACAATGCTATAATGCCGATGTTTAGCAGATATAGCGTATATCATCGTCACCATCACAGCATTCCTTGAAGCTAAATGCTAATGTCACAACCACAAGGCAACAACCTCCGGATCTGCAAAGTGAAGCCAATGCGAAGTGCCCTAAACTGGTTCTGATTGTGTAGAATTGTCTATGAGAAAATAACCCAACTTCTCACTTTTTTTTTTACCTCAGTATACATTCATAAAATTAATTTATGGTCTCAATCGCTAGTTTCAAGTCTTAGGCCGTAGCTGCCTTGTGATTGACAGGTCCCTTCTACAGCGTCTGGGAGTTCTCTGGGGTTTTCTCTTACAACCTAAACACTATGAACAGTGTGTTTTCACTTCATGAAAGGTAATTGTGACATTTTGGTTGCCTAAAAATGTCTTGTTAAGCATTCGGTTGTACTTACCTTCATCGTCTCATGTCACTTCTGGTTACCAAGATGGCAATGGACAAAATGCAGAACTCAGAGCTTCAGAATCGTGGTTCACAAACCAATGGGGAACGCCACGGTGGCTACACGTCCACCTCTACGTCCTACCTCCACCTTTACAGTCAATGGTCAGCACACCAACATGCTCACAATGAAAATGCTAGCGTGTTCACCACATTTGCCAATTAGTGCTGAAGTACTACTGAAGGTGGGATTCTTGGGTATTTTGCTATAATGTGAACATAAATATCTGTAGGCTACCAAATTCCATGGCAAACCATCCAATAGATGTTGAAATATTCCACTCAAAACTACAAATGTCAACCACATAGTGGTTATAGTGGAAAAGTCACGGGATCTTGAGAGACAAAAGGAGTCCCCTTCGGAGGACCATAAACCTTGTGGTTAATTTTAATTGATCGTACCTGCTGATGTAGTGTATCTTGAAACATAAAATGAAACCCCTGATAGAGTAGAGAGGAAATAAAATGGTCCTGTCTTCTGAAGGTGTGTGGTGAAGGTGTGTTGACATCGGTAGTCTGTCTGGACATGTATGTGAGCACATTCTCTCAACCTGTCGTGACATCACATTTTACTCCTCTCATAACTCAGGAATGCATCGCAAGCTTCCCCTGTCTACCAGGAGCCCGCCTGTGGTACTTTTCCAAAGCACAGCTGGAGTAGTTTTCCAAAGTAACACAAGAGGCATAACAACAGATTTAACAATAAACTTTTTACAACTACATACACTTTTACTTTTCGCCTCCTATGTCTCCTTTCCCCTGTAGTTTTGTTTCTGTGACACTAGTAATACCACACAAACCCAGACGTCACAGATTACAGCTATCAACACATGCATGATTTATGGCACCGATGTATCTGAGCCACTGTGTGTGTAGAGATTGTAAAACACAGTGCCCACCGACTGGAGCAGCTGTGGCTCAAGTTTATTGCCAAGACAATCTTGGCTTTTTATATTACATTCGTAATTTTGAGCCCATTGCATCAAAACAATACACCAGGCAGTGCAGTTTAGCAGCCAACCTAATGCACATAGTAGTGGTTGTATGTTGGAGTAAAAAGGTGACAGTGGGGTAACCAAACATAGGATACAGTATACTGAGTGAGCATAGCCAGCATTCCCCCCGACCTTACTCTGTATTTAGCCGACCCCCCCCCCCCCCCCCCCTCCCAAAAATAACAAGGATCCACAGACCATCATGACCTCACCATCCAGGAGGCTCGTGCATTCACATGGTCAGGGGACAGCGGGCCGCAGGGTGTTAATCTACATGATGTCATTAAACTGGACACATACACACACTCTTATCACAGACCAGACCCCTACATCAACATGAACCCCATGCATGGTGTTCAATGTGTGTACAGTGTGCATGTGGCAGGGAAATGGGGGGAAAAGGAGCTTTTTTTCTGACCAAGAATGTGGGCATGCAATGACAATTTTTTTCAGCACTCATCAGAATAACACTTTTGCTCGGGGGTTGCATTGTTGATCAGTAGTTGGACAAGAGTGTGTATATGTGTGTGTGTGTGTGTTATTAATACCCCAGAGGCGGTCAGTTGGGGGGATTTGAGAGGCTTCTTTGGTTTCAGTGTTTCTGAACTCACAGACAAATGTCCCTACATGGCGGGTTTCTGCTCCACTCCAATGTGCTAACGACCTGGCCTCCACGCTGAAAATGCCAACCCAATCGGACCCCATGCTGCAGGGCATTGATGCAAACTATACGATCTGCTGCTTGAGCCAGCGCACATGCACATCCACATACACACAGAGGGCGGCAGAGTGGCACACTAGGAGCTGGATGCAAACTGGGCAACTTGTGACAGGGTCACAGGCTTGCTTTGAAAGTGATTCAGATTCCCTGAGGGCCTGGGCACAATCTGAATGGGATGGATGACAACCACTGTCATCGACCCCAACAATGGTTATTGTGGTAAACAAGGTACTGTTTAGTGGTCAGCAGCAAAAGACTGTGGTTGTACTTGGCCGCTCCAAGAAATTAACTTAAACGAGAGCATATATGCACAGTCAGCTTTTCTTAAAGGCGAAACATGCAAGATTGTATATATGCACAAAATCAATTGTCGAGTTGGATACTGTTGAATTCTCTTTTCCTACATTTAGTTTTTAATCTTTATTACTGTTTTGGCATTATTCAACTGTTATGTACTTTATGCAAAACGTATTCAAAGAAATTATGAAAACAACTATGGAATTGTATCCATCAGGCATCATAGTAATTCTCCTCACTTACACTCATGCTTTTGGTCAAACACAAGCCAGTCTCTGTATCCAGCAGTGACTCAGCATGTCTGTCTGTCAGTCATCCTCTGACCTTGTGCCTGTCCGTCTGTCTGTCTGCCTTCATACTATCTGTCATTTCAGGCTGTCTGGCCATCTATTTGCAGGATCAGACAGTCTCTCCTGTTTGCAGTTGACAGTTGATGTGTTATTCTGTCTGTGTGTCTGAGTGATGTCATGCAGGTGCAGTGTGCCAGGGCAGAAAGCCCAGGACTCACCCTCAGCTTTTTTATGCCCCTCCTGCTTTTTCTTTTGTCATTGGACTCCTTCCAGTCTTGATTTTCTGCATGCACATGTGCATGCATCCCCAAACAAAAAAAAACAAACCCAAAAACCCAAACATGCAATATGAGCATGAGTACATGCATGCACGTTAGATGGCATGGTGTAAGGATGCAGATGTTCAGTGCAGTGATGTAGGTCCGGTAGTACAGCGTGAGCTGAGGCACTGTTGTGGTCAAATTGTGAGGTGTTTTAAATAGGCAAGCCCTAGGATTGGACTGTGGTGACTGATGGGCCACACTTTCCTTTCCTCGCTCTCTGCCTGTCTGTGCTTTTGCATGGTGATGATGGATGCCCAGCCCTCTGTAAATATAGCCTTGCCCCAGCTAGTTAGCATGGTTGGCATGATCCAGGCCGGTGGTCACAAGCTAAATATATATCCAAAATAAATACTTACAGATTCAGTTCTCAAATGTTGTTTAGACAGGCTGTAGCATATGTATCACATAGAAAAAGAGTTCAGAATCTATTTTGTAATGAAACAAAGACAATGGTGGACACATTGCAGACTGAAAAAGCCTAGAAACCATAGAGTGATACATACCAGTGGAGGAACACACTGTGGTTCTGCAACTGTCTACAGAAGCTTTGCCCAGTGCTGTGGTGGCTGTGGTGGCGAGTCACTGCTGTGGTAACAAGTCATTACCATGGTTTCCATCCAAACTCAGATTCTGTGTTAAAATGCACTGATACTGTGGAATGGATGCTGTGGGTGGAGAAATGGAGACAGCCAGCCAGCCAGCAGTGACCGCAGTAAGTGACGCAAGTGGAGAGGCTATGATGTTAGTGTGGCACTCAAGAGTTCATTCAGGTGTGATTGTACTGAGCAGTGGTGAACAACAACATCTTTCATGCAGTCAATACACAAAGAGGAACAATGGCACTTCCCACAGGTGATCTGTCAATACAGATGCTTAATTAGATCAAACAGGCATCAGTGTACGTGCATTCACAAGCCTGTGACACTGTGTCACCCTCAAATCTGTGACCTGTTGTCTGAGAATAGGCCACGGAGGTATTCAAAAGGTTGAATACTTTTTCATCTGGCAGAACAGGACAACAGAGTCTTTGAGAACGGTTCAGAAGAAGCTTATCGGAGTTCTGCCACCGTGACCGCACTGGTAGGATGGAATCTGGCTGTGTGAGAGTCTCCATTCTGTCCACAACAATAGAAGGCCTTCTCCGCCTGCTCTCACCCTGCTGACTCGGCGCGCTACACCCAAACATGTCTCCGGTTTTCCCCCGCCGCTGCTCTTTTGACCTATATCTTAAATCATCACCTATGAAGAGAAACTATAAAACTCTTATCATGTTATCCTAAGCATTGATGGGGGAATTGACATTTAAAATAAGATGCCCTGTGGAATTGTGTTGCAAACACACAAAGGTTATGTTTACATTAAAAAACACATACATGTAAATATACTTTAGGTCTAACAAACATGCTAGACTGATTAAAATAATGCTACATAGTCCACTCCTTGTTCCCTTCTTTAAATATGTGTAACATTTTCAAAATGCAGACAATTGCCAACAAACCTTTTGGTGTGATATTGATGGTTCATAATGGGAAACTAATATGGAGGAGCTCTACACATCTTAGATACAAATGTGCACTAGTTTTCACGATGACAATGTTGCAACGAATCTGGCCACAGCGCAAAACAACCACAAACAAAATGAATGAATCGTGGAAAGGATGTTTGGACAAAAGCTAAATTGACAACCATTGATTTAGGCATTGCATAACAAGAGTAAGATTAGAGCATAATATATGTTTCATGTATCGAGTCATTAGTTCAGCACACACATATGCGTGGAACTTAACTTGGATAATGCTGGCCTTTCTTATAGGAGAAGTACAAGTGTTGCTAATAACATTATCATCGGCTCCATTTAATTCAAGTGTGACAGTAAACCGTGACAGCGTGACAGAGAGGCAGCATTTACGATACCAGGACCCTCAGCTTTTAAACGGTATTCAGTCATCGTTAATGTCATTGTCTAAACCTGATTGGTTTGTCGCTGTATTTTATTCTGCACCGATTACACCTCAACATGCATAATATTTTCCAACAAAATACCTTTTTGACAGATGTTTATTTTTCCTTGGTTGGCACTGCATGCCCTGTCAATGTAATACTACAACAAAGCGAAGCCTGAGCAGTGCCACTTAGTGCTGAAGGGAAGGTATGACACAGAGTTCATGAATCTGTCGTCACGCTGCATCTCCACCCTTCCACACAAAAATAAATTTGACACAAGGTCGTCTTCAAACCCTGATAAGAAATGTTCAGCGTTCCAACTTGTGGTTTCTGGGAAAATCAAAGTCAGCCGTCTCAAAAGGGAGATTATGAGTGACTACTTGAGAATAAAAACATTAGCAAACTGTGTTTTGGGTTTTCTAAACACTTTGCTACGCTGCTTGAAAAACATTACTCTGGCTCAGGGATGGAAAAAAACCTACTCCGATACTTACTACAAACAATCCGGGGGAAAAGCTGTGAATGACAATTCATCCAGTCCACAAAACTATTAAGTTGAGTTTCATGCATGTATTGTTTGTCTGCTACTATTACTGCTTCTAATGCCATGGTTACTGTGACCGCCAGGATAAGAGCGGTTATTAGATCTAATCTAAAGAGCTCACTCCTGTCATTTAAGTGCAGTAGTCACGTAAACTTGGAATGTGTCTTGTATCAGAGCTTTTTTTCGTGTCCAGCTCTTTTTGGGGTTTTTTACCGCCCACAAGGTTGAGTCTCACTGCTGTCATCAGCGTCATTTTCATCTGGAGCAGCAGTTTTGTGTGAAATCACTCTGATGAACACTATGTAGTAGACTGCCAGCTCCAGCACCAGAAAGCAGACAGACAGAGTCAGCACCTGGTGAATATACCGTATAATAAGCTAAAGAGGCCTATAGTTCCCTCATGAGTTGATGGAGACCAAAACAGACCTAAAGTGAATATTGAATTTACAACTCAAAATGAAGGCAGATGTTGGCCCCCAAGTGATCAAAAATTCTTATTGCATTATATTTTGCTGAGAAGGAAACCAAATAAAGGAGCATGACAAGTTCACGCACAGAGAGGTAAAGAGTAAGTCTTATTCTCAATATGGATAAGGATTGTTTCAGATATGATTTTTCTTTTTCTAGAAAGACTCCAACAATCCATTATTCCTATTATTGTAGTAAAACTGTGGGATCATAAATTAATTCCCGACTTCTTCTGTGCTGCCCTGTTTATATTTGGAGCTGAGATATTTAACAAAATGGGATTCAACTTTGACCCAGTTAGTCAATAAATATTAAAGTTGATACGCCGGTCAAAGTACACGCGTGAGGTCCACCTCCTCGCCTTTGTCACTTTCTATCCCTGCTTGCCCCAACCTCTCTGCTAACTGTTTGGCACCTTGGTGTCGACCCGTGATGTTGTTCAGGATATTAAGTCCTCTAAAGCATTCCATGGAGATTCTTGAGTGAGAGAAGGGAAACATACATATTACAGTTTCCTCTGAACACTGTGAGACTAATGCATTACTCGTATTGGTTTTTGCTCTGATGTCTGATAGTTGCATCATTAAAAGTCTACAGTCTGTGAGGCCGGGGGCCACCCTTGTATGACTCATTACTTTTACCTCATGCCTGAGGAATCCAGTGACCCAAACACCAGCTCATAACGGACCTGATCGCTGCAGGAGAGCAAAGGCGGATTTCCAGGAGATTCCCTCACATTAATTTTTGCCAGACCTCTCTGCAGTTGGCTGAGACCCATGTGGGATAACACCGCTGTCCAACTCAATATAAAGAGCTTTTAGGAAACAGTGTAGCGAATAGTGACATGGCATATAGTGGCGAATAGTGACATGGCATATAGTGGCGAATAGTGACATGGCATATAGTGGCGAATAGTGACATGGCATATAGTGGCGAATAGTGACATGGCATGGCGAATAGTGAATAGTGACATGGCATGGTGTCAATAAGTCCTTCCATTCCTCATTGATCTGCCATCCAGGTCATGGGTGGAAGAATAGCAGCAGGACGGGTAAAGTGATCAGGCTATGACATAATTTTTTGACTACCTCATCCTCAGAGAGTGTGCTCATGTGTGTGGCGTGTGCATGTGCGAGTGTGCCCCAGACTTGGAGACAAGGCTAGACTCATACTATAAGTAATAATTTCCTTCCTAGACATGAAGGGTCCTGGGACACCAAAGGCACTAGACTATAGTCTAGTCTAATGAATTCCACTTTGAATGAAAACATCTTCTTACAGAGCCCTTTCTCTGTTATAATTTAGTCATTGCATATCACAACACTCATTTAAGGCAAAGCTCCTCTGTGTTATTTAGCACAATAATTAGAAATAAAAAATGGAAAACGATGAATGTCCAGCTTAAAAGATGGCAAATCATCCAAAGCAATCAGATTGTAACTTAAAAAATCCTTCATTGATACATGGAGGTGCCAACAGAGGTGGAAAGAGCACTAGAATGTTGTACTCAAGTTTTTTTTAAAGGAGGCAAGTTGTGATACAATTGTTAAAATAAATAGGCTAGAAAATAGACTGCAACAACATTATCAACAAGGTCCACACCAACAGACGGGCACTGTGCATACAACTGATTATCAATTATAGATATGCAACTGCTTTCCTCGGTGTAGCCTAACAGGAAAAAAACAGAAAGGATAAAAAACTCACACAATGTGGTTAAAGCATCACCAAAGCAAACAACGTGAACAATATAAACTCCTCAGAGGCCACTAGCACTACAGCACTTGCTAGCGCATACACAACTAGTTACTTTGCAAAGAAGTGGTTGTTGGCGTAGTTCAGCAGTGTGATGTTGTGCTCGCCTGTCCTCCACAATCTGCTCCAGGGTCAACGGCTCTACTCGCTCATCCTCAAAGCTCCACATAACCAGTCCACTGGGCCTCTCTGCACCAGTGTAACCAGTCCACTCCGCTGCGCTCCTCAAATTCAAAACGCTTAGAGCTGAGTGAGGCTCTACGATCACATCACAAACTGCAGAGAGTCCTGTGACATCGGTGGAGGCCGGAGGCTCCAACAAGAGCATGTTAGCATTTAGCATGTGAGCCAGACCCAGCGTGCCGCGACAATAGAGGTCACGAACATCGTCGGTGAGACACTTATTATGGTCACCGGGCGATTTATAAAAAATCAGTCATTAATTAAGACCGAGACCTATGAAGAGGTTTTTAAAAAATGCTTCATATAACCCAACCCCACAAGTGATCCTTAATTTCATTGTGTTTGAAGTGGCCTGTGAACTTGGCGACACTGAAGCGAAAAATGTATTGGTATCATCTGTGCCACCTCTCTGGACATGGAGCCCTGCCCTCCTGCTGCTGCCCAGAAACACCGGCAGCTTCTTCTCTGCTTATCTCCTTTCTTCACATTTTATCAGGAATTTTCACCTGACTTTTGCTTTTGCTCTGTAGCAGATGTGATTTGAAATGTACAACACTTAGGATAAATAGTAGCCAAATTAAGTAGATTAAAAGTAAAATTGCTACGATTTTAAACAATACTCAAAAGGTAACATAAAATAATCCTTTCTTGGTTCCACAGTGGGGACATTTTCAGTACATAAAAACCTTAGTTACAGTAACGAGAGTAACTGTAATTCGTATTAACCATAGACCATCAGGCAATTATCCAACCATGAATAAAACATGTACCTAAAAGAGTGTCTGGAGGCTTTTCCCGAACCATGTACCATGGGCTTACATTAAAAGCCAGTCGTTGTGTTTGTACTCGACTACTTACACATGTTCTTGTTACCCCACAGGTGAGTCATGTCAAACTAATTAATGTCTGTCTGATGATATTACTAGCGGAGTTTGGGCAATCGTAGGAGAGGACACGTCCAATCTGCAGTCAGACAGTGACAGGTGACGCCCCCCCTAGTGGAGGGAGAGGACGTCTGTATGACACGCACGGATTGTTATGGTCCGTGGTTGCCTGGCAGCAAGGTGAATGCCGGAAGGTTTCAGGTGTTCACCGGCGTCTCGCGTGGCCCTTCTTTCTCTTATCTCCGCTCCTCTTGCTTCACTCACCGGCTGTCACAATCAACACGCACTCACACACACACACACACACACACACACACACACACACACACACACGCACACACGCACACACACACACGCACACACACACACACGCGCGCCGCCCATAACCCCGCCCGCTTCCTTCCTGGAAAGAAATGCCTTATATGGGCATTATTTCTGAGCGGCAGGTGAAGCGACCTTTGAGAGGAGTGAGTTTTGCTTGCTTTCTCTTGATGAACTACATTTCTCCAAGTATCTTCTCCCCAGGTGGTCGGTCATGATCAATAGAGTGTGCCTATATGTGACATGGCCGTCCCAGGTAATAAAATGTTCCCAATATAGAGCTGAATACATGGAGACATCAAATAAGGAGTGGAAAGTTAACGCAAATGCAATCTTTGTATTGTATGAACATTTTGGCTTCTTCAAGATATAAGTTAATAATCATTAGGTATACAGCCTATAGCAATGGTTTCTAACCTTGGGATAAATCTGAACGGCTACCTGATTATTTAATTATACTCACTTGTTTTATTTTTAGGAAATACTGGATAGTTCTACCTTTTCTGGTAGCTTACAATTGATGACCTGCTGAGAGGGAAAATTGCCCTCAGGCAGAACTCACAACAACCTGTGCCACGAGTGTACACTGCCACAAACCAGGACAGGTGTTTCAAATCAGGTGTGTTTTATGTCCCCAATAAAGGTTTCCAGCCAGAGGTTGCTCATATCAATGTCTGACAGAGGCCAGACATTCACCTCATGATCTGGTGTCCTCCCTTTGATTGATACGCCACACGCACCGACAGTCATGGACAGACTGACACACAGCGCTCCTCTTTTTCTCTCTTAGTCAGCGATACAGTCGCCACTAGTTACCACTTCCATAAACTATTGACATCTAATCTCTGGCCACACAAGCAGTGGACACTCACTGGAAAATGTCCAAACAACTTACTTATCATCACTTAAAACTCTGCGTGTTATCTAGGTGCCTGGCCCATGCCACCCACTCTTTTACACATTACTGATACCAGAAAGACAATGCAGAGAGGACTTTTCAGTTGGCCAATCAGCCCCCCAGTGGGTCCACATCAAACGTGGCACCCACTCACTCCTGGGTGCGGCATAGATGATGGGACTCCTACAGCGTGTGTATTCACATTGTGGTGTAGAAAAGTGGTCACAGAACCGTAACAATAACAGATGCACTGGAAAGATTCCCAATGATGTAATGTTGTCTGTTTAATGTCTACGTATGATTGGAATTTACCATTGTCACGTGATGGGGAGGATGTGTTTGGAAAATGTTGATTCATTTATATGATTGTTGGCTTTATTAGTTGTTTAATATGTAGCTTCACAATAAATACGATAAAGCCACTGGATTATCTTAAAAACGTTGCAGAGCAGATGTTTTTAAGATAATTATCAGATTTGAGTGGGTTCTGTTTTTCACTCAGAAAAGATGAACTCCATTAAGCTGCTTCTTGGAACAGGCCCAAGGTGTGTGGAAGTGTGTGTGAGTCTGGAAGTGATTTAGCATGAGGCGTGCCAGTGTGTTTTTAGATTAGACTGTGTTCCTAAGGTGTGTCTTTAATCATTATCCAGGTTGGGACAATACAGGATCAAGGCAATAAACGTGACTAGCTAAACATTGCATTCCATTCACCAGGACAGGAGGAAGTTGTCGGGAGATGGATTGAGTTCAAGTTTATTTTCTGCACACTATCAACACACATCTTGAATTTAAAATTCTTTTTTTAACCTGTGTGTTATTGTTTTGTTGTCACATGCTGTTGCTGTGCCATGATTACGTTTTACTGATAAACATGGGGGCCGCCTTTCTTCTCATACTTATATGACTTGCCCATATAACATAGGTTCAGTCGCCTCCTTAGTAACATGTTGTCTGTTGTGGGAACTAAGTCACTCTCTTTCTAATCAGTAGGACATCACAGCATCTCTCTTCTGATTCAGTTGGCATTACTAACAGCAGCTGTAGGTCTCCAAGACCCACATACGGACACCACAAAATTTGCCAGGTGCTGTGAATAATATATCCCCTCCAGATGTGTTCCTGTGGGCCTTTGACTTACTTCTGTCAGATGAAACAATGTTTTGTTCAGACACATGCACACACACAACCACACACTCGAGCCCCTTTCAGCTACTGGTCAGACCTCTCATTAATTTTACTGCCATCCACATCAAAGAAAGGCGAGACCAATTGTGTCCCTCTGGACTAACAAATTGGGCCCTGGTTTCAGTTAATAGGGCCAGGTTTTAATTAGGAAATCATTAAACTGTGTTTTAGAGTGACTGGCCCTTCTCACGAGAGGTAAGCAGATTTAGACATACCTTCAGGATGGGACTTCCTGTGCTGCTCTGGTGGTCTGTGGCACCCTCCAGTGGTCACGGCAGTTCAATGTACTGACACAAATGAACAGCAGATAGAGAACTGATTCATACTGAATATTAACGGTTTCTTTTGTATGGATAATTTATGTAATGTGTATTGAATGTGTTATAACTCAGTTATGTTGTTAATTCTATACACATGACATTTATTGTACTTTTGTCCTTCTGGGGAGAAGGATTCTTCTCTGTTGCTCTCCCGAAGGTTTCTTCCCCTTTTCTCCCTGTTAAAGGTTTTTTTAGGTGTTTTTTTTCCTGATCCGATGCGAGGTCCCGGGACAGAGGGCGTCGTATGTGTACATTGTAAAGCCATGAGGCAAATTTGTAATTTGTGATTTTGGACTACACAAAATAAATTGAATGGAAATTTAATTGAATTTAATTTCTCTGTCTTATAAATGTCATAGCTAGTTAGTATTTATTTTCAATAACTGCCATGGCCTGTGATCATATCCAATTCAGTATCCAACCAACAATTGATCAGTTATTATGATTAATCAATCATTGCAGTGCCCTCTAAAGGCGAAGAGAAAACATGTCAAGGGGTGGGCTAAATAAATGTCTTCTTTGCAAAGCTGGTCTCAAAGCAATAGCTGTAACATTTGATGTATTATAGTGGAAATATCAAGCATTAACGTCCTCTTACACACGTAAGTCTCTGTATCATTTGGTGTAACTGGAAATCAGAATGTGTAATGGATTGTAAAAACTAATATATGTTTTAATATAGCCTCATTTATATGGTATACATGTGAACATTTGGCATTGTGATGTACTGTGCCAGCACCATTGTCTTTTCACGGCCCAAGCCCTAAAACTCTTTCCACTCACTCTCTAATTGTATTGTTCATTCCAGCCAGATCTCTCACTGCTTGGTTTACCATTTAATTATAAAAAACACTGACTTTATAATATTTTTTAAATGCATTACAACATTTTCCTGAAAATAATGCATTGGATTATTCTTTTTTTTTTTTAATTAATACAATGTCTAATGCAGTTACTGATTAATAATTGCATATTAAGTTTTTGCAAGACTATATTTGCATGGCAGTTTTAGTATTTGACACTGGAGGCCTAATTACATGATCTGGTTAGTAATAAATGCAGAGCTAGTAAAGCACAGAAATGATCTATTGATAAATAGATGAAGGTATGAGAGAGCAGAGCAGTTCATATGTAACATGTTTTATTGGCATTGTTGTTGCAGACATCATGTGCACAAACTCACTCATCCAATATTAGAGAAACACAATAATAAAATAAATATGAGGTTCTTTTTTCAAGATATTTGTTGTTAAAATGTCAGTAAAACCTATTTATTTGTAGTGCCTGAGCATTACTGTTGAAATTACAGTATGAGGTTTTTACCCTGTATCAAAAGTGACAAACATTGTAATAGATCATTTTTAGATTTAAGAACACCTCATAAAAATATCTTCCTCTCTTGTGTTTTCAAAACTATTAACTCAAGACTCATATATTTTTGCACTATTAAAGCAGCAAAGCACAGAACAAGCAGCAGCAAATAAACAACAATCAAAGAATTGCTGTCTTCAGTTGCAATGCGAACACTCAAATAACATTACAGGCTAACATTGGACACCTCCTTTACACACTGTGTATTTAAAACCCAACAGGCTCCAGGAAGGCGGCCTCTGTCCTCTATTTCAGGACCTTTTCCCCCCTGTTGGGGGACGGTTGGGAGGATGTTTGTGGTAATAGTCTGGTGGGGTGGGATTGGGGCTTGCATTCATCCCTGTGGGGACATAATACATGCTGTCCAGGTAACTCTGGTCGAGCGGTGGATGGCTCTGGGGATCTGGCTTGGACTGACCAGAGGGATTCCTGTAGTGGACCCCAGGCCCACCTGGGTGCATTGTTGCAGCGACAGAGGCCTCAGGATATCGGGGTGGCTGAGGCGGCTGGGCCTGGGGGTGGGCTTGGGGAGGAGGAGCTGCATAGGGCATGTACTGTGGAGCAGGAGCGTACATGTTGGGGTTGTGGAGAGATGTGTAGGGGGCTGCTGCGGGAGGATACAGGCTTGAATGTGACATTGCTTGCTGCGGGATGAGCACCTCCACATATTGGCCTGTCTCTGGGTCAAACAACATTTTTCTCAGTGGCTGCATAGGCACCTCAATGTAAAAATACTTCCCTGTCTCAGGATCCAGGAGTACTCTGCGAGGTGTCTGTCCATAGCTACTCTCTGAGTACAAACTGGAGCTATCACCCCCATATTCAGAGCCATAGGACGGCCCCAGGCTTTGAGGGCCACACAAGTATTGGGGATCCATAGGAGGTAGGCCAGGAGAGTGACTGTGGCCTGGATCGCTGTAAGGAGCACCAGCCATGCTTGGCGGCTGTTGCTGGGGGGATCTGTGGACAGGGGGTCGTCGAGGGTCAATATGCTGGGGGGGATACAGCGGGCGATCAGCAGGGCAGGTCTGCATGAGTGAGGGGTGGGGGGGGCAGGGAGGAGGTTGGTGGAGAGGCTGGTACATGGTCGGTGGCTGGCTTGGACCAAGTGGACTTAATTTGGGAGAGCCGGGCTGGTAGCTCAGTGGCTGAGCGTCAGGTCTGCACTGGTGGAGACGGAGAGCGGGCTGAGCCACTGAGTAAGGCAAAGCCTGTCCTGGAGAGTGTGGAGGTGCAGGAGGGGTGAGGTTATGGGGGCTGTGGTGATGGTGAGGAGGGGTAAGACCAGGGTGGGAAGGGCAGCCAGCTGTGCAGGAGCAGGGAGGGGGGCGGGATGAGGGTTGATAGCGATTTGACCTCCTGTGGTTGAGATCTGGGAGCATGAGGGGACTGAAGCTCTCTCTTTCATCGTAGCTTGGAGGGTCATCTGACGCATAAAAAAGCAGGTCATCTGTCCTTTGGGAGCGCTCGCTGGAGAGGGATCTGCAGCATGGCTGGGGTGTGTATCCTGGCACTTGTGTTGTGGAAACAGCTGCAGGTTGTTTTGTACTGTTTGGAGTTACCGGCATAGCTTGTTCATGAGGGTATGCCAATCTGGGATACTGGGGTTGGCTTTCTGGATCCATAACAGCTGGCTGGCTTGGCTGGTTGGCGACCGCTGATTCAGGTCCAGGAACATGGTTTGGTTTGGGGTCAGAGACTGTACCCGGAGCTGAGGTGAAACCTGGCCCAGTGGCTGATATCGGAGCTGTAGCTAAGGTTGTGGGTCTCTGTGTATATCTAGAACTCTGAGGCGAGAAACCTGGCTTTTGCTGCTGACCTCTGTCATTATATGCCTCTGTCTCTGATGCTGTTGACTGGTTTGAGAGATTAGAGATGGTAGTTGCTGTTGCTTTGCAAGATGGAGGTTTGAGGCTGGATACTGCAGACACAGCCAGTTTTCTTGTATAGTTTGAAGTGGATGTGGACTCATTGGAGATCTTTCTATAGATTGTCGGTGAGGACACAACAATTGTTTGAGGCCTCTCCTCAGCTTGTGGTCTTACAGTTGTTGCTGATGGTGTCTGTGTGTCACTTGACATTGCTCCCAAATCTGCCGGTTTAAATTTGCAGCTTGGTTTTGGAGGCACTGCTGGCTTTTGAGAAGTTTTAGCTATAGATTTAACCTCAATGGTTTGAGGCCTGCTGTTTCCTGTAATGTTTGTGTGGCTCTCTTGTTTCTGTGTTTCTTTAGAAAGCGACTTAACCTCAATTGCCTGTGGTTTGAATGTACTCACTGCAGGGAACCTTGGGGGGAAAGTAGGATCTAGTCTTTTCACTGCTTCAAAATCTCCAAGTTCCTTGTGTTCGGCGGGAGGTGTTTGCTCCTGTGTATTCCTTAGCGGAGAAACACTTATTTCCTTTGCTGTGTCTTTTACTGCAGGCTTACTGCTAACACTCTCATCTTCTCTGGCCTTTGTAGGGGTGTCTGTGTTGTTAGATGCTGCTGAGGGGCCAGACGTGGTGGATGAGGAGGAGAATGTCCTCTCTCTATGAGACTCCAGCCGACCTCCATGTGAAGGACTCGTCTGAAGGGGGATCTCCAGGCAGTTCACATGTTTACGTGTAACCACTTTATTCCCAGGTCCATTCATATCACCTACCACTGCTCCAATGTCAGCTTGGTAGCCTTTCTCCTTTAATAGCATTGAAACTGAGTGGCCCCCGCTAGCATGGTTACCACTGGGGCTAGTGGGCCCAGGTGAGTGTGAAGCAGCTGGGGCTTGGAGTAGGGTGGGAATCTCTTTCTGGGCTGGAGATGCAGATATCTTGGTCTTACTGGATCCATCTCTTATTAACACTACAGCAGTGGACACCTCTCTTTCCTTACTGGGCAGTTTGGGGAGGCTGCCGAGCATGGGAGGTTTTCTGTCGGTCTTAAGCACCACAGGTTTGTTCTCATTGTCTGACACTTTATGCACTTCCATCATAGTATCTTGTGTTTCCAATGTCTTGTTTACATCATGTTGACATGACTTTGGTATTGCTGCATCTCCGGTTGTGTTGTGTGATTGTCTGCTTACCTGTGTGACGAGCTTTTGAGCAGCCTGGGGTTTGTCACCTGGGTTCTCCGAGTCTTTCTTGGCGCATGACGTTTTATTTTTGTCTTCTTTCCAGAAAACAGCCTTGTATTGTATTTGCATCGGTTTGCTCTGAAGAGATGGAGATAAGGTTAGCCTCTTTGAATCTTTTACCTCCTCTTTCTGTTCCTCTTTCCTCTCCACCCTGAAGTCCTCCTCCCTCCTTATCGCCTGCCTTACCTCTCTCTCCTCCGGTGCTGTGAACTCTTCCCTTCTTTCATCTTTTATTTCTTCCCTCCTATCCCTATTTGAAGTGTCCATCCTTTCTTTTTCCACATTTGATGGCATTACAGCACTAGTTGCCTTGAAGGACAGATTATATGTATTTTTTACAAGTCGCCTCACATCTCTAACTTTGTGAATGGGGACCTTAGCTTTATTATTCCCATTTCCTTCTTCTTCCTCTGTTTTCTCATTTACACTGGTCTCTAGCCGTTCCTTCTTAATATCTGGAAAAGAAGCCCAAGGTTTGTTCTCTGCCTCAGGTGTGAGACAGACATTTAAGGAAGCTTTCTTTTTCTCCACGGCTCTGACTGTAATCTCCGGTGTTTGTGACATGTAAGCGCCCTTGGCATCTTGTTGCAGTTGTTTGTGGTCCTCTGTGCTTCCACATTCCTGGTCTCTGTTTATCATCCTGACCTGCATGCTGCTGGCTTCTGTGGCAGAAGGAGCTCCTGAGTTCCTGGCAGTGGCATTTGCTGAGTCACCACCCTCGATTCCGTCCCATGTCTCACTGTCATCAGCTCGTTGTACTCCAGTTGTTGACTGTTTACTATCAGACGGCACTTTCAATTCTGATCTCATTTCAGATCTTAATGAGGCTGCATTCGTGCTTTGAGAATCGGCCACCTCACTCTCGTTCAGTGAAAAGTTAACACTACGGCTGCTGCTAGATGAACTTGGCCTGTTACTGGATCTCACTCTAAAGCTTTTTTGTGGTTTGGATTCATCCTTTGTTCTTGGCTCTGCTCTTGCAGGGAGACCCTCAGATGAAAGACTGTGATCTGACTGAAGCCTGGAATTAAGATGATGTGAGTCAGGTTGTGGGGACTCTTTGAGTGGTGCCGCTGCGCTCTCTGGCGGTCGTCTGTTTTCATCAAAAGCGGGGCTCCCTTCTTCTCCTGCATGCTCATCAGGTTGTTTGTCATCACCCTGCATCTTCTTGCACAACACACTCTTGATGAGACAAGTGGCCATCTTGGTTTTAGTGCATGTTTCATCCAGAGAAGCAGATTTCTGGAGTTTTCTTTCATTTTGTTGATTGCGCTCAGGGCTGCGTTCAGAAGTGTAGCATTCTTGCATTGCAGCTGGTGTACTGTGTTGTCTCATGAACGACTCCCTTGAATAACTCTCTAGAGAGGGGCTTTCCACCATGCCTGGTAACCCCGGACTACTATTTGCACTGCTCTCATCCTGCTTCCCTTCACAATTACTCTTTCTCTTCAGCTGGATCTGTCTCTTTGGCACTCCTCTTCTTACCCTCCTGTAGTCCTCTCTTTCCACGGCCACATCCACGCATTCAAAGCTGTCCATCTCATGGCGCATTGATGGATCTAGGCATGCAAGTGGTTGCTGGAAGGGGAGTTCATCATTGTCCAGCCTGGGAGCAGAACCCCTGAAGTCAGCATAGGCCGGCCAGGCGCCACTGACCCCAGCTGGGCTCTCCTGTGTCGATGGTTGAGAATTGTTGGTCGATGAACGATGGCTGGAGTTGTACATGTCAAGGTAATCTACCTCAGGGCTTGACAGGCTGAGGAAAGCTGAGTCTGTGAACCATTTCACCTCATCGTCTGCCTCATCAAGCTCACTTCCCATGCTGGAGCTGGAACTCCGGCAGGGCCTGTTTACGGCCACACGTCCAGGACCACTGCTCTTGTTGTGTGGTGCGGGAGGTTGACGGCGTCGGCTAAGACCACCACCCCTGCTGTCTTGTTGGGAGGCAAATCTAAGCAGACTCTGTTGTTGCTGTAGCTGTCTGGTGGCAAGCACGCTCTCTGAGTAGGAATGCACTGTTGGCAGTCCCTGACGGGTCTCTCTGCTTGTGGGAGCTGTACTGCGACTGGCAGACCCTTTTCTATTCCTGGCATTGAATGACAGCTCAGCCTGTTCCCTTCTGTAACTTGCGTCCCACTGCCCACCCTTCCCCTTTTCAGGAACCCGCTCCTCCCTCTTCTTTCTCTCTCTCTCCATCTCCCTATCCATTTTCCTGTGCCTACTTACCTCCCTTTCCTCCTCCAGCTGCATTTCCCTCTCCATCTCCAATTGCCTTCCTTGCCTGACCCAATGGGCCTGGCTATTATTGTCAACATAGGCAACATTGGGGCTTTCCCTATTTGTCACCACTTTCTTTAAATTACCACTCGGTGAGGATGCTACAACCTGAGAGGGGCTATGGCTTCTGTTCTGCCACGGTCTGTATGGTTTCTCAGGGGCTATGATGTGAACAGGTGTAAACCTGGTGAGTGGCGGAGAGGGAGTCCGCCTTCTGCTTACACGGTGGGCCATGTCCTCTGTTATCCTCTCTCTGGTTTCTCGTCTAACTTTGGGCGACAGCTGGCTAGTTGAAGGTTCAGGTGTACAGGCTGATTTTAATGAGCTGCTGCTTTCAGAGGTTGGGGAGTATGTAGTTAATTGAGGCTTTGCGGTTTCGAGTATCTGCACAGGTGAGGTGGTTGTAGCTCTATAGACAGGGGAAATACCTGGACTCCTGTCCTTGGAGACTAGACGATTAGGAGAGGGAGACTTTACTTCAATGGAGAGATTGTTATAAGTGTCTTCTTTCTGACTAAAGGTGGGGTCAATGATTTGTTTTTCTTCTGGGAAACTTGAATTATCCTGAGGGTTTGCCACCTTTGGTGTTACTTCTACTACTTTAAATGCAGGTGACACACTCTCTTTTGCCAAATGTGTTGGGTACTCTTTTTCTGTAATATCAACTGAAGAGGAATCCCCCTCAACCTCAGGTGTATTTCTTAGAGGAGGAGTAGGCCGGGTCCCATGAGGGTTGTGCTCAGTGGAGAGGGTTGCTTGTGAGTGCTGATGATACCTCTGCTCAGGAGATGGGGCAACAGGTGATGTATCTCTAGTTTTGTGCTGAGGCGAGGGACTTTGATACTTGTCAGATAAAGGGGTTGGATATCTTGGCTCAGGTGAAGGAGTGTGATGCTCAGGCAGAGGTGAAGGTGTTTTATACCTGGGTTGGTGCGACAGAGTTATGTCAGGCTGCAGGACAGAGCTTGTGAAGCCCGATAAATGAGGTGAAATTCTTGGTGAACGGGTGGACTCTGCTCTACTGCTCTGTACACTGTCTCTGCTTGGGGAAGGGATCCTTGCTTCAGGGAAGACAAGTGTCCTATCAGGCTCTGGGGTGGAGAGACGAGAGAGTTCGGGAAATGGGGGAGAGTCCCTGTCCTCAGGCTGAACTACAGAGTAAGAAATCCCTGTGATGTGAGGGGACGAAGTGAGGCTTCTTGATGAGGCACAGTCAAAGTGAGGATCTAGGAAAGGAGATGGAGGTGTTGTTTCCACTTCAGAAGACCACTCTCTTCTACTGACCTCAGGGGAAGAAGCTGTAATCCTAATTGCAGGTGAGGGAGCAGTACGTATGTGGTCTGTGGGAGAGCAGCTACTCGTAACTTTAGGTGATGGAGATAAGCTACAACTTACCACAGGTGAAGTCACCTGGGTCCTGCTCTCAGGAGGTGTTGAAATGTGTCTGATTTTATGTGAGGGGTCAGGAGACGGAGTTCTTGTCCCAGTCGTAGCAGGAGAAGGAGCACAGAGCAGGCCAGGTGAGGGAGCTTTGTGTGTCAATTCAGGTGAACCACTATTCTGCACAAGTTCAGGAGATGTAGCTATTGAAATAACAGGTGTGGGGGGGGTGTGTCGTGGGGCAGGTGTAGATACAGCACTGACCCCAGTATCTTTGCTCTCAGGAGTAGTCGTAGCGTCTCCTCCTGCACTGGAATAATCTAAAATCAGCTCAGGGGTGTGGGTATAATCTTCGTTATCAGGTGTTGAGCCTCTGCTGAGGAGATCAGGCAGGGAGACTCTCCCACTCAGCTCAGAAAAAGGAGATGATGCTTGCGTATCCAGGGAGTAGGGCCTATTGATCAGCTCAGGAGAGGCCAATGAGTCTCTTGACTGGGATGATAACTCTGTAATACTGGATGATAAAAGTGCGGCTCCAGAATCAAATGCTGATTCTGAAAAATCTAGAGAAAAATCTTTGGATGTGGTCTCAGGTGAGGGACTGCTGTGTTGAATAAAGCAGCTGCTCCTTGGCTCTGGAGAGCCTTGCGCAATCCTGAATTCAGGTAACAGCTGGGTGTTCACTGATTCAGACGAGGATGAGCTGACACAGTTCCTAGGCTCAGGGGAGGGACTTGGAGATAGAGACTCAAGTCTATCTTTGTAAGTTGGAGTGGTTCTTAGTGGATCTGTTTCTTGGTGAGCTTGTCTAGGACTAGGTGATGATGGTGAAAATCTTTTTTCAACTGAGGAAGAAGACAAAGATAACGCGCTCCCCTCTGTACTGAGTGTAAACGGGCTATTATGTCCAGGAGAGGGGGTGCTCTCACCAGTGTTGAGGACTGATGACGGTGGGCTCGCTGTACTAAACTGAGGTACTGGTGATTTACTTTCTGGTTCTAAATGTGGGCTTCTGTCCTCAGAAACTTTTGGAAGCCCTGAGGTCAGTCCCTCGGCCACCAGCTGCCTCCTCTCTGAAGACTCGCTCTGCAACGGGGGGCTGTAAACCCTTTCTCTTGAATCTTCAAAGCCCTCCTCTCCTTCACTGGAGCCCGGTGCAGTGTGGTAAGAGCTTGAGGAGTCGTTCAGATCATCTACCAGAGGTGATGCAGCAGTTGTCCCGTGGAGAGGGACAAAAGCCCCTATAGCAGGGCTGCTTGAGAGGGAGGGCGACTCACAGTCGTCTCCAAAAATGTCACACAGGCAGGTGGTCTCGGAAATGGCACTGCGCTGATTAGGGACGTTGATGATGTCGAAGATTTCCACGTGGTTGGGGGAGCCGTCACGATGGCACAGGGAAAAGGCGTGATGGGGAGCACTGCGCAGGAAGGAGTAGCTGTCCCGCTGGAGAGTCCAGCTGTCCATCGCTCTTCCACAAACTCCAAATTCTCACTGTGGCCAGTCCAGTCTGCTTCTCTGGTCAGCTTTGGGCTCTGTTCCTGGACTGGAAGTAAGATATGGTCACCTGGAGGGTGAGCAGCTCATTCATTGAAGTCACCAGGAACAATGATGAATACTATTATGATTTAAAAGCGTATTAATCCAAAATATAGAGGCTAAACTCTGTATTGTTCCTGTTAATCGCCATATGCAAAGATATTGTCAACCTCAAAAGGAAATTTAACTGTCAGTATGTCCTTTAATTAAATGGCAATTAAATAAAAATAATGCAAACATTCACTTTAAGTTGACTAAAACATCCAGTTGAAATGTTCTACATGAAAACCTGACAAGATTTCATCATGCAACTCATTTTATACGACATAGACTGAGATTTATTCATCTTACATGGAAACTGACAATGGTTTGATTTGCTCCGCCAAATACATGCCCTTTATCTTAACTTTCCACTTTGCCTTGGTGTAGGATGACAAGAGGGAGAGGAGCTGCTCCCCATGCAAGCAGAGAAAGACAGAACGATTGGTACTGTACCTTTGGCCAATGATGAGGTTTTCCCAGGGGCATGGAGTTCCTCTGTGTTGCAATATCTGCCCCTCATCTACCAAACTGTCTCTCAAAATCCACAGCACATTCCTCGTTTACAAGACCCGATCCAGGGCTGAGAAGCTCTGTACAGTCAAGTCAGGCAGAGCCACATTGGCTAGACGACTTCAGAATGAAAATGCACTGCCATGTATCAGACTTGAATAGAAAAGGCAAAGAGAGGCATCTCACTGAGACCCATTACATCCTCCAAGGCTCCCATCTCTATTTCTGCCACTCCCCTCTGAGCTGGCCTCAGGGAAATTGCTTACAGAGTCTAACCTGGATCTTTTTTTCCCTCCGGGCTGGGGTTTGGTTGGACATTGGCTTTCCTGTGTGAGCTGGGCAAAGGGGGCGGCACTGGGAGGGGGGTTATAGTTAGCAGCAGGTGCTGATCCAGCCAGGATAGATGAGTGTGCCTGGAATCTGACACTTACAGCTAGATCAGTCACAGGCTCCTCTATATATAGACCCATGCTATCAGGGCCAGATAGCCATAGCTTTAGCTGCTTGCCTGGGAAAGCTGGTGGAGGAATACAAAGCTTGAAGTACAGCCCACACGTTAACCTTACATATGAGGTTAACATTGAGGGTGAGGTGAATGTATGAGCCCCTTTGATTAATGAAGTGTGTGTGTGTGTGTGTGTGTGTGTGTGTGTGTGTGTGTGTGTGTGTGAATGCTACTTTAAGGTGTAACTGGGGTACAACAGGTCCAAGGTAGACCACCCAACTTTGACAGCTCACATGCAGAACTCCTGTGCATAGTAGCTGATAACACTCTGTAAGGTGCTTTCACATGTTTTAAGTCCTGTTTATACTTATCGTGCCTGGATAGTTTATGTTCCAGGATCAGTACCGCCATTGGACATTTTTAGCTTCAAATTGACTTTCCTGTCAGAAAACAGCATATGTCAAAATGTCGGATCAAAAGTGATGCTATTTCACTGTACTTATTACTGTTGCTACAATAGCAGGACCCTCTAAGCCACGTTGTGGCTGTCTGGGCATGTTCGATGGGAGGGAGTTTAGATAAGCCCTCTGTCCCAAACCTAATACCTCATGAGATTACCATTCCTTCTCAGTCATTAAGTCACTCAGGGTAAGCCAATGGAAAATCTTTGATTGCAGCCCAACTAAACAACTGAGGGTATGTCTGTCGAATCAAGCAATTGATACAAAACTGAAAAGTCAACTCTCTATTAAATGTATGGTATCATAAATATGTAATTTGTCCCCTTTTACTGTCTGAAGTGTCATACATGGCCACGATGGCACATATTATTTGTTTGGCTGGACAAAATAACTTGAGAGATATACATCTTTGTCTTCTTTTTTAATTTCATCATTAATACTATAGAAACCCAATAAGGTTTTAAAACAATTTTCAGAGATATCCTGTATACTATTTAATATTTCACTCGAGGCTCTAATGACATGGCACATATAAATCATCATTCCATTGAACTCTAAGCACAATTGCATGATGTGTTTAAATAAACACTGATATTAATTGAAAACCCTGCAGTTAAAGTGTAAAACATGATAGTTCAAAGCAGTAAAGTTTCCAATGGTTGGAGAGGACAACATGTATGTGTGTGCTGGGTTAAGATAGTGTGAACTAAAGTGCACAGAAGGGCTGATATATTTGAACCTCTGTGGTTAATGGCAGCACATTAGACCGGAGGTGGACTCAGAGGGAAAGAATGATGAGCAGCTAAGCAATGGGGATCTTTGATCTACATCACTGATAGATTAGTCACACCAGCCTGCTAAAGTCCAAAAACCTAACCCACCCTCAGCAATGCAACACACCATAAAGCTGTGCATAAACAATACGCTGCCGTCTATATGCACTTTCATATGTATGAAGACAAATAAACAAACAAATTGTGTTCTATTTGTGGGACATGATGGTCAACAAGGGTTCAGTCTCATGCTGGGCTATTTAGATGCTAGTATATAATACTTACAAACAGTAAGAATATAAACAGATCACATTTCAAATCTATTTTTTTTTTTGTAACTGACCTAGTTCCTCTTTTAGGCCAGGCTCTATACACACCATATTTATAATATTCATTGGTGAATGTAAGTAACTAAGTACGTTTTGGTTATTGTCTTAAATTATGTTGAACTGAATAATGTTGAGGTTTAAACAAAAGTTGGACAAAATTGAAGGCCTTTTTACTTGAAATTAAGTATGGGGTTGGCACTTTTACACATCACTGTATTGTACCTGAATATATATATTTTTAATGTATATATTTGATGTATTGCAACTGAATATATACATCAAAAATACATACATATATATATATATATATATATATATATATATTTATTTGTTTGTATATATATATTTATATACATACTAACGGTAAGTATTTTGCGGATCAAAATATATAATATAAATCAATATGATTGACATATATACACATGAGTGGCTAAAAACATATGAGGCATTGCTACAGTACAGATGAAACTACACAAGTAAACTGCATAAAGTAGTGAAAATGAGCTCTACGTCGACCAGCTGCCGATACATATAATAAGTATCCTGACTGTGCCCACCTTTAAAGGACAAGTTGTGACCAATTCAAAACGCTTGCGTGCAACGGAGTAAGTGAAAACCCCCTCGCGACCCCTCTTATTGTGAAACGTCCCGTCTCGGCTGAATGCGACACAGGAAGATCCGCATCGCGACTGCTGGCGAAGTGTTGCCATAACAGGGCTAACGCTAATGTTTGCTAACTAATTAGCAGGATAGGTGAGTGGCGTTCATTTAAACGTGTCTTGTGGTTCAGTGGAAGGCGACAGGTGTGTCACGTGTCGGGGGAGTGCGACACAAAGAAGACCGGCGGGTTGTCATCCCCTCCTGAAATGCTTTGGGCCTCGTCCGTCCGCATCTGGCTGACATCAGCTAACAAGCTAGCTGAGCTTCAGTAGCCGGGGCACCGTTTGTTTATGTTGGCTGTGCGACGCCTTCGTTTTATAACTTACCGAAACACATCGCTGGTTGTGTGTGGCCCTTTTGTATTCGTCGTTGTTAGTGAGTAATACAAATACCAAAGGTGACGTTTAAGTATTAAAATAGAAATGTAGCGTGCGTTTCTGTCGGTTAGCTCTGATACGGTAACAGCTAACTTAGGTGGACATTTTATAAACGGCGAGTTACAGCAAAGCTATGGCTCCCAATGACTTTGTGTTTTTATAACAAGACACGCATACGATGCGAAGTCAGACCAGGAGCTCCAACGAAATAGCCTGATACCATTTTCTCTCGTGAGCTGATGAACGTGTACTTTGTCTGGTTAGGAGCTCGTGGTGCCTGTCGTTAGTAAACACCAGGCCGCAGAGGACAGTGGGCTGTGTTTAACGCTGGAAAGAAAGGCCTTGCTGGTTGTCAGCAAACTTTTAATCAGGGCAGCACTGGGTTGGTTTGCATTTCTCTTCTCTTGATTAAATACAAAAAAAAAGATGCAGTCTACCAGCTGTCAAATGTCTTTGGTAAAAACATTGTAGCACCGCGGTGGGGTCACCACTGGGATGGGACTGTCAGCATGATCAGTTGTGTCGAATGGTTTGTGACCGTGAAATGATGGGATGGGATCCTGCATATTTTTGAATGGGTCCACAATCTACATTTGTAGGATTTTCTTTTGTGTCGTATCCACTGCAGAGAGCTGCAAACTAATGTCAACATTAATTATTTCAGCCTGATCTATACTTAAGCTGGGCTGACATATCACTGATGCATGTCTGTTGGCCGAAGATTTATTTGAAGTAGTTAAGAAACATTGTCATTGCACTCACACGTTTATTGTTCATCAGTAAAGGTGTATTATATCTTGGTGTATTATTATGCGTTGTATTAAGATAAGCATGATCCAACATTTTAATTAACATTGGATCAAATTATCTATATCTATACTGGTACTTGACCTTCTTAGTTTTTTTCTTTTCTCTCTTTACGTCTAGGTGTTGTGGTGTGTGCGTGTTCCAGTCTGAACCATGGAACAGTGTGCTTGTGTTGAGCGGGAGCTGGAGAAAGTGCTTCATCGCTTTGTCATGTACGGCCACCAGTCGGAGGAGAGGCTAGACGAGCTCCTGCGCAGCGTCTGCGAGATACGAGGACAGCTAGTTGCTTTTGGTAAGAAAAACCGATGCACACAAGGTGACTGAACACTATGAAGATATGTTCTTGGCAGTTTTAATTTTTTTTGTATTACATTTAAAGTGGGGCTTTGTTTTTTCTGCTTCATCCGTGCTGACTCGGTCACATACTATTGTAGATACGCAGAGTTAAGACTTTTCCCTTTTTTCTCTTTCGCAGGAGTACAAGATGCAGACTTATCAGTCCTTTCTCAGACTATGGCACAGTGTTGTAAGAATATCAAAGAAACAGTGCAGATGCTAGCCTCCCGACATAAGGACATCCATGGCAGTGTGTCAAAAGTGGGCAAAGCCATTGACAGGGTAAGCGATGGGAAGACTAACTTAATTTAAATATTTAACAATGGGCATGCTTAAACTTAACCTTTGACATGCTTCTCTGCAGAATTTTGATGCTGAGATCAGTGCTGTGGTGGCAGAGACAGTGTGGGACACCCCAGAGAGACAGAAATATCTGAGTGAGACAATTGTGGAGCACCTGTACAGACAAGGGATGCTCAGTGTAGCAGAGGATCTTTGTCAGGTAAGTAACCGTGAAGCCCTCACGGTGTGAATGCAGCCTGAATGGCTTTTAAGAGGATTCCTATCTGAAATGTATCAATGTAAATTGAGTATAATATAATATCATCTAGTCTAATCCTTTCTTTTATTTATTTTTAATGATGATTAATGAATCTTTATAATTCAAAATACACATGTCTGTTTTCCAGGAGTCGGGTGTAGTTATAGATATGAGTATGAAGCAGCCTTTCCTGGAGCTGAACAGAATCCTTGAAGCTCTGAGGATGCAGGACCTCAGGCCAGCACTAGAGTATGTTTTCTTTTCCCCATTTATAAAGATGGTCATCATCCTTGTAAAGAGAATAAAATGACTTCACACATTGGTGAAGATAGACATTCTTGCTGCTTTACATTAAAATGCACTACAAGAAGTACAAAAAAAAAAGTATTAATACAATGTAGCATGGGACAAATGCCATAAACAAGATAGTTGTTTGGTATTTGCAAAAATACATGAGGCTACTTTTCCGATCTGGCTAACTTTTCAAACTTTGGGTGAACTGTCTGGTAGTAGAAGTTGCCACTTTTATACAGTCCAAATATGCTGGAGGAATTTTCTATTCCGTTTACTTTTGATCATGCCACATAAATCCCTTTTGAACACATAATGATCATTAAATTGACACTGTCGACATAATTGATTGTACTTATTCATGTCTTCTTAGGTGGGCTGTGACGAATCGGCAGCGCCTTTTGGACCTGAACAGCAGTCTAGAGTTCAAGTTGCACCGCTTGTACTTCATCAGCCTGCTCAGTGGGGGAATCAACAACCAAATGGAGGCCTTGCCAGTATGCCAGGCACTTCCAGCCCTTCGCCTCTCAGCACCAGAGAGGTAGAAAGCATACAGTGGCCTCATTGTGACACTCCTGACACAAACACTCAAAGATGCTTAGCTTGAGTTGTGTTTCACGTTTTTTTCTAAACCTTAAAATAATTAGAGACTCTTAATTGCAATCAATAAGGAATGAAGGTGTTCTTAAGGCAAATACACAATTATTTTGAGGCTCACCTCTCAAACTCTCATGTAATGTTTGATTTAGTTGTTTTCCACACCTGCACTTTTGTCCCTGCAGATATTCAGATCCTGATGGGCAGTCTGGTGTACCTGCGTCATGGCATTGACAACTCTCCATACCGCAGTCTGCTGGAGACAAATCAGTGGGCCGAGATCTGTAACATCTTCACCAGGGATGCCTGCGCTTTACTGGGTCTCTCTGTAGAGTCTCCACTCAGTGTTAGGTGACGATCCAACACACAAGATGCATCTCTGATTCCCTTTACAATCTCTACATTTAGTATAAACTGTACCATCATATTGTGCTGAAAGAATGTCAACAACTGCTGTGTCTATTTCGCTGCAGTTTTGCATCAGGCTGTATGGCCTTGCCAGTGCTGATGAACATCAAGCAGGTGATTGAGCAGAGACAGTGCAGCGGAGTCTGGACGCACAAAGATGAGTTGCCTGTAAGTCGCTCCTGGTTTCCCAGCGGTATCTTCTGCTCCTTATTTTAATTTTTTTTTCAGCATTCAATTGATTCACATCATGTCTGTTACTGTAGATTGAAATTGACCTGGGGAAGAAGTGCTGGTACCACTCTGTGTTCGCCTGCCCGATCCTCCGGCAGCAGACCTCAGAGAGTAATCCTCCCATGAAGCTCATCTGTGGCCACGTCATCTCCAGAGATGCCCTCAACAAACTCACTAACGCTGGGAAGTAAGTCAGCAATTGAGCCCAATTTATTGATGGATTAATTGGTCCTTGCATGGTAGGATAAGGTTGTGTGGGAAGATTTGGTTAAATACAATGTACCATTCGTATGAACTTGGATCACAACATTTAACTATTACATGCTCATTCAGGATGAATTATTTTCAAATTGTTAACCAGAGGAACCTAGAAAACGCATTGCAAACATAGAATTAGTGAAATTATGTTTTTAATTTGCATTTAAAAAACCTTTTTGTTTTAAGCCTGCGGTCTTGAAATTAATGGAAACCAATGGCTTTAAAACAATGAATCTAGAAAATAACAGTTCATTTTTAGAAAATGACCAGCTATGCAAAGTGTTAATCCGCCAAATAAATCAATATTAAATGAACAATCCGATTGCTGCTCTTCTTACACTCTCCTGTTTTGTCCTCAGGTTGAAATGTCCGTACTGCCCCATGGAGCAGAATCCGTCACATGCCAAGCAGATCTACTTTTGATACCGCACATTTCCTCACAAGTAAGGATGAAGTTCCCTGGAGCTCTTTGCATTTCCAGGACCATTTGCTCTGGCCCTTTTCCTCTGTCCCTGGCCTCTTGGCCTTTTTATTGTAAGCATTAAGGTTTTGTCCCAGTGCTCCTCTGGACAGCCTTGGCCTTCCCGTAACCCACCTCGGACCCTCCAACTTTGCGTAGTATACAGAGTCCAGCGGGGATGGTCCAACTACGACCTGTAGTAAAGAGAGGAGTCTGTCAGCAATGAGAGCATCCTCACAAAGAAGCACCTCCTGAAAAAGGTTCATTCATTGAAACTCATTTGCAAATGCCTGCAGAGTTAAAGGCTTATCTTTCTTAAGTATGTAATACTTTATAGTGTTTTTTTTCCGGCTTTATAAAACAGTTTGAGTTGGATGACTGCTTTTTTTTTTCTTCTTCTTTGTGACAGAAGCAGTTGAATGATTATGGATGTGTGGGTAAATGGCTTAGTCAGTTTTCAGAATGGTAATAAAACTCTATGATACATGAAAAAACCCACAGAAAAACAACTGTCGGAGGTCTATTATTTGCTGGTGAAGGAAACTGTGGAGGTTGCTCTTGAACCGAACTCTTGATTGTGACCCATTACTTCTCCATAATGTAATAAAGGCCTCACGTAGCTTGAAAGTCACTGTTGGCTGATGTAACCATTTGAGCAGCAAAACAATTCACTCATCAACGGTGGAACAGCTTCTTGTTTCTTTTTCTTCTTCGTGACTGACTGCACCAGCAAGATTTTTCTTCATTGTAGAAGCTATTTGTCTTGTTCTATGTATGTATTTAACAAACAGTGACAGAAAGGAAACACAAAATATATACTACTGTGAAATGTGCTTTGTTTCTATTTTTCATTGCAACCGCCACAACGACTGATGTAAAATAGTCAATTAAACTGAACAACAACATGCATATGCGACACTACTGCGCAATATCGACTCAACAGTTCACATCCCGGTTGTGCTATCGCCTCACTCTGCCCGGCATTGTGTACCCTAAGCGTGCAAGCCATGTGATTTGGAGATGTAAAGTGGTGTGATGGTAGCCGTATGGTCTGACTTGCAGTGGCTGTGGGCATGTGATTCAGCTTTACTCGTCGTGGGTGGGGAAGTCCTCTGATCATTGTGGCTGCTTTTTTAATATATACTTAGAAAAATGCCTCTGCTGCATTGCTTTTTAAGTCAAAATAGAAACATTAAATAAATACATACATTTCCTCAGGGCTCATTGGAACAGTTCATACCACATTTTGCAGTTAGTATTAAAGTTGTACATTTCTATAAGGAGTCTTGAACAAACATGACACGGATTTCACTGCTGAGGCTCATGGTTTGGGTTGTTTATTGGAGTTTGTATATATTATTCAGCTGGTGCTGTCAGCATACAACAGGGGAAAACGTGTCACAAGGTCCAAGGCATTTGGATGTACCATACAGTATGTTCAGATGACTAATAAAACAATTAAAAAAATAATTAAAATGTGCAGGTTCCCCGTGTGTCCTCTGGAAATGATGTCACCTCACACTCTGGTGAGGCTCATTTGTTCAACAAGCACCGCACCAGCATAGCTCACACTAATGATGCAACATTACACTCAGTTTTCAGTCAGAGTACGAGATATTTTATCCTGGTTTTATTTGGAAATGGGTTAAAGCACATGTTTTGTGTGGACTTTTGCTGAATTTCCTGTTTTTCTTACTTTGGTTGACAATCATTCATTGCTTCTCTTGAGTGTTCCCTCAGACCGGTAGCGCGCTGTACTTCTGTCGTATTAATTTTGTTGAATGTTTGCATTCCCTGCTTTTGTGTGTTATGCAACTTTTATTGTAAATATTTACCCTCTAACATGTTTCATATACTTGCATCTGAAATGAAAATAAAAATGTATACTCCAAGTCAGTTTTGGAGGCGTGTGATGGCGTTTGATGGTGGCCTGCTCCCACCATAACTCACTGACCATTTTCCTTCATCGATTTAAAGCTGTTCGGCTTTCCTTTCATCATAATGCAGCAATAACGCCACTCGGTGGCGTTATTGCTGCATTATCCAGACTGACTAAATAGCCTTGAAGTCTATGAGATCTCAAGCTGAAGGGTTTTAATTTGAATGAGTTTCACAACAAGGAGCCATTTTTTTCCCGGCATGATTTAATGTTAAATAATCAGATGAGCTGCACTGATGGCATTCAGCGCTGCAATCCTCCTACAGACTGATAACGTGAGGTAAGAATCCTCTCATCCCACTTCAGTACACCCCTGCTGAGCTATGCAGTTATATTAAGCCCCAGTTTATATAATGTTTTAAATGCCAAGGTAAGGGCCCTGTGAGTCAGCCACAGCTCATAGCTGATCCGATTTTGACCCGGTATAACAAATAAATCTGCTCCATGGAGTTGCATGTGCTATCTCACTCTTCACACTATTTTATGGATACGCTTTCACTCATGCATAGCCATAAACATAACGCATGGATTAAAAAAGGAAAAAGGTCAAGCTTTCATCTCTTCCAAAATATTCTTGGAACTCTGTTCCAGTTTCTTAGTGCTTATTTTCTTGAGCAAACAGGGATCCTCCTACGTTTCCCTCTGCGCTGACCTTCCACCTCCCTGCTGTCCGTACTGCAGGAGTTGGTATGTGAGGACTGGCTGGGCTAGAGCAGGGGGGGGGGCTGAGGGAGGGGCGCAGATAAGGATTCAAGGCTCAACCTCTAAAAGCCCCATTAGTCCCAGCAGCCTTCACTGCCCTGTTGTCCATTCTGCCATAAAGCTCCTGTCCTTGGGTTTTATTGGCATGCTTTGTGGAGATTTTAAGCCCCTTCAGAGCAGACAGGCGTCTGAGGTCTCAGGTGAATGCCATCAGTTACACCACTCACATTTTGGCAAGTGAATTCTGAAGAGTTTAATTCAGGCGAAGGGAGACGGAAGGGCTTTCCAGCCTTGATTTGCACGAGAAAACGGCATTGGGGCAAGCGCCAACTAAACAGCTTTTAAACCACTTCATAAACGTTTATTATAAATCCAAAACAGACATATATATATTTATACTGTACAGTTTTAATTCCAGTAAATAGACAAGAGTCACAGTATGTTGAAGGGTCGGTTGAGAGCTGGCGTTTGAATGTTCATGTATTCAAAATAAACGATACAAGAGAACAACTTCACTTATGCCATGCATTGAGTTATTATTGGCTGGATGAGGGCACCAATAAGCAGGACAGTTATGTCCAGCGTTGCTTTCATCGCAATCAACAGATGTGGAAATATGCCCATTAAGACAACAGTGTGCTTGAAGTACCATGACTAAAGGCCAATCAAATCAAAATGACATTATGTACAAAATACATAGGACAGGAGCTGGAAACTGAATGAGAAGGAACATCAGCAGTTGTTTAAGCGTGGTACGCAGTTTTCTTGAAGGCTAAGACACAGCATCAGTCCCGTGGAACAAGATCACTTTAATCCTTGATACTTCACCCAGAGAGGCACAGAACCTTCTGCACAGACTGAACAGGTGCTGACACGTCACTGGGCCACACTAAATCCCCCTGAATCCTGTACAAAAAAAATCCAATCCAAAAAAGAAACTACCAAAATGAACACAAAATAGTAACAATCAAGATATCAATTTGCTCATTTACAAGTTTATAATTGGTCAGCAGTCTTAAAAGCGCGACAGTTTAGGTGTTTGGCTGCATGTTTACATAGTTGCCAAGGACCAATGAGGCACAGACAGCATCTCTGCAGCTGCCCTCAGCGTTAGTGTGTTCTGTAGGATGGTATTGGTCCAGTCTCTGCAGGATCAGGGTATTTAACAATCAACAAGGGAATTGCAAAGGGTTGGGAACTATGGAAGCCCATTTTCTCCAGGAGAAGATTAGAACATCAAAAATGATGCATGATGAAAAGTCAAAGTTGTAACTTAGTAGCTGATCACGTTTACGTAGATCACAAATCTTGACTAAGGACTGCATTATTTTGTTTTAGAAAGCGTTCAGATTTTTTAAATGATTTATTCACAATTACTTATTTTATATCTTTCATAAATGTGACTTTGGTCAAAATTTAGCATGTGCACATTTGTACCCGTCTCATAATCTTTGATTCACTATCTCATCATTTTAATGTAGTGAGTCTATTTCTTTCCTTCTTTAAACCAGAGTTCAGGGAAAAAAATACTTTGCATTGCAAATACCCGCGAGTCTGTCACATTCAAATTTCTGATGATTCAATTCTGTCTATCCACGGCAAACCAGAGGAAGGCCTGTCGTCCTGTTTTTCACCCGCTCTCTCACTCCTCAGCTCCGGCACTTCTTTTTCCAATGTCCCATTTCTGCTCCCTGCTCCTCCTCCTCCTCCTCCTCCTCCTCCTCCTCTTCCTTGCTCTCTGCCCGCCCTCAGCTGGTGCAGTTCCCTCTCCAGCGCCTCATTGCGGTGGTACATCTCTAAGTAGCTGGCCTGCAGCTCCTTCTGGTAGCGGATGACCTTGTCCTTCTCTGTCTGCCACGTCTGCCTCTCTTCCTCGAAAGCCGTGGCCTGGGCCTCGCTCTGGCGGCGCTCCAGCAGGAGCTCTGCACGCAGACGCTCCTCTGTTGGGCCCCCGTACCCTCCTGGAAGCAAGAGGTTCACACGGCTTCAACTACAGTCCAGCAGGGGAAATAATATGAAACACACTGGCTGCAGTCAAATAACCTGATTAGGGATCCAAGCACATAAACGTCACAACTCAAAATAACCCAGACAACAGTCTGTGTGGATAAGAAACACAGTTTGGATGCCTCACTTGCTGTGATATTAAACAGACATCTGTAGCATATAATTATCGTGCTTCTTTTTGTAGGTCTGATATACTTGTTATGCCATTTTCTGTGCTGTGGTTGAATATAAATCAGCAGACTTGCTGTGTCAACGAATGAGCTTCAACTCTTACGTGTCCTTGTGGTGCCTCACCAACGTGTATTGCTTTCAACCAGTGAAGCACAGAGTGCAAACATTCCAGTGATGATATGTTCACACAAGTAAGAGATGGACACATTGGTCTACCTGTTGCCCCAGCAGAAGCATTCTCTTCAGCTCCTTTTCCATCCTCATGTGCAGTCTGAGCGGGGCATCTGCGGCGCTGCGTCCCCTGCACCACTAGCTTTAAAGCATCTATCTGGCCCTCCCTGTTGCGCAGATCTGTGCGGGTCTCCCTGAGCTGCGTCTTCAGCTGGAAGATCTCACTGAGCTTCTGGGCCACCTCCGACTGGGAGTCCCTCAGCTGCTGCTTCAGCAAGGAGATCTCCCCGGATTTCTGGCAAACCTGAAGGAAACAAGGGACAGGGGCAGGAGAACTTTAATTGACTGGTTGTGATCATTTTAAGTAGACAAACAAGAAAGGAATTCAGTTCTCTCCAGTGTTGCCTGTAATTACTGCTTATTAAGTGCTTCTGCCTGCCGCAAAGTGTCCCCCCCCCCCCATGTGCTCCTAGGGCCATACCTCCCACTGCGTCTCCTCCAGAGTGGGACTGGTCCGCTTTGCCATGGCTCCGTCCTCCTCGCTCCTTTCCCCATTCAGGCCGTCGAGCTCCTCTTGCAGTCGGTTCTTCTCCTGCTGGGCCTTGAACAGCTGCAACTGCAGGTTGCGCTGGGAACGCTGGGCATGCTGGGAAACCTGACGCAGCTTGGCGGCATACAGGCGTTTCAGCTCCTCCACCTCCTTCTCCCACAGACGCTGTTTCCCTTCAAACACCTGCATGCGGCGGGCAGATAAAAGGGGTGGGGGGTGAGGCAGATGGATGTATAGATTGATAGTGAAGAACACACCAGTAACTTGAGATTCACCTGAGCGATGGCGCCCTCACTCTCATCCAGGTTTCTCCTCATGTGTTTCAGCTCATGTTCTTTCTCCACCAGGCGTTCCTCCAGATCCCGGACCTGAAAAAGACAACATGAAGGACTTACCAGTCTGTAAATCATTCTGACCCGCTCATCCTCCCTCCCTCCCATCCATCCGTCCATCTGTGAAGTGCTCACCACTTCCTCAACAGACAGGGAGAGTGTCCATTCATAAGGAGGCGGAGCCTCCCCTCCATATGGAGCCAGACGGCTCAGGGTTGCCATGCTCCGACACGCCATCTCTCCTATGGCCACGCCCCCTGGCCCTACAGCCTTCGGGCCCAGAGAGGTACGGTCCAGGGAGCCAATGGTGTTGATCTGGCCCATAGATGCACTGGGGTACAAAAGGAAACCCATGAGCCATTAACATCTCTTCCATTAGCACCATCCACTCAGTCATTAAGTATAACAAAAATCAAATATTTCAACATTTATTTTGAATATAAAATATAGCCAAGGCAATAACGCTGCGGCAGACCTGATATGAGACAGGTGTGGGCGGAAGGGAGGCCGGTACGGTGGCAGACTGCTCATGGAGTTATGGCCTGAGTCTGACAGGTTATCATCCTCCTGGCTCATCCCACGCACCGAGGAGAGGGCCTACAGTTATTATTATACAGTTATTCATCACTGTAACATTAATAGGCTGATAAAAGATTAATTTTAGCCCTAATAAATGTCTGAATGAAATGACACATGGTGGGAAATTAATTGGTTTGCTTCTTTGATCAATGTACATAGACTGGATCCTGGATTGAGAAGGTGTGTGAGATATTCTAGTACGTCAACAACCAGATGAATGGACTAACCAAGTCCTGGGCACGAACATTGATTAACGGTAACTGGATCGAGGCTTCAAGTTACTGTCGTGTGTTAAGATACCTTGTTACCACTGGATGTTGGTCCTCCGTGACGCGAGGGTGAGGAAGAGGAGGAAGAGGTGGAGACGGCTTTGGGGACATGGGCGTAGGCTCTGTGCAGCCCGTTTGAAAGGCCATGGTCTACATCCTCCGACTTGGTAGACGGATATAGGTTTTGCATGGAGGTGAAGTTTTTGGGGGTGACAGGCTTGAAGGCAGACCTCAAACGAGCCTGGAGAAGAAGAACATGAGACTTTTAGTGGATGCAAAGACAGTAAAAAGTAGCAGAGTGGGCTACGGAACAATAAATCAATGCTCTTATAAACTCTGTGTTCTTACAGTTGATCAATTCAAGCAAATAAATGTGAGATTTGATTGTTGCAATAAATTCTGCAACATAGAAAGTGGCAGATTCTCAACCTAGGCTTGTTCACTGGAGAAGACTTAAGGCGTATTTATGCTGATAGCAGGCTTGAGGGATGTTGTGCCACGCTGCCAGAGATGTATAAATGTGATGGTGATCAATTTAACACCGCGCCAGCAGCCGGTCACTGGCTGTATTTCATTGATAGAAAGAAACACAATGGAAAGTCACTCGGCTGAATCTGCGCCAAAAAAGGGCCCGCCTCATAAATACTGCTTTAGGATAATTTAAAGTAACAATTTAAAATGTAACACTTTCAACAATCCCCCGATTCTTATCTATTGTACTTATTTAAATAAGACCCTATGCAGTGTTTGGAACAACAATATTCACCTTTTCATACTTGCCCCCACTTGGCAGTGAGTTCTTTGTCAAATCTACTTCGGTGCCGTCTTTATGGTAGACCTTGGCGTATAATCTGTCCTCCTCACGACCGCTGGCAGAGCCGAGGCCAGGGATCACGTCCTTCTTACCGTCACTTGCTTTAGGCTCTTTTCTGTTTGGAAGCACAGCGGGTCAACTGGGGTCAAGTCCCGTCACGTTTTATAGTACCTTCCAGTCCAGACTACTTCGCCTTCAAAAAGGTGCAGCAGGTGAAATGCTCTTTGAAAGCATCTGCTTCTTTACAGCAGCACTCACCTGGTGATGTTGAGGTAGTTGAGAAGCTCTCTTTGGGTGAAGCCTTTCTTCAGGAGGCCGTTGGTCTGTTTGGGTCTCACCTGGGGCACTGCACGGCTGCCTTTAGTGGGAGAAACATCTGGCCTTTCCACCAGGCTGCCTACACTTCCCATGCCGCAACGGGACGAGACGGGCAACGGGTTACGGAAGTTTTTGTTGGGGCCGCGGGTCAAAGGAAGAGTTTGGACAGAGGTTGCCATTGGTTACAGGGCTCTGTGAGGGGGTAAGGTGCTCTGCAAAAAAAGAGAAAAGTTAAGGTTTAGTAGGTATACCTGCTTGTATTAAATAATGAGCTGATGACCAAGACGACATGCTCTTGATGGCAACATATCATTAGAGGCTCTCTGTTCATGTTCACTGCTTCTTGGCAAACATTTTAAATGCTGTTCACCTGTTCATTCAGGGCTTTTTAGGGCCACAAAGAACAATTATTGATTGACCTGGTGAATATTTTCTCAATTACAGCTAGGATGGGTAATGTTCTTCAAAAACATGTTGGTTATATTTGTTAAAAAAACATCCCGACCAGTAAATCAAATGCTCTGCCAAATAAACAATAAACAAAAACTGTCATGGACTCAAAATCATGAATCGATTATCAGATATTTTGGATTGTGGATTGACTCATCAATTAATTGACTAATTATTGCAGCTCTAGGGCTTTGTTTCAAACTGTAACAAGTGCTAAGACTCTACAGCCATTCTGGTGGCTCTGTGTGGTTAACATGTTGATATTTAGCAGTTGTAGTGTTTAGAGGATGAATAATTATGATACATCCTCTGTGATAATCCATTCAAGGGTTGACAATTTGTCAACCTCATGGTGGCGCTAGATGAAAAGTCAGGGGCTCACTAAAGTCACTTATACTTTAACCTCCTTGGAGCATCGTTGTACAAGGTTGAATGGCAATCCATTCAATAGTTGTTGAGCTATCTTCATCTGGGAAAAAGTGGTGGACCCTAACCCTAACCCTAACCGACCTTTAAATCAATAAAGCAAATAGAGCAGGTCTAGACCGTACTCTGTAATAACTGAAATAAAGTCCACCTCTTGCCCCTTTACTACCCTGAGTGGATGTTGATCTCTGGAATGAAGGTGTTTCATCAGCTGTCTCAGAGCACAGCTAGAACAACAACACAGCTTCTTCCCACAACAGCATAGCACTTCACTACAAAACAAACACAAAACTGACCTCATAACAAACCCTACGAGAGCAATGAATGTAAAATCTTTATAAAGAGGACAAATCCCAAACCAATTTGAAAATGTCTATTTGATAATGCAGTTGTTACAGCATCTGCTTCCCTCTCAGAGGCTTGTGTTATCCTTTCCCAAGCTCCACCGCTACAGGATCACATGAATCAGTGAGGGTTAAGGTGGGCTTTTTCTTGTGAGAAGTTAGCGTATCATTCCTGCGATGTAACCCTGATACAATTAGGTTACAGGAGGCAGGAAAACGAGTGAAACACACATGACACGAGTATCCAAATGTGCCGATCACACCGTGTGCCTCGACGAGCCGAGCACGGCCTTAATACATTTCCCACAGATATGATGTCTGTGTGAGATTAAGTTTCCTGTCACCGCAGGCAACATTTTGAGGAGAAAAGGAATGAAGCTGACAAACAAGTTTCTCTTGACTTTGATGAATCTAACTCAGTTGCCAAGTTACCCAAACACCTACCTAAGAGGGACCATTGTTTGAGCCTCCTCAGCTCTACGCGGCAAATCTTCTTTCAACGTCGTCTGTCAAATCGCCCACATAGCCCCTCCCTCCCTCCTTTTCAGACCTCATTAAGGCTCACTATTGATTTCACCCGTTTGACCCTCTCTCTCTCCCCTCGTGCATAAACACCCCCAGCAGCCGTAAAACATTCTCGAGACCATAAAACACGCTGCAGTCTCTCGGACCATAAACAGGACCAGAGGGAGGCAAATTCTCCTTTTGAGCTTTAGCTTATGTGGCGCTCCTAGAACAGGTGGAGTTTTGCTTAGCCCATTGACAACCATTTTTTAAATATTTTAAGATTCATTTTATTATCAATATCTCCGCCAACAGGATTAGGCGATCGCTCACGTGTACTCATTCGGCTGGTGCTGAGTGGCCAATAGTGTGGCACACTTTTATAGTTATTTTAGGAAAATAGACCTGAAACTGTGTTTTAGATTGGTTATCGATGACAAAGGACATGTTATTAATATGTGGTAATGCCTTTTCCTTTTTCGTGCAGTCAAAGTATTTTGATATTTGAGACATGGCTGAAAAAAAAAAACACTCATTCAAAGGTATGTTGTGTCACAAGATCCAACTTGAAATATCACCAGTAAGCAGACATGAATGCAGTTTTTTCACAGGTGACACACCAACAAGATGAGCTTCTAAACCTGTTCCTGCTGGCTCCTGCAATACTATAGGGAAATGGCAGAACTTTACACAAAATGAAGTAAAACATGCTCACTGGGATGGATTGATTCCTCATTTCAAGTTGGTCTCAGGTCGTTGCAGGTTATTTTTTATACAGCAGTGAAATTAATTGAACCAAGTGTTGGATGCTCGAGAGTGCTTTGCGGCTGTATGGCTGCTCGGGGGATCGAACCTGGGCTCGTCCTCATTAATGACTCGGCCATCCTTCCGCCTGACCAGTCAGTACACACTCATGACACTCGTGCAACCTTGAAGCAATATCTCTCACTTTATAATATGCTGTGTATGAGCACAGACGGCCGAAGTGACCCTCCATGGAGGATCTCCTCTTGCGATCCACATTCATCAAGTGCTTTGCACTGCTGGCCTCGATAGTTATAACAATTATGCAAATGGTTCAAATGGCAGCTCCAGCCCACTCCACTCAGGGCTCTCAGCCAGTCCCAGATCAAAGCCGCCCAAGCTGCTCATATTTATATTCACGAGGTACGATTTCTACCAATGTAAAACTTTCCACTAAAGCATCCGGCTCTTAATAAGCCAATATGATACAATACAGGCGGAACTCAGACTGAGGAAATATGATGATGAATATTATCAAATATATAACGTGACGACTTGGTGGCGCTCTGGTGCCGTCTGACTGGGAAGTCTGTGTCTCGGGTCAGAGTGCAGGTCATGCTGAGTGTGTATGTGTCGGACACCATATGAATAAATCATGAGTGGTACAAACCTAATGGCCACAGGCCACGGTCTGACACAGTATTTTACTCTGTTTGTGTCTTGTATCTGTTAACGACATGAGAGGCCAATCGATGCTCGATGGGAAGCCGGGGCTGAGGTGAGGCAAGGCAATTCCTTTTGGGTCGACAGGAGGGTGAAAATCATTTCATGCTGCAACCACAAATCTCGCAGGACTGAAGAAATCTTGAATCCAGTTGTTTTCCTTAATTGCCTTCTAGTTTACGGGCCTGAGTAAACCAGATGACACGGCAAGATTTACAGCCCAGCTCACAGCTAACCATGGGGTAACACACACACACACACACACACACACACACACACACACACACACACACACACACACACACACACACACACACACACACACACACACACACACAGATCAAAGCTTCCTACCAACTTTGAACAGTTATGGTCTAATTGGAAAGTGCTCTGTTCTTGATTTATGCTTCTTTCAAGGCAGCGGTGAGCTTTTTAAAAAGCTGCCAACTTTGACACCAGTGTATCAAAGTGTTGCGAAGGCAACAGGTGAGGCTCTCTATCCCTCTGATGCTGCACACGTTCACCTGCATCTGCTGCTGCACATGTTTCTGGTGGCCTCCTTGATGCTGGAGCATCAAGGAGTAAAATGAGTACATGAATGAAACACATTTACTTGCTTTAGATCAAGTCAGCACACCTTGTCAGCTGCATGCATCAGTATAATTATGTGAACATGCTGCTGAAAGGGTGTGCATCTATAGTCTTTCAGTAAGACTTTCATGTTCTGGCTTGGGTTTTCTCAGGCCGATATTCATCTAGAAAACCATCCAACTGCCACTTTACTATAATCACAAAGAAAACGAAACATGCAGCCTTCAATAGGAGGGTTTTCAAGGACGCGCTCTCCTAAAATATTGTAATCAGGTGTCTCGCGAGGGGGGAAAAAAAAAGAAGAAAGCTTTCAATGAAATGCTTGAGCGTGAAAAGGGGACATTTCAAACCCTCAGAGACACAAAGGTTAAGGAGACAGAGAAGTGAGAGGGAGCCAAATTCCAAAGATGCTTTGCAGAGCGCAAGCTCGGGCTCGTCATTTGTTGATGCACAGAACGCTCACTCCCACGGACGCTCGCTCACACTTGTGCGTGAGCGGGTCACTCAACAAAGCCCCGGAAAAAGCATTTGCGCGGCTGGCAGCTCTGGACCCGCTGCCCTCTTCCCTCGGCGCTCTCTCTCCCCGGATCCATGATCAAAGTTTGTTTACGTTCGTGGGGTACCTTTGCAGGTTACATCTAAAACTCCCACACGGCACACTGTTACATTATATAAGCTCTATCAAAGCTTTCACAGCTGTTAGTTGTGTAAAACACTGTAGTGCGATTACCAAATCAGCCGCTGGCCTTATTTCATCTTCCTGCAGTATTATATTTAACTCCTCCTCTGCCATGACCGCATGCAATGGAGTCAGTGCAACTTTTCAACAGCTTGGAGAAAAACAAAACAAGGTTCTCATCAATAACCCCAAATAATAATGGTTATTCTGGATGACCCGTTTCTACCACAAAGAGCACAACAAGTAATGTGAATTCAAGTGTGACTGATATCTGATATCTGATATCTGATATCGTGGAGTTTCGGCTGTCGAGATCCGTGAGCAGCAGCAGCAGCAGCAGTGGGGTGAACTGTGCCAGAGGCCGATTATAGGAAGGAACCATCCGGAGCGCTCCACTCTCTGACTGGATGCTACACGCTAGTGTGTGATGAGTGAGTGAGAGAGTGTCTCTGGCTGTGGGGCATGACAGCAGAGGGAGCGCTCAGCCTCTAATTGTTAGCAGGTTATTCATTATGGATGGGAGACAATCAGGCAGACAGACCTCGTTCCTCTCCACAGACCCCGAGGCCTTTCAGGGGAGCCGAGATGTTGTAAAGCCGGGTCGTGAAGTGTTCCTTCCACCTTTGTGTCTGAAGGCAGTCAGGATGTTACACATCTGTAAAAATCTGACAAGCTACACGCGGACATGGAAATTGAGTCAAGTGCCTCAAGCTCCCCTCTTTCTTCTTGCTCCAGAACTTGAGGTCAACTTTCATTTCACGACGCTGGAGATGATGAGCAGTCTCTCACATAACTCACTGGTGGTTAGACGTGGTGGTGCGAGAGCTGAAGGCCCAGTGTTCAGACTCACACTCTCTCCATTGATGAGCGACACTTCAGTCTTTACAGAGGTCAACGGGTCATATGTGGTCATGGAAGTAGAAACAGGGCGCTATTGAGCACGCAAACAGTTAAGAGCAGACGCAGACGTTTTACGAGTTCTGACAGGGAACACCGGAGCAGCTTGTATACCACACTGTACCATTGTATACACACTGAGCTCATAACGACATATTAGCCCAACTATTTGGCCAGCACTGTGTGATGCACTAATATGCTTTTTTTGAGGCAATATTTCACTTTTACTAATATAAGAGTCTTAATACAAATGTGGTTTCTTAACATATTTACATGCAAATGTATACATATAATCCTAGATTCAACACAGCGTCCACACAACAACACACCATCACCGTGGTCTCGTAGTATTGAGTGGAACGTGAGGCGTACACAGCTCGTAGCAGTTGCTGACATGTTGGTGCTTTCACATTTCTATATAATCAATACATTTTTAGAATTGTTTTTTTGAGCCACCGTTTCTATTTGACTTCTGTGAACAGCATGTTGGATCAATTAAAAATCCCTCCTCACCAAATGCTGCCATGCCTGTCATCCATCTCATTATCTTTTCTTAATATCTATTTTAAACATTTTAGTCGGATTTAAGCTGGTTCCTTCTCCAGTGGAGAAGATTCTATCAAACTCTCATTAAATAATTTCTACAGCGGCCTCCTTTAATACTGACCCAGAAGAGAAAACATGGAAAAGTCAAAACACAGGACAAATTGGGAAGCGTTGGCTTCCTTAGAGGATCTGCAGTTACACCATCTTTATGAGCTCCATAACTCTGTGTAGAACTCACCGTACTTATCATGACTCTCTGGCTTTTAACCGGCACTCTTCTTTCATTTTCTTTATTATTTTCTTTTCTTAAATGTAATATGTCCTGCTCTGCTATTTTATTATATATATTGTATATGAGGGATGAATAAAGTATCTATCTATCTAAAAACACTTCCTCTGAGGCAGACCAGGTGAGGCGGGTTGCATCACGCTGTATCTGTCATCCCATTGATGGCGGTCCGTACAGTGCGCCATGGCCTTCACGGCCTCTGCGGACTTTCCGGTATTGTATTTCTGCACAGAGTTCAGACAGGATACTGGCTCTGACGACAGAAGCAATGCTGGGCGTATCTGGGTTGAACTGGTGTATCATGGAACCTTATTGATCTGGATCTGACTGATGAAAGAGCCGGCTGCTTCAGCGTGAGAAGGTGGCACCCAAGGGAGTGTATTCACAGGGCCACCTTTTCCCTCCAATTGTATTATTAATGTTATATATGGGAACATTTACTCAACAACAACTGTTTCTCTCTCTCAACAGCACAAAGAGACTGTTTTGTTAGAATATCAAAGATTCTTCCATTTGTTGTGTGAAAGACGACTGATTGCATAATCCCTAACTTTGTTTCGATGAATGCCGGTGTTGATCCCTCAGTAAGGTCACAAGGTTAAACCATGTGGGTGTGTATGGGTGTGTATGTGTGTGTGTGTGTGTGTGTGTGTGTGTGATAAAGAGACTACTAGCAGCGTAAGGGTAGGTAGCACACACACAAACATAAGCATGCCAGCGGACACTATCTACCCTTAGTGGTGAAAACAACATCTGAACCGAATACATCTGCAACTAGAATCTGATGAAGGCAAATATAATTCAAAACACACTGTGGTCCTTTACTAAAATAGAATGTATATTGATATGTATGGCTCACACTGTGCATCTGATCCACCCTCACATGAAATAGTGAGTCCTGCATTAGTAAACTGGGCGTTGAACTGGAGGGATTATCACAGAAATATTGAAATAAGATAAGACATTTACAGGATTACAGCAGCAAATGGGTAAAGTGCACACAAGACATAGTAAGACATAGTAAAATTGCCCACTAGCTAACTTTGCCCCCCTTAGTTATTGTTGCGACACCTGTCAATCTTTCCATTTTTTCGCATTGGCACGTAACGTCGGTATGGACGATGATACATCTTTACACTCTGACATGTTTCCTTGTTTTGAGAGCATTAGAGTGCTAAAATGAATAATCACAATGGATAAACAAGGAGTGCAAAAAATTGCACCAGACAGAAATATTTCCTCAATAACTTCATTGGAATTTGTGAGAAAGCCAACAACAAAGTTGCACGTCATTTATTTCCTCTTATCCTGAAACCAGTGTGCGTCTCTCCGTTGGTTTCTGTTCAAATAGTTCACAAGCAAAGTCTGTCCAATGTTTGCCAACCGCCGCTATCAGCAGAGCGCATTCAACACAGTGCACAAGTTCAGAGGAAAAAATGTGAAGGGAGAGAACGATGTGAGGAAACACACTCACATTCCTGACATTTCTTACCAGGTAATTATTAATGTGCCGTCACAGAACCCATAGAGCACCGATACGGGCGATAGGACAGGGGGCTGTTTCTCTGTTGTGGGTTTACTTCTGAAAATAAAATGTCTGTTATCCAAAGCGCCTTAGTTCCCATGAGAGCTAAGTTGGTATTATCAGACATTTAATGACTGATCATTCTACCACGTAATCAGAGCGGGGGAGCCACACTGTGTTAAATTGAGCTGATAAAGAGAAAAGCTCGAGAGCAATAGCTTCTTATTAAATTCATTAGAGCGAGGAGGATAGTGGGAGACGTGAGCAGAGGCTCTTTCTCCTTTTCTTTCTGTGGCTCCTTTGTTTCCTGGAGTGGTTCATGTAGGAGTCACCACAGTTCTGTGATTACAGAGATAGAAATCGAGTGGTTCCCACATCGACCCACACCTGAACCAATTCCACTTAGCACCTGCAGTGAGCGTGCGAGCATCCATCCAAAATACCCTCAGTGTTAGACCACACACTCAGCACAAATACAAACAGGGAAACGCGTGGACTGAAAACTTGATTGGGATTCAGAGGAATACACAGATATGGATTGATTCACAGTATGACTGCTCTGCATTTTAATTATTTCCTATTCAGGCCTAAATATATGGGGTCAGATCAGTCTCAATAATTGCAAATGCACACAGAGAGATTTACAAATGCGCACAGAACAATTTACAAATATGTTTGATTTACAAATGCACACAGAAGGATTTACAAACAAATTAGACTCACAAATGCACGCTGAACGACGTGTCTGTGTTTATTTATTTGTCAATCGCATTTATGAGACTCCCCTGCGGTGGCTAGATTGGCAAATGCGTTTTCTGACATCTGATTGGCTACAGATGGGTCTGTTTTAAAAAAAATGCATTTGCGAATCTAGCCACGGCAGGGGAGTCTCATAAATCCACACACACATGTGAAGAATCCACAAACAAATGCAGTGCGATTGACAAATAAATAAACACAGACACGTTGTTCTGCGTGCATTTGTAATTTATTTGTAAATCCTTCTGTGTGCATTTGTAAATCAAACATATTTGTAAATTGTTCTGTGCGCATTTGTAAATCGTTGTTGAGATCCAAGAGCATTTTTTCTTGGATCTCATCTTCAGTGTAACCAGAGGAGGAGCGGAGCAGCCTGCGTGTCAGTAAACACGGATGCTGATGCATGCTGATGTCAAGTCAGAGGATCAGCACTTTTTCCTCCTGTGGAGTTTCTAAAGTGAGTGTTTGTTGTGTGTTACAGTGGGAACTACTGAAAATCCGCTTGTTCAGCCGGCACAGGTCACAGCTTTACTGTCAACGATGTCAGCGAAGCAACAAGAAACAACAGTTATTAGGAGCATGTCACCATGGGCCGCTGTGGCGTTTTGCCTCCAGCTACACAACTCAATAATAACAATATAAGCCAGTATTGTTATTGTTAGTAAGGATATGTTGTTACCCAGTTGGGTCCAACACTGAGCCATGAATAGTTCGCGGGGGGGAAATTCCGGGAACACAAATAGACCATCAGACCGACGATCACCAAAACAAAACACACAGAAGAACTTAATGAACAGAGTTTTATTTTAAAGAAATCATGCTGCACAACTCAGTGGAGCAGATCATCATACATCTTGTTCTTCAAGCGCCATGTGGCTCCATTTTGGGATGTTCAATAATTAACAGTTAATTAGCATATTGGTTCTGTGCTGTTGGGGAGGCTGATGCTGCTGCTCACTGTGACGTCATTCGCCCAGGAGAAAAGATCTCGTTCAAAAGCGAGCTAATTCCAAATCTCTCAAGGCAGCCTTAAATCACAGAGAGTTCAGAGCGCATGTAAATAAGTCAAACTTTCCCAGCAGCAAGCTCAGGAAATGTATAAACACAGGTGGGCAGAGTTTTATCTTTGATCTGAAACCCAGCATGACACAGTCGACTGTAGAGTTTAGGTACTTTCACTTTTCTAAGCAAATACAAATACAAAAAAATAGAATATTTACCTGTTTGTCTGTCCACCTGAAACTTCACTTCTCTGCTCCTGATCCCATGCTCACACTATTTCTCTCTCTTTCGGTCTCATGCCCACGCTACCGATTATCACGTCCATGATTATGACTTCCTGTTTCTCCGTCTGTGGAGGCAGTTGCGAGGTGTGGGTGGGAGGGAGCTGCCCGGTCCTAACAGCTGACCTGCAGGCCACGACAAGATGACTTTGCACTGGTCTAAACAGAAGACTACGGCGATCGTAAGCTGTGCGTGAGGATGGCTTCATCACAGAGAGCAGCGTGGAGATATAGTTGTTTCATACAGGGAACAGTGAGAAATCTTAAAGTCGACCCTGAAGCAGCTAGAAGTTTCAACTCCCCTGAGAGAACCTGGTACTTTCCGGCCCTCTCTACACCATATCCCTTTTCCTCATCTTCCCCTCCTCACCTGCTCATCTCTTTGTGCTCTTTCAGTCCTCTCAGGAGCCGGTGTGGTTGGACTTGTTCTCCCAGTTTCACAAACAAAAGCCCCACATATGAACTGGCTCTGAGGCAGTCAATCCAGAGCGTCCATTGACATACGAGAGCCAGCTCTACTGGACAAATACCAACAATACAATATGTCTTGTTTGTTCACGGATAATAGGACAATAATGAGGGATCAGACTTCGGTTAAAGGACAGACAGCGGGAACACAGAGAAAGAGTGATGAGAGTTGGAAAAAATGAGAGCGTGCAGATGAGGAATGAATGGAAAATGAGGGGGTTGTCTCAGCGTGGACCGTCTGGACAATAGTCTGAGTGTAAGTCCCCCTTCTTGAGGCTGGGTTACTGGACGGGTTCTGCAACGTATCAAGTGACATAACTCAAACTGGAGCTGCTTGCATCTGAGCGGAGAAAAGAGAGGACATTGTTCTCGGCTCCTTAACCAGGAGAGAGTGACTCCTTTCTTCGCCATGCGATGTAGGCCGCGGAGCTGATAGCTGATGGGAGGGAAGGAGGTATTTGGGCTTCTCAACGGTGGCACCAATAGGTGGGCACACAGCTAATAAAGCACCGTGCCAACTAGAGATGCACAATGTAGCGATTGGCACGCTATTAGAGGCATTCCAGAGCAAGAATGTGATGTTTTGTGGGGCCCCTTGGCCCGCCGAGTGCAATTTGAAGAAAATCAGCTGACAAAGGAAAGGAGGGGATAACCCGGTCGGGCACAGCAGCCTAACACTTGAGCAGGTGCCGCTACAGTACCCCTGTCATTACCTTTGGGCCTCGCAGGCATATCCAGTCTGAGATTCCACAGATTTACAGTTGCCAGTCTCTCAGCTGGCTGATAGAGCTGCGGCAAAAAGAAAGCCCTGGGAGCCTGGGGGAGTGGTGATGGTGGTGATGTGTGTGTGTGTGTGTGTGTGTGTGTGTGTGTGTGTGTGTGTGTGTGTGTGTGTGTGTGTGTGTGTGTGTGTGTGTGTGTGTGTGTGTGTGTGTGAATGGATGGAGGACAGGGCAAAGAGACAACAGGAATGTGGGGTTGCATAGATGTGAAGCTAAAAACAACAGAGAGGGACGAGTCAGGGCATGCTTACAGATACTGTACCTGTCTGACCAGTCAACTAGACAAGGCAACAACCCAAGCTAGACTCATTTCCTCTGCCTAAGCTCTTCTGGACAATAACTTTACAGGAAGCGACTATGGGAGGCATGCTGGATGTCTGGCTCTTAAGAAATTACATTATCCTGCATGAGCTTGGTGTGTCTGTCAGTTTCTTTAGGAAAACATGATATGACATTTTGAAAATCTGTCATTAAGAGGAAGACCGCAGGAGCATCTAATTGCACAGAGACAGATTTCACATAAACAAATGAAGTGTAATAGTTTGACATTTTGGAAAATGAGTTTGCCAGATGAGAACATCTAAAGCTGGAACCAGCATATGTGTAGCTTAGTTTAGACTAGGTTAGCTTAGCTTAGCTTAGCGCAAGGACTAGAAACAGGGGGAAACAGCTCAACTGGCTCTCGTCTGTCGGTAACAAAATCCACTTAAACAGCACCTCTAACGCTAGTAAGTTAACATGCTTGTACCATAACCGAAGTTAACAACAACAAGGCAGATTTAGATTTTAGAATTTAGGCAGGCTGGATATCCGTTTTCAGTCTTGGTGGCTGTATATTCATACTTAACGAACAAATCTACACGTGGCGAATCGATCTTCTCATCTAACTCTCAGCAAGGAAATGAAACTGTGTGTACTTTCCAAAGTGTCAAACTATTTCCCTAAAGAAACAAAGCAAGACCGGGACAAGGACAGTGCCAGTGAGTCTTAACCGCTGTTCCACTTTACTGCCAGTGTGACCTGAGTGAGACATGCGCAGGTCACGGCAACGAAATGTAACCTTTAAATCTGCCGTATTGATTTCCTGTGAAAGAACAGGATGTGACAGCAAACTGAAATGCTGTTGGAGAGAACAAAGCCGCGGCCGCCTCGACGACTGCTACTTGTACACGCTGGTATAAATAAACAACAATGCCCACTCGCAGAGGAGGGCTTCGACTCGTGGCCTTTTGTTCTGGAACGCTACAACTCTTCAGACTAAATAAAAGAGACATGGGCCAAGTATTCCGCATACACACAATTCGTCACACACTCACACACGCGCATGCACACACACACGGGGTAACTATTACTGTTGCTGATATCTATAGAAGGCAGGTGAGTGCATGCGCTCCTCACTGCGAGATAAGCCGGATCAATAAAAACACGAGGAAACAAGAAGGCCGGGTTGACTCACGGGGGAAAGAGGCTACATTTGTTAACGAGACAATAGTCCCAGAATGTGATGCCGCCAGATTTGGCGGCTATTTCCGTCTGAGTTGGTGATATTTAGAAAACAAAGGTCACAGCATGGGGTCTGTCCACCATCCTACACTCTCAGACCTCTCCCCTCTGAAGGTCAGGGGGTCCTGCTTGTCCCATGTGGACAACACTATTGTCCAGCAGTCAGGTGACAGGTCAAGCAACCACGCAGTCAGTATTAACCCAGGAAATGCTGGACACAGTACACAGATTTTGATGATATGCCAATTCGCCAGCTCCTCTTTGTGCTAAATGTAGCAATGCAAACTCACACCTACCTTTAATACCCTAAGTCTGTGATGTTACATGTTTTACATGAGCGTTGTGAAAAGTATTCAACAAGTTATTTATTTTCTGGCAGACAATGCGGCTTCATCTAACCTTCTTCTAAAAATGAACAGACATCACTGGTATCGCTACATACACAATGGTCCTGATTTAAGTAGTAGACAGCAGGTATGATATTTGCGGAAAGCGGATAGAGAACGTCTATTTAAAGTTTTCTGAGAGATGTCTGACCTCTTCGAAGTTGACGATGAAAGCAGAGAAAATGCATCGACATCAGATATCCCAGTTTGTTGCCAGAGTAAAACTCCCACGTTGGCTTCGACGCCTGCACGCTGTCACATATGTCTGTGATGTTTGCATTCCAGGTGATTTGGTTCTCACGCCTTACCTACTGCTCCTTAGGAGAGTAACACCTATAGGACGTAACGTTGACAACTGCATATGACGTGCAGGTGTTAAAAGTACTCCACAAAATGTATGCTTACGTGTTTATGAATATCATTTTATTTTTTAGTGTTGGGAATGGCAACCTACTTTGAAAGATCAATCTTCAGATAGAAGTAAACACCTGTCACTTGGGGATAATGATTAACGTGGGTGTGTTCTCTGTATTGGAAGTTAGAAAAATAATTCAAGCCTGTGAGCCTTGCAACTTGACCCCGCCAAATTTGGGTAAATTAAATCAGTTTTTTACTGAAGCTCACACAACACTGAGGATAACCGAATGTCCGACCGGTTAGTTCATGTGGTGAAACAACTGAATTTGAGTCAGTCACTTATAGCGATTGACACTTTATGGATTTCTTTCTAAAAATCAATGTCATGCAAACTATTGCCACTTAACCCGGTCGGGCTTTAATCGCAGCGACAGACGGCCCAGAGAGAGAATCAGGCCACGGGCAGAGGGATGATCGAGGAGTGAAATAGTAAGAGTAAGAGTAAGAACACGATACTTTCTCTTCAGAGTGATCAGGCAGGGCCTTTCTAGAAAGAGTCCATGAGCCGAGTGCACACAGTAGGGGGGGAATAGGGTAATAGGACGAGTCCCCGGATTAGCGGCAAACTGAGGAAATGGGGAGAAAGGGGAGGATAATCTGAGGAAACTGAGTTGAAGAGTATAGACAGACCGATGTAGAATAATAAGAAGAAGAAGAAGAATAATAAGAAGAAGAAGAAGAAGAAGAAGAAGAAGAAGAAGAAGAAGAAGAAGAAGAAGAGGAAGGGCTGATTAGTGTTTGATTAGCTGGCTGGCCTCAGAGGGAAATCTCTACCAACATGGGGCCATTATGCTACACCATCTGCTAGACTGGAGTATGCATGACTGACCTGCGATGCACTTACACACTACACAACGTGGAAAAAGCCGAACAGTGTATTGTGCTGGAGTTCACAGTGGTGATGTTAGATGTATTGTTTTTAGTTGCTTTACGGCAGCACTAACATCATTCTGTGGGATTACGGAGGCGGTGAGTTTGTTAAAATTTACTGATGGAGATGAGTTTGTATCCTTCTCTATTTAAGTTAGGCAACAAGAAGCAAATAGTCAGCAGACATCTAACTGATCAGCAGAATTAGTGTTTCATCAGCTGCCACACACACCCACCCACACACACATACACACACACACACTCACTCACACACAAGTGTCAACCCTCTGGGAACTAAAACAGCTGAAGGAATACTTCCCATCAGCTGTGCGGCTGATTCTGCAGAGAGAAGAGCGGCCAGGAGACCGACTGCGTGAATAGATAGTCATCAGAAATCTCCAAATGAGCTTTTAGCTAACAGATGGGTTTTGTGATATTGAAACAATCATCAGCATCATGATACTTTTGATCAAAAATGTCCATGGCGATAATGTGTCATCAGTGTCATCTCTTTGAAAAGGATTTTAAAAATTGAATTCTCTTAACGTTTCTTAAAATTCGTTAAAATGTTCAAAATGATGATCACAAGTCATCAGAGCTTAAAGCAGCCCAAAACTACAAGTATTTATTTTGAAGTGACAAAAATGCAACTAAGTTTTTCCACATAATTCATATTCAGCCATCTGGGGAGTTTGTGCTGTTGAGTCAAATGTCGATTTCTTTGGCAGCGCAAATTAAATTCCACTCACGTCCATTGGATTGGGTTGGTTCCAGACACTATACCTCAAAGCGTCTGCACAAAAAACCCTAAGCTATATGCAAGGATAGCTATCACTGGGGGGTAAAAACTACATTTCTGTGTGTTTGTGTGATTCGTGTGAACTGACCCTTTAAACATCATCATCTTGCAGTCAATCCTGATCTCACACAGTTCGAGCCAACACTGCACTTATTTGCTCGGTTTGTTTTTGCAGTTGACGATAAAGGAGAGCTGATTGCAGAGAATCCCATAAACTCAGTCACCTCTGAGTCATAAAGACGTGGGCCTGATGAGATGCAGAAATGCATTTTTTTGTGCAGTGACTGGAACCCTAAACAGTACTTAAGCTGTCAATGACCCCTCATACACTTCACATCAGCGGAGACAGTGTTATATCACCCCACCATCACATCTTTGCCTTCTCCTATAATTCATTCCTAAATGACAGAAACGGTTACCACGCAGTCTCCATCTATTGTCTCTCTATTGTCAGACCTGCTCCTTCACTTGCATCAGCACGCACCCACAACCACCGCACTCGAAAGGACTCTTCCTGCAGCGCTCCATGAGTCCTCAGGTCAGAGGTCACCTGTGGCCTCTGGTCTCCACGACAACAGCCTGGCAGTCCCCAAGACCGAGCTGGTGTCTGCCCCTCCACCCACACACACATGCACACACACAACGAGGTTCTCTCACACACACACACAGAAACAGCTTTTGTCCCCAAACTCCTGTGCATCAAAAGAGACCCTGGACATTTACAGCCACGCAGGACAAACACTGTTCAATACACTGCAGTGGAGACCACCATAGCTGCACAGTGACAGGAAATAAAAGTAAAAAAGACATTGTTCATCCATCAGTATCTATCTTCTCTCTCTCTCTCTCTCTCTCTCTCTCTCTCTCTCTCTCTCTCTCTCTCTCTCTCTCTCTCTCTCTCTCTCACACACACACACACACACTGCCAGTTTCCAGGTCAACAGTGAAAACAAACCGTCAGGATTAAGCCTGATCTGGAGACTACAACTATTTCATTACTTTACATACTTTAAACTACACATTCAAGCATTTATTCTGATTTCTTCTCAGGTCTAGTGTACAGAAAGTTCTGAACATATCATCATCATCATCATCATCACCACCATCATGGGCCACAGCGAGCGTGCCCTCACACTGACTCAGATTCTCGGGCTGCAGAGCTGCACGATGTGCACGGGGAGCGGATCGCGAGGAGATTAGGACCACAAATTGTCGCTCACCATATTGTGCACGCAGGACATCTCCCGGACCGGCGCTGGTGCTCTGCTGTGGGTTCGTCTCTCGCTGCTTACGCAATGAAACGAGCGGCGCGGACGCGGCTCCGCGGGGTATCCTCCAGGACTTGGTGCGGACCCAGCAGGCAGCGCGCGGGGGGACAGGAGCGCAGAGTCGGGCTGTCTCTTTTCCCTCTCGGAGGGTTTGAACCGACTGCGAGGAGACACGAGAGAGACAGGGGAACATGTGCCCGTCCCCCCCGGTGACCGGGCCGACACACTTCGTGTTGTGAGGGGGAACAGCGCCCCCTGGCGACCAGGCATATAGATGCGCTACTTAAAGGGAACATGTGGTGGCAGCAGAACCGCTGACCACTGCGCTCCCTTTGGGTGTTGAGAAGATGAGAGATTCCTGGCTTTAAAGTCCCAACAAAATAAGTCCCATGTTCACTGCTTCTCAACTGTACTTTGATTTATTGTAAATGTATTGTACATTTTATCGTAAAGGGAATTTTCTGAACTTATCAACCAACGATTTGTTTTTTACTTCTGACTTTGTTTGTATCACCCTGTCCGTCGTTTTAATGACACGCAACTTGTTTTCTTTTTAATTTGTTTTTGTATTGATTGAGTGATGGGTTGTGATGTCATATCGAGAAAGTGGAGGTCATTTGACATTGTTCTCCCATTTTCAGAATGCATCTCGGAAAGGTTGTCAGTGATCAGCGTTGCCGTTCAGGTTTATGGTAAAAGTCTAGTGACTATTATTTTGGTTCATATAGATATTCATGAATAACGTTGTAGCACAAACTAACTGAGAGAAACACAAAAAAAACCTTTGTGACAGGTGAATCATCTATTTATAGTAATATATTAGTCATGTGTATTTGATAACAATTTTGGTACATGATAAACCGAGGTTTGAAGGGCAGGGGGCCAACATTACATTGTTGATGGACTAAGTATATTTCTCAGGGTAAATATCCCATTTCTGTAAGGCTGCAACAATTATTTTCATTATAAATATGTAAATCTTCTTAGCTGTTCAGTCACAAGTTAGTGAAAGATGTAAAACACAAATCCCAAGAGCTCAAAGCGTCATCAAATTTATTAACACTGTGAAACAAAGCTAAAATGTTCTGGGACTAACTGACGAATCATTTTAGGTCTTCAGTTTTCTATACATTTCTCAATTAATGTAATCGTCAAAATTCTGTTATTAAGTAATTAATGAAAAATAATCGTGATCATCAAAACTTAATGTCAATATTTATCAACATAATTATCACTAAATAAATATCACTAAATATCACAACATTAAAAAAAGAGCATCAAACTTATTTTTTTATGGAAAGAATATCTCACTCAAAGAAAAACAAACCATCTGCATTATTTTAATAATATAATCACAGCTGTTTCTTTTCTTTTCTACGCCCTCATGTTTGGCGTGGTCATGCAATAATAAGAAAAGTAGTACAGTGACATGTGTCGAGAACAATATACATACATTAAACTAAACATCCATATCTCTGTTATAATTGTGATGCTTCAGTGTGTTTTCACGAGTCACGACAAAAAGAGAAGATGATATTTTGTTGTACATATTCATATGTGACTAATTAGAACACTGTTTAATACTGTGACAGAGCAAAATGCTTCACCTGATCTCCACCTTCTCAGATGGTTTATGGTTTCTTAGGTTTGGCTTTGGGGACCACTTTAACCGTGGTGGACACTGATTTGGCTCCTTGCAGGTTGAGGGCGGTGCAGGTGTATGCGCCCTGGTCCACGTCCCTCACCTCGTCCACCAGGAGGACGGACTGAGACTGCTGTCGAGCCGCTCCTCCACCGATTGGACTGATGCTCTCCTGTGTGTACAGAGGCCTCCCAATCTGCAACCGGAACAGGTGCGCCCTTCAGTATGGATATAAACACATACTGTACAGCATGGGAGAAACGGCACCCCCTTTATAATATGCCATGAAGTCTGCAGTTTAAATGTTCTTAAATCATTAATAGAGGGTTATAGGCCTGGATGCTCTGCAGTCCATAGGTTGGATGCTTCTTAACTAATTCCAAACTAGTTCAAAAGACAATGTAAGCTATATGACACAGGATGTACATCAATAACAGATCCTTCAGCTGCTTTGTCTCACAAGCAACCTGAAACTATTGTAAAGTCTCAATGTAAAAAGCTGCATTATCCCTCTCTCCCTGAGTGTCTGACCTGCTGTCCTGGGTATTCCCAGGTGAACTCCACGACCACGTCCTGTTCCCCCACCACGGAGCAGCTGACACGCAGATTCACCCCCACAGCCACCGAGCTTGACGAGGCCTGGATCACTGGAGCAGGAGGAGCCATGGGGTCTAATGGAAATGTGATAACCAAACAATAATTTAACGACTTGCAATAGTCAGCACAATAAAACTGTTTCTGCAGGCAGCAGTTTTCTTCATAACAGTTTGTATGTTCTTCCTTTTTGTCCTGTAATCTTTAATAATAAAAAATATGGTGTACTAAAATGCCCTCTTCGGGAAGTAGTACGATTTTATCTACAAATGCGTAAAAAGATAGCAACGACTGTGGCAAGAGTGCCAATACACATTGTTACTTCTCGTTCTGCAGTCAATAAGTTGACATTTCAGTCAAAAACACAAAGTACAAATATACAACAGGATAAGAACATTTCTCAGCCCTGGGTTTGTCTACTTGTACATATCATTTAACTGTGTTCCGGTCTGATGGATGCTGGGAGAAGCTTTGTCATTGATCAGCAAGAGGCAACAAATTAATTCCCAATAAAGGGAATGGACGACTCCGTGACAGCACTCACAGTTAACGTAGATGAGCATGTACTTGGTGGAGCTCTGCCTCAGGTTGCCCAGACTGGCGACACAGAACAAGGCTCCAGCATGATGAGGCCGGGGTCGATGAATGGTGAAGCCCCTCTTGACGTTAAACGAGATCTCCGTCCCGTCCACTGCCACCTCCACTGGTGGAAACTCGCGGTGCAGAGTCACTTTAGCCTCAGGTGACGTCACCTGGCAGGGGAGGAGCGTCGGCCAGTTGGTTCTCAGCTGAATCGCCTCGTAGTAGTCCGACGACGGAACGAATAATTCCTGTGGATCTGATTGTTACAGTGAGAAGATGTGGTAGATTGACGATGAGATGACACTTGAATGTAAAAGTTTCCTCATAACCTGGCAGGAAAAATAAAGCGGAGGCCTGCAGTTCTAAGAAGTGCACATGCAAGCATCAACAAAGTGTATTCACTTTACCAGGAAAGAATACAAAGACTCTGACAGCTTTGTCGTACTCCTTCCTGCAGTCTGTGTCTTCACAGTACATAGGATAACAGGTGTACTCCCCTGTGTCTGCACCAGTCGTGTTGACTAATGTCAGAGCGCCATATCGCTTGTGTTGGACAATCCTGCAGAGCCAAAGAGGGGAAATCAGAACACATATGGACATCGTTCTGGCATGAAAAAACAAAATGGTACATTGTGCGCAATAAAGATTTACCGACTGCTCAGCTTACCTGAGCCTTCCATCATCATCCTCCTCCAGGTACTTTGGGACGCTCCACTGGACAGGTTTGCCCCGGCACCTCAGCTCCAAGGTGTCTCCTGTCTGCACACTTATAGAGTCGCCCACCTTCTTAAACTTCCCTCTCTTTAGCACCTGCATGTGTCAGATATAACATAACACAGATCATGTCTCTGTGTTTAATGAATGTCCCATGGACAAATCAAAAGCCATTGTGTCGTTCATGAAATACCTGTGTGAGGACAGCCTGTGCCGGGACTGCAGGTGTAGCTTTGATTTTGGGTTTGTGTATTACAGTTCTGGGCCCTTTATTTGTTGATTTGCCAAGTTTGGGTTTGCTGGGCTTGGGCTTCCTTCCTGGAGTGGTCCTCTGCTCTTGGGTGTCTTCTTGACAATAAGCTACAGCGTATGCAGAGAACATGATGCACCAATAGTTAATTTACATAGATGCAGGTACATGTTGAATGATAGAAATTGATTGATAGGTATTTAATATCTTGGTAAAAATAATAATGGCATCATCGTGGATCAATGTACATATCTTTTTTTATTTTTTATCACAGGCCGACTCATGCCATGGGTTAGGCCCTCCTCATGTTTCTAGGAACACATGTTCCCAGAATTGCTCAGCAAGTGAATAAAGTCACTTACCTAACTCGCAGATTACGGCAAAAATAAGGAGAGCGCTCAGCACCCACCTCCCCTTTGATCCGAACACGTTCACCAAAGGCATGATTGATCAGTGGAATATTATCAAAGTGGTCTGTGGAGTGTTAGTGAGTGCAGTACAACACAGAGAACGGGCTGCAGAAACCACGGAGAAGTGGAGGAGGGCAGAGCTCGCAAAGTGAGCTGTCAGCTGTTTACCAGAATCAAGGAAAGTCCTCCTCCTGAGAGTGGCATTAGTACCCCAAATTCCTCCTGACTGGCTCAATGGAGGCTTTCAAGCCTGTCCGGACCAATGAGGGTCCAGAGACAGAGGCCCCTCCGTGTGAAATCACACAGCCTGTTTGCTTAGCTGCTGGACTGGCAGTGTGCTAGCTGCATGAGTCTGGCCTGTCAAAACAGCCCAAACGAGGAATACCGGGGCAAGGTAATTACAAACATTTGGTGCCCAATAAACCTGTTGTCCAACATTTACTGATTGTCTTTGAACGATTTAAAGTGAATCAAATGCTTTACCAGCATTAGACTAGTATACAAGGCACATTATCATCATCATGCAAAATAATTCATGAAAAATAATGATCAACCTTTGTACCTGTTATATTTTTTGGGTGCATTATATAATGCATCAAGTACCTTATAGTGGCTGTGAAACATCGACATGATCCCAAAAGTGAAACCATTTTTGTATGTGAAATTTCCATCAATTCAAGCCAATATTTAAAACACAATAACCTGCTGTAGATATTGTAAAGTCTTCTGAGAAGAAACTTTAGGCTACAGCATATAAATACACTTACAATATATCTATACTACCAACTATCCTTGATGAAACACACGTTTCTAAGAAATCAAGTTTTTTCATATTTGATTAAATCCATAGCATGTGAGAACAATGTAAACCTTTCCTTCTGAGTGACTCGCTAAGCCTCAGTCTCGAACATGAGACAGGAAAGCTGCTGTGAAAGTTCTCTTTGTTCTTAGTGAACTCCGCCACATCAACATGCCCTGCAGAAAATGACCTCCACTTTGTAGTCCTTTTGAAAACTAGATTCTTTCTTTTTAATTAAGGAATACATTTACAATATATAATTAGAAAACATGTACAGTTTGCGTATTTACACTTTGAAACAACAAACAATTTAAGTGAATCTTTAAACACACTGAGAGCAACAAAAAAAAGACATTCCACAAGATTTTCAGTATCTACATTGTACTTTTGTACAGTCTAATTCTACATTTTGATATGTAAAAAACAATTCTATTGTTATTCGTAATCGTAATTAGATTTGTAAAAAATTACAATACATTCCTATATTTTACAATTGATATGAAAAGTGTAAAGTTGTGAACAAAATAGTAATCGACAGAAAGGTGTAAACTACTTTGATAGTAGAGGTTCAAGGACACTCTGACATTGATACAAGAAACATATACAGCTCCAAAAATACATCAGGCATGGTTCAATATTGGCACAGGGAATATTTAGATAAAAATTCAGACTCCATCATAAAGTGGAATACAAGTTAACCAGTTGGCCCATCTGTCCATTTGCCTGCATCTCATCACGGACCACCTGTTGCACTCCAATATTAAAGGCTGCAGGAACAGATCAGCAGAGCTGCATGTAAAACAATAGTTACAAACTTAAAGCGGTTACACACTGTAACATCTCAATCTATTTCTCTCCAGATGAGCTCAGAATTTTTCCTCTTTAATGATGTCCATATCTGTATTGCCGCTGATGGTTATGATCTTCTTCTTGTTGGCCCTACGGCGCTGCCTCTGAACACTGTTACGGACACCATAGCCAAAATAGATGATTAACCCTGGCGAGAGAAGAGGGGGACCATTACAATTCAGCAGCTAACTCAATAAAAGATCTCAACCTTTCAAGCAGAAATATGTTCTTACCCACTAACATCCAAATAGCATATCGTATCCATGTTTCTGCACCTAACTGGACCATCAGGTAGACGTTGATGAATGTGCTCACTAACGGCAGAGCAGGGAGAAAGGGCACCTGTGAACAGAGAGGAGAAGATGTGAAAGGATGTTCAAGTTGATGTCTGTTAGAACTTGCTCAGATTGCTCAGATACACAACTACTCTCACCATGAAAGATGCCTTGGTAGTATTCTGTGGGTGTCTCCAGATGAGGAAAGTGTTTTGCAACACGATGAAGGCGAGGACGCAGACAACCACCAGACTCCAGGTTTCCATACGGGACAGAGCATCTAAGGCTTGGGTCAGGGTGACACACAGTGCAATCAAACATGCAACTGCAGAAAAAGAAAAAGAGACATCAGTTCGTGGACCAGAGAGACCAGATTTTCCAAAGCAAAGAAATTGCTTGGTCAAGAAACGGTACTTCTTTAATGTTTGCCTTACTTACCAGAGATTATAGTCAAGATTGTGACTCTCCTTGAGGTGGATGAATTGGGAGTTGACGGAGGCCTCAAGAGGGAAAACTTGGTGTTTGATTCTTTGATCTGTAGGTCTGTGTCTTCAGAATGACCCTCTTGGTACCTTGATTGGAAAAAAATGAATTGGCTTCATAAAAAACACATCATACATTTCCTCAGTAGGTAAAGCACTGTGGGAGAAGAAATGGATGGAAATAATTTACCTCAGTATTAAGATGCATATGGCTACGAGTGTGTAAGCAAACAAAGTGCCGATGGACATCATTTCCACCAAGGCTTCCAGGTCAAACAGCAGAGCCATGATGGCTAAAGATGACAAAGAGGCATACAGTGTTACTTAATTAAGTCTGTGAACCTCACCACATGTACATAGAAGCTGATGAATAGCTGGAACATCTGTACCTGCCACAATTCCAGACGATATGGTAGCTATGGCAGGACTGCCCTTGGAAGTGACTTTAGTCAGAGGTTGGAAAAGCAGGCCGTCTCTTGCCATGGCGAATAGTACCCGGGGCATTGGGAACATCGAGCCCAGCAGGCTGGAGAGCCAAACGCAAATCGTGTCAGTCAACAAACATTGAAATGGAGCTCTAGCACAAGTTTAGACAGGAAGACCATACCCCTCAGCCCGCCATCTATTCCTGACATTCCTGCCAATCATTCCTCACGCATGCTCACGCATTGTTTACTTGCTGTCATCGTCCTGCACCGTCAATCATGACACCAGCTGCGCAGATCAGCTGATCCCCTTTATCCAATAAGCACACGGAAACAATGACACGGCTAGCCAATCATGTGCTGCTATCTCATTTAAACATGACTGTCTCTCTACCTTCAATTCTTTCATGCTGCTGTTACGCACCCCTCCACCTCCCCATATCCGCCCAGTCTCCACGGATCCATCAGCTTCATCAACTCATCATTCCATCAGCTCATCATCCTCCACCAGGTCTGGACTCCACGGGGGGGGATCTATCTCGTTGCTGATCGGGGCAGTCGGCCCTCAATTGCAAATCTCCCCGCAGAGTCCAAGTGCCAAAGATGCTGAGACTTCATCATTTCATATCATCTGTTAACAATAACATGCATCCTTTCTTTATCTAACTGGTCTCTCCCTGATTGAAATACTTTTATTAACAGGCCAGCATGACTTTGTTCTCCTGGTCATTCATTATAACATCACATGCTGTATTCCTACCTCAAAGTGTCTTTGCTGGCATTCTGTCTCAAATCGATATTTAGGAAAGTGTTTGTCATGATGTTATATAAGGTCCTATCCTTAATAATTAAAGTCATACTAATTGACATTGCATTTCAAGAAAAGTCAAGCTTGTTCAAATAGAGACAATGACCGTGATGCCAAACTGAGCTTTGTGATGATTCCTTTGGATTGTTTCTAGATGTCATTTGAAGCCCTTCCTCCTTCACAGATGGCACTTCTATAGAAAATATGTCTGCTGAGGTCGTTCCGGCATCTGATCAGGATGCCTCCCGTACATCCAACTAGTAAGAGGCCCCGGGGTAGGCCCAGAACACTCAGGGGGTTGGGGGGGGGCATCTAGTCTGGCCTGTAAATGACTTGTGGGTTCCCCAGGGAGAGCTGGAAAGTGTTGAGGTAAAAGGACGTCTGCACACAATGGCAATCCTAACATGCTGATGATAAGCCGGTGTAATGTCTACCATGCGCCCCATCTTGGTTTAGTCTTAAAACTTCTTTAGAATCGTCGTATAGATACAGATAAGTACATGAAATTTGACCTCTGCATGTATCACATCCTATGCATTTAGGAGCAGGGGTTTGCTGTAGAGCAACCTGGACAGTGGGAGCCGGGAAACGAACACACTACAATTCATCCTGAGAGGAACATAAATGTCTGTATCATTTCATGGCAATCACCAAGGTCAGTGTGATTATCTGACTATATATCCATTAGTTGTTGCAATAGTTCAGTCTGGAACAAAGTGGTGGAAGGACCTTGCTGCAAGCATGGCTCAGAAAAGTGAAACACTTTAAGCCCATACATTGTTTTCCCCAATGACAGTCACATCACATGACCACGACTGTACTTCCAGTGGTCTCTTACCTGGTGGATAGGGCACACAGCGATCCCACAGCCACAACGTATTTGGCAGGAGCCCAGCCGATGTAATCAAAAGCCACTGGAAGGGGGCTTTTTTCACTGAGCAGGTAGTAGGGCATCATCAGGGTAAGAGCAGCAGACACAGCAAAGTAGGCCAGGAAACAGATGAGTAGTGAGGCCACAATGCCCACTGGGACAGACTTCTGGGGGTCCTTCACCTCCTCACCTGTGAAGAAAAGCAAAGAAGTCAGTGACCATTTTCAGCTGTTTGGGGGTAATAATAAATTAAGTACCGTAGGGAACATCCCACAAATATGATACAATAATACTTGTAATAATGTTATACCCAGGGGACAGTTCAGTTGTTATCAAGCCACCAGAATGATATACTTGACAACAAATGAATCGTTTTTGAGACACCTTCCACTGATGAAGGCCACAAGAAGCAGATACAAAAAAAGCTCTCGAATGCATTCTGTTAAATTATTATGTGTATTTGATCTTGGTTATTTCGCAAAGGACCTCATCTACTGGTAAAAAAATGAACCATATTTAATCACACTGATAAAGACGTTGTCATCTGACCTGTTGTAGCAATGCAGTCAAATCCAACAAAAGCGTAGAAGCATGTTGCGGCGCCGGCCACCGTTCCACTGATGCCATAGGGGAAAAATCCACCCACTCCGTACACACTTGTCAGATTGGCAGTCGAGCTCAAATTTCTGCAGTGGACAGGGAGCATTGTTTAGTGTTTATTTACATTGAGGGAGCAATATAAAGGTATTTATGTAAGAAATGATCCTGCACACAGAAACACTTCCATTGCTCTTTGACATTACTTGAATTCTGCTGTGGCGTTTATCAGAGCCTCCTCACTGATTCTCCAGTTGGAAAGGTCCCCTTTGATAAATCCAGAGATGGCCACAAACACCAGCACCAGGATGTTGATTAGTGTGAAGATCTTGTTGATTGTTGTTGACTCTTTCACTCCGAATGCCAGCACACCTTAATAGGAAATATGGTGGATGTTATTTTTTTTTTTTTTGTACCCTATATGTTACTGCTGCCACCTTAACAACACCGGTTTCATAATTTCACCTGACAGTAGCAGGACGAGAACAGCAGCAAAGACATCTGGGTAAGGTGCAAGGCCAACAAGATTCATGGGCACATTTCTTTCAAAGAATTCCGATATGACGCCCCCTATGAGGTCATCGAATGTCCCACTCCATGCCAGTGCAACACTGGATGTCCCTGAGAAAAAGATGCAATAAATGAAACAGCCTGAGTCACCATTTAACTGAAGTCATAAACAGAATATTCCACCGGTGATAGGTCCTTCTTGCTGCGTCCTTCTCACTTTATGGCTCTGTTATTTCAAACCACGAGGGTCAATGAATGACATGCAAGCAATGAATGAAGTGGCTTTTTTTGGTGAAAAACACTCTTCATATGAAAAGTTTTACGGTGAAAAGAGCCATGAAGAATGTGCTTGAAGAGCAGGCGAAAGGTTACGGTGATTAAGAGTCTCATGTTGATGGTTGATCATTTATAGGTTTCAGTCTTCTCAGTGAGCCAAACATTTTACATGAGAGGGAAGAATGTTTTTCATGGAAATAAAACAGGTTTTCCAGAAATTAATATTAAAACCGAGATTAGAATGAAATTATATATTTGTTCCAATACATTTTTAGCTGAAGGCAACTTTTTAAACGGGACAAAACCTGCCTCGCTGAAAAATAGACAAGACAATCTAGTGTAATAGCTAATGTATGAACAACGCTAACAGTAGCACACTTACCTATGACGTAGGAGAGTAACAGATTCCACCCAGTGATAAAAGCCAGCAGCTCTCCCACAGTCACATAGCTGTAAAGGTATGCAGAGCCTGTTTTGGGAACCCGCGACCCAAACTCTGCATAGCACAGCCCGGCGAATATGGAGGCCACAGCGGCGATGAAGAAGGAGATGATGATGCTGGGTCCAGCAGAGTCTCTGGCCACCTCTCCAGACAGGACGTAGACCCCGGCCCCCAGGGTGCTGCCCACACCGAGGGCCACCAGGTCCAGGGTGGTCAGGCATCGGTTAAACGTGGACTGCTCCCCCTCTGGCTCCAGGGGCTTCCTCTGAGACAGGCTCACCAGCAAAGACTTCGCCCACGGCATGCTTCTATGCGTTGGGATCGGGATGGGAAAAGAAGTGAGTGCAGGCCGTGGGAGTGCAGTTTGATGTTGTGGAGAAAGAGGGAGTAAATGGAAGAAAGAATGAGGGGACAGGAAAGTGGGGAAGAAAGGGCAGGCAGAACCTGTCAGTGAATAATTGTCAGGTCAGCTTCACTGTAGAACATTTACTCTTCAAAGAGAACTTCTCGAAATCTGTTATTTATGTAACAGTGACTAAAGTAGCTATTTATTAAGGCATAAAGGTCAGGATGAATAAGCCACTGAAACTTGAACAAATTCCATTTTGATAAAGCTTAATCATGATTAGATGATCAAATGTAATTAAATTGCTCTCCTAATATATCACTGGATTTACATGAAGGACAAAAAAAACTGAATTCACTCACCTCTCCTACAATCTCTTGCTTCACAGGGCTGCTTAGAAAAGAAAATTAATAGGATCCGTCATTCCCTTATATCACATTATTCTTTTATACATGCCCTTCTTTATCACCCCCATGATATGATAGTGCTGATGCCTGGAGTTTTCATATCCGCCCACAGCTCAGAAGCAACGCCCTCCTCGTGAACTGCACTTTACTCAACCTTCAATTACTTACACAATTACTTCCTTGAGCGTTCCTGATAATGCAGGATATCTATAATTAGTTTTCCCTGCATGGCAATACAAATAAATGATTTTTTTAAATCGCAAAGTGTGTCTTGACATCACGCGAGCAAGTCGGAGATGATCCCTCCTTTCACACTGATGCAGTGTTTACATTACCAGTGTTGACATGTTTGTTTTTCATGAAAAGGCTTTTTTGCTTTTCTTTTCCTGCCTTTCCTGCTGCACAGTCTGGAAGTTTGTTTTTGATTGTTTTTTAACTTCTGAGCTATAAGTAATTTGGCTTTTTAACCCACATTTACAATATCTGACACGGCAGGGAGAAACGACATGAAGAGGAGGAAATTAACAAACCTCCAAGGAAATCAAACAGGGACTGTGACACGTTTTCTGTTATTCATATTATTTAAATGTGACTCTCATAGTGCATAACTCATGCTTGTAATATAAGCGAGAGCGATGGCTTTGGTAGTCTTCTCATGATTAGGCCTTCACACTGTACACGTTCGTCTATGACTTTGGATTTTGTCCTACACAAACAGAAACCAATAAAACCGAAGCATCTGAATGTCCGACACCCATCAATAAAACATGGCTATTAATTATAATAAGAAAAAACACTGATACACTCTCTCTTTATATCACATTTCCAAACTGTTACAAGGTGCTTTAGAAGTATGCCGAGTTGTTGCTTTTCAGTACGTCATAGCAAACTACACACTATTCTCAAAGTGTGTTTACATGCGTGTGTTGTTTTGAAACAAGTCTGTGACCTTATCACTGAGGTCACGTTGGAGTTTTCCTGCCCCATGCATCTACCTGGAGGCGTGCGCGGGCCAGACTAACAGTCCTGAGAGAGTACATGAAACAGAGGGGGACAAAGCGGCTTTCATGGCTTATGCATGCAGCAGGCTGCACGCTTGTTCTCTAAAAGGTAGCTTTCGCCTTCTCGTCTCCCATCAGGGAATTTCAGCTCATAATCCCTCCTGGCATCTCCTGCAGCAGGCGGATGGGAAAGCAGCGCTGTGGACGGTCAGAGTACCTTTGAACCAGACTTAAAGCTCGGGCTTCTTATCTGCAGATCTCACTGGATGAGATATGGTTTCCAAAGGAACATTGGAGCAATGCTCAATTCAACAATATACACCTGTAATGTGCAGCTTTATGATCAGAGCTTTGATGTGCATCACGCCGAAGCTCAGTTATTGATCATTAACATGTTATTCATGCATGTCTGCTATGAAGTTAAAGAAACATCAGTGGTACAGAGAAATAGTGCAGTCCAGCATTCAGAATGACAGAAGTTAAAGCAGAGGTCCAGTATTTAGCTCTGACTGGCATCTGGTCATTTTATTCAGTAGATACACAAGTTGTTTACCTTGTCTTCAGTCCCACGAGGAGTGACTGGTGGTGGAAACCACGAAATGAAGCAAAAATATCCGTGCTGTTGGCTCGGATGAAGGAAACATGATTTTTACTGTGATATATACAAGACTGCCCTGTGTGACCCTCCCACTCGATGGAATTACTTACAAAGTAGCCTTTCTCACTCTCGACCCGTTTGGTTCATAATGTCCTCATTATTGCATGGAAGGCACGGGGTGAGAATTGTGAACAGCAAATCCCATTCAGAATGTCAAAAATGCTTTTGTGCTCACTTCATTTGTTGTTTTGTTTTCACTTTTTTTTTCATTCTATTTTTTTTTTTTTAATCCAGGAATTTGTGGTGATAGATAAATAGCTTTTCAGATTATGTTTCTGTTATTGGGAAAATTCAAGTCACTGGTGAGTTTAGGGACACAAACACATATGGTTATATACATAATACACACATTTATTTAGTGCCCTAGGTGTTGTAACTGAGTCCAATTGTTTTTTGTCTGTAGTAGATCACATAGTATGGAAGGCCATTTCAGTCACTGTAAGAAAAGAATTAGGATCCTGTAAATCATAATAATGAGATACTATCTCATAATTTCGATTTACTATAATGAGATAGTAAGACGAAATAATGAGATAGTATCTCATTATTATGAGAATGGGCTTCCATACTATTGGGCTATTATTTTGCAGTTTCCCCCACACGGTCTGAGATACGGCCAGGGCCTCATGCAACGCATTTTAAAAGCAGAAGAGGTCAGTATATAACAATCACATTTCAACACTGGTGCCTCCCCCGTCCATCTGCATTGACCTCATATGGTCCCCTCTCACTGACCACAGGTAGAAGTGTATGGAAGGAGCTCCACGATAGCATGTACTGACAACATGTCCAGTTCAACTAGAAGCATGAAGGGTCCTCCGTGTTTCTACGGTAAGATGATATCAAGTGATACCCGTGAAACGTTGATAGTAACAATGGAGCCAATGACACCGGGTGTCCAGTCAGGTATGAAACGTCATGATTCTGTTATGTGTGGCTGGACCCTCTTGGAGTCACCTCTCGTCTCTCATCGTCTCTCTTCTGGCCCCAAACTCTATACAATATCACCAAGAATTAATAACCCGAGTTTGTATCAATGAGTGCCTCATATCACACACACTTACTGGAATAGACGCCTGCGAGGACATAAATAGAGCAGGAAAGCTCTCACATCAGAGCCGCTATCATTGCAACAAGTCGGAAACACGACGGGAACAGATATTGAAGTGACACCAGCTAATCACGTCTGAACTTGTGACAAAGTTCAAGGATTCCGGAGTGAAAAGTCTCATAACATGAAGCTGTGCTTAATACTTTACGTGGCCCATTTAAATTGCTTTTAAAGATTGGCAGGCAGCAAAACTAATGCTAGAAAGCAGATGAAATATACGCGAACAACTGCGCAGCCTCAGTGGCTTTTGTGTTTCAGTTAGGACTGTATGTTACCGGTCACATTTGAAATAGTATTGTCTTTACCGTGAGGCATTGCCCTGCTATACGGAGGTGCGCGGGCACACACACACACACACACGCGCGCGCTTCAGGAGAAGCTGCGCAAGGGAGCGCCGCAGTCGTTGCGTCAAGGAGGACACGTAACGGGACTGCTGAGTCTGACCGTAGGAGACAGACAGATCGGGGACACAGCACAGACGGCAGAAGGACTCTCACTCGGAATTTCCTGCACACAGAAGGTAAAACATGTTCACGAGTATTTGTAAACCTTTTCAATTCGAAGCCAAACTTCTCGTGGAGGAGTTTGCCGATGTGTAGTTATTGTAATGTGCCAATGAAGACAGCAAGATAGATACCCCAGGGAGACAAAGACCTAGCCTACTTTAATTCTGAGAATTATTGGATATAAAAGTGACATAATGTACAACTATAACGTCTTCAAATGTTATAGAGAAAAGTCTAAAGTTAGAGTCTGTATTTAATGTAAAGCCCCCGTCGTGTAGGCTGTTCTATGTGGGGTACAGAGAAGGGTGTGGTTCTGTATACATGGCCCACTCCCCACAGACCTTCATTCTGACATTAACTGGGACTGCTATTTTGGGAATAGCTTCCCCTTCAGACTAAAAGCACAGCATTTCAAACCTGGATCGAGTTTTCTCGCTTATTCTCTTTATTAAAGCTGAATGGTAATACGTCTGTATATGTCGGTAATATGTCTTCAATTTCTGTAGAAATGTATTGGGATTTTTGCACTGCGATTCTGAATTGAGAAATGTAGTCAGTCAAGGAAAGTTAGCACAAGTACTTTCTCTGCAGCAGCTGCCCCCATGTGCTTTACTGAATGGCTGCATTATATGTTAGAGCATGGAAAATGTGACGAAATAGTTTTCCTGCCAATTGGCTTAATGCATCGGCCGTGTCATCTTGGGTCAATGTGAGGTCCAGTCTGATCGAAACGTATCTCCCTATTCTGTTTCTTGTGCTGTAGATGGAGATCCGTTTTAACCAGCACACTGAACAGACAGCCTCATTAGAATTACTCAGCGAAAAGGAGGGATCATCCCATTGCATATTAGGTCTTTGCAACATGATTTCCTGCACATTGGAGGAAAATGACACCCGGGATAGGACAAGGATGTTTTGCAATGCGGTTCCCAGCCCTCCATCAGCATTTCTCTCTCTCTCTAGGCCTGCAACTATTGATTCCAGAGCAGTGTTGACACAGAAGACCAAATATAGAAATGGTAAGTGGACAGGACCTTTTTCATCAGGCATTATGTAAGAATGATTCGTATTGTATCTGAGCACACCTTGTATCTGTGGAGTATGGATGGTTTTGTGTGCCACTGAATGAGGTGTAGACAGAGTGAGGTCATTTAACAGCCACCTGCCACCACGTGATTCTTCCCCATCATAAAGGCAGCAGTGTAGGGTGTCATTGTAACCTGCGGCGCCTGCATATGTGACCCTGACAGCATCTGTCCAATAGCTTTGTTGTCCAACTTTATCGCCAGTGTCCTTTCGCTCTGGTCTTACTTGAGGTGAACAAAACACTTGCTGTTAATTATGCTCTGCACATCAGTGGCCTTGGCAACAGAGGAAACAAGCAGCACCCAGGGAGAAAGGAAGATGTCGACATTTAGCTCCTAACATTAAATCCACATTAGGAGTTTTCCACATAAGAGCCATAAATGTGATATGTACCATTAGTTAAAGGCCTGTTGCTGAGGGCTTGTATGTGTGGCCCGGTTGCTATGTGGGTGAAGCTCTCCAGCTGTCGTGAAGAATGATGGTCGCAGGAGTGAAGTAGACGATCAGAGCATGTGCAGTGGCCCCTCACCAGGGTGGAGTGTATATTTTGGCCGGCTGCCTCGATGCAGCAGTAATCTCTATACGGCAACAGCTGCAAGTTTGAGCTTTCAATATGTGGCCCACACTTTCTTAATTCGCACAGTGAACGATCATATAGCCTCACAACTTCACAGGGCCGGAACGACTGAGCAATGAGCATTTTAATCATTTTGAGCCGTTGTATGACAGACCCCTGCAAAGGGAGCTACTTTGTGTGCAACCTGACTCCCAGCTGCTCGTACACACCCACTGTCCAACTCCTACATGCACCGGTGACACACACACACACACACACAGACAGACAGGTGCAGCAATGACAGACAGTGTCCCGTCACTGCCACTTCAACACAGTCCACTACTCACACCCTGCAAGGAAGTGTGGGTCAAGCCAGTGCAATGTTAAAACTGGTACATCGAGTGCAAACATTTGACCCTAGAATAGCAAAGTGTATTGTGAGTCCTGACCTTCTGACCTTTAGTCGGGAAGGTTCACATCCAATCTCTTTCTCGACTTAATGAGCTGCCTGGGTTGAGGTGAGCTGCATAGTAAATGTTAAAGGATAAAACCATGAACACAGCAAGTGTGTGATAGAACATGTCCCTGCTAGTTTCTCTGTGAGCCTGATGGTTTGAGCTAAATGCTCATGTCAGCATGCTAACATGTTGATGTTTAGCAGGAATAATTCACAATCTTAACATTTAAGTACAGCTGGGGCTGATGGGAATGTCATATAATTGCCAACGTTTTGGTCCATTGAACATTAGACCTGATGATAGCACCACTATAGTTTAAAAGTCAGGGGATCAACAATGTCTGTCAGCTTTATCTTCTGGGCACCATGAATGCTAGTACCATTTCATGGCAGTCCATTGAACAGTTATGGAGATTTCTATTCCTAGAAAAACACGTTATGTATATCTTTAGTAGCAAAACGTTGCGTTTCTCCATATTGTGTCAGAGTTTCACACAACCTAGATGGCTCAACATGACAATTAAAAATGTTGTTGAACTCTTTTTCTCTTAGGTGTTCAGAGGCACAATAACGGATGCTCCGGATTATGATCCCACCACTGATGCTGAGAGCCTTTACAATGCCATGAAAGGCATCGGTGAGTTCTTCACTCCTCTGTGATTTGTGGCTGCGGAGGGGAAAAGGTCATCTTTCATCTTCTCCAGTTGTAGGCTGAATGATCTCACAAATAATTTCACACAGCAAGGATGGTAGTCCGATCAGTTTCTGTGTGTGGGATGGAGTTTGTTGAAGATGTTGCTTTGTGTTCCACAGGTAGTGATAAAGAGGCCATCTTGGACCTGGTCACCTCAAGGAGCAATACACAGAGGCAGGAAGTCATTGCAGCGTACAAATGCAGCTTTGGAAAGGTACCAGAATACATATCATCATCTCATCTCATATTTTTGTTTGGTGAAATAGCAACACATTCTTCAACACAGAAAGTGGTTGGGACTCCATTATTGTTTGTCGTTACAATAGGACCTGATTGAGGATCTGAAGTATGAGCTGACGGGAAAATTTGAGCGCCTCATTGTCAGTCTGATGAGAACCTCAGCCTACCATGACGCCAAAGAAATCCACGATGCAGTCAAAGTAAGACATTTACCTCACAGTGAGATGTATAATACTTTATAATACATTGAATTAAGCAGAAGCAACTTCATAATTAACTTAATGCTCTTTTTCAAGGGAGTTGGAACAAACGAGAGATGCCTCATTGAAATCATGGCCTCCAGAAACAACAGACAGATGAATGAGATGGTTGCAGCATACAAGGACGGTAAGCCATGTTCGATAAGATTCTAAATCAACGTAATATTTGTTTAGCGTCTCTAAACATTCAACGTCGATGGTGTCTCCAGCCTATGGCATAGACATAGAGGAGGACATAACCACGGACACTTCAGGACACTTTAAGAAGATGCTGGTTGTTTTACTTCAGGTCAGTTCCCTGAGGAGTGGATGAAATCATCAGAGAAGTATCCAGTCCACCGTACAGTGACAGTACTTTTAACCTCTGACTGGTTGTTTTGGTTTGATGGTTCCAGGGAACCCGCGATGAGTCAGGAGTGGTGGACGCAGACCTGGTGCAGCAGGATGCACAAGTGAGAAACACTATGACTTGTAGAGGAATGCAGCATGCTTGGGCTTATTGTCTTTATATGGTCAAAAAGTAATTACATTTTTTATGTTGTGTGTATAATTTACTTTTCTTTACTTAAAACACATTTAAAAGTAACAAAGTAAAATTTGAATTGCCTCATTATAACATATTGTCCCGTTGAACAAAATGATTGTGCCGCTTATTAAAGGCATTGTTGATGCATATATCAACAATACCAAGAGTCTATAGTCTTTTTCTGTGGGTCCTTACAGGCATGCTCTGTAAGGCTGCATGTAACACAGTACACTTCATCGTAGGGACCATGAATGTCTGCACATTTCTTTCATAATATTCCATCCAAAAGTGGGTGAGATATTTGGGCCGACCAAGTGACACTGCTTTCCCTAACGCAAAACCGCTAAAATATAACTGTCTTGCCTGATTAATGCATCTTTAAAATGTCTTCTAACATAACCCACATGTGATATTAATTTGCAATGTGCAATAAGGTTACTTATTAAGGTGGATAAACTCTGCATGCACTGATAGACTTTGGATGTCTGAAACATTTCTATACATCTTTTAGTTTTATACATCATCTCATCCTGTGTATCCTCACCTCTGCGTAGGATCTATATGCAGCCGGAGAAGAGCAGTGGGGGACCGACGAGGCCAAATTCATCATGATCCTGGGAAACCGCAGTGTGACCCACCTCTGCATGGGTGAGCACGCCTCTCAGGATAATTATCACAGCAGTGAAGCATCCAGACACTCCCACTGTGACCTCGAGTCTCAGGCGTTAATGGCACCTGAAAAGTTGTTGTCAGAGTTAACACTCCTCTACCACTGTGCCTTCTCTGTCTAATGCCAAGAAAACTGTCTCCGGCCTGCTGGTCAGAACTTCGTTTTAAACACTTGCATCGGGAGATTAAGTGATTAAAAATAAAGAAATAATATGGTAAAAGTGGGTTCCAATTGTAACATCAGTTCAAAGCAAAGATGCCTTGTGTTACAGTACTCTACAGCCATATTGGTGCTGTGAGGCTGTACTTAGGCCCAGTGGTGCTTTCAGGTGACATCATCATGCTAAGATGCTCACAGTAATAATGCTAACATGTTTAGAAAGTGACATTTACCAGGTTCACCATCTTAGTGTGGCTCAACATCCTTAAACTAGCTCATTTAGCACAGGATAGATTACATTTCATTGCGTTGTCTTCTGTTTGTTCAGTTTTCGATGCATTCGAGAAGATTGCCGAGATGTCCATAGAGGACAGCATTAAGCACGAGCTGTCTGGGGACTTTGAGAGGCTGATGCTGGCTGTTGGTAAGAAACAAACTGAGCGTATAAAGCAACATGGGGGTTGTCAAGTTGTCAGTTTAACGCATGGCGCTCTTCTCGGTTTTTCCTCATAGTCCAGTGCATCAGGAGTGTTCCCATGTTCTTTGCCAAGCGCCTGTACAAGTCAATGAAGGTAAACGTACTAAACAACACATTCATTGCAGTCTAACATTTTGATATGATATTTGAAATTGATTAGGACTACTAATTCATTTTCCAGGGTCTCGGTACAGCCGATAACTCCCTGATCAGGATCATGATTTCCCGCTCCGAAATAGACATGTTGGACATTCGAGAGTGTTTCCGCCTATTGTATGAGAAGTCACTTTATAACATGATTAAGGTTGGTTACGATGTCTTTAATGTACTTAGAATCAAGAAGCATCAGAAGATTGTACACCTAATATTTCCTGATTTTTTGTATGTTCAAACCTGCCAGGATGACACGTCAGGGGATTACAAGAGGACACTGCTTAATCTGTGTGGAGGAGATGATGAGTAAGTTACAGTGTGGCTGAAAGAAACAGCAGCAGCCAGGAGGGGGCGATAGAGCACCACTTTTCAGGAGTTTTTGCTTTCTAAGGGGAATTCAACCATGGTCTATTGAGTTATGAATGATCAATGCAACAGTGAAGAGAACTACTTGGTGAAGATTACTATCCAAAGTCTGAAAGAAAAGTGCATTTAATAACAGATTCCTGTCTCCATTGAAGTATTCACTTTGTACCACCTGAAGTTGTGGCTTTGCTAACTGTCCTGTCTTGTGTCAAACTGATCATTACAGCTTAGCTGGAGAGTTCTTCCCTGAAGCTGCTCAGATAGCCTACAAGATGTGGGAAATAAGTGCCATGACCAAAGTCCAGGTTTGGGCCCCATCTGCTCCCCCATTAGATGTGTCATTGCATGTTTGGCTTGGCAGTGGCATGCATCCTAATTACCTGCTGGGCCTGCAATGACCCTGCTTCTTGCAGTGACACGAACTTGGCGCCGATAACGCTGCCATGTCTCCACAGCGAGGTCTTTGTGTGACTGCGGATAGGATCAGAATGCTGTGCACTCAAAAACAAATCGTTTATTTGTTATAATGCGCTCTCAAAACCACCTCGCTTTGTCCTTGGAGTGAATGTGACAAACATCTCAGCATTTTGGTCAACAAAAGCTCGTCTCACTAACGCTCTATAAAACTCAGTTGTTCTTCAGCCTACACACCTTTCCCATTGTTGGTGGTGTCATGGCTTCTAACCTCAAGAGGGCAGACTCCCCCTCAGCAAACTCTTTTCTGTTGTATAGTTCTGCATGTTTCGTGCTTTAATCTTACTTTTATCTGGTGCATTTAATTATATATTCAAGTGAAACTGTCTCACTTTGCCAGTCCACATGATGTGTGTGTGTGTGTGTTTGTGTGTGTGTAGTTATTGAGTCTTACACTTGTAATTGTGTCATCCCACGACCTTAGCTAAGGCCAACAATCCGCCCTGCACCCAGCGTTGACCCTGCTGCCGATGCACAAGCGCTGAGGAAGGCTATGAAGGGATTCGGTACGCAACACTGAAAAGCACATTTACACCACTATATAATAATAATATAATGTTACAAAACAAGTTTTTACAAATGTAACTGCCTGTTGCTGCCTACAGGAACAGATGAAGATGCAATCATTGACATTGTTGCACAGAGAAGCAATGCTCAGAGGCAAGAGATCAGACAGGCCTTCAAATCCCTCCTGGGACGGGTGAGTGAAATCAATTGTTGCCTCAACCCAACAAATTATGTCTCAAGCTGGAACCTACAGTATGTTTTACCTCTTCGTGTTTTGATGCACATGTACATGTATCACTGGATGTGTTAAAATCAACATCTAGCATTCGCTTCAAGCTGTTTCCTGTAACTCAGTGTGTTTGATCTGTCCTCAGGATCTGATGAAGGACCTGAAGTCTGAGCTGTCAAAGAACTTAGAGAGGCTGGTCATTGGGCTCATGTTGAACCCTGCAGAGTTTGATGCCAAAATGATGAGGAAGGCAATAGAGGTACAGTAGATCAAAATCACTTGATGATAATTGTCTTTGATTGTAAAGTACATGTGTAGTAAAGACAGAAGCTCATTGGTGGGATTTACTCCCTCATAAATGCTCTATTTTCCAAGTCTGTGTTGGTTGATGTCAGGCCCAGAGAGCTATAGCTAGTGCTTGAATGTTATGACAATTACACAGAATGTATTTGAAAGTCAAATATCTTTGCATTTTAGATATTTATAATTAAACATTGACTGAATTGCCTCGTGTAGAAACCGGACTCATCCATCACTCTGAACATACAGGAACTGAGTGCAGAAAAGTGTTTTAAAATCCATGTCCCTATTATTTACACTTGATGCAGTATAATTTAATATTTGTTTTATTTGAAGCTATATGTTCCCAAAAGACAGTTGCATTCATATGTATTGACTGGTCACAAGCATCCAATGAGCTATTTAGGCTTAAAAGAGTACAACCTATTTTACACTTTCTGGCTTATTCATAGGCATGAGATACAGCTCATTCTCAGGAGATTCTAGGATGTGAAAATAAAAAAAAAACTAACAGGGATTACAAAAGCTAGATTTTGTCAGTAGATATGAGGAGGCACGGTTCACACATACTCTCTGCCTAGATGTGTGGTGTGGTTCATGTTCATGTGGTTTGTTGTGTTGTTGTTGTTGTTGTTGTTGTTGCATTTGTGAAACCCCCCCTACCATGTTTGTGCTTAAAACTCAAATTTATTTTTTAACAGGGGGCTGGGACAGATGAACACGCTCTGATTGAGATCCTGGTCACCAGGAGCAACGAGGAAATACTTGCCATGAACGCTGCTTATAAGGATGGTGAGTTTGATACAACAACACAAAAGTTGTTAAAAGCACTCACTTGGTCTGGAAACCTTTTACATGCAAACCTTTTACATCACAGCCTATAAGAAGTCTTTGGAGGAAGCCATTCATTCAGACACATCAGGCCTCTTCTGCCGCATCCTTGTTTCTCTCGTGCAGGTAATCACCATCGTCAGCTTGAGAACTTAGACTGTGTTTTGTTTCCACACCCACTCACTGGTTGCAGTCTGTCTGCTTACTGTACCAGAGAAATGTAATCACATGCACAGTTCTCTTTTACAACACCATTGTTAAATATTGAAGGAAAAAATAAACGTTCTTGGTGAATCACTGATAGTTAAGTAGCATTTAACTGTCTTTACTTGGTTCAGGGTGCAAGAGAAGAGGGCCCTGCAGATGAGGAAAGAGCTATTGCAGATGCTCAGGTGACTCAGTGTATGATGTTTAACTGTAACAGTTGACTGTGTATGTAACTGAAGAATGGGTTTAAATGTGTGTTCCTCCTGAACCTATCAGGAACTTGCTGAAGCATGCAATGCCGACTCTGATGACATGGAGATGAAGTTCATGAGTGTTCTGTGCACCAGAAGCTTTCCCCATCTTAGGAAAGGTAAAGGTCACGAGATCTCAGTGATCACTTGAATTACTAGATAAAATATTCTAAACTAATGTAATCGATCAAGCTCATGATAACTGATCATAGTGTATTCTATTCGCAGTATTCCAGGAGTTTGTCAGATACTCCAACAAGGACATTGAACAGATTATCAAGAAGGAGATGTCCGGAGATGTCAAGAATGCATTTTATGCAATAGGTAATAACTGTTTTTGACCTTGTTTTTGAAAGGGGTCACACTGTACACTGCTGACACAATATATATCCTGTGACTCCTCCTCAGCATTTTATTTATCTCTCTTTGTTTTGCAGTTCGCAGTGTAAAGAACCAGCCCTCTTATTTTGCAGATCGTCTTTACAAAGCCATGAAGGTATTTTTTCATAATGTGTGAATTTTGGCAAGTTTGTGCAGTTGTATAATTCTACAGCACGTCATCTGGTGCTTGGATGCCAGATAGCGATGAGGTCATATTTGTAGATGCATGCAATGTATTTAGGTTGTGTCTTCTCTCCTCTGTGTACTTTCTTGGTATGAATGCTGCTGAGTGCTCTCTGACAGGAGCAGTCACTGTAACTTAAGGAGAATAAACAAAGTATCTATTGATCCCGGCTGCAGGGCCTTGGTACAGATGACAGAGCGCTGATCCGCATCATGGTGTCCCGAAGCGAGGTCGACCTTTTCAACATTCGTAAAGAGTTCAAGGAAACACACGATGTCTCCCTCCATGAATTCATCCAGGTAGAAACTATGATCGTAAGTCTGAGTCTTTGTCAACTAATACTCTTGCTTGGTTTGTTGTGTTCTCATCTCATCTGTGTTTCTCTATGGAGGTTTTGTCTCCTGGTCTTTGTCCCACGCTGTGTCAGTGTGTGTTGCATGTCCTTCTTCTGCTGCTGGGGTGGGGGAGGGGGGCAGGGCTGTGTGTGTGTGTGTGCGTGTGCTTGTGTGCTTGTGTGTTGGGGGTGGGGGTGGTTAAGGAATTTCCCTTACATGCTTATTAACTTCCTCTCTATATCCGCTGTGTGATTGGCTGACAGCCGCAGAGACAGGAAGTACCCAGAAACGGTTCTATAATAACTTGCAGATGAAATCACCGTGACACCAATACAAATAAACAAGTATGGATGCCTTGGATTAATTTTGCCGGAAATATTATCAAATTATGCAACAGCGAGGATTGATATATATATTGTTTATTTTGAAGTGTGTATATAGAGAAGAAATTACAATCTTTTGCGCAGTTGTGTAGTTCTGTTTATATTTTTAGGCAGTCAATTTGTGTTGCACAAGAGATCCATGTCTGTACAGTAAGACCACCTACTCGCACCTCATAAACTACCAATTCAGCTTTGGAAGTTGGATATTGTTTCTTTCGCACAGAACTAGGCTAACTGTTTCCCCTTGTTTCCAGTCTTTGTGCTAAGCTAAGCTAACCGGCTGCTGCATGTATCTTCACATTTACTGTACAGACGTACGAGTGGTGTCAATCTTCTCATCTAACTCTTGGCAAGAAATATAATGGCTTACAGAGGAACTAGTCATTAAAACAAATTTAGACTTGACAATTGTGATGACAATTATAAAGATGGAAATCTGTATCTATGAGTGTCAGCTAATAATAGTAAGTGGGTAATTCCACTTGATTTTAGCTGATTTGGGGACTCGTGGCTTGTGAGTTCTGCTTGTCCGTATAATTCACATTTATTCAACTTTAGTGAGAGATTAACAGTGTTTTGCTATTATGTAAGTGAAAAGAATAAACTCTGCTTTGCAGTTTCAACTCTGTAATGACCAAATGTCAGCAGACAGACAGTATTTCCCATTGATCTGTGTGTGTTCTCCATCGTTATTCAGGGTGAGACCTCAGGAGACTACCGTAAAACCCTGCTGATGCTCTGTGGAGGGGAAGATTAAACTCCTCAGCTCCGTCCACAGACTTTAAAAAAAAACAACCACGAGACAAGCCTGCTCACTGAGGGAAACTGCGGTGGTTAACGTCAGTATCAGTTGTCCGTGTCCCAAAACGGTTGCCTCTCCGAAGCCAAATCAAGTGACCTATGACCTTCCAGCCCTCCAAGCCAGTTTCTTGCCCTTGTGTCTGATCATCCTGTCGGGATGATATCTTTCTTTGTTACAGATCATATGTAACATTAAGATCTTCATGTCGTTGTAAAAAGGTGTTTCACATGTACATCATATTGGAAATTAGCAAATGGAATAGTGCCTTCAGATTGCCGTCCGTCCAATGATTACTGTGATTTTAAGGTATCATATAGAATAAAAAGGAATAAAAACACAAGAACGTACTCTCTCTCTCTTCTTCTTCTTCTCCTTGGAAAACGTTTGAATGAATTAAGTTAATGTGAAATGTAAATCATGCTAGCTCACATTTTCCCCTCCCTGTGCTTTTCTGTTGGGGTGTGGTGCCCTGGTTTGTGCTTGGCAGGGCAGTTCAATGATTACCTTTGTTGATAGCAATAGGCTCAGCAGAATGAGAACTAGAATAATAATTATCAGGAAACCAACACTCCAATTCAATGTCTCTTCTGCTTAATAAAAGCAACAATTCCCATAAGCTATTGTTGATAAAGGTTAACTGTGTAAATAAAGGGTGGTATTTACACATTACAATTCATTCAAACTGATGTTTAGATTATTGGATGGCTGCTTATATTTTAGGCCTAAATCTAAACAAATAAGGTTGTTGTTAGCCTGTTCAACTCCCCTGAGTATTTACATTTAAACACACTGTAGAGGTATAGCACAACTTCTTCGGCTACCATGACTGAACAGTTATCTATACCCCTACACATTCAGATGTTAAAGGAGAAAATATGTTTACACTCAACTGTAACTTAACCCTTCATTTCAACTTGTATATTTGTTCAAACAGAAGAAAAATACAAGACGGCTGTCTCTGTCCTTGTCAATGTCTCAGTTCATGCATATGTGTGAACCCAGCTGTTGTCAGGCCATCTTTGAGTTAAAAGAGGAAAGGAGAAAAAAAAGGTATGTGGCGAGGAAATCCCCTGCAGTACGCCAAAATCCAAGGCAACAAATAGTCTGCAGCAGTCAGTCACACTCTGGTTTTAATGGCACACCCAACCTGAAATTGCTCAATTTGATGATAATTGTGAGAGATTAAGAGATAACTACTGTTGCACTTTGTTAAAATGCAGCCTATGTCAAAATACACGATTTTGAAATACCCTTCTGACAGCTGGGGGATCTTTGTGCTGTGGTGCTGTTCACAGCAGCTCGCATGAAATATATTGAAGTTTACATATTTCAAAGCAGTTGCCTCCTCAGAGACAGTTATGGGTGAGGCCTTTGACTTTTCTTTAATCTCCAGTCTCCATGAATATAGTGGCACCATGATCTGACCATTGTACTGTGTATACATGTTAGCGTACATTTTTTTTCTTGAATGCCGCTCATTTCATGTCGTTATGTCATATTTTTGTGGTCTCCTCTATTCATTGAATTTTGCTGAAATGCATTAATGTGTGCAGCGTGGTGTTTGTGCTGCAAGCTACTGTAAGATTAACTAAATGCATTCAGTCTTCTTCATCTGTAGTGTTACAGTTTAGGCCGCACAGTTGGACAAACACCAGGTTGTGTTCAGCCTCAGCGTACAGTATCAGGCCATTTTATGGGAATTCCCCAACTCTCACATTGATTGCTCCCCCCCTGTTCACCAGTTTCCTTAAAAAGTGCCTCTCTCCGACACAAGCTGAATGTGTGGGTGAGTTGTTGTTTATTTGTTTTAACATTTGAGGTGTTTAGTAACAGAGCATATTAGATTAATTATCAGTATTTTGTGGCATCGTCTTGTTTTGTATTTTTTATATTAAGTTTATGAGAGAGGTTTATATATTTTATTCAGGGCAAGTTGAATAACTTTCATGTTGTCGCTGAAACAAGGCGTTGTTGTTCTGTGTTTGGAACGGTACATGAGCGGCAAACGATTAATACCTGCACTATAAACCAGAACAACATACTGTGAGCTCTATAATTGTATGTCATAGGGGGTACTTGCTTGCTTAAGGAAATAATTTGATGGTGGATATGATTTTGTAATTCATTACAACACGAATATTGATGTCAAATTCATTTTAAGAACAAAATCACACAATGTTTTAAACTTAAAGATAAAATGTATTCTTTATCATTATTATATATACATAAGCTTGAGAGCAATTTACTTATCAACCTCTCACACTGGTTTCTTGGTCGTAGTTTCGATTTTCAATATAATTTGCTATGAAGAGCCTGTTAGTGTTACCATTGAAGCCTATTTGGTACCAGTGCACGTCATCCACATTTTTTGCATAGTGATAGAGACTCTTCAGCTAAGATGACCCTGGTCTTAAGGCCTCAAGAGGACAGCCCAGTCACTAGCCGACTAACAAAAGGACATTTTGTATTAAGCAGCACAGAGATAATGACTATGAGCTGCTGATTTCTGCTGTTGGAGATGGGGAACTGGACTGTCTCAGCAGGGTGGGGTGCCGACTCTGTACTTGTTACACTGTGGGCTTCAATCTGATGATTAACCCTTTCCGCATGTCATCTGCTCACTCTTCTGAGGAAAAATGCTTTAACATATTGAATGGAAAAAGTAGGTGGGAGGAGAAAACAAAGTGTACACTTTGTTACCCAAGAGGACTAAAAGATGGGAGGACATTTCCTGTGTCCTTTGGCTTTTGTTTTTGTGCACCAGCCTGTTTATTATTTCATCAGCCAGAGATTGAAACATTGTGCACCTATTACCAAGGACAAGGTGTTTGGTGGCCCGCTGTGTGAACTGTATGTTTGCTTTTTCTTGTAGCCAGTTGACAGCTCTCTCGGGAACACAGCGACACATAATAATAGTGTTTTCTGGCCAATGGGACGCTGCTGGTCCACATACCATATAGTTTAAAATCATATTATCTGTCATTTTGTTAATGCATGTGGTTTGGATTAAAGCAAGTGACTCTGCAATTAAATCTAAACCCGTTTTAACTGCATTATAAGGTACTATTTTATGTATGCTATTATCAAAAAGCAGTTTTAACATTAGCTGTTCCTCAGTATTACTGGTGCACAATTTTTTTTCTTACAGGAGATAATAATGGTGGCCACATAAATAGAAAAATATGAGTGTGATTCCGATTAGTTTAGATGAATTCATAATGAATCATGTCATGTATAGTGCAACACAATTTTGAAACTATGTGTTTCCCGTGTTAACACAACACGCTTCCCGATAAGACCTCCAAGGCTAACGCTCTGACATCTAAAAATATATGGTCGGGTTTTGTCCAAATAGTCTGTGTGGTCAAGCAGCGGCACGTTTTACTTGTGATTGTAGACTTTTTGGGAGTTAAATTAATTATTTTGACCCATTACAGAGGAGTAGAAACAAGCAATACCCCTGTATGGGTCAGTCTAATAGTAAATGGTCACAAGATGAAATGCATCAGAAGTAGTTTGTGCTTTCAGTTAACTAAAGAATGATCTTTGTAACTCGTTTAGGAATAAATATGATCACAGATTACCTGTTTGTTTATTCCCACAAGATGTCACTATTGCTCTAAATAATTCATCTTTGGTCACCAGGAAATTACATTACATTTCAACTTTATCGTGGTATTATTTTAAATAAACCACATCTAACATTTCACAGTGAGAGCTGAAAGGAATTCCTTTATTAATCAATTAGTCAATTGACAGACAACTAGTCAACACATATTTTGATAATGGACTTATTGTTTAACTCTTTTTCTATTCCTCAAATGTGAATACTTAGTGTATTGCTTTGTGTTGTGTGTTTAGGTATTTGGACCGTTTGTAACCAGTTTGAATAGTCAAATTGAGCAATATGGCCTTTTTTTGTTTTTTACTAATTTATTTTATTTTATCAACTGAATAACTTATTGATAAAGACAACACCATTGCTAGATTGTTGTCCTGTGCTGTCCTAATCACAATATTGATATTATATATCTCACAGCAGCTTTCATACATAATATTTCTTGTTAAACTATAGTGTAGACTTAAAAAGATCACCGTAACTTGAACTAGCCTTATTGCCCTGCTAGTTCAGAGGAAATGTGTGATGCAATAACAGAAACCCCCAACAGCCCCTTCTCTAAATGTATCAATGAAGAAAAAAGTATTTCTATGAAAATGGTTGGGTTTGTCCCTGGACTATAAAGCATGAGTACAAGAGGTAAAAAAAAAATATTACAAAAAAAGAATAAGAAGTTGTCAATCATAACGATTAAAGAAAAACATCTGGCTGTTTTTCATTATCTGCTTTACTCGCCCGTGCCATTGCGTCATATGAGCCATTCTTGTAATATATTATTCATGAACATATTTAAGTCCACCATGTATCATTCTGGTAAAACTTCTACCAAACTCGCATTTTGCGCCACTGTTTACATTACGGCCAGTGGCTCCCTGTGGTGTCCCGCTGACAGTGCGCCGTGTCCCGATTGGTCCGCCAGGCTGTCAATCAATCGTTGTTTACATCAAACGAGGTGGAAATTCCCGGGTTACAGCATAGACCAGTAGACCACTTCCGCAATAGATGTCTGGGCTAGGGAGACGAGAGGCCACTGCGAACTGAAAGGTATCCAGACAAAAGACACCTCTTTGTTCTTTTGTTTGTCGCTTAACTGCGCTTTCCAACAGACTTACTGCGTCAATAAAAGTATTTATAGTGGGTAAAAAAGACGAGCTAGCGGCTTCCTGTCCCGCACTGTCATCTAGTGTTAGCTAGCCGACAGCTAACGAGGATGTTGCTAGCAATTTGCATGACAACAGCGAAAACTAATATTAGCCTTCTTCAGCCAATCAAGGTAGCTATCAATTGCTGGATTGTGCTGGATTTGACTCTCGACTATTGGGTAGATGTTTGTTTGCAGGATTCACCGAACATTTACAATTTTCTCTGTGCTTTTGTCTTTTTCCTCTTGGATATGAACGGTGTAGTAGTGAACCATCACAAACGTTAGCACACTCTTGCCTTATGTTTCACTATTTGGCACTATGGGGATGATGTTGCTGCTTTTGTGCTCTCAAAGCTGTCGGTTAATCTTTATTTTCTTTGCTGTGCTTCGCCGATAGTGTCCTTGTCCTGCTGTAAATTATAAAGGGCTTTTAGCTAGTTAGTTCAAAGTACAGACAATACCTTATCTGAGTGGGTGGTATTTATTTAATCTGTTTTTAAAATGTTTTTATTTCTTAGTGTTTGTAATGTTGCGACAGTAATAGTTGTGGTTCATCGATGTTTCTACTGTAGGACAATTGGTACCAAGAAGTGAGTCAGTTATTTTTCCTCATACTCGTTTTAGCCAATGCCTCTGTTCAACTATTTCCTTTCCGTTGGTTGCTCTCATGCTGTACCTACCACAACTTTCTGATGGCCTATGAACGGTACACCTTTTTAACCTGGGATTCAGATGTGTCTGTTTGTCAATGTTAAAGTTGCTTCTCCCAACGGGAGAAGGGAACACAAGTACTCCGTCCAGCAGTTTTTGTTTGCTGTAAAGCTCTGCCACCACAACATGTTTTTAAATAGGTGTTCTTTTATCTTCTAATGAGTAGCATCTGGTATTTTATACGTTTTGAATTTAGCTGAAAATAACTGTCTCTTCTTTTTACAGTTCAGAGAACCATGTCTAGGAACTGAGCAACGGCGATGGAAGGGAAAGGCCCGTACCGCATCTATGATCCAGGTGGGAGTGAGGTCAAGGCCAGGGAGGAGGCCGGAGGGGGAAGCAGCTATAGACAGCTACTGGAGGAGAACAGCATACTGAGGGAGCGGATGAAGGGACTTAAGAGCTTAGGTATGTTCCCAACGACAGCATGGTCACCCCAAAGCTGAGGACCGAGTGCTAATAACAGCTGCTTTTTGGAATTCCACATCTGTCTAAACATCTGAGGATAGTTTTACACACACACACACACACACACACACACACACACACACACACACACACACACACACACACACACACACACACACACACACACACACACACACACACACACACACACACACACACATTAAGTTAGAATGAAACAATTATTTATATATATATAATTGTTTAATTCTAACTTAACTTAATTCTAACTTAAACAATTGTGTGTGTGTATGTGTGTATATATATATATATATATATATATATATATATATATATATATATATATATATATATATATTTGTTTAATTCTAACTTAATGCAGCCACAAAGTCATCACATGATGTCTTTCATAACAGATTATATGACTGAAGTCAAAATATAGGAATGCCAAAGGGAGACTGAGTTGGAATGTAGTAAAGCTGGACGATCTTCATTGGTAGTTTGTTGAAAAGCTTGCATGCAATGTGAACGGCTTGATTGCTCCTTTTGTGACTCACCAAAGGAGTGCTTCTCGCACATAGTTTGTCACCAAACTTCTATTATATCTGATGACTGTTCATGCTGATAGGTCTAGTCTTAGCAGTGTTTGAAAAGAAGTTAGTTCATGTACACTGCTGCTGGACAGAGACAAGATCTATATGAAACTTGCAGGTGATTTGCTGGAAGAGTCTCAATCAGAGGCATCAAAGCTTCGTCAGCGAGTGGAGGAACTTGTGAGAGACAATGAGGCCCTCAAGTCCTCCAGCTTTGCGGCCAGTCTGTGTATGGGAGGGCCCATTCATACGGAGACACAAAGTAGGCCTCACGTACTTGATGGTAATTGTTAATTTAACTTATTAACTAGATACATTTTTACATTTGTGGATAATCACTCTGAACAGTGTTTTAATTGTAGGACTTGCTGTTCTACTTGACTGAAACTTAACTTTGGTTTTGGTATTGCTTCAGGTAAACACTGTTTACACCCCACTGCAGAGCAGAAGGAGGAGCAAACAAGCTGTTTAGGGAACACCCTTCAGCCTGAGAAGCCCAATGTAAGTACTTTGTACTGTGAGTGAGATCTTTTGGTTCAGACAGAAACAACTTTGTGATGATTGTACAATTGTAAATGGCAAGTTTGACAAATTTATTGATGCAATTTCAGTCATTGTGTACTAATGTACTACTTTTTTTTTGTTTTTTTACAGGAGGCCTCAGAGTTTGAGGTTGTGAATGTAGAGGGGAAGACTTCAGACGCCTTGACTGTACGTACCAGACTTTTTGTGACACAAATTATTAAGAAAAATGAACTACCACAAGAGCTCAAAAGAAAGAAGAACGTTTTTTTTTAATTGGATCAACTATTTAAAATGTTTAGAATATCACAATACTCACTTCCAAAAGTAATTATTTTGTGTCCTGTTATTAGGCCAACCTTATATAGCCATTGCCTCAATATTAGGAACATCCTTGGTGCGGTGACTCAACAACAAACTCAATACTGGTAGCTCCAGTCTGAGTCAGCCAGGGGAAAGTCCAGGATTATTACTCACTAGAATTACACCGCTGATTCATTCACACACTACATCCTCGAGGATGTGTTAATAGGACACTATGCCAGAATATTTCTAATGGTACTGCCTAGCCTGTTAATACAACTCTATAGCCTGCTTTGGCACAGTTTCACACCCGAACACAATATTTTTGGTAAAAATATTACCACATGCAACTATATTGTGTGAGGATAACATTTTTAGATCCAACAGGAAATACTAGTTTGCCTTTTCAGATAGATTTGCTGCTGCTATTCATAAAAACGGTAGCTGACTTTTACAGTTTATTGATGTTTCATTCTTGTGCCGGTTGAAATTCATTGTACACTGAGCCTGAGGAGAACTGACTGACTATTAACCTGTCTGGATGTCTCCAGGCCGGGTCAGCGGCAGGAGTAATCCCCGTCCTGCCTCAGGAGAACATCGGGCTAGTCAGCCAGCTGAAGAGACTAGAGAGCTCCTTCAGCATATTCGCAGAGGAGTCCAACCCGAACCAGCTGTTGGCTCACCTTGGTCGCATGGCTGTGGAGTTTCACCATCTTTCCTCAAAGGTCCAAAAAAATGAACAGAGGACTTCCCTCCTACAGGTATGCGACAGGACAACTGCCTGATTCAATGCTAACCATTGACTTTAATGACATTGCAGATTCATAGATCTAAATATTTGAAGATTTAAATGCTATGTTTTTTTTAATGGTAAAATGTAACTCATCTCTGCATTTAGTTTTTTGAGTCCTTTGTTGATAGATTGTATTGGCAGTGTGGAAAGAGAAAGAGGACAACGGTCATTGTTTTTAATTTAATGACATGCATACGAAAATGTATATTCTTTTCAGACTAATGTTGTTTGCCACTGCAACAGTAGTGTTGGTGTCGTATACAGTTGTCTGCGCGGGTTGTGTATTACATTCACTTAAACAACTACTACTACTGGTAGCTTTTCTGATGTGAATGCATTGTCATGTTATATGTTCTATATAACATAGATGATCCCATAAAGAGTAGACAGTACCAGTAGAAGTGCGTCTCTACTTTAATTTATAAAAATAAAAAATGAAATTAGTATTTGCAGTGACTTGGTCTATATTCTTTTGACATTTTTATTATCATAATGTTAGTTTCTAAACCTCTCTCATAAACTTAAAAAAATCATTTGAAATACAGGACGATGGCCTTGAAGAGTAACTTTGTGCCATTCAGGTGGGACACATGTACAGGATTCAAAGTACCTTTTGCATTGTACCATTGTATTAAAGGTAGCTGGCTCTGTGTAGGCATTCAGACATAAAAACAAAAGATGTTAATGTCATTATACAGACAGATGCTTGCTATTGTTATTTTATAGACTCTATGTGAGCAGCTCAGACAGGAAAACAATGAGCTTCGAAAGAAAATGGAAGAGGATCATCATATCAGGAATCATGACTTGGAACAGCTGAGGTAATGTTTTTCTTCTTTTACATTTCACTGGTGTTTCTGCTGGAGCAGAACATGTGTTATTATTAAGGTCAAGGAACACATTGTCAGATTTGCAGTATATTCCTGACAAATAATTCAAACACTTTCACATTTCATTATTTTGATCTTTTTTTACTGTGACAATTTTGTTTCTCATGACCTTTTGAATGTAGTGGGAATAAGCTCCTCAATATTGTTTGACATATAGAAACCCTACACAGTTTTTACTTTGTCGTGGATGTGCATACTTTCACTTTTGAGGGGGGATTATTCCACTGCTTTCTGTTGGCGTCATTGCACTGGTAACGTAGGTTCTTCCCAGGTTCTTCCTAAAGGACATCCTGAAGCTTTGCAACAAACTCTGGGAAGGGACCTTGCTCACAGATGATCATTTTCATTTCTGATTCAGGCAGGAGAATCTAAAACTCAAGGAGCTGGTCACAGGAGCAGCAGCAGCACCAGCAGCACCACTTGACACCGAAGCTGCAGAGGCCAAAGAGGAGCCTGTGAAGGAGGAATCGGCTGCTGTGAGACCCAAGATGGAGGCCACCACACCACAGAAGGTAGCTTAAAATAAATGGCATGGAATATTTGATCTCTTTTTTTTATAATTTTATTTTACTGTCATTTACATGCCAACTATCTGTTATTTTAAATAAAAGTTTTTTTCAGTCAACTTTTGACTTCAAACTTCTGCACTAAACTCATATGGGGTTCGAGTTACAGAGGAATGTTGTGGATTAAGAAATGTTTTGTATGCACCCAGAGTGGAAAAGCTGCAGAGAAAACCCAGAGTAGACCTTGTGATGTCGAGGTGTATGAAAAGAAGATCAAGCTTTTGGAGAAGCAGAGAAAGGATGTGAGTCTTTTTTTTTTTTTTTGGGTCTTACTGCTCATCCTCTTTTGCCATAGGGGAAAGTCTCTGTGTAATATGTTTCCTATATGTTCGGTGTCATTTGTTTCACTTTCTGGTGCTGCTCACAGGTACTGGAGGTGAACAAGCAGTGGGACATTCAGTGGAACTCCATGAAGTCACAGTTTGAACAGAAGGTACAGTAATGACTTTACAGCTGTTGTGATTGGTGCGGGAAGACATCGCTGTGTCCTCGACCTGATAAAGAGCTGAGGAAGGAGAATTCATATCTAATTCTCTCTGAATTCTCATGACAGACATTTTCATTTTTGTCATTTCAAGTCCATTTAAAAACTATAATTTTTTTATGAAAACACTTGACTTTTTTAAAAATTTGTTTAATTTTTAGGATATTTCAAAGACCAATTAAACATACCCGGCTTCTTTTTAGATTCAAAGCAAAGCACTTAGAACATTGTACAAGAATGCATATATATGTTTATTTAGTACATTTCCCATAAAACTGTAAATAGTGTATGTGCTTAGAACGGTGAGCCATTTGTCTTTTGCTTTAGATTCCATTCAAAATTCTATTCAACACATTTTGCATTACGCCATTGGAATAATGGATACTAATGATCTTTCCTCTAGCATTAACGTTGACATGATTTTGAAATTTTGAAATATTTGAAAGGCACAGGGGACTCTGACATTGGTGTGCATCAGTTGGCAGTGAAGCAGCTCTGTGTTTTCTATTTGCTTGTCCAGTGAAAGGTGCAATCTTGCAACAGCTCGCTATCTGAGCATACTTACCACACGGCCTGTCACACCTCAGTCAGAATTCCCCTCACCTCTCTGGTACCCGCTGACTTCCTCTCGTGGTGCAGTCAGAGGGCAGCAGAGACACACACATGTACACACTCTTGCACTCATACTCACACACCTACGCATGTGCTCTCCCACAATCATGAACAAACCTACATTCACACTTTGTTGAGACTGCGACACCATGCAGCCTTGGGTTTAGACCGCAGAACCCTAGATATATCCATTTGCGTCACTAGCTTTGTTCATATTTGATTCAAAAACAGAACTGCATATGTTTGCAAATGTGTCCTTGTCACTGTGGTTTAGTCTATAATTTAATTTCATACATTTCTAAGGACGTATCCTAACGTGCAACAACAGATGTTTCTCTTTAACAGAGAGACGGAATCACATTGTACTCTTTTGGGGGTTGGTGTATTTGAGAATTACATTTCATAGCTTTGGTTCGTGGACTCAATGAATGCTGTCCTCAACTAAAATGTTGTTGTTGTCCCTCAGATCACAGACCTCAGACAACGGTTGGCTGAGTCCCAGAAAACTGTGCTTGAGCTGGAGGCCGAGAGAGAGCAGAGGCAGCGCGACTACGACAAGAAGCTGCTGCTGGCTAAGTCCAAGATTGAAAATGTACAGGTGAGAACACGAAGCCCAGGTGATAATAGTCTTAACAATTCAAAACCAGGAATGCATTACAAAGTGTGTGTGTGTGTTTCAGGGGGAGAAGGAGTGCCTCAACTCTGAAACCACCGAGCTGAAGCAGAAGATTCGCTACCTGCAGGACCAGCTGCTGCCCCTCAGCAAACAGAGGGAGTACCAGGAGAAGGAGATCCAACGCCTCAACAGGGTGAGTGTACTTGGGCTCTCCTCTCGTTCTGCAACTCTTCCACTGAGACTTTTCCTTCTGTGTAATACTTGTTTTGTCTTACTGCAGGCTTTAGAGGAGGCCTTAAACCTGCACACCCCTTCATCCTCACAACAACTACCTGGTCAGGGTAACTTTGCCGATGCAGCCAATAACCTGAAGAAACAGGAACTGCTCACTCAAATTGCTGTACTAAAGGAACAGGTCAGACATGCAACAACACATGCAGACACACATTCTAGAGTTGTTTGGTACCAGTATGGGAAATGGCTCTGATACCACCTAAGAAGCTATGCACTGATCTGATATTACATTATCGGATCATCTTTCGGCTGATTTACGACACACAGGACCAACAATAACAACGCGTGTCCCCTGCCGGACCTTTACTTTGCTGGTATGACACACCTACGGTTAAACGCTCTTGTACACCCTATATGTCCCCTGATAATTCTGCATGAACAAGTCCTGCTTGGCTAAATAACGGCACTAACAGCTGGTAACAGAGGTGAGCTTTTGGTAATAAACTGGAATGGATAAAATGGTTTGAAGGACATTTTTCACAACAATATAACTTTACATTTTTTAACGCACTGGTATCGGATCAGTGCGATGAGCAAGTTCAAGTGTCGATATCAGAAAGGGAAATATTTTCATCTCTAACATCCACACAGTTCTGTTGCAATTACACATGCATTTCCTCAGCTGCCTTTTTTAATTGTTTTTTTACTTCAGGTGAAGATCTTTGAAGAAGACTTCAGAAAAGAGAGGAGTGACAGGGAGCGAATGAACGAGGAAAAGGAGGATTTGAGACGGCAGGTTGAGAGACTTCAGGGTCAGATTACTAATTTGACCAATCAGGTAAGCTGTGTGTTCTCTTCTGTATATGCGTCATGACGAGGAATGCTTTTAGCTTTTGTTTCTTGCATTTGATCACAATTATAACTGAACTGCTCATGTGGGATTTAGATTTTTATGAATTTTTTTTACTTTGTGTTTGTGGTTCAGCTTCATCAGGCACAGAACGAGTGTCAGAGAGAACGTACGGAGAGATGTAAGCTGGAGAGACTGCAGATGCAGCATCACAAACAGGTACTGGCTGCAGCTCAGGCCTGAGCCTGGTAGTGTTGCAGACGAGTTGATATTTTAAATTGAAATTGTGCCGTCAACCTGGAGAAGTGATATGTTTTTGGGCCATGCTCCCAAGTGCATTTACTTAGGGCCGAGGCCTTCACTGAAAGTGGCTCTCCAAGCCTTTGGGACACCTCATTCAGTACAATATGACTTGTGGTAGACCTGGCTGACAAGCGCCCCCTTGTGACAGAATGCTGTCATGTAGATTTTGACTAATAAATTCATACTGGCCAGATTAATACTCCAGGACAAGAGCCTCACTCCAGCTAGCTTGTTAGTCAGTGCATTCGGGATCAGCAGGTGGAGCATTCACACTCCTCAGTGGGAGGCAGCTGCAGTAGGGTGAAAGGTCAGCAGTGGCCCATGCCATGACAGGGCCACTGCGCTCGCTGAGAGTAGCAGCCGGGCACTGATTGGGGATCACGTGTGTACTTGTGATCCCTCGTAGGGGCAGCAGCAGGAAAGACGTACCTCAGACCCCACGTCAGGCTCAGTGAACGGCCCGCTGAGCCCTCCCTACTGTGGTCCCTTTGTGCAGGTGGGACCGCAGGGCCCCGAGGGCTGGCCCATACACTTCCCTCCCCGGATGCCCAATGCAGCAGGCGCCACAGCCGCAGCCGCCGCAGCACCGCCCCCTGTACGAGACTTCCAGCCTGTTACCCCGGTAAGGGTCCTCTAAGGCCCCTCTGTCTCTGGAGTGACTCTGGTTCACTGAGGAAAAGAGGCCCTTTTCTCTCTCACCTCTACTCCCCCTATCTTTTGGGGGAAACAAGCAGTTGTAATTAGGTCTTAACTGTAGCGCAACCTAGCCACGCTTGCATTCAATAACCATTGTTGGGTTACGGCAAAGACTTGAGGACTGCGGGTTTTGATGAATGGGTCTATGTAGTGATTTCAGCTAAGGGGGTGCTTTCTCTTTGGTCAGGGTTTTCCTTGGCAGTCATCATTCCCGCAGCCGAGAGGGGCCAGAGCAGTAGGAGAGAGCTCAAGACCACCACCAGAGAATGCAGGTATGGTACAGCCAGCCCAGTTCACAGATGTTGCTAAAAGGATACAGATGGTGTTACTCTGTATATTTCTTATATATATTGACAAAACATTACCAAAACCACCGATGCGTTTGATGCAGTAGTTCGTCTCCCATTACTTTCTGTGGTTGACCAGATAATACTCGTTAGTAGGATCAATTCATCATTTACATGATTTGTTGACCAAAGAAATACAGAATATTGCCATCCTTAACCTCTCATGCAAATCGACTCATTAGATCCCACCACACTACATGTTTAACTGTTAATTTCAAATGAAAAGTGTGTGACTGAAGGTGACACATTCTTGTTTTGTTTTATGCATGCGTAGATCAGTCCGCAGCAACAACAACAACAACGACAGCCGCAGCAGCTGCAGCAACAGCCACAACAGCTGGATTTGGAAAAAGGGAGCGACAGAACATTGACCCTGGAAAGCACTAAAGCATCACTGTACCCACCAAATGGAGTCTGGGTAGTAGCATGAAATCAGTTTGTTTTTGAGTTGACAAGGTGTGATTTGATCTATAATTTTCCTACTGAAGTGTAGATATCCTATTGTAATGTTGTTTATACTTGCGTTTTATAAGGCTATTTGTGAAACACTTCGCTATTCTGAATATATACATTAAATATTATTTAGTTTTTTTTAATTTTTATTATTATCAGGAACTGAAGTCATTTATTAAATAGGTTGGAATAATTAACATTGTTTTTTTTTTCCAGAAAATATACCTACGTGCTTGTATCTGCAAATCTGTAACAACCTGACACTTGGTTTGTTACTTGTAAGGTTACAGGAAGCCATTCCCCAATATGAATAAGGCAACATATACTCATTCCAACAATGAATGATTATATATGTACATTGAATCATAGAATTTACAATGTGAATGTTGATTGATTTATGAAGATTTCTTCAGTACCATCGATGTTATAGAAATGTCCCATATGTGTAACTGTTCAAAAGTGGTTGTTGAAATACCAACATTTTGGGAAATGAATTTTCATGGTATCATACCAAAAAACATGATTGTGATTATTGATAATTTATTTATAACCTGCTGTTTTGATAGTTGCATTGACTAAGTGTAAATCATTGTCTTTAGTAATGCTGTTCTTTCTATGTTGTTAGTGTAATCCCAATATATTGTAGCTATTGACATTGTATGTTTGTATCAGACACAATACACAATGCACAGTACATACACAACCTTTTTTTCCCATGATGATGGACCTAATCTCATTAAACGCAACACTTCTACTTGACCACAATTGATTGACCACTCATTCCGATTCTCATACTCATCTTACTGCATCCTGTATTATTGCCCACAGTTCAGCCCCGACATCCAGTATCTAGACCTACACCACCGAAACCTTTAGGCAGCAGCGATGGCGACGTCGATCCTTTTTACAGAGTTGTAATCAGTGCAGCTAGTACTGAAACATGAAGTTGTTGCTCAAGCAACAGAGGAAGAGTTTCATCAGTATGTAGGGGCCCTAGATTCAATTGTACAGCAATACAGCTGCTCCTGGGAGGAAAACCTCTCCCAGGATGTCTGGCTTTGCTCTCTGTCCACTTCAACGCCGTGCTGACTGTTTTGTGAAGGGTTGTGACAAAGTCAAGAGCTTTGATAACAGACAGCATCCACACCTCAACAGAATGTGTGTTACCATTTTAAAAAGGAAGATCCAACCTCAAATCAAGCCACTGTTTTCACTGAATACCCACTAAATTAACATAGAAGGGCTTTTACAATGTGTGCAAATTAATTAGAAGCTCCATCTTATCAAACAAGTTAAGTTACAGGGAACAAAGTCCTGATGGGTGAGCTGAAATGAAAAATTTGCCGAATTGCACTTTGAAAGGTATGCTGTAATTACTGGCAGTTGTATTTTCTTGGTTTGTAGCCTTTTCTTTTTTGCTGTAGGCAAAAGCACATGTGAGACTTTTTGTATTTGACTGGCTTAATAAATCTATTCTAAATGTCTTTTAGCATCTTGCTTATTCATGTCCATTTTTATTGCACAATAGAAATGTCGGGGCCACAATTTTAATAAATCATATTCTTTCCCATTACACCCTCATATTGGTTGTTTCCTGTAAAAGAAAAGGGTCCTCACATTTGTGTGTTCTCCATGATTTATTATTAGTAATTAACATTTAGAATGCGATGTTAACATGTCCTGGGATGAGAAGACGACATGACACTGGGATTTCAGGGCAGCTCGAATGCACTGAAGAGCCGTCCTGAACCCCAGACTCCAAAGAGGCCCCACAGGGTTCCTGTTTTCAAGCCTCCTCTTCATTCAACATGCCATCCTAAGTATCAGAATCTGTTAACATTATTCTAACTGTTTTACATTGCTCTACCTATCTGGTGCATCTCATTACAGATACTTCCTTAGGTAGAGCACACAGAGGGATGAATCAGATCTAGCTGATCGTCTGCTGCATGTACAGCTCGAGCAGGTATTTGTGAATGTCATCCAGGACCGTGGAAACTCTGACACTTGGGTGCCACCTCATCACCGGCTTCCCGTCCGGACCCACCAGAAACTTTTCAAAGTTCCACTTGATGTCGGTGAGTTTCATGGGCACCCAGAACATTCTGGCAGGGTCCCCGATGAGATCTCCGACTGGAGGGCAGGAGTCCTGCATGGCAGAAAGCACAGTGTCATAAGGAGAGAACAAAGTCTGGGGCCCCGCCACCTGTTGTAATCATTCCTTTATCATGATACAAAGGTAAGTACAAGTTGTGCATTCACTAATAAAAATAAACAACTGATAACTAATAAATGAGATATTGAATACATAAACTACTTCATCCATTATAGGAAACCTTGAGTGTTTTCCACTGGATCATAAATCCAAATCAAAGAGCTATGCACTATGTCGTATACAGCTGATGAGTAATTTGATACTAATATATATATTAGTATAAATGTAAGCTTTTACATCTCAAACACAGACCACGACGTACCTTAAGGAAAGTGAAAACCTCTTGCTCTTCTTTTCCATTCACGTCACCTTTCTCAAACATCAGGAAGTTTGGAACAAATCCATTGCCTGGCCTAACATGCCTGGAATCAAAAGGACGACATCTTATCAGTGGATGCACCCCTAAACACTTTGTGGCCTGGCAGCTGTCCAAGTTTCACTGAGCCAAGGACAAAAACACTGGCGTCTGCCAATCAGTTTAACTTTAGTGAAGAAATGGTTACTTTCTTGATTCTTTCGTTGTTCTGAGCTTGTACTCATGGTTGAATGCTCTTATTGTAAGTCGCTTTGGAAAAAAGCGTCAGCTAAATGACATGTAATGTAAGACCAGCTGATTGAAATGGCTTTGCTCTGGGTATAAGACAACTGGTGGAACCTAAGACATACATTCTGTGGGTCAGAGGCCTCGAACAGAAACGGATCTTAATGCCAAAGGGTGTTTTCCTTTATTAATGAAACGTTGCTGATTGATAGAGGATTTAGGAATATTGCAAATTCCTCTCTCCATCAGCTTTGAGGGCTCTTATGTTACAGAACATTACAATGTACACTGTCTTGTGAGACGTTTGCGACTGAAAATTAGGGGATTCTCATGTTTCCACATCTTCTACAAGCTGAAGAAGGTTCAAACTGCACTCAAATAAAACCTCCAATATTGACTTGCTTTTAACGAGAAACATTGCTCACTTTATGCCTGGCAGAATTTCATGTCTTTGCCCTGGTTCCTGTTTCCCAAATTGGTTGCAGGGATAGCCCAGAATGGTTAGTCCAAGGGGTTTCATCTGCTCGTGGAGTGCATTCAGTTCTGAGAAAGGAAAAGAAGAATATATGCAGATAGAGAAGCTTTCATTCATTTTATTTTATTATTTTAATAAATACTGCAACACCAAATAATGCTGCCCGTTGAGCCGTTTCTTACCCACATACTGGAAGGTATACCCTCAGTATGTGGCCACGTTGATGAAGAGGACGCTCTTGCCCTTGAAGTCACTGAGGTTCACAGTGTGACTCCCGTTTAGGGTCTTTGCACTATATTTGTATATAGTGTTATTTGTGGATTTACATCGCTGGAGAGTAGAAAAACAGGTCAAAGCAGGTTATGTTTGTTGTAACTGGCCAAAGTCCAACACACAATCATCAGCATTTCTTTGGCATAGTATGTTGGCTTATAATAGATTAATCTTGTTTGATATTATACATCTGCAACAAAGCATATGCCTATATGGACTTATTTGCTTTTCACCCATTTTCTAGCGAGTGGTAGACCTCAACATGGATTTGACCTCTCAAAATAAAAACATGTGTCATTATGGTGCAGCCCTTCATGAGTCACACATATATTTAGATATTAACAAATCATATTTGTAATGGACTGAGAAGTGTTGAAAAAGCCCTGAACATTAACCAAACAAGTCTATACCATCTCTGTCGGACCCAACCTGTTTCCATGGAAAAACAACAGGTTGTTAGCCAACAGTTCCCAACGCCCTAACACAGAAAGGCAGATAGGAACAGCTGTAGCACTCTCACTGTTCTCCCACCTTATAGATTACAACAGTTACATAAACATAGTGTCAACATTGTGCTCATAGAAACAGAGGCCACTGGGGAATAACGCCCTCTATAATCAGGTACATTTTACAAAACATAACCTAAAGATCTATCCAAAAGCAACTGTCTTTTACAGTTCCATTTCTAAAAAGAAAGAAAATACATTTAAAACATATATAAGATGTTGCAGGGGTTTTTTTTTCATGCAAAACTAGTCTGGTATGAGATGGATTGTGTGACAGACACATAAAAGACTGCATCACTTGCACCACTTTAATAACACTTTCTATATCTTGGAATTAAATCAATTAAATTAAAACATATAGTGACGTCCTCTGGTATTAGGCTGCCGGTGTCACGTCTGTCTATCTATCTGGATACACACTATCGATCTGTGTGTGTGAAACTTAGAAAAACAAGGCACATCGTGCATCTATTAAAAGCTGAAGGAATGAAAACAGCATCCTCTAGTGTACTACTGTAATCATGCTGATCAAAGATCATTATTTTACACAAAGCTGGAGTAACTACGATGGAAGGTTTGATATGTGTGTGCGTGTGTGTGTGTGTGGCGGGGGGCATCAACAGGTGGCCTACCTGTGTGAGTGGGGTTTCGGCGGCGCAGGGTCCCAGCAGACCGAGCAGCAGCATTGGTAAGAAGGGCCGCATCATGTCGTCCTTCCCCGTCACGGTGACGACTCGCTGTGGGTGTCTGTCTGTCCGCAGGAGTATTTGACTCCTCTGGCTGGGGGCGGAGGGCCGCACAGCTGGCTGAGATTACGCCCCCTGCTGACGCAACGACGTAACACACGGCGATCGGCCTTTGAATGAATTAATGAATAATATAAGATAAGATAACTTAAATAAGATGATCATTTATTAGTCCCGCAGTGTGGGGATTTACAGGTGTACAACAGCAGAGGCCTTTGAATGAATTAATGAATAATACAAGATAAGATAATTTATATAAGATAATAATTTATTAGTCCCGCAGTGTGGGAATTTACAGGTGTACAACAGCAGAGGGCAAAGTGAAAACAAGAGACAAAAACAAGTAATATAAATAAGCAATTAAGCAATAATAAAACAGTAATACAAAAACAGTTAGAATCCACAGTAACTGAAATATTATATATACAGGCTGAATAACTTATTGCTTATCAACATATGGACATAAAACAGATTAAGTAATAAGCTTGTTTCTTCTTCACACACACACACACACACACACACACACACAAACACACACACACACAAAGTCAACTGCAACTGTCTTTTACATTTCCATTTTTAAAAAGAAAGAAAATATATTAAACAAATACATTAGACATAACATATACAGTATAAGATGTTGCAGGTTTTTAATGCAAAACTAGTCTGGTATGAGATGGATTGTGAGACATGTGGGACAGACACATAAAAGACTGCATCACTTAATAACACTTTCTATATCTTGCAATTAAATCACAGCAATCATCATTTCATATCGTTCAGAGTGCATCTGTGTGACAGAGGTGTGCGAGTGCATGAGAGGTGGAAAACATTTGCAACTTTTTGTTGTCTGGTGTTGTTGCCACACGAGATAGAAGACATGCCAGGTGCTGAAGAATGCCTTTATATTTAGCGCTTTTACATTATTGCGCACCGCCTGTTTTCAACACACTTTAAATTATTTTTTGCTTCTTCTTGGTGTCGTTAAGATGCATATTTGAAGCGGTTGAAATGATATGAAGAGAGGCTTTCAAACAAAACAGAACCACACTGATACTCTTATCCAGAAATACTCAACACAATACTAGATGACCCCCTGGTCCCCTGATGATCTACCCAGTAAGCTCATTCAGTAGTTCATCCATCTCTGGGTGTGGGGCTGGCAGTTCCTATACTGACCACACGTGGTCGACATTGAGCACGTGGTGTTTCCTCTCGTGCCAGACAACTAGCAGCGACGACCACACGAGCAGGAGCAGCAGTCAGTGAGCCCATCGACTGAGCTGCTCGGAGATGGCGTCCCTTCTGCAGCCGGACAGAGTTGTCTATCTGGTTCGTGGAGAGAAAAGGATCAGAACCCCTTTGTCTCAGCTTTATTTCTGTCGCTACTGCAGTGAGCTACGGTCTCTGGAATGTGTGTCTCACGAGGTACGTGGACGTTTTCACCTTACTAAAGCTAGCTGTTAGCTTCATTTAGTCAGCAGCTACTTTGTTGTTAGCCGGTTTGCTAGTAGCTTTGACAGGTGGGTGGGTCTAGTCCAACCACATACGCGCATTGTATGGCTGAGCCGCTTGTCAATCAAGTCTTTTCCCAACGGTCTCCTCCTCTTATTGGCTACAAGCTATGGTTTAACTTCCGCTGGAGTTGGCGTTATTTCGAGCACAGCATAAATGGGCGAACAAGCTAGCGAGCTAGCTCTTGGTATTCTTTGAGTTGAACGTTTAAGTATTTCCCCAGCTCATACATAAAGAATATGTCCGACAAGTAAAACATATTTTTTACATCATTAGTTCACCCCAGCTCACGTCCTCAATGTCAAAACCCATCTTGTTAACGTGGCTCTCAGTTATGGACACCACACCCAGAGCGCTTCAGATTTTTCACATATTACGATTTCAGATTGTTCCTTGTAAACATGCGACAGCTCACACGAATCTTGTCTCCTGGAAAAAAACATTAATTTTAAGATGTGGATGCGCAGTTTGACTGACTCCTCTCTTGAACCCCTGTTTTGGTAATCAGGTGGACTCCCACTATTGTCCAAGCTGTCTGGAGAACATGCCATCTGCAGAGGCTAAACTTAAAAAGAACAGGTGAGACTCACGTGCCCATGCCTAAAGAGAGCTACACACATAAATACATACACAATATAACACACATGCATGTCTATTCTGACGTATCTGTCTGGTCTCCGTATGTCATAAAAGTAATGTCCATTCATTCCTGATTACCTGTGCTACAGGTGTGCCAATTGTTTTGACTGCCCATGTTGCATGCACACACTGTCTACTCGAGCCACCAACATCCCAGCTCCTCTGCCTGATGATCCGACCAAGACAGCCATGAAGAAGGCCTACTACCTGGCCTGTGGCTTCTGTCGCTGGACCTCCAGGGACGTGGGAATGGCTGACAAATCAGTTGGTGGGTGCAGATATGAACAATGTAGACACGTCAATGTGGTCATATTTGAAGTATTTCCAAAACTTTAAAAACAAGTAAGAAGCATCAACAGTTGCTCATTTATTCAGCACATGTACAAAGCTGTTATCTGTTGTATTGGTTTCTTATGGCTAATTTCTTGTCTCTATTTGTTAACTGCAGCCAGCGGTGGATGGCAGGAGCCAGAGAACCCTCATACTCAGCGGGTAAGTTTCCCCCTGTGGTCATTTATTCTCACAAGTTTCTCACATGCTTCCTGACCATAAAGTACTTATTTTGGAATAGATGTGCCTGTGAATAAGTTACGACAACACATTGCTGGCCAGAGGCAGAAGGTTGCAGAGTTCAGAAAATACGGCACAAACAAATCATCAATGCCCCTTTTTCATTTGATTCATAATTCAAATGGTTAGCTAGCAGTTAAAAAAAATTATTGTACAAAAGTGTTACTTTTAGTGTTTCTCTACATGATGATTGTAGGTGATCATTTATCTGCACATTCTACACGTTAATTGAAAGTTTGTCAGCCCTTGTTACATAAAAGGACATCACATTCTTTGATGTAAAATCACTGTATTTTACAGCTTCCTCTTTTAATTTAAATGTATTCAAACTCCTCAAACTGTTGAGTAACCGAACAATATGTAGTTTTGGAAGACTGAGTGTCTTGTTTTATAATAAAAAAATACAGGAAGCATTGATTAACAGTATCTGAATGCAATGTTTTGTTTCCCTACAGATCAACAAGCTGATCGAGTACTACCAACAGCTGGCCCACAGAGAAAAGCAGGATAGAGATAGGAAGAAGCTGGCCAGGAGACGACAGTGCATGCCTCTGGCGTTCTCGGTACTTTACTTCCTATGAGCCCAATTCAGTCTTTCAAAAAATTCTGTTCCCTTTCAAATGTTGAAACGCTGTTGTCTTATTGTAATCTGTGACAACATTTGCAGGTACTGTTGGAGCAGAATTTAGGATAAAGATTCATTTTATACAGCGGTTTTAACTAAATCTCAATAACATTACCAATGACACATTCAAAGTACGTGCCCTTGGGGATATTATATGATTATCAAATATTTAACAAAAGCAGGAAAGAATAATAAGTTGCTTTTAAGTGTATAGTTGAAGTGCAAGATATACACCGTGTTTATACTCGGGCAGATAAGTATTAAAATGCAATTTATTTGTCGAAACAATTTTTGGGTTCCTTTCAAAAAGTTCTCCATCCACATTGAAATTTCAAAACAACAGAAAAAAAGCCTGCTTAATCTGTCTGAAAGGTCAAAACGGAGCTTGTTGGCACAAGGCTTTACACCTGCATTCTTTTTACAATTTTAACATCCAATAATGCAAACCAGTCTTTCCTGTTGTGTATTATAAACGTTCCAAGACACTTAAGCTGCTATGTCCTGCAGTTGTTTTCCATCACTGATGCATTTCTGTTGCTGTTGCATGTCACCAAATGCCACTAATGTTTGCTGAATTGCTTTTGTTTCACCTGGTTCTTTATTCTCTCCTTTTTCTTTGCTTATGCACTCTGATATTTTGGTTTTTGCCCCCCAGCAACACACTATTCATGTGGTGGTGAGTTGTATTTTTCACAACTTGGATAGTCTCATCTTTACAGTAGCCCTGTCTTCATCTCTCTTCCTATGTAACTGAGTAACCTCACAGATCACATGACTATCTCCTTGGGTAATCACGACTGAGATCCAAACAATGGGAGCCTTTGTGTTTGTAAGAGGGAGAGAATAAATGAAAGACTTTGTTTAAGTCTGTGTAACCAGATAACAATATTTTCATACTAATTAAGTCTGTCCGAGTTGATTCTCTCCCACTGTCCTGGGCAGAAAGGCTCCCGTTATGGTCTCTTACCACAAGACAAATGGAATTGTTTTGGTTTTATTTATTGTTCATTTAAATGACAAATACCATTTTATTTCCATTTTAGTTTTTTAAAGTTGTCATAAACTCTTGTTAAAAGTAGTCATGAAGAAAATTATTGTAGATTATGTAATTTCATAAAATGTCTTTAGCTCTTCTTTTTTTACTCTGTAAAATGTCTGATCTTGTTTTTCCCCTACTAAATTCACTCAGGAAAAATATGGCCTTGGAACCAGACTGCAGAGGCAGAGGTCTGGAGCTCCCATATCAAGCCTGTCTGGCCTTTCGTGAGTGGTCTTTCTATCATATGCAGGGAATTTATTTGATCCACACAAGGAAATTTTTTTTTCATATTTGAACTACACGCATATTATTGGTGACTTGGATGAATTGACTTCTTACCATCCAGCAGCGATTGTTTCATTAATTTCAGTGTGGCATGAAAATCAATTTTGAGCCTTGAAACTTGGCTTGAGGTAAATGGGAATCCATCACAGTGAACGGCGCTTCAACCTTATTTTTTCTCAAAGTGCCTTCATCACCTTGTAGTAATGCAGTTGAGAGCGATCACCATTTTTATATTAAACCAGAAAAGGACCCTGCTTTATGTCTGAAAACAAATTGGCTGACAAAAGGCACTGTATTGACAAAGTATGCTGTCAGATCTAAGAGAAACATGTACAACAGGCTAAAACCATGAACATATTTATGCAGATTTGGTATCTTGTCTCAAAAGGTTACTCGTTCAGTAGCCAGGTCTAAAATCTCAGCTGACAAAGGGTCTTTTTTCTCAACTTTGACCGTGACAAAAAATGTAATGGTGCTGCTGGACCTTAAGTAGTGTGTGTCAAGTCTTAGCAAGTTTCAGAAACCAGTGGCTACAAGAAAGTACAAACAAAGTTTAAAGCCTTACTTTACGCTGAGAAAATGCTCAGTGGCAATGTGAGATATACGTAGGTTATTTGTAGTTAATGTGCTAAAACTTCCAACGTCTCCTTTACTGTCAATAAATGTGTTGTTACATGTATGCGATCAGAGTGGTGTAAACATTAGAACATCTCACTATTCTTTACTGCTTTCAGTTTAAATTCAATAGCTTCGTTATAAGAGATGCAGCAGATTGTTGATGGCAGTATTTGGGTAACTTCACCAGCCTAAAAGAGGGTGAGGACCAGAAGGAGATCACCATCGAGCCTGCCCAGGCCCTTGATGAAGTGGAACCTCTGCCTGAAGATTGTTACACCAGACCCATCAGCCTACCGGAGGGTAAGAGTTGGTTTGGAGCTCACTAGACACCACTGATCATGTTTGTCTTTCTAATTGAGATGGAGTTGAAGATGAGCTTTCTTGTGTCCTTCCAGTGACCACACTGCGCCAGCGGCTTCTGCAGCCTGACTTCCAGCCTGCTGGGGCGTCTCAGCTCCACCCCAGACACAAACACCTCCTGATGAAGCGCTCACTGCGCTGCAGGGTCAGTACCACTGCACACTTTTATTCTGCCGTATCGATTTTAAAAGGCTGATCACATTTACATAATCATTTTCTTTGTTTTGTTTCCTCCTCCAGAAATGTGAGCACAACTTGAGCAAGCCAGAATTTAATCCTACTTCAATCAAGTTTAAAATACAGTTGGTGGCTGTGTGAGTATTGGCCATCAGATGTGTCTTCATGATGAATGAATAAATACAAACTCATGTTCAGGAAATTATCCATGCAAAAGTAGCTTAATCTTAAACACATTTAAAATAAAAATCTCCCCAAAATATATACAATCTAAAAGGGTGTCCTGGAAAATGAATCGATGGACTCATTTGGAGCAATCTATCCCGTACACATAGCATGCTGTTCTCAGGGGCTCATCAGGAGTTCATGTGGTTGGATGCTGTATTTGAGTGTAACCTTGTACTGATTGTTCCTCCCACAGGAGTTACATCCCTGAAGTGAGAATTATGTCCATTCCAAATCTCCGGAACATGAAGGTCAGTGTGTGCACTGGTTCGGACATGTTCAGTGTATTATATTTGACATGTTTTACTGTCCTTAAAACATGTCTAACGACGGTTAGAGGCGAGGTATTGTGTTTTCTGACGAGGTTGTGACACTAAGGAAACACTGCATCTCTTGTACTTGTACTCAACCTGATGCCTAGAGATCAAAGTACTAATACAAGAGGCGGTTAAAAAGAAAAGGCTCAAATGCACTTGGCGTCCCTCATAACCTGCTTGCTGCAAGCATCCCAAACAGGACAAAACTTAGTTCTAATATGTTTGAATAAAAATGGTCTACTCTAAGTTATGGTGCTATTTTAGAGATTAAAACAAGACCAGATCTAAAAGGGAACTCAATCAGCTCTGAAAGATAAGGTGGGTTAAACCTGAGTATCCTGTGTATTTAGGAGAGCCAAGTGCTGCTGACTCTGACCAACCCTGTGGAGAACATCACCCATGTCACACTGGCTGCTTGTGAGGACGAAGACCCTGACGACATCAACAGCACAGCTAAGGTATTTAACAGTATTTTCTTTAAATAAACTGTTTTCACTAAAGTGTCGGACAGTTTCAACAGGTGTAAATGGGTGTTGAACACTCCTTACTGTCAACCATTGCCAAACATTAACACTTCTAATTAAACAGTAATAGTGTAAATTCTTCTCTCATGACAATCCTGTAAGGAATAATAAACCAACTCTGCAGCTCAGATATTTTTAGACTGAGCTGAAAAGTGGTCGGAAACATTTCAGTTGGGATGATAATTTAGTTCCACGTTGCCGGCTGGGTACACAGCTTGTTTAAGAGTAATTCTGCCACACATGGTGGCCACACGTCAATGAATGGAGCTTTTACTGCCTCATGGCTCAGTATATGAATTTTGTGCATAGTCACATATTGTGGCAATTGTTGCCACCTGCCTACTCTACTAAATGTTGCACATTATATCAAGCAGTATTTCTGCGTGCAGGGCGGTCTGTTCATTCACACCCCGCCTGTTCCATATGTGGTCGGTCGCCTTAATCATCATCTTATATGCAGAGCAGTTGGGTCCCATTTTTACCTCCATCTGTCAGCTGTTACAAGCACAGCTCAGTGCCGTGTTCCCGTGGTAAACGGTCTGCTGAGCCGCCAGTAGCTGCTGAGAGCTTCTCGGTGACTACAGGCGGTTTGTCTTGGCCTCTTTAACGATGAAGTCATGGGCCAGACTGGGTAAGGAAGAGCTCCTGGCCAAAACGGACAGTCTTCATGACCCATTTCCTTTCACATTGTGGCCAAACAGAGTGCTTTTCTGCCATTCTGCTTGATCTGATATTGAAACACCTGGAGGGCAGCGAGCCAAGCTTGGTTGATTTCATGGTCCAGCTCTTTCCATATATCGTTGCTTATGTGTTGTATTGTAGTATGTGTCTGTTTGCTGATGACTCTTAAAGGCACAATATACTCATTGTACAGGTAAATGTGATCCAAAGTAATCCCCCCCCTCCTCTCACACATAGCAAAAGTATGACTGACATTTCTGAGCAATTGCATATGGATGCCTGAGACAATATTTTGGTATCGGAAGCATTTTTGTTTTTTAAACCGAGAAGTATTGACCAATCACGTTTGAGCAGATGAATGCAGATAAACAGTCCTCCCGTTATCTCTCAAGTGAAACTCCAGTCTGTTGTGACGCGGCGTAGATATCCGCTGGCTACACCGGAACCCCACAATGGAGCCCCTCGCCACCCAGGTGCTTATCTGTCGATGGGTTCAGAGATTGGTGTAAATATAAATTAGTTGTTTTCAATTTGGGTTTTTGGAACACCTTCACATGAAGTCTGCAAGGGGCAGCGACACTTTAAAGAGCTGCAGGTGGTGCTTTTATAAGCGTAAAGTTGGAACCTGCCGTAAAGCAGTCAGTCATCGAGCCCCAAGCTGTTGTCAGAGGGACTCGGAAGAAACGGACCACAGCCAAAATGGTAAAGTGAATATTTTGTTTTTTATTATGGCCGTAGCATAAACGCTTATTTCGTGTTTGTGCAAATTGCTGTACATCTGCTTGTTTTAGTGCTGGTCTCTTGATAAAAGCCCAGTGGGCTCTGATTGGTCAGCGTTCCTGTCTCCCGCCTCTGCTCTGTCGCTGTATTTCACAGCATCAATGCAGCCAGGGACTCGCTGCGTGCGCCAATTACACAGTTTATCGTTTCTATCGGAGACATCACAACCGTACTTAAGTCCTGACGGATGGGAAAGCTCAGTTTCTGAATACAGGCTGTCTTCAGTTCTCCCTAGATTGAGCAAAACATATAATTACCCTGTTAAAAAGTCTTCAGTTGACTTGGTCTCTTTTCCCTCTTTTGAAAAAGAATCCAGAATCTATGAATATGCAAATATTGTTCACTTTAAAATTCACAAAATGACACTCGTGCATACAGCACACGTCCTAAAGCACACATACTCCTCCAACAAATACATTTTAAAACAGCCCTCTGGTGACAAACTGCACGTTCATCATTCTGCACACTGAAGGTCAAACTTCCAAGTGAAGCAGCGACACACCTTTTTGAGTTGAGGGGGATTGTTTTCCCCAAAACACACAAATTGACGTTTGCGTGCTTCAAAACGGAGAACATTTATGATGTTTAAAAACTAAGTTGACTCCTCCAATAGTCTGAAAGTCACTGAATGTTGAACTGTAACCTTTTTATTTTATTCTTTTAGATTATGGTACCAAGCAAAGAACTGGTCTTGGCAGGAAAGGATGCTGCTGCTGAGTACGATGAACTGGCTGAACCCCAGGACTTTCAGGATGACCCAGAGTAAGTACACACACATACATACACACACATACACACACATACACGCACACACACGGACGGCTGAAATGACGCCCCCTGCTGACGTAACACATGGCGATCGGCCATTGAACACTCAATTATCTGTGCATCCGACACACAGAGAATTGATAGTGTGAAGTAACTCTTGGCCCTCTGTTCTTTCCACAGTGTTGTTGCCTTCAGGAAATCCAACAAGATTGGTTTCTTCATCAAAGTGATCCCTCAGAAAGAAGAGGATGCGGATGTCACTGTTTCATTTAAGATCCGACACGACTTCCGCAACCTCGCAGCTCCGGCCAGGCAGAACGAGGAGGCAGGCGACGTCGTCGCTGAGGCCATTTGGCTCACGCACCATGTGGAGCTGAGGCTGGGACCACTCGCTCCCTGAACATGCAGACTCTGTTTGCTACCAAACTGTCCCAGTGTTGAGTTCTCTGAACTCATTTCTGTGGGATGAATTTAATTTAAACATGATTTCTGATTCTGCTTATTGTAATGTTAGAACTATTTGTGATCTTCTCTGCATACAGCTGTTCCAGAGCTTGAGCTTAAGTTGCAGCACCATCGTGGATAGCCCACTTTATAAAACTACCTGGAACTGTGACTGACTGGCAGGGTTACTTTGTTACTTTTTGTTTATCAAAATATCCCTATATACTGTATTTGACTGATTGTCATTCTCCTCAGCTTAAACACTACACCACCTGACATTAAAAAGCACTTTTAATGTGAAACAGAACTTTATGTAAACACACTGCCATTCAAACGTTTGGAGTCGCCTCTTGAGTTGATGGGTTTCCTCTTTCCATCAATATTGAGTGTAATGCAGATATCAAATCTATTATTTACTTTGATAGTATGTTTGGCCAAAAGAAGTGCTAAGTGTTAACGGACTAAGACCGTTTGGCTGCTGTCTCTACAGTGTTACCTGCCGGGGGAGAATACTGTTGTGTTGAGAATACCCAATAAGTCCCAAATTTGAGTTTGTACAAAAAATTAGCCATTTAAAAAAAGAAAAGAAAAACAACAACAACATTGTTTTGATTTAAAACCTCTACTCATTTGCTCGATTGTGAAAAAGGTTTTATTTTCTTAAATTGCAAAGCAGGCAAAGTATTTTTTTTGTCTTATTCCATGTGTCAGCTGTGGATTTCTTTTTTAAATTATATTGTAATAATGATACATGTAAAACAATAACAGTTTATGTTCAATGAGTGAGTTGATATACGTTAACATAACATTGTGAGTATAAAACGTTGGAGAATAAATGAGCAGAATCAGAAATCATAATTGAGAACAGTCCGAACAAGTCCCCGCTATGCAGCACACTGTATATGCTCAGCTTATGTATCCTCATCAACATCTTTTTCAGCAGACTAATATCGTATTAACTCGCATGCTTCAACGATGGCAGATGTGGCTCCCGTGAGACAATGTCATCTCAGTTGGCCCTCGGCTGTTTTCTGAGCAGAAAGCTCCTCCTCGGGTTAAAGGTGATACTTGCCTATCATTTTGCTATCGTCTTAAGTCAAGCAGTAACCTTCACTGGCACGATGGGGAGGGAGTATAAGACGCTCTGCCGATGACATTACAGTACAACGTGTTGATTATTTAAATGTTTTGAGATTATCACTTTTTTTTTCTGATTTAGGAAATGTATCTTCCTGGTTTGTAGAACTCGCTGACCTCTCTGCCAGTGTACTAAATCGTAAGCTGCTGTCATTTTTGGTCCCGAGTGTGTTAGTAAAACAGAGCCTTACAACACAGTTAACCTTCTGCACAGGCTAATAAATTCATGTGATACTGTAACAGTACTCTTGACTTCTTTTGTTGTTGAGGACTGACATGACTTTCTATACAGGCGGGAGTTTTTGTCATAAATTGTGACTGAATGTGTCTGTCGAGCTCTCCCTGTGCGTTTCATTTGCACCACAGGGTGGCGCTGCAGGCAAACAGATTATTTGGGAGAGCGCTTCTGTAATCCATTCCTCAGTGTGATCTTGAATTGCCCTACAAGCTGAAAACGGTATGTCTTGATTATAGTAATGATTGACTGAGAAGGTACAACACTCTGATCCAGACAGAAACATTTGAATAATGAACCAAGCAAAGCCCGATGTGAGCTTTTTCAGGATGTGAGTGGTGAGGATAAATGGTCTATCTGTCAACATTGGGAGTATCTAATAATGGAGTGTGTGTTGCAACAGATAGCATTTTGTCCATAACACATATCGGTCCTGTTCAGTGATGCTTCGCACACATGGGACAGTTTATTGCCTCTGGAAAGGCCGAGCAGATACAAAAATACTGGCCTGTCTGCTGTGTAAACAGACCCACTCTGTCTGGGTAATAAAGCCATGATTTTCTTTTATCTCCGGCAGATATAAACAGCTCAGAGGAGTGGCCAGTGTAAGAGACATACATCACCACAGAATATGAGGTAATAAAGCACTCATGGGGTGAGGCTGTACCACTGAAGTGGCCCAGACTCCCACTCCAAGCACCCGCCGATAGCAGCAGCATCTGACTTGGAGAGCCCAGCAGTGGTGTGCTATATACCTGCACTGGGCGGTTGCTTCCTGCTTCAGATATCACATTTTATTAAAAAAAAAAAATGAATGCTTGCTAAGCTAAATTTGTATATATAGTCTTGGCCATGATTTAATTCAGACAAACATGGAAGACTCATCGAAAATGACTGGGTTGCAGATGGCCTTGAACGATCCCCCCAAAAACACTGTCTGGAAGACACATTCTGGATTCCTCTGGTCTGGATAATATTTTCCTGGATCAAGGCTCAATTATTTCATGCTCAGCAACAGCGTGATCTTATTTGTAGAACCTCATACTGTAAACAGCAGAGAAATCTGACCTGTGACCGTGGTACGCGGATTAGAAATTAATATCGTGGCCCTCCAGCCGTGTCGAGTAAGCAAGTGGGTTAGTCAAGGGCTTTCATGTCCTTCCTCTTCCTCTGTTTTCCCTCTTTTGAAGACTAACATCTTTATTTATAAAGACAGGCCCGGCCAGCCTTGACCAGATGAAAAAATTCCTCACTGAATTACTAGTCTGACTGCACCCAGGACGTTTCCACAACTACGTCATTGCCCCAAACCGCGAATAACTCCACAGAAGAAGCATGACAGAAACAAGCAAATAGAGGAGAACAACTACAACTTAACAGAGGCAATAAATTCCCTCCATCTCATAAAAACATGGCATCTAGAAGCCTGGACAACTATCACTTCTCTCTGTATTATTACCCCTGTGCAGTGCTCCAGTACATATGAGCATTATAATGTGCATTCTGCATTATATATGTCAAGTGCATAGATATTAAATGGCATGCAAACTCCTGCACGCTATCTAATTTGCAAAAATACATCTCGACCTTCAATCCTTAGAGGAGTCTCTATTTTATCCTGCTTGTGGACCAGAATAGTTTGTGTATGTCCTGTCTCTGAGAAGGAGAAGCACAACAAGACCCAAGAGCTCTTTTTACTCACTTCCCCCTTTTTCTAGGCTGGGCAGTAGGCCTGGAGGTGGTGTGAGTGATTAATCGCCTGCTTCATTTTATGCTCACCAGACCATCATCTAGTTAATTAGAGGTAATAGATGATGTCTACCATGATGAATAACTGTACACATGTGGGCTTCCAAAGCTGGGTAAGCCAAACCTGAGAAACATTAGCTTTTTAGGAAGAACCCCCCCCCCCCCCTGCCCCTTCTTCCACGACACTCCTTTTGTCATTTTCTATCCATCTCCCTCCATTTCCTCTCGCTTTCATTCAGTCTGTTTTCAGGCGGCTGGAGGTTAGTTGGAATGTTGACTTTGGACGTCTGGTTGAAAAAGATCGCTCTGAGAAAGCAGCTGACCCTTGACACCCGCTCTGAGCCCCCGTCAGACACACAGGGGCTGCTGGCCCGCTCTGAGCTTTCATTTATTATTTGCTCAATTGCTCACCGGGTGCATTACGTGTGTTCGGGCTCAAGTGTGTCAGCACCCCGAGCCAAGGCCAGTGCCACAGATTGGAGCCCCGGGGGGAGGGGGGGTCACTGTTGCCATTGGAAGGCTGGGAGGCTGCTGTTGGCTCCACATCTTCCCACTCAATGGAGAGACCAGAGTAGATATCAAATCAGACTTAATCAGGATTAGTGTAGTTTAGTGAATATATTCGATAGCCCCATTTGCCACCATATGGTACTCTGTAATTCGGTCACAGTGTTCTTTGCAAACCTTAAGAGCAAAGTCGGAACAGTTGTGATCCCACAGAAATCTGCCCAAAAAAAAAGTTTTCTCAGGCCAGTGCCCGGCCTGAGTTGACGTAGTAAAGAGCGGAGATGAAGCTTGGCTTAGCATGAAGACCAGAAACAGTAAAACGGCTTCTTTTAAATGAGATATAATGTGAGAATTAGTGAGTTGTAGATGTGCTGGTAGTTGAATTATTATTATTTTTTAACAATTAGACACAGCCAGTCGAGTCGACCTGTTTCCGGTCATTATGCTAAGATTAGCCAAGCGGCTGCTGGCTGTAGTTTAATGTTCAGCTTTCAGATATACAATAGTGGTATCTCTCGTGTCTGAAAGCATATAAGTGAGTTTCCCAAATTGAATAAGAGGTGATTTTCAATGGCGTGGTTCATGGTTGCAGAGTTGTGTTGACGCCTTGAGGATCCACTTGAGCATGACGTCAGAACCACACCTAGGCCCGAACTTTCCAAAATACTGTTGGGTCTCTTTGCAGAGACGTGTAAAATATTTCACCCTGCATCCAGAATCCTTTTATTTGCTGATATCAGCAAAAAGAGACGAGCTTGAGTTCCTCTGACATTTACAGAAAAGAGTCATGCATCTCTGCACCTGCCACACTAAGATCTTAGTTCAGTGATAATCAGCACACGATAATCCTCTGTGGTCTACAAGTATCAACCCAAACAAGGTTCATAAACTGCCCAAATTAATCACATAAAATTCACAAAAACACAACAATTCAGCCACACTCCAGCAATAATGCAAGTTCAATTAGGGCAACACTCGTAATAGAAGCACTATTGTTGTCTCATTGGGGACGGTATATAGCCGGAGGCATGTTGGTAAGCTAAGCCCCATTAGGTCTTGCTGAAAGTGTGCTGTCAGCTAAGAGCTTGTGGATAGATGCTGAAGACAGTGGCGTCTGGCGTCCGCTGTGCAGCTGTCCCAAACCCACGATAGCCCAGCCCATCATGACCCACCAACACACAACACATACTGTGGGGCCTTAATCCAGATCCAGTATACACTCACACACAAGTTACCATCACTGAGCAGTGCCGTATTTCCCCCAGGAGAGGCTAAGTTAAATCGATGTCGGAAATCAATGAGAGCTTTATTGGATTTACCGTGCAGGAATATGAAATGTCAAACTGTAGATGTGGATTTGTTGTGGACTCTATCAGTGGCACATTTCACAGACTGAAGAGGTCCGCCGCTGTAGTTGAACCTGAGATGTATACAGCAACAAAGCTTTTCTTTCCAGTGTGTTTTTACGAGCATGAGCATGGTTTACTTTATGATTATACTCTGTTTTGTACATGGGAGATATTTATGATGTATGAGATGTATGAAGAAGCTTCCCATCAAGGCATCCCAAAATAACTCCTTCTTGTGGAATATTGGACACTTTCACCTCTTCAGGCCTTTAAGCAATCCATTAAAAGAAACATTAAGACTAACCTGTGATAAGAGATCACCACGCATAGACTGTGAGTTAGAAGTGGATCTAGTGACTGTGACATATCCATTGGTTTGTTGACAGCCATCTGAAAGCCTTATGTCTGGTATTTCTTGGCAGTTGCCGTCTTGGCTTTTTGCAACCAAACCCGAAACACAGAATTAGACCAAAGGTCTTTAGGCGACTAAAAAGGTTACAATTTACTTTCATGAACTGAAAACACACTGAAAGGTTTTAATAATAATCAATTTAATTTATATATCGCTTTTTAAGGTACTCAAAGAAACTTTACATTCATACACCGTAGACACAGCTACGGGGAGCAATGCAGGGTTAAGTGTCTTGCTCAAGGACACATCGACTAGGGCGGGGAATGAATCGCTAACCCCCTGATTGAAAGATGGACCTGCTAACCACTGACCCACAGTCGCCCCAAGTTCTGAGTTCCAAGACGAAAATGTGGGGAACTCCTGGACCTGACAAAGCTGTGGTAGCGGCCTATCGATCACATGGAAGCCACGCCCTGAAGCATACGCTTCTTTATTGTTTATAAATGAACATCATGCTGTATTGAAGAATAATTGAAACTAGTGATTGAGACCATAAACTCATGTTTACAAAGTCGATCCAGGTAATACATCAGGAGAGTCATTTTCTTCTAGACTTCTATACGATCGGACAGTTTTTTTGCATCCAGAGCAGTCGCCCCCTGCTGGCCATTCAAAAGAATGCAAGTCTAAGGCACTTCCACATTGGCTTCACTTTTCAAACCTGTAAGTAGGTCACACACTAACACACCGTTTTACATTCATAATTGTGTCAGCAAGTAAATACAGGGACCTTTAATCCAGGTCTACTCTTCAAATGCCCACTTAGTATTATCTGTCGGTACTCTTGTTATTATAACTGCTTTGGCATGAGGAACGATGCAACTCATTGATCACACACTACCGTCTTTCTTGGAAGTGTGTTTAGCTGGCTACATGCGCAACTATGCAATTATACACACAGACCAGTGAAGGCAGAAGACATCTTCTGTCTGAGCCTACTGCAAAACTATATGACATGAATGTAATAGTGTGGTGGACAAAGCCTACAACCTATACTGTATGTTCATGCATGAAGAATATCATTTTTCACATTTACATGCAGCGTTTAGTATAATACTCGTGTGACTTTTCATTAAATACCCTGCAGAATGAATGATCTAGCAGCTAATGCAGCCACAGATGCGTTTATTTTCATTCAGTATTCATTATCTTTAAGTCCTAAGTGATCTTGTTTTCACCTGCACATTCAACACTGAATTAATGAGAGCGTGTAAAAAAAACAAAAAAGGTTGTATGGATACTCAAGCTCTGCTGTGGAAACAGAGTCAAACTCAAGATCCCACAGGGACTGTCGGCAGAGAACAGAGGGCTGACTTACACATTTCAGTCATGCCTAAGGAATTTAAAACAGATTATACTTTGCCAACCCTGCTGAAACAATAACACATGGAACAGATATTGAGATCATCAAGACACACCGTTTGTGTGATTAAGGAAAGATAGTCGTAGTCAGAGAGGGTGTTTGTGAAGTAGAAGTGAATAATCTAAGAGGCCGCATTAACCTTGAGCCTTTTCAAAAGCAGAAACATATAAATGAAATGAGCTCAGAGAAGCCTGACAAGAGGATGGAGACTACAATCACGGGTGTTTTGGTAGACCTTTCCAAAAGTTTATTATTTACATAAGCATATCTCCTGTCTGAGGACTCTGGCTGCTGTTTATCTACAGATTGGACTGAGGAGTGTTTCACTCTCAGGACGTCCTGAAGCATTGCCAGGCTTAGTCACTGGTTGAAGTGGCTGCTGGGAGGATCTGGGTAGCCGGGCTTTGTTGGCTCTTGTTGAAACCATGTTGTTTTCTTTCATTTCCTGTTGATGGGGCTCAGAGATCTGATTTCCTGCCTACGTAGGAAAGATAATCTTCCTGTCAATCTGCTGACTTTGTCGGGGGAGAATTTCACTTCAATGAGCCATGACGACTTTATCTGAGAGCCCTAAAACCCCCCTCCACCACCTTTACTGTCAGATAGGCCTCCCTGTTATGTGCACTTTCATAATTTAGTGTTGATAAGACTTGGTGGGCGAGTGTGTGAAGTACAGAGTATGAAACAGAAAGAGTCAGTGGAGGTATATACTACATGTTACAAGTGAGATAAAAACATAATTCAGCTACCACCGGCAGCAACAACTAGCTATCCATTTGGTTTTATACAATATATCTGATGTTACATAGTGTGGTGATATTGCAGTGCAATAGAAGTGGCTTGACCTGGTAGCAAGACGGAAGAAGGTCAAAGAAATAGAGGAGGAATAATAAAGATCGAGGATGGGGAGGAAGAACACATGTCTTCAATGGAGGGGAATTCTTTGGTCTGGGCCCAATCTGAAGCATCTGCCACTCCTTTCTGGTGTAACATCCTCTGGTAATGGTTGAGACGTAGCAGCCTCATAGGATCTCACTCTCTCCATTTGCTAATTTGAATTAACATGAGTTGGCTACTTCTGTGTCTTCTGCTGTAAACGGTGTCATTTGTGTTAGAACGGTCGACGGGCAACATCCTATGAACATTAGCAGGGCTACCAAATGGAAAGCCTGTGCACACAGCAGCTCACCCACGTCCACAGGTATGGGATGGCACGCCGCGCAGTAGTACACATCCCTGACATCTTTCCATTTGCCAGAGGATGGATGAGCTTGACCCCTGAGTACTTGACCTTGTTCGCCCTGAAGCTAGAGCAACACATTCTCCACTGTATCAACATCACTCTGTTAAAAACTTTCCATTCGCTGTATGTTGAAAGAGGGACCACCTCTAAGGTGTAGTTTCAGACAGATTAGAGTCACATGGAGACTCTTTGTGTTGCTGTTGAGATATTCCTTTAATTGAGTAAAACAACATGTGGGTGTTAGCCGGAGCAATGCAATGACTTCATGTTTCTGGTGTAGCTTGCACAACACCGTTAGCAGGAACTTGGGTCCAACATGATCTATTATTAAGGGCCTTTCTTCACTTCACTGAGTTCATATATATTTTCAAGCGGAAGGTTATCATAACATGACCTCATGAAAAGCTAAACAAAGCATTCCTTCTCCTCCAGAAGAAAACTCCTCTACGTCCCTCCCCATGCTGTTTCATTTTATCCCTCTTATTCACGGCTCTTGTTGACATCTTTCCTTTCCTCTCATTTCCTTTCCTTATTTCTCTGGCCATCTTTCCATTTGTCCATCCCTCCTTCTTTCTCTCCTCATGGTCCACCCAGCACCTAATTAGAGGGGAGTAAAAATAAGAGTGGTGTTGCTAAGCTTTGGCAGACCGTAGTCAAGCAAACCAGGTCTGCTGCCAGACGAGAAACCTTTCGGGCACGTTTGCCAGCACATAGCCTTTAAGTGGGTCACGGAACTGAAACCCGGGAAGGATTTTTTACTGCTTAAAGCAACGCTCTGGAGGCAGAGAGCCCAAACCAGAAGGTCAAACATCCCCTCAATCAAGACCCTCAAATCTCAGACACCTTGGTGACCGCGGTGCAAAATTTATGAGTGAGCTTTTACACTGGCTCCATCACCTGTGGGCTGGAACAGGAGAAGGTGGTTTTCTTGAGTCAGCCTGAACAGGAACTTGGTACTGCAAGCTATTTATCTTCCTATTTTCTTATTCAGCACTGTAACTGGATAAAGCCAGATGGCGGCCACAGGCTGGATTGTCAGGCTTGTATTTCAGGCTGTTTATATTTGGATGCATCTCCAGGGATACTCTCATAACTGACATGGCTGTTATATCGATACCTGATGAGTTTACAAATAACATAACATTGTCAACAATGTTATTTGAGGTCATTCTTCTTCTTTTTCTCTTTTTTTTCTGTTTTTATGGTTGTTATGGCCCACCCCAGTGTCACAGTTGTCAAAAGTGCACATGTCTGGCTGCCTCTCGCTGTGCAAAAGAGGGCTGACAAGGAAAGGATGCAGACAACCGATTTATCTTTTCTATGAGTGTGCAGTTTCTGCAGAAAGAGGTATTTGTCACATGCTTGTTTTAGTGGGTTGTGTGGTGTTACCTTCCATTATTAAAGGTTTATGAGGGGAAATATGGGAGAACCCAAACTGTCAGTTAACCTGGGCGGCAGCCAGTAATTAGACTGCAACGCACACACAATGGTTAGACTTCTAACTCTTTAGGAGGCAGAATGCCGGTTTGGATCTAATCCCAGAAGAAATGTCCCTTCTTTGATTCTACAGACAATAATAACACTGTGATGCACTGGTGTGGGCTTTCAGTCTTGTCTTAACTTGAATGCGCACATTGCATTTATTACAGTCAGTTTCTTTTCATGTGATGCTTTCAAGCTCCTTGCACAAAGGAATGGCCTACATCTTTAAAAGGAAAAGATGTTTTGGACATATTCTCTTTTTCTTACCTGTTGAGAGTTAAATGAGAAGACCAAAATACATGTTCATGTCTTTACGCTTACTATAAAGCAGCTGCCAGCTAGCTTAGCTTAGCATAAGCACTGTAAACAGGGGGAAACAGCTAACTTGGCTTGGCTCTGTCCGATGGTAACAAAGTCGGAAGCTCACTAATTAATACTTTATATCCTGTTTGTGTAATCCTTAATAAGTGCAACAATAAACAGTCCATCACACAACCCCCCATAGAAACTGCATATATAGTTTTTTTGTAGCGATGATAGCTTCATACTGAACGGGCAGACATGAGAGTGGTATTGATCTGCTCATCCAACTATTGGCAAGAAAGTGAATAAGCATGTTTTCTGAAACAGTTGAATTATTTTTATTTTTAAATCTCCAGCTGTGTGTTTTTCATCAGCTCCTGGACTTCTGATAAACTTCAACTCCTCTTCTTATAACTTCCTCAACATTCATCATCGATTTATGGTCTGCCTTAAATAATAGGGTTATGAAACACGCTGGTCTCCACTGAAAGTCTGAAAATACAGTTCATACAATATTCCAACCTTGTTGGTCTGTTCCTCAGGAAATGTTTGGGGGTGGGTAACTGAAGTTGTGCTAGACTGCACTGAGAGAAGGAGGAGGAGGAGAAGGAGGAGGAGGAAAAGGGTGTTGGCGGGGATGCTAACTAAAAGAAGTACAGTACCTTCCTATTCATGCTTGCTGGCTAACAGGTGGCCAGGAAATGACACATGGAAAGTGCTGCTATCACCTAACACACCTATTTTATTTTAGCCAACCACATCCTCATGCACTTCATCTCACCCCGCCCCCCCCCCCCTCCCCCCCCCCACACACACACACACACACACAGACACACACCCACACAGACACACACATATCAAACCTTCCATCGTAGTTAATCCAGCTTTGTGTAAAATAATGATACTGCATGATTACAGTAGTACACTAGAGGATGCTGTTTTCATTCCTTCAGCTTTTAATAGATGTGCCTTGTCTTTCTAAGTTTGTAACTCGGCCCCCGGTCAGAGCAAAAGACAATTGAATCAAATAGTATTTTGGGGGTCAAAGAGCTGGATTGTAGATTTTACCATGACGACCCTGTAACCCCTTTTTCTGAGTGGAAAATGTAACAAGGGGGCATTCACATGACAGCGCACACTGCTGACATCTGTTTCAGTATCATGGTGAATAAATCTTTTTGTATTCAGCTGCCATGACATAATCTAGATGTACTACCCGTCATCAAACGTTGCCTGTCTGCTTTGATGTCCTCCATATCACTTTTGGCATACAGTAATGCCTGCCATGACTTGTCTGATTGGAGAGATGTTACATTTTTCCAGATTTTCCACTGGTTTGCTTGATGGCAACAGTGTGACAAAAGCTCATGAGTGATCTTAAGGGAAATGTGAGTCAAAAGTAATTACATTCCTCATCGGACCTCCTCTCCTTCTGGAGAGCATTGGGGCAGAAACCAAGAAAGACAACATCGTCGCTGATAGGACGCTTGGCTGCCTGCCCTGTACACAGCAAGAAAGGCATGAGGCATGCAAGGACGGGAAGCAGATGCAAAGGTTTCATCAGGCTACTGTTGAAAGGCAGATTTAGCACCCTGCGTCCAGTTAGTTAGCCAACCCATCCTCGGCCTGGTCCATGCCCACTTTCTCCACACATCTGTAAATGCTTAGAAGTCAGTGGGCTGGATCACACAGACAGAGCTGGTCTTTGTCAGGCCACAGATTCTCTGCAGGGACTCGATCTGAATGGATTAGACTCTGTCAGAGAGCACCAGGGAAGGACAGAGTGTACTGCTCCCCGACCAGTGCAGCCCCAGACCCTTTAGTTCAACAGAGCACTGGTCTGCACAGTGCAAGGACTGCTCTCCATCCCTCTGAAGTAGTTTTCTTTGAGAGCACTAGAGAGTAGAGGCAATGCAGCCAGCAGAGTCATGGGTATGAGGACACTAAAAAAGACTAAACAAAGGCAGAGAGGGTGGTCTAAATAGACTATACAAATGCCTCTCTTCATTTGATGACCTTGGCTTTTTAGCAGCAACAGCTTACCCTGGTATTTCTGTCTCAATGCCTCCTCCTCCTCTCTTTTCTCTTTCTGTCACCTTCCCTCTCGCTCCTTGTTTTTTCGTCTCCTGGCCTCTCCCCCAGCTGCCATATAATGGCATGTGTTTTGATTGGTGCAGCACGGGGAAGCCGGGTATTGTCTGGACAGGATCTAGGCTGAGATCAGCAGATAGATCGAATGGTGGTTTCGGGCAGTGCTCGAGCTACCAACGTCATTTGTTTTAGTTGGACCTTGCGAACACTTAGCTAATCCTAGAAAAGAGCCAGACATGCAGGAAGCAGAGACTAATGAAAACAAGCAACAAGTCCACCTTTATTATTATGTCAAACTCATTCATTAGAAATGTGTTACTGTTGATTGTGTGTCCCGATGTTATCAGACATCTTGTTTTCATTTTGACTACGCTGAAATGAAATGTAATCACAATAATTTATAACTGGGGAAAGAATATCAAATGTTGAATTTCCTGCTTTTTCCAACCCGTACAGATTTTATTTAGTGGTTGGTTATGGCCCACCCCAGTGCAAAGCCCTGTCTGTCTCTTGCTGGGCAAAAAGGTGCTGACTCTGAAAGGATGCAGACGACTGATTTATGTTTTCTCGCAAAAAAGTAGACAATTAATTCCTGGCGACGGCCTCAAATTACAACATGCTTGGGCTGTTGTGGCAAGGGTGCCTGACCTGAAATAGCTGGTCTGTCAGTCCTGTGAGTCTGCTATGATATCGAGGGCTTGGTATCCAATATGAAGTGAAACAGGGTGTGAATGGTAATATTTCCCACATGGTGTTCCACACTTTAATCAATGCAGTGAGAAGACAAAATGTTCCAAGACTTCTGTTTAGATTGATGAAATAGGCTTATGTGATTGGCATTTATGTTCACATTTAGAAATACAAAGGTTGTGAGTTCATTGCAGCCCCTACCAACAAAATAGCCTCCTTCAAAATAATTTGACCAGAAACCCAAAAGAATATTAGATTTTATTATAACTTTATTACATGGTGTTTCCAGACATTTTCTGGTGGGGAAACTTTGAATATTTGCCATTTTTTTAAGTTTAAAAAAGGCTGGAATCAGCCTGTAAAATGCAGTACATGTACAAGTATAAGTTTCTGAATCAGGTTGCTGAATCTACTAAATGTATAAGACAATTCAGCCATGCTAGCAGTTACTTTGCTTGTTTGCATGTAGGCACAGTGGTGCTTTAAAGTGGCAGTTCACTCCAACATTATAAAAAAACATCTTTCCTCTTTCCTGTCGTGCTATTTTGGTGTGAGTTCTGGAGTACAACTTTTGGAGATGTTGGTTTGAGAGATGTCTGCCTTCTCGTAAATATAATATGAGACTGTATGGCATTCGGCTTGTTGCTAAAAAAACAACACAAAAGAAGTTGAAGCGAATGGAAATGTCATTATTTCTGTAGGTGGCATAAACCAAAGTATTGGACTAACTGAAATGACTAAACTAAATTAAAAGTTCAGGCCTCACCAAAGTCATTACAATCCCCTTCTTGAGGGGAACATTAATGTTAGTACCAAATACAAATGACAGGGGATTACCAACACAGCATACATCCTCTGTGAACCATGATTGTCAGGCACATTTGCATGGCAATCGATCCAATAGTGAGATATTTCAGTCTTCATGATGCATCGTCTTCATGTCTTCCACACAGAGGGCCTCTCCTGTATTACACATTGCACTGCTGTCCGACACGCTGGCCAGCAGGACAGCAACACAGGGATCAGAATATATGCCCAGTTTGTTGAAATAACTTCCTTAAGGGGTGGACTCCACATCGCCTGATGTTCTGTGGGATTCAAGGCCTCGGAGGCTTTCCACAGTGTGTCATTTCCTCCCTGGAATCTGTGGAATAGTCATATCACTTCCTAAAGCCAGGCTGTGGCCCACTTGGCTGCACCTCCTCTTTGTTCATGGCTGCTTATTTGGGCTCATGGTTGTGCCATGGTCAGCACATGTCCAAGACATTATTTCCTCTGCGTTTCTTTTTCCTTTCCCATTTAACTGTTGGAAAATTAATGAGGGCCGCTGTCATCCATTTCAATATAATTCCCAGGCTTTGATTGCCGTTTGGTGGAGGCCTTTATTGTGTGGCCAAAGGCAGGCAGCAGCTATCCAACAACCTTTCAAAGCCAATACCCGTATATGGTGTGGGTTAAACCATTAGAGAAACATTTAATTGCTCATTTGATGGCAAGTTTAACTTTGACTGATACAAGTCTGGAGTGTATCACTAAAATTAGAAAGTGTTAATGAGAAAACAGCTGCTTCAACACTCTATTCCCTAAACTTAAACACTTTCTGTGAAGCAGATACTGCTTTCTTTCCCGAAGGCTCGAGTCGGCCACAGTTGGATGAAAAAGAAGGGAAGAAGAGAAAAAAAAAAGAACTTTTCCATCCAGCCCCTGGATCTGCATGTGGAAGTTTTAATGGGAGTCAGATGTGCTCCTAATGAAAGGAATATGGCAGAAAATGTTAGTGAACAAAGGCAGGGAGGAATAAGACGACAGGAACTGTGATTAGACTCAAACGACAGTGACAAATTACACTCTTTGACTTTAGAGACAACAAACAAATTTGCAGTAGTTGTTTTTACCTCTGCTGGGAACATGGTCCGTGATGGTGTTAAATGCCATTTTATGAGGTTCTGTACATTATTGGATTTTAAACATAAATAGCAGTACAGGCAGTAGATCTTTTTTAGTGGCTACAATATTAGAGTTCTTACATATTGTTATTATATTAGCAATGCTAATCCTTTTTGCCAGCGTCATTTGGTATTTAAAGCAACTATGGCAACAATCCAGCAAAAGACTATGTAGGGTGATTTTTTAGTGACAAAGCAACAGATAGGTTTCACCTCCCCAACGCTACAGAACATTTTAACGTCTTTCTGCTGATTGTTTTATGTTTTACGCCACACATCTATCATTTTAGTTTACTCTCATTGTGTTGTTCTTGGCTGCAACTGACAGCTGTTTTCATCCAAAAAGCTCTAAAAACCAATTGTACGTTACCCCTCTAGCACCAACCTGCAGACAGACAAAGTTAGCGACTACCTGATGAATGCAGCCGAGCATTTAGAAGCTTGAGAGCCAATTTTTCTCTCAAGAGTTGGTGGAGACGTAAAACAGAGCTAAATGGAGAGTGAACATTGACTCACATTCGTCAGATGGCCAAATACGTAACTCCAAATGAATGCTAATGTTGCTCCA